>NC_045603.1:110660010-112044483 GCF_009762305.2 Zalophus californianus | reverse complement strand
TAACTCAAATCTTGGTGGAAGAAAACAGAAGACAATTTGCTCCTACCAAACGAGGTAGTCATTGCATATATTCTTCATCAGATCACAGACCTGTATACTCATGTTAAATGACTTTGGCCTGAGCCCCATCCCTGTGTTAACAAAAGCAGACCCTGAGGCCCACGCTGCTTAAGAACTCAAGCTGGGAACTTGAATCAAAGTTCCGATCTTCCAACTTTTAGCCTGGACTTTCATCCCGATAACTTTTTACTTTGGTTTCTTTCTTCCTCTTCCATCTTAAAAATTACCATTTGTTTGTGAGCAGACCCTTATTACCAAATACACTGCCCTTGTGCGTAGTGATGTCAGAGGAAATGGATTTGTTCTCATGCCGGTTTGGAGAACAAGGTTAGAGAAGTTCTTATCCCTTAGTGTAGGAGTTTGCTTTCACATTTCTTGAACAAGTCCAGGATCTTTATTTAACAGGTGCTACATGGCTTGCTCAGGAAATAATTTTCTTGTACTTTTAATCTAATGAAAAAACTGTATCCTGTTTTTCTAATATTTTTTACCACTTGCTGAGTTACATGTTTCACTGGAATCATCAGCTCTTTCTGATTTGCAGTCATATGGCATCCAGTGTGCTACAGTCACACACTGCAGAATAAAATAGCCCCTTCACCACAGCCACAGAGACTTCTCAGCTCAGCGGGTTACTACATACCAGTGAGTTGCTGAGAGGTGTGCTATACCCTGATTTTCATTCCCTCACTCCAGAAGACTCTATTCTCCCCTCGCTTCGTTAAGACGTTTTGATGTTCCTAGACTGTATGTACCTAACAATTAGTACTCTAGTTCCCGTGGTATTCTACGATTCTCCTGAAAGGAAAGTGCTCAAAATACGCCTTTGAATAAGAGAGCTATGAAAATGTCTCTGAAGAGACATAACCAGGTGACTGGTTATTGCAGGTAGAATCACTGAGAAGAGGTATGGGGAGTGCTTTGTTTAACAGTGTCCTGTCATTTAAATTTATATGCCCTCCCCCATTAGGGAGAAACCCTTGCCTATAGTTGGGAAAGGGATGTCCCACCAGCGGGAGCTCTTGCATGTGTTGCTGCCTGAATGGGCAGCAGGGGGCGCCCCGATGGTCCGGAGGGCCAGGTTTCCCTGAGCTCTAAAGCTGATTTCAACTGTACCTCCTTTTAGTAGGTGATGATTTACGGTACCTGTACTGCCTGTGATACCAAATTTTACTTTATTATCTTTCAAGAAAGTGTGCTTTCTCACCGATAGAAACCTTTTGTGGGCTTGATAACTGAAATAAATGTTTTAATTTTTATAGACATCATCAGGCAAATATATGTACCTATTAAATACTTCCAGAATATCACCTAAAACTGAAGTTTTAAACCACATTTCAATATTTTTCTTTAAAAGTTTTATGCTATTATACATCCCTCTCCAGCTAACGGAAGGAGCAGAGCAACTCATTCATTTATTTTTC
Source organism: Zalophus californianus (assembly GCF_009762305.2). Taxonomy (NCBI): domain Eukaryota; kingdom Metazoa; phylum Chordata; class Mammalia; order Carnivora; family Otariidae; genus Zalophus; species Zalophus californianus. The sequence continues at coordinate 112,042,999 of NC_045603.1, read as the reverse complement.
CTAGTGAGCGATAGTGAGTTGCATATTCTGCAAATGCTGTTCTTTGAGGGATGCTTAAAGTGGCAACGTCATCTAATGATTTCACATCTATTACAAATGAATACAAAGAACGTTAACATCTCATTTTGTTCTTTGTAAATGCACTAAACACTTTTCTTTGCAATCCCTTCTACGTAGGTGAGGGAAAAAGTACTCATCTTTGTCTTTATTAAGGTTTCTTGTTCCAACCAGATACCCTCTCTGTGCTGGAATGCCTTTCTTTCATGTGTCCCTAACCTTTATACTTTTAAAAGATTCCCTTGTTAAATGTATGTGAAGGCATATTGCTAGTTCCCAGCCACACCTGAGATGGATACAACCCTTCAGCAATCATAGATCAATTTAACTGTATCCTCTTTTTTGTCTTTCTTCTAAAAGGTTAGTACTCCTTAGGCTATCACTCAACGAAATCACACTCTGCTTGGGGCACCTGGGTAGTTCAGTTGTTAAGCATCTGCCTTCGGCTCGGGTCATGATCCCAGGGTCCTGGGATCAAGCCCCACGTTGGGCTCCCTGCTCCGTGGGAAACCTGCTTCTCCCTCTCCCACTCCCCCTGCTTGTGTTCCCTCTCTCGTTGTCTCTCTCTGTCAAATAAATAAATAAAATCTTAAAAAAAATCACACTCTGCTTGATGTCCCCAAAGGCCAAACTGCCCCTACCTTGTCTCAGCCTGCAGGAGGACCCCAGTGCCAGGGGTCACTTGGCAGCTGGTGTGACACGGCCCATTCTCCACTTCCTCTGTGGGATGTGGTGCAAATGTACTTTCTCTTGAACTACCTCCACCACCCTAAAGGGCCTTCAGGACTCACAACTCCATGTGTTCAAGTATATTCTGATGCCTTACATACTCTTCTATTCCATTTACGTGTTACGGGCACATTTTCTCAACTGTCTTCATTGTTCATTTTGGAGTGGCAGCTTCACTGCCATTTCAGCTACTGTAGTCCTTAGAAACTACAAAACTGTGTCTACACCTACAGTTGTCCTACGTAGCCACAATACCTGCTGGATGTATGTCATGTGCACACGCATGCATGTGTGTAAAATCTATAGGTTGTAAGGTTTACATTGGGACTGATGGAGATCCAGCAGGGTCCTGGGAATTTCCAGAAGTGATCCTGAGATACTAACTAGCTTCTTTTTTTTTTTATTTAGATAAAAACGTCTTCATTTATAAAATACAAGTAATTCTTATGGTGCTATGCCAATATGGCAATATTTATAAGGTGATACTGAAATACTTGGATTTTTTTTCTTTTTTTTAAATTTTTATTGTTATGTTAATCACCATATATTACATCATTAGTTTTTGATGTAGTGTTCCATGATTCATTGTTAGTGCATAACACCCAGTGCTCCATGCAGAACGTGCCCTCTTGAATACCCACCACCAGGCTAACCCATCCCCCTCCCCTCCTCCCCTCTAGAACCCTGTTTGTTTTTGAGAGTCCATCGTCTCTCATGGTTCGACTCCCCCTCTGACTTACTCCCCTTCATTCTTCCCCTCCTGCTATCTTCTTCTTTTTCTTTTTTCTTAACATATGTTGCATTATTTGTTTCAGAAGTACAGATCTGTGCTTCAACAGTCTTGCACAATTCACAGCGCTCACCATAGCACATACCCTCCCCAATGTCTATCATCCAGCCTGCCCATCCCTCCCACCCCCCGCCACTCCAGCAACACTCAGTTTGTTTCCTGAGATTAAGAATTCCTCATATCAGTGAGGTCATATGATACATGTCTTTCTCTGATTGACTTATTTCACTCAGCATAACACCCTCCAGTTCCATCCACGTCGTTGCAAATGGCAAGATCTCATTCCTTTTGATGGCTGCATAATATTCCATTGTGTATATATACCACCTCTTCTTTATCCATTCAGCTGTCGATGGACATCTTGGCTCTTTCCACAGCTTGGCTATTGTGGACATTGCTGCTATAAACACTGGGGTGCACGTACCCCTTCGGATCCCTACATTTGTATCTTTGTGGTAAATACCCAGTAGTGCAATTGCTGGATCGTATGTTAGCTCTATTTTCAACTGTTTGAGGAACCTCCATACTGTTTTCCAGAGGGGTTGCACCAGCTTGCATTCCCACCAACAGTGTAGGAGGATTCCCCTTTCGCCACATCCCCGCCAACATCTGTCGTTTCCTGACTTGTTAATTTTAGCCATTCTGACGGGTGTGAGGTGGTATCTCACTGAGGGTTTGATTTGGATTTCCCTGATGCCGAGCGATGTGGAGCACTTTTTCATGTGTCTGTTGGCCATTTGGATGTCTTCTTTGGAAAAATGTCTGTTCATGTCTTCTGCCCATTTCTTGATTGGATTATTTGTTCTTTGGGTGTTGAGTTTGAGAAGTTCTTTATAGATTTTGGATACTAGCCCTTTATCTGATATGTCATTTGCAAATATTTTCTCCCATTCTGTCGGTTGTCTTTTGGTTTTCTGGACTGTTTCCTTTGCTGTGCAAAAGCTTTTTATCTTGATGAAATTCCAATAGTTCATTTTTGCCCTTGCTTCCCTTGCCTTTGGCGATGTTTCTAGGAAGAAGTTGCTGCAGCTGAGGTCGAAGAGGTTGCTACCAGTGTTCTCCTTTAGGATTTTGATGGACTCTGTCTCACATTTAGGTCTTTCAACCATTTGGAGTCTATCTTTGTGTGTGGTGTAAGGAAATGGTCCAGTTTCATTCTTCTGCATGTGGCTGTCCAATTTTCCCAACACCATTTGTTGAAGAGATTGTCTTTTTGCCATTGGACATTCTTTCCTGCTTTGTCAAAGATAAGTTGACCATAGAGTTGAGGGTCCATTTCTGGGCTCTCTATTCTGTTCCATTGATCTATGTGTCTGTTTTTGTGCCAGTACCATACTGTCTTGATGATGACACCTTTGTAATAAAGCTGGAAGTCCGGAATTGTGATGCCGCCAGCTTTGCTTTTCTTTTTCAATATTCCTCTGGCTATTCAGGGTCTCTTCTGGTTCCATACAAATTTTAGGATTATTTGTTCCATTTCTTTGAAAAAAGTGGATGGTATTTCGATGGGGATTGCATTGAATGTGTAGATTGCTCTAGGTAGCATTGACATCTTCACAATGTTGGTTCTCCCAATCCATGAGCATGGAACGTTTTTCCATTTCTTTGTGTCTTCTTCAATTTCTTTCATGAGTATTTTATAGTTTTCTGAGTACAGATCCTTTGCCTCTTTGGTTAAATTTATTCCTAGGTATCTTATGGTTTTGGGTGCAATTGTAAATGGGATCGACTCCTTGATTTGTCTCTCTTCTGTCTTGTTGGTGGTGTATAGGAATGCCACTGATTTCTGTGCATTGATTTTATATCCTGCTACTTTACTGAATTCCTGTATGAGTTCTAGCAGTTTTGGGGTGGAGTCTTGTGGGTTTTCCACATACAGTATCCTATCATCTGCAAAGAGTGAGAGTTTGACTTCCTCTTTGCCGATTTGGATGCCTTTGGTTTCTTTTTGTTGTCTGATTGCTGTGGCTAGGACTTCTAATACTATGTTGAATAGCAGTGGTGAGAGTGGACATCCCTGCCGCATTCCTGACCTTAGGGGAAAAGCTCTCAGCTTTTCCCCATTGAGAATGATATTGGCTGTAGGTTTTTCATAGATGGCTTTTATGATATTGAGGTAGGTACCCTCTAGCCCTATACTCTGAAGAGTTTTGATCAAGAAAGGATGCTGTACTTTGTCAAATGCTTTTTCTGCATCTATTGAGAGGATCATATGATTCTTGTTCTTTCTTTTGGTAATGTATTGTATCACGTTGATTGATTTGCGGATGTTGAACCAGCCTTGCAGCCCAGGGATAAATCCCACTTGGTCATGGTGAATAATCCTTTTAATGTACTGTTGGATCCTATTGGCTAGTATTTTGGTGAGAATTTTTGCATCCATGTTCATCAAGGATATTGATCTGTAATTCTCCTTTTTGATGGGGTCTTTGTCTGGTTTGGGGATCAAGATAATGGTGGCCTCATAAAATGAGTTTGGAAGTTTTCCTTCCATATCTATTTTTTGGAACAGTTTCAGGAAAATAGGTATTAATTCTTCTTTAAATGTCTGATAGAATTCCCCTGGGAAGCCATCTGGCCCTGGGCTTTTGTTTCTTCGGAGATTTTTGATGACTGCTTCAATTTCCTTAGTGGCTATAGATCTGTTCAGGTTTTCTATTTCCTCCTGGTTCAATTTTGGTAGTTGATACATCTCTAGGAATGCACCCATTTCTTCCAGGTTATCTAATTTGCTGGCATAGAGTTGCTCATAATATGTTCTTATAATTGTTTGTATTTCTTTCGTGTTGGTTGTGATCTCTCCTCTTTCATTCATGATTTTGTTGATTTGGGTCATTTCTCTTTTCTTTTTGATCAGTCTGGCCAGGGGTTTATCAATCTTGTTAATTCTTTCAAAGAACCAGCTCCTAGTTTCGTTGATCTGTTCTACTGTTCTTTTGGTTTCTAGTTCATTGATTTCTGCTCTGATCTTTATGATTTCTCTTCTCCTGCTGAGTTTAGGCTTTCTTTGCTGTTCTTTCTCCAGCTCCTTTAGGTGTAGGGTTAGGTTGTGTATTTGAGACCTTTCTTGTTTCTTGAGAAAGACTTGTATTGCTATATACGTTCCTCTCAGGACTGCCTTTGCTGTATCCCAAAGATTTTGAACAGTTGTGTTTTCATTTTCATTGGTTTCCATGAATTTTTTTAATTGTTCTTTAATTTCCTGGTTGACCCATTCATTCCTTAGTAGGATGCTCTTTAGCCTCCATGTATTTGAGTTCTTTCCAACTTTCCTCTTGTGATTGAGTTCTAGTTTCAAAGCATTGTGGTCTGAAAATATTCAGGGAATGATCCCAAACTTTTGGTACCGGTTGAGACCTGATTTGTGACCTAGGATGTGATCAATTCTGGAGAATGTTCCATGGGCACTAGAGAAGAATGTGTATTCCGTTGCTTTGGGATGGAATGTTCTGAATATGTCTGTGAAGTCCATTTGGTCCAGTGTGTCATTTAAAGTCTTTATTTCCTTGTTGATCTTTTGCTTAGATGATCTGTCCATTTCAGTCAGGGGGGGTGTTAAAGTCCCCCACTATTATTGTATTGTTGTCAATGTGTTTCTTTGCTTTTGTTATTAATTGCCTTATATAATTGGCTGCTCCCATGTTCGGGGCATAGATATTTACAATTGTTAGATCTTCTTGTTGGATAGACCCTTTAAGTAGGATATAGTGTCCTTCCTCATCTCTTATTACAGTCTTTGGTTTAAAATCTAATTTGTCTGATATAAGGATTGCCACCCCAGCTTTCTTTTGGTGTCCATTAGCATGGTACATGGTTTTCCACCCCCTCACTTTCAATGTGGGGGTGTCTTTGGGTCTAAAATGAGTCTCTTGCAGACAGCATATTGATGGGTCTTGTTTTTGAATCCAATCTGATAGCCTGTGTCTTTTGATGGGGGCATTGAGCCCCTTTACATTCAGGGTAACTATTGAAAGGTATGAATTTAGTGCCATTGTATTGCCTGTAAGGTGACTGTTACTGTATATTGTCTCTGTTCCTTTCTGATCTGTGCTGCTTTTAGGCTCTCTCTTTGCTTAGAGGACCCCTTTCAATATTTCTTGGAGGGCTGGTTTCGTGTTTGCAAATTCCTTTCGTTTTTGTTTGTCCTGGAAGCTTTTTATCTCTCCTTCAATTTTCAATGACAGCCTAGCTGGATATAGTATTCTTGGCTGCATATTTTTCTCGTTTAGTGCTCTGAAGATATCATGCCAGTCCTTTCTGGCCTGCCAGGTCTCTGTGGATAGGTCTGTTGCCAATCCAATATTTCTACCATTGTACGTTACATATCTCTTCTCCTGAGCTGCTTTCAGGATTTTCTCTTTGTCTCTGAGACTCGTAAGTTTTACTATTAGATGTCAGGATGTTGACCTATTATTATTGATTTTGAGAGGGGTTCTCTGTGCCTCCTGGATTTTGATGCCTGTTTCCTTCCTCACATTAGGGAAGTTCTCTGCTATTATTTGCTCCAATATACCTTCTGCCCCTCTCTCTCTTTCTTCTTCTTCTGGGATCCCAATTATTCTAATGTTGTTTCGTCTTATCGTATCGCTTCTTGCTCGAATTCTGCCCTCGTGATCCTGTAGTTGTTTCTCTCTCTTTTTCTCAGCCTCTTTATTTTCCATCATTTGGTCTTCTATATCGCTGATTCTCTCTTCTGCCTCATTTATCCTAGCAGTTAGTGCCCCCATTTTTGATTGCACCTCATCAATAGCCTTTTTGATTTCGACTTGGTTAGATTTTAGTTCTTTTATTTCTCCAGAAAGGGTTTCTCTAATAACTTCCACGCTTTTTTCAAGCCCAGCTAGTATCTTTAAAGTCATGATTCTGAACTCTAGGTCCGACATCGTACTAATATCCGTATTGAGTAGGTCCCTGGCTGACGGTACTACCTCTTGTTCTTTTTGCTGAGGTGATTTTTTTTGTCTTGTCATTTTGTCCAGAGGAGAATAGATGAATGAGAGAAGAAAATGCTAACAGGTTAACAACATCCCCAGCAAATATACTGTATACAAATCAGAAAAAACCTGAAACCAGGGGAAAAGAAAGGGAAAGAAAGAGAAAAGAAAGAAAGAAAGAAAAAAAGAAGATTAAAAACAAAAACAGAACAATACAAAAAAAACCGAATACGATCAAATATGATCAGGATAGTGCATAGATCAGTGCCACACACTAGATTTTGGGTGTATTTTGGTCTGTTAGAAAAAAGTGCCTCCTAAAATTTTAAAGGAAGAAAGACATATATGTACAAAATAAGGGTTGATACAATGAAGGGATGGAAGATGACTGTAAAGATGAAAATTATAAAAGATTTTATAAAAGGAATTGATAAGATAAGTTGTTTGAAAAAAATAAAGAAGATTTAAAAAAGAAAAAGAAAAAAGGGAGAGAATGTGATCAGGCAGGAGACTAGAACAAAGCCCTACACTAGTGATTTAGGGTATATTTTGATCTGTTAGAAGAAACTGTATCTCAAAATTTTAAAGAGAGAACAACTTATATATATATATGCCAAAAATAAGGGTAACTACTATGAAGGGATAAAATATGACTAAAAATGAAAAATAAAAAATGTTTTTTTTCAAAAAGGTATTGATAAGATGTTGGTTGAAAAAGGGAAAAAGAAAAATAAAAAAAAAAAACAGTTAAAAAAATTAACTTTGATGAACTAATGAATCATGGTAAAAAAAGCCATGAATTCTATGTGCAGTATTCCCCTAGCGCTGGAGTTCTCCCGTTCTCCTTGAGCGGTAAACTTGGTCTTGGCTTGCTGGCTGTTCGTGCTGATCTTTTGGGGGAGGGGCCTGTTGCCATGGTTTCCGAATGTCTTTGCTGGAGGCTGAATTGCCCCGCCCTTGTAGGTCCGGGCTAAGCAAGCTGCTCGGGTTTGCTCTCAGGAGCTTTTGTTCCCTGCAAGCTCTCGGTACCTCTTTGGAGGACCAGGGCGAAAATGGTGGCCTCCCAATCTCCACCCAGAGGAGCTGAGAACTCGGGGCCCCGCTCCTCAGTGCGCCCCCAGAGAAAAGCAGTCACTCCCATCTCCCTGGTCTCCGGCCGCACTCCGTGCTCACCCGGCCTGTGACCGAGCGTTTGTATCTCTGGCACCCGACCCCGTGTGGAGTCGCCAAACCCAGCAGATCCCTGTGGTGCGCTCCCGCGCCGCTCCTCCCGGGGGAGGAAGGGGAGTCTCCCCGGCTCTGCCGCTTGTTGGGTCCCTGCTGGAGGAGCAGTGGCCCGACTGGGCCGCAGATCACGGTTTATGGCAACCCTGAGCTGAGAGCCCGCGCCTCGGCTCCGTCTCTGCAGCCGGCTTCCCCGCTCCGATGTCTGGGAGCTCTGCCGCACTCAGGCACCCCTGGTCTTTCTGTGACCCCAAGGGTCCTGAGACCACACTGTCCCGGGAGGATTCCACCCCCCGCTTAGAGCCAACTTCTAAAAGGTCCGATCTTGTGCTCCGCGGCTCTATCACTTGCCAGAAGCGGCGGGCGGAGGCCCCCTCCCCCGCCGTCTATCCTCCCGAATATCGCCTCGGATTCACTTCTCCGCACATCCTACTTCCAGTAAGTGGTCGCTTCTCTGTTCAGAGAGTTGTTGCTACTCTCCTCTTCTATCTCCTGTTGAGTTCGTAGGTGTTCAGAGTGGTTTGATCCCTATTCAGCTGAATTCCTGAGACCAGACGAAATCTAGGTCTCCTACTCCTCCGCCATCTTGCCTCGCCCCCCACCAACTAGCTTCTTTGATGTTCTGCAGGTTTGGCATCACCCACAGCCATAACTCCAGTAGCGTCTCCTATGTGCAGTAAAACAAGGGGCACCACACCAGTTTCTAAACCCTTGGAAGGTAAGTCACCGAGGCACCTGATATGCCCATGGGTCTAAGACCAGAAGAGTCCCCATGACACTCTCTCATGGATGGTTCCTGCTTGCCTAGATATTGAAGCCAGACCAGACATGCAGCTGGAATCGGACCTGAAGCTGGACAGGCTGGAAACCTTTCTAAGAAGGCTGAATAACAAAGGTACATACCAGAAGCCAGAGGGAAGCTTCGGGTTTTGTGCTTGTAGCTCACTGCAATTCATATTTCAATGAGGTGCTAAAGAAACCGAAAAAGAAAACCCTGCTTCTCTCTCAAAAATCTCTAAATCACAATTCTGATTGCTTTTTCTCCGCTAAATTGTCTTCTTTCTATTTGACTTCACTGATTTATAGTGAAAGCATTACCTTTGTTATCATTTTAAAAAGGAAGTCAGGAATGATTGGATTACCTAGGTCTGATTCACTTCATACTGTACTAGACTGGGGACCTCCAATAAGATTGGTTCTTGAGTCTCAGTCCTTGGGATGTCACCCAATCAGGACTGAGAACCCAGTAATTTTGCTTTTATACTTGAAAGCAGATATTACACAAAATCAACGTGATCTTGCACCCGATGAAATTTAAAATTGTATATGTCAGTTTCTTTTTCTTTTAAGATTTTATTTATTTATTTGAGATAGAGAGTGAAAGAGAGAGCATGAGCCAGGGGGCAGAGGGAGAGGGAGAAGCAGGGTCCCCACTGATCAGGGAGCCTGATGTAGGGCTCAATCCCAGGACCCTGAGATCATGACCTGAGCCACCCAGGCACCCCTATCTGTCAGTTTCTAATAAGGTAGCAGATGACATATTGCAAGTGATTTCTAAATAAATGTTGAAATAAATATTTCAGTACAAAAGTCCATGAAACATACAAAGTAAAGGAATAATATGCAGAACTAGCATCATCTCTTAAGAAAAATGTCCAGTACTTGAGGGGTGCCTGGGTGGCTCAGACTCTTGATTTTGGCTCAGGTCATGATCTCATGGTCATGAGACTGAGCCCCAACATCAGGCTTCGTGCTCAGCGCAGAGTCTGCTTGAGGATTCTCTCCCTCTCTCTCTGCCCTTCCCCCCCACTTGCCCGCATGCTCTCTCTTTCTCTCTTTCTTTCTCAAAATAAATAAATAAATCTTTAAAAAAAAAAATGTCCAGTACTTGAAACTGATTGAATACTAACACTGGGAGTCGCTACTGTTGACAGTGACCTCCTAATAGGTTGGTGATAATGTAGACAACCGCTTTATACCAGAAACATGAAAGTGTAATGTAATAACGAAACTGGCAAGGCAAGGAATTCAAACAACTCGAAGCTTATTGCATATATGGAACGGTGATCTAGCTCAGCGGGTCAGGAAACTAATCCAGCTCTCCACCTGTTTTTGTTAATGAAATTTGTTTGGAACGAGGTCATGCTCACTTGTTAATGTGTTGTGAAGAGTCACTTCTGCACAGTGGTGGGGGTGAGTGCTTGCCACACAGGCCAGATAGCCTCCCATGCACAGCCTACAGTGTTTACTATGTGACCCTTTCCAGAAAAAGTTTTTACCGATTTCTGATCTAGAATGAGTCTGAGGCCATTTCCACCTCCAGTAGTTCAGAAATGCTCGGTGGGCTTTCATTGCCTCCTTCTCTCCTACCACCTGCGTGGTGCAAGCTTTTTGCAGATGGGCAGTCCTTCCGGGAGAAGTCAAGGAAGGCCCAGGAAGTGTCCACAGGACCCTGGGCCTCACTATCATGTTCTCTCCACTTCTGGAATGTAGGGGGAAATAAATTTGAAGATATTGTGTAGTCGGGGTCATGTTTGGACACAAATCCGATGTCATGTATTCTCTTCATCTGTTGGTAGTTGGTGGGATGCAGGAGACCGTACTCACGGTCACTGGTAAATCTGTGAAAGAGGTGATGAAGCTGGACGATGACGAGACCTTTGCCAGATTTTACCGCAGCATGGATGACAGTGTGCCTCGAAGCCCCGTGGAGCTGGACGAGGATTTCGATGTCATTTTCGATCCTTATGCCCCTAAGTGAGTTATTTCAGTTTCCATCTTTCACCCACTGAGAATGGCTGGTTCCTTCGTCAGCCTTCACATGGTATCTCTACGAGGATCGTCTCTCGCTGTCACCGCCTTCTGCCGTAGACCTTCCTTACAGACACATGATTATTCTCTAGAGCCAGACACGTGAGGTAGATAAAACACGCGTGCTCCAGAACAGATGTGCGCTCAGGCAGAAGGTCGGTGAACACAGCGTGTGCCACAGATGTTTGCCCTGGCCCATAAAAGTAATGTCACTGGATTGTTCACATAACTGCATATTGTTTTGCAGATTTTTAGATGAACATAAATTTAGCAAGAGGTCTCTATACTGTCTTTCATTTGACATATTAAACTCTTACTCGTAACTTTGAAAAATATTTGGATCACATGGGCTCAAACTCCTACAATGAACTAGAAAATCAATAAAGCGTGTTACTTAACTTACAATAATTCATGAAATGAATAGATCTGAGAGCCTTCTCAGTGATGACCAAGGGTCGCTCTTCACCCAGGGTCTGACTAAACCACCTCAGGAAAGCAATTATGGTTTTAGGATTCCGTCAGGTGCAGGTGCCAGAAAGAAATCCAAGTCAAACAGACTTTGGCAAAAGAGAGGTGTGGAGCGATTTATAGGTTCACTCACTGAAAAGTGCAGGTGTGAACTAGGTTCCAGGGGCTCCTCAGAATGAGGTCTCTTCTCTTGCCGGTTTTCCTTTGGGCTGCTTTGCTGCAGCCAAGCTGTAACCATGTGGCAGACAATGGCCACCCCAGCTGTGGATGTTTCGGCTACCTACTCGGCCACTCCAGCACAGGCAGCTTCTCTTCTCCCAGTTCCTTCCAGCCCAATTTCCAGGCTTGATTTTCTAGGGCCCAAGCCCAGCCCTAAAGCAATCACTGTAGCCAAGGGGATAGAAGGTGCTGATTGGCCAGAGCTGGTCTCTGGATGCCCCAGAGCCAGTGTCGAGGTTTTCTTACCAGAAGCCAGGGAGAATATATGCTGGGCAGGCTATGCCCACAGCCATGGACCACATTTGTCTCTTCCAGAAGACTGCGGGGTTGTCATACATTTTCCTGGAAGCTGCTCCAAATACATTTTTTTATATTTCTGGGGTTTTTTTCAGTTTTTCTCAATTTTCTATCTTAAAAAATGAACAGTTTGCCATTTCCCACCTTTAAATGAAATTTTGTGTGTATTTACATACACAGGCATTTAACCATTTCTCATCTTCTCCCAACCCAAATGTCATTGCTTAAATCGTTACATCTATAGAGCTATATTTATGTTTATATACACACTCTCACACAGAGGACCATATTATATATAATAGCACAGAGGCCATGCAGTTGGAAATTGTGAGCAGGAGTGAATCTGTCAGGAAACCATGTGACTGGATCACCTACCTCCCCATGTCTGGTCTGCCCCCAGAGAGTTGTGTCAGTGTATGAAGTTACAGTTGGCTTCTTGGACCTATTTTATTTCAACATATTCTTCAAAGCAGTGCTTACTTTTCAGAAAGGTGCAAAGGGTTGAGAGGAAGCTAGTTGTGGGGGAGTTCCTAAGGAAACTGAAAACCAGTTGTGTAAAAAGAACATTTAGTCTGGAGGAAAGAGAAATTGAGAAGCAGTGACTGGCTGCAAATTCCCGAAGGGCTCCCCAGGGACAGAAGAAGTAGACTTGTGTAATACTCCAGCAGGAGAAGTAGGAGGAGCTCATGGGTACGATAAGGGTGAGGAGGAACTTCCTACCCTGCAGAGCTATCCAGTAGTAGAATGAGCTGTCCCATGTAGCACCAGATGCCCCTCCAAGCAGAAACCACAGGGTGCGGTGTGGGGGGTGGGGAGCCTCTGCGATCTTAGACTAAACGGGCCTGAATCCCCCATCCCCAAGATTCTATGTCTCCATGTCAGGGAGTAGCAGGCAGGAGGAGGAATTGTAAGACAAAAATTGTAGAGACTGGTATTTCAGGTCAGAGACCCCCAAATAAACCAGGCGTGGAGGCAATGCAGACCAAGGCTACAACTCCACTTTGCTCCCCAGGTTGACCTCCTCTGTGGCTGAGCACAAGCGCGCAGTGAGGCCCAAGCGTCGGGTTCAGGCTTCCAAAAACCCCTTGAAAATGCTGGCAGCCAGAGAAGATCTCCTTCAAGAATACACGGAGCAGAGATTAAACGTTGCCTTCATGGAGTCAAAGCGGATGAAAGTAGAAAAGAGTGAGTGTATGAAACCACCACCCCGCCTCTGTGTTGGGGTCTGGTGATTAGGTGATTTTAATCATCTTTTCTGCCTTGCTAAGGCCAATCATGTGTTCAAAAGACACTCATCAAATAAAAATGAGTAAGTTTGCACACACACGTGCACACCCGCCTGGAATGGAAAGGCTCTTCACAGAAATTCTTAGAGCATGGAGCGTCTGTTCACCTTCTTAATTTAAATTATCTTGTTTTGCTGAGTTTTCTTTCAAGAGATTGGAGGAGAAGGATGCTTCTGGGCTTTGTAGTTCAACCCATTTTCAGCTCTGTAGAGCCCAAACACAGTAATTCCCCACTTAATCTTGTTGGAGAGCAAATCATGTGATCTCTCATGAGAAAATGTCCCAAATTACTGCTTTTCCTAACCCTAGATTTTCATATTATTAGTTAATGCATAAACCAATGCTTTCCAAATTGCATTTAACAGGAGCCTCGGGAGCCCCGGAATTGGGGATGTGGATTGGGTAGCTTTGGGGCCTTGGGGTAGAGGTGGTGAATAGGAGTGAGGAGATGGCTCTCTGCTCTGTGTCCCATTTCAGGCTAAGCTGCTCTGTTCTCCTCAGCCTGATAAGGTGGGGTTCCCTTGTTCTGAAATAGTGGTTTTCTTCATGGAGGTAATTAGGGCATATACCATTTGCTAGCTTGAATAGTCTTGCTATAATTTGTATTTTCCTTTAGCACTCATAAACCTACTTCCGAAAGTTTTTCTTAGAAATATAATATTTACATGAACTAGTTGAGTCTTTTCATTATAACTGATTGACTAAGAAAATATATTTCAAAACTTCTGTGCCATATGAATTGTCAAGTAGTGTAAGACCCTAATCCCAGCAAAATAATTTTCTGAATTTCTCTCTAGCACAGACATTTTTTAAAAATAATCAGTCGAAGAAATAAAGGCTTATTGGCACAAATTTTAGGTATTTTTCCTCTGCCTCCCCTTTTGGAGGCCTGGGGATGGCTTTGTGATGATTGACATGTACACATTTGTTGGCGTACATGGAAAACCCAGCAGCTTGTTACAACAGTCTTAAATCTGAGAGCGGAAGACCTCAAGATTATCTAGTTGATCACTTTGCCTCCAGGAAAAAGATTAGGACTAACCACATCCCTACAAGCATGCCTGCTTTTCTACATATAAAGACTTTTATTGAAAGACCTCTCATAGTCTTCCTTGTGAGTGCATTTGCATTAACGTCTCAGCATTGTTAGGAATTATATCAGCTTTCAGTGGAATTGCAACACGTGTGTCCAGCTCCTGATTTTATACCAAAATAGCTGGTCCACACTGTCCCTCGATTCTTGCCCCCTGCAAGGTGAGGTGTGACATGTCCACAAGCAGCTGATACTTTCAGTACAGAGTTAAATCCTGAGTACAGTGGCTCAGCATTGAACTGCATTGTCAACCAAACCTGAGCATGTTCTCCCCTTCAGGATTGACTTTCTAAGAGACAGCTAGTTGATTATGAATCTCTGATTGTAAACGTTGTCATTTCACCTGCCCATCTTGCCCCACCCCCCGCCATTGTTTCCTTATTCAACCCTCCCAGTGTCCTCCAACTCCAACTTCTCAGAAGTCACTCTGGCCGGCTTAGCCAGTAAAGAAAATTTCAGCAACATCAGCCTGCGGAGCGTCAACCTGACTGAACAGAATTCCAACAATAGCGCGCTGCCCTACAAGAAGCTGATGCTGTTACAGATTAAAGGTACTTAGGAGCCACGGAGAGGAATCACATGTGGATCAGGGGTTTGAGTCCGGTAACACCAGGAGGCCTGACCCTAAGGGGGAGACAACCTACCGTGGGCTGGGTGCTGTGCTACCTCCTGTCACGTAAGCTTCACAAATCCCATGAGGTGGGAGACGTGATGCCCAGTGAGGCTTGGAGAGCTCAGTGACGTGCCTGAGGTCACAGCGGCTGTTGAGTGGCAGAGCTGGATTTGCACCCAGGTGTTTGCCATTCCAGAAACTCAGCTTCTGCTGCCGCCTCCCCTTGCCCCGCCACCATGCTGTCATGCAGTTCCAGATGCCCCCGAAGTCTTCATGGGGGCTTCTCCACTCACTCCTCGCTGAGGTGGGCAAGGTTAGTGGGGGCCAGAGGCAGGGATGCAAGTTCTTGGAGAAGGAATCCAGGGAAAGCAGAGGCAAGTGAAGCTGACCTAGATTTCCGCTCTAGCACCCCCTCTGTCAATAGCAAGGGAGACGACCAGAGAGGCCGTGGGCTATGAGGAGAGACTTAGCTGCCTCTAGAGTACTCAGCAGGAGGAGGCTGCATGGAATATCCTTCACAGAGGGTGTCCCGTGTGTTTCTGCATGACCACTGGCCTTTTTAGTGCATTCAGACTAGTGACGAGCATAGGTACCCAATGTCTATTCCTGAGTTTTGACCCCGAGATGACACTATCAGTGTGACTGTGGAAAGGCCTAAATCAACAGTCATTTAGGAGAAGGTGTGGAAAGCAGCGCAAAGCAGTGCTTCCCTCCAAGCTGACTCCAAGACTGCCCTGGATTTAGCGTGCAAACCCCCAGGAAGAAGACGCTGTGGGAAGGCATGCCCTCACCTGCGGTGTGGCTAGCAGGGGCTATGAAATGCAGGAGGTGGGCTGAGCGCAGAGAAAGGGACCAGGAGAGGAGTTGAAAGGGGGAAAGGAGCATGTCTGCTAACTTTCCTGGAGGAGGGAACCTAATTAATCCACACACGTGCTGTAAAAGGACTCCAGTGGTTGTCCTAAGACACATGGTGACATTTAGGAAAGCACTACAAGGGAGAGTAATCTAGAAGGCTGTCACCAGAAACCCCCTTCTACCACTCTACATCATGGAGCCAGTATTGGTAGACAAGAATCTTTAGAATTGCAGGAGTCTGTACCAGGGGTGCTTCCTGGTCCTTCCTGTGGCTTTGGAGAGTTCTCCTCTCTGGGAAGATGGTGACGATTTGCCTCCTGCCTTACAGGAAGAAGACACGTGCAGACCAGACTGGTTGAACCTCGAGCTTCGTCACTCAACAGTGGGGACTGCTTCCTCCTGCTCTCTCCCCATTACTGCTTCGTGTGGGTAGGAGAGTTTGCAAATGTCATAGAAAAGGCAAAGGTTGGTATCTGAAAAATAAAAATTGTTCAGTTAAGCATCTCCTTTACACAGCAATAGAATGTTTCTACCAGTTGCTAGATCTTTGCAAGGCTTCTCAGACACCAAGTGTTTGATTCAAGTGAGGAGGGAGAGGCAGTATTTCTTTTGCTGAATGTCTCTGAAACAAGCATTTATTAGGTGCGTGCGTGCGTGGGATGTTTTAGAAGGATGATGACCTATCTCGCCAGTTTTTAAGTCCTATTCTCACCCCTGTGTGAAAAAGGAACTGGCACATCACATCAAAGCCATTTATCCCAGGTACCCATGAAATGCTGCTACAGGCTTATTGAATGAGAATCTCATGGGCAGAAGCCCAGAGAATGGGTATTTCTCCAAAATTTCACAAGTGATCTATTGAATTTGAAAATAAAGAACTGTTGCTGTAAAGAATTGTACCCCTGGTCCTTGAGTTCCATTCTCCTGACCTTGCTGAAAATACCCAAGAACCGGGGCCTGCAGCCCCTGTGGTCACATGGTCTCCCTTGCAGACCCGCCATTTTCCCCCTCCGACTTCAGAACGTGCCACTCTGCCTCACCACAGGCTTGTCTGCCTAGCTAATTGTACTCCTCCTCCCTTTCTCCAGGCCTCAGAACTCGCAAGTTTAATTCAGACAAAGAGGGAACTTGGTTGTAGAGCTACTTATGTCCAAACTCTTGAAGAAGGAATTAATACACACACTCATGCGGCCAAAGACTTCTGGAAGCTTCTGGGTGGCCAAAACAGCTACCAGTGTAAGAGTTATTTCAGAGAATCGTGAGACTTTTCTTATTCCCTACTTCATTCTTCTAAACCGGCCGCCTTTCAGGGTAAAATGTCATACCGTCTTGTTGTTCTCATCCCAAAGCTGCTGGAGACCCAAAAGAAGACGAACTTTACGAAGCTGCCATAATTGAAACAAACTGCATTTATCGTCTGGTGGATGACAAACTTGTCCCTGATGATGAGTACTGGGGGAAGACTCCCAAGTGCTCCCTTCTGCAGTCAAAAGAGGTACAGTGCGTGGGGACCAGCCTCGCCAAGAGAACACTTTGCATGGGGCGGCCCAATAAAATAGACCTGAAGTGCCCGAGAAACGCTGGTCAGTGGTCCTGCCTGGTCTTGAACAGTGACCTATTTTTAAAGTATATTTACTTGTGAATTCAAACCATCACCCCATCTTAAATACAAGGATAGAATTCAGAATATTGCTCAGAGGAGGCATGTGTCAGGCTTTTCTGTTTTAGGCGAAATGGAATTTTTTCTTTTTTTTGTATTTTTGTTGTATTTTTTCTTCTTTTCATATCTGTATGAGGTGATGGATGTCATCTAAATCGTAGTAATCATTTTGCAATATATATATATAAAAATCAAGTTATTATGCCTTATACCTTAACTTATGCTGTACTATATGTCAAGTATATGCCAGAGAATAAAATGTAAATAGTCCTTAGCCCTATCTCTTGATTTTTCTATAAACATTAAATACAGTTTTTTCAGTCCTTAAGTTTCAGGAATAATAGATGCATGTTTATATAATTTGGATTTGCCAAGTAATATACTAGCTTTTTTCTCACACCGGTAAATGTTTACTAAATACATACGTTGTCATTACCATTCTGTATTTTATACGTGTTGCGAAAAAGTGGAAAAGAACAAAAGAAACTTAAATTTCATCGGATAGAAGAATATTAGAAAGAATGCCATCCAAAGCAAGGTGGATTGTATGACATGCATGGGCAATTAAATGGAAAAACAAAATCATAGGAAAGAAATAATCAGGAGTAATTTTAAGGAGAAGGTGCAGTTGAGCCTAGTTGGGAGTTGAGTAGGATTTGGACTGCTGGACATGAAGGAAGAAATTAGTCTAAGAGGAAAGAGTCGAATAAACCACAGGCATGGAAATAAGAAATAGCATTACATTCACGTATCCCCTCAGCAAACCCAGAGTAAAGTCCTCTAAATGCAAGTACGGCCTGGTCTCTGCCCTGGAGGGTGCTGGAACTGTATGGAGGGGCGACCACCTCCCTGGTCCTCGGGGCCTGGCATTTAAGAAGTGGCCTTTGTATATGCTCGGTGAGTGAAAGAACAAAGGAGGGAGACAGGGAGGAAGAAAGGAAAGAAGGCAGGTAGGAAGACACAGTTCGACAACTCACCACGGAATTTGCGAGTTCAGGATGAGACGGAAATGCGGGCCACAGGGCAGAGGCTAGTGTGGCAGGGCCTGGCCAGCGGTCACACCCGTCCCTCTCAGTCAGTACACACCCTCGTTCAACCGGAGCAGGACCTTGACGTTGACCTGTTCTTCTCTGCCGTCTTCCCAGGTACTGGTGTTTGACTTTGGTAGTGAAGTGTACGTGTGGCATGGAAAAGAAGTCACGTTGGCACAACGGAAAATAGCTTTTCAGCTGGCAAAGCACTTATGGAACGGAACCTTTGACTACGAGAACTGTGACATCAACCCGTTGGATCCGGGAGAATGCAATCCGCTTATCCCCAGGTATTCCTGTCCCGTGCCGATGGTGTGGAAGAGCGCGTGCAGACCCCCTCAGCGGGCCCGAGTCCCCATCACGCTCCCCGACTGTCACTCTTCGTAGGGTTGCCTTTTCATCACTGACTGCAGGCAGTAGCCTGAACGTTCACAGAAAGAACATTTCTTTAGCTTTTGCCTAACTGATGCGGGACTATGGATGCTGCCATCTTCTGGACGCTGTGTTCAGTCTCCTTCCTTGAGGTGAACAAATTGTTCCCGCCTGCGGCATTCCAGGTGCCGTCCTGGCAGATGAGTAGCAATTGTTGAAACAGATTCCATGCTGATCTGAGAAGCTTCTCAGGACCTGGAATTCCGCCATTGATCTGAAGGTGCAAAAGCAACATATTTCCTTCTCGTTTCACACCTTCTCAACATAGCCCTTGAATTCCAGGATTTGCCATTTATTTGGCAGTAGGTGATGTCTATGCCTTTCGGGGGGCAGGGAGTGAGAGGGAGGATACTGTATTGAAATAATGATTGTAATTTTAGTATTTCCTACTGGGAGTAGATGAGTGAGCACCTAATTCATCGGTTCTCACCATGTCGCAGATCAGAATTACCTGAGAAGCTTAAAAAAACAAAAAAAAATGCACATACCAGCCCCAGCCCCAGCGCCAGCCCCAGCGATGTAGTCTCAATTCGTGTGGGGTGGGGCTTATGTGTCGGGGGTCTTAAGAGCCTCCTCAGGGCTCCTCCTAAGGGGCAGCCAAGATTAAGCACTGAGCCCTTCCTACCAGATGAGGGGCTGAAGCACTGAGGTGTCCAGACTAAGCCCAGTTCAAACATGGAAGTCGGCCTGAAGGAGGACGTTTGCCGGCTCACCCCACAACCCACTGCCTCTCATGCTTGCTTGGCTCCCACCATAAAAGATCATTGTCTAAAGCTGAAAGCAAGTGCGCCTCCAGTAGGCATCCTAGCAAGTCTGCAGAGTAAAATTTATATAAAAAAATGGTCATTCAGACATTTGCCGTGAAAGACCCCAGCCCTGCAGGGGAGTCCTGAATTCCCCAGTGTGGCTGGTACTTGGTTCCCAGAGTCCTGCGAGAGTACGAGGTGGAAGTGTTTGTATACCATGCTTCACCCCGGCAGTCTCCCCAGGAACAGGCAGCCTCCTTGATGTGCCCTAGCTGTGACGTCAGAACCGTAGTCCTGACGAAACAGGAAGTGATGGAGCACAGAACACAGCAGGGCCCAGTGAGCGCTGCTCAGCGGTCTCATGGGGTATATGCATCCCAGGCTCCATTCACAACCAAAGATTGATTTGGAAGGATGAGCAATACCCACACAAACCCTCTTCAGCCACCATTTCCTCGACTCTGCCTGTTTCTGAGTTACCAGTGTTCCGAGCAGTTTCAAGTTCTGAGATCCTGAGGCAGGACCAGACCTCCAGGTTGGGCTGTGCCACTTCCCTTTCTGTGCCTTTGTGCTCTCCCCCGGCCCACTGTCATGTCTGGTGGCCTGGAAATAAATATGCAGATATTCTCTTTATGATCTGTGGAAGTATGCTCATTTTAGTAACAGGAGAATTTCATCCGTTCCTGGACACCGGAGAGCTTCGTTGTAACAGGACTTAATAGAGAATTCAGGGTGAGCTCTGCCTCCCTCCCATCTACCCATTAAAGTGACAGACACGTGGCGAGCACCTGCAGGGGACTCTGAGTGCATGGAGCAGGCGAGGACGATGTCCATGTGGCTCCTGCCTTCTCCTAGCTCCCAGGCTAGTGTACCACCCCCAGAGGATCCCAGATACAAGAATTTGCTAGAAAGAAAGAAAAGTCCAGTCCAGACGGGATTCACATCCCATTCAGGCACATCAACTCCATCCACACAAAGCCTTGCTTAGGCTTCAGGCTGAAATACTAAAATATCACTCATCTGACAACATGAACCACTCATTCTCTATATACCACTAAGGTATTCTGAGTTGTTTTCAGTGCCACGTGTGTCTGTTTTCGATTCCTTTCCTTCGTTTTCGCATGGCTTAATCTCTGTTGTTTTCCTGTCTCCTCCCCCACCCACTCACCCTTTCAGAAAAGGACAGGGGCGACCTGATTGGGCAATATTCGGGAGACTTACAGAACACAATGAGACTATTTTGTTCAAAGAGAAATTTCTCGATTGGACTGAACTGAAGAGACCTAATGAGAAGAGCGCCAGCGAACTTGCCCAGCAAAAGGTATTTTTGGGAATCAAGTCTTAAATCTCAGGCCTTGGTTGAGGTCCCGACAAAAGAGGCCTTGAAGCTTAAAAGCCTTCCCGGGGTTTACTGGGAGACCAGCAAACGGGTTTCCGGTTATATTCTACCTCCCCGAGGTAAAGTAGGCCTGCCTGTGCCTCTGGGTTTACAGGCAACCCATTCGCTGTCACGGGGGGGGCTATTCAGGCCTCTGTAGTCTTTCCCCGAAATGCGGTGAAATGCCGGGACAGAGCTGGAAAGCCTGACTTTCTGAAACAGCAGTGAGTATGACAAGAAATGGCTGTAGGAACAGGCCACTGAACCAACACTCTTACGTTCCCTCGTAGGATGATCCTAGGGCCGAAGCCAAGCCATACGATGTGGCGCGGATGGTGGCGGTGCCCCAGGTGACAACAGGCACGGTGCTGGACGGGGTGAACGTGGGTCGCGGCTATGGCCTGGTGGAAGGGGACGACAGGAGGCAGTTTGAGGTTGCCAGTGTCTCTGTGGATGTCTGGCACATCCTCGAATTTGACTACAGCAGGCTCCCCAAACAGAGCATTGGGCAGTTCCACGAGGGAGACGCCTATGTGGTCAAGTGGAAGTACATGGTGAGCACCGCAGGTCAGTGAGCACTTCCATTTTCTTCACGCCGACACGGGTCGGGGAGGGAGCACTTCTTAGAGCCCCTTCCCCATGGGCGCTGCCTTACCCTCAGCCGCGGGGACAGCGGGCCAATCTGGTCCTTCGCTTTTAGAACCACTTAGTCAACTTTAAAGATGGATCCCGACGAGCTAGCATTGCTAACCAATGTCATGTTTCCTTAGAGAAGTTAAGGTTTCTCTCCCCGCCCCCCCCCCATTCCCTCCCCTGCCCCGTTCCCAGAGGTTCTCTGGGAAAGTGATGATTTGCCTCCAAATGATATTTGCCATGGGGCTGTCTACTGCTTAAAGTCTTAAGTGAAGCCTATCTGGATGACAGAACTGCAACCAAATGGTGTGGTAACACACGAAAGATTTATGAAAAATAAAAGAAGCTGTTTCCTCTGAGGCTGGGAGCACTAACACGCTCTGGGGATCAGGTAGAATAAATACATAGTCAAACTGCTCATGGTTCCTGTCGGTGAAATACTCAAGCAAAACACTCAGCGGTGTGCTTTGCACGAGAGGTAGTGAGGGAGGAGAGCCAGTGGACTTTGGAGGGAGACCCCATTTCCCCTGCCCAGAAGTAGCCAGTCCTCGACAGCGTCCCTCAGCCCTGCCATTTAGCTCAGCTCCCGGGAGTTTATTCACCTCTCAGACAGGCTCTTTGCTGCCCAGCTGTGGCTGCCCTGGGGCCCCGGGCAGTGGAGGCCGTGGTCTGCTGATCACACACCCGCAGACTCAAAACCAGTTGATTTCTTTCTTAATTGATCAAAAGTAAGTCTGTTAATCACCTGGCAGCATTTACTGAGCACCTAATCTGTCTTCTGGGTATAAGACACTTATTTTAGGGAGTAAGTAAATCCATTAGGTCCTGCCTTCAGGAATCATATAGCATAAATGCCAATAAGGCAGGTGTGGGTGAAGCAGCAACATCATGCCATGAGAGGAGAGCTAGGTTCCCCGAGGCGGGCTCTGCTGGCGGCCAGTGGATTGGAGGCTGCGCCCAGAGCTGTGGGGGGTGCCCCCGGCCCACAAGGCACAGCACTGGGGGCTTTGCTGCACATTGTCCTTGAGTGCCTGCCCGAGGCGCCCTGGGATGTACCGTGTGGTTCTGCTGATTTCTCAGTAAGGCCCCCCGCCCGAAGTCACACGGCCAGTAGAGAGCAGATTAGGACACTGAAAGCCCCCTTCCCATTCATAAGGGGGCCCTAGGGCTTGGAGGAAAGGCCACAGGCCCTGGGGCCATACAGCCAGCATCTTCTCTCAAGCCCTACATACCAGCTCTGCAAGGTGGGTAAAGTGACAGCCTGTCTGAGCTTCAGTGTTCTCACCTAGAAAACAGACATGATACCCAGCTCACAGATTATTATAATCTTTTTTTTTAAATTTTATTTTATTACGTTATGTTAGTCACCATACAGTACATCATTAGTTTTTGACGTAGTGTTCCATGATTCATTGTTTTCGTATAACACCCAGTGCTCCATGCAGAACGTGCCCTCTTTTTTTTTTTTTTTTAAAGATTTTATTTATTTGAGAGAGAATGAGAGATAGCACGAGAGGGAAGAGGGTCAGAGGGAGAAGCAGACTCCCCGCTGAGCAGGGAGCCCGATGCGGGACTTGATCCTGGGACTCCAGGATCATGACCTGAGCCGAAGGCAGTCGCTTAACCAACTGAGCCACCCAGGCGCCCCAGAACGTGCCCTCTTTAATACCCATCACCAGGCTAACCCATCCCCCACCCCCCTCCCCTCTAGAACCTTACGTTTCTCAGAGTCCATAGTCTCTCATGTTTACAGATTATTAGAATCTAGTATGTATAATGTTTAGCATGTGCCTGACACAGAAATAATCGTCACTGATCTCCTAAGCAACACAAGCAAAATCACTGTGAATCACATGAATCCAAGATTTCTGAGGCCTTCAGAGACTATTCTCTTGGAGGCCCCTAAGAAATAATGATTTGAGGCAAATACTTTCCATATTTCTTTCTAGTAAACACAATGCACATCTCACAGCCGGCTCCAGCAGCTTCTTTATGAGCTAAGTTACAACTCTGAAGAAGTCCAGCTGCAGAGCATTAAGTTACAGCAGGGAGCATTCAGATTTCCCGACAGTCCCTCTGGGAGCAGAGAAGCATAGCCGAATGGCATGAACTGTGGCCCCTTGGCCACTGTGGTCCAGCCCTTCATCACTCGTACCCCTCAAGGGCCGCACTTGCAAACAAGACTGAACTCGGAGCTCGGGCAGCTCTTCCGGGACAGGGTCAGCAGAAACCATTGGCTGTAGAGACAGGACAGTCATCCTCCTGGCAGACACCAGGCAGCCTGCACAGGCACACAGAGAAACTACTTGGGGCGTGAACCGTGCACTCCAGGGAAGGCCTTGGCAGGTTGGGTCCTGCCCCAGTAATGGAGCCAGGCAGCTCCGGAGCATGATACAGGTCGAGCTGCCGTGAGTTGGTGAGCAGTAAATGAGATTCTGCTGCAAGACCACCTGACCCGGAGCAGTCCTTTACGTTCTTCGTGTCTTCTGTTACTCCTAAACACGCTACTGGTCACAAACTGACTCCAGAAAGTATTTTGAGGCACGAGACATCAACACTTTAAATTAGCCATCTGATCAAGTCTATAAAGGTTACAGTCCATAATGTCTTACTGATGAAAGCTGAATCTTTGCTAAAATTAAAAATAAATGAAATAAGAATTAAGTTGTGTGTAGGATTAAATTTGGGTATACTGATGAAAATTCCAAGGAAAAATACTGAAAACTATTATGAAATATTTTAAGAAAATATTTCTATTTTATTATTTTTTTAAGATTTTATTTATTTGACAGAGAGTCAGCGAGAGAGGGAATACAAGCAGGGGGAGTGGGAGAGGGAGAAGCAGACTTCCCGCTGAGCAGGGAGCCTGATGTGGGACTCGATCCCAGGACTCTGGGATCATGACCTGAGCCGAAGGTAGACGCTTAACGACTGAGCCACCCAGGCGCCCTTTTAGATATAGATAGGGAAGTCCACATTAGGATGGTAGGTGGTAAAACACTGGTTATTATTGAAACCTGAATATATACTTACACAATGTATTTAAGTGCTAACAAATTTCAAGATATGTATCAACTTCTGTGACCTGTTTTAAGCATATTTTTCCCCCGCTGACAGGACTAGTTTTCACTACTTTGAAGAGTGGGATTTGCTAATCAAAGGCAAAGTTTTGTTCCTATCTAAAGTAGCAGAAATTTCAAAGGAGTGGCTTCCAAACTAATTGTGAATATGCCTGATCTATTCATTGATGGTTTGTTTCTCTTTCATCTCGTCCACTTAAAAATACACGAACTTGACCAGTTCAGGTCCACAAAAGATGGCACTGAAGGTTGTGCTTAGGCAAAGTGCCGTAAGAAGTATTATAATCATTTATGAAAACTGTTTATAGAGTGCTTTGCTAAAGGGCCAAAAAAATTAAATAAATAAATATGGCCCTGGCCTCCTGAGAACTATCTGCTGAATGAATGAATGAGAGCAGTCTGGAGTGCCGTATATACCCTAAAAGTAGCAAGGCGAGGTCTGAAATACGGCCTTTTTCAGATGACCCCTTGACCAGTGAACTTTCCGCACCTGCTCTTCATTGAGATCTGTGTCCTGGGGGCTGCTAAGGTTGACCGAGACCCTCCATCCTGGCTGCCGTCCTGGAGACAGATAGGATTGAAATCCCAGACTTGTTTATGAAAGTGATATGTCAGCAATAGATCTCTTCCATTTCTGACAGAATGTGGAAACTTCAGAGTGGTTTTTGTTTTGTTTTTTTTTTTATTAGAATCGTTTTCACAGACTAAATTTTTCCCTTTGTGCTTAAAGCTGGCCCAGCTGTTGTTCTCAATATCTTTTCTCTACCAGCTAATCTTTTGCCCAAAAAAATGGCATGATATGGAAAATGCATTTGTGTCTTTGGGAGTCCTGCTCCAGCAGCCACCGTTTTTCTCTGTCACATACTTGGAGAGATCTGCCGCCTTCCTGTAGGATGACAGGTGTTTTTCTCAGGGTATCAAGAAGGCGAGATCATTTTGTTCTCCAGTTTGGAGGCTCGGGATCAGTTAACGGGAAGAAAGATGGTTTTTCTCCTCAGCCCCACGCCCAAAAGCTATTTCTTCACTGTTTGTCCTCACGGAACCTAAAGAAGAAAGCCACGTATTTGCTCTTCTTTTGGCTTCTCAGCTGATTACCCTGCCCTCATGGGGTTCTGTGTGTTTGCAGTGGGAAGTCGGCAAAAGGGAGAGCACTCAGTACGGGTGGCTGGCAAGGAGAAGTGTGTCTACTTTTTCTGGCAAGGCCGGCAGTCAACCGTGAGTGAGAAGGGCACGTCGGCTCTGATGACGGTGGAGCTGGATGAGGAGAGGGGTGCCCAGGTAAGTCCTGGGAAGTGGCTGCCCCAGGGGAGGAGAGACTTGGCCTTCCTGCGGAGCCCCCAGGGTTGGGGCCGGGTCCCCTGACGAGCCAGTCCAGTGAACAAAGACCGCATCATGCAAGTGACGCTTAGTCCTGGCCGGCTTCCCCAGATTCCAGGCTGGGCTTCCACTCCCACCTCCCCACCGCCTGGCCGGGAGTCGTGTGCTCTTAAAGGAGATGTTGTATCTGCAAATAGTAAATCCACAAATCAAGTACAAAGTGCCAGTGAGTGGTTTGGGGTTTTTTTTGTTTTTTTTTTTTAAGTTTCCACTTAACTAATACTCAAGGAATGGTAAATAAAACAAAGACATGCTATTTTCCGCTTCTAAAACTGCTGGAGGTTTTATAAAGAACGGATCTGGGGCTGGTCAGGATTTTTTAGCAGGATTGGGAAGGATAGCTTGAAACAGCCATCCTGAAAAGCAGTTTGGCTCAAGAACCTTAAAAATCCTCTTAAACTCTGATCACTTTTTCCACTTACACAAATCTGTCCTAGGGAAATATCAGAGATTAAGATAAAAATTAGGATTCCCATCATCTGCATTCCTCACAGCAGCCTGAGTGATTTTTTTCTGGATCATGTCAGATCATGTCATTCCCTTGTTCTCCATCACACTTGGACTGCAGTCAAAGCGTTTTCCTGGTGGTGTGCCTGCACCTCTGTGGCCGGCACTACACACCGCTCCCCCCACCCCTCTATCTTGCACCATGGCCGGGGCTACTCTAGCCTTCTTTGCCATTCCTCAGACCTCTTTCCCCCTACCCCAGGGCCTTTGCACAATTTCCCATTCCCACAAGTTCCTCTGTATCCATAGTAACTTTCAACCTCAGAAGATTCAGATAGCTGTTCAAATGTCACCCATTTTATCCAAATCCCTTCCTGTTCTCTGTCCTGTTACTCTGTTTTATAACACTTACCATTCTTACCACTGCTTAAAACTACATAATTAATTTGTCATATTGTTTACACTTTGACTACTTTGTGTTTACTTATTTATTTTCTCTTTCCCTGCAAGCATGAAAGAGATAGTGTGTGCTGGTTTTCCCCACCACTATAACCGCAGGGCCTGTTTAATGCCAGTGCCAAAGCTTTGTAAACAGTACTTTTTGATGTTCGGATTATCTTTGCCTCGGGTCCCACCCTTTAGTAATTAAGAGTTGACTGTGGGGTTTTGGGGAGAACATGATGCCATGTGCAATATCTTCACGACCTCTAATGAGTAGTTAACAATAGCACCAGGGAAGAGAACAGGTGAATTTTCTCCAGAATAGATCAGCACTCAGCCTTCTAAGAGCTGCTCCTCTTCCCTAAAAAATATATATTTGCTACTGTAGACCATATAATAATTGTAAATAATTGTTAGAGACCACTGCATTTTAATTTATTCTTAATTGTGGGTCATTTCAACTGCCTTTTTAATTTTTGTAAAGGCCATGTTTTAATCATGCCTTCAAAATCCCCCTTAGAATTTTGAGTCTTAACCTCTCTAGTTTGAGCATTGCATTATTTTTTTTTTTGTCAAGCCAACGGACGTAAAAACACTTCAGACCTATAAAACACTGCCACAAAATGGTACTTAATTATGCAGAACGGGCCCTGAGATTGGTTAACACTTGGTGGGAAATGCTTCCTACCTTTTGGTGTGCCTGGACTGCCAGGCTCAATCAACAGTTTCCTTGTTAAAGGAAAATGTCTAGCCGGAGTGAGAGTGAATGGAGTCAACCCACACAGTTTATGAGCAGCTACCACCTGCTGGAACACAGTGGTTCACAGGCGAGGGGGAGGCCGTGGTCAGTAGGCCCACAGCGCTGTGAGTGGACTCTGGGCATGGTTGCAAAAGAAACTGTTCTTTCCCCCAGAATTACTAAGTGATCAGCCATTTTCCTTGCTGAGAGGCAGACTTTGTTGAAATGTGTTTAAGTCAGTCACGTTACATCTATACCATGGAATACCATTGAAATGTCAAAACTCATGTTTCAAGAGCCTTTGGTGACCGAAATACATCACGTGAAGAAAATCAGTATAAAGTAACATAAAAGAGCAATCCTATTTTTGCCTGGGAAAGACATATACCTGAAAAATACTTGGAAAGGAAAGCTAGGCCCTGGAATTTTTATGGTGGTTATCTTGAGATAATAGTATTATCGCTGGCTTTTGTGTGCACTTCTTGATATTTTCCAGATTTTTTTACCATAGGCATGTATTATTTTGAAAACTCTGAAAACCCAGTACATGTTACTTATTTGAATGTGTTTACGTTGAAAGGTCCAGGTTCTGCAGGGAAAGGAGCCCCCCTGCTTTCTGCAGTGTTTCCAGGGGGGGATGGTGGTGCACTCTGGGAGACGGGAAGAGGAAGAAGAAAATGCGCAAAGTAAGTCACTTTACTACTGGAGTTTGGTTTTTTCCCCTCTCCTGGAAGATATTTTTATACACAAGAGGGGTTAAAGTAAATCTCCTTTTATGTAGGTGTGTCTTTACCCCGGAAAGCCTCCTAACGTTTGCCTTACAAATCAGCTGTATAGGGAGCTCATAGCGCCCCCCGCCCAACCCCAGTGCTGTGGAGTTTACTTCAGGAAAGGACTTCGCATGCAGGAGGCTGACAGATGACTCCACCTTAAACTGAATCCTCTCAGTGACTCAGTCTCTTCTTAAGAGAGAAACAATTCAGTGGGTCGTCCATTATAAATGATGAGATTTTTGGTGGCCAGCATCCAAAAAAAAAAAAAGTGCTTAGCTTTGGAGCCTCTTAAAATATGCCTGTTATAGGATTTACCTGGGTATTTATAAATTTGTAAAAATGGTCTTTCTACATCATGAACGTGCTTCTAACTTCAAAAGGATGTGCTTTCTGGGCTGACAGTAAGCTAGCTGCTGCCCGCCCCAGGCTGGGCCGGGCTGGGCCGGGCTGGGCTGTGGTGCTGGCTGGTGACTGCAGACGGAGGGCAGCTCTGGGGGCAGCACCGGGCCTAACTCTGTGCCACTGGTGCCCCCTGCAGGCGAGTGGAGGCTGTACTGTGTGCGAGGAGAAGTGCCCGTGGAAGGAAATTTGCTGGAAGTAGCCTGTCACTGTAGTAGCCTGAGGTCCAGGACTTCCATGGTTGTCCTCAACGTAAATAAAGCCCTCATTTACTTGTGGCACGGATGCAAAGCCCAAGCCCACACGAAGGAGGTTGGAAGGACTGCAGCAAATAAAATCAAAGAACAGTGAGTGTTGTGCGTGGGCGCCTCTCCAGAAGGGGCTTCCCTGTGGGATGCAGGCTGAGGCGGGAAGGATACCCAGAAGCAGCCCATAGAAACCCTGGTGTACTTAAAGTGACTTCAGGGGGTAGTTATAAACCTCGTCAGCCGCCTCTCACGTTCCAAGCAGGTGTGACACACATCTCCCGTAAAACTGCTGATGTGAGGGCTTCCCCGACTTTCTGAGGATTTACCTGCCTCCATAAAAGGCGGAGTGAGGAGCAAGGGAAATGACCCCAACAAGTGCTTTAGTTTCTTTGTAGGTACAGTTCGTCTTTTTGAACGAAAAGCCTGGAGTCCTTAGTCATTTAAAGAGAGCAAATTTCAAATATCTTTCAGGGGTTCAGAGTTTTAGTTCTGCCAGAGCCGTGGAAAGTTAGAAAGCATTGAGCTGAAGAAGAGCTGGGGAGACCACCAACCAACGTGCCCGACTAGGAGATGCCCCCTTTTCAGAGGACGACTGTGTTTCTGCATTCTCCAAGGCAGCCGCCTGCCAGGGAGTGGTCGGCCTGCCTGGGCCAGTTCTGGGGCGCAGCACAGCAGGGGCTGGGGTTGGTTTCTGTCCCAGGCAGGCCCCCACGCTCGGGCAGCTCCCCAAGGAAGCACCCAGTGCCGGGGCAGTACTCAAGGGCCACAGGGGGAGAGGGAAAACTGAAGCAGGAAGAGAAGGCCTGCAAGGGAGTGGGCTGTCCTGCGCAGTCACCATCTAGAGGGGGCTGCGGCCCATGCCCAGCGGGCCCCGTAGACAGCCAGCCAGAGCCCGGCGTCGCCCCGGCGTTTGGGGGATGCCTAGCACATCCTCAGGCTGAGACCCCGGGAGGACGGTGGTAACATCCGAACAGTGAAAGTGAAAAGTTACCAGGGCCACAAGATGCCACCAAAGTATCATTTGGTCCAGTCCGTCCTCTGGGCCCCAGGGCAGTGCGGTGGGGACAGAGTTCCCTTGGGACCGTTTGCGGAGCCCACGCTAAGGAGAGCCCGCAGGCCAGGGCCCTTGCCATGGGCAGCCAGCTGGGAAGCCAAGCATCTCCTCTCCAGACCCTGTTCTGCGCGCTAGGGAGCGGGGAGGAGTGATAACTGACCTTCACTGAGCTAGTCAAAGGCATCCCTGGTCCATCAGCTTTTCCCCTTGGACCACTGAGAAAAAAACAATGAACACATTGACTCATTCACTCAGCAGGTATGATTGAGCACGTACTAGGTGCCAAGCCCAGATTTAGGGACCAGGGACTTGGCTAGTGAAAAACCCAAGTCTCCGTCCCCATGAAGCTTATGTTCTAGCAGGAGAGGACAAGGAATAGTAAGTATGTATGTTATATATAAAAATGTATATCACTTTCATTACATTTTATATGTAATCGTACATTCTTCTCTAAGGGCCAGGCCAGTCCCTCTCATTGCAACCCCCCCCCACACACACACACTCATAAACCACAGAGCACGTTTTCATTCATTGGTGAGAACGGTTTTAGTTAAAAAATAGAAGAGAGATGGTGAACCGGTCTGTAGATTTAGTCTTGAATAATTTTGTACTGCCAACATGTCCAAGGCTTATAAAAAAAAAAAACCTACTGGATTTTCTCCATGCAGATGCCCCCTGGAAGCAGGACTGCATAGTAGCAGCAAAGTGACAATACACGAGTGTGATGAAGGATCCGAGCCCCTGGGCTTCTGGGACGCTTTAGGAAGGAGAGATAGGAAAGCCTACGACTGCATGCTTCAAGGTAACAGAACATTCTGTAGCCTTCCATCACTAATTTAGTCGATACATATTTATTGAGCCTGTACTATGTACAACACCCAATGGATCAGACAGAGGCTAGGTCCTCACAGGCCTACAACCCAATAAGGATGCTAAATAATATGCAAGACAGGTATAATGCCAAGTAAAACTTTAGTGTGTCCTAAAAGAGGTACAAATGAAGGAGGCTTTGAGTTAAAAAGAAAAAAAGATTAGTTCCACCAGGAAAATCATGCATGGCCCCACAGAAGACAGGGCATTTAAACAGAGCCTTGAAGGTAGAGCGTGACTTGAAGAGAGGGAAGACGAAAATTCCAGGAAACCAGATGAGCAGTGACACATTGTGATCCTATGGGAACAGGATGCTTTCGTTTTGGCCAGCTTCCTGGGTGCAGGGACACAATGGAGTTCAGATTAGAGAATAAGTCAGTTTTGTATTTAAATACACAAAATACAGATCAACTTCAATACAGATGAACATAAGAAGAGCTAACAAGTATTAAGCAGTGTAGGATGAGCCAGGCACCACCTAAGCACCTGATATACCCAGCACTCACAACCTAATGCCACCATGTTCCTACCGATGAGGAAACTGAGGCACGGGGAAGTTCATCAACCTGCCCAGGGTTGAACCACAGTGAGATGTACTCAGAACCACCACTCCATGATACCACCTCTCAATTTTCATGAACTTTTATTTTTCTTTATTTTTTTTGAGAGCGCCTTTGCACGCACACACAGGGGTTGGGAGGGGGGAGGAGCAGAGGGAGAGGGAGAGAGAATCTTAAGCAGGGGCTCCATCTCATGATCCTGAGATCATGACCTGAGCTGAAATCAAGAGTCGGATACTTATATGGCTGAGCCACCCAGGCGCCCCTATATGGTTTCTCTTAATAATGCATGTTGATGATGGAAAGTGTTTGAAAGCAGAGAACGGTTGAAAAAGAAACTGAGTCCCTTATAATCATCTCTCTCAAACATTTCTCTATGTGATCCATACATATCTATATTTAAGAAAATTTTGGATTGCAGTATACAGTTTTGTAACCTGATTTTTCCCTTTATTATGAACAATTTCTCAAGTTGTTCATATTTAGACTTTTGTGGCTGCAGGGTATTCCATGAAGATGCTATATGCCATTTTCTACTTAACCTGTCTTTTTTAGTTTAATTTTAGTTTAGAGCCGTTTCCAGTTTTTCCTCATTATACAATAGAATTGTGGATAAATTTAAAATAAGTATCTGCATTTATTTCTAGTTAAAGTCCTAGATACAGAACTGCTATGGTAAAGGTAGAAAAGATTTAGAGGACATATCAACAAGGGTGCCCCAGGACATTGGCACCAAGTTTCATTCTCACCAGCAGTATACATACGAGAGTGTACATTTTCAACAGAGACTTGGTAGGTTACCTTTTCCTCTTGGCCAAAAACTGATATCTAAGCACTCTTCTAACTTAATGTTTTAAATTGGAAGAAGTACTGTTAAACACTGTATGTATTTTTTTTTTTTTTTTTTAGTCATTTGTATTTCTACTTTGGTGAATGTTTTATTTTTGCCTTTTATGCATTTTGATTGAGATATTTATCTTTATTATATTTCTTTATATACTAAAGATATTAACAAGTTTCCATATTTCTCATTGTGTCACTTGCCTTTTCACTTTGGGGTTTTTTTGCAATGAAATTTTTCATTTTTATACTGTCAACACATAAATCCATTCTCCTTTCATTACTTATTTTATACTTATGATTAAAAAGGCCTTCCCCACCTCCAAGTTCAGATAAATCTTACCTCTCTTCACACTCATTTTTGGATTATTTTGTGTTTTACCTTAATTCCCTAATCTATCTGGGATGTACTTTGGTGCCTATTTTGTCTTCAGCTTTGTTCTCTTTTCTTTCAAAGATCCTGGAAATTTTAACTTCACACCCCGCCTGTTCATCCTCAGCAGTTCCTCCGGTGACTTCTCAGCCACGGAATTCATGTACCCTGCCCGAGACCCCTCTGTGGTCAATTCCATGCCCTTCCTGCAGGAAGATCTTTATAGTGCACCACAGCCAGGTACGGCTGGCGGGAGGGGGTGTCGGGCTGAGCCGCAGAAGATACACCTTCCAAAGAGCCTTTTTATTTGACGTTCATATTTAGTAAACAGTTTTTATTTGCCAAGTACACTGGCAAGTAACTTTCTTATGTTACCTAATTTCATCCTCACACCTACTCCAAAAGGAAGGGGACATCAACCAGATGTTACAGTCTAAGAAACCGAGACCCAGTTACTTAACTCACCCAAATATGTCAGTTAAGAATAAGTTGAGCACAACTGTGTCAGGCCTGGAATCTCTGCTGTTCTCCCAGCCTCTCCTCAGTCTTGTTGCTTCATGGTCCACAGTTGGCTGCCCCTGCTCCAGCCATCATGTTTTCCTTCAAGACAGGAAGAAGAGGTAGGGAAAGGGACAGGGATGGCCACATCTCTCCCTTTTATCAGATAAAGCAAAAGCTTTCCCAGAAGCCCCCGCTAACTTCTGATTACATCCCATTGGCCAGAGCTCTGTCACATGACCACCCTCTGCTATAAGGGAGCCTGGGAAAGCAAGTGGCCAGGGAGCAAGGGGGTGGGAGCATCTGCCGAGTCAGCCAAAGAATGGCGTCTGCCGAGCCAAGGCCGGAGGGCAGGGCTGAGGCTCCCACCCATGTCTTCTGATCCCAGGGTCAGGGCTATTTCCACTCGACCTCTACCTCAAGACAGAACCTCTGTGTTCTTGTTCTGGTTGGGACAGTCAATCACCAGAGACTGGGCTGCATGGACCCTCCTGCCTTCTGGCAGTCCAGTCTGAGCCCTTGTGCCTTCTCCCCATAGCCAGGAATCTCGCAGGACCCTGGCCGCCCAGGTCCCCACCTAAAAAGCTCATCGGGTGCCCTTGCCACTTTGGGAAGTATTAGCAACTTTCTCAAGAGTGGCTGCTGCCCGCCACCCCCCTTCCTGCTATGGCCCAAGATAGGTTATCAATCTCCTTTGGGCTTTTCACGTGTGGTGTGCACAGCATCCTGAAATGCGTGTTAGGAAAGGACTCAGGGCAGGAGGACCTAGTAAGTGTGAGAGCCCCTTAGCCACATGGAGTAAGAGGGTGACCGTTGGATGAGAAGAAGAGGGGAGGAAGCGGTAGAACACATCTACTTCTTAAAGCTTGTTTTTCTCGCAAAGAACCCTGAACTTAGTCGCCTACGAAGCAGTCACACATGGGGCATGAACATCAGTGACCTGTAGGGCAAGGGAGATGCACTCTCCAGTGTTTAATCTGCTCTTGGGAGATACACAGTGCTCACAAGCCCTTGAGTGGCACGTGCACTATCCCTCCACTCAGCTCGCTGCAGTTCCCAGAAGGGCCACCAGCAGGCCTGCGCCGAGGAGGGGCTGGGGGAGACAGGGTGTGGGGAGAGGGAAGGGAAGAGGCGGGCCTCACAGATACCACCTCTCTCTGCCCAGAGGCTTTTTCTGATTGAATGTTCAAAGGGCTGAGGCATCACGGACACCATCCCCTGGCCCCTGCCAAGGGGATTCTGCCCCCGCCCCCAACAAAAGCAACAGGGAGGGAAGGCCTCCTTTAGGTTTCGGGAAGAGTGAGCTGGTAGCATCCACGGAGGAGCCCCTGATTGTCTCATCTGTCCTTGCCCTCACAGCTCTTTTCCTTGTTGACAATCACCATGAGGTGTACCTCTGGCAAGGCTGGTGGCCCATCGAGAACAAGATCACCGGTTCGGCCCGCATTCGCTGGGCCTCCGACCGGAAGAGCGCCATGGAGACCGTGCTCCAGTACTGCAAAGGTGAGGGCCACGGCCACACCGCGGCTTCGCCCACCGTGTGGGGGCCGCAGACCAGCCTTCCCCTTCCTGTGTGGGCCAGCCAGCCTTGATAAAGCCTGCCAGACAGTGATGAAGCCAAGTTTTTTCCCCCTTTAATTTTTTAAGGCTTCTTAATTTTGAGATTAGTGTGTTCTTGGCTATCAGCATGAATGAGAATTCATTTTTCTCTTTTATATAACTGGGCCACCTAAGTCGCTATCCTCAAGGTCAAAGACTATATTGTGGAATACCCTGGACTGATGAAAACCCTTTTGCACTGGGAATGAGTCATGCTGGGGATGCGTGGGCCTCCACCCACACATAGTGTCACACTGTCTGAGAGTGGGAAGCTCCCCCACACGGGCTGGAGAGCTGATGGCAACCTTTTTATTATTCATTATTATTTTT
Organism: Zalophus californianus; assembly: GCF_009762305.2. Lineage (NCBI taxonomy): Eukaryota > Metazoa > Chordata > Mammalia > Carnivora > Otariidae > Zalophus > Zalophus californianus. The sequence continues at coordinate 112,008,115 of NC_045603.1, read as the reverse complement.
AGTGTTATATATTTAAAAAAAGATCTATAGTGAACTCATGGCTTTTTACTATACTGTCCACCTAAAATTTATAGTATCTTTATAAAGTGAAAATGCCATTAATTTCTTAATTTTTAAGGTTTCATGGATTAGTTTCACTGAGTTTGTATAGTCGATTTTCTCTTGAAAAAGCTCGTCAGTGATAATTAAAAAATTTCCACCAAATGTTTAAGTTAGAATGGCTTATAAAATGCTATCATTAGCTGTTTAACTGTCATTGAACCTAATGCTGCATTAGGAAGGCAAAGGTATTCTCCACACGTGAGCACAAGAGAAAGAAAATGTCTTACCCAGAAGCCACGGAGAGAGGCTTTCTCCCATCCAGAGTTCTAGAAGCATTTTGTCAGACTCAGGTCAATTACATGCAATTTTATGCACCATTATATCATAAAATTGACATTTTGTATAAACATCATCCAGGTGTTGTTATGAACTACTCCCAAACTTGCATTTTAACCATAAGGGATCCAAACAAGAAAAGATTTCAAGGGAAATCAGAGAAAGCCCAGTTCTTCGGACCCAACCCCTGGGTGTACTGACATTGCCTTCTGTGTACCTACAGGAAAAAATATCAAGAGGCCACCCCCCAAGTCTTACCTTATCCACGCTGGTCTGGAGCCCCTGACGTTCACCAACATGTTCCCCAGCTGGGAGCACAGAGAGGACATCGCTGAAATCACAGAAATGGTGAGCGCGCTTTCTCTCCCCGTGAAGATAGCTCCCCGCCTTTCAGATTGTGCGTTGACTTTACCTTGGGGAGAAGCATCCAATTGCATTTTCCCAAAGTGAGAAAACGTTTTTTTCTTTTACAACACGTTAACAAGTCTACGTAGAATTAGCTCAGCAATAGAAGAAATCATTTGAACTCTTGGTTAATTTTCTACACCTGGTGCTCAAGTTAAAAGAAAAGCAAAGGTGAACTTAATTACTCTGAAGAATATACATAAATAAAAGCTGCCGTCTCTTCCTTCTGTTAGCTAAAAATCTATTGCTTCTCAAGGGCCATGCTAAGGCACAACAAAATCCTCTTGTTTCAGACATTAACCTTGTGTTAGAGGAGACACAGAATAAACCTGTGATGGATTAACCTGCTCAGATTACTGGGTGAGTGAATGTGAGTCACTCCCGATAAGCAGTGTTAATAGCTCATTAATACTTTTATGAGACCAGCTGGTGTTAGCACAGGAAGCATTTATCATAAACCTTTATTTACTAAAACATATTATTAACCAGAACGTTATAATTTCCAACCACATAGAAAAAAAAAAAAGCTTAGTACAGCTATGTCAAATTTCTTAAGTTAGAAGTTTTTGACATTGCAAGCAGTAGCAATTCCAAGGGGTTTTGTTTTGTTTTGTTTTGTTGTTCCAAGGGAGAGGACGTGGGTATTTTATGGGAGGTCTGAACAGGTGTAAAGAAAAAGAGTTCACCGCTGCTTAACAATGGATGTTCAGTGCACTGCTGAGCCTCACCTCTCTCTGCAACCGGCTGGACTCGGTCCACACGGGGAGGAGCCTGCCAGTCATAGCCCAGGGTTCCATTTACCATAGACGTGCAATCCACACTAGGCACGATGCGGACCATCGCCGCCTCCTGCAGTCTGAGCTAGAGGCTGTAACTGCCCTGGTTCCCTGCATCCGCTGTAGGTCCCGGGGCGGCAGTGGGCTTGGAGCATCATGTGCAGGCCTGCGGGCTTCTGGCCAGGGACTTCAGGCTTCCTACACCAGCCTGTAGTAACAACACAATCGCCACGTGCTTGCTGGGTGCCAGGCATGGCTCTAAGCACTTGGCATGTATTTTCTCCTTTATTTTCACAGTAGTCTTCGTGTTATCTTCGTTTTTCTAGGGAAGGAGCGGAGGCACAGAGACCTGCCATAGCTTGTCCCGGGTCTCAGGTGCAGGCTTGCTCCAAAACCCACTCCGTGAGCGCTAGTCTGTACCATCACTGATGAATTTGGCAACACCGTTAGTCGTTCATTCCCGCCACTCAAAAGGAGGGCAGCCAATCTGGGATTCCGGGTTTAACAGAGGAAGATCGTTTACCTGGAATAACCTGTTCAGATTACATGCACAGTGTTTTTTGTTTGTTTGTTTGTTTTTTAATGTAGTGTTCTATGATTCATTGTTTAATGCAGTTTTTTTTTTTTTTAAATCTAGATTCAACAGCATCTTCTAGACACATTTTCTTACCTTTTTCTAGTCCAGATTAAGAAATGGGGCTGATAGGAAAGGATGTGATTCCTTTTAAGGTTATTTTTAAATACTTTTAAACAAATTCCATTATATGAATGCTTCCAGTGTTTAGAGTTCAATTCACTCATGTGATGGTCCCTAAACATTTTTCTGAGGCAGCCCCAAGCCAGGATTTATTTGGTGGGGTGGGAAGACATGTAAAAGTCAGAAGAACTGTGAGGCTTTGGGCAATTCCTTTCCATTTCAGAGCCTGCTTCTGCCTGAGCGAGCCTCTCCAGCTGGGACACAGAGTGGACAGTAGGGCTGTGTTTGCGCCCATGCGCGGTAAAGCATTTGCGCAGATGCAGGGCATGAAATTCTCTCTGCTCCCTCCTCTTCTCTAGGATACGGAAGTTTCCAATCAGATCACCCTTGTGGAAGATGTCTTAGCCAAGCTCTGTAAAACCATTTACCCACTGGCCGATCTGCTAGCCAGGCCACTGCCCGAGGGAGTTGATCCTCTGAAGCTTGAGCTTTATCTCACTGATGAAGACTTTGAGGTAAGCATGTCTTCACGTGTGATAGCGTTTAAGCAACACGCTTGGCTGGGATGGGAGTCCTTGTACTCACCCGCTGGGCATTTCTCCCGATTTTGCAGTTTGCACTAGACATAACGAGGGACGAATACAATGCACTGCCCGCCTGGAAGCAGGTGAACCTGAAGAAAGCAAAAGGTCTGTTCTGAGCGGGAGAGATGCTGGAGGAACCTCTGTCGTCACTTTCAATACCATTGGACCAGGGAAATGGGTATTTTTTTTTTTTTGGACTGGTATTAAAAAAAAAAAAAAAAGATTTTTTAATCAGTTTTCCAAAACCTGAAGTTATTAGCTCTACTGCTTGTCCCAGATTTGTGTATTTTGTGAATGTTTAAGCGGACCCTTTGGAAACTCTCTTTCCACGATTCAACAGGTAATGTTAATAAAGGCGTCCCTATGTGCACGTGTGCGGAAACTGCCGCACTGCCCACCTTTTTTGGAAGCAATTCTCTTAATAAAGTGTTATTTTGATAACTTGTGGGTTCTAAAATATATATATTTATATAAACACCATATAAAGCAAATATGTATTTAACAAAGCAATATGTATTCATTCACTCTTAAGATTGTTTTTCTTTTGGTGTCAAAATAATATTAAAAGGTAGATGGAATTGCTTCTGTGAAATTAGCTCTGGCACCCCTGTGTATCTTCACTCACGTTCAGAAACATCTCCTTCAGCATTAAGTCTGACTTATTCTGAGTGCTGCTTTCCGGTGCTAAAATGAACAAATGGATTTGTACTTCCTGGCATGGGCTCTGAAGAATCTGTGCACATCCACCTTTCTACCTTAATATCTCCCCGAAATGTATAGTGCCTTGTTTTTATGTACAGTTTATATACAGAAAAGTTTGCTCTGCATTTTTTTTTTGATGATGGTTTGGAACATTATATCCAATTTTACTCTAAAATAGTAGAAATTTTAAAAAATCTCAAATTTCTAATACCTGTTGTAAACACAAAACATGTCATTTTGCGACACAGGACTCCAAAATAAAAGCTTCAAGAATAAACACAATAATTGATTGTTTCACATTGGATCCCAAGCATGTTCCTTTCTGAAAAATGTGGGGGTTTTTTGTAAATGTTAACCTAGTATCAGTATTTTGCCATTAAATATTAACTGCTATAACTTTTAGTTTAGGGCAAGATTTTATAATAGGGTCATATAACTGAATAGACATTGGACCCATAACATTCGTTCTGAGTACTGTATTGAAGACGTATTTTTGCAAATCATCACTCAACAGAAGCTTTTTACCCTAAAACTATTTCTGCATTTCATATTTAGGATCTCAGTGTCTTTTTAAGAATACTGAATATATAAGCATTTAGAAAATCTAACAATGAGAAAACTCCTCACAGGCTCCTATATTCATAAAATCCCACATCCGGGGTTTTGAATGAATTCCACAGACCTGCTGTGAGTTGTCACTGCACCCATCCCACGCACCCACCCCCGTTTTGGTCTCAGTTTAACACATCAGATAAGAGCACATTGGCTTTAGACATTATCACTTAACGTTGCTTGTGTGCCCCAACCCTGGGCCTGCACCCTGCGGCCTATCAGCCACTCCTGGGCCCACCGCTCTGAGACTCTGGGATATTGGCAGTCACTGAACTTTACCACCTTGATTGCCTCAGTTTGAAAGAAAAGGAGTCAATACTAGCTATCCTGCCCACATCCTAGGATTGATTCTCTGTGAAGATCAAGCAGAAGCTCTTTGGATATTGTCAAGTGCTGATATCTGCTGGTGTTGATGTTACTGTTAGTAGCTGAAATAGGGAAGTATTGGTGTTGAAGTAAAGCAGTGCAGTCCCACACCTCGGAATTACAGATTAAACCAGAACGAGTAGAACCTTCCAAAGAAAGAAATGTAGAGGGGAAAGGAGACAGGGGCATTCAGAGTATGTGTCCATAGGCAGAATGCAAAGAGGGACGGAGGGGCTCAGAGCCTGTAGGGCAACCAGGGGAGTGTCCAAAGGATGGAGGCGGGGCAACCGACAGTTCAAAGTCACCCAGATCCCTGCCTACGCAGACAGGAGCTCGGGTTGCTGGAAGACCTTCCATGGACAGCCTGCTGAGGCAATAGATAAGATCACTGTCATCGGCAGTGTAGATAAGGTGCCAGCAGTGGCTTCCTGCCTCTTCTCTGTAAAGCGAGTGCCCATGTCCCTTTATCTACGGACTTCCTGTTTGCCTCTTTTCCTCCGAGTCATTTCCTGCATCTCTTTCCTGCTTACAGACCTGGATCCTCTCTTCCTTGGTTTTTTCTGATGCTTTTCCCTTCCCAGCTGCAACTTTTGAACTTTGCACATGGGGGAAAGGACCCAGCCTAAAATCTAGGATTGCTGAATCTGAACAACTCACCTAGTTAGTTTGCGCCAGTGTTCCAGGCCTTTCTCCACCGCTGCTCCAAAAGCAAACCACCTTGGGGAAACGTGTATTAAACCCGGCAGAGTCACATAGCTGCCTTAATTTGCTGCTTTTGAACCACAGGACTTCAGAAGAGAGGAATGCCGTTTGGGTTGGGATTGAAATCAGAGCTGCCCTGGGACTCATGACATGCCACGTGCGTTCGGAGGCAATGAAGGACCTGTGCGAATACCATCAGTTTCCAGAGGAGAGAAACCATTGTCCCTGTTCCTCTTGGGCCGTGCACAGGTCAGGGCCAGGGAAATCCGGCTCAGGGACCCATGTCTTTCCCTCCTTATTTTAAAACTTTGGCCCCAATTACAGAGCTCCCATTTTGCTAAAAGAAGATGCATTCCAGAAACAGCTTGAAAATCCACATCCATATTGGTCTCTACTTTTGTCATTTTTTTTCTGATTATAAAAGTAACACTTCATCCACATGGAGACTTGCACACGAATGTTCATAGCAGCATTATTCATAATAGCACAAACCCACCAACAACCCACTTGTCCACTGAGTAGAAATGGATAAGCAAAATGCAGTGCGTCCATACAATGGAACATTCTCCAACGACGTGGAGAACAAACCGCTCGCTGATACACACTATCACGTGGGTAAACCTCAAAAACATTATCAAGCCAAAGAAGCCGGTACAAAAGGCCACCTGTTGCTTAATTCCATGTATATGAAATTTCAGAAAATCCATTCAGAAAGGAGATCTATGGTGGCTGGGGATGGAGATAAGAGTGAAGGGTGCCTTCACTCAGGGAACTTTTGGGGGTGATGGAAATTGTTCTCAAACTGGACTGTGGTGATGGTCACACACAGTCTCTCTAAAGACTTTTCGTATACCTTACGTAGGCGGGTTTTGTGCCATATATAGTTCGGGAAAGCTGTTTTAAAAAATACTAACGATTTATGTGGAAAATGCCAACATAATAATATGATGCAAATAACAGGAAGCAAACATAATACATAATTTCAGAATTGAAAATCATGATGTTCCCACTGCTAAATAATTACTCATGCCACTTGTTAAGGCAGTAAAGGCAGATTGTTCGAGACGATCACTAGGGATAGCGGCCATAAGGTATAGGGGAGAGAGACTGCGCTCAACTCCAAATATGAGGAAGAGTGGGAATGTACAGCCAAAGTCAGCGGAGAGGAAATCACTACAAGGAAACATGAGGGGAACAGGGGACCCTGGCTACACTGACCTAACAGGGTTCTTGCTGAGGCCAGGCCAGGGTGACCAGACATCACCAGGGGATGGTGGAGAATGACAAACCCCATCAGATACCAGGGCTGATGGTAACGAGAGGGTAGGGGATCTGACTAAACCCACCTGACAGGATTTGTGCTAAAATTGTGCTCTTGGGGGACATGCCCAGGGACAGGGCCTAGTTGGGCTCAGAGAAGCCTGACTAAAGTTTGGTCAAGGAGAGTATCTTTGTCACCACTTCTCAAATCCAAGAACTTCAGTAATTTGGTTTACATTCTTCTAGATTTTTCTTTGCATCTATTAACAGAGATGTATGCTCATACTTTTTTTTTTTAAAGAAAATTGCATTTGTTCGCCATCATAATTTTCGGTTAACAATAGGGCTCCCATGCTGCCTCTTGGATGTTTATCTGAGCATGTGTGAGTCTGAGGCCACCTGGGCCACAGTGTAAAGGTCTAAGTCAGCAGTTGTGGGGGCCCAGCCCCACCAGGCCTCCACCCCACAAGCATTCCCCATTCCTTGCCGAGGGTGGGCAGCATAAAGCTAGGTCCCAGAGAAAGCATCTAGAGATTTGCTTTCACGGGACTTCCTTGATCTCCAGTCCAGAGTAAGGGCCAGAAGTGTCCAAACAGGCCTCTGTACAAAGCCTTGCTGAACAGCAACGACTAGTGAGTGACTAGGAAGGGTCAAGCGGACAGTAGCAAGTCACAGATCAAGGTAATGATTCAAAAGCAAATAATGGAAAATTGAATATATTGCTATGGCATTTGACCCAAAGAAAAATCCCTACCTTACTTCTAAAGGACAATCGCATTGCAAATCCTTGCTTTCTGCACCAGAGAAGGAAGGTCGGGCTGCTTCAGACTATGCAATTGAGGTACCCCAGGAGTTAGATTAGAAAGATGGATTTGCAAGGGGAGAACATTAGAGGCTTTCAGTTCTCATAAGCACCACCATGGATGGGCTGTCCAGTGGGGAGCTTGTGTGGAAATACCCACTCCCCCCAGGCTCACCATTCAAATGCACAGTGCATGTTGATCCTTAAGGATTAGCAGGGAAGACAGATGAAGAGACCAGCATCCCTCTTTTCTAATAACGAACTGGTCCACTACTGAGCTTTTCCATCATGCTGAGATTGGAAAAAAAAAAAAAAAAAAAAAAGGCTACAGGAGCAGAAGTGAATGCAAGCTGAAGTACAGGAAGGTGGCGTCCACGACACCTCAGCCCCAACGTGCCTTCTCAGCCTCGCCACAGTTGTGGGAAATGTTTCTGACACCAAATGCCACAGAGCTCTGCAAGTCTCTTAAGGGACAGATTAGAACTGACTTGTATTATCTGGAAATTGACATAAATTGCCTGTTATTAAATCTTACTGAATTGTTAAGCCCAACCTTGCCATCAGAACACCATTTTAGCATCCACTCTGAAATGGTTCTAACTGGATGTGTTATCTCTGTAAAGGTAAAGAAATATCGAACCGCCACTGAACAAGGCTTATGCCTATGTGGAAGCAAAGAAAAAGAAAAGGGGACAGGAATGACAGACAAGCCTAACTGGTACTTTTTGATTAACGGTTTCTCCATTAAAGAAAAAAAAAAAAAAGCAAGCAACTAAACAATGCATTTGGGAGCTGTTAGACATGGTTAGTGTCCGAGCCCAGCCTCGGAGGAGATTATAAAACAGGCACCCTGCCTCCCATCCTGCTGCCTTCCCTTGCCTCCTCCATGCCCACCTGCTGTGGCTCCTTCCCCTCTGGATGTTTGTGCTTCCTGCAGGAGGCCATTCTGGTTTTTGAATCAGGAATCACAGACTGAGCATGGAGCATCATTTGCCAATGATGACATTTCAGGCCCCCAGGGGGAAACATTGTTTCTTGTTGTTGGCAGGGGTCTTCCCACAGGTCAGAGCTGAGTGCAGGGGCAGCCATATCATCTGCTGAAGCGTGTTGCTAGGATCACACGTTGTCTACTCCAGACCTATCATTATTGGCAGCGGTCCATATTCACTCAGGAGCACTGTTTACCGCTCATTCACTCAAGTTATTTATGGAGTGTGTGCATCGTGTGAGGCTCAACAGAGAATATAAATATGAGCTATATCAAGGTTCAGATCCCACAAGGAGCCTTCCAGAGAAGGAGAGAATGATGATAACTCACCAAAAAGTATCAATAATAATGCAGTGGGGGTCTGGTCGGGGTTGGACTGTGCACCCCTCCCCCCTCAAAAGAAAGCTATGCAGAGTCCTAACTCCCAGTACCGCAGAAGGTGACCTTCTTGGGAGATAGTCTATAAGTAATTAAGTTAAATGAGATCATTACAGTGGGCCCTAAGCCAATATGACTAGTGTCCTTATATGAAGAGGAAATTTGGACACAGAGGTAGGGGGAAGACAGCCTCCCACAAGCCAAGGAGAGTGGTCTCAGAAGAAACCAAGCCAAGGTTGCTGACACCTTGATTTCAGACTCCTAGCATCCCGAACTGTGAGACTCTTAAGTTTCTGTTGTTCAAGCCACCCAGCCTGTGGCACTCTGTCATAGCCACCCTAGGGAACTAATACAGAGTGCACACTGGATCTTCCTGTTGGAGGGAAAGGGAGGGGAGGAATCAGGGTAGCTTCATGGAGGAAGTCCCATGAGGTAGGCCTGGAAGGGCAGGCAGGATTTCTCACTGCAGCTGGGCATCAACCCGTCAGGCAGCAGCTCCAAAGGGGAAGATTTGGAAAGAGAGAGATAGAGAGGGAGGGCCCACAAGTCTCTCTGCTATGGCACGGGCAGGATGGGGGAGTAACAGGGCCTCGCGGCTAAAGTGACGGGCAATGAAGAGAAAAGGAAGTTGGAAATGACCAGGCTGATTGACCCAGGGCAAAAGACATGTTCAGGTGTGAGGATGATCCAGCCACACCACCTGGGACTGACTCCTCTGGTCTCTAGGAGGCATTAGGCCAAGTGGGCAGCATCCCTTTCTTGCAGTGACCTGGTGTGTTCAGTTCCAGGGCTCGTTGGGCTCTCCTTACCGTCTTGTCTTATACCGTGTGCTAGCACTTCTATCTTGTACTTTTATATTCACATAATTAAAGGTGCTGACTCTGTTAAATCCCCTTCCAGTCTAGTCTTCTTATAAAGATATTTCTGAAATCTCTGGCAGACAACACAGAATGTGAGAAATGCTGGCCTAGGGATTTTATCCAATGGTGACATCTCTTAGATATCCTATGACCATGAAGTAGCTCTGCCAACTGTTGCTTAACCTTAGAAGCTACTTAAGAAGACAAGAAATTATTCGGGTTGCATTGAAGATACTTAAGTTTCGGAATCTTGCACTTATATTGCCATTTTAAGTGTTAAATGTAAATGCTTTTTAAATGTTGGTCCTTTTTGTTTTTTGGCTTTGAGAGCCATCAATTTTTATTCCATTAAAACAAACTCTTTATCAAAGTATGCGTGACTTCTAGGCACCTTACAACAATCATGAAATTGCTATTAGAAAACCGACTATATAGTTTTTAGAGCAACATTAAAATATAGCAACACTTTCCTTGAAAAGCCCTGGCAGACTGATTGGGCATATTGTAGATAAAAGAGTAAGGCATGGAAAACTTCAGGGGTTCAGTAGAGATGGAAGACCTAGTTATAGTTGATAGAGTAGAAGACTAGACCCACATGAGGTTGTCGGTGTTTTTGCTGAGTAATCAAGACCAACAAAAGCCCATTATCGTCTCTTCCATTAGGAGGCACTTGGGAAAGTAATCACATGCTGAGTCTTGTGCCAGGTGATTTCATCCCAGCCTGGGAAGCAGCCCCGTGAGGGGCTCGTTACCCCCACGGTACAGATGAGGAACTTGGAAGCCAAGTTCTGGCCCGTCGTCCTGTTGCTGGGAAATGGTAGAGGTTGGATTTGACTCTGCCGCTGCCACCGCACCCTGCTGCTTCTGCACAACCAGAGGAGAGCAGCTACCCGTCCTCACAATCTCTGACCCACGGCTGGACTCGAGGATCACAAAGTGCCTCAGTTTGCCCACCTGTTCCCTACTCCCCATTTGCCATTTCCGTTGGAAGCGAGGATAGCTGGAGGGGCTGCAGGTGCCACAAACGCAACAACATAGGGAGGGAGGACCAGTCTCATGGCAAGAGGAATGCAGGCTCTGGGGCCTCTCTGACGTGCAACCCCAGCCCTGCCACTTCCAGCTGTTGAGCTTGAACAAGTTCCTTAACCCCCCTGCACCTCCGCTTCGGTCACCCCGGTAAAATGAGCTTGATGAGCCAGTCCCTGCCCTTTATGAGGCTGCACAGCGTAAGAGAATGTGTGCAAATATCATGCTGCCACAGGAGGCTTCCGTGACAGAAGGAGGCTGCCACATTGAAAAGCCTTTGCCCGCGCCAGCCAGACCACCCGCTGGGAAGACCTCACTAGAGAAGTAAGAGGGGGACCCCACTGGTGCTTGTGCAACCTCAGCATTCAGGCTCCCGGGGCCTGGGGCCAGGACTCCCCCAGCAGGAACTGGGGGACCATCACCCACACAGGAACTCCGCTGATGACACGGCATTATGCTTCCCAGCCCATGTCCAACACTGCCCTCATTCACACAACTCCAAACACATCTTCGAAATTGAAAGCTGCATCGCTGACAGTTTTAATTTCACCTTCGGTAGGACCCCAGCCAGTGTCGGGGGAGAGAAATGGGCCAGCTGTCCTCCAGGGCCATGCAGGTGGGCCCTTCTGTTCCAGGTGGGACTCTGTGCAGGGCTCCAGAGCCTCAGAGAGCTGTCAGGAAACTCCCCTCTAGGAACTGGATGGGCAAGAGAGGCTCCAACCTCCTCGTGCCCATGGACTGAAATCTGCTGCTTCCCAAGGGGTGGGAGAGAGACTGGCGCCCTCCTGCTCTGACCCCTGCTGCAGCAGGATTTTGCCTCACTTCGCTCTGGAGTTCTGATGGCCCCAGGCCCCTGGTCCGGGCTTGTGTGTGGACAGGCTTCCTGAGGGTGATCTCACTCAGTGACTCTTCTTCCATGTCCCGTGGGGCAGCAGGGTGGGAGACGAGAAGCTGAATCACCTTGCACTCTAGGAGAAAGGATGAGTAGGCCTGGAAAGTAGTTCAGAACTTGTTTTCATCATTCAGGAGAACAAATGGAGATTTTTTCCATCTCTGTTCACTTGGAGGGAGTAAAATATTCAGATGGAAGCCCCCATGGAGACCCGGGTGGGAGCCACGGGCAGGATGAACAGATGCTTCATGTGGGGTCCTCCTAAAGCCATGCTTCTTGACTGCGCCAACCCCGGATCCCCATCAGCTCCTTCTTTCCGTCCCCTCCCCGCCCCCCCCCCCCCAAATCAACACACCGCCTCGGGGAAAACAGTGCTTACTGCGCAAACACAACTTCTAGACAAATCCCCCGAAACCCACCCCAGGGCGGAACGTTTCCCCCGGGCCCTCCCGGGCAGGAAGTCTTCAGTTTCCACTAGGATAGGTAAGACCTCATTCCCAGTGGCTAGTCGTCCATGAAGACTTCAATTTCTTAACATGAATTTTCATCCGGGGTGAGATGTTTGCTGTTTATATCCAAATGGTCCTTTGGCAGATTTATATCATTCTGAAATAACCTGTCAGCTGCATTCCTCCAGCTGAAGAAGCCACAACTTCAGAGCTGGGACTGGCCAGGAAAGGAAATGGGGAAATTACAGAGGAAAACTCCTGGCCACGGGCCGAGAGTCCACAGGGCTGAGGGACGAGCTGTGTCGCCAGCAGGTGGTGCTGTTGCTCACCAGCAGACGTGGAGGAGCCGCGCCGCGGCCCTGGCGCCCTTCGCCTGGGTCCTGATCTCTGCAGCAAGCGCCAGTTCTTAGGCACCGGGGTGGGATAAGACCTTCCCCCCAAGACCCTAGCGGACCCTGAGGGACCCCACCTTCCCTCGCTAATGTGTTTCCAGCCCAAAGAACTTGAATCCAGTGACCCGGGGGGAGGAGTTCCCATCCCGTCTCCTTTCAATCTGTCCCGGTCTGGGGCTCCAGGAATGTTTCCAGAAGCAACCCCAGTGAGGCCAGCATGACAGGAACACAGGCAGTGAGAAATCGCACAAATCTGCCTCTAAGGATCCCTCCCCCGTACACACATTTTTTTTTAACTTCTTTAAATGTCTTCCCTTTGCTAGTTTTGTCATCTACAGAATGAAGGTGACACCTTTCTTAGACTCAATTAGTTAATGTCAGGAAAGCTCTCTGTAGATGAAAAGTGCTAAATTCTATTTATCAAATATTTAATTAGCCACCATTGGGGGATGATTTGTAATCATCTATTCAACCTGCATAATAACCAGAGAAAATGTCATGATCAGAAAAATGATTTTAAATACAGGTTTTCATAGATTCTGTGCCTGTCAGGGCAATGAGAATTTTCTTTTTTAAGATTTATTTATTTATTTGAGAGAGCAAGAATGAGAGAGAGAGAGAGAGAGAGAGCACATGAGAGGGGGCAGGGTCAGAGGGAGAAGCAGACTCCCCGCCGAGCAGGGAGCCCGATTCGGGACTCGATCCCAGGACTCCAGGATCATGACCTGAGCCGAAGGCGGTCGCTCAACCGAGCCACCGAGGGCGCCCCGAGAGAGAACTTTCAAATTAGCTCTCCATTTCTGTCCTGGCTTTTGGGGCCCTGAGGAGACAGGCTCCCTTCCCACTCAGCCTGCAGCCACCCACAGGCTTGGCCCCGAGCGCTTACTGGGCCCACCTTGCTTCTGAGCCCTGAGCTCCTCTCTGTATATTTGCCCCCATACACATGCCCCCCCCCCCCACTCAGGGCACTTCTCTCACGTCCCGTCTGTCACACGCCTTCCCCTTGGCTGCCCTGGCAGGGGCTCTGTGAGGAGGAATGCAGTCACGTGGGAAACTTGGGTACTTTCAAAGAAAAGACACCAAACCAGCTGAGAGCAAAGGTGACTCAGAGACATTTCCAGTTGCTTTGAAGCAACATGGCCCAGTTTACTTTCAGATCGGGGCTCCCGGGCCACCAAGACCATGCTGTTCTACTTGGGCACGCAAGCCTCTAAAAGCAAAATCCTTTTTTTTCCTTCCACATCCATTCGTCCTGCACGTACGTACTGAGCACCTGCTGCTGGTGTAAATGCTATCCCAGATACCCACGTTAAAATGGTGCCAATGGCGGCCTTGGACTTACTGGCAAAGCACAATTTTCAGAAGACTAAAGACAAGCCCCTCATCCAGATACATGGTGAACACAGGTCACATTTGGGGGCCTCCAGGAAGCAGCACCGAGGCAGGGTGAGGCATGCAAGACATGTATTGGGAAGAACATTTATTGGGGACACAGAAAGAGAGGGAGCTGGAGGAGGCAGAGGGACCCTCCCCATGGTGATGGAGGCTGGACACCGGGGGGGCGGGGTGGGGAGGAGATGTGGGAGAGAGAGCTTCAGCCTGAGAGACAGTGCAGAGAGTTGTGGCCACCCAAGGGCGGCCCTGGACCCGAGGCTTCTCTTTTGGGACCTGGGCAGAAATGGCCAGGCCCCAGGACCCCCTGGGCTGGGTCACTGGCCAGACCCGATCATGGCCCAAAGGCAGAGAAGTGCCCGGAAGCTGCCAGCCTCCCGCAGTCCGCACCCGGCCTCCCTCCGAAGGTGGCTGAGCAGTGGGCTGGACTGCAGTCATTCAATGGTTAATAACGGAACCACCCGACAGGATGTTCAGGAAAGGCCGTGAGAAAAAAAACAATCATATACGCAGACACATGTCTGTTCCTGTCTATGCAGAGGTGGGGAGACAGAGGGGAAAGGAGGAAGGGAATCAGATTTCAGAACGCACTCCTGTCCCACCAGGTGATAAAACCGTTAGCATCGGCGATTCCTCTTTTGTACCAGTCAGAAATCATTGGCACCTCTAGTGGACAAAAATCATTCGCAATTTATCCATTTCCTACAGGCTAGCACGTAACATTAGAGTTTGGGCCCTAATCGATAGCAAGCTGTGATCAGACAAGACGGCGCTGCTTCGAGAGGCCCCTGCAGCCGGCGGCCTTACTGGGTGACGGCCTCACCGCTGGTAGGCAGGAAGTCATCTTTGTGCATCCCTGCGGATAATCAGTACTTCCTTGGGGAGCTTACATTCTAGTGGGAAGAAGACATAAGGAAACAGACAGCTGAAACATTACGTGACAAAGGCCACAACAAGGGCCAGCCCCCAAGAGGGGCACTGGACTCGGCCTGGGGTGTGGGGACACGGGGCTTCTCCAGAACATGGCATATGACCAAAGCCAGAAGGCTGAGTTAACCAGGTGCTGGGGGCGGGATGGGAAGGAGGAAGCTGGAGAAATTGGCACCGAGGCTCTGAGGGGGCACCTTGGAGAATTGCAAAATCGTTTCGAAGGGCTGAGGGTGAGCAGGGGATGGTCCTGGGACTGGAGCAAGCCGTGAGGCTAGCAGGGACACAGGTACAATGATGAACTGTCTTGTGTGCCAGGCTCTGGAGCTGGGATTTTTATCCTGAATGCGATGAGGAGCCACTGAAACATTACTGATAAAGACCACTTTGGCTGAAGTGTGGAAAGGGGGTTGGAGGGCACTGAAGCTTCAATGGCAGGTGGGAAATGAAGATGTTGCAATCTAGGTAGAAGGTGATGGTGGCCCAAACTGGGGTGACCCCAGGGGCACCTCGCAGATCCTGGGTCACACACCCTGGCTATGGGACGCTTGGTGAGCTGGGCTGACCTGGCCCTCCACCACTTTACCATCGCTCTTCAGAAGGCTTCTCGGTCAGCTAAATGAAGAATGCCAGGGCCGAGAAAGAGACACCTGGACATCAAAGTCCTATGAAGCTATGGAAACAGCACCCAGGCACGCAGTCAAAACCAGTCTGACTCCCTCAATCATTCAGGAAATATTTACTGCCCACCTACTGTGTGTTGGGCCCTGTCTGGACTCCAGAGATACAGAGATGAACAAGAACCGATGCTCTCGAGGAGCTTGCACGCCAGTGGGGGGCACACGACAAACCATAAACGCAAAGGGACTTAGTGTAATTTCACCGACCTTCCTGCATCTGTGGTTTGCTGTGCGTCATTAATTTGGGGAGGTTGTCTGCCATTATTACTTCAAATATTTTTTCTGCTCACTCTTCTCCCCTTTCTCCCTCTGGTATTCTGATCATGTGTCTGTTACATCGTTTGTAATTGTCCCACAGTTTTTGGCTCTTCTGGATTTTTTTCCCCCCAACTGGAGTTATATTGATTGATCTTCAAGCTCATTGATTCCTCACTCAGCTATGTTGAGTCTACTGATGAACTCCAATGTCTAGCATTTCCTCTGAGGTTTCCTTATCTCTAGGCTTACATTCCCCAGCTGTTCTTGCATGTGGGTTGACTTTTTCCAGCAGAGCCCTTCAAAATTAATCATTACTTTAAATTCCCAGAGTGATCATTCTTAACATCTGTGCTATATCTGAGCCTCATTTTGATGCCTGCTTCCTCTTTTCAGACTGTGTGCTTCCTTGGGTTTGGGTGGGGCTGGTGATTCTTTTGTTGTTGAAAGCAGGAGATGCTCTACTGGGTAATAGGAACCAAGGTCAATTGGCCTCTTACGGATTTGAGATAATCTGCCTAGGAGTTGGCACATTTGTCAAATGTTTTCTGTGGCTATAGGTGCCAGAGACTCTAGTGTCCTTATGTTTGCTTTTTGTCTTACTTCTTGACTTTGGGCTTCCCTAAGTACTCCTCCTCAGAGAAGAGGAGGTTAGCATGTGGTTATCCTATTACCGTTCCTATAGGGAGCCCTGTTAGCCCCGCTGGTGTAGAGAAGGGGGAGGGGGCTATAATCTTCCAATCCAATCTCTGCCCTGTGGTGGCTGTGTGCTTCTGGTCTGTGGCCTTCCTGAATAGTGAGGCAGGAAGGCCAGAGCAGGTGGGGTGGGAGGGCTACCTTTCCCGGGAAGGCAGGCCTTTGTTATGGAGAACGCTCTGGTACATTCACCAGGATGGCTCTTACTTTACCCCAGCCAGAGCCAGGGACCTTTCCCAGGCCTTCCCAGGAGAACCTGGTGAATTCTGAGAGCTAGAGTCCAGAAAGTGTGGGGTCTCCCAAAAGACTGCCATCCTCAGGAATCCATTGCTCTTGCATCAGCCCACACTCCGTCTCCAGCAATTCATCAAAATGTTCCTACCAGTTCAAGGGGCCACTGGTTCCTGCTCCTGTTCTTGGCTTTGACTCTGCAGATTCCAGGGTGGGGGCTGGCCCAGTAACCCCAGTTCTCTAATGAGTACCAAAAAGTCATTAATTTTCAGTGAGTCCAGCTTTTCTCATTGTAAGGATGGGCGTGACAGCTCCCAAGCTCTTTACAAGTTGGAGCTAAAACTGGAAATAACTGACTTTGAGATAGTGGGAAGTGCTAGAGAATGGGAATGGGGAAGAGTTACTGCAAGGTCATGAGAAGCGTCTGGGAGGGCATGTGGAAGAGGCACGATTCAGGGGGCAGCTTCATGAAGATCTAGGGTGTTCAGGCACCGGGACTGGAGGTGTAAGGTCTTGGTACTGAAAGAAGTTATATGTGGACAGAGCACAAGCAAAGGGAGAGGGGAGGGTGAGACCGGGCCGATGTCGGGGTCGGGGGAGGACACGCAGGCTTTATTCTCATCGCTGGGGGAAGCCATTGAACAGGAGAGTGCTATGGTGGAACTTAACTTGCTAATGATGCCCCTGGCTGCAGAGTCCATATGTCCGGGTTTGCCCAGAACATTCCTGGTTTATGCCTTTTGCCTGGTGTAATTATTTATAGCGCCTCTTTTCACTTTCCGAAGCGTCCGGGTTCAGACAAGGAGTCACAAAATCCCCCCAGCTCTGGGCATGGGAAGGAGAGGGTGTAGGGACAGCCATTGGGGCAGCTGAGCCATCGGTTGGGAATGAATGCAGTGAGGTGGACGAGCTGTGGTGGGGACCTGGACAGCTGGAGGGGACTGATGCCCTTGGGATGTTACAGAGCTGGAACCAGTGAGACAGCTACTTGACTGAGGGAGGGGGTGGCAGAAAAGAGGGGGCCAGGGGCTCAGGTCATCATGAACGACTCTCTCAGCCCATCACCCAGTCTTGCAAACTGCACCGTATAAACTCTCGCAGATCTGTTGTTTGGCTTCCATTCCCACACCCAGCTCCCTAGTTCAAGGCTTCATTTCTCACCTGAATTCAGAACTCCCATCCATGTCCATGGGCATTTGGCATCATCCTCCTAGCTGTGGACACAACCCGCGGTCCTGCAGCCCATGTTGAGAGCAGACCGCTGCCTTTGGCAACCACAACCCTTCAAATCACCTTCCCTCATTTCCCACATGGAACTCCCACCACTCCAACACCCTTCCATCCTACAGGCCACTCAGAGCCTCTGCTTGAGGTCCCCTCCCACCATCTCTGCCAAAGGAAATTCCCCTGTAGGGGGCTTCCATGGTGCCTCCTCAGCCAACTGTCATTCTCTTCTTTCAATGCCTAAGCCCCCAAATCTTACCTCTTTTTAGGCCCTTACGTATTCTACCTTCTAGAACTGTTATTTGTGTATTTACCTTCACTCCTCAACTATTTGTAAGCCCTTGAGGGAAAGAACGATGTTTTGCTGAGCTTAAATCCTGCAGGCACATCATGAAACGCAACTCTTTGTGGGAGCTAAACATATTAGGCCCAGTGAAAGGCTGCTGCTGGTTTTGTTGGTTTGACCCTGTCAGGTTTACCCCTTGACTTCGTCATGATGCAACTAAGTAGGAAGTCGGTCATGGGTTCCTCACTCAGAACCAGGAATGGGATCCACGCAGGGCAGACAGCCCAGACTTGGCCCCAGGCTTGCCCTGGCATTCATTTAACCTGTGTCTGAAGTTTCTTATCTTCAAAGCCAAGGTAATAATAATGCCTGACCAGGGATCCTGGGATGACCACACAAGACAAAGCTCATAGGGTGCTTAGCACAGAGTCTGATTTATAGGACACTCCCCCCAAATGTAGTCATTATCATTCAAGTGACCGATGGAGGGGAAGCCATAGAGAAAATTATGACTAAAGATGTTGATGGCCTTTGATCATTTGACTAAGTATTTTTACATTTTTATTGATAATACTTAACCTGGAGAGGAAGGTATGGAGTTGGCACAGCTAGGGGGTATATACAAAAACAACTCCTCTGAAGAGCTATTTACCAAGAACCTTCAAAGTACTCCCATCATTTGACCAGTAATTCCATGGAGGAGATTCTGGGGAATCTATATTATAAAAACTCATAAATATGCAGAAAAAGCTGATACCACAAATATTCATCCCAGAATTATCTGTAGTAGCCAAAAATTGGAATTGAGCAACTATTATACAAGGAAATATTTAAGAAAAGTTTCCCACGATGTCAAAATGTATGTAGTTAGGAAAAGCATACCTACAAAGATTTTTTGATGACCAGGGAAATGTTTACAGTGTTAAGTGAGAAACATAGACTACAAAAAATGTTAGGTACATGAACAGTGATGTAAAATGTATGTTCATAAAGAAGAGTATAAAATATACAGAAGCGTGAGTATTGGGTTTCCTCCAAGTGACGAGGTTACGTAGTTTTGATTTTCCTTTTTTTACAGTTTCTAAAGTGAGAATGTACTATTTTTCTTTTTTTTTTAAATTTTATTTTATTATATTATGTTATCACCATACATTACATCATTAGTTTTTGATGTAGTGTTCCATGGTTCATTGTTTGAGTATAACACCCAGTGCTCCATTCAATA
This sequence comes from Zalophus californianus, assembly GCF_009762305.2. Classification (NCBI taxonomy): domain Eukaryota; kingdom Metazoa; phylum Chordata; class Mammalia; order Carnivora; family Otariidae; genus Zalophus; species Zalophus californianus. Next base: position 111,988,930 of record NC_045603.1, on the reverse strand, counting down.
CGTGCCCTCTTTAATACCCATCACCAGGCTAACCCCTCCCCCCTCCCCCCTCCCCTCTAGAACCCTCAGTTCGTTTCTCATAGTCCATAGTCTCTCATGGTTCGTCTCCCCCTCTGATTTCTCCCCCTTCATTTTTCCCCTCCTACTATTTTTTTTTTTAACATATAATGTGTTATTTGTTTCAGAGGTACAGGTCTGTGATTCAACAGTCTTACACAATTCACAGCGCTCACCATAGCACATACCCTCCCCAATGTCTATCACCCAGCCACCCCATCCCTCCCACCCCCCACCACTCCAGCAACCCTGAGTTTGTTTCCTGAGATTAAGAATTCCTCATATCAGGGATCTAGAGGGGAGGGGGGTGGGGGGATGGGTTAGCCTGATAATGGGTATTAAAGAGGGCACATTCTGCATGGAGCACTGGGTGTTATGCACAATGAATCATGGAACATTACATCAAAAACTAATGATGTAATGTATAGTGATTAACATAATAAAAAATTTTAAAAAAGATTTCCTCATATCAGTTAGATCATATGATACATGTCCTTCTCTAATTGACTTATTTCGCTTAGCATAATACCCTCCAATTCCATCCACATCGTCGCAAATGGCAAGATTTCAGTTTTCTTTTTATGGCTGCGTAATATTCCATTGTATATATATACCACATCTTCTTTATCCGTTCATCTGTCGATGGACATCTTGGCTCTTTCCATAGTTTGGCTACTGTGGACATTACTGCTGTAAACATTGGGGGGCATGTAGCCCTTTGGATCACTACATTTGTATCTTTGGGGTAAATACCCAGTCGTGCAATTGCTGGGTCATAGGGTAGCTCTATTTTCAACTTTTTGAGGAACCTCCATACTGTTTTCCAGAGTGGCTGCACCAGCTTGCATTCCCACCAACAGTGTAGGAGGGTTCCCCTTTCTCTGCATCCTCGCCAACATCTGTGGTTTTCTGACTTGTTAATTTTAGCCATTCTGACTAGTGTGAGGTGGTATCTCATGGAGGTTTTGATTTGGATTCCCCTATGCCGAGTGATGTGGAGCACTTTTTCATGTGTCTGTTGGCCATTTGGATGTCTTCTTTGGAAAAATGTCTGTTCATGTCTTCTGCCCATTTCTTGATTGGATTATTTGTTCTTTGGGTGTTGAGTTTGAGAAGTTCTTTATAGATTTTGGATACTAGCCCTTTATCTGATATGTCATTTGCAAATATCTTCTCCCATTCTGTCGGTTGTCTTTTGGTTTTGTGGACTGTTTCCTTTGCTGTGTAAAAGCCTTTTATCTTGATGAAGTCCCAATAAGTTCATTTTTGCCCTTGCTTCCCTTGCCTTTGGCAATGTGTCCAGGAAGAAGTTGCTGCAGCTGAGGTCGAAGAGGTTGCTGCCTGTGTTCTCCTCTAGGATTTTGATGGACTCCTGTCTCACGTTTAGGTCTTTCATCCATTTGAGTCTATTTTTGTGTGTGGTGTAAGGAAATGGTCCAGTTTCATTCTTCTGCATGTGGCTGTCCAATTTTCCCAACACCATTTGTTGAAGAGACTGTCTTTTTGCCATTGGACATTCTTTCCTGCTTTGTCGAAGATTAGTTGACCCTAGAGTTGAGGGTCCATTTCTGGGCTCTCGATTCTGTTCCATTGATCTATGTGTCTGTTTTTGTGCCAGTACCATACTGTCTTGATGATGACAGCTTTGTAATAGAGCTGGAAGTCCGGAATTGTGATGCCGCCAGCTTGCTTTTCTTTTTCAATGAGAATGTACTATTTTTCTGATCAGAAAGAAAAATCATGTGATCTTAAAAGACACTTGATAGGGGCACCAGGGTGGCTCTGTCAGTTAAGCGTCTGGTCATGATCTCAGGGTCCTGGGATGCAGGCCCACATCAGGCTCCCTGCTCAGTGCGGAGTCTGCTTGTCCTTCTCCCTCTCCCCTCCCCCCACTTGTGCTTTCTCTCTCTCAAATGAATGAATAAAATCTTTAAAAAAAAAAAAAGACGCTTGATAATTGGTAGGTTAGACAACTGCAGATCCAGAGTATATCCAGTGTTAGACATCTGCGACGCCCCATCAGTAGCTTCTGAGATGTGTGATCTTGACCCCATTGTTGAGCTCGTTGGTTCCCCTCTCTGGACCTTGGTGGTCTCACCTGTAGAATGGGGATACTAATCTTCACCTGCCTAGCAGATGGCCTGATCCGGAGCTGTTGGAAAGGCTTGCCTTCTCGTCTCCGATGATCCTACAGGAGCCTCCTTCGTGGAGCCACTTTTCTCAAAGTACAGACGGACGTGATTAGGGCTGGCTGACCAGAGAAACAAGTGTGGTGGAGGCCGTGTGCTTCTCCACTTCCTGGCGCCGAGCAGGTGACAGTGGAGGACGAAGTCAAGGGCTGCAGCTGCCCTGGGCTGCCCAGGCCTGCCGGAGCCAACTCTGGGCAGGAGTTTCAGAAAAGTAGGGACCAGGCTCTGTCCTTTCTTCTCAGGCTCTGGTCCCGCCAGCTCTCCTTCACCAGAGGGCCACTGGGCGCTGGTCCTCAGCTTCTCAGGCAGAGAGCAAGTCTTCAATTCTCCTCTAAAATATTTGAGGTGCAAAGGGCCCCATGAGCAGAACCCCATGCCCTACCCGCCTCCCTTCTCCCCTTGCTCATAGGAATCCGAGGAAGAACCCTTTGTTCTGAACACGAGGCTGGGGACCCAGGCACTAGATGGTAATGAGGAGTCCACTGTGGTCCTGGTGGGCCAGGCCGTCTGTCACAGGGCAGACACCCACAGGGGGCCTTCTAACTGGATGAGCAGGGCAGGCACCTGCGTAACTTTCAATCAGGTGATCCCCTGTGGGTCTAACGTTGAGGAAGGTTCTTCCCGAGCAGCACGTCAGCTCAGGACGAACCAGGAGTGCACAGGAGTCTGCCTGCATTGCCCAGATAAATTCAGGGAGAAGGGCCAAGCAGGGGTGTGTGGAGTCTGGTCTGGTGGCCAAGGTCAAATCCACGCCCCACCTCTTACCAGCTACCTCACACTAGGGAAATGACCCAGTCGCTTTAAGGGCTGGTTTCCCCATTTATCAAATGAGAAGCATCATGGCACCGGCCACACAGGGTTGCTGTGAGAATAAGCTCGTGCCTGGCAAGGGCTTGCCCTGGTGTCTGGCAGGCAGCAAGGGCGCGAGAAATGGCTAGTTAGTTCTGTTATGAAGCTCTTCCTCGGGCGCAGCAGCCCTGTGGGCAGTGAGGGGGATATAAAAGGCGAAACCACATCCCCACCTCTGATGAGGCAGGACTATCCCCAGGAAACAGTTAAACATCAAAGCGGCGGGTGATTAAATGCAAAAGTGACTGGGAGGCAGCCGATACTATTTATACTAGCAGCAGGCTGGAGCCCGCCCAAATGCCCAGCGAGCCCGAGCCCGCCCAAATGCCCAGCGAGCCCGAGCCCGCCCAAATGCCCAGCGAGCCCGAGCCCGCCCAAATGCCCAGCGAGCCGGAGCCCGCCCAAATGCCCAGCGAGCCCGAGCCCGCCCAAATGCCCAGCGAGCCGGAGCCCGCCCAAATGCCCAGCGAGCCGGAGCCCGCCCAAATGCCCAGCGAGCCCGAGCCCGCCCAAATGCCCAGCGAGCCGGAGCCCGCCCAAATGCCCAGCGAGCCGGAGCCCGCCCAAATGCCCAGCGAGCCGGAGCCCGCCCAAATGCCCAGCGAGCCGGAGCCCGCCCAAATGCCCAGCGAGCCGGAGCCCGCCCAAATGCCCAGCGAGCCCGAGCCCGCCCAAATGCCCAGCGAGCCGGAGCCCGCCCAAATGCCCAGCGAGCCCGAGCCCGCCCAAATGCCCAGCGAGCCCGAGCCCGCCCAAATGCCCAGCGAGCCCGAGCCCGCCCAAATGCCCAGCGAGCCGGAGCCCGCCCAAATGCCCAGCGAGCCCGAGCCCGCCCAAATGCCCAGCGAGCCGGAGCCCGCCCAAATGCCCAGCGAGCCGGAGCCCGCCCAAATGCCCAGCGAGCCGGAGACCGCCCAAATGCCCAGCGAGCCGGAGACCGCCCAAATGCCCAGCGAGCCGGAGCCCGCCCAAATGCCCAGCGAGCCGGAGACCGCCCAAATGCCCAGCGAGCCGGAGCCCGCCCAAATGCCCAGCGAGCCGGAGCCCGCCCAAATGCCCAGCGAGCCCGAGCCCGCCCAAATGCCCAGCGAGCCCGAGCCCGCCCAAATGCCCAGCGAGCCCGAGCCCGCCCAAATGCCCAGCGAGCCGGAGACCGCCCAAATGCCCAGCGAGCCCGAGCCCGCCCAAATGCCCAGCGAGCCGGAGCCCGCCCAAATGCCCAGCGAGCCGGAGACCGCCCAAATGCCCAGCGAGCCGGAGACCGCCCAAATGCCCAGCGAGCCCGAGCCCGCCCAAATGCCCAGCGAGCCCGAGCCCGCCCAAATGCCCAGCGAGCCGGAGACCGCCCAAATGCCCAGCGAGCCCGAGCCCGCCCAAATGCCCAGCGAGCCCGAGCCCGCAATGACTAAGCAAACCCCCAGGCTCGGCGGCAGGACAGCCCTCTGCAGGGCCCTTGGAAATGGCAGGCGTGCCGCCGATGTCCATACATGGACATGCACCTCTGAAATCAGCATTTCCAGAGGAAATCATGAGATGGCAAGTGCACACCGTTGACTGTGACAGGTGAACATCTGTGAAGCGCCCCCCTCCCCCGAGAGGTCAAGAACGAATCTGGAGGGAAGGAAGTACTTTAAAGTGCAATGTTCATCCGTTTTCCCCTGCCCAAGTTGCTTAAGTACCTGGTGTTTAAAAACAATAATAATGGTGCAACCAGAGAGCGTTAGAGGAATTCAGAGCAGGGGGGCGGGGTGCAGGGCAGAGGGCTGAGGAAGGCTTCCAGAGAGGATGGGGTTTGAGCCAATGTGGAAGCATTTATGGGATCGGAATAAAGGAGCAGAGTTGCCCCAGTGGGACAGCAGGGGCTCACCTCCCCCACCAGGCTCTTTGGCCCAAGAAAGTGAGTTAAGTGCTCTGACGGGCAGTATGAGAAGTGGGTGCAGGAGAGCACTGGGTGGGCCCTTTCTCTGAGGGAAAGCTATTTGTATATTAAGCAATAGGGCTTGTCTACACCAGCTGATGGACTTACCACCAAGTTCTCACCCGAGTCCTGCCCAGATACCTGCACGTGATGGGGGGTCGGGGGCCCGGTGAGAGCCACCATCCTGACTGGCTATGTCTTGGGCTCTCTCGGCCGGAAAGTTTTCATTCATGAGGATACATGGCAGCTTCCAAATAGGGTCCTAGAAGCCCCAGAATGAGAGCTTGGAAAGATTTGAGGAAATTCACCTCCATCTTGCCAGATGAGCAGAGGTTGCTGAGTGCATCTCATGCTGCTAACCCTGAACAGGATCTCTCAGGCATTTTGGGGCTCTCATCTGCCTGGTTTAGTTTCTGGGGCAAGTCACCAGCTGTTGTTTGGGTCTGTCCAGCCTCCAGGGATTGGCTCTTGGGCCTGGCTTTCATCCTCATCACATGAACCTGGAGGTGTCATGAAATGTCATAGAACAGACAGTGGCACCTAACAGATGTGGGTTCGAATCCAGCCTCTTCCACTGAACTGTGATCGTGGAGCAAGGTTTCCAACCTCTAAAAACCTCCAGTTACTCATGTATGAAATGGGAGTGATGTCTCCCTCCAGGGTTTGAGAACTAGCAATAATGTGTGTAAGTGTTCTCACAGATCAGAAATTCTAGGAGTGGTGAGCGTTACCTTACTTTTCTCGTTGAAAACATGCCTCTGATGGAAGAGTTACCATTTTTGTGGGACCACCATACACCAGAGACATAAACCTGTGGCACGAACACAGCCTCCTCCCCATCCCACAATTTCTCCCCTGTGGGCAAGTCCTCAACTGCCTGCATTTGGGGTTTTCTGCCCCAGCCTGGGAAGGTCAGTGGTGGTTCATGCATCAGAGATGGGCTCCCTCTGCCAGGCAGTAAGGGTAGTGCTCAGGGCAGGGAAGGGGAACAGGAGGCGGTCGCTGCTGAGGTGGTTTCTAGAAATCCCACAGAAGTAGCTCTACCCAAGGAGCACCTCCAGACTGCACTAGCCACCTGGAGTATAATAAGACAGAGATATGGTTCCTGACACAGATCTCCTAAAACCCTTGCAATTTCCTGAGTGATAGAGGTGACAGGATTGTCTTTTGTTCTACTCTTTGGTCTTTGTCCCTGGTTCCTGACAACAGAGCTCCTATATCTCTTGGAATTTCCTGGGTGACTGGAGCATCTTTTGTTCTAATGAGACAACTCTCGATGTTGCCCTAGATAGCTTCAGGATGGGGCAGGTTGCCAGGTCAGACCTTGATTAGAAGCCTGGAACTTTTACCTCCCCCCAACCCTGCAACCTCTGGGGTGGAGGATAGGCCTGGAGAATTGAGTTAATAATCAATCATGTCTATGTGAAGAAACCTCCATAAAATTCCCAGTAGCACTGAGCTCAGGGAGCTTCTAAGATGGGGCACACATCTGTGAGGCAGGAGGGTGGCACACCCTAACTCCACAGGGACAGAGCCTGCTGCACTCGGGACCCTTCTGGACCTTGCCTTGTGTACTGATTCATCTCGCTATTCATTTGTATCCTTTATACTACCCTGTATCATAAAGTGAAAAATGATTATAAAGTGTGTTCCTGTGTTATGTGAGGTGTTATAGCAAATTGTCACAGGAAGCCCTGACTTAGGGTTGGTTTGTCAGAAGCATGGGAAGGCTAGGCCTCATGGCTGGTGTCTAAAATGGGAACAGCCTTGAGGGAATAAGCCCTTCCCTTGTAGGATTTGCCCTCACTCTGGGTAGTCAGTGTCAGAATCGAATTGAATTATTGAATACCCATTTGTGTCAGGAGAACCAGAGAACCGATTGTTGGCATTGGAAAAAAACACCACCATCTACTTTTACAGTGACCAGGAGCCCCTGAGAAGTGAGGGAGACATCACAGCACAGGCTCATTAAGGAAGGATCCCAGGCAGGGGCCGCTGAGAACCGTCCTGAAGACACACATAGGCCTCCATCTTGTATCATAAGAGTCCAGCCCCATCTTTCCTTCGAGCCAAGGTCACTAGGGCACTTTAGGGAATCCTAACAAGTCAGAATGCTTCTAAACACTTTTTTCCCCCTAGAACCTGAATTCTTAATTCATTAATATTGGCAGCTCAAGATGATGTATGTTATGCTATATCTCAGGGGTTCAAAGGACAAAATATTACTTTTGATCCTACTTTGAATACAATCTCCAAAAAGGAGTGCCAGTTCTTTTTGTTTTCTTAGGAGATGCCAGAGAGACTCTCAAGCACCTCTTACTACTTGTCACACCGACAGCCACTTCAGCATCTGATAGAACCCTCAAGAAAAGACAAATATGACAAATAAATGTTCACAAAGATCTGTAAGCCCAATATTGCAATATCTTCTCTGGTCTCTGCCCTGTACCCACCCCTCCCACCCCCCAGGCATTGCCCTATTTAGCTTCTCCTCAAATTGCCTCAGACACTTCAAACCCAAATTGTCCAAAAGTAAACTCACGGTTTTTTTCCCTCAACCCTGGCTGCCAGCCCCACCTGATCCCTCCTGAGGTTCCACATCAGTAAATGGCATCAACAGTCATTTTTCAAGTGACACAAGTAAGACAGGAAGTCATCCTTATTTCCTTTATTCTCACCACCCAAACCAACCCATCACCAAGAACCAGCCATTTTGTTTCCTGACTATCTCTAAATCCAGGCACAGCTCGCCACTCCCACTGCTGCGCCTCTAGTCCAGACTGCCTTCAACTCTTACCTGGATGACTGTGGTGGCCACCTCTTTGGATCCAGCGAGATTCTCTTCCAACCTGATTCCCACGCTGCATCTATAAGGATCTTTCCAAAAACCATAGCTGATCTTAGTACTCCCTGTTTAAAGCCCACCAAGGGCTTCCCATTACTCTTAAAATAAAAACCAATTCTCTAACAAGCCTATAAGGCCTCTATTCAAATGCCCCTGTTCTCTGTGCTCCAGCCACACTGGCTTGTCTAACTTCTCCCATGTCCCAGTGACCCTCTCAAAAAGACCTTTACACATGCTGTTTCTTCCATCTAGAATGATCAAATGCCACGGCAACCACCCCTTCATCTAGCTAGCCTCTACATGACCCTCGGATCTCTGCTCTAGCATCACTTTACTAAAAACTGTCTCTGACTCCTCAGTCTAGGTGGTTCTTTTATAACAAATTCCCCTTTAACCTTATTCTTTCCCTTCCTCAGAGCACGAATCTCAATTTGCAACTGCATATTATGAATGTGATCACTTGATTGGTTTCTCTGCATCCCAGAACCTTAACACAGTAGCAGGTTCTTAAGAAATATGATTGAATGAATGAATGAGTTAAAATATTTGGGTCTTGACACATCCTTTAACAATCTGAGTTTATGACATCATAAAATAGGTCAAGGCCCCAAGTTCCACATATTCACAGGGTAAGTTCTTAATCCAAGGTGGGGGGTATTATAAAGCTGGGAACAAATAGGAAAGGCGTCATGCAAATGTGTGGTTATTCAAAGTCACTTTCCTAGAGAAAAGGTCACAGGCTGAGAGAAGAATCAAGTCCAAAGGCTTTGAGAATCAATCCAATTCTATTTGGAGAGGAAACCAATTGTGGGACCAGTTGTGTTGTGGGACACAACAACAAGCACATTAACATTCAGAAAGTCTGCTGCAGCAGCTTTGGAAGAGTGGCAAGGGCATTTTTGATTATCACGGGGCCAGAAAGCATCCCACTGGTATTCATTTGGAGAGTCAGGGAAACTAACAATGCTTCAGTGTTGGGTCAAGCCCATGCCACAGACATTTTTCTTGCTCTAATGCCAACACCACCTCTGTTGAGAAACACTCAAGGGAATTTGGGTGGGGGAGGGCATAATACAATTACGTATCTCCCTAAACAAGCCCCACAATTCTAAGAAACTGAGCACTCAATACCAAGAAAAGAGGAAATCACTGTTTATTAAGATACAGAGAACAAAGAAGTGGCTTCGACAGCTGCCTCCTTCTGGTTTTACCAGTCCTGGTGCCAAAGCAAAGCAGGACCCTCACAGGCTGGACTATGGCTGACACACATGCTTGCATGCATGTGCACGCACACACACTTGGATAGACTCTGGCTGGCGAGCACATACACACATGTGGATGGATAGGCGTGGTCCTAGACCAGGACAGTTGATCCTCACCCTGCCACGGCTTCTGTCTGGGGAAACGTGGAGGCTTAGCACTGGGTCTCATGGAGCCACCAACCAGATGGATGCAGATCACCAGCTCCAGCTCCCCCGGCCAGACGCCTCTCTTATTGATTCCCCTCAAGATCATCGGATCAAAAATGGAACTGCTAGAAAGTCCCCCAAGCAAAAGTCTGTTGGCACTCTCTCACGAGAGTCTGCACTCTCTGGCAGATGCCATTCTTATGGGCTACCTCTACTTTGCTGATGCTGGTATTGCACTGACAGTGCCATTTTTATACCCTCACTAACCACCTAACAGTGCTGGGCAAACAGCCCACCACCACTGTGTATTGCCTGCTGGCACGGCACCACCAGACCAGCAGCTAAGCAGCCCTGCTCCACCTGCACTGCTCACGTGACCCTATCAGAGGCAACAGGCACCACAAACCACACGGCGATACTTGAGCACCAGACTCAAGTCACGGGGCTGGGGGGTTACATTTCTGAACCCCAAGAGTCTGAAATACTTGGAGAGACAACTTAAGAGACAACCAAGAACTAGGGCAAGGTTAAAGAATAAGGTTCATCTCCTACATAGAGGTACCCCTTCAAGACAGGGAGAGAGAGCTGTTTCACATAACACACCGAAACAAACACAGTCAAGGAAATTAGGACACAAAGAAATTGTTCCAAATGAAGGAACAAGAGAAAATCTCAGGGGGAAAAAAAAAAACAACGAACAATAAAATGGGGATAAGTAATTTACCTGGTAAATATACCTGATAAAGAGTTCAAATTAATGGCCATAAAGATGTTCACCAAACTCGAGAGAATAGATGATCATAGTGAGAACTTCAATAAAGAGAGAAAATATAAGAAAGTACCAAGCAGGAAACTCACAGAGCTGAAGAATACAATAACTGTACTGAAAAATATACTGCAAGCATTCAACAGCAGACTAGATGATACAGAACAGATCAGTGACCTGGAAGACAAGGTAGTGGAAATTACCCAAACAGAACAGCAAAAGAAAAAAAAAGAATTTTTAAAAAGAGGATAACTTAAGGCATCTGTGGGACACAACAACAAGCATATTAACATTCTCCTGAAGGAGAAGAAAGAGAGAAAGGGGCAGAATACTTACTAGAAGAATTAATGTCTGAAAACTTCTCTAACCTGGGGAAAAAAACAGACAAGCAAGCCCAGGAAGTACAGAGTCCCAAACAAGATGAATCCAAGGAGTTCCACACCAAGACACATTATAATTAAAAATGTCAAAAGTTAAAAATAGAGAATCTTAAAAGCAGCAAGAGAAAAACAGCTGGTTACATACAAGGAAATCCCATGAGACTATCAGGTTTTTCAGCAGAAATTTTGCAGGTTAGAAGAGAGAGACATGATATATTCAAAATGCTAAACAAAAAAGACTTCCAACCAAGAATATGCTCTCTGGCAAGGTAATCATTTAGAATTGAAGGAGAGATAAAGCATTTCCCAGACAAGAAAAAGCTAAGGGAGTTTATCATCACTAACCTGGCCTTACAAGAATTGTTAAAGGGACCTCTTTAAGCTAAAAAGGAAAGCTCATAACTAGAAATAAAATATACCTCACTGGTAAAGGCAAATATAGTAAAGGTAGTAGGTCAACCTCTCACAAAGCTAGTATGAAAGTTAAAAGAAAAAGGTAGTAAAAACTACACAATAATTAGATAAGGGATACACAAAATAAAAATATGTCAAAGATGACAAAAACATAAAACACTGAGTAGGGAGTGAAAATGTAGTGCTTTTAGAATGTAGTCAAATTTAAATGACTATCAACTTAAAGTAGGCTGCTATATAAATAGGTAATTATATACAAACTTCATGATAACCATAAACCCAAAACTTATAATAGATACACAAAAAATAATTAGAAAGGAACCTAAACATAACACTAAAAAACGTCATCAAACCACAAGGGAAGAGAGCAAGAGAAGAAAGGAACAGAGAAAAGCTACAAAACAACCAGAAAACAATTAACAAAATGGCAATAAGTATATGCCTATCAATAATTAATTTAAATGTAAATAGACTAAGTTCTCCAATCAAAAGACATAGTGTAGCTGAATGAATAAAAAAAAAAGTATGACCCATCCATACAATGCCTACCAGAGACTCACTTCAGAGCTAAAGACACACAGACTGAAAGTGAAGGGATGGAAAAAGAAATTCCATGCAAATGGAAATGAAAAGAAGGCTTAATATCAAGCAAAATAGACTTTAAAACAAAGACTGTAGCAAAAGACAAAGAAAGGATTACATAATGATAAAGGGGTGAATCCAACAGTAAGATATAACATTTGTAAATATTTATGCACCCCAAATAGGAGCAGCTAAATATATAAAACAATATTGACAGATATAAAGGGAGAAATTGAGAGCAATACAATCATAGTAGGGGATTTTAATACCCCACTTACATCAATAGATATTTCATCCAGATGAAAAAAAATCAATAAGAAAATATCAGCCTTAAATGACATATTAGACCAGTTGGACTTAATAGATATTTACATAAGATTCCACCGAAAAACAGCAGAATACACATTCTCCAAGTGCACACAGACATTCTCCAGGGTAGATCACATGTTAGGCCACAAAACAAGTCTCAACAAATTTAAGAAGACTGAAGTTATATCAAGCATCTTTTCCAATCACAATAGCAGGAAACTAGAAATCAATTAAAGAAGAAAAATGAGAAAAACACGAACACATGAAGCCTAAATAACCAATGGGTCAATGAAGAAATTAAATGTAAAATCAAAAAATATCTTGAGCCAAATAAAAATGGAAACACAATAGTCCAAAATTTATGGGATGCAGCAAAGATAATTCTAAGAGGAAAGTTCATAGCAATATTAGCCTACCTCAAGGAATAAACAAAAAAAATCTTGAATAAACAATCTAAATTCACACTTAAAGGAACTAGAAAAAAATGCCCAAGGTTAGTAGAAGGAAGGAAATAATAAAGATCAGAGTGGAAATAAATGAAACGGAGACAAAACAAACAAATAGAAAAGGTTAATGAAACTAAGAGCTGGTTCTTTGAAAAGATAAAGTTGACACACATTTAGCCAGACTCATCAAGAAAAAAAAAAAAAAGAGGGCCCAAATAAAATAAAAAATGAAAGAGAAGTTATAACTGATACCACAGAAATACAAAGAATCATAAGATACTACTTTGAATAAATTATATACCAAAAAAATTGGGCAACCTAGAAAAACTGGGTACATTCCTAGAAACACACAGTCCTCTGAGACTTAATTATGAAGAAATAGAAAATCTGAATAGACCAATTATTAATAAGGAGATTGAATCAGTAATCAAAAAACTTCCAACAAACAAAAGCCCAGGACCAGATAGCTGGTGAATTCTACCAAACATTCAAAGAAGAGTTAATACTATCCTTCTCAAATGATTCCAAAGTAATTGAAGAGAAGGGCACATTTCCAAACTCATTTTACCAGGTCAGTACTACCCTGATATCAAAACCAGGCAAAGATGCCACACCTATACACAAAATACTATAGGCCAATGTCCTGGATGAACACAGATGCAAAAAATCAACAATAAGATATTAGCAAATCAATTCGACAATACATTTAAAAATTATACACCATGACCAAGTGGGATTTATTCCAGGGATGCAAAGATGGTCCAACTTCTACAAATCAATTTATGTGATACACCACATTAACAAAATGAAGGATAATGATCATATGATCATTGCAATACATGCAGAAAAGCATTTGACAAAATTCAACATCCATTTATGACAAAACTCCCAACAAGATAGGTACAAAGGAAACATATCTCAACATAATAAAGGCTATATATGACAAACCCACAGCTATCATAGTCAACAGTAAAAAGCTAAAAGTTTTTCCCAAGATCAGGAACAAGACAAGGATGCCCACTCTTGCCCCTTTTATTCAACACAGTCTTGGAAGTTCAGCCACAGCAATTAGGCAAGAAAAAGAAATAAAGGCATCCAAATTGGTAAGGAAGAAGTAAAACTGTCCCTATTTGCAGATGACATGGTACTATATATTAAAAAACTTTAGAGACTCAAAAAGAAAACCCTATTAGAACTAATAAATTAATTCAGCAAAGTTGCAGAATACAAAACTATATAGAAGCCCGCTGCATTTTTATACACTAATAATGAACCATCAGAAAAAGAATTAAGACAATCCCATTCACAATTGTATCAAAAAGAATAAATTCCCTAGAAATATATTTAACCAAGGAGGTGAAAACCTGTACCCTGAGAACTGTAAGACACTAATGAAAGAAATCAAACAAGCCACAAACAAATGAAAATACATTCCACGCTTATGATTGGAAGGATTAACAATGTAATCCCTATCAAAATACCAATGGCATTTTTCACACAACCAAACAAATAATATTAAAATTTGCATGGAACCACACACACACACACACACACACACACCCCTGAATAACCAAAGCTAGCTTCAGAAAGAACAAAGCTGGAGATATCACACTCCCTGATTTTAAACAATACTACAAAACTATGGTAATCAAAACAGTATGATACTTGCACAAAAATAGACGCATCGATCAACAGACCAGATTAGAGAGCCCAGAAATAAACCCACACATATACAATCAATTAATCTACAATAAAGGAGGAAAGACTATACAATGGAGAACAGACAGTGTCTTCAACAAATGGTGTTGGGAAAACTGGACAGCCACATGCAAAAGAATGAAATTGAATCACTTTCTTATACCATACACAAAAATAAACTCAAAATGGCTTTGACTTGAATGTAGGACTTGAAATCATAAAACTCCTAGAAGAAAACATAGACAGTAAGCTCGTTGATATCAGTCTTAGTGATATTTTTCTGAAACTGATTCTACAGGCAAGGGCAAGAAAAGCAAAAATAAACAAATGGGCCCATATCACACTAAAATTCTTTTGCATAGCAAAAGAACTATGAACAAAAAAAGGCAACCCACAGAATGGAAGAAAATATTTGCCAATCATATATCTGATAAGGGACTAATATCCAAAATATATAAAGACCTCACACAACTCAATAGCAAAAAAAAAAAAAAAAAAAATTAAAAAACCAATTAAAAATGGGCTGAATAGTACCATGTTGGCTTGGGAGCAAGATGGTGGAGAAGAAGGAGACCTGGATTTCGTCTGGTCTCAGGAATTCAGCTGAATAGGGATCAAACCATTCTGAACACGTATGAACTCAACAGGAGATCGAAGAGGAGTAGCAACAACTCTCTGAACAGAGAAGCGACCACTTTCTGGAAGGTAGGACGTGCGGAGAAGTGAATCCGAGGCAATATTCGGGAGGATAGACGGCGGGGGAGGGGGCCTCCGGCGGCCACATCTGGCAAGTGATAGAGCAGCGGAGCACAAAAGGGGAACTTTTAGAAGTTGGCTCCGCTGAGGGACGTCGCTCCAGTGGCTAAGCGGGGGGTGGAATCCTCCTGGGACAGTGTGGTCTCAGGACCCTCAGGGTCACAGAAAGACCGGGGGTGCCTGAGTGCGGCAGAGCTCCCAGGTATCGGAGCGGGGAAGCCGGCTGCAGAGACGGAACCGAGGCGCGAGCTCTCAGCTTGGGGTTGCCATAGACTGTGATCCGCAGCCCAGTCGGGCCACTGCTCCTCCAGCAGGGACCCAACAAGCGGCAGATCCGGGGAGACTCCCCCTCCTCCCGGGGGGGAGCGCACCGCAGGGATCTGCTGGGTTTGGAGACTCCACACATGGTCGGGTGCCAGAGATAGAAACGCTTGGTCACAGGCCGGGTGAGCACGGAGTGTGGCCGGAGACCGGGGACACGGGAGTGACTGGCTGCTTTTCTCGGGGGGGTGCACTGAGGAGCGGAGCCCTGAGTTCTTGCCTCCTCTGGGGCGGAGATTGGGAGGCCGCCATTTTCACTGTCGTCCTCCAAAGCTGTACCGAGAGCTTGCAGGGAACAAAAGCTCCTGAGAGCAGACCCGAGCAGCTTGCTTAGCCCAGACCGACAAGGGCGGGGCAATTCCGCCTCCGGCAAAGACATTTGGGAACCACGGCAACAGGCCCCTCCCCCAGAAGATCAGCACGAACAGCCCGCAAGCCAAGACCAAGTTTACCGATCAAGGAGAACGGGAGAACTCCAGCGCTAGGGCTAGGGGAATACTGCACATAGAATTCATGGCTTCTTTACAATGATTCATTAGTTTTTCAAAGTTAATTTTTTAACTGTTTTTTTAATTTCTCTTTTTCCCTTTATCAACCAACATTTTATCAATCCTTTTTTTAAAAAAAAACATTTTTTATTTTTCATTTTTAGAGTCATATTTTATCCCTCCATAGTAGTTACCCTTGTTTTTGGCATATATATATCAGTTGTTCTCTCTTTAAAATTTTGAGATACAGTTTCTTCTAACAGATCAAAATACACCCTAAATCACTAGTGTATGGCTTTGTTCTAGTCTCCTGCCTGATCACATTCTCTCCCTTTTTTTTTAATCTTCTTCTTTCTTTTTTCAAACAACTTATCGTATCAATTCCTTTTATAAAATCTTTTATAATTTTCATCTTTACAGTCATCTTCCATCCCTTCATTGTATCAATTCTTATTTTGTACATATATAAGTCTTTCTTCCTTTAAAATTTTAGGAGGCACTTTTTTCTAACAGACCAAAATACACCCAAAATCTAGTGTGTGGCACTGATCTATGCACTAGCCTGATCATATTTGATCATATTCATTTTTTTGTATTATTCTGTTTTTGTTTTTAATCTTTTTCTTTTTGTTTTTTTCTTTCTTTCTTTTCTCTTTCTTTTGTCTTTCTTTCCCTCTCTTTTCCCCTGGTTTCAGGTCTTTTCTGATTTGTATAGAGTATATTTGCTGGGGACATTGTTAACCTGTTAGCATTTTGTTCTCTCATTCATCTATTCTCCTCTGGACAAAATGACAAGACGAAAAAAATCATCTCAGCAAAAAGAACAAGAGGTAGTACCGTCAGCCAGGGACCTACTCAATACGGACATTAGTACGATGTCGGACCTAGAGTTCAGAATCATGACTTTAAAGATACTAGCTGGGCTTGAAAAAAGCACGGAAGTTATTAGAGAAACCCTTTTTGGAGAAATGAAAAAACTAAAATCTAACCAAGTCGAAATCAAAAAGGCTATTAATGAGGTGCAATCAAAAATGGGGGCACTGACTGCTAGGATAAATGAGGCAGAAGAGAGAATCAGCGATATAGAAGACCAAATGATGGAAAATAAAGAGGCTGAGAAAAAGAGAGAGAAACAACTACAGGATCACGAGGGCAGAATTCGAGAGATAAGCGATACGATAAGACGAAACAACATTAGAATAATTGGGATCCCAGAAGAAGAAGAAAGAGAGAGAGGGGCAGAAGGTATATTGGAGCAAATAGTAGCAGACAACTTCCCTAATGTGAGGAAGGAAACAGGCATCAAAATCCAGGAGGCACAGAGAACACCTCTCGAAATCAATAAAAATAGGTCAACACCCCGACAACTAATAGTAAAACTCACGAGTCTCAGAGACAAAGAGAAAATCCTGAAAGCAGCTCGGGAGAAGAGATATGTAATGTACAATGGTAGAAATCTTAGATTGACAACAGACCTATCCACAGAGACCTGGCAGGCCAGAAAGGACTGGCATGATACCTTCAGAGCACTAAACGAGAAAAATATGCAGCCAAGAATACTATATCCAGCTAGGCTCTCATTGAAAATTGAAGGAGAGATAAAAAGCTTCCAGGACAAACAAAAACTAAAGGAATTTGCAAACACGAAACCAGTCCTCCAAGAAATATTGAAAGGGGTCCTCTAAGCAAAGAGAGAGACAAAAAGCAGCACAGATCAGAAAGGAACAGAGACAATATACAGTAACAGTCACCTTACAGGCAATACAATGGCACTAAATTCATACCTTTCAATAGTTACCCTGAATGTAAATGGGCTCAATGCCCCCATCAAAAGACACAGGCTATCAGATTGGATTCAAAAACAAGACCCATCAATATGCTGTCTGCAAGAGAATATTTTAGACCCAAAGACACCCCCAGATTGAAAGTGAGGGGCTGGAAAACCATGTACCATGCTAATGGACACCAAAAGAAAGCTGGGGTGGCAATCCTTATATCAGACAAATTAGATTTTAAACCAAAGACTGTAATAAGAGATGAGGAAGGACACTATATCCTACTTAAAGGGTCTATCCAACAAGAAGATCTAACAATTGTAAATATCTATGCCCCAAACATGGGAGCAGCCAATTATATAAGGCAATTAATAACAAAAGCAAAGAAACACATTGACAACAATACAATAATAGTGGGGGACTTTAACACCCCCCCTGACTGAAATGGACAGATCATCTAAGCAAAAGATCAACAAGGAAATAAAGACTTTAAATGACACACTGGACCAAATGGACTTCACAGACATATTCAGAACATTCCATCCCAAAGCAATGGAATACACATTCTTCTCTAGTGCCCGTGAAACATTCTCCAGAATTGATCACATCCTAGGTCACAAATCAGGTCTCAACCGGTACCAAAAGATTGGGATCATTCCCTGCATATTTTCAGACCACAGTGCTTTGAAACCAGAACTCAATCACAAGAGGAAAGTCGGAAAGAACTCAAATACATGGAGGCTAAAGAGCATCCTACTAAAGAATGAATGGGTCAACCACGAAATTAAAGAAGAATTAAAAAAATTCATGGAAACCAATGAAAATGAAAACACAACTGTCCAAAATCTTTGGGATACAGCAAAGGCAGTCCTGAGAGGAAAGTATATAGCAATACAAGTCTTTCTCAAGAAACAAGAAAGGTCTCAAATACACAACCTAACCCTACACCTAAAGGAGCTGGAGAAAGAACAGCAAAGAAAGCCTAAACCCAGCAGGAGAAGAGAAATCATAAAGATCAGAGCAGAAATCAATGAACTAGAAACCAAAAGAACAGTAGAACAGATCAACGAAACTAGGAGCTGGTTCTTTGAAAGAATTAACAAGATTGATAAACCCCTGGCCAGACTGATCAAAAAGAAAAGAGAAAGGACCCAAATCCACAAAATCATGAATGAAAGAGGAGAGATCACAACCAACACCAAAGAAATACAAGCAATTTTAAGAAAATATTATGAGCAACTCTATGCCAGCAAATTAGATAACCTGGAAGAAATGGGTGCATTCCTAGAGATGTATCAACTACCAAAATTGAACCAGGCAGAAATAGAAAACCTGAACAGACCTATAACCACTAAGGAAATGGAAGCAGTCATCAAAAATCTCCCAACAAACAAAAGCCCAGGGCCAGATGGCTTCCCAGGGGAATTCTATCAGACATTTAAAGAAGAATTAATACCTATTTTCCTGAAACTGTTCCAAAAAATAGAAATGGAAGGAAAACTTCCAAACTCATTTTATGAGGCCACCATTACCTTGATCCCAAAACCAGACAAAGACCCCATCAAAAGGGAGAACTACAGACCAATATCCTTGATGAACATGGATGCAAAAATTCTCACCAAAATACTAGCCAATAGGATCCAACAGTACATTAAAAGGATTATTCACCATGACCAAGTGGGATTTATCCCGGGGCTGCAAGGCTGGTTCAACATCCGCAAATCAATCAACGTGATACAATACATTACCAAAAGAAAGAACAAGAATCATATGATCCTCTCAATAGATGCAGAAAAAGCATTTGACAAAGTACAGCATCCTTTCTTGATCAAAACTCTTCAGAGTATAGGGCTAGAGGGTACCTACCTCAATATCATAAAAGCCATCTATGAAAAACCTACAGCCAATATCATTCTCAATGGGGAAAAGCTGAGAGCTTTTCCCCTAAGGTCAGGAATGCGGCAGGGATGTCCACTCTCACCACTGCTATTCAACATAGTATTAGAAGTCCTAGCCACAGCAATCAGACAACAAAAAGAAACCAAAGGCATCCATTTCGGCAAAGAGGAAGTCAAACTCTCACTCTTTGCAGATGATATGATACTGTATGTGGAAAACCCAAAAGACTCCACCCCAAAACTGCTAGCACTCATACAGGAATTCAGTAAAGTGGCAGGATATAAAATCAGTGCACAGAAATCAGTGGCATTCCTATACACCACCAACAAGACAGAAGAGAGACAAATCAAGGAGTCGATCCCATTTACAATTGCACCCAAAACCATAAGATACCTAGGAATAAATTTAACCGAAGAGGCAAAGGATCTGTACTCAGAAAACTATAAAATACTCATGAAAGAAATTGAAGAAGACACAAAGAAATGGAAAAACGTTCCATGCTCATGGATTGGGAGAACCAACATTGTAAAGATGTCAATGCTACCTAGAGCAATCTACACATTCAATGCAATCCCCATCAAAATATCATCCACTTTTTTCAAAGAAATGGAACAAATAATCCTAAAATTTGTATGGAACCAGAAGAGACCCCGAATAGCCAGAGGAATATTGAAAAAGAAAAGCAAAGCTGGCAGCATCACAATTCCAGACTGCCGCTCTATTACAAAGCTGTCATCATCAAGACAGTATGGTACTGGCACAAAAACAGACACATAGATCAATGGAACAGAATCGAGAGCCCAGAAACGGACCCTCAACTCTATGGTCAACTTATCTTTGACAAAGCAGGAAAGAATGTCCAATGGCAAAAAGACAGTCTCTTCAACAAATGGTGTTGGGAAAATTGGACAGCCACATGCAGAAGAATGAAACTGGACCATTTCCTTACACCACACACAAAAATAGACTCCAAATGGTTGAAAGACCTAAACGTGAGACAGGAGTCCATCAAAATCCTAAAGGAGAATACAGGTAGCAACCTCTTTGACCTCAGCTGCAGCAACTTCTTCCTAGAAACATCGCCAAAGGCAAGGGAAGCCAGGGCAAAGATGAACTATTGGGATTTCATCAAGATAAAAAGCTTTTGCACAGGAAAAGAAACAGTCCACAAAACCAAAAGACAACCGACAGAATGGGAGAAAATATTTGCAAATGACCTATCAGATAAAGGGCTAGTATCCAAAATCTATAAAGAACTTCTCAAACTCAACACCCAAAGAACAAATAATCCAATCAAGAAATGGGCAGAAGACATGAACAGACATTTTTCCAAAGAAGACATCCAAATGGCCAAGAGACACATGAAAAAGTGCTCCACATCGCTTGGCATCAGGGAAATCCAAATCAAAACCTCCATGAGATACCACCTCACACCAGTCAGAATGGCTAAAATGAACAAGTCAGGAAACGACAGATGTTGGCGGGGATGCAGAGAGAGGGGAACCCTCCTACACTGTTGGTGGGAATGCAAGCTGGTGCAACCCCTCTGGAAAACAGTATGGAATTTCCTCAAACAGTTGAAAATAGAGCTACCCTACGATCCAGCAATTGCACTACTGGGTATTTACCCCAAAGATACAAATGTAGGGATCCGAAGGGGTTCGTGCACCCCAATGTTTATAGCAGCAATGTCCACAATAGGCAAACTGTGGAAAGAGCCAAGATGTCCATCGACAGATGAATGGATAAAGAAGAGGTGGTATATATACACAATGGAATATTATGCAGCCATCAAAAGGAATGAGATCTTTCCATTTGCAACGACGTGGATGGAACTGGAGGGTGTTATGCTGAGTGAAATAAGTCAGTCAGAGAAAGACATGTATCATATGACCTCACCGATATGAGGAATTCTTAATCTCAGGAAACAAACTGAGGGTTGCTGGAGTGGTGGGGGGTGGGAGGGATGGGGTGGCTGGGTGATAGACATTGGGTAGGGTATGTGCTATGGTAAGCGCTGTGAATTGTGCAAGACTGTTGAATCACAGATCTGTACTTCTGAAACAAATAATGCAAGATATGTTAAGAAAAAAGAAAAAGAAGAAGATAGCAGGAGGGCAAGAATGAAGGGGAGTAAGTCAGAGGGGGAGACGAACCATGAGAGACGATGGATTCTGAAAAACAAACTGAGGGTTCTAGAGGGGAGGGGGGTGGGGGGATGGGTTAGCCTGGTGATGGGTATTAAGGAGGGCACGTTCTGCGTGGAGCACTTGGTGTTATGCACAAACAATGAATCATGGAACACTACATCAAGAACTAATGATGTAATGTATGGTGATTAACATAACAATAAAAAAATTTAAAAAAATTTTAAAAAATGGGCTGAATAGACATTTTTCTAAAGAAGACATACAGATGGCCAAAATGAGAAGATGCTCAACATCAGTAATCATCAGGGAAATGCAAATCAAAACCACAATGATGTATCACAGCACACCTGTCAGAGTAGCTATTACCAAAAAAATAAATAACAAGCGTAGTGAGGATGTGGAGAAAAGGGAACCCTGGTGCACTGTTGGTGGGAATGTAAATTGGTACAGTCATTATGGAAAATAGTATGGAGTTTCCTCAAAAAATTAAAAATAGAACAACCGGATGATCCTGCAATTCCACTTCTGGGTATATCCAAAGGAAACGCAAACACTAACTCAAAAAGATATATACACTCCCGTGTTCATTGCAGTATTATTGACAATAGCCAAGATATGAAAGCAACGGAAGTGTCCATCAGTAGATGAATGGATTAAGATGATGTGGTATATACACAATGGAACATTACTCAACCATAAAAAAGGATGAGATTTTGCCATTTGTGACAACATGGATGGGCCTGGAGGGTATTATGTTAAGTGAAATAAGTCACACAGAGAAAGACAAATACTATGTGATTTCACTTATATGTGGAATCTAAGAAACAAAGTACATGAATAAAACAAAACCAGACTCAGAGATACAGAGATCAGACCCATGGTGGCCAAAGAGGGGTTTGAAAAGGGGTAGGCAAAATAGGTGAAATATTGTATTAATTTTGTATGGTGCTGGGTGGGAACTAGACTTATTATGGTGATTATATTGTAATTTATATAAATCTTGAATCACTATGTTCCATCCCTGAAATGAATATATCACTTTATATTGTATCAATTATACTTCAATGAAATTTTAAAAAAATTGTCACCCCAACCCATCCCCTCAGGACTAATAGAACCTTATAGTATAACATGGTCTAATAGAATATAGTATTGTATATCATATAAATTATTATGGTCTTTATAAGATGGTAATGTTTTTCAACAATCACATTGTTGCCTAATCTTCAATAATTACATTATTTCTTTTTCTCTGATAACAAAGCCAATGCATGATTATTATAGAATGTTCAGAAAAGCACAAAGAAGAAAAATTGATAATCACTCATTTTTTCGCTATACAGAGATAATCACTGTTAACGTTCTGGTGACTCTTCTTCCTCAAGCATATGGAATATATTCTTTTTAATATAAAATTGAGATCTTATGATATATTCTACTTTTTAAGTGGCTCTTTGCATTGAACAATATTTCCATTATATGCTCCACAACACAATTTTTATGGCTGTATATCATTCTATTGCATGGATGTCCCAACACTCATTAACCAACCCCCTCATGTCGGACATTTGTAAAAGCACAAGCAATGCTCACCTCGGCATCTCCCCCACACACTCTTTCCCTTAGGATAAATTCCTGGAAGTGAAATGGCTGGGTCAAAAGATACAGTTTTTGATACTTATTGTCAAATTGTCTTTCCCAAGGTTCATAACATTACAGTGTGCACCCTCAGGAGAGTGTATGAGTGTTCATTTCCCCAGACACTTACCATCAGCCAGTGGTGGTTTCTTCTTGGCTCTTTCGTTTTAAACACAATGGGCCATGTTTAACACAGTGAATTCATCTTTGGAATTCATCACCATCCTGGGTAGCCTACAGATACACAAAAGGCAGTCCTTCTGAAATGACCAGGGAAACGAATGACATATCTCAATGTGAGTCGAATGCTGAATTAGGTTTTGCAAACTAAATGATAGAACAAAACTCTTTTGCTGACACATTAGGGATTAAAATTCTGAGCATGACCTTGTCCATATAGTTAAAATGACTGATTAGTCAGTGACAATGTCCCCAATGCTTGTCACTCTTTCCACTCAGTGTCTAGTGGGATCGGCTCTATACTCTAGAGGGTTGTGTTTTCAAATATTACTCCGAGCTTTATTCTCCCACCATTTCATGTCTCCTAGTTCTTATCTGGGGTCCTTGCTGCTTTGTGTGACCTCCCTGAGCTGGGGAAGAAGACAGAGGTGCCATCTAAGCCCTCCTGGGCACAGTGGTGTTGAGATTCCGCCATCCATTCTGGTGCAGTGTCCATCTGGGCATGCGTGCACCACCTCCATAACACTGACTCAGGCCTAGGGAACAGCCATGGTATTTGATGCAGGAAAATACCAGTGACTCATCTTCCTCTGGGAGGCCGACCAAGATTGTGGCCCTTTCCTAAGGTGAAGGTGCCTCATTTGAAATTCACCAAAAATCCCCAATGTCTCAAACAGTTCCTTCTGTCTGAAAAGCTGTATAAGATTTGTCACATTTGGCCATAGCAAGTTCCAGCTCTGGAATGTAATCATCATATTGAACAACTAATTTCTAAATTGGGCTTGTGACCAAGACTGTTTTATAGGAATATTAATCGCTTAAAGTTTGCAGCCAGAAAATACATGACAGCCTAGATTTTATGGCTGGTTCTAGATAATGGTGACACATTTCTGAGAAATGTATCTGCTTCCTTACTCCATAAATTGGATGCTGTTTATAATAATGCAGCTAGAGCAGAAGCACTTTATCATAAGAGCTGTTGTCCCCATGGAAATCATTATTCAGTGTATAGTTGATAAACTGGTCATCAGTCACAAGCAGAAGAGAAATTGATGTGGCCTGTTCTATTTACACGAGAATGGGCAATATGTCATCTTCTTATTGGACCGATGTTCATCCTACCAGAAGGACTACGTTGCCTCCTGCGTGTTGCTCAGAGAATTCTGTTAAAGTCATTAGTCTTTCAGCCTTTCACGCCCAGGGCATAAGAACCATTCCTGATCTCAGACTTATTTTCAGAGGAGAAACTAGGAAAGAGATTTCCAGATACCAATTTAATCTTGTACTTCCCAAATGGAAAAACAAAGAGGAAATGATGAATGGCGCTGAGGACTTTTGTTCTTCAAAGCTGGCCAGGTTATGATAGACAACTCACAGTGACTTCATGAGCCATTAAATATAGGAAGATGATGGTCAACTATGAACCAGTAGAGCATGTATGGCTGAGGCTGGGCCCTCCATCCTTGTGAACATGTGTTCCCCACAAGGAACATGGTAACCTCTCCCTGGAGATTAAAATCCTTCTCAATGGAGAACAAGGCATCACTGCAGGGGACAGTCATGCTGTGGAAGTCACACTGTCCTGCCCAGTCCTGCAAGCTCTTGGTCGACAACCTTGGGTGACAGCACTATTGGCCCTGGAGGGAAAGCTGCCCTGGGCCCTGGCTGCTGGTCTGTTCGCCACGCGTCCTCTGAATGGTGGTCAGGCTGGGTGTGGGCTGTGAGCTGTCCTACTCACAAGGTCTCAGGCTCCTCTGGGACCACTGAGACTCTCCCCAGCTTCTAGCACTTTCCAAGTTTCTAGTAATCTAACTTGCAGGCCTCACAGCAGCTTTCAGTTTTTCAGCCTCTCCTGACTCACTGGAGGAAGCCATATTGAATTAATCTGTAAGGATTTTTTTTTTTAAGATTTTATTTATTTGAGAGAGAGAGAATGAGAGATAAAAAGCACGAGAGGGAAGAGGGTCAGAGAGAGAAGCAGACTCCCCGCTGAGCTGGGAGCCCGATGCAGGACTCGATCCCCGGACTCCAGGATCATGACCTGAGCCGAAGGCTGTCGCTCAGCCAACTGAGCCACCCAGGCACCCAATCTGCAAGGATTTATTGCGACACAGCTGCATGCCCGCCACTTCACTGTTGGAGGAGGTGGTGCAAGAGAGAGAACCACCATCCCTTTTATACAGTCCTTCTATGTTTCCAAACCCTTTTACAAAAATTGTCTTGAGGTGGCACGACCAGTGGTAGAGTGTGAGCTCCCGAGTCCCAGCTGTGCCCCTGTGTGCCCTTGGTGGCCTCCTTGAGGCTGCAAGCATCACTTTCTCATCTGCAAAGCAGGGACCATCCTAGTGGCCATGCAGTTGGTTTCCTCAAAGATCAAGGGAGATAATCCATGAGAAGTGTTCATTCGATGCTGGCTGTCATCCTCAGGAAAAGAAACACTGTGGGGTAGGGGTAGAGAGCAGAACAGAAACAGCATTTACAGTTTTCCTGTTGTCACACACACCAGCTCAGGTGATTTGTTCACAACCTTCCTCCTTTACAGGCGAGGGGACCGAAGGCTGGGCAGTGTTTCTCACTTTTTGGCACTATCGGCATTTGGGGCCAGAGAATCTTCTGCTGGGGGGCCTGCCCTGTGTGGTGTAGGACGTTTAGCAGCATCCCCAGCCTTGGCGCAACAGAGGCTGGGAGCACCATCCCACTTGTGACGACCAAGAAAGTCTCCAAACATGGCAAAATTGCCCCCCTCCCTGCCCCAGTTGGGAGCCACTGAGGTGGGTTAATTTGTCAGAGGGCTAAAGAAGAACCTGGAGCCAGGACCAGAGCCCAAGAGCTGAAGCCTGCAGGGAACCCGTCCTCTGTCTCCACAGTATCTCTCCTCAAAGGATTTATTACAGAGTCACAGAGATAAAAACACCGGCAAGTTCGGCCTGATACTCAAGTGCCATGGGGAGTTGAGAAAAGGGGGCATTTGAGATGGGGTTCCGATTAGACAAGGACAGATGAGTGAAAGAGATGGAATGTGGCCCGGGTGCTACAGGCTGGAGGAAGGCCTGGATGGAGGGAAGACCAGGTGGGGTGTGGCTGCTGAGAGAACCAAAGGTAAAGCCTGGGGTTGGGGGGACCGCAGGGGGCACCCGGAGGACAGAGGGGCCCACTGTGGGGAGGGGCGTGGGGGAGAAGACTCAGGCCTCAGGGAGCCATCAAGGAGCTTGGACCTAATGCCGAAATAGGGCCTGGCAAGGTGGTCCCTGCAGGGCAGGGGATTAGAGGAGTGTGCCCACAGCCTAATGTGAGGATATCTATCTGGGATGGGACAGAAGGGTCCTTGTGATCTGGAAGAGGGGCCTTCCCTGGCTACCAGCAGCAGTTCTGACAACCAGCCTGTCAGAGCAGACCACGAACAAGCTGCATCATGGGAGAAAGGTGCTGTGTCCTCAAACCTCCACGAGGACTACTTGGGTGGTGGGCCACCTGTCTGCCCAGCACAGATCCAGCCAGGCTACAGCTCTGAGCCTCACTGTGCTCAGAAGCTGTGGCCGATGACCTCCCCGTAAGACTGGCCAGTTACCACAGCAGCCACTGTCCTTGCCCCCCCGCCTTCCAAAGACAAGCGAAAGGTCTTTGCTTAGGCCTCTTCCTGGTTCTGAGGGGGAGGTGACAGAGGTGTTTGCTCTAACCGCCATCTGGGGAGTCAGGATTTCCTGAGGCAAGGGGCAAATGCTTCACACTCCTACTCCTCAGGAAATCCGCCCCGAGAGGCAATGAAAAAAAAAAAAAGGCACTTTGGGTCATTGGTCTATTTTTATTCTATGTGGCCTGACTTGATGCTTATCTGCCTGTACCTTGGTCTACCTGTGAAAATTTCAACATGCTGTGTGCTCAGGAAGACTTTCTGAGAACTTCCAGCTTACAAATTCTGCGGGACTGTCAACAGAGTTCAGACCGTGCTAACGAGTCGTCAGCATGGGAGGTACCCGGTTGGCCAACTTCTGAGAGCAATTGGTGACTGGCCTCGTGGGCTGTAGGAGGACGGGCTTTTTTCATTTTTTGATATTTCAGTGACCAGACCTTTCTCCCACATAGCAACAAACCACCCACCGAGTCATTCACACATTTATTCAGACATACATACCGTTGCTATGCGCAGGGCTCTGTGTTCAACATGGGACCTCAGGGAGATCTCTGGGTGAAGAAGCAAACGGCACACTGACCTAACGCAATAAAGCTCAGAGGAGCTTGTGGGAGGTTGTGTCACGTGCCATGCAGGGCCACACGGCTAAGGACGCATCTAAACCGTGTACATGGGAGTGGCCGACGAACACAGAATGTGGGTTAAGTCAGCCTAGGGGATCGGGTGTTACCAAACGAAGTATGACCAGCGGGACAAATTCTGTCTTTCTCTCCTATTATCCGTTGTCTTACGGTGCTAAGAAAAATGCCTGTCAACTTGCCGGGTTTCCTTCTGTAGTACAGAAAGGGCCTCTCGCTGGGTGCCGTGGAGGCTGGCTGCCGGCAGGGGGCGCTTCAGGCCCGTCGGGGGAGCCGGCTGCACGCAGGGAGCGAAGTGCCTGTGCTGATCGAGCCCAGAACACACTGGAGGATGAAGTTGATCAGAACACCATTTGGCTCGGTCCCCACTTGCCGGACTGACGGAGCCTGAAGTCCACGATGAAGTCACATACGATGGAAAGTGCCTGGCGATGAACAGAGATTACAAAACCAGAGGAAGGAAGCTGCAGGCGGGAGGGGCCCACAGGGACCAGGAAGCCCTGCTTTTGCTTAGAGCCAGCATCTGAGCCGGTGCCAAAGGCCCACGGAGCTCTCGTTGACCTTTGGAAGCTCCGACCCGGCTCTTCTCTTCATATCGGGTTGACGCTGGTCATCCTGAAGCTGGAAGGGTCTCTGGAGGACAGGAGGGTGAAGAATCCTAGGAGCGGTGGCCGGGCAGGCTGGCGGTCACCCAGCTAACTGATGACCCACTGCAGAGGCTGGGAGCGGGAGCCATTTGGCGCACAGAAGGGGACCATGCAGGCAGGGTTGAGATCCCTTCTCTAGGGAGCGGTGCCTTCCAAAGGCTGAGATGTGACAGCTTAGGAAAATTCAATGTGACTGCAGGGCTGTGCCTGCATTACGCGGCTCCAGCAGGCGGCCTGCGGCTTCCGCTGCCCTTGGGTCTAGAGACGGTGCCCAGAGGGAGAGCAGGACAAGAAAATGCTGCGACAGACTCGCGTTCAGGAAGGTGCTTGCGCCCCCCTCCCCCACCCCGCTCACCAAACAGTAAAGCAGCCCCTTATCTCTCGGCTCGAGACAGAGGCCATTCAGACGGGGTTTGTGTTCCCTCCCAGGAGGGGCTGAGAGCCTACAGCCTCCTTCGTGGGTATGGGGAGCATGCACAAGCTGGGATGGCTTGGAGCGGGCTTGGTGCCCGTTACAGGCCACATGGGAACCCCCCCCCACCCCTCTTGGGCCCCTTCCCGAGCCCAACCCACCGGCCAAGCCATGAAGCCCTGGCTGTCTGCATTCACAGCGTTCTCAGGTCTGGCTTTACCAGGAGGCCCCAGAGCCGCCATGGAGCACAAAACGGCTGCCATGCCCAGCCCTTCCCCACCCCTGAGGGATGGCGCTGGAGTCACTGCAGCCTGGGCTCTTTTGCCGGGGATATCATGTAGATAATAATCATTTATTCACCAGTCATAACAGTGATCCGTGGCCCATGAGGACTCAGAGCTGAGCTGATGAGCGGCAGGCCTAATCAGCAATTCAATATTCTCTAGCTTTCCTTTCTATTAATGATCTGAGCACTTTCCCTGCAGCGAGCTGAGCCCAGGAATGGGACTGTGGGGGTGCAGTCAGTCTGGCTGGCCCTCCACCTTCCTGGGTGCCGCCTTCCAAGTGTGGGGCGGGGGAGCGGCTCCCAGCCCCGCAGCTCAGAAGCAGCCCCTCCAGCAGAGGCCCAGTCGGGCGTCTTCCACCTCATCCCCACACCTGCCTGAGCTGCTCTTTGCCCACCTGCTTCACCACCATCCAGGTCTTTTAAACAAAGCTGCGCTGTCTTCTAGGGTGTTTGTAGGTTAATGAGAGCCAGGTCTAAGGGAAGGACTATTAGCTAGGTTTGTGTCCTTTCCTTATTTACTTTTTAAAAGACTGCTTCACCATTTGCTGCCTGGGCCGCCCAGGGCGTAACGGTAAAGGAGATAAACTATGGTCACGGTCCTCTTTTCTCCTTTCTTTCTTCCTGCTTGTCAGCACCCCCAAAGAACCCTTGTCCTACAGGAAACTGGCCCACAAACTCGATAGTGCACCCGTCCTGGGAGAATTTGCACTTCACAGGCCATGAGACCGCCCAGCGCCGACAAATGCTACTGATACTTCTGGACTGGAGCCGTGCGGCGCTGTTTCCTGGGTCCCTCACATCACAGCATTTGGAATATTCTGTAGGCCTCTGTTGTGGGCCACTGGCAATGTCTGCCCACCTCCTTCTGTCTGAGCTGCTCTCCCTCCCTTCACCTCCCTGGCCTGCAGCCCAAAGAGGGGGCATCCACCGCGTTCACCTCAGTCCTGGTCTCCAGACTTGCCTTCCCACACATGTGGGTACTGAAACGCTAAGACGCCAGGTCACAGTCTCGGAAAGGCCCCATGTTGAGAGAACACTCCCTCCCCTCCGACTCTGCAAGGCCAGTATGGAGGCTTCTGTGTTCTCTCAGTGCTGGGCACCTCCCCCACTGCCCTGGGCCTTGGAGGGATGTTTGGAGGGTCTTCTGAACAGTCCCGCCCCGCCAATGTGCATACTGAAAATAGAGGCCTCGGATTAGCTGGCCCGAGGCAGGGATCCACCAGGGAGAGTCGGGGTGTTTGGGAAAGGAGCAGCCGTGGTCGAGGGGGGCCAACATGCACCGGCTATGTGCAGACTAGGCCGCTGAGCTCTGAACGTTTGCAACTCACGGGAAAATTCCAGCGCTATTTACCCACCAGCCACTAGACCGTGGACCAACATGTACGTACCAATGGTGATCTTTGCAGGGAAGTTTCTGCATTAGCACGAGATGCAGAAGAGCTTGAGCAGGCAGCAGGAGCTCCTATGGACTGGATGCGGTGGTGCCTGGCACTGGATGAGGAGTCCTTACTCAGGTGCTCCCCGTGGCCACGCAAACTACAGGGGCTGCACCTGTTCAGCCTGGGCGGTGGGGAAGCCGACAAACCAGCCAGAGTGGGGATTGCCTTCCACCTCGCTACCTAGCTGAAGTTTAGCTTCCGCTGATGGTCTCGCTCCCGGCAGGCTCCTGGGGGTGAGCTCTGAGCAGCTGTGAAGAGGGGATGGGAGAAGCATTAAGCCAATTGTGAGCACCTGCGAGAAGCTCACAAGCCTACTGTTTTCCATTTTTTTCTGGCACCCCCCCACCCACCAGGCCAGGCACCACTGCCTCTCATGACTCTTCCTTGGGGGTCCAGTTGAAGGGGGGACCTTGGCTTGGAGACTGCCAGCACCCCTCCTGAGAGAGGGGATTTTGCCTCTGTGGTCCAACATTCCCATACCTATTGAATCGGTGCAGGGAAGGATGATGAGGATCAATGTTATTTCAGGTCTTATTTTCCAAAGGCTGCAGGCTAAAGGTACAGTGTGGGGCAGGAACATGGAGACCTCAGCATACCTGCGAGGAACAATAAACAAATGGCCTTCCAGAACGTGTTTTCCTTTCTCTCTGGGCTCCTCTGTTGGCTATGTGAAGCAAAAGGAGGAACAACCTTCTGCTGCTCGAATCAGCCTGTTTGCCCACACACGCTCCCTGCTTCCCTAAAAGTCAGAAAGTCCAAAAAAAAAAAAAAATGTGCAAAAATTAGTGCTTTGGGTTCAGGAAATCCCACCTCCTGGAACCAGTGGGTTAATACGGGGTCCACTGATAAATTCTGGCTGTTTCAGTGTGTGCTCTGAGGTACATGCTCCACATTGCAGCTGGAGGCCATGCAATCAGGGTTGGAATGGGTAAAAAGGATCCTATCTTGAGCTGTTTAATTTTTGTTCCTGCTTCCCAGGGGGCCTCTGTGAAAATTTCAACTCCTTGCCTTAGCTTTGATGGGCTCGCGTAAAGTTATTTTCCAAAGAAGCCAGGAAGAACATTTCGTGTGAAGAAGGTGTGGGACAGATGGAGTTGGCAGGCACTTAACAGAGAACGAGGTTCCACTCTGGGCTGGGCCCGAATGAGTCCCAGCTGTACTGCTTCAGGCCCGCTGGCTGCCTCCCGCCCAGTCGGGGGACAGAGCTCCCCCCTCTCCTCCCCCGAGCGGGACATCCGGGAACCAGGCGGGAGCACAGGTGGGTCACAGCCAGAGGCAGGCTCTGCGCCAGGGGGCCCAGCCATGTCCTGACAGCCTGCGTAGCTCCTCAAAACCAAGCAGCATTAGCACATGATGGAGGAAAGCAAATGTCCAGTTAGAAGAGGAGAAGCCACGGAGCCTCAGAAAGTGTTGAGAACCCTCCAGCCTTCAGGTTCAAGTCATTAACTTCTCCGTCTCCTTGGCCAGAACCAGCACGAGAGTCTTGGAGTTCTTAAAAGGAGGGACAAGTGAGAGTTCCAGGCCAGTGCGGGCCTTAAGTACTCCCTGTTTCCCCTTAGGTTAAGAAGTTCGAGTGGAAGATCTGAAGGCCCCTTTCAGGGCGGGTCTGCCTAAGAGCGGCTCAATTTGGCAGGGATGCATTTTATGAACAAGCAGCTTTCTCCAAGACGCACTAACACATGATGACTTCCCCTCGGGTAGTACTTGGCACATGGGTGTCCCCAGAAACAAAAGCGTTGGACACCAACGAATCCAGTGAACACTATTTGTAATGTTAGTACATAGACAAACAAGTGTGTGCTCAGAATTGAGGGAATTTTGTCTGAACAATGTCTAAGCGGTGCCTCGTAAATATCATTCTGCAAAGACTCAACAGAATACTTCAGTTCATCATTCACCCATAAAAATTTCTAAGCAGGGCGCCTGGGTGGCTCAGTTGGTTAAGCATCCGACTCTTGATTTATGGCTCAGGTCAGGATCTCGGGGTCCTGGGATCGTGCCCTGCATCAGGGTCCATGCTCAGCAGGGAGTCTGCTTGAGATTCTCTCCCTCTGCCCCTCCCCCTGCTTGCACACTCATGCTTTCTCTCTCTAAATAAAAAAATAAAATCTTAAATTTCTAAACAATGCCCTGTAAATAATCGCTATCTCAAATATTCACAAACCTGAATCCCTTGGAGGTCTCAGCCGGTCACTCAGAGGCAATAATTTAGCATGAAGGTCTAAGGGTTTCTACCCGAATCCACTTCACTGAGGAGGTAAGCAAGAAAAAGCAAGCCCCTGCTTTGGGTCCCCCACCCCAGGTTAGCATGGATGGATCCAGGTAATCAAACCCACCCGTTGCTCCATCACTGACTTGAAACAGTGATGGGCTGGAGGATTACAACCCGAGGTTGGTTGCTCTCCGGCCTTTAAGAGAGGACCAAGTAGCTCACCTATGATGTAGCTGCTCCCTGAAAAAAACATACACAGTTCATTGACCGCTGATCTTGACTGTACAGGGAAGGCTTTAGAGTTCCAGGGACAAATTTCCTAAGCATAGCCCTGTGATGCAGAGTGCAATTGCAATCACGTCTTCATTTCCTGCCCTCTTGGAGTTGACAGTCTAGCAGGGGGTCTCATTGCTCACTGTAAGCAGGTTACCACTAACTGACTCCAAGGGAAATAAGAGATCAGATTGTTGCTTGGCTGAGGGCAGAGCAATCCCATTGTTCAGAGATTGGATCATGAACCACAGTGGGAAAATAGCTAGCTAAATTATTACCTGAGGTCACCAGAAATGAAGTGCCCACTGAGGGCAGGGCTTGTGGACGGGACTGGATCTGTCCTAGAATGGCGTTTGGGGCATGATGGATGCAAGGATTACGGGGCGAGGTGCCTGCCTTTGATGGAACTGGACAGCTAGAGAGGAAAGCAAAACTGAATCACTAGTTTTGCCTCTTGAGGCATGGACTGCAACCCCCGGGCTTCATTCACGAGGGAGTGAGGCACAGAGCTGAGGCCACTGAGAAACAGCTGTGGGAGTGGCAGTTCTGTGACTCCAGGGTGGTGAGGACAGGGCCCGGCGTGGTGGCAAGTCAGCAGCTGCAATGGGACGGAGTCCCCACAGGGTCACCTTCCTACCCCACCCCCCATCCTTGCTCCTGCCATTTCCAGAGTCCACAGATTTCCACACATTCTGTCAGCTACCTACCATCTTTCCAAGAAATTCCTTTTCTGTAGAAACTCCCCAGGGTCTGTTTCTGTGCTTAAAAAATCCAGTACAGACACTGGATAGTCCATCAAATGCTACAAACGTTTCAAAAGACTTGGGGGCAGGCAGCAACCGGCCCCCCTCATAGGGGCGAGGGAGGAAAACGTGCCATCATCTGCTGCAGGCTTTTTGCCATAGCCCACCTATCTCCAGGGCTGGGCTCAACTCAGGCCGGAAGTTCCATCACACGTCTCCTGCGGGCCCAAGCATGCCTCTCTCCAAGTGCCATATATTCCGCTGAGTAAAAAAGATTCACGCACGTGAAACTGGAACTGCCGTCCGTCACCACATAACCAAACAAGAGGCGCCAGGTGGTGGGTCTTCCTTTCAGACCCAGGACTGCTTCACTGCTTCTTTATGTGTCTATTTTGGGAAGTTTCTGGGTAAACCTTTGCGTAGAAGGGATCTCATATGTGTCAACTCTTAGGTTCTCAGAGCTGGAAAGAACTGAAATTCATCGAATCAGAAAATAATTTATCCCGTCTGACTGTATTTTTACACCTCTTCTGAGTCACCTGAAGTGCTTTCTCGAAGAAGGTGGGTCTAAGTCAATACAATAAAGAAAAAAGAGTAAGGGACTCAGCACAGGTTATTCACTTTCAGAGAGCCGAAGAGCTCTGGGGAGCTGGGGTGGGAAGGCAAAGGTGGGCAGGACATGGTCACATAGCGAGATGTGACATGGACCCCAAACAGGGCAGGGCCCCATGGGAAACCGGATGACAACAGCAAGGCAGGACTGCAGAAGATAGGAGTGCTGGGGGGCTCAGGGTGACGTCACAGATATGCAGATGAGCTGCATGAGGGACCGCGTAAAGTTCCCCACCTGCCTAAGAGGCCCAGCCAATACAGGATGACCCTCACTGACCGAAGTCCTCTTCTGCCCAGCACCTGCAGCTTCCATGGGAGTCCCTTCTCCTGTCACCCACAACCTCCGCAGGGTCCGGCTGAGGGCCAGGCGACTGGGTCAGCATAGAGAAACAGGAGACAGGATTCTGCGGAGATGGGAAGTTTTCGAAAATCTGGGGGTCACACTGGGATCCAGGCAAAGGTGGCCACTGAGGAAGGGGATGGCGCAGGTGCCCAGGGCAGGCAGGCAGTGACCCCAAGAGGGATACTGATGGCAGTCTCTACCCTGATCGAACCAACCACAGACCCTCTCCCTTGTTTTTAGGAACCGCCACCCACCCACCTAAGGAAGCATGACCATCCCACCCGCCTGCAGGACACTTAGCCTGGAACAGAACGCCCACCATTCCCACTTTAAAGCCCCCTGAAGTGGGGTTACAATTGGAAACTGCGTCAAAGTGGCCTTCAAAGCATAAGATGGTAGCTCTGGATTAAAGGGACTCTTACATGAAGACACTGTAAACTTCTTTCTGTTTTTTTTCTTTTTGGGGGCACCTTTTTCTCTTTTTTATAATTCAAGGTGAGGAGGAGAATTTTGTTCCCCTTATGGTGCAGCTGTCCTTTTGTGCCATCAGCAAGGTTTTCTCATGCCTCCAGCCAACACAAACCCAGTGTGCTGTGGTCTATTTCACTGACTGCCCCGGGACAGCCCCTGCTCCCTCCCGGCATCCTGGGGAGCCCCGTATCAACCAGACACACCCAGGAAAAGAAAGGGCTGCCGAGAAGTGGTTTCCAGCTCCACTCTCAACAATTCTCGGATTCAGCTATCCTCAGCAAAGGGACTTTTCCAGAAGCTCCAAAAGGTTCACAGGAGGTTTTATTTTGTTTTTCAACAATTACCAAGGAAAAGAAAAATAAATCAACCTGAGTAACAGCAGAAATCCCTACTCCCTGAAACCCTGCAAACCAGTGAAAACGGTCCACACTTTCTCACAGGCGGGACATACCCAGCCCCAGAGCTGCGCAAGGTCCAGAGTTGGTGTAATTGGCCTGGTGGGCATTTGCTTTCACTCTGCGCAATTCCCCAAGCCTGTTCCTCATTGAACAGACTTGCTCATGAATTAAGGTCTTGAAATTAAAATATATGGATCCCCAAGGGCAGCTTTCAAATTACCTAGTCAGAGTGTTACACAACTACTGGTTTTCAACAAGCCCAGCCGAGGCTGCTCGACACCACGTGTTATTAGAGTGGCTCAGGCCTGTAAACGGGGGGCTAGAGCTGGAGGACTGTAACGGTGACTCAGGGCCTCGGATCGTTGTTAACGACCACCGCTCCTAGTCCAGGGACAACCTGTGAAGGGGACTCGTTTAAAACTCTCCAAAGATGTCCTTCATTAAAAATCTATGATTGTAAATGTCTGTAGTGTGTGTGCAGGCGCGCATGTGTGTAGTGTGTGTGCAGGCGCGCATGTGTGTAGTGTGTGTGCAGGCGCGCATGTGTGTAGTGTGTGTGCAGGCGCGCATGTGTGTAGTGTGTGTGTTTAAAATGTGACGTTTCCCTCCTCCCTCATTTTCCAGCCATGGCTTTCTCTTTCAAGTCAAACCTGGAAGATCACTTCTCATGGAAATATCCATTAATGCAAAAACCCGTTTTCCAAAATATACAGTATGCCATTGGAGAAATCCTAAAAGATCAGCTATGTGCTGATGATATTCGTTGACTGAATAACACTTGTGCGTTGGGGTCTGGAGATGAGGTGCAGAAGTATGTCACCAGGTGGGCTGAGGCGGTGCCCCAGGTGAGTGAGGGACCTCGCTTCACTCCCAGGCCTGGGATGAGACCGGAGCAGCGGAGGATGGAGGCTGGCCTGGGGAGGGACTGAGGGGGAGGGGTGCTCCCGATACAGCCCAGGCTGCTGAGGGGAAGGTGGGCCCTGCATGCTCCAACCCAGCCTTCCAGATAGAAGCAGAAGAGGCGCAGTGAGAGGGGCGCTTCCTGAAATGTTCTGGTCTGTGTGGGGAAAGAGGCAGCTGGCTCCAGGCTCCAAAACATCCTAGGCCACATAGTCAAAGCACCAATGGCAAAATGGAGTCTACTGAGAACCAAGTCTCCAATATTTACATTTGAGGAAACTTCACACTTAAACACTATTTCCCAAGTCATATTTTCCCCTAGGACGCTGGGGCATTTGGATGGAAAGGGGGGACAGAGGGAAACTGGCTGGACTGAACTGCAGGGAAATCTAAGACTATTATGGAAGATTTCACAAAGCCTTCCAAGCTTTTAAGTGTAGCAGCTAGGTAAGATGATGACTCAAAATGGGACCAAACAGGGCCGTGCAGTGGCTCTGTCCGTTAAGCGTCTGACTCCTGATTTCGGCTCAGGTCATGATGTCAGGGTCCTGGGATAGAGCCCCGGGTCGGGCATCGTGCTGGGGATGGAGCCTGCTTAAGATTCCCTCTCTCCCTCTCCCTCTGCACCCTTCCCCCATCGCCCTGCACACGTGTGCTCACTCTCTCCCTCAAAAAAAAAAAAAAAAAAAATGGGGTCAAACATTTCAAGTTCAAAATGAATGCTAGATTTTTTATTGGAAGCTGAACTTACAAGCTTAAGAAAGACTAGGTCTTCAAATTCTCTAATTTTAATAAATAAACTATTCCTTTAAAAATGCAGTCCAGCTGAGTCACATAAGGCCCTGTGGCCCTGCTGTGCCCCCTGGGAACTGACTGGGGGGGGGGCAGGAAGAGCTTCCTCCTACCCCAGGTCAGACCCCACCGCCAGTTCAAGAGGCCTGAGTAGGAAGCTATCCTGGGAGTTCTCATCCAAAAGAGCCCCAGTTGAACCCAGATCAGGGCTCCCAGAAGGCCCTCAGCTGGAGCCCGGGGCCTGACTGGAAGCAGAGAGTTCGCCAGGTTCACGGCCCCCAGGAGGAGCAGCCGTTGTGGTAACTGGCCTCCTTCACTTTCCTGTCACGGGCCCTGGAACTGATTAGCAGGACAGGAGGAATTTACCCATTAGACCACCTCCGAAGCAGGTGGGGTGCAGAAAGCAGTGGCAGAGACAAAGAAAAGTCTCCGTTTTCACTCTGTGAAGGCAGCACTTACGCGAAATGAGGGGGTTTTTAGCTTTCTTTGAAATGAGACCTAGGAGGACTGAACTTCAGCCTTTCTGTTGGCAGAGGAAAGGCCTGCGGCTGCCCTTGGGCTCCCACCCCTACAATTAGGCCAGAGGCCACGCCGCTTCCTGAAACAAGACGAGCAGTGCAGCCCCTCGCTGGGGGCCGGACACGTTGGCCGCCGTGGCGTGGCAGGGATGGGACGGCTGGCTGAGGCAGCACAGGGAGAGCGCACCGAGACGCCACGTGAGCAAGGCCCCGGCTCTGCTCTTTCCCGGGGTGACCCACCACGCCGCTCCACTCCTACAGCCCGGTGGTCCGGGAAAGCCGTCCAGGTGGGGTCCCGGGCGCCACCTGGAAGGCCGGTGGGGCCAAGGCAAGGGTGAGCTCTAGGCCCAGGCTCTCTGGCCCAGTCCAGGGGAGGCTTGGGGTCCCATCACTAAGAGTCCTGAGCAGTAGCCTGGGTCCTTTGTTCCCTCTTATAACAGGAAGACACACCTAATCTGGAATAAAGATGTATGTTTTCAAATGTATGTCCCATTCCCCCAGGCTTCCTTCATCACCCTGATGGCGGTTTTAGGGGCTGGTGAGCGGCGTTGCCTCCTGGCCAGGGCCAGCCCCTGCCCCATCCGCTCCCCAGGGCCAGCCGTCACGGGCCCCTTTACTAGCGTCAGGAGGGCCCAGAATGCCTACATCTGCTCCTGAAGCTGGGTTTTAAGTGCTTTCTCAGAAAGGCGAGTTGACTGGCTCTACCTGGAACGTCATTTGGAAACTGCTTGACATTTCTCTAGCAGGGCATTTGCTCATTTAGGAAAAAGTTATGAAGAGAAACAGAAGGACCAGACCCCGGGAGCAGCTCCCTGCCCGCTCCCCGTCTCCGGGCCTGCCTCACATTCCCACCGCAGGGAGCACCGCTGTGACCAGCCACCGGGCATTTGGCAGCTCCAGCTTTTGTCCCCAAAGGAAACTTTGTTCCGGCCTCTTAAATTGGCTCCACTTTACTTTCTTTGTAACAACTAAACTGCAGAGGAGCAGTAAAACTTTTTTTATTGTTTCACTCGAGGCAGTTACGATTGTGTGCCATAGAATCCATTTCATTCAGTTACTTAAAGTTTCTGACAGACGTAGAGCAGAGAACGGGAATTTCTGGGAGGGAGGGGAAGAAGCATGGGCGGGGCGGGGGGAGACTCTCTCCCGCACGTACATGTGTGTCCTGCTCCACAGTGGAATGCACGTGGGCCCTGACCTTAGAATCTTGGTTTAATCATCCTTTCTGAACTGTTTCCTGGGAGACAGACGTGCCTTTGGAAGAACAGTGGAGCGGACAGAATTGGGGACAGTCCTAGCGTTGCAAGGGAAAGGTAAGGGGAGCGTGCAGAGCAAGGGAGGCTGCTCCCCGGGGGCCTTGTGGCAGGGCCTCCCTGTCCCTGGGCTCACCTGCACGTCGTGTTTTCCCTCCCGTGGAGTGGGACGTCCCATGGGAAGGAGTTCAGGGACACAGGCACAGAGAGCTGGAAAAAGCCCTCGCCTAGAGGCATGGCCTGCCGCCTGTCTCGGAAGCTGCATCCCATCTCACCCCTGGCCCCTTGGCTCCCTGCACCCCCCCACCCCCAGAGTGCGGTTCTTCAACTTCAACGGCTGCCTCTGCCCTTCCACACATGACCTGCCACGAGAACCCCCCAAAGAGCCCATTAGGTCTGCGTCCCCTCTCCCAACAAGGGGCACCCTCCATAGCCTTGTGGAAAACTGGGAATGTGCAGGCGGGCCCAGAGTCCAGTCACTCCTCTGTTTGGTGGTTCCCTCTCTCAACCTCTTCCTTCCATGCCAACCCCGATTCGGTGTTGTCATTCTGTCATCCCTCAGAGTCCAGCGTGGGTTTTCCAGAAGTGAAGTGCTGACAGAGTATTTGTAGACCCCGGGGATTAACCTACAACGTTTTCATTTTCATTCAAACTAGACGGTAAAGTTACCTCAAATGAATGGGCCCTCGAATCCCGCCGGTTTGTGATCCAAACCCAGAGCATGGTGGGCGCACCTCAAAGAACATGCACTATATTTAGTCCACCACAGGCCACACTCAGCACTGATTCCTTACATGTGTTCCATACACAAAATTCCAGGACCCCCAAAAGTCTCTTTCCGCCCTGGCTTCAGGCTCAGGCACAAGGTCCTGCCTCACATTACCTCAGGCAGGTCCATCGGGTTGCTTTCTCGGGAGCAGCTCCTCAAGTCTAGTGGGCCTTGTTCTGAAGACTGAACTTGAGAAAGAATCCCACACATGCAACACATGATGGGGACATCAGGGTAGGAAAGTTCCATTTAACACCCTCCCTTCAAAAGGAGAGAGGAGGGGAAGCCTGTATGGGCAACTGGTCCATAGCAATTTGAAAATCCAGCCAGGCTCATGTCTCCAGTTCCCTGGTTAGAGCCATGTCCTGCTCTCAGAGAGTGGCTCCCAGCGGCTCTTAGTCAGGAGCTGTTGTGGGCAATGCCCTTAACATTCTTATGGGTTTTTGTTTTGTTTTGTTTTGTTTTTTTAAGATTTTATTTGTTTGAGACAGAGAGCACGAGCCAGGGTGGTGGGGGTGGGGCAAAGGGTCAGAGAGCAGCAGACTCCCCACTCAGCAGGGAGCCTGACATGGGGCTCCATCTCAGGACCCCGGGATCATGACCTGAGCCAAAGGCCGTGCACCCAGGAGCCCCGTGTGCACTTAACATTCTTAAAATCCCTCTTGTCTAACTGAGAAGGTCTATAAGGCATGCCTTTAAGACTCTTAGAAGCCCACCAGCTATATCCTGAAGTCCTTCTGAGATCTTCCAGCTACCTTGAGATCGTCACCCTGAGGCCATGCTATACAGAGAATGCCCTGGATTCGATCTTTATCCTGAAGTATTTCTCACCATGAGATACTTTTGGCGGGAGATAATGGAAACAAGACTCGGGAAATCCTGCCCCTTTCTGTCCTCTGAGCTCTGCTCTGTGGCTTAATAATACCTTCCTTAGCCCACCTCTCTCTTCTGGTAGTTTCTCCCAGGCAGCTGGAAGCACCCAGTGGTACATCCCATCCTCTGCCTGGTGAATCCTCAGCCAGACTCTTGCATCCATTGGGTATCCTTTCCATTTTCCATGTGACCACAGGTGACAAAGTGCCAAACTTCCTTGCAGCCTCCAATAAAATTCTCCTCACTGCCCTCCAGGCCTCTCACCACAGTTTTTCTGAAGTCCCTCCAGCTTTTTATTAACAATCTTTGCAAGGTCCTCCCAGATTTTGCCCAATGCCTCATCCCAAGGCCAAGGCTGTGTGTTAGATTTTTGTTATGGCAGCAACCCAATTCTGGTACCAAATTTTGTTGTAGTTATTTGTTGCTGCATAACAAATCACCCCAAAATTTAGTGACATAAAACAATAATTTTTATTGTCTTTCCCAATTTTGTGGATTTAAAACTTGGATAGAGTCCACTGGGTGATATGTTTTTCCCTCCACAGGGTCAGCTGGTCGTATTCGACTGGGGGGTGGGCTGGCCAAGGGGGGCCGCGATGGCTTTGTTCACATAGCTGGCGCCCTGGTGGAGAAGGCTAGAAGGCTGGGTTCAACGGAGACTGTCAAATGCAGTCCTTCCACAGGGCCTCTCCAGGATGGCCATCAGGATAGCCAGGTGTGTCACATGGCAACTCAAGGCTTCCAGAATGTTCCTAGAGACTGGGAAAGCTGCCATTTTCTTAAGACTTGGACTTAGAAACTGACATAACATCACTTCTGCCATCTTCCAGTGCACAAAGTAGTCCACTCAAGGGGTGAGGACATAATTCCCACTTCTCAGTGGGAGAAATGTCAAGGAATTCATGGCCATGTTTAGTTTTCCATACTTCTTCCCGTTGCCTGGAATGACACGTGAAGGCTGGAGTTGCAGCAGCCATCTTGGCCCATAAGAAGCTATTGGGAAGAAAAGTCATGTACTGCAGATCCATAAGCTAGAAGCAATTTGGATCCCTGACACCACAGAAAACCATCCAATCCCTGAACTATCTACTCCTGAATTTTTAGAATGTGAGAGAAACTAACCATTCTTAAGTCAGTGTTATTTTGGAGCTTTTCTGTCATTTGGGATACAACATATTCTCAAAGTAGCAGATTGAGGAGACTATTTTGTACCCAGCCATTCATCCTGCATCCCATAGCCCACGTTTCTTGAGGCGCCACATCTGGGGGCTGGCAAAAGCTCTCTTACAATACCTTCCATTGTAAAACCTCTAACTCCCACCCTGATCTCATCACCTCTTTCAAAACAAATTTTCTGTCAGATTAAAACTTAGCATTCAAGGCCCTGAACAATTTGGTCTTGACCCACTTCTCCAGCCTGACTTACCCCATCTCCTCTCCAGCCCACCTGGCCCGCGGACCCACTGTGCAAAGTACCCCGTGTGGTCCTACGCGTGGGCATTTACGCTTGCCGTCCTCCGCCCCCACCCCCATGTCTTCCAAATTCCACCATGTTTTTAGGACAGCATTTAAGTCTCCTTTCCTCTGTGAAGGATTTCCAGGATCACAAAGAAAGGGTTAGCTCCTTCTCTTAGACCTCTAAAAGGAATCACTGTCCAAATCCCTCATCTGATATCACATTCCACCATCACTGGAGAGCTTTGCTGTGTTTATATCCCTCGTACACATACATCTCAATTCTCTAAGTAGACAATGAGTCGCCAAAGGGCAAGGGCCTGCGTCCCAGCTCTTTGGGTCTCTTGTGCCTAGCCAGTCATGGCCAGCTTTGTTGGCAGAAGTCCACCCATACAGCCAAAGCAGAGCCAACTGCCGACCTAAATGGAAAGACGGGAACAAAATGCCTTCACCGAGCTACCACCATATGGCCCCTTGCAGGCTCCCCAGCCTACAAGGCCCGCCATTCCACCTTCTCTTACCCTCACACACTGGACACTTATTGGTATAAGTCCACCTCAGAGAAAAGATCAGGGAGGACATAAGTACAGAAACGAGAACTTCCCACCTTTGCCTGTGGTTGCTTCAGAGAGAAGCCCACGGTGCTCTCCAACCTAATACCCTGCAAGGACCACCCCCCCCCCCCCGCCCCGTCCAACACGCACACACAGTCCTGGCCTGCAGAGAACCACGATGGACTCTGCTGGGACATCAGACGGCTCATGAATCAGGAAAGCAGCTCAAGATGGCAACGATTCTGAAGGGAAACTTTAGCTAAGCTCTGCGTTGCTTTCCATGAGCGCCAAAGGCCTGACGATGAGCAGAACTGACACCCGGGGAGATTACATTTAATGAGTTATTTGGCAAAGGCTATTTCTGAAATTAATTATCAATCACTTCTAATTATTTTTAAATGGTGTTTATTAATCCACAAGGCTTGCGGCAATGTGTGTGTTGGGGGGTGTTCCCTCAGCCGCTTTCAAGATCCCCAATGAGAGGCGTCCGGAGACCTGGCCCAGCCTGGATGCTACATCCAGCACCCACTTGTATTTCCAGAGTAGTAAGCAGGAGCTGGGAGAGGGAGACTCTGGCCTGAGTCATGCCTTGCTCAACGCCAAAGCCCGATCTCCCCTCAGTCCCGGCCCCAGCCCCAGGTCTTGATAATCATTTAGCCCCATTTAATCCAACACGCCTGAAAATCCAGCACCCCCAGCACATGCCTCACCTGTGGCACAGGTGTACCTGGGGTGCCCCTCTGCACAACCATCAGGAGAAGCTAGTGCTGAAGCAGGGACTCAACCCCCCGCCTTAGCTCACCTGGCCAGAGAGAGGGAGTAGGGCTCTGACAGGTCCTGTTTCCTTCTCTCGGGGCCCTATCATGCCCGCACAGTCTGAAGTCCGTGCTAGAAAACAGCCGGGTACAGACACACATGGGGGTGACAAGGAGCTGAGGCCGGCGCCTCTGTCCCCGCACTCATCGGCGTGATCCAGAGGAGAAATGGCTGCGAGACCCTCCTCCACCAGCCTCTACCACCGCTGCCAGGGCTGACCGGAGTGGCTCTCTCAGCGCAAGATGCTTTTCGCAAAGCACACACACCTCCCCTGTACTCAGACATTTTCTGATGGGCCAGAAATAACTTCCCTCCTGCATCTGCCAAGGGCGGGGATGGCAGCTGGCTTCCCAGTCCTTGTGGCCCTCGTGCCCAGCACAGTGCCCGGCAAGTGGCGGACGCTCAACAGAGACTGGTCTAATGGTGACAGATGCTCCCAGACCTGCCTTCCATGAGGCCTAGCATCCACCACCATGCTAAGGGGCCCCCGCCCGCAACACTCCAGAACTTGGAAGGCTCTTCTCGGGGCCGCTGTCCGTTCTTCCCATCGCTCATCAGCTGCTCTGTAGGCTCTGTCCGATTAGCTGGGGCATTTCTCTGCTCTCGTGCATTAATGCTGGCTCACCGGGACAGAGGGCCGGCGGCAGCATCTGAAGCTCTGGTTCCTGACCACGTTGGAAAACACTCTTCCTTTGAAATAGGGAGAGTGAGACTTACTGGAGAACTTTGCAGACTCCCCCTCACCATTGAAAAGGTCCTGAAATTCGTTCCTTTCCTGGGAGATTCAAGTAAGACAAGTCATAGTGTAACAGGCCAGGGAGCAGGCATGTGGCCCGGTCTAGACCAGAAGAGGCGAAAGGGAACCTTTTCCAGGTGGCCTGAGAAGGCTGTCCCTGTCTCAGATCACCGCTGGTGCAGGCAGTCCTTGGGAGGTGTCCTCCCTGGACCTGTGCCCCTGACACTCAGAGCAGCACATGATACTGTGACTCACACAGTGATCGGACTTACCCTGGAGTAGACTGGAAAAGACCCAAACAAGACTTTCTAGAATCTTAGCCCTTTCTTAGCATTTTTAGAGCCATATAGAAGCCCCTAGACTCCTACTCACTAGGGATAAATGTCCTTGGGGTTGGACTAGTCTAAAGCCTCACGTCCTTCTCCCAAGTCCTTCCCGTATTACAGTGTCAGGAAACTTTAAACTCAGATCTTTAGGTTGATATGCTGCTTTGGTTGACTTTTTAAAAAAATGTCAGACATTTATTGAAGAATTTCCCTTTAGTTGAGGGAGTACTAATCACCCCACAATGATTTACACTTAAAAGATGATTTGCACAACCACAAAAGGACTAAATGGAAGTAGATATTGACATCAAACATCAAAGTGGCCCAAGGGGCAGTTCTAGCTCCTTCTACCTGGCCATGTGACCTTGAACAATCGTGTCAGTGCTTTGGCCATGGGTCCACATCTGCAAAATGAGGGTCAGGCTAGCCCATCTCTAAGGTTCCCTCCGGGCTCAGTCCAGGGACGCCCTGACATGCAGCCTTCGCCTCATCACCTCCTGCTGGGGAGCAAGTACCCTGCTT
Organism: Zalophus californianus; assembly: GCF_009762305.2. Taxonomy (NCBI): domain Eukaryota; kingdom Metazoa; phylum Chordata; class Mammalia; order Carnivora; family Otariidae; genus Zalophus; species Zalophus californianus. Next base: position 111,944,242 of record NC_045603.1, on the reverse strand, counting down.
TAGCATCGCACCTCAAGGGACCTCTGGTGAGCTCTGAGGTCCAGGATGGCGATTTGTCATCTCTAAAGGGGGACTGTTCTGGCAGAAATGAGAGCAGGGACACACTAGCTGGCTCTCCTGGAGGGATGGTATCTAGTTGGGAGTTACTTCTTTTAAACCGGCAGTGGCTAAGCTGACCACAAGCTGAGTGGCCTCAGAAATCAGCACATGCAGAGTTAAATCTTTTGAGACATCTGCTAGGCAAATGCCAAAGGGTGGACCCAGGGCTTGAGAACCACAAATTGGGGTGTCCAGGTTTAGCACAAACTCCAGGCATCCATCTCTAGAAGCAAACTGGCCATTTGACACAGAGATCCGAGCTCAGGGCCTGCCAACACTCAACACCTAAATCACAGTGTGCTCTGAAATTGGGCATTCCATGTGGGAGGGAGGGGTCTGCTCTCAGTCCTGAGTCTGATCCCATTCCCCTGCAAATTGTCGGCATGGCTCTTGTTATCGCTATTTCTAGCTCGACGCTCACGTGTCATGTCTTAGAGATAGTGTTTATTGATACTAAACAATGCCCTAGCCACTATGCAGAACATCTGTGCTGCAGCTGCCACGGCCCCGGCTGAGATTTTTGTAATAGTTTGGGGATGATTCGCTAGCACAGTACATACAGTACTGAGAGGGCTATGTTCTGCTACTCCAGAGGATTTGGGGTAACTGGAAATTTCAGGGTTTTTAAGGTTGTCATTGGGTGTGGTTCTATGGGAACGTTTTGCTTGGTCTTGGGATATAAGTATCAATTGCAAACATTTGTTTATAAATGTCAGCCAGAAGAACTTTGTATAGCTACAGCCTCCCACTGCCCTGCAAAATAACCTAAGAATTATGCTTGAAAAGTGCCCAAGGTCATAGAGCAAGTTACTCGAATGTTCTGGAACATTCTGCTGGTAACAACTATAATAACTAAACTGCCAACAGTTGAGCAGCCTCCTGAGCTAGATGACAAAAGCAGGTCTTTTATGTTAAAGGATTTTTAAAAAATCTACTCAGAGAGAAGGGATGTTGAGGGAAGAGGTTTTGATCCATCCTTCAATGGCATGTTAGCACATCACAGTGGTTGTTATGCTAACAGCCCTAAAAGGTTTCAATAAGGCATAAATACCTTCAATGGGTCTGGGTGCCCTTGGTTTTTTGGAGCACCTTCCCTGTTAGATTTTCCGATTAGACTTGTCTAAGGGCCCCAGGGGAGCAGAGCTGAGGCCCACACACACTCAGTATCTAATTCTTTTGTGTTCTGAAAAGTGGGCAGAGCCTCGCTCAGAGCACTCAGCTCCTCAATTCTAGTGCTCCCAGCCTTTCTGGGTCTTGCATTCGTAGATGCATCGTGTACGGATTGTGTGGCTACTGTGCATCAAGCACTATTCTAGAAAAACGGTGGTAAGCAATCAGAGAAGGCCCCTGATCTCCACAAGTGACACAATCCCTACACACATAAACAACAACAAGGAGAACCCCACAGAATACAGACAATGATAAGGGCTATGCAAAGCTGGAATAAGAGGCTGCAGGAGATGGGGATGGGGGGCGGGGATGACGAGGTGACTTTAGAGCACAAGGTCCAGAGAAGGCCTTGCTGACATCTGAACTAAGATCTGCATTGCAAGGAGAATCCACCAGGGGAAGAGGAGGAGGTCAGCGTTCTGGGTGGTCCTAAAAGCCACAACACTGGGAGAAGCCTGGCCTTGTCGGAGGATCCAGGGCTTGGAGCACAGTGGCTGGGGGTGGGGGTGAGGTGGAGGAAAGGTGAGTGTGACAAAGCAGGCAGGAGCTTGGAGAGCCAGGGCACGTTGCTCCAAGTGCAGTGGGAACCCACAGGTGAGTGTGGTGCCATCCGGGTGTGCTGCTCCATTTTCCCTTCAGGATAGAACCTTCTGGGTGGAAAGCGGTCAGATGACAGCTTCCAGCTGCAATGCCATCAAGATCCACCCAGCAGTCAACCTGAGGCCACGCTCTGCTCCATGACTGACCCATACAGGAGTACTGGAGCTGGAACCCCAACGTTGTGCTCCCTCCTGGGCTGGTACAGGCTTTCTAGAGCGGCGCCGTGGTCTAAGCCTGTTGCTACCCCGTCTTTCTTCCTCTCTCTCTCCTATCCCAGGTGTCAGACCTGCATCCTGGTCTGAAGACTCTCCCTGACTCCTACTGCTACCTCACTCCTTTCTCCCTCACAGGTTCCCCCTCATGAGCCTTTTAACTCTGTCTTGCCTTTGCCTCCCAGGGGACCTGGCCTGACAGTGAGTTTTGAGCAGAGGAACAGCGTGTTCTGCTTTGGGGCTGTTGGATGGAAGATGGCGTATAGCAGTGGAAAGGGAGCTGGAGATCAGTCAGGAGCTGCTGGGGACAGTTAAATCTTGGTCACGCTGTTTGAGCGGCCCATTAGACCCCTGCATGTGTTCTTCATTATCTTCTGGACCCAGGGGCAATGCTGCTTTTCCCATGAAACCATCTTAGAGGTTGCCATCAGTATTAAAGATGGCTGCAACTTAGTGAAGGCACTGCACACACGGGCAGCGTGCTCAGCGCGCTGTAACAGTCATTCTATCCAGCCTTCCTGACAATTCCACTTAGGGAACAAGGAGCTGGACTCAGACAGGTTCACTGCAGTGTTCACAGCCACGCTAGGGCACCGCAGGCCCCCAAGTCATCCGACAACAGGCATCCATCTTTCCAGTCGTCTCCTATTTGGTTAGGCCTCCGGCTCTGAGCTCTTCCTTGTCAGAGACCATGTCTGAACCATCTCTGAAGTCTCCAGTATGAACCCCAGGGTTCTGCCTACGGGTGCCTGAGCAGTACAGGAACTTCAGGAGCTTCTCGGGCCTTTCTGAATGTTGGCAAGGGTCCCCTTTTCTGTCACAGGCCTGAGACCCCCAGCCACAAAAAGGAGCTGGGGGGAGGAGCAGGCACCCCAACACATGGCCACCAGGACCTCGACTGCAGTGATCTGCAGGCCACCTCCCCTTCAACTCGTGGAGGAAAGAGAACTGGCCCACCCCCTGCTCCCCAGTCCTCCTCCTAAAAGAGAACTTTTTCTTTTTTAGGCACCACTCTGAGCGCCCAGGCAAGGCCCACTGGAGGCCAGGAGGCAGCAGCCGGAGGGCTTCAGCGCCATCCTGCGCCATCCCGCGCCATCCTGAGCCGGGAGAAAGCTCGCTTGTTCCAGGCGCACAAAGGATGGGCGCTGGGCACAGACGGGCCATGAATGGTAATGGCCGGGCGCTGGGAGACCTCGCTGGGCACCGCTGGGGACGCTCCCGCCCTGGGCCGGCCCTGGCAGGGACCCCGACCCCTGCGGCCGCCCTGTGTCCCCTCTTCCAGGGCCCTCCCCCAGGCCTGTGCCCGTCACGTGGGGATCCAGGCAAGCATCTGTTGCAGGCAGCACAACGTCTAAACATCCGTGCAAACTTGGACCAACAGGTCCTGTGAAATGTGCTAACCATCTGCTTTTCCTTAGCCGTTTTTGAGCAAATTCTGTTTATTATGTTAATTTATTTTACTGTCAACAACGCAGAATAACACAGTTGCCACTAAACAGCATCATTATATATCTCTTCTGGCATATTACCAGAAGGTTGGGTTTTGGTTTTGGTCTTTGTAAATGCAGCAGGAATGCATACATATTGAAATGCCGATCTATTTAAAATCAAATCCGGGATGGTAAAGCCATAGGTGCGGGGGGGGGGGGGGGGGGGGGGCGGGGGGGGAGCCACTCGCTGTTTCAGGGAAGGTTCTCTCCGGGAGAGGCCTGGGTGAGGCTGGGCTTGGCTTGGGGACCTGTGCGGTTGGGAGACAGAGGGGCCCTCAGGCATCTGAATTTTTCCTCCCCAAACTTGCCCTTTCTTCAGAAAAATCCTCCCATTTTCCAGGGAGTCAAGCCAAGGGGACCAGGAAGAGCCCTAAGCAGAGAGAGGGTGTGCCCTAGTGATTCACTGAGAACCACCCTGAAACCAAAAACAGCCAGGCAGCGATTGGATCTTAGAGTAATTCAGTTTGTGATCTTCCCCCCCCCCCCCCCCCCGCCCCCCGGAGAGGCCAATGAACTCCATACTTCCAGAGAGAGAGGAGAAAAAAGAGGAGTGCTGTGTGGAAGACTCAGAGGGAGAGAGACAGAGCAAGAGAGCTGGAAGATGCATCTCAAAATGTACCGGATCAGTGCGTTGGGCCTGCAACATACTGCTCTCCACAAGCTCCTCAGGACGGAGCGAGTGCAGAGCCGAAGAGCCTCAGAGTAGCACCACGCTGACTCAGCTAGTTCATCAGTTAGGTAACAAGCAACATGAGGTGAATGCAGTTCCTGAGAGGAAAACAGTGCAGGGGCTCAGACGGAGACCAGAGCCGCCCGCTGTGGAGAGGAACAGGATCTCTTCCAGTCCGCTCACAGGCCCCACTGAGATGGAGTCTGCACACCCCGATCTGGAGCCTGCCTGGGACAGCCGGGAGGCCAGGCCCGCCTGCGCCGTGGGAGGGAGCTTTGCCTGCTGACCTCTCAGAAGCTGAGGAAAATCCCCAGGTGGGATTTTCACAGCACAAATGACCCGCCCGATCAAGAGATGTGGTAGCCAGGTGGCTTCTGGGTGTCCTCGCGAATATTTGGTTTCAGAGCACGGGTCACATTACACAGTTTAATGCTGGAGACGGAAAGGGCTGGAGCAAGAAGCTTTTGTCCCCCACTTGTCCTGCAGCCGCCAGTAGACAGCCCATAAAAACGTGGGGCTCATGTTCACACAGATGGCCGCGGGTTTTACGGGCTGGCGGGGGGAGGGGGAGCAGCGGAAGAGGATAGTCCTAGTGAGGCTGTCTGAGAGCCTCCATTAAATCGGCCTCCGCTGCCGGAAATACAGCCACCATAGAGGGACACCTAGGTCCCGGGGGCCCAACGGGGACTCATTGTTCTTTGAAGGCTCCCTGCCCACCCCTGAAACGTGCACAGGACTCTGTCCTTACCCTGCCTCCCACAGGCACCACCTCACCACCTCCAATCCCACCATATGGATGACCCCTGCCCTGGAGGGGTGGCCACAGGGCTGGCTCCCACCCCTCCTGGACCTGGGGGTGGGGGGAGTCCTGCTCTTTGCTTTCTCCCTTCTCTAGGAGCCCTCTGACCCTTGTGAAAAAGGTGATAAACCAGTTCACTCTAAAATAGCTGTCTAAATCATATCTCTAGTCGGACATTTTCCGTTTCATGGGGGGGGTTAATTCATAGGAGTGGGTTTCTTACTGTGGAATGTCTTGGTACATGGCACGAAAGGAGAACCTCTTGTCCTCTGTTTTCAGCTCATTCTAGGGATAGAGACCATTTCCATTTCAGCTCCCGGTGGGGGCTCCTCTGCAGCCCTGGATCCATTTGGGGCACCCTGCATCTTTTAAGGCAGTCTGCCTCAGACCGCCGGGATTGTTCGGCCGGCATCCCGGCCAAGGATCGGAGGAGACGTTTGCCGAGGAGGCTGCCCACAAGGTGGCGCTATTGTCCAGGGCCGGCTAGTTGCCCTCAGAACCCGGGCGGAGAGGGAGAAGTAGCTTGAGCCACACTGGGGAAGGAAGCGGGGCGGGGGGGGGTCACTAGAGAGTGCCGTCTTTGTGGGGTGCTGCGAGTCAGGAGTCCGTAACTCAGTGGTAACCGGAGAGCGGAGCTTAAAGAACAAATCGCAAACTGTCCCACATTAGTCCCCATCTCTGTTGTAAACCCCTGCGGTTCTCTGGTTCCTGGGGTGATGGGTCGCGGCGGGGTCAAGAACAGACTGACACGGCGAGGTCCTTGGGGTGAGGGCGGTGGGCGCAGGACACTACTCTTTTCGGGCCCAAGCGCAGCGGTGCCAGCTGGTGGACTGGGCAGCAAGTGCCGGGGTGCCGGGAGGGTGTGCCCGGCGCTGCCAGGGCTGCCCGGCCCGCGACGCCCCTCCCGGCGGCCCCCGGTGGTCCCGCGCCGCGGCCGGGAGGCGGGGCTTTGGCGGGGCTTCGGCGCCGCTGCGCGCCCCCGCGCCCGCCCCGCCCCGCCCGCCCCGCCCGCCCCGCCCGCCTCCGCTCTGCGAAAAGCACGAGCGCCTCTTCCTCTTGCTGGGCTTTCTTCGCATAAAGTGATGACCACGTGTCAGAAATAAACCGCTGCTTTCTGAGTAATCACAGACAGAACAGGGACTCTGGATCAAAAAGGAAAACTATTGCAAAACAAAATGCTACAAGCTAGTTTTCTCTCGTCCTCCCTCCCTCTCTGTCTCTCTCTCTCTCAATTCGGGGGTGGATTTAAAAAACAAACACCAAAAGTAAGTTGGTATCTTCTCACAACTGCAGCTGATTTCCTGTGTAAACGAAAACCATGTGATATTCCATAAATGCTTCCAGCTCTAAATGACAGGAAATGAAAACCATCGTGGAAAAGGAACGCTTCAGAATGAGTTGGCAGCGCAGATAGCGTTAGGGCGACATTGCAGGGGGACGATGGCGGGGCGGCCTGCACGTCCCTGCAGGTCATTAGAGTGACTGCTAATGGGGGTCGGGCGCCGGGGAGAGCGGCCCCGCCAAGTGTTTCTTCTGCGCGAGAAGCGGGGCGGCGGCGATCACACCCACGGCGCAGCGCCTGACAACTCGGCTTTCAATTAGGGACCGAGCCGAGAAAAGTAGTCTTTTCTTTATGCACGCCTCGCCGGGGTCAGGTTATGACCTCTCAACCGTATTCAATCGGCGGTGGTATCCATATTCATGAAGGCTAATTAACTCTGAAAGGCCCGGCTGGCTGGGCCCTCCCCGCAGCGCAGGGGTGAGGAGGGGTGGGGTGGGGTAGGGGCGCTGAGCCCCCCCCCCCCCGCCACCTTCCCAGGCGGCCCGGCCTCTGCAGCTGCTCCCGTGCCCGCCCGAGTGCGCACGTGTGCGTGGGGAGCGCGGCGTCACCGCGGCGGGAGGACCAGCGGGGCGAGGGGAATTAGCCGCGTCATTTGTCGCCAGCCTAGCAACACGTGCTTTCTTATCCGCCTCGCTCCCGCCCGGGCCAAATGTGGGAAAGGCATGCTCTTTCTAAAGGGGGTTTCGAGTTTGGGGTTTCACTTGACCTTGCAGCTTGGAGGCCCTGGGCCAAGATTCAAGTCCCAACTCCGGCTGCCTGTGGGAGCGTGGGTAAGTCACCCCACTTCTCTGGGCTCTCCGCATTTGCTCCGCTCTGATGTGAGGCTGCCGGACGGGAGTAACAGTCACATCCTTTTCACGTTCGAATAAATCCCACGAGATTTAGCTGGCCATCACATTTTTCCTAGCTCTGAGTGTTTTTAGGTTTCCCAGTTCATGACAAGCCAGGAGGTGCCTTGGTTTCCCCGAGGTGCAGTCTGTGGGGTGACATTTCCTACTTCTTCCTGTAGCAGTTGAGACCTCTGATTCTGGAATTTACAAACTAACTGGACCTAGCTTAAGCCAACTTGAGACATTTTATTATTTATTATTATTTTATTTTATGGATAGACCCATGGACCCACAACACGGAATGCAGCCAGCTTCAGAAAGTTCCTACTTTCTCTTTCACTCACTTTTTCTTTCTATTTCTGCTGTTTTGGTTTTGTTAGCCGGTTGGCTTCCCCTAGGCCTGTTTCTCAGTCCACGTAGCATAGAAGACAGTCCCACCCACACTGTTTATCAGTTCACATCAGCCGCATTCAACCGAGAGACGAGCAGTGCAGTTGGCCTGAGAGTGCCTGTCCGGATTTCAGGGACACGATCTCCGATTAGTCCAGCTTGGATCACGTGCCGAGCCTTAGTCCAATCAAATGTGAGAGGAGAGTCAGTCACATGCTACAAACATGGCTGCCATGGGATTCCACCTGGCGAGGGGAAGGGAGGTTTGGGGGTAAGCAGGCCTGACATGCCAAAGACTATTTACTGCAGTAACTCAAAGCCTGATTTCTACTAGGCACAAGTTAATTTCTTTAGCAATAACTCTTTGGGCTCCTGACCCAAAGCTGGCTTCACCTTATAATAAAGAGGAAGGGTAGGATTCCATGAACTGAGTTCAGGGGCACCAGAAAGAACATACCTGACTTCTCCCAGCATCTAGTAGGGTGTGAGGAGTGAAGACAAAGTCCCTGCCATCAGATAAGAGGAGAAGCTGACTCTCCTTTGAGAAACTCCTGTGGCCTGGGCCTGAGGAAGGATGGGATTTCTGGGCTGGGGCACTGGCTGGAGCCCTCCATCCCACTTGAGGGGGAGAGGTCTAAGGGGAGCCCAATGCCTCCAGCTCTGAGGGAACTGACGCCTACTGTAGTGTAGATATGACTATCAAATCAACTTTGGCTAGTTCACCAAAAAGAAAAAAGGACTTATTAAGTGTTTTAGTCAGGAACGGTTAACCCTATAACAACCCCGAATCAAGTGGCTTAAGCAATAAGAGGCTTATTTTTCATTCACATCACAGTTTAGTTGGGGAATTCAAGGGCTCAGACTCCTTTCTTCCAGTGGCTCCACCGTGTTTCTAGGGATCTGGTCATCCCGTGGATCCTCTGCACCGTGCTGGAGGATAAGAGATGGAAGATTGTACCATAGGTTTTAGGGACCAGGCGTGGAAGTGTATGACTTCTGCCCACTTTCCATTACTCAGAATTCAGCCAGGTGGCCACATCCAAGAGCAAGGCAGAATGGGAGAGGGGGTCCAGCTCTGTGTGTGCCCAAGGACGAAGAAAACAATGTGTATCTAGCCATTCTCTTAGACGATGTTTGGAGGCATGGAGAGTCACGGGCAGGTGGGAGTCAGAGCTAAGGCTGACCTTCCAGGAGCCCTCCTGAGACCCAGCCACAGACTCCAGTAGGTGGAACTTCCTCCTCCCCATTTTTTCCTTTCAGGTTATTGACTTCCAAATTCAAGTCTTGAAGGGGAGCGCTTGAAGGGCCAAGACTTCATCCTTCCTTCAAGTGGTGCTGGGAATTTGAGTTCTGGCTCTTATTTGGAAGGCCAGACTCATATTGTGAGCTATTCCTGTAACAAGGAGATAGACAGCCACTAAGGAGACAAATTTCCACCACCGGAGGAGTGCAGGGAGGGATGCCTCCTGGTGACTGCAGGTCTGGCCGGACCTCAGTAAAATGGTGTTGAGGATGAATTGTAAATTATTCTCAAATAGCTCCAAAAGCAAAGAGGCCAAGTGGCAGAAACATAGGTTCTGGCAATTGGGAGTGATGCAAGAGCTTACCTGTGGTCTTCAACTTCACTCAGAAATCCCCTCTACCCAAACTGCCCCAGGATCACTCAGCCCCACTGAAATAGTCACAGTGACGTGTGACTCAGTACTGCCTTAAAAGGCAGCCTATTGAGTCACCTTTTGTTCTTAGAAGGTTCTTTTTTTTTAAGTGAAACAGAAATCTGGCTTTCTAGAACTTTTGCTGCTGGCTCCTATTCTACCCTGGGAAGCCACGTGGAACAAATCTGTCCTTGCGCATGTGACAATTTTTATGTTCCACCATTCCATATTTTTCTACTCTTCTCCAGGCTGCACAGCCCTACATCCTTCTACTCCGTTCCTCATGTGGCAATCTGTTTAACAGAGACCTGTGAGCAAAAGCTCGAGGGGACGCATCCCCAGTGACAGTGCTGTAAATTTCACTACTCCTTCAAACTGTCTCGGAGAGGTGCATAAACATGCCAGTTTAACCTATGGGAAAACCAAGGCACTGAGAAATCAGGCGATAGGAGAAATCCAGGGTCAGGATCAGCACTTGAAACCACTGTCCTGAGTTCCACAGGCCCTGTTGCCACTAAGTCACAGCCTCCCTAGGTCCATCCAAGGTCTCCTTATCTGTGTGCTGGGACCCTGGGCTCGCTTGGATTCCCAGGCTGGAGGAGGTCTGGACTAGCGGCCCTCTGATGTCCCCATGTGGTGGCTGTCACGTTAGTGCCATTCAGCAGTTCCTACAATCAGTAAAAGTCACAACCGTGGGGACATAGAAACAAGTTCTCTGTGAGAGCCTCTAGGACGTTACTGTGAATGTGTGAATAATGTGACTCAGAAAAAAAAAGACTCGTTTCCCCCGACTTTTTCTGTTAGGAAGAAGAAAGAAATTTATGTCATCTTACTGAAAGTACTACCTGTCAACTCTGCTGGACTTGGCCTAATGTGTCCCCATGAGAAAGGAAGGAGCCCGTTATTAGGGGAATCATTGGTGACCAGACAGAGCTGCTCTGGAAATGACAGCTCTAATAGACATTTGTTGTGGGCAAATTCAAATGTGGGTATTTCCCAGGATGCCTCAACCATTCAGATCCCGCAGGTATATAATGGTTCATTCCAAAAGTTCTGGATCATTTGCAGATGGTATCCATCTTATTCATTGTTTTCACAATTATCAAGGAAATGGATGTTTATTGTAAAACATCTGGAAAATACATGCAAATATAAAGAAAAAATTAAAATGACTAAGAATAACCACAGCGAACAATGTAGTGCCTGGGTTTTTACACAGATACTTATGTGTAATAATGTTAATGTCATGTGATATATATAGTTTTGTAGGCTTTTTTCTCTTGAATATTGTATCATATGGATATTTGGATTCATTGAGAATACGGCTTTAGGAATCACATTCTTGGGGTGCCTGGGTGGCTCAGTCGGTTGAGCGTCTGACTCTTGATTTCGGCTCAGGTCATGATCTCAGGGTCATGAGATCAAGCCCCCGCACTGGGTGTGGAGACCGCTTAAGATTCTCTCCTTCCTCTCCCTCTGCCCCTGCGTGTGCTCTTTCTCTTAAGAAAAAAGACTGAATCACGTTTCACATTCCTTCTTCATTTGCTTATTCCTCAGTCAGGAAGCATCATATGTACCAGGCACTGTTGTAGGCTTTGGGGATACAGTAGGAAACAAGACAGCCACATGGGGGCTCAGGAGACTCATCATCTGGCGGGAGAGGCAGAATTGGGGAGCTGGTCATTACAGAGGTGATGAGTGCCATGGAAAAGGACAGAGCACCAGGTCAGAGAGGGACCTGAGGGGGGTGTGGGGGCAGTCCCTTGTGGGCAGGGCATTGGCGGGGCTTCTCTGAGGGGTGTAAGCTGGGATTGGTCAGATTCCTGAGGGAGGAGGTGGCAACAACCCTGGAAGGGAGGGAGGAACAAAGGGTGGCTTCAAGGCTTCTTGCTGGAGCCGCCAGGCAGATGGTCCCATGACCAACCTCCTGGTGTAGGAACTTCAAGTTGTCTCCATTTTTCCCTTTTAGGCTACGAATAATGCTGCAGGGAACACCCTTCCCCATAAGCCTGTGCGAGCCTCTCTGTTTATGTCCTCAGGGTAAAGGAATTGCTGGGACAGTTTTTAAGGATTTTGACCAAACCGCCTTCCAGAGAGGCGTTCCCACCAGGAGCAATGACGGGGCTCCTTCCGTAGCGCCCTCAGCCAGGGCAGCAGTGACAGTGACGACAGTCGGAACAGCGGAATGCGCCTGGTTCTCCTGGCATGGCAGGCACTGTTCTAAGCACTGCCCCTATTTGTACTTACTACATTCTCACAACACTCCTCTGAAGTGGCCATCATTGTCCCCAGAGCACGGCAGAGCTGGAGGAGACACGGAGGGCAACAGACTCGCCCACTGTCGCCTAGCAAGTAAGCGGTACAGACGACACGGCCACCCAGGCAGGCTGTGCTCGCAGCACACTGAGCAGCGTTTGGTCTCACGTGGCGGGGTTCAGATTTTTCTAAAATCTGTATTTCTTTGGACACTAGGAAGTCTGAATATTGTAATCCTTTTTTTTTTCTTTTCTGTTGCTTGTTTGGACGTGCTCATCTGTGCATGTGTGGTCAAGTGTGTGGAGTGTTCGGTGCGCGGTGTCACGTGGGTTGTGCATGCGGCGAGTAGACGTGTGTCTGAGTCTGTGTGGAGTGTGTGTGTGTGTGCGTGTGCGTGCCTGTGGGGAGTATATGTGTGTGTGTGGGGGGTGTAGAGTGGAGTGTGTGTATAGTTTGGGGTGTGTAGGTGTGGGGTGGGGACTGTTTGTGTATCTGTGTCCATTGCCCATTTACACCCACGAAGTCATAGGGGTCTGGAGTCGTGATGATCTTTGGAAACTTGAGTAAATTATGTTTCTGAGGTGGTTTCTCCCTCCATAAACTGGGGATAATAGAATATACCTCTTTCATGTTGGCAGAGTTCAAGGGCAGATGAGAAAGCCCATGCCCAGAGCGTTGCTCACAGTGAGGCTTGCTGTGGGCAGGGTGAATATTTGGTCGTGGGGTTGTGCCCCATAGTGATGTCCACAAGAATCTTCTGGGGCACATGTCTGGTGTCCGTTGGCTGTGAGATTTCCTGTTGCACGGGGAGATTTGAAGGACAGCCTGCGGCCTGGCTGGGGGAGGGCTTGGCTTTGTCCTGCCTTCCTCACGGTCAAGAGGAGAAGGTGTGCTCACTCGCAGTTAGAGGGACTGATTTCAAGCCCCTCAGGTGACAAGGACCTGTACTGGACTTCTCTCTTTCTTCCCCTGCCCCACTGAGCCGCTTTCACTGTGGGCCTCGAAGTGGCCCCCTGTTCTTCTGTCATCTGTCTTCCTCCTTCTCTACACACAGACTCTGGAGCATGTACAGTTAAGAGGCTACCCGCATCCTGAAGAGTTTGCATTTTGAGCACAAGCAAATCCAGTTGAGGATAGAAAATAATAGGTAAAACCCACCCAGGACCAAGGACCCATGTTCTTAGGAGGTATCGTTGTCCTGTGGACCACCTCTCAGTACCGAGTCCCATCTGGGGCGGGGTGGTGGCTGGTAAAGCTGTGGGGTGCGTCAGGGTGGGCTCCTGGAGAGTCCCTTCCCAGATGGTGACTTCCAGAAGGTGCTCCGGCTGCCCCAGGGAGGGGCTGCCTCTGATAGCCCTGGGGACGTGGGTGCCATTGTCTGGTCCAGAGGATGTTCCCTCCAGGAGGAGCACCTCCACTTCCACCTCAGCTGGGGAGGGGGCGGGGAGGCAAACCCAGGCCTGAACAGGAAGTCCAGTTGTAAACGGAGTGAATCTTTTTATTTTACCAGAACCAGATGTATAAAAGTACCAGGAAAAAGGGAAGCCAAAGGTTAAAAAAATAGGCTACTGCCATCAGGAAGAATGAAGTTTTATTGCCATGCTCGTCAATGGCACGGTTTACGAGGGGACGCTCTGCGCTAGACACACTGTGTAGGACAGTGGAAGACAGAGGCACCTCCTGCCCGGGAGTACGTGCACCCCCATGCGCGTGTCCCATGCTGAGCGCTGGCCAGGGCTCCCCCTGCCTGTACTTCTGGGGGCCTCGGTCCCTCAGCCTGGACCGTCTCTACAGTTTGGAAGTTGATCTCCGCCATCAGCCCTGTCTCATCTGTGACCCAAGTCCCACCATTGTCTAAGTGCCCAGATAGTGACCTTCAATACTGCATTTTCTGCAGCTCTGCTTAGCTGCCGCACCTGCTGGATAGCATTCCTGAGAGTATCAGACTGAACTATGTTGAGGCCTGGATGTTTTCATGTCGATGTGTGAGTTTGTACACAATTCAGACATAATCAGCATCACCTTATCCTCTGCTCAAAACCCTCCAATGACTTCCCTCCTTCCCCTCTCCAAGTAGAAGCTGGGGGCACCCCACCAGTCCTCTGGCTCACTCCCCCACTCCATGCCAGCCCACTGGCCACCGTGCCTCTGCATTTGCTATTTCTCCTCCTTGGAATGCTGAGTCTGGATATCTAGTCTAGTGCCTAAAACAGTACCTTTTTTTTTTTTTTTTGAACAGATGTATCACATGTGGATTTTCTGTACAGAGTATTTCAAGTAACAGGTTGGGTTTCCCTCCCCACTCCCATCTCTGGCTATCTAGGTGAGCTTAGGGAATGCAATGTCAACATTAATCAGAGCTAAATGAAATTTAAAAGATAGATGTTATAGGATTACTAAAGATATTCTCAAATCAAACACATTACGGTGGCTGTGATTATCTATTCCTCCATTAGCACGGGCAGCTGTTGGGACACCCTCAAGCATCACTTCATATCCTCTCGGCCCCCACCTTTCGATCCAGCCCCTGCTGCAGAGGCCAGTTCCATGGAGATGGACCGACTTTGATGGATGCAACCTGACCATAACTTGCCTCAGTCTCCTGTATCGTACCTACTTCTCGATTCGTGATTCTGGGTGTCTCCTCTGCCTGCAGGAAAGTGATTGGCTTTTACACTTGTGCAACTTGGAAGTGTGGTGGCTTAATGCCCATGGGTCCACCCTTAGTGGGGGACAGGAATTGATGGGTAAAGTCTTCTGCCCTTTGTCTCCCCGGCAGAGAGATCTGAGGTACCCCTCATAAACGTCACAGGTCTCTCAAGAAGGAGTACCATTTGCCTCTAGTAGTGGCCATGTGGCAAGCGGGTGGTATTAACCTCTGATATGCGATCGCATCCTACTTACTCCGATTGTTACCTGTGATTGGATGAAGTGTGTGGAAGGGAATTATTGGGATGCGTGTAGCTGCGGCATCTGATCTGCATGGAGCCAGCCAGGTGTTACCTGATAGGCTCGGGACAGCCAGTTACCAACTCAAGGTACATGGTGAAGGGCCAAGGGACCTCTATGGCAGCATTTAAGAAGATGGCTCTCGGCTGTAGTAAGTAGCTTGAAAAGGAGAGAATTTTCTGATGTGGGGGTATCACTCATGACTGGGGATTCAGTGCCTGGCAAGGACACTTGGAGCCAGTCCTCACAGTGCCAAGAAGACTTCTTGAAGTTTGGACATAAATGGTAGACTTTTGTAAATGAGGTGAAGATTCTGGCTTATGCCCTTGCATATTATTGAGGAAGCGATCGGAAGGCTCGGGGGTGTTGAACTGTGATAATGGAGGACATTGTGCAAGGGGAAAAGGGCTCTCTGGCACCGCACCCAAAGGCACTAAAAATATCCTTGCTTATAGGGTGTTCTCATGTTCTTAGATCCTGAGGACAAGAATACAGTAAAACCCACATGGGCCCAGGAGGTACAAGGTGAGCTCCCTGAATCATTTATTAAATGGGATACCTAAACCAGGCCCTTCAAGTAAGAGTTGGTTTTTCCAGCAGGATGAACCACATTGTGTATGTGCTGTTGCATCATTTCAGCGAAAACAAAGGAAAGCACATGACTGGCCAGGGGAACCAAAAATTCCTTACAGAACACAGTAATGCCAGCAGGCGGAAAGAGCTACATGAATCAATGCCGTGTGATCAGAGCCCAAACTCAGGCCACTCAGAGAGGCAGGAGATGTGGAGCCAGGTGGGTAATCAACCAGAGAGAGGCACCCATGTCCTTGCTGCCCCACCCCTCTGTTTAAAAGCATGTGGGCTCTTTATATCTTACAGATTCCGTTATTAGCTACAGAGACTTATCTTAAAGTTAAGCAGAACTATTACGTCAGGTTTTCTTGTTTAAGCATTTGCAAACTGTACCTGACTCTTGGCCCATCTGGTTCCTCTCCCACTGCATTAGATGCCCAGCCCAGCTTGTGGACGTCTCTGGAAGCCGGGCCAGGTCCTGTAAGAGTTCTCCCATGGTCACTTGTTCCCTCTTGGGCAGACCTGCTGGACAGAGGGGGTTGGACAGTCAACCTACTGTGTGCAAAGTGCTATAGGGGGCCCCCATGGGGCCTGTGGGAGCAGCACCCATGGGAGATGCAGGCTGGAGGGAGGCACAGTGGCCCCTGGATGCACCTTGCGATGGCTCCCAGAGCTCCTGGGGGCAATGTCCTCAAGAGAGTAGTAAGCCAGTGAGCATCTCTGCAAGCACACACATGCAGAACCTGCTCTCCTCGTCCCTGCTGCCCTCAGCCCAACCTGCCAAGACAAACGCAGGACACCATCCACAGCCTGAGACGGGGGCGGAGGTGAGTGCTGTTAATTTAATGTATCGCTGGAGACAGAGGCCGAATGTGCTGACTGAACATATTCTAATAAGTCGGAGGGGAAAATCCATATTGCAAATCACCTTACTTAGTTTGGCTTTACAAGAACTATTTATTCCACAGGAACTGCAGTGCGTTTATCAATTTCATTCTCCTCGAAGCGGCATGAAACGGCACACAGATGAATTAGGGAATTTTCCCTCTCCTAGCTATAACAGGAGGGTAGGAAAAATGTGTATACACTAGATCCTGTTCAAATAATTGATTCAGGCGGTGGCTTTGGACATTACGCTCCAATACTCTTCACGTTTGGTAACATTAAGCAGTGGTGCCCCTCCCTGGGACAGAGGAAAAGAGTCATCTGTCATCCAGTCCGCACAAGGGCCCTGTATATCCTCAGGGTGCTCAGGCCTCTGCCAGGAGCCGGGGGAGATGGGAAGTCAGAACAGGAGGCATTTCTGCCTGCAGAGACAATCGTCAATAATGCAAGAGGGTATAAACTAAATGTCCCCTAGAAACTCAGATGACAGGGTAATTGCCTGACTCAGAGAAATACAGGGAAGGGGGGACACCCAGCGTGCCTGCCTCTTTTGTGCTTGGCCCTGCACCCACTGTCAGGTGTAACCACGATCTCATCGGGCACATTGTTATTCCAGTTTGCAGCTAAAGAGAATCGGTTGGCTCCGGATCACACGGCTGGAAAAGGGCAGATCCAAATCTAAGCCCTCTGACCTCAGATCTACTTCCGGGTCCCCTGTCCACTACACACTGGGTGGGGAGGGGGCAGAAGAAGATTGGGGTGAAGACACAACCTAAAGGAAGGGGGAGGATAAGATGGCTCCTGGCAAATAAGGGACAGCTTAGACTGCAGCGGGGGCTCGGGGGGCAGCGGGGGACGGGCTTCCTGGTGACAAGGGATCCCAACCCTATAAAAAAGCCGGCTCCCTAAGGTAGTCACACGGTGGCCTTGAGTGGCAGTTACATCTTCTTGTGACAGTGTTTCTCCAGCCCCTTTGGGGAGGGGGAGGGAGACAGGGGCATGAGGAGCCACTTCAGGCAAGTGTCACTGGGGTTTGGGGTAAGGGTAACTAAGGAAAAACCTGAAGTCCATAAAAGCACATTTTTTTGGACCTATGCATATTCTGGAGTGTTCATCAGAGGCCAGGACAGAGTGCCCTTGTTTAATATTCATAATTCACAACTTAGTCATTTCAATTACATCATATCAAAAAAAAAAAGAGGATTTTCTTTAGAGCCTAAACATTGAAAGTCTTCACTAAAATTTTGATTAAGCCTAAAACCAGTATTTTTCTGAGTATTACGGACTGTGTCACTAATAATAGAACAACAGCTTTTAACTCCATGGTATTTTGACCCAATTCATCAGGGACAACCGTATTTGCCTATTCTTTTAATATTGATCTCTTACATCAGATGGCATTGATTTTAATTTGGATGATTCTCTTTTCCTTGAATGTGGAAAGAACTTAAAAAAATGAATAAGGTAACTTGCCACACAGCCTGCTTTCGTTTTTTCCATATAGACATTTCAACTTGCCTCTCCCAAAGACAAAGGTGGAGAGACAATGCTGCCCTCCTGCAGCTCCCGATAAAGGATCCTCTGCTACTCTCCAGCCACCAAGCTAAGTGGGCAAGAGGAGTAAGACACAACACACTCTCTCATGGGACTGAGCCTCCAGCAGGGGCTTAGAAGGAGCCCATGAATTACTGTGGTGTAAGTTTGGAGGTGCTAAGCATCATGGGAGAGGGACCGAGCCATGGGGGCTTCATGATTGAGAATCACATTTTGGTTGAAGGGGAAAAAAACCTCAAAAGGAGATGGTGTTTTGAACGTTCATAACAGCATTATTCATAATAGCCCCAAGGTGCAAACAGCCCACATGTCCATCAACTAATGAACGGAGAAATAAAATGTGGCATATCGACACAACAGAATATTACTCAGCCATAATTAGGAATGCAGTGCTGATGTGGGCTACAACAGGGATGAGCCTTGAAGACAGCATGCTGAGTGAAAGAAACCAGTCACAAAAGACCACGTATTGTGTGATCTGTTTATACGAAAGGTCTAAAATTGGCAAATCCTTCGAGACAGAAACTAGAGTGGTGGTTCCTAGGACCAGGAGAGATGGGGAGATTGGAGAGGGCTGATGACTGAGGGCCGGATTCCTCCTGGGCTGTAATGAAAGTGTTCTAAAATGGATTGTGGTGATGCCTGCACAACTCTGAATATGCTAGAAGTGACTGAATTATATTCTTTAACCAGGAGAATTGTATGGTGATTGCAATCTCAATGAAACTATTTTTTAAAAAGAGAAAAAAGGAGATGATGTTTGAGATGAGCTTTGGAGACTGGACTGCAAATCCACCGAGGTCTTATTAGCTCCTTGCACAGGAAATCCGTCTGTAGGTTTGAGCCGAGGGGCCATAATGCTAGACCCACTGCATTCTCCCATCTAGAAGCACAGGGCTTGGGAAGTGAGTACTGCAGTAGGTGACTGAGGCAAGCTCTGGACGTCACAAAGCTTCTTTAGATTTTTTTCAGCTCTATTGAGGTATAATTGACAGATAATAATGTAGTTTATCTAAAGTGCACAACTTGGTGATTTGATATACATACAAATACATTATGAGAGGACTCCCCCTATGCAGTTAATTAACACATGCATCGCCTCACAGATATTTTGGTTTTGGTGAGAACACTTACTTTCTACTTTCTTAGCAAATTTCGGCTATATCATCTGCATTATCAACTGTAGTCACCATGTTATACATTAGATCCTCAGACTGTATTGCTCTTGTAACTGAAAATTTATACCCTTTAAGCAACCTCTCCCTATTCCCCACCCTGGCAACCACCATGCTAGTCTCTGTTTCTATGTGTTTAATGGGTTTTTTTTTTTTAGATTCCACATCTAGGTGATGCCACATAGTATTTGTCTTTCTCTGTCTGGCTTATTTCACTTAGCACAATGCCCTCCAGGTTCATCTGTGTTGTCACAAAAGGCAGGATTTCTTTCTTTCTCAAGGCACAATGACATCCTATCATATATATATATATATATATATATATATATTTCTCTCTCCTTTCATCCACCAATGAACACTTAAGTTGTTTTCATACATTGGCTCTTGTGAATAACACTTCAATGAACATAAAAGTGAAGGTATCTCTTTAAGAGAATGATTTCTTTCCTTTGGATATATATACCCAGAATGTAGGTTGCTGAATCATATGATAGTTCTATTTTTAATTTCTTCAGGAACCTCCATACTGTTTTCCAGAATGTCTGCACCAGTTTGCATTCCCACCAACAGTGTGTCCAGGGTCCCTTTTCTCTGCATCCTTGCCAGCATTAGTCATCTCCTGTCTTTTTGCTAACAGCCATCCTAGCAGCTGTGAGGTGACATCTCATTGTAGTTTCAGTTTGCATTTTCCTGATGATGAGTGATGTTGAGCACGTTTTCATGCATCTGTTGGCCATTTATTTGTCTTCTCTGGAAAAATGTCTATTCCGATTCTCTGCCCATTTTTACATTGGATTATTTGTTTTTTTTTTTTTTTTTTTGCTATTGAGTTGCATGAGTTCATTGTATATTTTAGACATTTAACCTTTATCAAATATATGGCTTGCAAATATTTACCCCCATTCTGTAGTTTGCCTTTTCCTATCATTGATAATTTCCTTAGCTATGCAGAAGGATTTTAGTTTAATGTAGCCACACTTGTTTATTTTTGCTCTTGTTACCTTTGCTTTTGGTGTCAAATTCAAAAAATCATTGCCAAGACCAATGTCAAGGAACTTAAACCCTATGTTTTCTTCTAGGAGCTTTATAGTTTCAAATCTTATATTCAAATCATTAATCCATTTTGAGTTGATCTTTGTATATGGTTAAGAGAGGGGTCCAGTTTCATTCTTATGCTTGTGGATATCCAGTTTTCCTATCTCTATTATTGAAGAGACAATCTTTTCCCCATTATATATTCTTGGCTCTGTTATTGTGAAAATTAATTGATCATATATGTATGGGTGTATTTCGGGGCTTTCTATTCTGTTCTACTGATTTATTTTCTGTTTTTACACTGATACCATACTGTTTTGATCACTGTAGATTTGTAATATAGTTTGAAATCAGGAAGCATGATGCCTCCCACATTGTTCTTTCTTTTCAAGATTTCTTTGGCTATTTGAGGTCTTTTGTTGTTTCATAGGAATTTTAGCATTGTTTCTCGTGTTTCTATGAAAAATGCCACTGGAATTTTGATAGAGATAGTATAGAATTTGTAGATCATATTGTGTAGTGTGAATATTTTAACAATATTAATCCTTCCAATCAATGAACACAGATTATCTTTTTATTTATTTGTGTCTTCTTCAATTTCTTTGATCAGTGTTCTGTGGTTTTCATTGTACAGATCTTTCACTTCTTTGGTTAAACTCATTCCTAAGGATTTTATTCTTTTGATACAATTATAAATGGGATTGTTTTCTTAATTTCTATCAGATAATATGTTATTAATATATAGAAATGCACTGATTTTTCTATATTGATTTTTTATACTGTAACTTTACTGAATTTGTTTATTAGTTCTAACAGTTTTTTTGGTGGAGTTTTTAGGGTTTTCTATAAGTTATATCATGTCCTCTGCAAACAGAGACAATTTTATTTATTACTTTATAATTTGGATGACTTTTATTTATTTTTCTTGCCTAATTGCTCTGGCCAGGACTTTCATACTATGTTGAAGAAAAGTGGCAAGAATTCAGCATCCTTGTTTTGTTCCTGACCTTAGAGGAAAAGCTTTCAGCTTTTCACGCACACCGAGTATTATGTTAGTGTGGGCTTGTAATGTTCTGTACTCAATTTGCTGAGAGCTTTTATTATGAAAGGGTGTTGAGTTCTGTCAAAAGCTTTTTCTGCAGCTGTTGGTCTGATCATATGATTTTTATCCATTTCTTTGTTAATGTGGTTCATCAATTTCATTGATTTGTGTATGTTGAGTCATCCTTGCATTCCTGGAATAAATCCCATTTGATCATGGTGTTTCATCCTTTCAATGTACTGTTGAATTTGCTTTCCTAATATTTTGTTGAGGATTTTTGCATCTATGTTCATTAGGGGTATTGACCTATAATTTTCTTTTCTTGTAGTGTCTTTGTTTGGTTTTGGTATCAGGGTAATGCTGGCCTTGTTAAATGAGTTTGGAAGTGTTTCCTCCTCTTCAGTTTTTTGGAAGCATTTGAAAAGGATTGGTAATAATTTTTCTTTACAAGTTTGGTAGAATTCACTAGTGAAGTCATCTGGTCCTGGACATTGTTGGCGGGTTTTGATTACTGATTCAGTCTCCTTAGCAATTTGGTCTATTCAGATATTCAGTCTTCATGATTCAGTCTTGGTGAGTTGTTTCTAAGAATTTATCCATTTCTTCTAAGCTATCTAATTTGTTGGCACATGATTATTCATTGTAATTTCCCTTGTACTTAGTATTTCTGTGTTATCATTTGTAATGTCTTCTCTTTCATTTCTGATTTGATTTGCATCATCTCTCTTTTTCAGTCTAGCTAAAGGCTTGTGAATGTTGTTTATATTTTCAAAACATCAGCTCTTAGTTTCATTGATCTCTTCTATTGTCTTTCTTGTCTCTATTCATTTATCTCCATTCTGATATTTGTTATTTTCTTCCTCCTACTAATTTGGGCTTAGTTTGTTCTGGTTTTTCTAGTCCCTTGCTGTGTAAAGTTAGGTTGTTTATTTAAGATATCTCTTTTTTCTTAATGTGTTTATTATTACAAACTTCCCTCTTAGACTTGTTTTTGCTGCATACCATAAGTTTTGATATCTTGTATTTCCATTTTCATTTGCCTCAAGATTTTTTTTATTTTACTTTTGATTTCTTCTTTCATACAGTGGTTATTCGGGAGCATGTTGCTTAATCTCCACATATCTGTGAATTTTCCAGTTTTCTCTTTTATTTGGGTTCTGGTATCATACCATTGTGCTCAGAAAGGATATTGATGGAATTTAAATCTTCTTAAATTTATTAAGACTTGTTTTGTAGTGAAGACTTGTTTTGTGGCCTAACATTTGATCTATCTTGAAGAATGTTCCATGCGCACTTGAAAAGAATGTGTATTCTGCTGTTGTTGGATGGAATGTCTGATAGGTCTATTAAGTGCATCTGGCCTAACATGTAGTTTAAGTCCAATGTTTCTTTCTTTATTTTTTGTCTGGATCATCTATCCGTTTTTTAAAGTGGGGTATTGAAGTCCCCTACTATTAGTGTATTGCTGTCTATTTCTCCCTTCAGCTTTGTTAATAATTGCTTTCTATCTGTAGGTGCTCTGATGTTGGGCATGTAAATTGTACAATTTCTATATCCACCAAATGAATTGACCCCCAAATATATATTTTCTTTGCCTCTTTTAAAAATTTTTTTTAAATTTATTCATTTGGGAGAGAGCGAGAGTACAAGCAGGGGGAGAGGCAGAGGGAGAGGGAGAAGCAGACTCCCTGCCAAGCCAGGAGGCGGACATGGGCCTTGATTCCAGGACCTGGAGATCATGACCCAAGCCAAAGGCTGACGTCTAACCACCTGAGCCACCCAGGCCCTTTCTTTGCCTCTTGTTACAGTTTTTAGTTTATGGGCTATTTTGTCTGATATAAATACAGCTACCCGTGCTTTCTTTTGTTTCTTTTGCATGGAGTATTTTTTTCCGTCTGTTATTTTGAGCCTATATTGTCCTTAAAGCTGAAGTGAATCTCTTGTAGGCAGCATATAATTGGGTCTTGTTTTTCTTTTATCTATTCAGATACTATATGTTTTTTTGTTTGGAGAATTTAGTTCATTTACATTTAAAGTAATTATTGATTTGCTAATGATAGATATGGACTTGCTAATGATAGATATGGACTTGCTAATGGTAGATATGGACTAGCAATTGCTAATGCTATTGGTTTTTGGCTGTTTTGTAATTCCCTGCTTCCTTTCTTCCTCTCTTTCTCTCTTCCTTTGTAATTTGTTGATTTTCTGTAGTGTATGCTTTGATTCTTATCTCTTTATCTTTTCTACTATTGTTTTTTGCTTTGTTTTTACCATGAGGCTTAAATGTAACATCTTATATTTATAACAGTCTATTTTAAGTTGATAACAAGTTAACTTCAAATATATATAAAGCTCTACATTTTTACATATTCCCCACCCACATTTTGTGTTTTTGGTGTCACAATTTACATCTTTATGTTGTATATCTATTAATAAATTATTGTAGAGTTACTTTTAATTCTTTTGTCTTTTAACCTTTATACTAGATTTATAAGTGATTTACCCATCTCCATTACAATATTAAAGTATTCTGAATTTAACTATGTATTTACCTTTACCGTTTTATACTTTCATATATTTTTATGTTACCAATTAGTGTTTTTAATTCATATTGAAGAACTCCCTTTAGCATTTCTTCTTAGGCCAGTCTAGTGGTGATGAACTCATTCAGCTTTTGTTTGGGAAGTTCTTTATCTCTCCTTCAGTTGTAAAGAAAACCTTTGCTAGGTTAAGTATTCTTGGCTGGCAGGTTTTTAATTTTTTTTCTTTCAAAACTTTGACTGTATCATCCCACTCCCTCTGGCCTGAAGATTTCTGCTGAAAAATCCACTGATATTCTTTATGGGGGTGTTTCCCCTTGTATGTAACAAGTTGCTTTTCTTTTGCTGCTTTTAAGATTCTTTGTCTTTAACTTTTGACAATTCAGTTATAATGTGTCTTGGTATGGCTCTCTTTGAATTCCTCTTATTTGGAACTCTCCAGGCTTCCTGGATCTGGATGTTTATTTCTTCCCCCAGACTAGGGAAGTTTTCAGCCATTATTTCTTTTCTTTTCTTTCTTCCTTCCTTCCTTTCTTTCTTTCTTTCTTTCTTTCTTTCTTTCTTTCTTTCTTTCTTTTTCTTTCTTTCTTCTTTCTTTCTTTCTTTTTTTAAAGATTTTATGTATTCATTTTGAGAGAGAGAGAGAGAGAGAGAGAGAGAGAGAGAGAGAGTGTGTGTGTGTGTAGGGGAAGGGGCAGAGGAAGAGGGAGAGAGAGAATTTCAAGCAGACACTATGCCAAGCTTAGAGTCCAATGCAGGGCTTGATCTCACGACCATGAGATCATGACCTGAGCTGAAATCAAAAGTCGGATGCTTAAACAACTGAGTCACCCAGGTGCCCCAGCCATTATTTCTTTAAATAAGCTATCTGGCCCTTTCTATCTCTCTTTTCTTTCCTCTATAATGCATGTATTTGTCTGTTTCACAGTGCTACATAAGTCCTTAAGGTATCTTTATTCTTTTTTTTTTTTTTTGGTATCTTTATTCTTTTCATTCTTGTTTCTATTGCTCCTCTGATTCGATGAGTTCCACTGCCTTGTCTTTGAGGTAAATCACGTATCTTCATTTCATTAAGATCAGAAGATCAGTTTCTGGACATTTATCATGTCATTTTTTTGAAACACATTCCCCCATTTCTTCATTTCTCTTGACTGTCTGTGTTTGTTTCTGTGCGGTAGATAAACAGTCATCTATCCCAGTCTTGACAGACTAGGAGAAGAATCTCATCAGTCCACTTGACTTGAGCTCCTGATTAACAATTAAATCTTTGTGATTGTTCAAGCTGCTGACTTTGTTCCTAGTTGCTTCTAGTAGCTGAGAGTGTACCAAGTGTACCAAGACTTGTCAGTGACCACAAAGAGGAGGATCACAGTCATCCAACCTAGAGGCCAGATGATTAGAGACTGGACTCTCAGGTAACAGCTGAAAAAGGAATTCAAACCCATTTTAGGGAGAAACTGCAAGATGGACATTTTTTGCCTGCACCCTCTGTGCTGAATCTGGGTGTACACCCAGAAGGGGGTATTCCTGTCCCCATTTAAAAACTGCTTCTTTGGGGACACCTGGGTGGCTCAGTCAGTTAAGCATTTGTCTTCAGCTCAGGTCATGATCCCAGGGTCCTGGTATCGAGTCTGGCATTGGGCTCCTTGCTCAGTAGGGAGCCTGCTTCTCCCTCTGCCTGCAGCTCCCCCTGCTTGTGCTCTTTCTCTCTCTCTCTCTCTGACAAATAAATAAATAAAAGCTTAAAAAAAAAAACACCTGCTTCTTTGTTTTCTTTTTTTTTTTTTTTTTAAGATTTTATTTATTTATTTGAGAGAGAGAGAATGAGAGATAGAGAGCACGAGAGGGAAGAGGGTCAGAGGGAGAAGCAGACTCCCTGCCGAGCAGGGAGCCCGACGCGGGACTCGATCCCGGGACTCCAGGATCATGACCTGAGCCGAAGGCAGTCGCTTAACCAACTGAGCCACCCAGGCGCCCCTGCTTCTTTGTTTTCTATAACCCTGGGGGACTCATGAATGTAAGTCTCATTGACTATCAAACTAGGTGATTTGAAGGCTCATCCTTTGGATAATAGCCATAAAAGTTGGGGTGCTATATGTATGGATAAGCTCTTTCCAGGGAGATACTGGTGACTTGGTTTTATTGTTGAAATGAGGCAGAAAAAGAAGGCTTGGGAAGTGCTTACTGCATCTATCAGGCTCCAGGGATGATCACAGTAATCACCTAGATGCATGCTACTTGGGACCCCCAAGCAGCAGCTTATAAAGTGTGCAGTCAGACCCTGTCCAAGGAAAGCCCCGCTTTCTACTCATTTTAATGTGTGTATCTTCTCAATTGCCCAATATGTAGGAGTCACTCAACTAGTTGGATCTCTCTCAGAGGGAATTGCTCTGTGTGTAGCTGTAAATTTTGATGCATCCATGGGAGGAGGGGAATTCAGGAGTCTGCTGTGTCATCATCTTGGCTACAGTCTCACAAAGCTTCTTTTAATGCAAGTTAGCAGGGGCGCCTGGGTGGCTCAGTAGGTTAAGTGTCTGTCTTCAGCTCAGGTCATCATCTCAGGGTCCTGGGATTGAGCCCTGCATGGGGACCCCTGCTCAGTGGGGGGCCTGCCTATCCCTCTCCCTCTGCCCCTCCCCCTGCTTTGTGCTCACTCTCTCTCTTGCTCTCTCTCTCTCAAATAAATAAAATCTTTAAAAATAAATAAATAAAGCAAGTTAGCAGTCTCTTTCTTCTCCCATCTCTCACTCACACAGCTATTGGCACCATCTTCCTTAAATACAAGTCAAAGTCACAAGTTTTCCACTTGGTCCTATTGTCCATATAAAGTCCTATAGGCCTTCAGGGTCCTCTTAGCATTGGGAGGCAGTAAACACCTCTTTTTCTCAAACAGGCCAGCCATTTTCATGCCATGTGCTGTATTTATGCCTATCCTTCAGCCTAGAATGTCTTCTCTGGTTAAGAATTCACGTTCAAAATCTAAATGAAATTGGGCCTCCTGGTTCTCCTGATTGGATTTGATCACACATTCCTCTTTGATACCCGAGTAGTTTTCTGGTGCTTCCATTATAGCATTTATTTCATTTTGGCTTTTGTATTTGTTTATATTCCTTTGTCTATAATAGATGCTTAATAATGGCAGATATCATTCCTCTATGTCCTTTGGATATTGATTGGGTGATACTGTGCACAAGTCACAGAACTCAATATTATGAGAGATTCACATTTAATAAGGCATAGACCTTGACGTTAAGTTTCAAGTCCATACTCTCAAATGTGTGGTAGAAAGAGATCTAATATCTTAAGTATAACAAGAGCTCTTACTGATCAATAAGAAACGAATGAACATCCCTATAGTAAATGAAGGTAATTTCAGATGCTGTTGCTGAGAGTATCCAGTCACCACTGTTCTGGAGGGCAGTTCAACAAAACACATTTAAAATATGTATCAGCTTTGGTTCAGTAATTCCACACTAAGGAATTCCACACTAAGGAGTTTCACCTAAGGAAGCAATTAAGACATGCACAAAGATTATATATTATTATAACTTAACATCATTATGTTAGAGACAGGGTGATTTATAACATTAAAAAAATGGAAATAGTACATCCATAGAATAGAATATTTTGCAAAAATAAAAATCATGTTTTCAAAAAGGATTTAATGTACAGGAAAGTATCTAGGATAAAATATGAAAAGAGAAACACACAAAAACCTGCTTTAATACTAGAGTGTATCACTAAGAAGAGTTACTTTAGGTTTTAAGAATTTTATTCCTTAAAATTTTCAATAATGATTACATGTTTATTTTAAAATCAGGAAAAAAATTGGAAGAATATTAAATCCAATAGAAGAGCGAAGGCACATGCAGAAAGACCTAGGGCTGGGCGCCTGGGTGGCTCAGTTGGTTAAGCGACTGCCTTCGGCTCAGGTCATGATCCTGGAGTCCCGGGATCGAGTCCCGCATCGGGCTCCCTGCTCAGCAGGGAGTCTGCTTCTCCCTCTGACCCTCTTCCCTCTCATGCTCTCTATCTCTCATTCTCTGTCTCTCAAATAAATAAATAAAATCTTTAAAAAAAAAAAAAAAAAAAGAAAGACCTAGGGCTAGGATTCAGCCAGTATATACCAGTACACACCA
This sequence comes from Zalophus californianus, assembly GCF_009762305.2. Classification (NCBI taxonomy): domain Eukaryota; kingdom Metazoa; phylum Chordata; class Mammalia; order Carnivora; family Otariidae; genus Zalophus; species Zalophus californianus. The sequence continues at coordinate 111,916,837 of NC_045603.1, read as the reverse complement.
GTACACTCCAGTATGTGCAGCTATTATGCACCATGGCCATTTGATTGGTTAGGGCCCTGACATAAGGATCATTAAAAATATTTAATATCACCCATGCAAATAACTATGGGCAAAGGCAGAAAGTGACACATTTCTTAAAGCCTATATAAAGTGCTTTAAAAAATGACATTCAGTGAAAAGAATTACTTGAAAACTGTTAACAAAGGAAATGAAATAGGCCATCATACTTGATAGACACTTAGAATCACCGAGCTTAAATCTGAAAAGAATCTTAAAGATTAGAAATGTCACAGATGGAGAAAATAAGGTTTAGAAGTATTCACCCATTCACCTAAGATCCAAAAGGTAGGGTGGTGTTATGGTTGAATTGTGTCCCCTCACCCCTCCCAATTCATATATTGAATTCCTAACCCATGGTTCCACAGAACATGGCCTTATTTGGAAATAAGGTCATTGTAGATATAATTGGTTAAGTGAAGATGAGATTATTAAATTGGGCCCTAATCCAATATGGCTAGTGTTCTTATTAAAAAGGGAAATTTGGGGGCACCTGGCTGGATCGGTCAGCGGGGTGTGCGACTCTTGATCTCCGGTTGTGAGTTCGAGCCCCACACTGGGTATAGAGATTACTTAAAAATAAGATCTTAGGGTAAAAGAAAGGGGAGGGGAATTTGAACACGGACTTGCACGTGGAGAGAACACCATGTAAGTGTGAAGGCAGAAATTGGGATGATGCTTCCAGAAGCCAAGGATTCCTGCCAAGGATTGGCCAAATGTTGCCAGCAAACCACCCAAAGCTGGGGGAGAGGCCTGAGAAAGATTCTCTCTCATAACCCGTGGAAGGAACAAATCCTACCCACACCACCATACTGGACTGTAGCCTCCAGATCTGTGAGACAATCCATTGCTGTTACCTTAGCCACTTGACTTGTGCTACTGGCTTAGAGCGGCCCCAGTGGACTATTACAGGTGGGAGGCAGGCCTAGAGCTCAGGCACGCTGACTCCCAGCCCAGCGCTGAGCCTTTGAACATATTGCATTTTGTCTAGTAGAAGTCTCCTGACTCCGTGAACTCTTGGACCCTCTCCGCATGGAGGGTTTTCTGATCTTCATGCTCAGGACGGAACTTGTTTTAAATTCCAAGCCAAGTTGAGGCTGGAAGTTGAACTGAACTTGAAGGGTCATGAGGACCTTATACCTCTGGGGTCCACATGTGGCTGGAAATGGGTGCTGAAGATCCCCTTACCCAAGTGTGAGGCCTGACAGATGGCAGAGCCTGGACCACGTGATGTGGGCTTGAAAGGATTTGTGTTGCCCCTGAGTATATGATTTTCTAATTAAGGCTAAAATGGCAAGTTTGTGACAAGCACCTTTATCCCAGGCACTTGGCTGCTCTTCTTACATTCCTCCTCCAGGCACAGATGTCTGAGGCCAGAACACTGAGTCCAGGACTTTTAATTCAATCCAGATTATGTACTGAGTATGCTTACCGTTAGGGCAAAGAGAAGAGCTGTACAGGCCGGTGTCTGGCTGGGTAGAGCTTACCCTCTGTGCATAAAGCACAACGTACCCCCAGGAGGATGAGCAACAGTGGTCTTGCCACCCACGAAACACAGAGGACAAGTAGTCGAGAAGCATGAGGTGTTGTCACCAACAACAGACGACGGAGACCTCCCGCCTTGTCCAGCCTCGCAATACTCCGGTGCACGCTCAGAAGCACCTGGAGACTCAGAAGGTGTGGGTAGTTGATGAGGTTTGTGTCTGAAGGCCACATTGAAATGCCAGCTCTTTGGGATGAAATAAGGTGGCAGATAAGCCCCTAGGACTCAGTTTCTTTAACCGGAAGATAGGGAGGCAGGTGAGGGATAGAGTGAGGATCTGGGGCTCTACAGGTTTTCAGCCTCCAGGCTGACGCTGACAGCCTTGTCTCCGCCCAGGCCAGAGTCTGGCAGCCCCCAGTCCAGCCTCAGGCCCTGCTTGGTTCACCCGGGGAACCAGCCTCCAGGGCCCAAGCAGGACGAATACTAATTGTTTTATGACCCGCAGAACCTTTGAAAATGGAATATTTCTACAAAGCGGCTTTAAACACAAACAAGAGACTCTTCTGGAAACACCACTGCCTCAAGCAGTATGAGGCAAAAGAAAAAAAAAAAAAAAAGAACAACCCACAAATTAAAGTCCATAATACATTTTGAACATAGTTTGTGGTTTTATAGTCACTTTAATCTTTTTTTCCCCTAAACTCCTCCAAAGATTTGAGCATTAGCTGAGCCAACACACAGTTGCACTTCTGAGCAACAAACCAGTAAAACTAGCTTCTGGACCCGGTCCACAACAGCTTTGTAACATCTCCAAGAGCAGAGGGTGACAGATAGTTTGAAACAGATCCAAGTCACCATTACTGTGTTTTGTGTCAAAGAGCGGCTTCGTTCAAGTCTTACCAGGGTAGATCAGGCCGTGCCATGGGGTGTTTTCCCTCCCCTCTCCGTGTGCCAGGTGGGTACAAGCAAACCAAGCAGCCCCGGAGGTTGTGCTGGGTCCCCCAGGGTCTCTCCGGGGTAAATTGAGGCCACACTGGCAGAGGGGAGGGTTGGCTGTGAAGGTCCTTCTACAGAGCCCTACAGCTTGCTGCTAGATTTCCTGACACCGGCATTCCCGGGAGCCATCTGACCTCTCACCCTGGGCTCCCGGTGTGTGACCCACGCCCGATGGGACAAGACATCGTTTTTTTTTGTTGTTGTTTCTTGTTCTTGCGGGCCAAGGAGAGCCTCGCCAAAGAAGCTGTTGGACGAGGGACAATGGAGTTAAGCTAATCCTTAGCATCATAAGCTAATCTCAGAGTGTTAACATTTCGAATAGGTGTGAAACCAGGAGCTCTGTGTTGAGTTCATCCGCATGCACCAAAGTGAGAGTCAGGCCTTTGGAGTCCTGAGGCCTGGGTCTGAGCCCTGACCTGTGGCCCACCGGCCTCCCACCAGGCAGAATGAGGCTCCCTCGTGGGGCAGCTGTGAAGGGGGGTGGGGGTGGTCAGGGCACAGCGCTGTGGGACGTTTATCTGTGGTCTCACAGCCACTCCAGTGTCCCTTCACAGGGGACCCTGGGGAGTTTTACTTCCGTGCATCTCCCGCCCTGAAAGGCACAGGATGTGGGTTTTGGTTTTCCTACTTGTCTGAGCAGCAACGCCACCAGTTCACCCCAGGGAGCAGATCCCAACACTGCCACACCACCTCTATGGTCTCTGATCCAGCAGGTCCGCCTGGAGCATGGTGCCACAGGCAACACCCAAGGACAGAGGTCCGTGAGTCTCTCGGTCCATGCGAGTAGAGGTGTCTCATTGGCTCTGAACCCTTTGCTGCACAAGCACACAAACAAAGGGGAGAGGGAGGAATTCCGAGTGTGTGTGAATGGGAAGAACCCTCTGGAAGGCGGGGAAACAATGTCAGAACAAGAAAAGGGGTTTCTATGGGAGAGAGGAGTTGAATGCTGTGAGGAGGTACAGTATGGTGAGGACCATGATGAGGCCACAGAACTGGATGACAAGGAGGGTCCTGATGGCAGGAAGGGACTGAAGCCACACCGCTGCGATCTGAGGAGGACAGGAAGGGCCAGAAAGATGACCCACAGACAGTGTCCCAGCACTAGGAGTCGAGAGAGACCAGTGCCCGCCAGTAACCCTGATCCCTGGTGAGAAACATTTCCCTTCTCCATCCCTTCCATTCCACCTGGTGATGACAGAGAGCACCTCTGTCTCACACCAGTGGGCCCCCAGTGCCCCTTCCCTGCTGGCTGGTCTTCCCTTTGGAATAGAGAGCGGGCCCCAGGCTTACAGACGTCCACAGGCAGCAGCTAAATTTGGATGACCCTGTTTTGTGTTCATTGCATTTAGTATGGTTTTCTTCGAGACAGAGAGAGAGAGAGAGAGAGAACTTGTGACCGAGGAGGGGGAGGGGCGGAGGGAGAGAGAGACGCTGAAGCAGGTGCCACACCCATCATGGAGCCCAACATGGGGCCCAATCTCACAACCCTAAGATCATGACCTGAGCTGAAATCAAGAGTCAGATGCTTAACCCACAGAGCCACCCAGGTGCCCCGCCCCTACTATGGTTATCTTCCGGGTCTCACGAATGATACTATTTTTCCCATTTAGTATTGTACTAATAAATTTCCTTATAAACTAATTAACTGAAGTAAAACTGAGTCCATTGAAGGAACCAAGATGGAGCAACTAGCAGACTACAGGTGGTATGTGGATATGGCAAAAATTATTAAGACAGCACATCATGGGTGTAGGGCCGGGGCACAAAGAATGATCCACGAAGGAGCGAAGTGAGCAAAGGCTCTAGTGGAGGGGGAGCCCTGGAGTCCAAGTCGAGGGGCTGGCATGGCTCCTTCCAGAGAGGCCAGGACAGAGGGTCTGGTTGTCTGGCCTCCCAGCTTGCCGTGGGAGCTGACCGGGAGGGCTGTCTTTGCAAAACCGCCTAACGGGATGCCAACCCGAATGCATTACCAGTCCCTGTCATTTAGGATCTGAACTTACACCACTTGGGGTTTTAAGTAGCTGCCCATTTCTAACGTGATCATATGAACAACCTGAAACAAAGTAGCCCAAACACGAACGTTGTAGTCCCTTGTCCTGGGCCCCGGGTCTTAGGGAGGCCCGATGGGACGGCATCAGCACCCCAAGCCGGTTCCTGGACATCCTGGTTTGGTGACCTGCCTTCCAGGCCTCAAGCTGCTAGAGGACGAACAGCAGAAGAGAAAGGCAAACAGTCCCTCTGACGTCATGGAGGTGAGCAGGAAGCACCAGCCCCGTGCCGCTCCCTGGTGAGGAGCAAAGAGAGGGGAGATTGCAACCGAATCAAAGGAAATCAGCTCGGCGGTAACACTGTGCAGACACAAACAGGATAGGTCTCTCTTCCTTTTTCCTTCTTGACCCCATAAAGAAAATAAAACACACATGTGGGGAATGTAAACTAGCGTGTGCTGTTCCCAAGTAGCCTGCATTCAAATTAAGGATGAAAATCTAATGCTTTTGGGGGCTGGTATTGAATAATTTATGATGTTCTGAAGACAAGATGTTTATCATTCATTTTCTCCCTCATTTCTCCCAGGAGAATCCAATCACTGGTTATTGCTCCGTGTTCCCTCTGCTGAGTCCCAGGGTCTCCACCAGAGACAAAAAATGGTTAAAACAACAGGCGGCCTGTGGGGTTTGCCTTTAATTAGTCAGTCTAGGAGGCAGGAATTAACTTACAATTTGACCACAACTAAAGCTCGAGTTTAATTGAATCCACATTATGTCCACTTGCTTTCTTTCTTGTTGGCCTTCTCTTGGTTTCTGCTTTCATCTCTTCTTGACCCCTGACTTTTGGCTTCCAGTTTGAGAGTGGTTTCGCTCAGAAACTTTAGAAAAATGAATATAGGGCAAATATATGGTTGCTTCTGGAACATTCCCCAAGTCTGGTCCCAAAGAGTCCTGGCCAGGCCCTGGCCCTTCATGATCCCCCTCTAGGACCTCAAGCTCCATGGGGGCAGGCTCCACGAGGAGCAGGCTCCATGAGGCCAGCTCCCACACAGCCGTGGAGCATGGGGCCCAGCTGGTGACTTTGTTCTTCCATGCTCACTGGCTCTGGAAAGGAAACAGCTGATTCATTTCCAATTCAGATGTTAGAATGTCCAGACTGTCCAGGAATTCGGGGTCTGCAAATGCAGATGAAGAATCAGCAATAGAAGGTGGACAATTACAGAAAAACCCATCTTCATCACTGGTGACATAATAATGAATAATATAATAATGAACCTGGCGATGACAGAATCTCCTAATTATTAAGCTCGCCTAGAGCCAGGCACCGTGGTGGGCACTTGGCTTACTGACTCCCCAGTCCTCCCACGTTCCCGCCATATGTGAATATCCTCATTTTACAGATGAGGTGGTTGCGGCTTAGAGAAGTGGGTGACGTCGCTCAGGCAGGCAGGTGTTAAGGATGGAGAGTAGATTGGGGCCAGAGAGGGCAAGGAGAGGGGCTCTGGGTGCAGGAAGCCTAAAGTGGTCCTTGTGTTAATCCATTGGTTCCACTCTTTGAGAACCTGGCCCTGTAAACTCCACAGACAAGGGGACAAGGATGTTTCACTGAGCCAGAAGGACAGAGGGAGCTTCCCAATGTCCTTGCACAGAAATGGGGATGAGAGTCTCTTCCTGCTAAGTCCCTTTGGAAGAAGCAGATTTCAGAGGGTACTTTAGAAATGGCTGAAGTCGGGGCGCCTGGGGGGCTCAGTTGGTTAAGCGTCTGCCTTCGGCTCAGGTCATGATCCCAGGGTCCTGGGATTGAGCCCCGCATTGGGCTCCCTGCTCCGCGGGAAGCCTGCTTCTCCCTCTCCCACTCCCCCTGCTTGTGTTCCCTCTCTTGCTGTCTCTCTCTGTCAGTTAAATAAATAAATAAAATCTTAAAAAAAAAAGAAAGAAAGAAAGAAAGCAATGGCTGAAGTCACTGGGACAAAGAGTTGCTCCACCCCTGGAATGGATGTGAGGGAAGTTTTCATTCTTGTCTCTGGAAGTGTAGACCAGAGAGGAGCTATCTGGGTGCCAGGGACTGGATGAGGCTACCTATGAGCTGTCAGAGTCACTCTGAGCTCCCTGGTCCCGCCTGAAGTCTCACCAAGCTAGGAGCAAGATTCTGGAAGGAAGAAGGACTTTCGCAAGTCAAGCTCAGTGCCGCCCTGGCTCAGGGCTGGACAAGGAGCGACCACAGGGCCCATTGCCATTGCCAGGTGGTGGGCACTGGAGGGCGGGCAGACACAGGGCATGCAGCCGTGCAGAGGAGAGGGCTGCGTCATGAGAAAATAGAGGTTAAATAACTTGCTTCCAAGCCAATCTCAAGAAGACTGCTCATTTCCATCACACCAAGACTGTTTTCTTTTTTTCCCTTTTTGGTTAAACCTAACTGCCCCTGATGAGCCCCCTTCCCTAGCAAGCTCCAGCAGCCAGAGGACAGGGAGCTTCCTTCTCACTCAGGATCCGTAGCAGTGTCACGGTGCTTGTGGTCCCCAGCTCCCGGGAGACAGGCCAGCTGCTGCCCTTGGCTCTTCTAGCCACCTTTCGTGTCGCAAGGGTGGGCCTCTCGTCTGCCCTCCTGTCCAGCTCTTACTAACACAGTTAAAACGCGTTCTGCTGTGCCAAGGTGTATGTGTGTCCCCGTGGCTGGTGACTGTCTACAGAAAGATGCATTTAGAGTAAAAATCGTCTTCTAAGTGGCTTCAAGGCTTGCTGCAGGATGGAAGACCGGCTTTCATCGTTAGAGGTAGGTCTGCGGGGCGACACACGGTGCCTGTTCCACCCCCGCTAAACACCACATTGGCATCAAAATCAAGGATGCAGAAGTGTGATGTTGAAGTTCACAAAGGAGGGATGGGCAGCTCGATGCTGAGTTGTATGTCGGGATCCCAAACTCCCAGATCCAAAGGAATGTCAAATGCACTCACCACTCCAGAAGGCTCCGCAGCCTGCCCCACGCAGCAGAAAAAGTGCTCAGCAGATCTTCTGGAGCCAGAGATCACCTTGACTCTTTTTTTCTACCTATCCATCCCAGACCTTGCTGTGGTCAGAGGTCGCTGAATTAAAATTGTGCACAACAAAAGCTTTGCTGATGTCTCAGAATTTCTAGGGTGACCTAATTCCCTGTGTCTGTTTTTCACGACTTTTCTATTTTTTTCCCCCCTCTTGTTTATAAGAGCAAATCACTAGACTGAGATCAAGCGGTTCATGGTGCCAAAAAACCAGAGAGGCTGCCGAGGCTCCAAGGGCCATGCAGAAAGACCTCCCCATGCCAGCATCACCCCACTGAGTGGAGGCCTTGCACGCAGCTCCACAGGACCCCTGGGGTCAGTCCTGCACCCGGCTCAGCAGGGCTCACAGCTCAGGTGCATGACAACCACCAGCCTGGGGCTCCCTCAGCAAACTGCCCTCAGCTCTAGTGAGGGGCCTCGCTTTTATCTTCAGGTGACAGGCAAGGGCCGGGGTGCAGGTGACTCACACTGGTGTTCTATAGAAGAAAGAGAAAGTGTTGGGGGGGTACACTAGCCAGAATAACACTTCCTGCCTGTTCTTCCCTCTTTTGAATGCTTTCCTATTTTGTGCTCTGTTTCTTGCCCCTCCCTATCCTGGAAGGGAAGAAGGCGCCCTGTGTGTTTTTGTGCAGCAGTTCGCAGAGGCCAGGAATTTGGGGTGGGTGGGAGCTCCCGAGACTTACAGCCTGGCGTGTCAGTTCTCACCACCGAAACTCCGGGGTTCCCGTGGACTTGATGTGATGGGATTACCTCCCCCACCCTGAGTGCAGAAAATGAGAAAAATGCTATGGGAGCTTGCCCAAGATCACTGAGCTAATAAATGGAGAAGCCCTGATAGAAACATAGATTTTTCTGAATCTAAGTCTAAAAAGAAGTCGCCCATATGTCTAAAAAGAAGTTACCTATATATCAAAAAGTTTAAATTGCAGTATGCGGTCTTTCAATCGTACGTAAGTGGTGGGATTATTTGAAAGAACCTGACGGTGACTCCTGTGTGACCCATATTTAATCTGCTTGATCGGCCCAGGTGCTCCTTTGCACATTCCTTAAAGTGAAGGCCCTTGCATGGGGTTAGCTCCTACAGACTCAGGAATGAACGCCCTGACCGAGTACCTAGAGATTCTAGGTGCTTCCAGCCCATCAGCTCATTTAATGGATACCCTCATCACCCTCCCCATCATCGTCATCACTTACCCCTGTCTGATGCTGGGGACAAAGAGGCACAGAACCATAATTCACCAGCCAGAGACCACCCCCCTGCCACCCAGAGGCGAGGTAGTGTTGGTTCAAACCCAGGAACTCTGGTCCATAGTCTCTGCATTTCACCGCTTTGCTCTCTTCTCTGTCTCTTTCCAGGCAGCCCTCACTTCTCTCGATGTTTCCATGGTGGGGAGGGGCACAGATTCAATTGTGCAGATGACCCAACCATGCTGGCTTACCCTCCTGGGCTCTGTAGCTGGGCTCAGCTCATTACAGACTCATTGTCAAGAAGTCTCATACAGGTATTTAGGATGGCCCAAGAGAGAAGGAATATTTGGGAGTAAATCCCTTTATATCTGCCCCCCAAATTTTAATGTGCATACAAATCCCCTGGAGATGGCGTGAAAATGCAGATTCAGAGTTGCAGGTCTGAAGGGGGTCTGGAGGCCGCATTTCTCACAAGTGGCCAGATGATACAGAAGTTTCTAGTCTGAACACCATGCTTTGAGCAGCATGGCTCGAGACCACAGTTTTCCAGACTAGATTCCAGGGGTTTCCTGAAGATGCCTCGGGAGCGGGCCTGGGATTGTGTGAAGGGTTTTGAGTAAGATTTCCTTTGAAAAAGGGGTTTTCATGCTTTGAAAAAAAAAAGTTTGAAAACCACAGCCCTAAATTTAATATCCCATACATTTGGAGATACTTACTAGAATGTGTGGTAAGAAATTTCTGTCCCAAAGATCATTTTATTACAGACTTTGCTGACTCAGGGGAATCAGCAGCCATGTTTGGACAGCCGGCCTCACAGTGACCTCCCTGCTACCTAATGGAAAATGTTGAAGGTACTCTACTTCAAAATAATTATATTTACATAGCCTCTGTGGTCTCTCTCTCTCTCTCTCTCTTTCATGGATGCCTGTAGGAGAAAAAAATACTCACTTCTGGAATTCATCAGCTCCAGCTGTTTATTTCCATTTGAGGCCAGAAACTTATTTTTTTCCCTGTGGTTAAGTTTCTTATGGGAGAGGGGGAAGGAAGGCCTCTAACATGCAATTATCAGAAATGATTACCCTTTGCTGAAAAATCACTCAATCTGTCCCAAATTTTGACTGAGAGCTCCCCACCAGACCAGAGGAGAAGAGATATGGGGGCTATTGAGCTGGAAGGACCTTAATAGAATCCAGTGTCTTCTACCATCTCCAGCTGCATTCTCCAAGGAAAGGATTGTGTGATCAAATAAGTCAGGGAAATGCTGGGCTAAACGAATTTGTCTACTGTAGGATTTCTTAGAGTCTTATGTAAGCTAATAAGGCTGTAATGCTGCAAATGGCAACAACAGTCTGTGGTTTTGGGGCGTCTGGGTGGCTTAGTCAGTACAGTGTCTGACTCTTGGTTTTGGCTCAGGTCATGATCTCATGGGTTGTGAGAACCAGCCCCACTTCACACTCGGCGCTCATTGGGAGTCTGCTTGGATATTCTCCCCCTCTCCTCCTGCCCCTTTCCCCACTTGTGCACGCACTCTCTCTCTCTCTCTCTCTCTCTCTCTCTCTAAGATATAGATAGATGATAGCTAGATGATAGATAGATAGATAGACAGATAGATAAAATAGTCTGCAGTGTTGCTCAAATTTCCTTGAGCACAGAGCCTGCTTTTCATTGAACATCTCAAGGATCACTTAGAATTCCATGGATCCCAATTTCTGGGACCAGCTGACAGAACCCCAGCTTTAGAGACTCTAATGAAATCCCTAAAGCTGGAGGACATCTGCCCTTGCAGTCTGGTTCTCAACACGAGCAGACATCAAGACCTTTTGCATCTGGAATTACAATTCTGGGGAGTTCCTGCCTAAGACTCTGGGCCAGCCCTGGGAGGGTGATGTCAGAGGCTGAGGCCAGAGGGCCACCCCAGTGACTGAGGGCTGCTCCTGCAAGGCTGGGGCTGGGTTTCTTTCCCCCTTTGCATCTCCAGGGTGGCCGGCGGAGAGGCATCTATAAATGCGGGTGGGGCCGGATGTGAGTGGATCACAGAAAGATGGTACAGAGGGCATGAAGGAGGAGGTACCCAAGCCAGCAGACGTGCACAGTTCCCGAGAGGCTGGGGAGAGAGGGAGAGAGGGAGAGAGGCCTCTGGGTATGGGAGATGAGACCCTGGAGAATGTACGGAAGGTTTCAGGTGGGAAGGTTTCAGGTGGGCCTGGTCCAGCGCAGTGGGAAATCAGCAGGTCACTAAGATCCCATTCAGGCCAAGGTTGGGCAGAGCCCTGTTTTGCATCTAGTCCCCTTCCACTGCCCTGGGTCTCAGCTTACTCATTTCTCAAATGGGGAGGGGGGGATGATGGTTCTAAAGACCTTCCCGGGCTGGCACGTCTCAAAATTTGATGGTACATAGGAAGCAAGCTGGGTGAGCCTAGCGGGTACACAAACAACTTTTTATTTTTATAGTTATGTTTTTGTTTTAATGTTTATTAGAAAAAAATGTGAACTAGAACCTCAAGCCCATGCTCTGCCCAGTGTTCCTGTATTGGTGGAGGCTGAAGCAGGGAGCCCCAGGGCCTCCAGTGCTTGCTCAGCTCCTGAATTCTATACATATGGGAACAGATGTGACAAAAATGAGAGCAGGCAAAGGGAACTGTAGTTATGGATGCCCAGGAAAATTCAGATTTCACTCCAGGAAGAAGGCCTCCTGACTACGGGAGGGAGCTGGTCCCTGGGGCCGGGGAGGTGTGACCGTGAGGTGACAGGCTCAGCATGCTCCCCTGTCCCCCCAAACCCTCTCCAGCCAGCAACCAGGGGAGGGCTGAGCTCAAAACAGCCTTAACAAAGGACTTCACTCGTCTGCTCTCCTGAGTCTTTGGAACCCAGATTCCAAGTCATAGACTGCATCTCTCCCAGCTATGCCGCAGGTCCCCGGGAGTGACAGACGCCTGAGGATGCCTAACAACATCTGCAGATGAAAACAAAATGCCAGAATGTGCGCCGTTTCCTGTCCGTCCAGCTGCCTTGCAATCTTTGGATTCCAAGACCCGGATTCAGTTCACGGGATGAGATTATCTTAATTCGCACTGCTCCCAAGTCCACCTTGTGAAGCTGTATTTAAACTAAAAGGTAAGACGGTGCTCGCTCAGTTAACTCAAAATAGGTCTCAGTTGACCCCTTAACGCTGCAGTTTAACATGACACAGGGCTCTCTGCAAAGCAAATGGCTAGGCTTAAATAATGTAAAATTTTCTATTTTCTGACTATGGCTCCAACCTGGCTTCGGCAGGAGTCTCTGCCCATTCATCACTCTCCTTCAGGGAGTAATAATAGCCCCTGGGGTTTAGTGGGGGCCTCTTATATGGGAGGCACTATTCTAGGAACTTGACACTTACTAACTCATTTAACCCCATGAGCCAGGGAGGGTTATTATTCCCATTTTAAAGATGAGGAGAGTAAAGCACGGAGAGGCTAGCGCCCAGGGTCACATGGCCAGTAAATCACAGAAAAGGATTTTGAACCCTTAACGGGAACACGGCCTCCCTAGAGAAAAGCTTGGAGACCTACATCCTTTCCAGTTACTGGCTCCAACAAAACAAAACAAAAACCGAACACCAGATACGTGCATTTCCAGTCAGTAATTTTCACTGTGAGTTGAGGAGACCGAAAGCTTCCTCTAGAACAACATGAGAATCTAAGAATCTAGAAGAATCTCCAGGTAACTGGGTTTCAAAATGTGACTGCAGGCCCGAAAAAAACCTGAGCCCAGCACCGGCTCTGCAGTTCAAGCTACCCAGTGCGGAGAGGCCGGGAGAGAAAGAAGGGGGAGACGGGGAGTTGAGAACCCCTTCTGGAATCTTCGTCCTAGGGTTTGGTGCAGGGGAGAGAGTCCGTTCGTTCTTCCATGGGGAGCATCCTGGGAAACCCTGAATGGGTACAGGGGGTTCGATGGGAAGCTGATCTGACCTGCTGCTTATCAGCCCTGCTTATCGGGGGGAACAGGGACCAGTTTCGTACAGATTGGCAAATGCTGGACTGTTAGCCACCTGGCCTTGGACTTGGAATCCAGGTGGGCTCTGGGGGCCACACTCAGCATGCTGGTGTCTGCCTGGTCGGCAGCGCGTGGGTCCGTGTGGGTCGATGTGCAGTTTCCTGCCCCCCCTGACCCCATGTAGTACCTGGTTGCTAGGCCATCAGTGATGTTCCTGGCCAGGAGAAAACCCTCTAGACAAGACAGAGTAGGCCGACAGCCTGTCCCTTAGGCCATGAGAGCTGGTAAAAGGCCAAGCAGACCAGCCAATGCAGCCATGAACAAGGGACTTCTCCAGACCTTGAAGGATAAAGCTCCTAGGCTCTTGGGGGCTCAGCCGCTGGCCTCTTCTAGCCACGCCCACGCCCCCAGGCTCATTCTAGCCACGCCCACTCCCCCCCACAGGCTCATTCTAGCCACGCCCACTCCCCCAGGCTCATTCTAGCCACGCCCACTCCCCCCACAGGCTCATTCTAGCCACGCCCACTCCCCCCCACAGGCTCATTCTAGCCACGCCCACTCCCCTGAGACTAGTGCTCTACCATCTCTCTCTGTTGGTGATCCCAGCCTTCCAGCTCCAGCCTGCACCTCCCTTCTAAACTCCTGATGGAACATACAACTGCCCACCTGACATCCTCACTTGGGAATTAATGTGTATCCCAAATTTCACTCTGATCGCCTCCACACCAGACATACTCTTACCTTGGCTAATGCCAACTCCATTCTCCCAGGTACTCAGGCCAACAACTCTGGAAGTTATCCTTGATTTCTTGTTGTTTTTCACCCCTCACACCGGCACGTGCTGTAGGTTGTCTAATCAAAACATACTCACTCACTCCCCAGCCTGTGTCTCGATCAAGACCCCTGCTTCCCATTTGGATTGTGCCCCGGCCTCTGCACAGTCTCCCAGCCTCTCCCCTCGCTTCCCACTTTGCAGGGCATCCCCCAGCAGCCGAGCGAGCCCTCGCCATGTGAGTCGCGGACCATGGCCCTCCTCTGCTCAGAGCCCCCCAAGATCCCACCTTGCTCAGAGCTCAGGGCCCCTGACCCGGCCCTGCTGCTCCCCTGTCCTCCTGTGCTGTGGCACTCCCCTCCTCCCCTCCCCCCCCCCCCGCAGCCACTCCGGGGCCCCATGCCCGTCCCAGAGGGCCCTTGTCCTTCTTGGGAGCGCGCTTCCCTGATATCCGAATGGCTTGCTCCTTCACCTCCAAATTCTTCTCATTGCCACCCTCCCAATGAGGCCTTCTGGAGTCACTCTATTTATAACAACGGCCGCCACCCAGCCCCATGACATTTCCTCCCTCCCTTTCCTGATTCCTTTCCTCCATAACAGTTTCCCCTTCTAATAAACCACAGTCTACTTATATGCATTCACTGTCTGCTCCCTTCCCTGGGAGGCTGGGGCCACGAGAGCAGGACTTTCACCCACATCGGTTGCTGCTATATCTGGGCACCCAACGTCAGGCACCCAGTAGGTGCTGATGCCAGTTTGTTACTCGAAAGCCCTTCCCATCTGCAGCATAATGAAGAAAAGCGCTCTTAAAGCAGAGGAGATTCTCATTGCTACGATTTACAATCCTTAAACTGAAGACCTTCAGCTGTCCGGCCTCCAGTGTTGCCCACATCCCCAGGGAGCTCACTCAGTCACGGCTTTCTGGATCTCAGCCATAAAGGGTGGGAGGAAGGTGGGCCCTGGGGACATCTGAGCTGTGATACAGAGACTTTGTCCTCTTCTTGCTGGGACCCTAAGGAAGCCCCGAAGCCAGGAGCCGCCTCGAGAGGCAGGCAGGTAACAGGAGTGGTTGGAGGTTTGCTAACCACGGGCTGGCAAGTGACAGGCTGGGACGCTAAGTTCAGGCAGGCAGAGAAGGAGCACGTGGCCTCACCCAGACACAGAGAATGCGGGACCCTCTGGTGCTATGTGTGTGTCTCTCCGCCAAACTGCAAACTTCTGGAGGGCAGGGCCTGGCCTCGGCCCATCCTCTCTGCCCAGGGGCTGCCTCAGAACTTGGTACATAGTAGGTATTCATTAGATGCTTGTGAGGTAAGCTGAGCATTCGCCAACTGACCTCTGGGTACATTGCCTTTGTTTGCACATTCTAACATGAGCAAAACCTCTGTAGAGGTGCATATGTGGAAGCTGTGGGTTCCCCTCCCCCCCACCCCCCAGTTTTGCCTCCTGGTTGGTTTCTTGGGATCGACCAGTTCCCTTTGAGGTAAGGCAGCTGTGTCTGCTCCAGGATATTTCAGAGCGGCCTCACCTCTCCACCCACCCTGGGTTATCCATGGGGCCCACCCTGAAAGCCAGAAAAACAGTGGAGCCCTGCCTGGCCCCGAGAGAATGACATTGCTGCAAGCCATTGAGAAAAGAGAAAGGAGCTTGGAAGGTCAGACCACGAGCACAGTCATCTCATACCTTTCCCTCCTTCTGCTCATCTAAGAGGACACAAGGAAAACGGCTGGATTCTCCCGATTTCCCTACGCCCATCCCCTAATGGTGGGATTCTGGTTGCATCTTCTCTCCCTCCCCTGGAAATGCTGTCTCCTTTACAGCTCCCTTGCAGCTTTCCCTCTCCCTGATGGTTTGCAGCGTTGAGGGGGTAGGAGTCAAATCTGAGGCTTGAAGCCTGGGAGATTTCCCACCACTGTGCTCATGCCTTTGCAGGGGATCAAAACTGTGCCCTACCTGCTCTGTATAAACCGGGACAACCCCCAAGTCCCTCCCAGCCTTTCAGATCTCCTATCCTTGAGTTCTCCAGGCAACTTTCACCTCCAAAGGGAGGCCAACACACCAAGAGACCTGTCCCCAGCTTGGAATCCCAGAGACCGCCAAAGCTGTGACGAATGGCTCCATTTTGCGTGACAGCTAATTCGCTGGCAGATCAGTGGAAAACTCAGCGACATTGTGAGTAAGGAGGTTGGAATGTCGGTCTTCGCTGGGATTTAATATGACAGATTTCTGGCTCTGAACTTGGACCAGATTAACTCTTCATTCTGAAGGAAAGAAAGAAGAGGAAGAAGAAAAAAAAAAAAACAAAAAAACCCACCTCACTGAAATCGCAGTTTAGTGGAACAATGTGCAGCTTTGAAAGTGTTGCAGGCAGTCAGATTTGCACATTCCCTTTTTCCGGGGCTGCATATTTTCTGTGTCTGATAAAATGTTTGTTGCACCTCCTCTGTGCCAGGGACACGTACAGTAAATTGTCAGCTGGAACCATGTAATCTCTTAACCAGAAGGCTCCAAACATCTGTTGGCCAGTTGTCGCATGGTTGGATCATTAACATGGCTTCTAATTTTACTCTTTGAATTTAACATAAAAAGTTTTAATGAGCGTATGTAATTCATACTTTCCAACTTCAGAGAGTCCTGAAAGAGAAACCTATGCTTTTATAATCCAAGTCTCTGACGTAGACGGCTTTATTTTTAAATCCCATTCCCCCCCACCCCCGCCTGTACACAAATGCATTATAAAAGAGACCAATTGGACATTATCTTCCTTTCCAAGACAGGCTTTCAAATATTTGTCTAGGTTTTGGTGAAGAGCCCCTTTCAACTTTGGACTCAGATGATATGGCAGATGTGTTCATTCCGCATTTCAGCCTGAGACTTGTGAGCCCCCCATTCATCCATCTATAAAAACAAATTGAAAATTGGCATGAGAAAGACAACCCCTGAGTCATGTTGAGAGAATTCAGTTTTAAAACTTGCCCTCACTCTCATGCCTGTTTTTACTGAAATGAGCCGGGGTTAGTAATGGTTTGTTCCTGCCAACTTAGTTCACTTTTCCCATTTCCCCCTCTCTGGGTATGCCCTCAATCTCCAGCCTAGAAAGTGACTGCATTGGATTAAATGCAGTTTGGATTGACCTTTTTATTCAGAGACTTGCCTCCGTTAATATATTTTGGGCTATTTTTTAGGAACAAACTCCAAGAGGCGAGAACAGAAACATTCAGTGCAATAGCAAATGCCACGGAGAAAGCGCCCCTTGAACACTGACTCACTAGGGCTGTACATTAACCAGCTCCTGGTCAGCTTCAAATGGAATCCCCCATATGAGTATTTGCCTCCTGTCTGGGGTCTTCCGTACTGAAAGCTTAATGAAGCTTTAAAGCAAAAGTCCCGGAACTAAGTTTGTTAGTGTGGCTTATTAACTCCTGCTGGAAGTTCTGCCGACGTTCTGCAGATGCACATCCTTTTCTGCCAAGTGCATCTTATCTGCTCACGCCCATGAGAATGGGGCAGCAAGGCCAATGATGGATGGCCAGAGTTAACAAAGCAAACTCCCTTTGTTTGTTCCAGGAGATTAAGGGGATAGCTTCCCTTTAATTCTCTCAAGTTTATGCAAGTTCAAAAGTAGGATCCCAACACAGCATTTTATACGGAGAACCACGTCTCAAATATGCAACATCATCTCAAATACGTGAGGCTGATGAACTTGACCCAAGTCAAGATAAGGTTCCTCCACTCCTCAGTAGGTATGTATTGAGCGCTGTTTTATGCTGGGCACTTTCTGGGCCCCAGGAACATAGTAGTGAACAGAACAAAAGTGCTTACATTCTAGCACGGGGAGAAAAATGATCAGCCAATAAATGATTTGACTATAGCGTTGTAATTCTATTGAAGAGGTGAAGAAAATTTTCTAGATTCTTTGGGGACTGATGATTTCCTATTTTTCTAGAATTCTTGGGAAATGTTGCCCGTAAAACATATTTCAACAGCTAGGGGCCAGTGTTGGGGCTGGTAAAGGGGTGGTGGCCCCAGCAGTGGGTTGGGTGGCAGTGGGGAGCAATCCAGAGAGAATCTAGTCCAAGGACTTCATTGTGAAGAAACAGAGGCTTGTAGTCATGGTGTGCACGGGAGGTACCACCACCAGCCTGTGTTGTCTCACATTCTCTAGAGAAGACTGAGGAAGGAAGATGGGGACGGTGACATGGTAAAGGGAGAATGGGGATTGGAGGGGAGGGAAGGGGGAGGAGTAGGGTGGAGACGAGCTTGACTGGGACCTCAGGCATGGAACCAAATCCCACGGTTAACTGGAAAGGAGAGAGCTGGCTTCCACGCTCTTCAGTCAGTGGGACAGGCCTGGCTTCTTTGTGGTGAGTTTCAAGGTTGATATGCATTATTTCAGTTCTTTCTCTTCCTAAGCTCTTCCCCTTGTCCCTGCCCTGTTATGGGGCAGGCTTTGGCAGGAAGAGTCCTGTGTCTGGAGCATAAATAACACAGGGGTTGGGGCATCTCGGTGGCTCAGTCGGTTAATAGTCTGCCTTCGGCTCAGCTCATGATCTCAGGGTCCTGGGATCGAGCCCCGCATCGGGCTCCCTGCTCAGTGGGGAGTCTGTTTCTCCCTCTCCCTCTGCCCCTGCCCCCTGCTTGTGCTCTCTCTCTTTCTCAAATAAATAAATCTTTAAAAAAATAACACAGGGTTGTCATGGTGCCCGTTTCAAGGGACTACTAAAGTAAGTACGAAGGCCATGCAAAACTCAGTAGCACATCAGTTACCCCAGTCCCCTACCTGCTGAGATTTATTAAGCTGCATTCTTGGAACCTTTTACATTTTTAGTGGAGCACATATTTGATGGTGCTGTCTTAACCCACTGCTGCCCAGCTGGGCTTCCCAGGAGCAGAGATGAGCAGGCCATGGGGAGAAGACAGCTGTGTGGGCTCACACTAGGAAGGTGTTGGGCCTCTGCCAAGCCGGAGAGAAGGGTCCTCCTCACTCTGAACATCCACCACGCTTTCTGAATTCCTCCAAGAAGGCATTGACTGAGGTGTGAGGGATGGGGATGGGGAGGAAAGAGAAAGCCAAGGAAAGGATGATCTTGCCACATGGATGACCCACAGTCACCTCCCTCAACCTCATCCTGTCAGCCTCCTCCCCAGCTCTCAGCCTCTAGGGCGGCTCAGCTTTGTCAATGGTGTCACCACGCACCTGGCTCCCCCAGTCCACTCTGTCACCCTGCCCTACCAAATCCACCTTCAACAATTCCAACCAGTGCTGTCCAGTATGGTAGCCACAAGTCACGTGTGGCCATTTCAATTATTAAAAATTAAATACAATAAAAGATTCAGTTCCCCAGTCACATCCAGATCCTCTCAAGTGCCCAAGAGCCACGCGTGCCCGGTGGCTACCACACGGGGCAGTGCAGACTGAAAGCCCTTTCACCTCCCAGCAGGTTCTTTTGGGCAGGAACGTCCCAGGTGCGCACTGTCAGCACAAAGCCCGACTGTCTTGGCCATGGCTCTCCCCCTGAACCCAGGCGTGGCTGCTGGAGGAAGTGCCTGCCTCCCTCCGCCCAGACCTCCGTCATTTCTGGCCTGGACTAAAGTCACAACCTCCCAGACACTTCATCTTGAACCCCGGGGTCAGCGTGCCCCCAGCACGAGTGTCCCCAGAGCACACTGCACCGGGGCTCCGGGTTCAGAGCATCCTGCCCTCCAGCCCTGCAGCACTCTTCCCTCCAAGCTCGTTCCTCCAGGCCCCACTCAGGGTCGCCCCCTCTGGCCAGGCCACGAGTCTCCCTCTGCTCTGCCCCAGCCTGTTATTTGGTGCGGAAGGAGCCACAGGCGTGTTTCCCCTCCCTTCCGGCTGTGAGCCCTGCTTGGCTCGCGTGGAAAGGTTCAGGGGCTGTAGGTGGAGGGCTGACCACAAGGGAGGGACAGGATGCAGGGACGGATAGGGAACCCCATGCCCCCCTTGGCTGGGGCTCTCATCCTGATAGGCCAGTCAGCGGCGCCTGAGGCGGAGGTCATCAGGTCACCTGTGGGCCAGGTGCGTGTGAGTCTCTGGGTGGGACCAGCCCGGGTGATCTGAAAGTTCCCTCTGAGATTGCCGGCGCCACCAGAGCTGAGAACCTCTGGCTCTGGGCAGGAAGCAAGGCCTGCTTGCTTTCCACGCAACCCCCCCCCCACCGACTTTCGGCTGAATTTAGGGGATGCCGTGGCTGCCTCGTGACCGGAGATCTATGAGGAATACACACGGTGAACGTAGGTCCTTTTGCGTGAGGGGGTGTGGCACAGAGGAAGGGATACCGCAAGATGGAACCTGAGAACCTACACGGGGCCGTGTGACTGAGGACAAATCATGCCCCCAAGTTGTGCACGTTATCTCTACACCCCCTTTTCACTCTAAAGAGACAAAGTTTGGAGCATCGCTGTATCACTGGACATTGTTATAGAGGGGGGACGCTGATGGGACATGATGGGCACTGAGGCCATGCAGAGCTGGATGACCCTGGTGCCTCCCAGTATGACACAGAAACGGCACGTGTGTGCATGCTCGAGTGAATGTATGTTATGTGTGCACATGTGAATGTGTGTGTGAATGTGCACAGGTATGAGTGTGTACAGGTTTGTGTGTGAGTGCACGTGTGGTTGTGAGTGCGCACACACACATGTTTACACGTGAATGCAAATGTGTGTGCTGTGAGAGTGTATATACAAATGTGTGAGTGTGTGCATGTGTGAGCATGTGCATGCAGGTACATGCATGTGTGTGCGTGTGTGAGCGTGTGCATGTGTGAGCGTGTGCATGCAGGTACATGCATGTGTACGCGTGTGTCTGAGCATGTGTGTGTGTGCGCGTGTGCATGTGTGAGCGTGTGTATGCAGGTACATGCATGTGTGTGCATTTGCGGGTGTACACTCTGCAAGCGTGTGTGTGTGTGTGTGCATGGATGTGCACGTGCACGTGGGTGAGTGCAGACACACGTGTGAGTGTATATGCACGTGTGTATGTGTGAGTGTGTGTACGTGTGTGCCGGAAACTGGAGAGAAGGGCGGTGAGTGTGCCAACGAAGACTCACCCATGGACCCTGGGGCCCTGCCGCATCTTCCTCTGCGGCTGGTGGATCATGACCGCACGCCGACGGGAGGGCCAACCCTAAGACCGAGCTAGGGTTGCCGGGGGAGGCAGGGCCGTGGGGACTTCGCACAACCCAAGGAGCGAATTCAGAGAGCGGTGCGATTGCAGTGCGCAGCTGAGGACGTGCAGCGAGAAGAAAGCGAGCAGGAAGCCCTGGGCCCCCTCTTCACCGGCCAGCTTTGTGGTGTTCGGGAGTGCCCTTCCCTTCCGCGAGCCCCTCGTGTGTGGGCAGGGTGGCCATGGCGCGCCGGCACTCGCTGTGGGAGGCTGGGTGGGCTCAAGGCCTGGCACACGGTCCACGCTGGCCCCGCTGGGCTTGCTAAGCCTCCGCTTCCTCGGAGGGGGCACCTCCAGGCCTGACAAGCCGGGGCGGGGGGGGGGGGCAGTGCCCAGGCCCCCCAGCAGCCCCGCCCCGAGCGAGGCTCCTCGAGGGAGAGATTTCGGCTCCGTGTGGCGGTGCTGGGGGAAGATTTCCCAAGTCCTAGTGGCCTTTGAAAAGGCCTAATTAATACCTCAGAGAGGAACTGGATCTTGCTGATAGCTTCGGCCAGCCCGGAGCTGGGCCTTCGAAGTGGTGCCACCTCAGACCCATTCCCCGCTCCCAGGTTCCCGCAAGTCCAGCTTTTTCTCTCTGTGGAGCCGGTCACTCCAGCCATGTGTCCCTAGGAGTGTCGGAGACACCAAAGCTGTGCCACTCCTAAGGGAAGATCCATGTATGCAGCACTTCCTAGGACTGCCCACTAAGCCCACGGAGGGACCCCAGCCAGGGCCTTCCCCCAGGGGTGTCCGGATTCTCTCTGGTTGGGCCTTATGAAATCGTGTAGAACATTGGTTCGAGACGGAAGCTTAGGGGATTGCACTATTGCAATGGGCATCTGACTGTGTCTGTCCAGCATGTCTTCCTCAACAGAGCCGTCTCTCCAGAGCACATGCACTCCTGTTTGCTTTGCGGGGGGGGGGGGGGGGGGGTGTCTTTCTTTCTTCTTCCTTTCTTCCTTTTTTTTTTTGAAGATTTAGTTACCTACTCTAGAGAGAGAGAGTGTGCATGAGCGGGGAGAGGGGCAGAGGGAGAAGGAGAGGGAGAGAATCCTCAAGCTGACTCCCTGCTGAGCGTGGAGCTGGATGCAGGACTCTATCTCACGACCCTGAGATCATGACCCAAGCCGAAACCAAGAGTTGGATGACAACCGACTGAGTGGGTGGGGCTCTCTCTATTCACACCACCCCACCCCAGGCCCAGAGTGGGCATGTGACCGAGGCTTTGGCAGTGAGAGGCACGTGACCCAAACCCATGACCAGGGTTCCCCAGGACTTCTGTTGGCAAACTGGGGAAACCTGTTTCCCCTTCTTGTAGTTGCGAGATAATAAGGCTTGGTAGGTTTGGGGCTGCCAGTGTCCATCTTGTCTCCGCATGCAGAGTCTGTTGGGAGAATAGACCCAACAAAACCGAGAGTAGACCAAGCCTTGGAGCCTTGATAACATCCTCTGGGCATCTGGAGGTAGTTGTCTAAACTTTTTAGCTCCTGGCCCACCCCCACCTTATTTTTGGTTCAAGGCAGTTTGAGCTGAGTTTTTGTCACTGGCGACCTACCCTGACTAATACACTGATCATTAGGAAGCTCATTGCAGAGACTTTATTCCTAGCCCTTGGCAAATAATGCCAAACCCTTCAAAAACAAAAATGGACAATTGGGAAGAGCTGAGATAAATGACTGTACATGACATTGGCCAGTGCAGGCTTCTAGGGCAGGGTCGGTGACCTGATGGCAAAGCTGGAAGAAGGGAGGAATGGTGTGGCATTGAAGTGGGAACGAAGGTGTGGGCAAGAAAAGGGGGGTCCCGAAAGAGAGGGAGTAAAGAGATACCAGCTCTGCCTGACTTTTCAATTTGTGCCCCACCCACAGTTCTTAGGGCCGGGATGATTCTAGAAGAGAATGTGCCTCTTCAAAATGCCTGCCAGTGACCCCTGTTCTCTCTTCTCCCATTCTGCCCCTTCAATCTGAGACTTCCCATAAATCCAATCACCTGGCCAATGGACACTTTTGGGGCACCTGCTATGTGCCAAGTTCAAAACCGGGCTCCAGAGATGTAAAAGATACATCCTCAAGGGGCTCATGGTCTTGCAGCAAGAGATAGACTTACAATTAGCAACGACAACAAACAGAATAACAAACATGACAAAAGACCCCGATGAACACGGCTTAATGTTTCAATAAATACACAAAAAACACAGGACATTTACTTCAAAGTGCCATCATCAAAAATGCAAATGTAGACTAGTACTCAGAACAGCCCAGGGAGTTTATTCTCCAGAAAGAGCAGGAAAAGAACATGACAAAGCTCCATGATACAGACGAGAATCCATTCCTATCGTCCCCATCCTCTCAAGATTGGAAGAGAAAGCTTGTAGGCTGGTCTGCAAACCCCCCCTTTCCTCTTCCCTCTTTCCCTCCTGGCAGGGTGCACGGCTCTGAACGGGAGTCTTCCTGCAGGCAGGCGCTCATATGCGCAACTACTACCTGGGACAGGGGTGAGGGCCAATCTACAGCACTGTCTGCCATGTCCAGTTACCTCAGGTCAGATGACAGTGCTCGAGGACACAGAGTGACAGAAGCCTCTCAGATCCTTCCTCCCTGATCCCTTCTCTGGGCCTCCGTCTGCTCAGACACCAAGGCTCTGGAAACACCTGCAGACCAACAGCGCATGTGACTTCAGGAGAGAGGGTGTTCTTGAGGATGCTTGAGTATAACGGGCATGTTTGTACAACAGGCCCTGGGTTCGAATCCAGTCACAACTACTAGACCCCAAGTTACTTAATCTCCCAGGGACTCACTCCCCTCATCTGTAAAATGGGCATAATAAAAATACCTACCTCAGAGGGACAATAGTGAGCTTTAAAGGAGCTAATGTATGTGAAGAGCTCAGCCCAGAGCTCAGCAGGTGTTAGCTGCTATATACTTACCCCCGAGGCTCCGGCAGACCGAGCAGAGTTAAGACCATCTTCTCACCTGAAAGGTACGATGTGGCCGTCCCTCACGAACAAGAGGGACTCGGCGCCCGGGTGTGACAGCCGTGCTGGCCACTGCCAAAGTGAGCGATTCCCTCAGTGTTTATAAAAAAGCCCTGAAATGCCAGTACCAAATGGCTAAACAAACCCAGATTGTTGCTGGGGATTTTGATGGGGAAAGGATTAACTCACTTTCAAGTGCCCTGGCTCCATCCCAACATTATTTACTTAGCTGAGAACTGCCTTTCAACACCAGCCTGGTGACAAAGACCAGGAAGTCTGAGCCCAGGGGGGAGGAGTGCCGGGCGGAGGGGCGATGACGCAGACGCGTTACAAAGACATTGGCACCACTCTGTTGCGTTTCTTACTTGGCCAGACGTCTAATTGAGGCACAGAGACACTGGAGGGTTTTACTTTCTGTGTTTTAGAAAGGACTGCATAATCAGGCTCATAATCGGCAACTGAAGACTCGGTTGGGGAGGGGTAGCTTTCAGTAGCTTCCTTTTTCCAAGTCGTTAATAGTGATGATGGTGGTCCCCTGCTATGTATGTGGGGGATACCTATTCCAAGACCCCCAGTGGATGCCTGAAACTGTGGATAGTATGGAACCCTACATATCCGATATTTTCTCTTATCCGTACACACCTATGATAGAGTTTAATTTATAAATTAAGCACGTGAGATTAACAATAACACAATAGAACAATTATAAAAAGATACCGTAATAAAAGTTACGTGAATGTGGTCTCTCTTCCAAAACATGATTGTACCATACACCATACTCACCCTTCTCGCGATGATGTGATATAAGAGAATGCCTAAGTGATGAGACCAAGTGACGTCAATGACATAAGCATCTCGACGTGGCGTCAGGTTACCACTGACCTGACAATAAGCCAGAAAGAGAATCACCTGCTCCCGGACCCTGGTTGCCCGTGGGTCACCGAAGCCCCGGGAAATGGAACTGTGGACAAGGGGGCACCACTGTTACTATGATTTAAATCCCTCTCCTCTAGCATCCCCAACAATTTAAGTGCAAGGTGTTAAGAGATGTTCTCATGCCACATCCCTGGGTTTCTGCTTAACGTGCCTCTTTGCACAGGGGAAGCCAAAACCTATGGACCTGGATGGTTCTAACTAAACTTTTGAAGATCTGCCTGCTCTGGGTGGACTTGCTTACGATATGTGCCTGCGGCGAGCCAGGCCGAGGGGCTCTGTGGTGGCAGCTGCTTTCCCAGGACGTGCCTGTCATGCTGGTGTATGGTGTGTGCCCACAGGGAGCGCTGATAGAACATCTGTGATGTTGCCACCACGAGAGGGGCACAGCTTCATCGTGCATTCGGTTTATTCACCAAACATTTGGGTGTAGGAGTTTATGTCAGGTGTTTTCGTATTTTCTCTCAGCTTTTAAGAAGGGAGCGTAAAATGTGAAGCTTTGATTTTTAGGAATGATACAGGAGCCACCATAAAAAGCTAAGGAGCTGAGAATTAGGACTAGTGCTCGTTGAGTACTTAACTGTGGGCTTGAATGGTATTAAGAGCTGAAGACCCAAGATGAACTAGCCCCCGTGCCTTGCTTTTAAGGAACTCATAGTCTGTGGCACCAATAAATAACTCTGGCCAGTGCGAGGGGAAGAAAACCAACATCCCCAGCGTGCCTGCCAAGGCGCTGGGCTTCTCTGCACCCCCCTCACAACCCTCTGATGAGGCAGGATCACCCACATCCTACAGCTGAGGACACGGGGGCATAGAACGGTGAATCGATCCCCAGTTGCCACTGAGGGTAAGTGGTAGAGTCAGAATTCGGGAACCCAGATCCATCTGAGCTCTGGGGTCCGTAATTTCCCAATGGACCACTCAGCCTTGCCAAGGCTACTAGGGTTCCAGAGCAAGGGGAAGTGGGCTCTATCTAGGAAGGCCTCAGAAGGCGGGTGACATTTGAGCCGCCGAATGAGCCGAGACTCCTTTCCCTTCATCATCCATCTCGGAGAGCCGGGCGGTCGCCTTCCGAGAAGGCCGGGGTGCGGGGAGGGCTCTGCTTCCTGCCAGTGCTGGAGCGTGTCCGGTAGGCGAGGTGCAAAAGGGGCTTCTGAAGGAATCCTTCCGTTCAGCCCAGAAAGAAAGGAAGGCCATGAAGCCCCGGGGGCCCACGCCCAGGAGGAAGGGGACAGAGGCTGCGCTGCCAGACAGGGCTGATAATCTGCCATGGGTCACTGGCCAGAGGGGAACACGGGTGATTCTTAAAATGATCCACAAAGGGGCGAGGGCTTCTTCGCAGTGTTGACAGATGACCCTTGAGGGATGAGGATCGTCCCATAATAAATTCCGCACACATCACTCGGACTCGTGTCTTGGAACTGCCATCATCCTGGCCGATAACAGCTCTAGCTTGGGTGCTAAAATGTGCCTGGCACTTTTAATGGGCTCCCGACCGTGTTTTTCAGACGTCGGCTGGGGAAGAATGCTCAGCTAAGTGGTTGCCTGGGCCCCTCATTTCCGCCCAGGAGCTGTGAGCCCCTGGGAGCAAGCAGGACACCCCGTTAGACCACAAGCTGGTTGTCGGTGGCATCCTCTGGCCAGCACACGGGGCGGCTCCCTTAGTAGAGAGGTGCCCCCCGGGGGGGCAGCGGGAAGGGTTCACCGTCCTGGGTTTGGGCTCAGTCTCTCCCACATGTCAACCAAAAATAAGAAACAAACAAGCAAAAGTCCACCAGCGCGTAGAGGCACTACACATGACTCACCTTTAGATGCAATTAAGAAAACTCTGGAGCTTGTCTCTTGGGACCCATTTAAATACTCAAGTGAGAGTTGTCTGTGACATCAACAGAGCATCTGGCCTGATGTTCAATATTGACAGCCCCAAAGGAAGAGCGAAAGTCCACATTGGAAAAAGCATTTGGGATCTGGGCTTACAGTTTCATAAGGGAGATACCCCCTGCACCCCACCGCCGCCCGAAGGCTCTTCTCTGGTGAATATTTCCAAAATGGCCCAGAGGTGTCGTTCCAGCAGCTTTCACCTTCAGTATCCATACCAGTACCATTCCTATCTGAAATGTCTTTTATAATTGTGTAATTACACACCTCATTTATCCAATTGTTAAGCCAAGAGACTGATTAAATATTAACAACTGCTTGGTTCTCATGGTGTCATTAGTTGGAACACAACCCTGTAATCTCAGGTAACACCCGATGCTAATTATCCTGCACATTCACACTTAGCTGAAAACCCAGAGCAGTCAATCCAGATAAGGTTGCCAGGTAGAAAATGCATTGCCTTTAAATCCTGTTTTATCTCCCCAGTCTGGAGCGAGGTGCATTTCAGCTGGGCTCAGGGTTTTTGAGCATAAAGTGGCCCCTTGCTGGGGAATGGCTGGGGGTGGGGGGAGGCAGGGCAGGCATACCAAACAGCTCAATTCCCACAGAGCCAGCCCTCCCCAGTCATAAATCCCACTGGGCTTCAGAAGTTATAATGGGATTTTTACCCAAAGCACCAAGATGGAGAATCTGGTTTAGTGGAAGCATCCCTCATTTTAGGAAACAGGGCTGAGTCCAGCAGAGTTGGCCTCTGTTGTTCCCCGTGGGCCGAGGAGCTGGGGGAGGCGGAGGTCCAGGCCCAGCGGCTCTCCCTCTGGTGCTGGGCCCTGCCTGGCCCGGTCCCCTGGGCTGAGCCCGCTGCCGGGCTTGGGAAGGGCCCTGTCTGGGCCGGCTTCCTTCCAAACTGGCCTTTTCCGCCAGGCCATCCCGACCCTTTCCAGAGACCCGCAGCTTGTCCACCCACTTTTCCTTCTCTTCCATTCTCTGACCCCTTCCCTTCCTCCCCCACAGGGCTCTGCACGCTTTAATTCCTGCTGGTGCTCCCAAGTCCCAGAGCCTTGGCCCGCTGATACCTGCGGGGGGCCAATTTGGAGTTGACTTCAGGAGGGCCTCGGGTCTTGGCTCTCCAGGCTGTGGAATACCTGGGGTGCCCCCCTGTTGGCAGATGTGGCAGCCTGGGGACACATTCAGCAAGACCAAGCACTCTCTGGGTGCCCAGGGCAGCCTGGCCAGTACTCGGGGCCTCTCAGATCTTCCCTTCCTCGATCCCCCACACGTGTGTGCCCTCCTGGTGGATGGGTCATGGTCTGTCTTCCTCCTGCCCCAGGCTATTAGGTGGTATTGCAGGCTTTGTTCAGACTCCAGGAGCACAAGGGGACCGCATTGCTGGAGCCGCCACTCTGGAACGTTCCTTCACCACAGCTCAGATATGGGGGAGGATGGCTCGGCCTGCCCAGCCCCTGGGGTTGGCCAGGGCAGGCTGTTTCCACTTGGCACAGGAGGCTAGCCATAACCTCCCTTCTGCCCCTGGGATGGTGCTGGGGTACATCTGGAAGGCAACTGCCTTGAGAAGAACCATGAAATCACACGTCACGTCTCTGGAAACACAAAGGATGCGCGTCCAAGTTCTGCGTGGCTACAAACGAGATGGCATTCATGAGAAAGAATGAGCTCATTATTGCTCAGGTCACATTTTTTAAAAAGCCGCCACTTTTTGCTGAGCTCCGGGGAAATGTCTAGAAGAATCTGGGTTCGTGTTAAAGACTGATTAACACATGGAGGTATACTGATGTGAGGCACAAAAGGAGGAAAGAGAAAGAACAGACTGAGCAGAGCTGATACCAGGAAGGAAGCCTCCAGGTGGGTGAGGAGTCCGGATGTCAGGTGACCGGGGATGGGCCGGCAGAGGCTCCTTGAGGCTTCATTACAATAGCCTCGCCCTCTGTGCTGTCTCCATGCCATAAACCTGATGTCTGCTCGCTCTATAAATTAATTGTGATAATAGACGTTGGCCTCTATGTGACATGTCAGAGACCCATTTTAGGCCAGGGAGGAACATGTCAAAAAAAACCCCAAAACGAACAATCTCTGTTGCAAAACAAACATTCTGGGTAGCAAATTTGGGGTTTGCATTTCTTGCTCAGCAAGGCAGAGCTGTTTAAATCCTCCAAAGCAAACAGGCTGGCAACAATCCTGGTGGTGGGGGGAGGAAGCAGCTTTCCTCTGACAACTCATTTGCTCCACCTTTATTATACCTGAGGTTTTGGTTGTTGTTGTTTGTTTAGGCTTGATCAATGGCCCGTTTTGCTAATTTCTTATTTGACAGCTTATCTAAGGATTTGCTCCCGCAATCAGCCCAGAGGCCAGTTCTGTTGGAAGCCTTTCTCCCCTTCTGACGTTCAACACAGAAGTCTCATTTTCTGCTCCCCAACTGAACTATCCACCCCTTTGTGAACATCAAAGTACCAAACACTTGTGCCAGGCGGCAGGGCTCCCTTAGCAGGTCCAAGCTGTCCTGATGCTAGATAAATATGCAGAAAGGTCCACCGTGGTCCCTGCCTCCGTGGATTTATCATTTCTCTTCCCTATTTCTCAACTGTTCCTAGGGAAATGCTTTTTCACAGCTGGTAGTAGGTACACAGCACCCAGAGGCACCGAGCCCCAGAGACCTGACAAGCCTGCTTGAGCCATGCCTGAAAAATGCGGCTCATCTTACGGCTGTCGTGGGAAAAATGCAAGACTTTAATTGGTTCTGACTTCAGAATTCAGATCATAGTTTTTCCCTGGAGGTGTGCATTGCAGGAAACAATATTACCAAAGCCAGGTTCTTTCTACACGGCTGAAGTTAATCAAGTTCCACGATCATTTGTAATGGGAAAACGAGACAGAGCATTCAAACATTTAATTACAATATTTTGTAATTTTTGAATGACCAGTGACATTACGAAATGCTCTTGGTGACCAGCTGCATGATGTATCTCTGAGAAAGCAAAAATGAAGTAATTGTAGGCACCTTCTCTCTTCTTTAATCTTTCCCAAAAGGGACCAATTCAAATAGATAATTTGACTTGATTGTTTTTAATTACATTGTAAACATTTCAAAAAATAATCTAGGATAAAGGTGAATACGAGTCAGTTGGTAATAAAATTCAGGCTCCGATTCTTCTTGGATGACAGATGAAATGAGTTTAATATATTCTTGCTCTGTGGAAAACACGGAGCATTTAAAACTGCAAACAACTGAATTCAATTAGCAGACCTTGTTCAAAATGGCCTGGAGAACCAGAGGGCCAGGAACTCAAATTATCCGCCCATTGTAGGACGGGGAAAAGCATCACAGTTCACGGCTGATATGAATTGGTGAAGAAACAATATAAAATTGGTCCCTGTGTTTTTCCATCCAGCCATGTCTGGCAAGCAGATCCACTAAGAGATTCAGCTGCTAATGCTTTCAAGCCCTCACCTTACATAAGCCCTTAATTCATCAGAAAGATATAAAAGCAGAGAAAATACATTCAGTGTTGAAAGATGAACTACTAACTGCATGGCTTTCAAATGCAAGTGAATCCCAGTGGTAAAATTCAATTCCAAATTTCCCTCCACTAATAAATCACAATCAGCCATTGTTGGGGGGCCCGTGCCCTGCTCCCCACCTCTGGCCTCGACGGTCGCTCGGAGAAACCTGGCCTGGGCCAACCTGGTGAGTTGGTGCCGTTTTCAACTTGGGAGAAGGGAACATCCATTTGTTTTGAGGAAGAGTAAGCCTCTGCTTCGGTGTGCGAGGGAGGTATTTTCAGTTGCTTGGCGGGGCCGTGAGTGTTCCGGCCCTGGACACGCACACATTCCGTTGCTTTCCCTGGGCGGGAGTCCTGGCGGGCACCTGTGCAGCCTACCGGTCCGCTCCTTCCTTTGTTTAACTAGCTGTTGATCAAGCTCCGTGGAAGAAAACAGCACAAGGCCCTCGAGGTTGAGGAGCGGCGCTTACCTTAGGAAACCAAGCTCCTTAGCGGGTTTGTCAAGGTCCATAGCGGGATGATTTGGTCAAGGCGACCAGAGAAGTGGCATTGCGCCTGCATCTAATTTCCGAGAGCCCGACAGTGCTCCGAGAGCGAGGGGCTTGGCTGCCCGGGGAGCGATGCCCCGGGGTACCCGCCGAGCGCCTCGCCTCCGCCCCATCTGGTCCCCGGAGGCGCCCGCTCTCCCCTGCTACCCGGGATGGTGCAGGTTGAACGTTGCCTTTTAAATTTCCTACCTCAGCCCCTTCTGTCTTAGTGAGAAGTGCTGCACAGGTGCTGGGAGTTAGGTGCCCTGTAGTGTATTCACAGAACCTGGGGCCATGTACTTTGTGGGCCAGAGGGAGGTATGACGGCGTGGGACTTTTGCCTTCCTTGGGGGGTTAGAACTCAACACCTTGGAAGATGAGCCTCTGCTCAGTGCTCATTTGTGTGAATCCCAAGACAAGAAACGGAACGGGGCTTCCAGGGGGAAGGAAGCAGCTCCTGTCTGGCGTGAGGGTGTCTGAGTGTGTGTTGAGGGGAGGCAGAGCCTGTGTTGGGGGGACCCGCCCCAGGACGGAGCTCGGTGCAGGGAGCTCACAAGCAGCGGTGAGGGAGCCCAGAGCTAGATCGAGGGCCACACAAGGGGAGGAAGGAGTTGGGCACGGCACTCAGTGGCTCAGGGGCCTCCCCGCCGGCCTCCCACGGGGCCTGCTCAAGTGTGGGCAGAAAGAGAGGGTAAACACGGGATCAAAGGTCATTATAAGAACTTGAGGGCTACCTCCTGCCTTGGGGCCCAATAAACACGGTGTCGCTGTTGAGGTGGAGGGCACAGCCTTGTGTGGATGGCTGGACACACAGCTGGGGCTCCCTCGTTCGTGACCACGGGCGAGGGGTCAAGTGAGCCTGGGGGCAGACCCAGGGCGAGGCCAGCCCCCGTCACCAGAGCAGAAAGCAGGGAGGGCTGGCTGGGAGTGGGAAAGCGGGTCAGCTCCAAGGCGGGGATCTCCGAGCCAGAGATAAGTTGGTTGCATCCATAGTCCCTGGATGGTAGGTACGTGTCCTGGCCTGTAAAACCACGGGGACACCGTCAATCCTGGCTCAAAAGGGGAGAAATAAAGCAGTCCACAGAGGCTGGGGAGGGGCGAAGATCCTGCATGCTGCAGAGTCAACGGACTTCTTCGTGGTGGTTGGTCTTTTCTGTGGCTTACTTTAATGATCTTCTAAAAGAATTGCCCACCGAAGATGTTTTCTCAAGGATGTTGATGATGAATCGGACAGAAAATACTGGGATGACTTAAGGGCTTGCTGCGGGCCATACTGGCACCCGGGTCCGGTGCACAGCGGGAAATTGGCAGATATTCGCTAACAATTGGATGCCGTCCTGGTGTGAAAGGTTCAAGTCAAACCTTACAGCCTGTTCACGTTCCCGGAGACTCCTGTGGTCCCCGCAAACAGCACCTCCAAGCCACAACGAGTCAAAAGAGAGCAGTTAGCCTGTTTTCCTGAAATATGGTCAAACGCTCTTCCTTCAGGAGAATTAGCTCTTTCTTCCTCTCCGCCTCCATCAGCTCTGCCCCCAACTGAAATTCAGAGGCTTTTTCCCTAAGTTAAAAGACTATGAACGCCAGAGTGTGCTGGAGGTCTTACTGGATCTATATTAAGTTCCTTGTTGGACTAGAAGGTCTTTTGCTATTTTTGAATGGCTTGCCTGCGATCTTGTAGCCCCAAACACTTCCTTATCCCTGGAAGACAGCAAATCTTGGGTCAAAACAGCGTGATTTCCTTCCTACCTACTGTCTCAACTTTTTAGCACATTGCTCAGTATTGGGACTCAGAGCTTTCTTTTCTGGTACTGTCAACAATGAGGCCAATTAGTGTCCATTATAGCAATGGATTTTGTGATGTGGAAATCTTCCCAATTGTAAATGGACTGAAATCCCTGATTAATCCCACAGGACCCAGAAGAGCAGGCATCCTTTGTGAAACTGGTGTAAGCTTCCCCTCGTCAACAATAAAGGCCCTTAGAGTTACACCAATTATTGCTCTAATTATTATTTTCCATGTAAGATGGCGGACATGTTTGAAGTAGTATTTCAGTGCACTGAAGAAAACCAAAGCAATGCGAAAACATCCAATCATTGGCTAATCCCTGCCAATCTTCTCCCCTCATGCCTTTTATTATCAATGAGAGGGCCAGATTCTCTTCTCCTGTCTTCTCCCTGTCCAAGTGGAAAAGTACAGCCCAGCAGTGGCGCCTCCTAGGTAAACCATCTGGCTGGATGTCCAGAAGCCCTTCCCCAAGCCAGGGGTGCCCCATGCATGCTGGGGGTGTGTCTCTGCCCTCGAACATGGGCACTCAGGAGCTGTGTGTTGATTTGGAATATCCCTGGAGGACCTGTGAATAGTTCCATAAACACTTTTCTGGCAACTTGGGGACAGATTTAAGCTGCTATAAAAGGGGGAACCAGACCTGTTTTCTCTAAGCCAACACACTGAAACTGAAAAAGAGGGCCCCCTGAGGAATACACACAGGAGAATGAATTAACTAGGTGTTACCTCTGAATGGTTTGGACCAAGGGACAGCTAAGAGAAAGCGCTGGGGCTCTGCCATGGGGTGGGGGGTGGGGGGGTTGTCTGCATCAGTGAGGGACTTGGCCTAATTTCAGAATCTCTCCTTGAAGAGACAATGGGAGGATGAAGATCACTTTGAAGCCCCAGCAGCCCTCTCCTTGACCATGTTCTACCCTTGTGACCCAGTCGTACTGCAGGCCTGGAGAAGGTCAGAAGGTTCTCCAGGAAGTGAGGCTGGGAGGAGGAGAGGGTCCTATCTCTAGCGTCAGAAAACTCGCCAGTGTGGGCTTCTTCATACAGGACATGAGAGGGGGCGCAGCTGGAGGTAGAGGAAGGCTGTTGGTTCGAATGCTATCACACTTTGCCTCTTGTTCAGCCCACGAGATTTTTGCCCCACCGTTTTATGTGACTTTGGGTGAGAAGTCAGAGACAACTGCAAAATCAACCCAAACCCAGAGTCTGCAACTCTAGTCAAATGAAACTTTGAGAAAGGGTTTCAAACCCCAGTGGCTTACCGGGGTGAGCCCCAGCGAGGCAGCGATGTTTCTCCTTGCCCATTTCCGAAGGGGCACTCAAGATCCACCAGGGCATTGTTAGAGAGGCACCCAAGGCCTTCCTAGTGGCCACAGGGTGTCCGAAACCCCCAACCTTAGTCATCCATTTGGCCTGAGGCCACCCTTCAAAGGTCTATCAAATGCATCTTTGTGCAGAGAGAGGAGAGTCCCTCCTCAAGCCTCTGGCATCAGAGACCAGAGGAACTGGGGAACAGCCCAGAAAGGCCATGATAGGATAGGGAGGGGTCACAAAGTCTGAAGTCTACAGCAGTGTTATTTCAGACTGCCTTTTCTTAGTGGGTCAAGAAGTCAATTTAGTGTGAAGTGGCCAGCCTTTAAAAAACAACTTAGAAGAGAACATATCAAAATGCAGTGTAAATTATTACATTCACTGTATTGTTTTCACGAAGTCAAGCTTCCATCTGGATTGTAGGTCTCTGTGTCTGGGTGCGTATCCAGGGTTGAAAAGATGTCTCTGTCACTGTGGATCACTGTCCATGCGGTACTGTTGGGCAGCAGGGGCACAGCTGGGGAAATGTGCGTCGGCCCCAAAGCTGAGGGCTAACACGAATTTTCCTTCTTTCACGATTTGGCTGTGGCCTTCCCAAAAGAGAACAGGAGAGCTACTGCTTAATCTGGTAAAGCCATTTTTTTTTTCAACTGAAAAAAAAAATGCAGCAAAACATTTCAGTAAGGCAAAAGTGTGTCCCTCCTTCCCATCTCCCAGTACTCCTTTCCTGAAAAGACCTTCCAGAAATGTTCTGTGCATACACAGGCATCCATAATACATCGATCCCTTCTCCTTCTCCCTTTCCTCCTCCATTTAAAAAGCAAACGAGAGCGCACTATACATTGTTCTGTACCTTGCTGCCTTCACGTATGACCTATTCCAACTCGCAAAGAGTTACTTGAGTCTTCTACACTCTAGCGCGGTGTTCCATTGCATGGTATATGCTGTAATGTTTTTTAACCAGATCGGATGGACGCGTAAGTTGTGTAAGTTTTCCACGGGTCATCAACTGTGCTGTCATGAACACCCTCACACATCCATCTGTGCACATGCGCATCGATATCAAGAG
Organism: Zalophus californianus; assembly: GCF_009762305.2. NCBI lineage: Eukaryota > Metazoa > Chordata > Mammalia > Carnivora > Otariidae > Zalophus > Zalophus californianus. The sequence continues at coordinate 111,882,188 of NC_045603.1, read as the reverse complement.
GACACATTCCCAGAACTGGAGTTCCTGGATCAAGAAGTCTGTGCAGTTTAGATTCTGCTATGTGTCCAGTTTCATTCGCTCCACTGTGACTGTACCAAAATATTACTGGCATTTTGCTGTGTGGACACTGGATCCAGGAGCCCCGCTACCCTGGTATTGCCCCGTTGGGTATTTTAATGATCAAAAAGCTCCTCTCGCCACATCCTGACCCAGGACTACTGCCCTCTTGCTCTCCCCCACCCCACCCTTTAGTTCAAGAAAGAATAAACACCATTCAAAAGCCTTCGTCTTCTTGGACATTTTAATGTTCATTGGGTGTAGCCATTGTTCAAAAGCCTTGGCTCTGTGGATGTCTTATGAAAAACTGAAGTGTGCTTTTAGATTACCCTAGGAAAAGGCAGTGTTTTAGTGTCCTAAGAACATATTCTGAAATATTACTTCCAGATATAGCCAGAGCTTTGGGATGGTTATGCAGCTCATATGTTTGAGCCACCTGGCTCTCGTCCATGGCCACATTTTTGTACTTAGATCTGCATTGCAACTCAGGCAGTAGTCCAATCAGGTTCATTGCTGTTTCTGCAGAAGCCCCTAGAAGATGTGGTGGTCTCTTTACAACTCCGAGTTGGAGATTAAATTCGTATTTAATGATAGAAGGTGAAATCTTAAATTTTTTTTGAATAGTGCTTAGTGGCTGTTTGACTTATGAGAAATGATCTATCATGCTAATTGCTTGCAATTTTGTTTTTGGAACCTACTGAAAGAGGCGATATAGCCATCCTATTATAGGTGAAGTCTTTGCTGCTAAGCTAACCAAGGGGTGGGGAGCAGTTCTGAAGATGGGAGCAAGTTTCAGACAAACAATCCTGATTAGCCTCACATCAAAATTAGAACAGATCACCTTTACTTCTCTTTAGCTGTCCCATTTGGTTTCCTTCCATAGATAGCGATTTTTTCCTAGGCTTAGGCAACACGTTGAAACATTTTCTCACTTCAGAGTATGGAAAATGTGATGAACCACTAAGCTAACGTCTGCATACTGAACCCAACTTTAAAACGTGCTTGCAAAACCGTGGCTGTAGTTTTATGATGGGGATAACCATGACCATGACCAAATAGGAGATCCAATAAACATTTCACCTCAAAAGGAACATTCCCGAAGAGGTGGATATAGTTGAAATGTCTATTGGATTGCACCACAAGCCTAGACAAGCTGCTGATTGTCTAATGTCAGGCAAGTCAGTGTACAGTTGAAGCTAAAAGCCTGTTCCGTTAAACCCCAGTTCATCTTTACCGGGGCAATTTCTCAGGAGCTCAGTGAAAGGAGACTCCATAAAATATGTACCTAACAAAGCATGTCAGCAGCTTGAATGGAGCAAACCAGTCCAGATCTGAGAATTCTAATAAATAAATGAAGTTGAGCATTTATTGCCAACAATCATGTCACTGGGGCCACAGAAAGCTGGAGCCGTGCAGCTGGGAGGCGGGAGTGTGGAGCCAGAGAAGGTAATGGAACGCACCCAGGTTTGATTATTTATGGCGTGCTGATGAAGAGACAACTTTCCATATGAGGAACAGCTTAGCGGAGGCTCCGTCAAGCTAAACCAGGAAGAGGTCCAGAGAAAGCGAGCGAAACAAAGGAGGACATGAATAAAAATGACAGCTAATAAAACAATACAAATCTAAAATGCTGTAACTTTCAGAAATAATTTAGGGCCAAAAGAAAAGAAAAAAGTCTCGTTTTGCTGGCTCTGGGACAATTTTCCAAGAAGCAAAAGACATTAAGCAAAATGAGTGTGCTTAATTTAAGACTGAATTTGCCTCTATACCCTCCCAGCTGTGAGTTTGGTTGCTCCTAAAGCTGGCTTTATTCATGAGAAGGCAAGCAGCAGTTCTGTTTGCGTTTAGCTAGTGTATCCACTTTTTTTTCAACAACTATTGATTGTACATTATTCCAATGTCAGGTGCTGGGCCCTTTGGGGCTACATGCTGAACAGACACAATCCCTGCCTTCAAGAGGCTTACGGTCTGGCGCTGGAAGTGGACAAGTCCACTGTCAAGTTCAAGACCCTGGTGGTGCCGGCTAGATCAGGGCCAGGGAGGGGGAGCCACGGGGAGACAAACGAGGCCCCGAGTGGAGCCTGGAATGAAAATGACTTCGTGAATTCTGCTTTCTGTATTGATTAGGTAAATCGTCGGCAAGCCTCCATGCCATCCAGATCCTGGCTTGATTACTGAAAAAATAAAATACACATTTTATGCAAAGATGCACATTTCTATGGTTCTGAGTTTTCATTTTTGAATTCTGGACCTGAGGCCTACCTGAACTGTTTGAAATGGTCTTTCTATGGTGTAACATACCTCATCTCCAAGGCTGGCCAGAAGCACAATGGGTATCAGCCCCCGGTTCCTGCGAGGCCCAAGTGTGCCAGAAGTTTCCTTTGGGTCTCCTTGGCCCTTCACCACAGTGCCTTGAGGCAGGAGCATCCCTTCCATTCTACAGGTGAGGGGATGGAGCCTTGGACAGGTCACCTCTCACGGTCACATGGAGGGAGCAGCGCATTTCTACACCTTCCCGCCTTTGGGTCAAAGATGTAGGTTGGGACTGTGCCAGTAACACACCTGTGCCCAAGGCAGGCTTATCAATGAAGACCCATTAGCTCATCAATCTGAGCTGTTCCCAGAGTCACTTTAGCTGGCGGACTCTCTTTTCTTCTGGGGGCCCCCCCTCCCCGCCATCAGTAGGAGTCCCTCTCCGTGCCATTCTTGCTAAAGAGGTGGATCTCTCCAGAAACCCCTTATCTTAGGTGGCATTGGGGCCATTCCCACTATGAGGCAGGGGAGTGTTTCCAGAAGCTGAGAACTAGAACATTCTATTCCAAATGAACCCCCCCTCCACACACAGGCATCCAGTGAGGCCCCTCTGCACTGCACATATCCTCTCCTAACAAGAGTTTTCTTAAAAAAAAGTGCCGACTGCCACCGCCCCCTCCCCACCCAAACCTAGGGTTCAGGGCCCTGATGAGACAGGGATCCAGCCAGGCACTTCAGCATGGGCCGGTCACACCTCCCTAACCTGGGCTGGTGCCCCATTCCTAAGTCTCTCCTTCTTTTTAGAGGCCGTCTATACCCTTAGTGTTGTGCCCTTGCTGTAAGAATCTGTGGTTAAACACTGGCCGTAGGCGGGTGTCTCCACAACCTCGGGGACTCAGACTTTCCTTTCTGTGCTGGGTGGGTGCCCCCTGCCCCCACACCTCTTCCTCATCCACACTCCAGACCCGTTCGCCTGCTTTAGTCAACTAGCCCGTTGCTGCTTAGTACCTGAGGACCAAGGAGTCTATGGATTAGAGTTTTGATTCATGGTTTGAATTCAAGTAGGATTTTTGGTTGATCTCCTTTTTAAGTGTCTCCAGACCCATCTTCCCCAAACAAACTAGGTGCTGCACTGAATGGTAAAGCAGTTTCATTACTAACCCAGTTCTACAAATATCAAACAGTGAAGGTCTGATAGGATCCCTTTTAAACTGGGTAGAGCGTGATCGATCAGTAAACCACAGTGAAATATTTCAGAGGTTTCCACCCTTACCCTCCTATTCTCAAATTTATAAAATGATTTGCAAAAAGGCAAGGATTGAGTTTTCCCTTTCTGGACAATTCGAGCCAAATCATGCTTATGAACACTTGCTTTTAAAACGAGACATTAAAAACAGGTGACTTAAGACCCCCTAGCTTATCAATTCCAATTCAGTTCCTCCTGCTCAGGCAACTTGCTGTAGCATGGAAAAATGGGCTGCGCTCTGGACAAACGGGGCAGGCCACATGCGCAGCACCTTCGCCCAAAGGCGGAAATTTCAGTTGGATGGCTGCTCACACTCTCCTGTTCTAAGAAAATGATTTTGCAGCCAAGGATGGCCCGGAGCTCCAAATGGCAACTTTTCTGATTCAAGGTCATAGCCCAGGAATTTAAGAGGCAATCAATTACTCTTGACTTTCAAAGTGAACCCTGGGCTTGAAAGGCACAGTGGCATCGAAAGCTGATCGGCTAGTGACAACCCTGTGAAGTTCCTTGGGAGGGAGGGCGAGCCGTTCAGACACCTCGCCATCTGGACTGCACCACCTAGTGCACTTCCCAGATAGTAAATTTCCTGGCCTGAAGGACTATTTGAAAAGAACTTTTAACCAAAATGTTTTTTTATTAGCTGAAGTACTAAAAAAGTTTTGATTACTTTGATATGGAACACTACAGCTGTAAGGCTTAACCAACATCTGATCTTCAAAGCAATGTACATTTAAGAAAATAGCAAAATTAAAACAAAAAAAATCTAAGTCCCAGAAACATGGATTTTCCATTACAGTAGACACGAACCTTATTAAATGTACTGCTCTATAGCCTCTCCTACTACACCAGCAAATCTGATAAATATCAACACTATACTACACTTGAGATTGAACTGGTTTTGCCACCTGGAAACGTATCACATTTGTCGGTCTACTTAAACAGAAACCAGCTGAACAAAATGATATATGCACACACTCAGACATGCTGAAAACAGTATTTGAAGAACAGCCTCTCATTTTTTACAGTTCAATCTCCAAATTTTCATCTTTTTATTTATTCTCAAGGTCTGGGACACTTAACAATTGGTACACAGAATTCTGAAATAAAACTGCATGTGGCTAGAAAAATATACATCGAAGACATATATATATATATAAGTATATTTCATAAGAAAATAAAACTATGCACAAAATCACTTGTGCTCATTAATGCTGATCCTAACTTGTTTGACTTTTATAACTAAGCACCACCCTAGGAACACAAAGCTTTGAGAGAAAGAGAAAGCAAGCAAGCAACACTCTCTTTAACCCCCTTCCCACCCCAGTATTTCATTGTTCAGTTTTGCCAGAAAGTCCGATCACTCCCTGGTGGGAGAGGGCGTTTAAAATCGTCCACAGCTTGGGAGGGTCCTCACAGTTGTGTTGCTGCTCCCAGTGCAGGAGGAGTTCTTCCTTCCTTGGCAGTGTCTGTGTGCACAAGACGCAGTTAAAGCCTGAATGGGACCGAAGTTGGGGGGCGTAGGGGCTGGGACCCGCCCCCGCCTCGCTGGGTCCTGCCTGGGCTCCTTCAGCCTTCCTGAGGATTTCCATATCCTTCTGGGGATGAAGGCAGAGCTGCCTTTTCAGTTTGGGAAATGTGGGGAACTCCTCATCAGGGGGGCCGTGCTTGTTAAGTAGCTTTCTTCTTTCAGGATGCTGTTTCCAGAAAGGAGCAGCGTGTTTCACCAGGTCCTCCTGAGCGCCTCTGCTTCCTGGTAGGATCTCCTCTTGCAGCCGGCCCTGAATTTCCTCTCCATGGATGTAAAGTAAATGAAACTTGATTTCAGCCAAAGACTGAGCAGTGATCTGACAGCGGCCACATTTGATTTGCAACTTGACTTCATCTGCCTGGGTGAGGAGGAGGTCTTCTTCCAGGCTCGACTTGTTTTCCCTGAAAAGAGGGGGGAAATAAGGCAATAGAAGATTTCACGAAAACCATAACCGGAGCTTTTCCTCTCGGACACTCGCCTTCAGGGATCCAAAACACCCCCGCTGAGGAGAAGTTCAGGGGGGCGGGGGAAACAGCACCGGGGAAGCAGAAGCCACAGGGAACACGAGCCGTCACTCCTGCTTGGGGCCACCCGGTTCTCGAGCTCCCAGCGTCCACTGAGGGAAGGGGTGTTTTCTAACCTGTCTCTCCCCCAGGGGGGCTGACTACTCTTTGGTGACCAACGAGGTGTCATCAACTCAGGAGCCAGGTAGCAGCAAGTGAAGCATGGCAGGGACGCTGCTGGTTCGGCCACACTGTTGCCCTTCCTCACTAACCTTGAGCACGGAAAGCAGTGTGGACATTGTACCTGAAAATCAAAATGCACCCCAGGAGACTATGAAGAAGGGGTGGTTTCTTGAGGGAGGCCGCTATATGAGTTAAGGAAAGGCACAGATGTCTGCAGGTGGACAGGGAAGCCCGAAGAAAAGCAGAGAAACTACAGAAAAGCCGGGAAGAAACAGGAAAGGTGACCCTGACTTCATTCGTTGAATGAACGAATGAACGAATGAACGAACGTGACAGAGGAAGACACAACGGGATAGAAAGTATCTGGAACAATTAGGACAATTAAGAATGACGAGAGGCAGAGCGTCTAACGTTAGACAGTATTTAATTTTCCTGGTGCGGATGAGAACGGCTTCCAGGGAAGCTCCCTGTCATCCGGCGGAAAGCGGGCAAACCGAGGGGCACTCCCTGGCGCACCCACCGCTCGCAGCCTGCTGGTCCCTGACACCCGAAGCCAGGGTCTGCACAGGGGGGCAGTGACCCGGGCAACGTTAATCTGGCCTGACAGGAAAAACTGGGCACGTGCAAAGGGTTGGGTCTGGGCACCTGAGGGTGTAGTCAGTGTGGGGCATGCAGAGTCCCCACCACGGGTCAGGCCGTATTCTGGGACAAAGGATGGGGTTTAGATATAAATCTGTGGCCAAAGGTTTGGGGACAGTTACTTTGTAGAGAGCACCGGGAACTATGTGCAGGACTTGACTGCTTCGTATTTCAGATGCCAAAATTCTCCCTCACTCTGTGGTCCCCAGCAGACCTGCACCTGGCCTTACAGGGGTGAGAGTAATGAAACACTGTCACTGCTCAGAAACCCAAGAGAAATGAGATCACTCTTTAGAGAATGAGGAGGAAGAGGCAGCCACCTTAGGAAATCTTCATCTGAGAGATGACACCTCGCCCTGTTCTCCAAATCCCAAGCGCCCTCCTTGCCGGGCCTCCGTCCCATGAGCACTCACCTCTCCACGGATCCCTCCGGCCCTCGCGCGCTCAGGCCCCTGTTCTTCGGCACGTCCCCCGGCGGCCTCTCCCCGGGGGAGGGCTCGGTGCTGATGACGACCCGGTGCACTTCTTTTAGATGGCCAAAGTAGACTCTGACGTGGCCGAACACCTTGGCGCAAAATTCGCAGCACACGAGTTTCTTGAGACGGTTCTCACCGTGGTGGAGTTTCATGTGCGTGCTCAGGCTGCCGGGCCGCACGTACGCCTTGCGACAGATCCGACAACTGTAAGGCCGTCTGTCCGTGTGTGTGTTCATGTGGTCCCGGAGGTGCTGTTTGAACTGGAAGTGGTGGTTGCAGACGTGGCACCGGTGCCAAGGCTTCTTGATGCCGGGGAAGCCATTCCGCAGCACAGAGCTGGGCTTCGCAGAGGCACCGCCATCCTGCCTCCAGCCCAGATACTTAGGAGTGAGTGAATTACCCAACAGAACGTCCTGTGCCAGGCTGCCGGGTGTGTGGGGCTGTAACGCACCTGCTGGAGAAGCCACGGGAGCCAGAGTGGGCACCACGATCACAGGCTTAGGCATAATGCTGCGGTATTTCTTCAGAGCCCCGGGTTTTTGGTCTCTGGATTCTTGGGGATCGGTTTTCACTCTTTCTTTACTCTCTTTACACTTATTAATGATACACTTCCTCCTTTTCCCCTGAAACGCCAACATTTCCTCCGGTACCTTTCGTTTACGTACTCTTCTCTTTGCCGCCCCGCTGTTCAGTTTTGCTTTGTGGCTGAGATCCAGCCTGGCGGCGGGACAAAAAACACTCTCGCAGGGACTCTGCTTTGACGACTGCAGAGCAGGTGTCTTGCCAACCATTTTGGTGGCTGCCTGAAAGCCTTCCGTGATGGAGGAGGTCTGATCACAGGCGGCCCTGAGCCCAGGCAGAGAACTGTCTGTGGTGGTAACCTCTGAGGGACCTCTGCACACCTCTGCTGTTCTCATTCTGGCGTATGGGAGGATCGGCAGTTTACCTTTGGGGACTGGAGAGATGAGCTGAAGTGTGTTGCCAAAAACAGCTGGTGATAAAATGGTCATGGCTTTTGCAAGATCGACTTGTTCTTTCAGTTTTCCACTGGCAACGGAAGAAGCCTTACTGCAGGTTTTCCTGGTCGCCAAGTTTGCTTTCCCTGAAGTCTTTGCAAGGTCCTGCTTGGCAGAGGGCTCCTCTGGTGTGGACGGTGTCGGGGCGGCAGGAGGGCTCGGATCTCCACAGTCACTGGCCACCGGAGGTGGAGAGTCTCCGGGGCCACCTTGGTTGGCTGGTGGTGCCGAGCTGACGCCGGCTGGGGCTTGGGCTTGTGATGGCACCTGCTCCAAGGGGCCGGCTTTGGGCAGGGGTTCGGGATGGTCAGGTGGGGTGGGAGACGTTTGCGTTTGGGCAGGAGGTATGCCACCACCACTCTCAGAGGAGCTCCGAACGGGTTTCTTTCTTGATCCTTTGTTGTTTCTTGGGGGTTGGTATCGGGGAATAGGCAGTTTAAGGTTTTCAGGCAGCGGTAGCCTGGGCTTCTGGACTGGCTGAGCTGAGGCAACGTGTGGTAGAGCGACGAGAGAAAACGTCCCCTCCTGTCCAGCAACCTGCATCAGAGCATAATTTTGGGCGGGCACCCCCAGGGGCTTGGCGTTGGTGGAGGGTCCTGGATTCACCTGCTCGGAGAGTGACGGGGAATGGCACGATAGCAGTCTGGACGTTAGGACTTTGGGCACGATTTTTGGCGCAATGGTCCTAAACTGACTCTTACTCTGCAAACCTTTCCCACTCTGAATCGTTCCAGAAGGGATGTGTGATTCGCCTGCAATGACAATACAATATAAAAAGTCACTCTAGTGTCCCTGTCCTACTGTGGAGAGTTTACTCACCGGCAGTGCGCTCCCAGGCCCACCCTGGCCCTTCTGGGGGTGTGAAATCCTGTGTTCCTCAAGACCCAGCCTTAAAGTCAACTCCTGCCCACCTTCCCAGGGGCTGATTAGTCTCCGCTATGGTTCCAAAGCCCCCAGGATAACACTGACCATTTTCCATAATAATTTATCTGTTTGTGAGTCCCTGCCACTCAACACAGAGCTTCTCGAGAGCTGGCCTCTGTCTTTCCCAAACTGTTTTCCACGAGCTCACCTTCTCCATGTACCTAGTTCTGGTTCCTGATCTCCCTTCCTGACCTCCCAGGCTGCAAAGACTCTCCTCTGGTATGTTCTGCTGTGCGTTTCACTTATTTTAGGGACACGTCTTGTTTTCCTGATTAAGCTGTGAGAGGGGAAAGCCTGTATTTAATCCATATCTGTATGTCCCACTGTATCTCCAGTGTGAAACAAGCGTTTCTTGTATCGAGCTCATTTCTCTCTCACTTTCAGGACACACCATTTGACCCACGGGCAGTGGGTTGTTTTGCACAGTGGAGGAAGGAATTCCAGACTGAATGCTAGCTTTGTTGCTATTTCCCACGTGACTTGTGAATTTCTTCTCACACCTTTCAAACTGTTTATGTGTGCTTTTGCAATTAAGTCACCAGCATTAAAAAGGCTGATGTGACACCTTAAAAAATGCTGAAGAAAAACAAAATGATACAAAATGATCAGATACGGAGACAACCTGAAAAATGCATGAATCACATAAAAAGCACCTGCTGGGACACTAATAGGAATAGTTTTAACTGATAACAGTAATACTTCCTACTCCTGGGATGTATTAGGTTAACGAAAGAGCAATTACAACTACTCTAAGAGAATAACTAAGGCAGCATTTCAATGCACCGCTTCTAAGAACTGAGTCATCTTTCTTTATTCCCCTGAGACCTCAAGGTCATCAGGCCTGGCTGTGGAAGAGCTCCCCTTTTCTAAGTGCCTCAAAATAGTCAAACTTCACTCCCACTCACGCTTATGAGGTACCCACGCCCCTCTAGGGACTGGCTATGACAGCCCCACAGCCCCTTTCTAAAACCTTCAGGGCCAGATGTATTTTGCGATTTACACTTTAAATTTTAGAAAAGTAGTAAGATGCATAAACCAACTGTTACGGAAACATCCAGCAGGGTCTGCAGAGCACCCAAATTAAACCTCTCACCACTTCTGTAAGTAAAACCGATTGAGTATTCGCAAAACGATGGGACGGAGGAAGATTTTTTAAAAAAATTGTCTCACTTGGTTCAGGTTTTGCCTCTGAATGAATTTTGGTACCCAACTTTTGATAGGATTTTCTGTTTTCTGAGCTTTTGAGATTTCGGAGTTGTGGATAAAGGACCGAAGGGCTGTTCGGGGGATACCAACGACACAAAGACGAACGGCACAGTTTCTGCCTTCAGAAGCTGACAATTAAACCTTTTTAAATCAGCCCAGATTTTAATGTCTACAGTTATCAAAACTAACCATTTTAATAGAAAGTTGTTTCTTTTGGCAAAAATGACCCTCCTCACGTAAATAAGTAGGACAAGTAGGAATAAGGGTGAAATGTATACTGACCAGCTTGTTTTAGAAGGTCATCACTCTTTGGTGACAAAGAAGTATGTTAAAAACACATTTCACGTGGCAGCTTGCATTAGAGGAAGAAGCGAAAAGATGAGCACGATGGTCTGGAAAAACTCAGACTGGGATAATTGTGTGATCTGTTGGGATCCTTTTTGGCTTTGTTTCCATGAAGTTCATGGGCAAACAAACAGGCCAATCACCTCACAACAGACTCCCAAATGGGTCTGTCACATTGGCTTCTTCTTCCTACATACTTTGATTTATTTTCTGGTTCTATATTTATGGCTTTTAAATTTAAATGTCTTTCATTTTATGCCTTATCTTCTCATTTTGTGGAAGAAGTACTGAAGTAAGTTGTAAAGAAATATGTTAAATCAGGATTGAGTTTACAAAAAGTTTAATTGTTATTGAGAGCTCTTGGTTGCTTAAAGACAAGGCTTATTAAATAATTACATTAGTGATAATAATGGTCTTGGCATCTACACAACAAATTGATGAGGGAGGAAGAGGAAAGAAAACATGGGGTCCTTTAGATCTACTTCATACTCCTAACTAAGCACAGAAGAACTGGAAGAAAGGCTGCTTTGTCCCTCATCAGTCATAAATCCTCTTCAATAACATGTGACAATACTACATCACAGAGCAAGACACATTACCTCACTCATTTGCTCAAAATTGTCCAATGGCTCTTTATCTCAGAGCTGGAGCCAAAGTCCTTGCAATGGTGTGAAAGGCCTCAGGCCATGCGGCTCCTGGGAACCTCTCTGACCGACTTCCTCCATTGGCTACCCTCCAGCCACGGTGGCCTCTTTGCTCTTCCTTCCAGGTGCCACACACCTGCTTCCTTAGCCTCCGCACTTGCTGTGCTCACTGCCAGGATGCACCTCCTTCCTCCAGATAAATCCCCAGTACTTGCTGCAGCGTTTCCTTCAAGTCTGGTCAAATGGCTTCTTCCCAAGGAGCTCTTCTCTGACCGCCTGAATTGAAACTACCCCCATTCTGAACTCCCTACCCCGTTTCCTATTGTAATTTTCTCCAGCACATTGGCTCCATCTCCCAGATTACATTATGGGCCACTGCCTGAAGTGGATCTCGTGAGGGCAGAGTCTATGTCTCCAAGGTCTAGAAGAGTGTTGGGCGTGTGGCAGAAATGTCATAATTATAATTACTTGTTGAAGTCATAAGTGGCAATTAAGTGATTCATGGCTGAAATAAAGAATTTACAGATCCAGCTTAGAAAACCGTCTTAAAAAAAAAAAAAGGAAGGGGGCCACAGTTTAAAAGCAAACTTTAACTTTTCCAGGTTTTTAAAATTAAAAAAGGAGCGGATCTATGTCCAGAAAAAAAATTTTTTTCAATTTAATTTCACTGTCAGAATAAGAAACTGGGTTAGCATCATGATAAAACCCTTTAATATAAAGGGGATCGGTGAGGCCCGCTGACTAACCATCTGAGGGAGTAAGAGAGAACAGTAAATTATCCTGCTCGGGGACAAGATAACACAGAGCAACAAGCAAGCTCTGAAGAAGAAACTGCTTTTGAAAAAAACAGACATCCACAGAGGGGTAAAGTGGGGAATGAAGAGAGAAGAAACAACTGGAAATGGAAAAACTGAACCTCAGAGGCAGAGAATGGTGATGTCAACATGAAGAAGACCAGAAATAACAAAGACCAGAAGGTACAGCTGAAGCAACAACCTGTGGTCAAGGTCACTTCAAAGTCTCTAAAGATTTAAGTTGGGAAGGGGCTTCCTATTTTTTATGACCAAAGAAAGCAACCTTCTGACAGTGAAGGTTTCCAGAAATGAAACTAGATATACTTTAGAGAGCCATCCAAAAGGGAGCAAGCTAATTATGATGCATTTAAAGTTAATGTGCTTTGATTGATCTTCAGAAGTTTCTACGTTACAGTGGAAATAAAATCACACAGGAAGAACACTGTCATTCAAAGGAAAAGGAGGCCACTGTGATCCGGGAACAGAGGGAAGCCTTTGGCTCTGGCTGGGGTACGTGGCTGCCCCAGCGTGGGAGAACACCGAGTGGTGAGCAGCCCAGGCAGCCTGCAGCGACAGTCCAAGGTACCGTGTATGATGTCTGCCAGATGGAGTCAACTCTCAAGTTTGCTGCAATTCAAAGAAGTGGATCCGGGGGTAGAACCGTTGATAAGTTGTCTTCGTAATCAACAATTACAGGGTAACCACAAGAAATCTGTGGGGTGAAAGATAGGGCCTTACTAGATAAATGTAACCTCATCATGCTGGCCTGGATCTACCATGAAGTACGGACAAGGGCAGGGGTGTCCAGGAAGGTGGTGTGTTGGCATCCCTTTTCCCAGAACCATTATTGATGGAGTGACACGGAATGGGGTGATGCAGCAGAAGAAATGTAAGGCAGGAGAAAGAGGAGAAGGCCCCCAAAGAGAAGAAAAGTAACCCGTAGGAATTACTTAAGTATGTCCAGCAACAGGGACATCATAAAATAACCATCCAACCATCCAATGTAATGCTATGCAACAGTAAGATAGAAAGGTGAGCTAGATCGATCTGGAATATTCTCCAAGAAGTGAGATGTATAGTGTGCTATCACTTGGATTAAAAAAAATAGTGAGGTACACACACAAATATATTTCTGCTATGCACAGAAGATCTCTGAAGGCAAGCAAAAGAAACTGGCCTCAATGGTGGCCTTTGGGCTGGGGGGTACAGGAAACGAAGCGGTCAGGATGGGACATATGCTTCTTTTCCACTGAACATTCCCTGTGCCTGGCACACAGGAGGTGCTCGCCAATATCTGTTGGATGAATGCAAGGAAAATGAAGTTTCCCTTCTGAATGTGTTTTTAAAACGGGTACCTTTGGGGTAAGTCACGGTGGGTAGGTATGTGTCTGCATAAATGTGTGTCTAGATTACACATAGAGTGTCTTCTGTTTTCTGTTTTCCTTGTCTTAAAAGGACAAGAATTGCTAACAATGAGGGAAGTAACCTGATAAAATTTGACAGGGCGTGCATAACTGTCCTCCAAAGTTAAACACTGAGAAGTACTAGAGCTCATTACTTCTGAAGGACAATGGAAGTCCTGACAATTGTTCCCGCAACACTGGGATCTTTAGGATAAAACGAGGCAATTTGCAATAAAGGTCAGTTATGCTAGAATAACTACAGGGTTTTTTTTGTTTGTTTGTTTGTTTTTTTTAGTAGTTTGAACAATAGGAGTCCTTAGAGAAGCTGAAAATGCCGTTAACTTTTTAAAACTCTAAAACATGAGGACAGCGTGACTGTAGGAAGTCTTTCTTGGCAATGCAGCCACAACAGTGGTTTGCTTCACACGCATTTACAAGGCCTCCACAGATGGTGTGATCTAAAAACCCTCCCCTGTCACCTACTGAATTATAGATCTCAAAGAACTGTGCACTAAATAATGAGAAGTAGAAATTTCCAGTGACATTCATAATTTCTGGAAATCCTGCAAAATTTCCCATAACACAGTTAAAGAGACTCACAGGACTCTCAGGCACTAAACATGGACTTTTATTAACTGAAAACATAAAAGGCTCACTCAGTAAAATTAATTTTGTGCAATTATACAACGTGAAACTTAATATTAGGATTTTAAATATGGGCTGTTTTTACTACATTAAGCGTATTAAAAATAACTTTTGCGAAGTGACATTTACAGTTGGTGAAAAGTTGATGGAACTATGGATTAAAGGAAAACATGGAGGTATGGAGTCCTTATTATGGGCTGGGATCTGTGCTCGGTCTTTTCACTGAGCCCTCACACAAATGTTGCAAGTAACTTATTGTCCCCTTTTCACAGATTAAGAAAAATGAGACTTGAGGAAGTCAAGTAATTGCCAAAGTCCACACCACGCAGATCTGTCCCATTCTGATTTGAAGCAGTGACCTTCCGCTCCTTCATTCTCCCCGCAAAGGGGCTACATTATAAACAAAGTTGTCCTAATTAACTACAAGATGTAATGCTATCTCTGGATTTTAAGGAGAGGGGAAAAAAAAGGGAAACTTGAAATAGAAATGGCTTGTCATACCCCAAAACTTTGGTTACCATTAAATGAGACTTTCTGAAAGCCCACTCATTAAAGAGAATTCATGAAAAATTAATAGTCATTTGAAGGTTAAAGCAGATTTTTTAAAGTTGAATTTGCCCTTACTATCCACAGGACTCTGACAAGTCCAATAAAGTTGCCAGATCCTACTTGTTTGGAGAAGGTACAATGTGTGTCTCCTCCTCCAACACCACCAAAGGACTGGTCTGATGGGCGTCGGTTGCAGGCAGAGACAGCAGAGGGAAGAATGAGGGCTTGATGGTACTAAGTGCTGACATGAGAGCCAGCTTGATCACAGTCTCACAACAAGGCCTAGGCAATACTAAGTAAGACACAAGCACAAGGGCGGGTGATTCTGTAGATGACTGTAATCATCAACTCCCTCATTTCCCCTGGCAGAACCAAGGCCTGCTCTGTGGTTTGAGTGAAGTTGGTCCCCCTCGTCCCTTCGTTGGTTTGGACACAGTTCTATTACTCCATCTGTTTGGGACCCCCAGGCCTTTTGCTGAGCATGGAGTGGGGAGTGGGCAGAAAGACGAGAGGCCCAGCTCTTGAAACGGGCTCCCCGGACCTAGGCTCAGAACACAAGTACTGCCAGAGTCTTAGCCACAAAAGAGCCAAAACTTTCAGATGTTGTTTAGGTTTTAATTTTATTAAACTGAAAAACCCTATTTTTAATTTTATTTGCTGGCATCCCTGTTCTCCCTCTGCCATGGCTTTCAAATGATAAATTCCAGCTGGGGTTCAAACTGTTTCCCGAGATGGTCTCTGGTTAAAACAAATATGGTAAAAGCCTGGAGAAGTATGAGACAAAAGAAACAGCTCATAACACAAGGGGGCTCAACTTAATTTTGTTGAAAAACCTATAAACACATTGAGCCATTGCCTACCCTCTCCCCAAGGCACCGCCCAGCCTCTGCAGCAAC
Source organism: Zalophus californianus (assembly GCF_009762305.2). Taxonomy (NCBI): domain Eukaryota; kingdom Metazoa; phylum Chordata; class Mammalia; order Carnivora; family Otariidae; genus Zalophus; species Zalophus californianus. The sequence goes on along the minus strand of NC_045603.1, from coordinate 111,866,881 downwards.
AGAATCAACAGGAATTTCTTCAGCACTGACTACAGAGTGCACTGTAGAATGTGCTGGCAAAAGGCACAGAGTTGTTTTGTGTCTAAGGACTCAGGATGCCAAATATCATTTCTAGTCCATTTATGTGGAGCACTAAGAGTCCTAGAGTCAGTACATCTAGGGCCCAGATTTCAGGCAATCTGATACCATACAAAGGAAATAGGTACTTCCCCCATCGGGTATCTTATATCCAGAGTCCAGTTTGTTCTGCTTGCATACTTCCCTGCTCTGCAGAGCCACAGTCTCTGCTAACACCTTCTCCCCCCACCCCCCGCCGCCCGTAATAACACCCCCAGTGACAGCCAGGCACCCTCCCTGCAGCACAGGCCTGTGAGAGCTGTCCTGCCAGACCATGAATTCCTTGCCTCGCTTAGCAAGAAAAGCAATGCTTCCTTTCTGAGCACCGGAGTTTCTTTACTTCCTAGCACTTATCAAATACTTCACATGCACTGTGTCACTGAATCGCTGCAAAAACCTGAGTTAGAAATTTCTGTTAAGGGGCTCCTGGGTGGTGCAGTTGGTTAAGTGTCTGACTCTTGACTTCAGCTCAGGTCCTGATCTGCTTGAATATTCTCTCCCTCTGCCCTTTTCCCTGCTTGTGCGCATGTGTGTGCTCTCATTCACTCTTAAATAAATAAATAAATCTTTAAAAAATAATTACTGCTAAGTACTTTTTATAGATCAAGATTTCGAAGCTGGTTCAGTAATGGTGCTGGTACTCAAACCCTAGCCCGGCGGACATGCTGACTGAGCTCTTACGCATGGTGATGGCCTCTATCGTGGTCACCAGTGAAAACATGGGGTTTGGGGTTCAGACAGATGGGGTTTCAGCTCCTGGCTCTGTGTCGTGGCTTGGGAAAGTCACTCTCTGAGCCTAACTGTCCTCATTTATGAAATGGGCGGAAGAGTATCTTGCTGCAAAGGTCACGGTCAGGATTAAATGAAAAAAGTACCCACGAAGGTGCCAGGATAGTGCCTACCACAGTTAGATGCTCAGCAGACATTAGTCTTTCACTTTCTCTTGACAAGAAGTATATGAGGTTCCCGACAGTTATTTTTGGTGGGAAGAAAAAAAAAGCACAAATCTTGAATGCTAATCATATGGAAATAGTACTGAATCCTTAAACTTACGATTCTTTTTTGAGAGGTAAATAAAGGAAAGAGGGAAGGAATGGCTATGATTTGTGAATAATGGTCCCAATAACACTGTAAAGCATTTTTTCTTTCACACGGCTCTCGGCTCTCCAGCCACCTCTTTTGGCAGCTTGACCTTCCCCACATCTCACCTGTCCAATCACCCCCTCTTCCTCCCTGCCCCCAAGTTTTCCATCCCAGTTGACAAAGTGCTAATCAGAGGAACAATTGTAGTGAATGGGAGTAAACATAGGTGCATTTTAAAGAGCTGTTCTACCAGGGACACTCTTCCCTGCTTTTGTTTCTATTGAGTATAGATGCCAATTGTTGTTCTCAACCCTGGCCAGGAAGAAAGCCACTCCCCTGGTAGTAGACCTTTCAGGGGTGGAGCTGAGCCCAGGTCTCAGTGGCCCTGGGAGGGAAGGGGCCTAGAGCAGAACTAGGGATGCTGGGCACACCTCTGCAGGACCCTGAGAGCAACAGCCGTTGTGATTTTGCATTTCAGGAGGGAAAATATCCTCTCACAGAGGATAGGGACAGGTCAACTGCAATTTTGAAAGCACTTTCTTGAAGATTTCAGTGTTTTGGTGATGGAATCATTAAGAAAAAAGTTAAAAATAGCTTAAGAAAAGATGGAAAGAAAAGGTGGGCGCCGTAAGAGGAGCACCTAAAATTGAATAAATTAGACATGTAAATGTATCAGGAAGCAAGAGGAAACAAGCATTCTTTATGGAAGAATTTAAAAGCCAATTACCTAAAATGTTAATGGCAATAAAAGGAAAACTAATACAACAGGGTTTGTTAAGTTCAAGTATCTAATCATTCTTTTTGGACCGCATAATTCATGTCCCAAATGAAAAGAAAATGTAAAAAGCTTTATCATTTTAAAATACATTTTAATAATCCTCCATTTCAATGAATTTCTCCTTCATTTTAATTATCAGTCCTTATTTCTGGGAGGAATTTTTGATTTCAAGCGCTTCTGATGAAAAGCAGTTGAGAACTATATGAAATCTTTTAATTTTTAATACATTGAGAAAGATAAAGTTATTAATCTTTTTGGCCAAAAAAACTGTAACATGCACAAGATTTTATTCATTATTACAAAACAGTCAATTTTGTGTCTTCAGTGGGTAGCATGAAAATGTAACTAAAAGCTTATGATCTATGGGGGACACAAAGCAAGACAAATAGAAACTTTTGAAATCTCCCATTTTTCTTATTTTTTCTTTTTTTAAGAATTTATTTATTTGACAGAGAGAGAGAGAGTGAGAGAGCACAAGCAGGGGAACAGCAGAGGGAGAGGGAGAAGCAGATTCCCGCTGGGCAGGGAGCCCGATGGCAGGGCTTGATCCCAGAACCCTGGGATCATGACCTGAGCTGAAGGCAGTCGCTAAACTGACCGAGCCACCCAGGCACCCTATCTCCCATTCTTCTTCTTATTGTTAATATTAACTGGAATTATTAAGATTCAGTTGGGTCACATAGTTGAAAATCAGAAGACCTTGATAACAACTTCTTCCAGGTAAAGACAGTTGATGTCCTACCCTTCCTAGCAAACATCTGTGCACACTTTCCAGGAGATTCCGGCATTTTCTGAGTCAGTTGGTTTTTCAACACAATGGATGGGCAAGGAAACATCTGCAGAAGAGCTTTTAAGCCACACGGATATCTCATGGCAAGAACTCTTCCACCAACAAATTAAAAACGGGCCCCTTCTTTTTAATCTTATATTTTAATATCAGTTGGAACGGTTAAGTATCTGGGATGAGTAACAAGATGACAGTTGGTGAAGAAAACCTTTTCCTTAGTGGGATAAACAGAAAGATACGGTTTCAACATGAGAATGTGCAGTCAGTTGGAACAATTAAACCAGGACACATGCAGAAGGCTCTGGCCTTTGGTCAAAATACCATGATTATGAAACCAAAGCAGAAAAGATCACAGTATGGTTAAAAGCAAGGGACTGGAATCACAAAGATAGTTTTATACTGTGATTTCAAGGGTAGATTTACTTTATAGAATGGGCATTTTTAAGGAGCATGCAAACTGTAACCGTTCCACTGCTTTATAGTACAGTTTTACAGATGTTTTGTTTTCACTTCTGATTTATCTTCAACTCGCAGTGATTTATAACCCTTTTTGCTGCAAGTTTTTCTCTACCTCAGCTTTTATGTCAAATAGTTCATGATTTGTAAGTGCAAATGCACAGGACTGTGTATTCCTTTGTCATGTGGATTATTATTCCCTAAAACTCCTGTTTGGTAAGTCTTGACTGTTAATTATTTCTTAGTGAAGACACACCTTGATTAATATAGAGAGACCACCTAGAATATGGACACACTGAAAAAAATAGAGAAAGACAATAAGGCAGCAGGTGCCCACTGGTACTGAGGTAACTGCATGAGCAGTGGTTACCTTTGTGAAACGGACCAGACTGGTTGTGTAGGAGTTAACTGGCAAATACAGACTCTGAGATGCAGCTGAGGGAATCAGATGTTGACCTGAGCTACTACAGAGAGCGAACTCATCAGAGCCAGAAAGCTGTGGAACCACTCTGGGATCTTTTCCTTGTGAATTCTGCCCGGCTTCTCCTCCATCAACACCTTTACTGTTATTTGGATGGCAATGACAAAGTCTGGTTGAAGGAACATGTACTCTCATCTACACGTTAGAAACATGTCAGAGTTAGCTCTCCATCTTCCCTGAAGAGATGCAGTGAATTATGCAGTCCACCTGTATTCCCTTTTTCTCAAGGCTCTGCACATTTATATGTGTGTGTACATAGGTAGATAACCCCTGGTTCTGGAACTGGCCTAATGGCTGACCATCCGTGGGCTCTGACAGCATATGCTGGGTTCACCCCACTGCTATCTCTCTACAGCACCTACCCTACCTGGTCCCACACTGTGCTCTCCACTCCCACTGCTTGCTGCCTAGTGCTGAGAAATCCAACTACTGTGAACACTGGAGAACATGACAAATTTAAAGTTCCCAGTGTCGAACTGCAGACCTATTCCACAATCTGTCTTAGGGAAGAGACTCCCTTCAGTTCCTCACTGGGGCTAGCTCAGGTTTCTCCCATTGCTTTTCTGAAGCACTCCCTCTCTCCCCTGCCCCCACCTTATCCCCGTGTCTCTCTCTCTCTTGCCAATGATTTTTGGCATTGACTTTGCAATGGATGAAATGTTTGTGTTCCCCCAAAATTCGTATGTTGAAATCCGAATGCCCCAGCATAATGGTATTAAAAGGTGGAGCCACTGGAAGATAATTAGGTCATGAGGGTAGAACCCTTATGAACAGGATTAATGTCTTCATAAAAGAGATCCTACAGAACTCTCTTGCCTTCTTTCTGCCACGTGAGAATACAATGAAAAGATTGTTTGCAACCCAGAAGAGGGCTCTGAAGGGGAGCAGAATACATGACACCACATACGCTACTCTGGCATGTGGATTATTTTGAGTGAAGGCAATCAAGACCCAGAAGACCCAAGAAAAACTTTTAGCTCTTCCTAACCACCTAAAAGAATTTTGCTAGGCAGCCTGGCTCAGAGAGAGGGCTATTACCAAAGATAACTTTCATCTGAATAACCTATCTGTATGACAGGACAAACATCTAATTACCAAACATCTGCTCTTCTTAACATCCTATGAATTACCCTCCTCCTCTCTGGAGCCCAAGGCCTCTATCCCATTCCTTAGCTCAGGATGGCCTATAAATCTCAATTGCCCAACTTGTCTTTGGGTCACACTGTTTTTGTGGGGCCTCCATTCAGACATAATTAAATTTGTTTTTCTCTTGTCCTATGTTAATTTTATTATTAGGTCAGCCAAAGAACCAAAAAGGGTAGAGGAAAAATTTTTCCTCCACGACAGTGGTCCCCAGAATCTGACCATGCTGGCACCCTGATCTTGTACTTTCAGCCTCCAGAATTGTGAGATATCGATTTCTCTTGTTTATAAGCCACTTATTCTATGGTACTTTGCTATAGCAGCCTGGAGAGACTAAGACCTTGTGGACAAAGAGAAGTCATCAAGTAGAAACTCATTTACTGTTCCTTCTTTCTATTTCTAAATTCTTATATGTAATTAAACAACACAAATAAATTTACCTATTCTGGGGTGAGGGGAAAGGAGAGAGAAGTACTGTTACTCTAAACATACAATTCACCTACCTCAAGTCCTAAGACATTAAAATATGAAAAAAATGTGCATTTTAGAATAAGGAAATAGGAGTATTTCCAACCCTGTTCTGAACCCCACGCTTCTCTCCAGGCCCTCTGTGATGCCTCAGGGATCCTCTACCATCGGTGCGCTCCCAGTGTTCCCTGACCATCCCATCTAGAAGTAGCTGCTCAGCCCCATGAGATCACCTGCTGTTTCTTCCTCTACTCTAACTGTCCTTCATTATAACAATACTATATTATGTCTCCTCCTGCTAGAATATAAGCTCCAAGCAAGCAGGAGCTTATTTTGTTCACTGCCAAGACCTCGGTCCCCAGATCAGTATCTGGTACACAGCCATTGCACAATATGTTATTCACCAAATGAGTGAACTATTAACTCTCAACTGTACTGTCTTGCTTTCTCCTTTGCTTTTGCCGAACACAAAAATATAAAATCCAAAACCCCAATAAAGAGTATTTGGGCTCTCTCTATCTTCTCTTCAAGCTACTGCCCTATCTCCTTTCTTTTCTTCATGAGAAAATTTAATAGTAGTTAGTGTACATGGTCCCTGTCTCTACTCATCAACTTCTATTCATCCCTCAATCTCCTATCCCCTTAAATTCCATTGTGTAGGGGCACCTGGGTGGCTCAGTCATTAAGCGTCTGCCTTCAGCTCAGGTCATGATCCCAGGGTCCTGGGATCGAGCCCCACATCGGTCTCCTTGCTCAGCGGGGAGCATGCTTCTCCCTCTCCCACTCCCCCTGCTTATGTTCCTGCTCTCGCTATCTCTCTCTCTGTCAAATAAATAAAATCTTTAAAAAAAAAAATTCCATTGTGTAGTACTAACATGTCCTTCTGTCAGGAGTCAGATTAGGTGCTTAATCGATTGTATCTCACTTAATCCTCCATCAACTCTCAATATTAACATCTCTAGTCTACAGACACAGAAACTGAGTATTTCTTGTAAGGGCACAAGGCTGGTAAGTGAGAGTTCGATTTGAACCCAGGTCTGTCCGGCACCAAAACTGTTACATTCCAACACACTGAACTTATTACTAAGGTGTTTTGTAATTTATCTATTCGCCTGTCAGTCTCCTCTGGTGGCTGGTGAGTGCCACATAATAGGAATCCATAGCATCGTTGCTGGAGAGACAGTTAATACACAGAGTGATTCCCTTCAGTCCTGGCCACTCTTGCCTGCGTGGCCTTCTTTTGCAAAGCTTCTGGACAGCAAATTAGGCTCACACCAAAATGTAATTTTTTTAAAGCAACAATTACACAACAAGTACTGACTTAAAGTAGTTTTTTATGATATGCAAAAATGAAGAAAAAAATCATTACAAAGGTCTTTTATAATTTTAGAGATAATATAGGTTTTCTAATCCTGTACCACCTGCCTTTGAAATGGAAGTCATTGAAGAACATTGGGACTGAATAAAAATGTCTAAAAATGCTGAATTTCTGAATTCCTCATGTGGCAAGTCCTGCCCCTTTAATAAACTTGATCAAACATCAGTGCTGTGCCTATAGTTTGGATCTGTGGGATTCTCCTTTTTTGGTGGGGCAGGGGGAGAGGGAGTTCCTCAGGGAAAAGCAAATTACAACACACATAAGAAGGAGGGCAGAGGTCTGGCTTTGGTTCTTCCTTTTGCTACTGGAATGGGTCTGAGCAAGATAATAATCCTTAATGGCCTTTAGTTGCTTCCTTTAACGAGAAAGGATTACACTGGATCATCGCTTCTCAAAGTGTGGTCTGCCAACCCTGGGAAGGGCCCCAACACTGTCTTCTCATACTAATAACAAGATGCCATTTGCCTTTTCCAATGCATTGACCTTTGCATCTGTTGCACTGATGGGACAAAAGGGAGCACTGGGTCAAACTGCTCTGGCGCCTTAGCGTGAATTTAGGCAATGAGAGCAAACTGTCTGCACGGCCATATTGTTCACCAACACAATCTCTCAGCACTACAACACAGAGTTTAGACTCATAGAACCTTCTGCTGCATGCCGAAGGATGACTTGAGGAAAAGCACTTGTGCCCCTGAGTTGTGAAGCTGAACTAGCGGCTTTCGTCATGGAACACCACTTCTACTTGAAACTACATCTGACAGACACATGCTGAAAGAGCATGGTCGAACTTAGGTATCTGGCAGACATCTTCTAAAAGTGAACTAACAGAGCTTGTCACTACAAGAAAAAACATCTGACGGTAACTGTTGGCAGTGATAAAAATCATCCTTAAAAGCAGCAGAATTTTGGAAAACATGAATCCATCACTGGGAGCTTGAAGCTTCCCAGTACTCAATGATTTTTGAGATGAGACTGGTGGTTACATTAACAAAGAGGATCTTTCAAATATTGAATAAAATTATGTATAGAAGATCTGCAAACTCAATGAGCTTTTTTCCCCCCTCAAATAACCAATACCTGATGTTACATGGATGGGTAAAAGACTCACTCAAGTGTAAGACAGACCAAAAGGTAGCAGAATACAAGAAGCACCATGACGTGGTTTCAAATTTCTCATCACAACTAAAGTTTAAGAAGTGACCTGACTCATTTAAAGTCAGTCATAGTTATGGGACACATTTTGGTGTTGTATCAAAGACAAAGAGGCACAATTATCTGAAAAGGCTATTAATATACGCCCTCTGTTTCCAGCTACTGTAAAGCTGGATCTTCTACAAACACCTCAACGTAAATGACATATCACAATATACTGAATGTAAGACTGGATATGAGACTCCGACATTTTTAATGAAGCCAGACTTGTAACATATTGGCAAAAAACAAAAGTCAATGCCAATCTTCTCACTAATTGTTTCTAATTACATAAAATAGGTTACTTATATTAAGCTGTAATGAGCTTGTTTTTGTTATTTTAAAATGAATTCACAAATATATATATATATATTTTTTCAGTTTATAATCTCAAATATGATAAATACCAATGGATATAATGGACATAAACAAATGTTCTTTAGAGTCCTCAAATTTTTAGGAGTATAAAAGGGATCCTGAAACTAAAAAGTTTGAGAACTGCTCAACTAGATGAAATTTAATGTCCCAGCTCTTTTGAGGTTCTATGATTTTTTTGTTGGGCGTGTGACTGAGAACAGAAGATAAAATCTGGAAATGTCTTGCTTTTGGTTGATAAGTTTTTGTTTCCTTCACTGTTGTTTCCTGTGAGACTATAATATGGCAGATCCATAGGACAGAGTTTTGAAAATGAAGCACTTCAAGGTAATTTATTCTAATAAAAATATCAATTATAATTAAAACTTCAGTAGTTGGAAATGTTACAATGAAGATTAAGTAATAAAATGCTTGACAAAAATCTATAAAGGTGAAATGCTTCAGAAATTTATTTTACTTAGTTTGAATTTATATTCATGGAATATCTCATAAATTATATTTAAACTAATGACATTTGTATTTTCCTCCAGTTTTAAGAAATGTCATCACAAGATTCTTTTGGTAGTACATAATCTTTTAAAACACAGAGCACTGTTTTTAAAGAACTTGTAACAAATGCATTCAAAATCATTTTAAATTATTTTATCAAAACAAAACTAATACGTTTTTCTTTCTAGTATAAGTTGGATGTTGGAATTTCTGTAAGTATCTTTACAATTTTGATGCCAACTAATTTACCGATGGGACAGTATGTTTATTCCATTAAAGCATTATAAGACTTAGGCATTTCTGTTCTTATTAGTATTAGACTTTTACAAACATGAAACGCCTAGCCTACATTTCTGGCTTGCAAAGCATCCTAAATACCTCTGTCAAACTTCTTTGCTTTTATCCCAGCTCAACTCATCATACCAACCATCTGCATAAATAAAGATGTAAGCATCTGCTATATGGCAAATGGTCTCAGGGGCAGATGTTTCCATCCTTGTGTTCATGTCACTGGGGCTGGATACATTATTTGAACAGATGTACACAATCTGAAAGTGTTGTGTCCCTCAGTGAAATGTCTCCAACTGCTTTCTATCAAAGAACATAAATGCTATTTGCACCTGCATTTATGTTAATAATATAAAGGCAGCGGGGGTTCTGACAAAGTGGAATGTGATGCTATGAAATATATTTGCATGGTTAATTGGAGCTTCTGAGAGACTCTGGTGCCAAATGGCCACACTGACACTGATACATGCCCAAGCAGACTATCTGATTAGTAGCCTGCTTTTTAAGCAGGGAAAATACGGCTATTTCAAACAACAAAAATACTCATAAATCTGAATTTACTAATATGAATATTCTAAACCCTGGCATTATATCTCAAAATAGGAAAATAACTTCGAGTATAAGGTCTACGTGATAAGCTTTAGGCCACCCAGGTCATTTCCATTTTGTTCTATGAGAAAACTTCTATAGGTACGTGTGTGTTTTCCATTTGTACTTCTGTCAACAGCGTAATATACTAATAATCCATATAGTGGTATTTTGCAGAGGTTATTGCACTGGAAAGTTCCAATTTCCAACATTAAGTAAGTTAACCAAAACCAGCTTGAAAATGTCAATTTGTACTTGTTCTACGACATAAAATGGTACCAAAAGTCCAAGAACAGCATTTACACCACTAGTTAAGATCAAAATGTTTCCATATGAATGTCACATATTTGGAAACATAATATTTTGGTAATACATAGGGAATGTCCCCTCCCCCCCATAATGAGGTCCAAAGCCATGTTAAGCACTAAACACAAAGCATCAGATTATAGTGGTTCTCCTTGCTACTGTGCATTAAATGTGAGAGCTGAAGAGCTAAAGAATTTGCGTTAATAGTTGTATTCACAGCTTTATTGAGCTAAAAACTTGTGATTCTCTTTCAAATAATATATTTATTACTTTATTTTTATTTTTTTTTAAAGATGTTATTTGAGAGAGAGAGAGCGTACGAGAGCATAAGTGGTGGGGAGGGACAGAGGGAGAGGGAGAAACAGACTCCCCACTGAGCAGGCAGTCCGACTTGACTCGGGGCTGGATCCCAGGACCCTGAGATCATGACCTGAGCTGAAGGCAGACACTTAACTGATTGAGCTACCCAGGAGCCCTATATTTATTACTTTATTAACTTGACATTGATAATACCAACTTTGCACAAAATTATTATATCTGAGTTAAATGTTACCCAAAGTAAGTTATTCTGCAAATTATTCTGAAATTTACATTGTGCTTTAAAAGAATTTAAAAGACTTTACATTATTTGTTTCAGAGGTACAGATCTGAGATTCAACAGTCTTGCACAATTCACAGTGCTCACCATAGCAGATACCCTCCCCAATGTCTATCACCTAGCTCTGAAACAAATAATGCAATATATGTTAAGAAAAAAAAAAAAAGAAGAAGATAGCAGGAGGGGAAGAATGAAGTGGGGGAAATCGGAGGGGGAGATGAACCATCAGAGATGATGGACTCTGAGAAACACTGAGGGTTCTAGAGGGGAGAGGGGTGGGGGGATTGGTTAGCCTGGCGATGGGTATTAAAGAGGGCACGTTCTGCATGGAGCACTGGGTGTTATATGAAAACAATGAATCATGGAACACTACATCAAAAACTAATGATGTAAGGTATGGTGATTAACATAACAATAAAAAAATAAAAAAAATAAAAGACTTTACAAGGTACACTTGTATACAGTTGATCCTCATTATTTCCAGATTCTATAGGTACAAATTTGCCAAATTTCTTTGCAGTCCCTAAATCCATACTGGTGACACTTGCACGGTCATCTGTGGACACGCACAAGCAAACACCTGAGTCATTCCATATGCACATTCTCAGCAGTGGCCCATGCTCTGCCTTCTTTCAGCTCTTCTATTACAAACAAGTGTCATTTTTGTGCTCTATTAATGTCACATTTTTCTTATTTTTTTTTCCTTTTTGGTTGGTGATTTCACTGTCTAAAGTAGCCCTCAAGCATAGTGCTGCTGTGCTGTCCAGTGTTCCTAAGTGTGAGAAGACACTGATGTGCCTTGTAGAAAAAATACATGTGTTAGATAAGCTTTGTTTAGGCATGAGTGATCATGTTGTGTCTGTGAGTTCAGGGTTAACGACTCCACATAAAGCTAAGTTCTGTACTGATAATTGATGAAAACGTTGTGTTGTGACCAGAGGCTCACAGGAACCTAATGCTATGGAGCAACGGTTCAGTATTAGCTACAACCTCATAGAATGTGACTCTTGTGAATGATGAGAATCAACTGTATCTTATCTCATCTGGCTGTTCCAGAGCAAGAATTACTATTCCCAGTTGAGAGATGAAGGAACTGAGGTTCACTGATTTGGCCAAGATCACAGAGCCTAAAAAGAAGGGTGGAAGGGTCAACAGAGCTCAACTCTTCAGCTCTTAATTCAGTATTCTTTTCCCAGACTGAGGGGGAAGGAAGGGGGGAGAACAGGAGAGAAGGGGGAGGAGAAGAAGAGAAAATAGGACGGAAGCTTAAGAAGCAGCTTTAATACCATGGTGGAAAGAGTCAAACTGTAGTTAGATAATAAGATAATAAACCATTTTTTGGTTAAGTCCTCATAGAAGGTAAACTGTTCTGACAGGTAGTACATCTTTATTGAAACTGAGCCGAAATAGTAGAGCTTCATTTGGGTTTCCTTTTTCCCCCTGTGCTCCTTGCTCATGGCCTCTCCAAAGGCAGTAAGTATTTGTTAAGTGAACATGCAGACTTGGGAACTCCACCTTGGTGTTTCGTCAAGGACAGATGAAAATGTTTTCACAGCATCTAAACCATATGATTTTTTTTGAAGTTTGAGTTTAAAGCATTTTCAACAAAATTTAATGTATATATGAGAAGCCACTACATGCCAAAGTGCTTGAAAGCCTGCCAGAGACAAAAAAAAATTCATCAAGAAGTTTAAAAAGAACCTGATACTAGGAGCCTACAATAAGAACATTTTGCTAAACTTAAAAAAAAAAAAATGAATATTCACTACTTTGCCCAAGTGTTCCCTGAGTTCTAATATGTTATATTCACAAATACCAAAATGTTTATGTCTGGATGTATACTATATAAAAATATAATACAAATAAATATAAAAATACATACTATATATGTATTTTTTAATCCAACAGCACCCTTTATTTTTTTAATTTACTTTTATTATGTTATGTTAGTCACTATACAATATATCATTAGTTTTTGATGTAGTGATCCATGATTCATTGTTTTCATATAACACCCAGTGCTCCATGCAGTATTTTTAAGTCTTTATATTTTTAGGCCGTACCATAATTATTTTAAAAGTATTTTATTCAATCAGAAAAAATCCAGGGTTTTTTTTGTTTTGTTTTTCTGATCCAAATCTGAATTCACATGATACACAGTACCAGCCATGACTGCAGAGTTAAACACTGTACAGGTTTTGGAAATGAGTTGGGGTTGATGGTGCATATTTAGCTAATTACAGTGGTTCCAAAGAGGGTCATTAAGACCCTCTTGCCACAAAGCATCTGCTGTGTTCTCACGCCCATTTATTATTACTCTCATTGACTAAATATAGCACTCACAATTTGAAAACTACCTTTGAACAATGCAAATGTTATGACAGAGCTGAGAAGAATGTTAGAAGACCCGTGCAAGAAGACCTTCCTACTTGCGGCACACTTGCCTCGTCAATGGCAAAACTGAACTGTGAAGTTGGCAAAGGACGAAAAATTTCGAACAACTCCAGTAAAACAGACCCCCCTCAGCTCAGATGAAAACTCTTTCCTGTCCAATGAACAGTAGGACTTGTTTTAATCAACTACGTGGAGACTGACAATTCATCCTGCCCTCTCCAAGGTGCAAACTTTGACCCTTCATTGGCATCACCACAGTGAACTTTCTAGCACATGGAAAACATAAACTGTCCCCGTCAGAGAACCATTTGGCAGAGCTGCTCATTTGTGTGTTTCCTTATCTGGCAAGTAAGTAAATTTATGTGCATTTTTAATCACTGTGGTGGTCTATCCTTCAACAAATTTAAAGTAGAAGTTACAACAACTTAGTTGGCCTTATCCTGTTGTTACGCCTTTTTTTTTTTTTTCCAAAAACATGGTTTATTACTTGCTACAATTTGCTATTTCCCAACACAAAATACCTGTCCTTATATTTCTATTATCTTATTATTTGAAAATATTAAACAAAAAAACAAAGTTTTGGGAAAACCATAAATCCTACCCCCAAATCCTGAATGCATGAGAAGATAGAAAATTGTAATGAAGTAAGTCTAATGAACTTCTGGAGATTCTATAAGTAATACTTTCACAGAGAAAGGAATAATGATGACACTAAATTATACTGGAAAGCCTTTAATATACTACAAATTATCATTAGAGTGATACTATGATATTAAATCTCTTTATCCAAAATTAGAAAACATTTAAATAGAAGGCACTAGAATTTCTAATTAGTTTCCATCAGTTCTTTCCCAGCATTAAGCCCATATCCCTTAATCCCTAAATTCCACTTGGTTGTCTTCTACACATGTGTTAATGTCCTGAACAAATGTCATCTCTGGTGTGTTTCCCCCCCAAAATGTCAGCCTCAAAACTTCTGGCCTAACCAACTGTCCCTTCATCCAGGTTCACAAAGGATGTCACACTCACTTCCCATACAGCATTTGTCATGCATTCTTCTAGTTAATTACATACATGTCTGCTCTTCTAATAGGATTTTGTGTTTTGTAAAAGCACAGGCTGTGTCTGATTTACCTTTGGATCTGACTGGTTAACTATTATATTGGTGATCATTAAATCTGCTTCCACCATGGTAATTTTATTAGGAGATACTATGTGATACACTGGACTTTCTTTAGCTCCACAACTCTGCTGGTAATATCCTACCTGAATTTCATACATTAATATGTATAATATATATGCATGTGTGTTTACAAGTCTGAAGTTTTTAAGTATCATAATTTATGGATAGCCATCAATGATGTGTTAAATAAATTACTCAGAATTTAATTAACAAATGGCATGTGCCCAGCACACTTCTCATGTCACATAACTGATTATATTTGATGACATAAATATAACTTATTATGTTTGATCTAAGAAGAAAAAGGGGGATGATCTAAAAACAGAACTAGAAATATTCTTTATAGATTTACAGTGTGACACAGAGGACACAGTTTGAGTTTGGGATTTTGACATCTGGGTTCAAATCTTGGCTCAGTCACTTCCCTGACTGGTGATCCTGGTAAAAGTAACCAATCTCCCTGAACCTTTCAAATAAAGATTGTATCTAATTTATAGTGAGGACAAAAGAAAACAAAGAATGTAAAGTTGTGGGCAGAGTGACTACCACCCTGGAGGCATGTGATTAATTGAGCTCTTTTAGTTATTTTATCTTTTTCTCTGTTAAGTTCTGGGTTTGGGGCTCAAGCATCTCTGGTCCCAGAAAAGACAGACAAAGTATTTAGTAGAGCTACTGAACTCCTAGCTAGGCTTGATGGCATCTTATTTTCTGGCCAAGCCCATGGAGATAACTAAGCTTATGCAACAGCTCGAGAGGCAGATGAGAAAACAAAACAAAATGAGGCTTGATGAGAAACAAAGGAGGCAGGAAGTGTGAGAGGTGACATGAATGACTTCCCCTTAGCCAGAAACCAAGCAGCTCATTGCTTCATTACACAGATTTACAACCTTTTAGAGACAGAGAAGAATATCTAGTAATCTTGGCTTTACTAATGGGGAAACCGAGGCTTACGAGCAAAAGAAGTAGTCTGAAGTTCCACGGCTGGCGGCAGTAGATGTGGCAAAGGAGGTCAGCTTCCCTGACATTCGGTCTCGTGCTCGTCCTTCTAAGCAGTCACACCTCTAGCTCAGATGAACAAGGTGATACCAGCTAGGACACTAAGTTTCCAACCCCTTGATCAGCTACCTATTACCGCAGAAATCTTCCAAAGGATATACACCAGAAAACACTCACAGGAAATGCACACTTTTAATTTCTAGTTAGGGTTGCTCTCCACTCTCTCATCCCACGCCCTTTCTTGCCCTCATGCTCAGGGCTGGATCTCCTGTGAGTCTCAAGGACTCTTACTCTCCCTTTGGCCAAATGTCTGGACCAGAAGTAAGCCTGAGGTCCGTTCTGTATTTACTTCCCTTGGGTCCCCATGGATCATGCTGGGCCTTTTAAGGCCAGTAGGCACCTGAAGCAGGAAGCACCCACGTTCATTTCATTACATCAGCCTCCTCAGATATTAATAACAGCCATTAACCATTAACAGTATAGCCACTATCATCTTATAGTGCCCAGTATATAAGTAGGAATATGCTGGCTGATTTACATGTATTATATCCTTTCATCTCCACATGACCTATAGGGTAGTATAGATTTATAGCTGAGAAAGCAGAGTCAAGTGATGTGCCTAAGATATGCAATTCAGTGGTAGGGCTGTCAGACCTGGACTCCATGCTCTTAACAGTTATGATGTTGCCTTTCCTTTTAGTAGAGAGATCAAAGAGTGTTTGGGTTCTTTATAGCAAATTCCCTCCATTCACTAAAAGTTATGTCTTCCGTGAAGGAAGCCCAATTTTGCATCATTAAAGACATTATTTTTCTCACATACATATCAAAATTTCTCTTCTGTGTAGAAAAGACTATGTAGGGGCAGGTGAAAGACTTGAATTCTTCCTAAAGGTTAGAGTTTGCCCTTGAAGGAAATTTAATTACTCTTTATTTAGAAAAGACTCTATCTCCACCTATAAACTGCTATAAACCTCCAGGAGTTCCTGTTAAAAAAAAAACCATGATTTTTGGGGTGCCTGGGTGGCTCAGTCGTTAAGCGTCTGCCTTCGGCTCAGGTCATGATCCCAGGGTCCTGGGATCGAGCCCTGCGTTGGGATCCCTGCTCGGCTGGAAGCCTGCTTCTCCCTCTCCCACTCCCCCTGCTTGTGTTCCCTCTCTCGCTGTCTCTCTCTCTGTCAAAAAATAAATAAAATCTTTTAAAAAAAACCCATGATTTTCTTTATAAATCATGTGGGGCTGGGGAATGGTTTTTCCTGTTTCTTTTTAAATGACTATGGGAAGAAAAAAGTCAAAGCAATGTATTAGTGAATAACCCCTCTCTCTACATCTGTGTTGTGTGTGTGCATGTGTGTAAGAATATATACACACGTATACAGTCTTCTCACTAAAACACGTCATTTCGCTTCACCAAAACCAATACTTGGTAATTGCAGTTGACATCTATTGGTGCCAACTAAATGCCGACTAACGGGCTGGGTTCTGTGAGCTTTGTGTGGGATGAGATGGCCCTACTCTCGAGGAGTTCCCAGTTAAAGATACACGTCCTTCTATACACTTCAGTAATTTACCAAAGGAAATCAACTTTCCAACATAATTAGGATTTTCTTCTTAATTCCAGGAAATAAATTACCTCTGGTCGGGGGACAGTGGCACTGAATGTGTCAATTTCCACTATTTATAACACACGCATTACTATTTTCCTCAGCATGGTTATCTTACCTTGATCTTTTGGTGGTACTGATAAGGAATTCTGCATTATGATGTACTGGACTTGAATCGCAACTTCCCTAAAAATAACCAAGCACAAATAATAATTAGAAAACAATTCAGATGCTTTGTTAATACATACGAACAATGTACATTATAAGCTCTTTAAAAATTTTTCCTATTTATAATTATCTGAGTAATAAGAAATGGACTGTGGTATTAAGAAACTAATTATTTTACTTCCTTCTCTTTTGTATACAGACAGGGTTATATGGAGTGTACTGGTGTGGGCTTGGAGGCAGAAGCAATGACACAGTGAGAGAGGAACTGTATCTGCATCTCTGCCCGCAGTGGCAAAAAAAAAAAAAAAAAGGGTAGGCAAAATTAAGATTCCCTAAAAATGCCCTGGCAGATAATTATGTTTCATATACTCTATTTAAGAGAAAATAACCTAAATGTTTCACAATATATGTAAAGGTAGCATAATTGCAGTGTACTCATTTGATGAAATATAATTCAGTCATTAAGATACAATTATGAAGATTATGTAGCAAGCTGGAAAATTCACTGAATAAACATGGTAAATGACATACACCCTAGGATTACAACTATATAAAAAACAAAGGCATAGCAAAATGCATGACAGGAAATATGGTAAGATGTGTACTGGCAATGTGTTTGTTGAGGTACTTCTGGGGTTTCTGCCTCCTATTTAGCTATTTTCCAAACTGTCTATAATATAATGTACATTCAAAACATTTGAATACAAAAATAAGGCAGTTAAAGACCTTGAAAAAAATATAGGTAAATATTTTATAAGCCGTCAAACACAGAAGTGTTTCAAGCATGACATCAAAGACAGAAGCCATCAAGGTAAAGACAGACGGATCTTTCTATTTAGAATTTTAAATGTTTTTAAATAGAAAATTAGCCAAAATTAAAGAGCAGGACTTCTGCTATAGCCAAGATTGAGTAACAGAGACCAGATTTGTCCTCCTGCCTGAAACAAGCCAAAATATAGACAAAACATGTGAAACAGTATTTCAAAACATTGGACATCAGATCGAAAGACTGTTCCCTTGGGAGACAGGAAACAAATGAGAAGAGCCGTATGACAATGCTGAAGGAAGGGAGAACTCTGGTGGAGATTCCCAGAGTAATGGAGAAAAGAGAGCTGTAGAAAGAGAAAGAGCAAAGAAGAGGATCTCCATTGGGTATTTGCATATGTACTGATCAGCACATGCAAGTAAAGAAACTACCTGAGGTCAGGGGAAGATCCAAGCTTCTCAACACTCACAGAGGGGCAGGGATATCACCTCTTCCTACCAGTCAGACTGAAGAAACTCCTAATTCAAAGGACATCGAGTAGAGGACACAGAAGGGTCTTGCCTGAGTAGAGGAAATAATCAAACCCTACACCAAGCCATTTCTCTGGTTTCATAGAACAAATTGTAAAGCGAGACTGAAAGGGAACAAACTATTTCCAAGTGTCGTAACTGTAAATTTAGAACAGACCTACAAAAATATCCATCACCCAACAAAGTAAAATTCATCATATCTGACATGTAATTAAAAATTATCAAGCATACAAAGAAGCAGGAAAACATGAGCCATAATGCAGAAAATAATCAAAACTGACCCTGAACTGACACACGTTAAAATTAGCAGTCAAGAATGCTACGTTCTAACTGTAATTAAGTAAGGACTGTATTTCATATATTTCATAAAAAGTTAAATACAGATAGGAAAGATATAAAAAAGATCTATGTAAAATTTCCAGAGATGAAATCTATAATATATAAAATGAAAATACACTAGATGGGATTAACAGCATATTACCCATGCCAAAAGAAAATGTTAGCAAACGTGAAGACATAGTAACTAGAGATTTTCCAAAAGGAAACTCAGGAAGAAGAGAGAAAAAAGAAGGAAGGAAGGAAGGAAGGAAGGAGAGAGAGAGAGAGAGAGAGAGAGAGAGAGAGAGAAAGAAAGAAAGAAAGAAAGAAAGAAAGAAAGAAAGAAAGAAAGAAAGAAAGAAAAAGAAAGAAAGAAAGAAAAAAACGAACAAAAAGAAAGGAAGGAAGGAAGAAAGAAAGAAAGAAAGAAAAAACGAACAAAAAGAAAGGAAGAAAGAAAGAAAGAAAGAAAGAAAAAGAGAGAGAAAGAAAGGGGGGACGGAGGGAGGGAGGAAGAGAGAAAGAAGAAGAAAAGAAAGGAAGGAATGATTACTGAGCTATAGGACAACTTCAAGTAGCCTAATATATTAGTAATTGGAGAGGAGAAAAATGGAAGGACAAAAAAAAATCATTTTAGAAATAATGGCAGAAATTGTTCCAAATTTGAGTAAAGTTATAAACACACAGACCCCAAAAGCTCAAAATTACCTGAAGCATAAAAAACACTGAAAACTACACCAAAGCATATCATGACCAAATTGTTCAAAACTAGTGAAAAAAAATTTTCTTAAAGGCATTCCAAAGATACATTACATATAGAGGATTTCTTGTTGGAAACAATGCAAGTGAGAAGACAGTGGAGCAGCATCTTTAAAATACTGAAATAAAAAACCTGTAATCTAGAAATCTATGTTCAGAGATAGTATATTTAAAAAATAAAGGAGAAATGAAGATATTTTATAAATACAAAGCTGAAAAAATAATTACTAGTTCACTCACACTATAAAAATGCTGAACAATGTCTTTTAGGCAGAAGGAATGCTAGGTTAGAATATGGATCTACACATAGGAAGGAAAATTATAGAAATGGGAACTGTACAGTAAGCATACAAGGCTTTTTTTCTTAATATTTAAGTGTCCTAAAAATATGACTATTTAAATAAGAATAATTAAGAATGAAAAGTGGGGTTTAGAACATGTAAACATGATATATGATAACAATAGGACAAAAGTTGAGAGGGGACTAATATAAGTATACAATTGTGAAGTTCTTATATTATCAGTGAAGTGGTATAATATGACTGCAAGGTAGATTATGATAAGTCAAACATGTCTATTACACATCTCAAAGCAACAACTAAAATCACAAAACAAAGAAGTTTAGTGAAAAGCCAACAATTTAAAAATGGAATCATAAAAACACGTGGTTTTCAAGGGAAAATAGAAGAACAGAATAAAACAGATGGGACAAATAGAAATAAGATAGCAAGATGATAGATTAAAACCTAATCATATCAATAATCATATTAAATATAAATGATCTAAATATCCCAATAAAAGAATAAAGTTTGGATAAAAATGCAAGACCCAACTATATGTTGCCTATAAGAAAGGCACTTTAAATATGGAGATACAAATAGGTTATAAGTAAAAGAATGGAAAAAGAGTTAGCACCAGACAAAAGAAAGGTAGATTAGCTATATTAGAATCAGAAAAAGTAGATTATAGAGCAATGAATATTACCAGGCATAAAGAAGGTCATTTCATAATTATAAAAGGTCAATGCATCAAAAAGATATAATAATCCCAAATAGTTATGTTCCAAATAATTGAGCTTCAAAATACATAAAGCAAGAACTAACAGAACTGCAAGGAAAAAATAGACAATAATTTATAACCATACTCAATAAGAGAAAATCACTAAAGATATTAGAGGGCAACTTGACCCAATTGACATTTATAAAACATCCCACCCAACACTACAGAATATACATTGTTTTCAAGTGCACATGAAATATTTATCAAGAAAGACCATATTCTGGGCCATAGAAAAAGTCTCAATACACTTAAGAGGATTCAAGTCATATAACGTATGTTCTCTGACCACAGTGGAATTAAAGTAGAAACCATAAAAACACAAATATTACCTGGAAAATCTCCAAATACTTGTTAATTAAATCACACACTTATAAAATAACCTATGAGTTCAAAGAAGAAAGCAAAATGAAAATTACGAAGTTTTTTGAACTGAATGAAATGCAAACACAACACATCAAAAAGTAGTACACAGAGGGAAATTTAGAGTAAGCATCTCTTTTAGAAAGTAGGCCTCAAGTCAATGACCTCAGTTTCTACCTTAAAAACCAGAAAAAGCAAATTTAAACCAAAGTAAGTGGAAGAAAAGAAGAGATTGGAGAGTATAATAAGTGAAATGAACAGAAAAACAGATAAAAATAAATTAAATCAAAAGCAGATTCTTCAAGAATATCAATGTATTTGATAAACCTTTAGCTTAATCAAAAGAAAGAAGACACAAATGACCAGTATCAGCAATGAGAGAGGTGACCTCACTATAGACACTACCGCTATTAAAAAAATAGGGATCATTACAAACAACATTTTGGCAGTAAATTTGATAAGTTAAATTAAATGAACAATTTTCCTGAAAGACACAAACTACCAAAGCTCACTCAAGAAGTCTCTATATTTTCAAAGAAACTGAATTTCTAGTTAAAAATTTTCCCTCAAAGAAAATTCCAGTCTGCAATGGTTGGTTCTGTGAAATTTACTGAATATTTAAAGAAGAAACAATACCAGTTATGCACAAATTCTTCTAGAAAATTGAAAAGGAGGAGGAAATTCTAATAATCTAATTCTATGAGGCCAATATTAAAGAGATATTATACAGATATTATACAATATTAAAACCAGACAAAAAGCCACTAAAAGGAAAGAAACCTCCAGACCAACATCCTTCATAACATAAATGCAAAAATTACAAACAAAATTTTAGACCAAAGACACCACAAAAAGAGAAAATTACAGGCCAATATCCCTGATGAACACAGACGCAATAATCCTCAACAAAATACTAGCAAACTGAATTCAACAATATATTAAAAAGATTATTTACCATGATCACATAAGATGTATTCTAGGGATGCGAGGGTGGCTCAATATTTGCAAGTCAATCAATATGATACTTTACATTAACAAGAGAAAGAATAAAAACCACATTATCATCTCAATAGATGCAGAAAAAGCATTTGACAAAATACCACATCCATTCCTGATAAAAACCCTCAACAAAGTGGATTAGAAGGAACATAACTCAACATAATAAAGGCCATATTTGAAAAACCCACAGCTAGCATCATATTCAATGGGGAAAAACTAAGAGCTTTTCCCCCAAGATCAGAAGCAAGACAAGGATGTCCACTCTCACCACTTTTATTCAACATAATATTGGACATCCTAGCTGCAGCTATTAGATAAGAAAAAGAAATAGCAGGCATCGAAACTGGTAAGGAAGAAGTAAAACTTTCACTATTTGCAGATGACATGATACTATATATAGAAAACCCCAAAGACTCCACAAAAAAAAAAAAAAGACTCCACTATTAGAACTGATAAATGGATTCAGTAAAGTCACAGGAAACAAAATTAATATACAGAAATCTGTTGCATTTCTGTATATTAATAATGAAGTAGCAGAAGAAGAAATTAAGAAAACAATCCATTTACAATTGCACCAAAAAGAACAGGATACCTAGGAATAAATTTAACCAAGGAGTTGAAAGACCTATACTCTGAAAACTATAAAACACTGATGAAAAGATATTAAAGTCAACACAAGCAAATGAGAAGTTATTCCATGCTCACGTACTAGAAGAATATTACTAAAATGTCCATAGTACCCAAAGCAATCACAGATTCAATGTAATCCGTATCAAAATAGCAACAGCATTTTGTCACAGAATTAGAAAAAATAATACTAAAATTTGTATGGAATGACAAAAGACCCCAAATAGCCAAAGCAATCTTGAGAAAGAAGCACAATGCTGAAGGTATCAGAATTCCAGATTTCAAACTATACTCCAAAATTACGGTAATCAAAACAATATGGCAGTGGCACAAAAACAGACACACAGATCAACAGAACAGAATAGAGAGCCCAGAAATAAACCTATGATTATACGGTCAATTAATCTATGCCAGAGGAGGCAAGAATATACAATGGGAAAAGACCTTTTTCAATAAATAATGTTGGGAAAACTGGAGCACTACATGCAACTGGGTCACTTTCTTACACCATACAAAAAAATTACCTCAAAATGGATTAAAGAACTAAACATGAAACCATAACACTCCTAGAAGAAAACATAGGTAGTAATTTCTTTGGTATCAGCCTTAGCAACATTTTTTCCCTCAGGCAAGGGAAACAAAAGCAAAAATAAACTATTGGGACTACATCGAAATTTTGCTTTTTGCATAGCAAAAGAAACCAACAGAACAAGGCAACTTACTTACTGGGAGATATTTGGAGTGGAGACTCTTTGGGGAGTATTTTTACAATATGCTGAGGCTTAAAGTTCCACATTCCTTTTGATTCAGACCTTCCTTCCGCTTCAGAAAGTATTCATTATCATACTATACTATGGCCTGGTAGAACCAAAAGACAACCGACAGAATGGGAGAAAATATTTGCAAATGACATATCAGATAAAGGGCTAGTATCCAAAATCTATAAAGAACTTATCAAACTCAACACCCAAAGAACAAATAATCCAATCAAGAAATGGGCAGAAGACATGAACAGACATTTTTCCAAAGAAGACATCCAAATGGCCAACAGGCACATGAAAAAGTGCTCAACACCGCTTGGCATCAGGGAAATCCAAATCAAAACCTCAATGAGATACCACCTCACACCCGTCAGAATGGCTAAAATTAACAAGTCAGGGAACGACAGATGTTGGCGGGGATGTGGAGAAAGGGGAACCCTTCTACACTGTTGGTGGGAATGCAAGCTGGTGCAACCACTCTGGAAAACAGTATGGAGGTTCCTCAAACAGTTGAAATTAGAGCTACCATTCGATCCAGCAATTGCACTACTGGGTATTTACCCCAAAGATACAAATGTAGGGACCTGAAGGGGTACGTGCACCCCAATGTTTATAGCAGCAATGTCCACAATAGCCAAACTGTGGAAAGAGCCAAGATGTCCATCGACAGATGAATGGATAAAGAAGAGGTGGTATATATACACAATGGAATATTATGCAGCCATCAAAAGGAATGAGATCTTGCCATTTGCAACGACGTGGATGGAACTGGAGGGTGTTATGCTGAGTGAAATAAGTCAATCAGAGAAAGACATGTATCATATGACCTCACTGATATGAGGAATTCTTAATCTCAGGAACAAACTGAGGGTTGCTGGAGTGGTGGGGGGTGGGAGGGATGGGGTGGCTGGGTGATAGACATTGGGGAGGGTATGTGCTATGGTGAGCGCTGTGAATTGTGCAATACTGTTGAATCACAGATCTGTACTTCTGAAACAAATAACGCAACATATTTTAAGAAAAAAGAAAAAGAAGAAGATAGCAGGAGGGGAAGAATGAAGGGGGTAAGTCAGAGGGGGAGACGAACCAGGAGAGATGATGGACTCTGAAAAACAAACTGAGGGTTCTAGAGGGGAGGAGGGTAGGGGGATGGGTTAGCCCGGTGATGGGTATTAAAGAGGGCACATTCTGCGTGGAGCACTGGGTGTTATGAACAAACAATGAATCATGGAACACTATACCAAAACAAATTATGTAATATATGGTGATTAACATAACAATAAAAAAATTGAAAAAAAAAATAGTACTATACACTACTGCCATCCATCTTCATTATCATCATCCTTATTACCTTTTTAAAATTCTTCAGGGTGCCATTTAAAATATGCACAAAAAGTAAAACCCCTAAGTAAATTAGGATATATTTTTACAATAATGCTATTACAATGTTTCTTAAATTATTTAAAATATAAAAAATGCTTATCATACATTTTTGTATGAAAGCGGCTGGTTATGGAGAGGTATGGTTCAATACTTTCCCCCCATATATGCATGAGAAAAGCTACCAAATATTAAAAGGGGCTATTTCTTACCTTTTTTTTTTTTTAAGATATATTTTTTTAGAGAGAGTGTGCGTGGGTGTGTGTGAGCAGGGGCGGGGGGCAAAAGGGAAAGAAAATCTCAAGCAGACTCCCCACTGAGCACAGAGCCTGATACAGGGCTCAATCCCAGGACCCTGAGACCATGACCTGAGCTGAAATCAAGAGTCAGATATTCAACTGACTAAGCCACCGAGGCACTTCTAAAAGGGGCTATTTCTGAGTGGGGGATACTGTTTACTTTCCTTTTTATATTTGTGGATATATGACTAAGTTTCCCTAATGAACTATCTTTGCCATCAGAAAAAAAAAAAAAAAGACAAGTCTTTATATTATTGCTCTGGAATGCTACATGAGATAAGGAGTGCCATTAAAATAATTTTACCTGTACCCCCAATATTTTGGCATTTAAAGTAGAAAATTTGCTCAAATAGAGTCTAATGTCTTCTTCTGCCACTGTTGTATTTAACTCTACTGTAATTATGAAAAGTGAATAAATTATGTAATAAATGCGCCTAATGCTTATTAAAGAAAACATGAATAATCATAATCTTGCATCTTCTGATTGGGCTGAAAATAAAAGTGCATTATATAAATGTGCTAGAGGAAAAGTGGCATAAAAAGTCACATAAGATCTAACAGTATCTTTCAAATATCACACGAGCAAAGTCAATATGCATCTTTACTCAAGGCACCATGATTCAGGACTAGTAGTCAGTATATACAATTTCTGATAATTATAACCTGACTTTTCTCACTTGAATGCTCAAAGGTATTTTAAGTAGAAAAATCTACCTGAAAGGAAAATATGTTAGCTAATGCAAAGAGTGAATGCTATCAATTATAGCAAGATTTAATATAATATGCTTTATAAATCACTCATATGAGTACTTTTAATTTCAGTTAATATGTCATTTTTTAAGAGTTGATTAAAAATGAAAATTGGGTGAACTGGTTACTTGAGAAGTAACAGCTTGATGGTTCTGGAAATGGAAATCTCCCATTTATTCCTAGTTGAGAAAAGCTAAGGCAGACATTGCCTTGTCTTTGTTATGCTACCTTGCCTTAAAAATAAATTTAGATAAAGAACCTTACAGAATATATAAAAATCATTGGCTCCATGCTCAATGAGCTTATTAACATTAACCACGGTGTGAGTATTTGTTTAAGTGCATGCTCTTTTGTGTATATATGGGCACCAACCAGAGCTGCAATGTAGCCATTCATCTAGATTATTATTTCTAGGGAACCATTTCCTAGAGAAGAAACATGTCATACATCACCTGCCTGATACACTGTCATTCAGATAAATGCCATAATAAGTGGCCAGGAGAACCTAAAATACTAAAATATTTTAAAAGGTAATAAAGTTTTGGGTGCCTTACCATTGATAATTTGTAACAGGCTCTTCTTTGTATGTTTAAGATAATGTAATTGGGCAGCTGCTCGTCCCACGGGCCTTCCTCTAGCTTTGATTCTACTGTGACTTTTGATTTTAAAGTATCGTACAGTGACTCTCACACAGGTTCTAAGTTTGAGGCTAGAACTGGAGTGGGTAAATCCACAGGTGAGAGTCTTCCCGACACTAACTCTTCCGCACCGAGTGCTTACTATGTGCAGGACCTACCAGGTAATTCACACATACCTCTTAGCCTCACCTGAGGATCAGCAGTTGTTATCTTTCAAGTCAAGAAACTGAGGCTCAAAGAAATGAAGCAACATGTGCAAGGTCACAAGGATGAGCCAGAATTAATGTCCTCAGGTGTGTGTCTGATTCTTAAATTCATATACATGTTCCCGCTCTCCCACATGCAGATTTTCCCTTCCCCACCATCCTTCCTCCCTTTTTTCTGATGCACACATGAACACACATACAAGTGTGCTTCAAGTCAATGGAAATACGCACAGAACGTTTTTGTGCTGGATACTAGAATAGAAGGAAAATCAGGGAAACAAAGAATGGGAACAAAGTGAGGGAAATGGGGAAAAGTGGTTTAGTGAAGCTGGGAAAGGAGTGAACCTGGGGAATAAAAGAATTCAGGGAGAAATGGCAGTCATCTTCAACATATGAAGAGAAGCTACTTGGAAGGAGTGAAGGGACCCTCTGTAGCTCCAGGAGGCAGCACTAAGACCAGTGAGGGAGACAACTGATAAGGGGGCAAATTTCACCTGGATACCAGGAAGAACTTCCTCATGACTACTGATATTCAACTATGGAACCTACTCCGTAGCATGCTATGGGAGATATTAAATTCTGTCACCAAAAAAGTTGAGGGAGAAGCTGACTGAAGTTTTGGTTTTCCACCCTAAGAATACATACAGTACACCTTAGGAACATGGCAGTGAAGGGCTGAGAAAGGTGGTATAACCCCAGACAACATGTAACTGAAAAAGCCACCTTCTTTTACATATTAAGGAAATGAAACCGATCATGACACAGAGGAGGAAAAAAAGGAAGTGCTTGAATGAACTCATACTTGAGAAGTATTCAACGCTGCTGCTCTTGTCCTTTATATACTCAGGTATTGTTTGAAAAAATTTAATGCACTTGAGAATGAATTTTCCTAGCTTGTTTTAAGTAATTTCATGTGTCCATTATATTTCACTATTTTTTTTACTTTTCAAATCAATTTTATTGAGATATAATTTACATACAACAAACATACACACAAACATACACCCCAGTGTCGTAATCACATTCTTTATTCATATTAGGGGCCTGGCTGGCAGGACAGAGTGCCCCTTCCAGGGCTAGCTAATCCTGCCGACAGCAAACAACTCCCCTGTGAACACTTGTTTCATATGCAAACGAACCAATCAGAGTCCATATCCCCAACCACCTCCATTACCTTAATGTCACACAACTTGCCAATATTTTCCCTGGCCTAAATCACGCCAGGGCCGGGTACCAGACATCGAGGACCACCCTACAGCCTGGAGCTGCTCAAATCATTCAAACTAGCCAATCCTAAACTGTCTCTCTTGCCTTGCCTTGCCTCTCCTTTATTGTGGAAGACCACAATAAAGGCTCTCGGCCATGCTTTCCCATAGCCCTTTCTGCCTTCTGATCAACCCTGGAACTTCCCAATGTGTGCCCTCTCCTCTTAGGAACTGTAAGAGATAAATTCCTTTTTCAAAGGTAGTTTTCCCTGTGTCTTTCACCCTACCACACCTGAAACAAATTCCAGATATATTTGAAGAAAAAATAAAATGTGAGTATCACTTCGGAAAGTTTCCTCATTACCTGAAAAAGTTCCCTTGTGCTCTTTATAGTCAATCTCCACCCCTCATCACGGGACCCAAGCAATCACTGATGCTTTCTGTCACCATACATTAGCTTTGCCTGTTCTAGGATTTCATATCACTTCATATCGATCAAACAGTATGAATTCTCTTCTTGTATGCATCTAATCATTCCTTTCTCTTGTTGAATGGTATTCTGTCCTATGACTATAACACAAATAACACAATTTGTTTATCCATGCACCCACTGATGGGCATTTTCCTTGTTGACAGTTTTGGGCTATCATGAAAAAACAGTGCTACAAATATTTGTGTCCAAGTCTTTGTGTAGATAAATGTGTTCACATCTCTTGGGTGAAAGCCTAGGAGTGGAATTTAGTCGAGGGTGGTATATTAACTGCATATTTAACTTTAAAAGTAATTAACTGCTTGTTTTCCAAAGTGGTTGTACTATATTCCATTGATTTAAAAAACTCTTCTAGGCAATGACTGAATTCATGTTTTTTGAGATCTTTACATAAATAAGAGGATCTGAATCCCTTAAGTTCAATTTTGTTAAAATAATATAAGCTTATAGAACATAAATTCTGACTAATAGTAGTATTCATCATTCACTCAATTGTAATAAATTCTTATTCCTAGCTCTGTCCTATCTAAGAAACAAATAATAAAATTCTCAAATTGGTACTAAAGGATTAGAAAAGCTGAAAGAGAATCTATAAATTTTGATCCACTTAGAAAATTCTTAGTGCTTCATTAATATAATGTATTAATATTTGACAAGCTCCTTCCTTCCCTAAATGACTGCATACTGCTAATGAGTTCAGTAAGAAAGCCCCTCTTTAAATTCAGATATTTCTGAATGTCAGCCACTGAGAGAGTAAAGTACTTTACAGAGTCATCCTGGGGGACTAATTTGTTTAAAACCCTTCAAAGCCAACTTCTTTTCTACTTAGGGTTGGGGAAATTTTGGAAGTACATAGTCCTATTTCTCCTAATTTTTTAGATGTGTTAAGTTGGTGTCACCAGATGCTCACTACTGTTCTCCAAGCCAAAAAACCCTAAAAGATTAGACTGACTCAGGACCACATTCCAGCCTAATCTCAATGAGTTAAATGCAATGTAAAAAGGATCAGCAAACTCAGTAAGAAGATACACATTTTTAACTAAAACTTCTTACTGTGTGGCCCTGGAGAAGTCATTTTATCTTTTTTTCTGTTTCAGTTTCCCCAAATTAGGAAGGGAGAGATAATAATGTGTAACTGGTTTGACTAATTAAAAAGCATTAAACTAGATCTTACGTGTTGAAAATAACATTGTAAAAAAAATACTATACAAAAAAGAGTATGTTTTATATGTTAACAAAGTTCTCCAGGATTCTTCCAAAAGTAAAGAAATACTTATTATTATCTTTGGCATTTCCAAGGGAAAAAAGGGAATACAGTAGAACATACCTAGAAACATAAACAACATTATTTCCAGCTGTAGGATCTAATCATTTGCCCTCATACAGTACACGTACATATAGATACTCGGTTCCTTACCATGTGCTGTATGTACAAGTGAACAAGGCAAGATGTTTGGGAGGGTATTTTTCTGTCTTAATCAAAATCTATTCAGGAAAATATGTTCTAGCCTGAGGCCTTCTTTTCTTTTCCCTTCACAGGATTTCTATATAATTTCCTCCAAGTCCTGTGGCTCTAAGCACAATTCCACATTTATATTTCTAGTACCCAGGTTCCAGGGCGAGATGTTCTCTGCTTACTACATATTTCCACTTGGCTACCTGCAGACTAAATGTAGCTCCTGCTTCCTCTGAAAGGGTTTTTCAAAATTATCGCCTCTCCTCCAAACGCATTACTGCCTTAGGTCAGGTCTTGATGCTATTACAACAGCCTCCTCAATTCTCTGCCTGCCTCCCGGCTTCCATCTTTCCAACTATTCTTTGTGAAACAGCTAGAACTCTCTTTCCCTTTTTCCTTTTTAATGAAAACATTTTTTATTTTATTTAGATTTGCTGAGGTATAACTGACAGATAAAACTGTACAGAGTGTTCAGTATGATGATGTGACGTATGTATACTTTGTGAAATGGTTACCACAATCAGGGTAATTACCATATGGACCATCTCACATAGCTACGTGTGTGTGCGTGCACGCTGAGGACACTTAAGTTCTCCCTTTTAGCAAATTTCAAGGAAACAACACAGTATTGCTAACTATAGTTGCCATGTTGCACGTTAGATCCCCAGAGACAAGCACTTTCAATTCTCAGAGCTGATTCTTCTGGTGTTTATATCTCCGCATCGTGAGTAACATGCTTATGACCCTACTTCTCGATTGGTCACTTTTAGGCAGTATCTACTGTGGTTCCACTGTGGAGAATGAAGAGCTATCTCTATTTTTCTCTCCCCATCAACAAAAATCCTGCTTAATCATTTTTCTGAGTATAGAATTCCAGGTTGAAATTTAAAGGCGTTGTTCCACTACCTTTCGCTTTCCAATGTTGGTGTTAACAAAACCAAAGTTATTTGTAGTCCTTTGTATGCAGTCTGTTTTCATTTTTTCTCTATGGAAACAATGTTTAGAAATTTCACAATTTTGTATCTCAGCATATTTTCATCCATTTGCCAAGTGTTTGGTGGGCCTTTTCAACCTGGAAACTCTTATATTCAGATCCTGGGTTATTCAATTTTTGTTTTGTTTTGTTTTTGAGAGTTCCTAATTTACTTTTCTCTGCTTTTTCCCCCTTGAACTCTTATTATTCAGATGTCCACCCTCCCTGGACAGTTATATTTAGTTACACCCTTTCCCCCTCTTCCCAGGTCTTCTCTCTTTTACTTTTCCTCTTTCTGGAAAAATGTATCTTCCAGTGTTTCAACTGAGTGCCAACTGTCATCTTTACCCAGTGGTCCATGAATGGTCTTTTTTTTTTTTTTTTTTTTAAAGTAATCTCTATACCCAATGTGGAGCTTGAACGTACAACCCCAAGATCAGGGGTCCCATGCTCCAGCGACTGAGTCAGCCAGGCACCCCCATGAATGGTCTTTTTAATGCAAATCTAATCGTGCTTTTCCTGGGCCTCCGGTTCTTCAGTGGCTCCCCTGTTGTCCACAAGGTAAAGTCCGACCTCTTCAGCACAGTCCGACCTCTTCGGCACAGCACACGAGGCCTTCTACACACTGGCCTGTGGGGTCATCGACGCTACATTATTAAGAGCTGCATCTCCAAGGCAACCAAACAGGTCCACTCATACGCCTCCACAATTCTTCATGGAAAGACCTTCTCTCCCCTGTCTTGCTACATAATTCCTACTTACCTTCCTCTGCAATGTCCACCTGGCCAATTCGAGGCATTTTTATTGATCTGTCCATTATCTTCCAACACACTTTGGCTCTCTCTTAGCATGTAGCATCTGTTTAAATCCATCTGTTTCCCCCTTAATTTGGTGAGTTTCTTGATGGTGGGACAATGTCATATTTATCTCTATGCTTCCAGAACCTAGAGGTGACTGGTCTATAATAAGGTTTAGTAAATGTTTATTAAATGAGTAAGTCACTAGTCCTATAAAAACAATAGTGCTAGAAATTATTTAACAATATGTGCACAGTTCCACCTAATGCTTTTTATACCACTTAAATCTTTTAGTTTGCAACAGTAAGTTCCTAAAATTCTGAGTAATTTTTTCATGAATAGTGATTTTTTAAATCTGAAGCAATGTCTTTTTCATCTTGCCACGATTATACTTTTCCATAACCTGAAGTGACAGATAATTGACTAAGTTAATTTTTCAGTAGTAAATTTCCTTTGATCATGACAGATCGCCTGGTTGTGTTTTTAGAAGGACTGAAACACTCCTAAAATGACTTAAAGATTATCTTATGTAACCATAAAAAAAAATGTCCTACTTTCAGTTTCTCTAGTACCAGGCTTGAGGCTTTTCAGATAGATCAACACTGTTTTAAGTGTCATCACCTACCCATAAAAAGTCCTAGGAAACAATGATTCCCAGCATTATATATAAGTGCAATACGCTGATGCTGCAGCTTTTCTGTTAAAAGGCCTTAGTGCTTTTTAGTCCCATTTAAAAACACTCAAGTTTTGGCAAATTTTAACAAAGATGCATCCTTTCCTTTCTTATTTATTTAAATGTAAAAGACACAGGTGTAAGAAAAACATTTGGGTGTTTCTACATCAACCAGAGCATCCTTGAAATTTCCCACTTGGATTCTCAATGCTCAAAGAATGAAGTTGTTCAGGCCAGTGAGGGTACCATTAGGATGAAGATGAAAGCAATGCGAAAAAGAATTGCACCATTTGGTAATAAATGACACTCATCAGTAAAAGCAATGCATAAAATAAAGATGCTGTCATTTACACATTCACGATATAGATACATCTTGTAAATCTGTTCATTATTTCACTCCCTTGGATCATTCTGGCTGGTGGTGTTTCAATCAGTTTAGATTTAATTCATTACTTTGAAATAATCACATCTCCACCATTCTTGCTCTTCTCCTGTCTACATTCAGTGATGAAATCCTCCTTAAACAAAGAAAGGTTTACAGCCAACTGGTATAATTTCAAGATCATTTTGGATCCCTCACATTTTTTCTCTCCTAAATCTTACCTGCTGCCAAGCACCGTGGCGTTCTGGTTTCATCACCACCGACCAGCTGGTGTGCTTTCAAAAGACTCTAGTTCTACCTGCTGTGTCTCTTCTTTTCTCCCCTCCTCGCAGCACCGCCAGTAAGGGCCATTTCTCTCTCAGCCCTACTCCCATCTTTAACTTTTTCTTCCTCCTCTACAGTGTCTGCATTAAATTAAAATCCCATCAATTAGCTTTACAATGACTGTTTCAATTAAAGAAAAAAACCCACATCACCGCTCTATTTCCTGCTAACTTCATCCATATTTTTTATGTTCTTGTGGGTGTGTGAGCTGCTGCTTTACAAATGATTCTGTGATTTTTCTTCCTCTTTTCAAATAATTCAAACTTTCATCTTTTCCCTGGAGTACTCTAGCCACAGATTTACCTTTTCAGCATCAGCTAAATTTTTGTTATTCTATGCCCCTGATGGCATTTGTCTAATACTTAGGTTATCATAAAATGATTATCTGCACCACAGAAGAAGCTACACAAAAACGAACAAGCCTCCCTCTCATTCTATAAACCCGATTCCCTACTCAGAGGCAACCGCTCTTAGCACCAATGTGGGTCTCCTTTCAGAAACAGTCCGTATGTATATAAGACTTTCTCCACCCCCCAAATCAGAGCAGATGATACATGCTACTCTTTTTTCATTTAATTTAATATTTAATATATTTTTGAGAGCTCTCTGTATCAGCACTTATGGATCCTCTTCATTCCTTTTATATTTTTTAAAGATTCAGCTTTTTAAAGATTTTATTTATTCATTCATTTGAGAGAGAGAGAGAGTGAGCAGGGAGAGGAGCAGAGGGAGAGGGACAAGCAGACTCCATGCTGAGGAGCCAGATGCAGGGCTCAATTCTGTGACCCTGAGATCATGACCTGAAATCAAGAGTTGGACGCTCGACTGAGCCACCCAGGTGCTCCCTCTTCATTCTTTTTAAAGGCTGTATAGTATTTCATTGCCTAGAGCCACAACTTCTTAACCATCCACCCAATGACTGACAATGAGATTGTTCTCAGTCTTTTGCTCTGATAAAGCTGCAGTGTGCATTCATACACCCATATCTTCGCAAGTCCATCTGCGGGATGAAAGCACAGTAAGGAATTTCTTAGGTTGATTTAAAATTTTTATGGATATTACCAAATTGTCACTCAAAGAAGTTATACTGATTTACCCAACAACATACGAAAATGCCTCTAAAGCACTATTTGCAAAAATTGCCACAGGAATTTTTCAGTCAACTATCCAAAAGCTTCAAAGATTCTAGCATGCCTAGATATTTTTCTCAACTCTAGTTGAATATAAAAACACTGCTCTTTGTTGAAATATACAAACCCTGACAATAAAATGAAAACCAAGTTTCACATCTCAAGGATTTAGAAAGGTGATTGTTTATGGAAAATCCCTGACAGACTAGAAAAGGAAAAAAGAGTCAGTTGTAAGAGAAAGTGCTGCTGCCCAGCATCACCCAATGGAAGTGGGTATTAATGTCATGGACCATCGCCCATTAGTTGGTGTCAGGACATTCTTGCTATGAAATGAAAAGACAAAGTGATTTCCTAATTGAAAAAGACAAACCAGATAAAGTAACAGGAGGAAAAAAATCCTACATATTTGAAAGACTAGCCTTTTAAAAATGTTTTTCTTTGCAAGATACTAGAGAATGCACAGGTGTAGTTTGAAGGATAATTTTATAGAGTAAGAATGCCGCTCCTTTGTCTAATATGAAATGATGTTTTGACCGAGGTGCTACCCGCTGAGGATCAGGTGAACCCAATTAACCCAATTTTTACTTGTCCGTACTAAGTGGTTTATTTTAGATGTATACTACTCCCTAAATCCTTTAGGGTACAACATAGAAAACCATAAACAGGCTATAAAGGTCATGACATTAATTTTCCTGTCATTCTCATGCTTTAAATAGGCATCAGAAAACTAAAAAAAAATCTTGTCCTCTGGGAGGGAAGGCAAATCTGAAACTAATTATGGTAGTTACTATTGTAATACTATTAAATTAAACACTGTGACCCAAGCTAAATTTATCGTGGTACCTTTTGTTAGTGAATAAAACTTCCCAAATAAGATTATTGCATCCTCTCATATAGCAAACTGATTCACCAGAGGACTAGTAGAACAAAGTAACCACTGAAAAGCCTGAATTTTCACTCACTCAGAGTTAACTAAAAAGTTTAAAAAGCATACATGGATTCTTTTTGCATAAAATGCTCTCTTACGAAGCTTTATTTAAAAAGTAAAAACTTTACATGGGCAGAATATTGAGCCAATAGTCATATCTGTCACAGACAGTTTATCTCCACTTGTTTTCTGTGGTCTAATATGTCTCCTATTTTGTGAACTCGGGACTTGCTCCTATTGTCACTTATTTAAACCTAAAAGAAAACAAAGTGTGGGGGGATATTTCAGTAGCTTCTTTTTCTGCTTAAATTTCCAAAACTCAAACTGCTTTAGGTGTTTGGAGGACCACATGGTCCAGAGGCAACATCTAAGCTTGAGTTTCCTGGGAGCTCAGATTCCCATCTCATCACCAACAGCTGGTCTGGGCTCCAGGTGGGAGAGGAAGCTGCTTGACCTGGCCAGTGGCAAGTGTTTGCTGTGTGTGTCCTCGAGCGCCCTGAAACTGGAATGATTACCCACGCAGACTCTGTTAGGCTCTTTTAATCCTTACAAATGCTGGAGGAGAGAGAAAGGCCAAGGACAGTGAATGATGAGTTTGGGTGGGTGGGAAGAAAAGCTAGGCAAGAAGGACTATCAGCATCTGTGTGAGACTGAAGAGCAGGGGAAAGGTGAGTAAGTAGCAATCACAAAAGAAAGAAAAAGGAAGACGGAGGGAAAAGGAACAATGGCAACATTATTTTAAAAGGAGAAATGGCATGCGAAAGGAAGAAAAAATCACTTAGGTTCCAGTTTCTTTCAATATCTCAGAAGATCCAGAAAGCCATTTAATAACTAGTTCTTCGTACACTCTCTTGCAGTTACAAAGATACTTACAGGACCTTTTGTGCATCGGTTGAGTCTCAACAGTCTCAGTGACTACCAACTCCCTGTTAAATGGTTTTGCTGTTGATCAACTGCAATAGTCTACTAAAACTTAAGGTGACTAAAGTTAAATACTTATTTATTTTTTTTAAAGATTTGTTTATTTGAGAGAGAGAGACAGAGAAAGTGAGCAGAGGGAGAGGGAGACAAGCAGGCTCCCCTGCTCAATGGGGAGCCAGACACGGGGCTTGATCCCAGGATCCTGAGATCATGATCTGAGCTGAAATCAAGAGTTGGATGCTTAACTGACTCAGCCACCCAGGTGCCCCTATAATCAAATACTTTAATAGCATCTTTTATTTCTCTAAATTTGAAAACTAGTTTTAAATTAAGATTTTCTAATTGTCTTTGTTTAAGAAGTGTTAAGGGACGATGAAGTTCACACTGCAAAGATTTGAGAAAAATCAGAATGCAGAAGGCCAACAGAGAACCATTTTCTCTTGAAAGTGTCTCTACAATGGCTTACTGTGGACATGTAGGGATTCCAATTCAAAGGATATGATTAGGAGTGCTTCGCCGATCTTTTGTTTTCACGTATTTGACCATGTTCCCAGAACCTACTGCTTTACAGTTTAGAGATCCACACCCCAAACTGCCCTTTGTACTCAAAACATGTATATTTCCACAGGAACTGATGAAATAATTTTCCTAGCTAGTGCATGATGGCCTTGACCGGCAGCCATCACGGAGGCAGCCATCTCTGTTTTATAATCATTTCAATGTTTCACTGCATTTTGCAGTTATTATTTTAGAAAAAAAAATTAGTGTAGCTCAAAAGATGAAAAGTAAATGTGATTAATATGACACCAAAAGCAGAGGCAATAAAAGTAAAAATAGGCAATTTGTACTGCATCAAAATTAGGAACTTCTGGGCAACAGAGTAAATTCAAGAGAATGAAAAGGCAGCCTACAAGATGGTAGAAAATATTCATAAATCATATATCTGTTAAGGGAGTAATATCTAGACTATATAAAGAATTCCTACAACTCAACAAAAAAACCTGGTTAAAAATTGGGCAAAGGACTTGAAGAGACACTTCTCCAAAGAGGATATACAAATGGTCAATAAGTATATGGAAAGGTGCTCAATATCACTTACTGTTAGAGAAATGCATGCCAATAAAACCCAATGAGATGTCACCTCACACCCACTAGGATGGCTACTGTCAAAAAAAAAAAAAAGGAAGAAAGAAAAGAATAGAACAAGTGTTGATGAGGATGTGGAGAAATTAGAGCCTTTGCATACTGTTGGTGGGAATGAAAAATGGTGCATTTACTGTTTTGAGAAAATGTTATATAATCCAGAAATGTCATTTCTGGATATATATCCAAAAGATATGAAAGCAAGATCTTGAAGAGATATACACATGCCCATATGCATTAGCAGCACGATTCACAATAGCCAGGAAGCAACACAAGTATCCACTGATGGATGAATAGATAAATAAAACATAGTGTACATATACAATGGAATATTATTCAGCCTTAAAAAAGAAGGAAGTTTTGACACTTGCTTCCACATGATGAACCTGGAGGACATGCTAAGTGAAATGAGCCAGTCTCAAAAAGACAAATACTGTGTGATTCTACTTAAATGATATATCTAGAGTAGTGAAATTCATATAAACAGAAAGTAGAATGGTGGTTGACAAGGGCTGGAGGGATGTGGGGAGAGAGGGATTTGTTGTCTAATGGGTACAGAATTTCAGTGTTGCAAGATGACAAAAGTTATATGGTTAAGAGGATGAATTTTATGTTATATGTTTTTTTTACCACAGCTTTTAAAAAGTAAATGTGATTATACTAATAAGAAGAATAAGTTTTGGGGCACCTGAAGGACTCAGTTGGTAAAGCTTCCCGCTCTTGATTTCGGTTCAGGTCATGATCTCAGGGTGGATTAAGATTCTCTCTTCCTCTGCCCCTCATCATTCCCCCTGCCCATTTGTGCTCTCTATCTCTCTCTAAACAACAACAAAAGAATAAATCTTATAAGCAACACAGATTTAAGCAAAAGTGGCAATCATTCAGGGTGTTTTATGTGGGCAAATCTTTAACCTTTATTGGAAGCATGCTGGACTTCAGCCAGGCATATACATGTTCAGTTGTGAGAAAAAAAATAATAAAATTAAAGAATATTTACAGAATATACATAATTTTTATTAGACATATATCTGTGTCAAAAGAAATGATGCATTAAGGAATTATATAATGTTTTAGTAGTTTGCTGGTGATAGAATATCTTCTTACACAGCATTACACACTTCTGTGTATTTTTTTGAGGAACATAATTTGTACAAAAGTAAATACTGCCTATAAACAGGAAGTACTAGTCTAGGGCTCCTCAGACCATAGGCTATGAACATTGCTACTCTGAAGACTGGATCTGGTTCATTTCTAAAGACTTTTATCTTATTTTTTATTTTTATTTGAGAAAGAGAAAAGCATGAGCAGGGAGAGGTGAGGGGGAAAGGGAGAGGGAGAAGCAGACTCCTGCTGAGCAGGGAGCCTGATGTGGGGCGTGACCCTAGGATTCTGGGATCACAACCTGAGCTGAAGGCAGATTCTTAACTGACTGAGCCACCCAGGTGCCCCATGATCTGGTTCATTTCTATTTCCCCAAACACATATCACCCCATGTTCTCTGGTGAGTGTATCAGAGAGGCAAGGGGTTTCTAGGTAACATTTGTTTCTGAGGCTACCTTACTATTAGCAGCTGACAAAAGACCTAGTGTTTCAGGGAAAGTGCCTCATCAATAACATCTTCTCAGCTCCAGGTTGGCTCTGGCAGGGGTGAGTCTGTCCCTCCACCTTCAATCCACTGCCACCTCCTCCCCATTCCCCAGGCTCTGGCACTACCAAAGTTGAGTTGAGAGAAATCAAGTTAACCCGAGTGGTTCTAGATTAAAATAGCCACAGGTATCCCACAGTTTAGCTGTAAACCCCTCAGTTAGCTTTGAGATTAAAGCAGCAAGGCCATTTATGCTTGGGCTCCCCAAGACTTGGGTCTGTATTCACAACATGAGGCAGTGTTCTCCCACCCGCATGCAGGGCCTTCTCCTGGGGATATTCAGTTACAGTTGAGGGATCTAAAATGCTGGCAATGACTGTACACCTACAGATTATATCTTCTAACAACCACACTGCATGAAATCCAAAAATGAAACAACACTAATGAGAAATCTTTTCTCATTTTGGTATACAATCTCCAACACTGATATTACAAAATCAGTTGGTTCCTGCTGTAAATTCACTGAGCATTCAGTTTCCCTATAAATGACTGGGCAGGGAGTTAATTTTAGTCTAACTAAGTAAAGGCATATAAAAATAAAAGGATGATTTCAAAGGAGAAGGAACTGCTAAGGGCAGCTACCTCTGGAAAGAAGAGTACTGGGAGATGGGTACACTTGGGAGGGAGAATGACTTCCCATCGTCGGCTCTTTTGTAAATCTTGTGAATATTTTACCTTATGGATATACTACTTAAGACAACATTATCAAAAGAACAATGAGAAAGATGAGTAGATCTAGAGAGACAGGTGGTTCTCAATAA
Organism: Zalophus californianus; assembly: GCF_009762305.2. NCBI lineage: Eukaryota > Metazoa > Chordata > Mammalia > Carnivora > Otariidae > Zalophus > Zalophus californianus. The sequence goes on along the minus strand of NC_045603.1, from coordinate 111,827,733 downwards.
ACACTGGCAGGGAAAAATGTCTATGAAATAATCTTAAGTGAAGCAAACTGTTGAACAGTGGGTATACTCTGATCCCATTTGTCTTAAAAAGAAAAGGTGTATTCTCACAGAAACATCAAATTGTCAACAGTCGTTGCCTTTCGGACTTTGGGTTAGTAGAACTTCCCCTTTTTCTTTGTACATTGTGTGTGTGTGTGTGTGTGTGTGTGTGTGTGTGCGCGCGCGCGCGTGAGCATGTGTGTATGCATGCAGATATACAGTGCATATATAACCACATTACCATTGTTTTTATAATAAAAATAATAAACAGCTGTCCTAAAAGAGAGGAAAAAAACCGTAGATTCCACTTTAAAAATACATATCTGTTTAAGAAAGACATATGGATTTTTTTTCTTTTTTTTAAGACTTATTTATTTATTTTTGAGAGAGAATGCATGTCCACGGGGTGGGGGGTGGCAGAGGGAGAGGGAGACAGAGAATCTCAAGTAGACTCCCCACTGAGCATGTAGTCTGACATGCGGCTCGATCCCAGGACCCTGAGATCACGACCTGAGGGAGTGGACACCTGACTGAGCCACCCAGGTGCCCTGATATTTTGATTTTCAAGTAGTAAATTAACAAATGAAATGATAGTCTTTTTTCACTTTCTCTATTTTCCTCATTCCAAATTCAGTGACAATTACTATCAATAATTTTTTGTCCAGATCAAATGCACAAGGTTCACCAATCAACCATCTAATAATATCTATAACAAATAGCAATTAGTAGATTGTGCCTACATCAACAAGAGGGACATTAGATGTAATTTCTTAAAATTCATGTGTTGATACTTTTGGCTCAACTTAAGATGATTTCAGCTTAGTAACAGATATGTAGTTCAGGATAGATTTTCAAAATCAGCAAAAACTAAAAAAAAATTTCTATAAAGAAGCAATATTCTCTGACTTCTTCCACAGTTTAGGTTCAATTAATCTATTTCCTAATGCACAATTTAATTCTCCAACACTGATCTACTTATACTGATTTAATGTCTCTGGACAGACCCAAAACTCTTCAAGGGCAGGGTCCAGGTTAGTCTTGTTCCCATTAGCCCCAAGGCCTCGGAGGGGGAGAAATCTTCCAGAGGTATTTGATGAACAGAATTTGAAAGATATAAACCTAAATAAAAGGAATTGTGCGATTTACAGATATTCAAGGGCAACACAGATCCTAAATAAAGATTATGTAACCAACGAACCAAAAAAGATCTACATTATAGTTAAAAATAGCATAAGGATAGAAGAAAAAGTTATTTGCCTAAACCATCGGTCTGACAAAATCAAAGCATATGTTCTCTAAGCACAATTGCCAAAAGCATCCAGAGTTTGGCTATCTTATAAATATTAGGCTCTGAGTCACAAAGCCAAAGCCTTGAAAAAATAACCACAAGTAACTTCTGAAATGGGATTACAATACTATGCAGTCTTAAGGTATGTTATCACAAAACTTGACCTTATTAGCAGATTCTCTCAGAATTCATTTTATTTCAAGAATCTTTTAGATTATGAGATGGCAAATATCCTTAAACACACACACACACACACACACACACACACACACACACAGCCAGACTTCCATTTTGACAATTCTTGAGAGAAATCCAAATCTTAATACTCTTTACTGAATATGTATGGTTTTTGGCATGTCTATACTTATGTAATCTACTACAGTTGAATTAAGTCTACTCACAAACTATCCACTTTCAGCAGAATTTTAACCAAAGTGGAAGGTTATACTTTTTCTAAATCAAATCAAAGCAAAACAAAACTTCTCTAGCCACAAGGATAACTAATTAAAGTCATATGCTTTCTTATGCAAGCTTACATCTTTTGTCAAAGCAGGACAGTGTAAAAGGCAGGAGTTCATTCATCAAATCAATACAACTAATAACCCACAAGCCAGCCATTAGAAAATTTTTTCTGCAAAAGGCCATTTAGGTAATATTTTCGGTTTTGTAGGCCCTATAGGCTCTGTCACAACCACTCCTTCCTGCTGTTATAGCATGAAAGCAGCCATAGACCATGTAATTTAATAAATGTGGCTATGTACCAATAAAACTTTAATGGATACTGGAACATTATATAATTTTCATGTGTCACAAAGCATTATCTTCTTTTGATTTTTTCAATAATTTAGAAATGTAAAAACTATTCTCAGTTTAAAAGCCATACAAAAACAGGCCCAATTTGGCCCGTAAGCCATAGTCTACCAACTCCTGACCTAAACTAACTCTTTAATAAACCTGGTTTATACCACTTGCTAGCCATGTACCCTTGTCCTTACTCCACCCAAAAAAAGCCCAAACAACAAATAAAATCAACAAAAACAACATCCATAACTGAATTATAACATCTTAATTTGCAGGTGGGAGTTAGAGACCTACTTTATTGGTCTAACAATAGTGGGGACAGCTAACATTTATTGAGCTTACTATGTTCCAAATAGTGTTCTAAACATTTTTTAAGAGATTTATTTATTTGAGAGAGAGAGAGAGCACACAAACAGGGGAGGGAGACAGAGAATCTAAGCAGACTCCCCAACCGAGCACAGAGCCCAAATGGGGCCCAATCCCAGGATCCCGAGATCATGATCTGAGCCCAAATCAAAAGTTGATGCTTAACTGACTGAGCCACCCAGGTGGCCCTAAATAGTGTTCTACGCGTTTTAAATGTGTGCTAATTCATTTAATTCTCACCATTGTCTTGGGATAGATATTTTATGATCAACATATTACAAATGAGGAAGTAGGCACACACAGGTTAAGTAATTTATCTAAGCTCACACAGCTAGTAAATGGTGAAGCTGAAGTTCAAGACAGGCCTTGTGCTCTTAACCACAAACGCCCGAACCTCAGAAATTTCCCCATTCTTTTCTTAAAGTTTCCATTTCAAATGACAACTTTCAGAAATTAAAACGCACAGTGGAAGAAGCACATATGAAAAACAAACGACAATTTTCAGCATTTAAAACTCACAATGAAATAAGCGCGTATGGAATACAATGTAATATAGTTAATGCTGATAAGAGCTAATCCTAAGGTTGAGCCTATACTGACAACAAGAAAAATGGAAACTTGATTCAAATGGATTCAAGCTTCAGTGTTCTCAAGGAAAAATTAGCGGCAATGGCTCCTGACTCCCTCTCCTGTGTATGTTGGCTGATGACAACAGACATGGATGAGAATGCCCGAGAAGAGTGTTGCGAAAGGCAGGTCGTTATGATTTTCTCTAAATGACCCTTGATTCTCCTAATTTAAATTTGCCTCCAGCTTTGCTGTAAACAATGGCCTTTATAGATTTATAATGTTTCTCTTATTACTCGTACACTAGCAGTAAAATACTAATAAAAAGGGAGATGCCTTTCTTGTAACAGTATAACTTAACTTAAATCACAAGTCATTTGTATGATCTCTTTTCTTTGCCAGGTCTTTACTTGTCAGTTGGTTCTGTGTGCTGACATTCCAAATCTGAGTGAATGCCCAATAACTAACTCTTCAAGGGTCATTTGAAAAACAATTTTACGGTATAAACTAAAATTTATTTCAGTGTAGTCTTAAATTGCCAAAGTGGCTTTTAATAAAACACTACCGCTCTACATAACTGCAGAATAAAAACATCTTTGAAGAACTTGACATTTTAAGACTTTGGCTGGCCAAAGAAATAAGAATTGCTAAAACTGAATTCATTCCAATTACTCCTCACTGGAAGGTAGTTACTTGCCAGAAAATTATTTCAGAGTCTATTTCCATTACTTACATCAAATTGAAGAAACCTAAATGACAGATGATCTCTACAGCATTGGGGATCATCAGCAAGACCAAGTACATTAAAATAAGACACTGAGGATGTAGACTAGGACAAAAGAGACTCCCAGAGAAAAACTCATCTGGCAAATATATAAAATTATTGGTTGAATTTTCTCAAACATTTTTTAAACTTTCCCCAAATATTTACCATCAGTAAACTGCATAGTTCTATATGATGTGACTGCCTTGGTAAGAAAGAGCTATTTCTTGACAGAAAAAAAAAATCCCTTTATAGTACTTGAAGTTGTTCATAACAAAGTATATACTGAAGGAATCTCTTTGGCTTAGCAATGGCCCTCCAACCCACTCACAGGGAAAAGTCCAACATCTTCCTCACTTCCTAGATCTAGGTTTTCACTGAAACGTGTCAATTTTATCTCCTAAAAAGCCCTCAGATATGTCTGTATCTTCTCATCTCCACTGCCAACTACCTGCTGCCAGTTGCTGTGTCATTCTCTGTAGAGACCACTGAATACTCTATTAACTGCTTCCCCTCCTGCTCCTTCTCTAACCAACACGGTCACAGTCGTGTTTTCACCATATCAATTAGAATGCACCATCCTAGAATGAAAACCACTGAATGCCACAGCACGTCCATGAGATCTTGCACAGGCTAGCCTCAGCCTGCTCCTCAGTTTCATCCTGCACTCTTCACCCTCACCTTCTGTGTCCCAGCCACACAAGCCTTCCTTCAGCTTCCTAAACACAGCGTGGCTCTGTCGGCAGAGTCTTACACATGCTGGTTCCCCTTTCCCTGTGATGCTGTTTTTCTGCCGGATAACTTGGACTCATCCTTCAGATCTCAAGGCAGGATCAACTCCTTAGAACTGTCTGACCTAGTCTGGTTCAGAAACTTCTATTAATAACCTCAGTGAATCCTGGACCTTTTTCCTCAGAGCACTTACCATAATTGTAATTTTACTTAGATAATGCCTAGTATCCTCAATACACAGGAAGCCCCAGAAGGCAGCGGTCATATCCCTTTGTGTTCACCTGGTACCCGAAACATCTGGCACAATGACAGAATACCTAGGAGGAGCTCAATTAATATTTATTTACTTATATTTGTGATAAAATTCACATACCATAAAACTCACCCTTTTAAAGTGTACAATTCGGTGTTTTATAGTATATTCACAAAGTTATACAACCACCACACCATCTAATTCCAGAATATCCCATCACCCTAAAGAGAAACCTCATACCCATTAGCAGTCACCCCACCTGCTTATCCCTGGAAATCATTAATATTTTAATCTCTATAGACTCACCTATTATGAAAATTTCATGTAAGTGGAATCATACAATATGTGGCCTTTTCGTATCTAACTTTTCACTTGGCATAATGTTTTCAAGGTTCATCAATGTTACAGAATGTACCAGTACTTTCATTCCTTTTTGTTGCCAAATAAGAAGCATTGTATGGATATACCACTTTTGTTTAGTTATCGACTGACTGATAGACATTTGGGTTATTTCCACTTCTTGGCCATTACAAATAATGCTGCTATGAACATTTGTGCACAAGTTTTTGTGTGGACATATTCACTTCTCTTGGGTATAAACTTAGGAATGGAACAGGTATATTATCTATGTAAGTATAGGCTGGGTCACAGGGTAACTCTATGCTTAATCTTCTGAGGAATAGCCAAACTCTTCCAAAGCAGCTGTCCATTTACATTCTCATCAGTAATATATGAGGTTTCCAATTTCCACATATTCTTACTGAATCTTATTAGGATGGCCATAATTTAAAAAATGGACAAAAAAAAGGGTGTGAAGTGGTATATCACTGTGGCTCTAAAACTATGATGTTGAACACCTTGTCAGGTGCTCACTGGCAATATGTGTATATCTTCTTTGGAGAAATATCTATTTCTCACTTTAAAACTGGGGTTTCCTTCTTTTATTGCTCATGCTTTTCATGTCAAACTAAGAAACGATGGCCTAATCCAAGGTCATAAATATTTCAAACTATGTTTTCCTTTCAGAGTTTTATATAGTTTCAGTTTTAGCTCTTACATTTAGACCTTTGATCCATTTTTAGTTAATTTTTGAAGACAGTGTGAGGTATGGGTCCTCTTCCATTCTCTTTCATGAGGGTACCCAGTTGCTCCAGGACCACTGGGTGATAAGACTATTTTCCCCACTGAAATGTCTTCACACTCTTGTTGAAAATCAATTTACCATAGATGTAAGGGTTTATTCTGGACTCTCAATCCTATTCCATTGACCTGTATGTCTATCCTTTTGTCAGTACCACCCTATCTTGTTTATTGTATCTTTATAGTCAGTTTTGAAATTGAGAAGTGTGAGTTTTCCTCTGTTTTCGTTTTTAAGATTGGTTTGGCTATTCTGAGTCCCCTGCATTTCCATATGAATTTTAGGATCAGCACAACTTCTACAAAAAATGGCAACTGGGATTTTCATAGAGATTGCGTTGAATCTGCTGATCAATATGGGTGTATTGCCATCTTAACAATGTTAAGTCTCCAAATTTGAGGGGATTAAGAGGTACAAACTTCCAGTTGTAAAATAAGTAAGTCACAGGGATGAAAAGTACAGCATAGGAATATGGCCAATAATACTATAAGAACTTTTATAGTGACAGATGGTAACTACACTTATCGTGGTGAGCATTTCATAATTACATAATTGTTGAATCACTATGTTGTACAACTGAAACCATATAATATTGTATATCAACCATACTTCAATTAAAAAACCGTAAGATGTCTTTCAACTTATTTGTCTTTACTTTCTAACAGTTTTAAACTTTAGTGTATAAGTCTTGCATTTCTTTTGTTAAACTTATTGCTAAGTATTTCTTCTTTTTGATGCTACTATAAATGCAACTGTTTTCTTAATTTCACTTTTGGAGTGTTCACTGCTAGTGTGCATAAATACAATTGATTTTTGTACTGATCATGTATCTTTTAGCTTTGCTAAAACCTGTTTATTAATTCTAAGTTTTTTCAGCTGGTTCCTTAAGATTTTCCATATTCAATCTGCAAATACAGAAAGTTTTACTTCTTTTTCGATTTGGATGCTTTTTTACCCCTTTTCCTTGCCGAAATGCCCTTAATAGAAGTGGCAAGAGAACACATGCTTATGTTCGTCCTGATCTTAGGAGGAGAGCTTTCAATCTGTCACTGGTAAGTATGATGCGAGCTGTGGAATTTTTGTAGTTCCTGCCTATTTCTACATTGTTGAGTGTTTTCATCATAAAAGGAACATGGATTTTGTCAAATGCTTTTTCTATTAAATTATGATCACATGGCTTTTCCTTATTTTATTAATGCATTACATTGATTGATTTTTCATATATTAAGCCAATCTTGCATTTCTGAGAAAATCATCCCACGTGCATTTGTTTATAATCCTCTTTATTTTTTTTTCATGCTGGAAAATTCATTGATTCTTCCTTTTTTCTTTTTCCTTAATTTTTATTGTTATGTTAATCACCATACATTACATTAGTTTTTGATGTAGTGTTCCATGATTCATTGTTTGTGCATAACACCCAGTGCTCCATGCAGAACGTGCCCTCTTTAATACCCATCACCAGGCTAACCCATGCCCCCACCCCCTCCCCTCTAGAACCCTCAGTTTGTTTTTCAGAGTCCATCGTCTCTCATGGTTCGTCTCCCTCTCCGATTTACTCCCCTTCATTCTTCCCCTCCTGCTATCTTTTTCCTTTTTTTTTTTTCTTAACATATATTGCATTATTTGTTTCAGAGGTACAGACCTGTGATTCAACAGTCTTGCACAATTCACTGCACTCACCATAGCACATACCCTACCCACTGTCTGTCACCCAGCCACCCCATCCCTCCCACACCCCCACCACTCCAGCAACCCTCAGTTTCTTTCCTGAGATTAAGAATTCCTCATATCAGTGAGGTCATATGATACATGTCTTTCTCTGATTGACTTATTTCACTCAGCATAACACCCTCCAGTTCCATCCACGTTGTTGCAAATGGCAAGATCTCATTCCTTTTGATGGCTGCATAATATTCCATTGTGTATATATACCACCTCTTCTTTATCCATTCATCTGTCGATGGACATCTTGGTTCTTTCCACAGTTTGGCTATTGTGGACATTGCTGCTATAAACATCGGGGTGCACGTACCCCTTCGGATCCCTACATTTGTATCTTTGGGGTAAATACCCAGTAGTGCAATTGCTGGATCGTGTGGTAGCTCTATTTTCAACTGTTTGAGGAACCTCCATACTGTTTTCCAGAGGGGTTGCACCAGCTTACATTCCCACCAACAGTGTAGGAGGGTTCCCCTCTCTCCGCATCCCCGCCAACATCTGTCGTTTCCTGACTTGTTAATTTTAGCCATTCTGACTGGTGTGAGGTGGTATCTCACTGAGGTTTTGATTTGGATTTCCCTGATGCTGAGCGATGTTGAGCACTTTTTCATGTGTCTATTGGCCATCTGGATGTCAAGAAATGGGCAGAAGACATGAACAGACATTTTTCCAAAGAAGACATCTATAATCCTCTTTATAGTTACTAGATTTGGTTTGTTAGTATTTTGTTGGCAATTTTTGCATCTGTATTCATAAGGAATACTGGTCTGTAGTTTCCTTGTGTTGTCTTCGTCTGGTTTCAGCATCAGGATATACTGGCCTAATCAAATGAATTGGAAAGTATTTTCTTCTCTTCTAATTTTTAGAAGACTTTGTAAAGCATTGGTATTAATTTTTCTTTATAGCTTTGATAGAATTCACAGGTGAAGCCATCTGGGTTTGGGCTTTTTTTACTCTGTGGGAACTCTTTTTATTATAATTCAATCACTTGTCAGTTCAGATTTTCTATCTCTTGAATTAGTTTTGGTAGTTTTCGTCTTTTGGGAATTTGTCCATTTCATCTAAGTCACCTGATAATATGTTGGCATACAATTATTTCTAGTCTTCCTTTATAGTCCTTTTTTATTTCTGTAAGATCGGTAGTAATGTACCCACTTTAATTGCTGATCTTACTAACTTGAATGTCCTCTCTCTTTTTTCTTGGTCAGTCTAAAGGTTTGTCAGTTTTATTGATCTTTTAAAGAACCAACCTTTGCTTTCATTGATTTTCTCTATTTTTTATTCTCTAATTCTTAAACTTATGCTTTAACCTTTATTTATTTTCTTTCTGTTTGCTTTAGTTTGCTTTTCTTTTTCCAGGTTTTTAAGGTAGAAGGTTCAGTTATTGATTTGTGATTTTTTTAAAAACATAGATATCTATAGCTACACATTTCCCTCTAAACACTGCTTTCTCAAGCTGTATCCTATAAATTTGATATGTTGTATTTTAGGTTAATTTATATCAAGGTATTTTCTAATTTCCCTTGTGATTTCTTCTTTGACCCACTGGCTATTTAGGAATGTACTGTCTAATTTCCACATATTTGTGTGTTTCCCAAATATCCTTCTGTTACTTATTTCTAATTATATTCTCTTGTGGTCAGGGAACATACTTTGTATGATTTCCAACCTTTTTACATTCCCTGAGGCTTGTTTTATAGCCTAATGGACAGTCTATCCTGGAGAATGATCCATATACATTGAAAAGAATGTGTAGTCTGCTCTTGTTGAGTGGAATGTTCTATACATGTCTCCTATACAGGTTGGAATGGAACCCACGCTGTTCTGATGTATTTAAGAGGGTGCTCATCTTTTTAAGTGTACCTCATTCCATTTCATATTACCCTAATAGTAAAAAGTATGCACAATAAAGTTGTCAGTTTGGATATGCTCTTAAACGCACCTGTTCTAAAAACTCTAAGGACAGCAAAGCAGGAAAAAAAAAAATGTAACTGTTCTATGTTTCCTAATTAATTTCATATCTATCTCATGGGTGCAAATAAAGGATTGCAAAACACCCTGTAAACAAAAAAATTAATATGGAGTGCACAGTGAAATGTGAAAATGTTATTTCAAACAATTAGTACTAAAATTTAGTTTGCCCAAGCACTTTCTAAAAGAAAGATCCTATCATTTGATATAATCAAAATAAATTTTGTGATTAAGAAACTTCATTTATGGGGTGCCTGGGTGGCTCAGTCGTTAAGCGTCTGCCTTCGGCTCAGGTCATGATCCCAGGGTCCTGGGATCGAGCCCCGCATTGGGCTCCCTGCTCAGCAGGAAGCCTGCTTTTCCCTCTCTCTCTGCCCCTGCTTGTGTTCCCTCTCTTGATGTCTCTCTCTCTCTCTCTCTGTCAAATAAACAAGTAAATAAATAAAATATTAAAAAAAAAGAAACTTCATTTATGAAACTGATACTCTAGGAATTCGTATGCACTAAAGATTATTTTAAAGTAGGCCTTATAAGGCATGAAAACTGTGACAACTACATCAATGTGCACAAATTATATAATGCTTTTATTATGTGATGTCTCAAAATGTCTAGAAAATAAAACTTGACTTTCTTCAAATTCTTAGAAAAGATAATTGAATTTTCAAACTTAGGAGAAAAACACAAAGCAATATTAGTATATCATGAAGGCCACATCTACATTTCCTGAAAAAAACACACAGTACTGGGATCTTAAGCAAAATTACAAAGACATTTGCCCTATTCTATTATACAATACAAAAGCTTACACTTCAGTAAAGTACTAAAAGATTCCTCAAAGTATACATACACAGATATAACTTAATGACTACTAAATTAAAGTTACAAATCCAAAGATATGCTTAACTTTTGATTCTGATTATTATGTAATGAACACTCAGCACCTCACACTTACTATCCATGAGTTGCTACTAAATCATTGCCATCTTTATCTTTACTTGGTAACAGAAAAATCAGACTCCAAAAGTACATAAAAATCTTTAACTGAGAGCTCATGTTTCTGCACTGACATTTTATATTTAAAAAAAAAATAGAACCCAAAGTCCAAACCTAATACCTGAAATGATAAATGTTGCAAAATAACTTTTCCTTTAATTTTCTTTTCCTACTCCTTATTTCTACTCACTCTTCTTCACTTTCACCCAGCATCTAGCCTTACATCACATATCCTCTTATTGAAAGTAATAAAAACACTTTTCTTCCTTTTTTAAAAAAGATTTTATTTATTTATTTATTTTTTTTTTTTAGAGACAGAGAGAGAGCACAGCAGGATGGGCAGAGGGGGAAGGAGAGGGAGAGAGAGAGAATCTTAAGCAGGCTCCGCACAGAGCATGGAGCCTAACATGGGCTCCATCCCATGACCCTGAGATCATGACCTAAGCTGAAACCAAGAGTCGAATGCTTAACCAACTGAACCACCCAGGTGTCCCCAAAACACTTTTCTTCTTAATACTGCATGTTGAATCATTTTCAAACTTGTAGGAGGTAGTGTTAGTGATACGAGGGTGCTTTCCATCCCATCCCAAATTAATGACACTGACTGTACGATCTAACTAAGTGAAAAAAAATTAAGTATGGCAAAGGTATTTTTTTTTAAGATTTTTATTTATTTATTTGACAGAGAGAGACAGCAGCGAAAGAGGCAACACAAGCAGGGGGAGTGGGAGAGGGAGAAGCAGGCTTCCTGCCAAGCAGGGAGCTGACGCGGGGCTCGATCCCAGGACCCTGGGATCATGACCTGAGCCGAAGGCAGAAGCTTAATGACTGAGCCACTCAGGCGCCCCAAGTACGGCAAAGGTATTATAGAAGGAGCTGTGGCTTATGCAGTCACAGTAACCATCACAGACCACAGGCCTGATTCTAATAATATATTTGCCATGCTGTTACATCATGCCTTCTTCCAATTTTGATAGCCACAGCACAATACATCCACACAGCTATGGTACATATAAAAGGCAGTGAGAACAACAGGGATGCAAAGAGATTTTTGAAACTGTCTTCAAGACCAAAATAAAGGTAATGGCAAGCACACTTATTCTTATTCACAGTGTGCCTGGCTGGATCTTCTTTCACATTAGTTCTTGAGGCTCCCTAGGTTCAACTAAGCACTTCTGGAGAAGCAAGGTCCTGAAACGCTCTGTATTCTACCCATGCCTGGGACACGCTGGATGCAGAAAGACTTAAGGCCTTCCTAGAACATGCTTACCAGGAGCAAGAATGGGAAAGAAGACTCAGCTGAGGCTACAGGCACAGGAAAGAGGAAAGGTCATATTTAAAGTGGTTACAGATAGCAGGCAGCATGAATCTCTAGAGAGAAAGATGAAGAACATTAGTGTTAATGAAGGCAAGAGCTGATGGATGTTTAGGAAAAGAAAAGAGGACTATGCTTCAGCAAATGCCCAGACTCCTCTAGTTCTCCAGTAGGCATCTAGAAGAGTCTGGTAATGTCCAAACATCCTTTTCTCCCCATTCAAGAAAAAGCCTCCTACAAACACAGGTGGGAAAAGAGGCAAAAATATAGTAGCAAGCACTTCCAAATCGTATCAGACTGCAAATAAAAAAAGAATCTATTCAGTATGAAAAACTCTCAGCAGGGATGTGGTAGCATGTTGGATGGAGAATCATACCTTAAAAAGGAAGCAGAGATTAACTTTCTCTTTTAGTAACTAATACAGCAACTCCTCTTTGAAAATCATTGGTTCAAACAAAGTCTTTAGTTGTGCTTTTATAAAATATACTTAGCTCTACAGAAACACATTATCCTTTCACCCAGAGTATTCTTGATAAAAATGATAAAATATATATATAATTTTAGGGGTATCTGGATGACTCAGTCGGTTAGGTGGCCTAACTCTTGTTTTCGGCTCAGGTCATAATCTCAGGGTCATGAAATGGAGCCCTGCATCTGGCTCCATATTCAGTACAGAGTCTGCTTGAGATTCTCTCTTGCCTTTTCCCTCTGCCTCTCCCCCCACTAGGGTGCACACTCTCTCTCTAATAAATAAATCTTAATATATATAATTTTAAAGTATCTTTTAAAGAAATTTTTTGTAAACACTGTTTTTGTTAAGCAAATTCTAAATTAATAGTTAAAACTGAAGCTATTGTATTCAATGTATCTTTCATATCAAAAATCAAAACTAAAATTTCATATATTCTAGAATCAAAAACATCCAGCAGAATCACTACAAAAAGTTTCAAAACCTTAGAGTAACATGGCTCCTATAAATAGAAATTTTCATAATTTAAAAAATCTGAACTAAGGAATAAATACAATACATCAATTATGATTCATACTTCTCAGCTACATTAAATAAATATCAAGTTTAATTGGGTAAGAAAGTTAATTCTCTTGGCGGGTCAAAAAGGTGGGAGTCACTGTTATTTCAAATAAGAACATTTATCTATTTAGTAAAGGTATGCAAAAAAGTATAAAATTTTATTAAAAATCCCTGATCAAATAAAATGTGTCCTACAGTATCATTGGAGCCGCAGTGTCCAGCACTTTTTTACTATTTATTTAGTGAATACCTCTGGGGTATACACAGTGAACAGCTTGCTTAGATGTATACAGGTTCTGCCCTTAAAAAGCTAGTTAAAAGTCTTGCTGGTGGAAGAAAGATCTTGTGGGATAAATAAAATGTATGATAACATGTGAATCACCAGAAGACTCTTTCAATGAAAGAATTTAAATCACCACAAACGTTTCTTCAGTTCTGAGGCATAACTGACAAAATTGCAAGATATTTAAAGTATACAAAGTAATGATTGATACATGTGTACATTGTGAAAGGATCCTGCCATCAAGTCAATTAACACATCAGCACCTCACACATGTAAGTCCCCCCCTCCTTTTTTGGCGAGAACATTTAAGTTCTACTCGCTCAGCAAATTTCAGAATGATACACCATAGTCACCATGTCATACATTAGATCCTCAGACCTTACCTATTTTACAACTCAAAGTTTGTACCTTTTTACCAACCTCTTCCTATTTTCCAGACACCCCAACCCCTGGCAGCCACTTTTCTACTTTCAACTTTGTCTATCAGTTCAACTATTTTTTCTTCAGATTCCACGTTTGTCTTTCTCTCTCTGGCTTATTTCACTTAGCATAATGCTCTCCAGATCTATCCATCCATTTGTTGCCACAAATGACAGGATTTCCTATATGTGTATATGTATACATATATTTTCTTCAATCTTGCCAGTTTTTATAAAATGACTTATTTGTAGCACACAGAATTATCGTTTTTTCCTACTGGAAATATATCTTCAGTATACAGGTAGCAATTCATCTGGTCTTGTATTACAAGACAGAGACGAATCCAATCTAAATGACTAAAAGGACAGTAAAAACTTACCTATAACTTTAAATAATAGGTTAATTGTAACATTTTAAAAAACTTGTCAACTGATATTTTAATTACCTATCATTTTATGTGTATATACGTGAAAGCTAAAAATCAAAGTAGATTTTGATGAAATACCACTCAACAATAAAAAACAAACTACTGATGCACACAATTAGATGAATATTGGGAGTTATGCCAAATAAAAAAGTCACTCCGAAAAGATTATATACTCTAAGATTCCATTTATATAACATTATTGGAATGAAAAAAAATTACAGAAATAGAGAACAAATTAGTGGTTGCCAGGGGTTAGGGATGGGAAGATGGGGTAGGTGAGCATGGGTATAAAGGGGCAACATGAAGAATCCTTGTGATGGAACTGTTCTCTTCTTGACTGTGGTAGATAAAGGAAGCTACTCAAGTGATAACAAGTTCATAGAAACTAAATATATACATATGCAAATGAGTTCAAGTAAAACTAGGGAAATCTGAATAAGAACTGAATTGTATCAATGTATCATCTGGATGGTATTCTAGATGTTAACATTTTGGGGAAAATGCTTAAAGATTATACTGGGTGCCTATTATTTCTTATAACTACACGGGAATTTAAAATCATGCCAAACTTAAAAGTTTAATAAAAAAAAGAGCTTCAGGGTGCTCAGAGCACATTCTCAAAGACGGTTATTAAATTGCCTATCCACAACTACAGAATTCCAGTTTCTTAAAGTAATCTTCCTCCAGTTTATCTACATTCCACTTTAGTTGGTGTCAGCCCATGAAGAAAGGCAGATTTTGGCAGACAAAGGGAGAAGTGTCTTGAGGTTGTAAAGAACTCAATAAAAACATATTAATATTTTAAAAAGTAGATCTTGAAATATACTTGAAAGTTTGAGATCATAATGACATAAACAAGTATTTATGACCTAAGAAGAACTGTCTCCTTTGGTACTTTGAAATATTAAAAAAAAAATCACATAGAATTAAATTACAAAGCTAACACACTTGTTTATGCAGCTGGTCTTTTTTAAAATTGAGGAATTTTAAACCTACAATTCTAATAGGCTTACTGGTGACACCCCAATTCTTTGAAAAATAAATGAAATATCATAAATCATCTGACGGTTCTTAAGCTTAGATTTTTATTATCACTCAGATGCTTTAAAAATAAAAAGCAATATGAAAGGCTAGGATCTTGTTTTGTGCCTTATAAAGTTTAAGACAGAAAATAAATCATACTACTAAACGTCATTTAGAACCCTAACCTCAATATTTAGGATTCAATTGGCGTAATATTCTTGGTCATTCCTATGAGAATTCATGCAAGTAGAGTAGCTTTTCTTACAAAATATTTCAGAACTCTGGCACTTCCTGTGATAAATGAAGCAATAAGGCTTTGGAATTGCAATTGGGTATATTTAAGTACTTCATATAGGCAACCAGACTGTCATCCTGCTGGATATGTAGCACTATGAATTTATTATTTGGCATCCAAAGGAATGTTTAAATACTTATAAAGAGTAAAGGGCTGGGGTAAGCCCTTTTAATTTCAAGCTACAAATTCAGGATCATATTAGAGCTACAGAGTTCAACCATTATTTTTTGACAAGTTGATGTAATGAAAAATATTCACGGGTTTTGCAGGAAATGTTGAAATGAAAAATCTATAAATACCTCAAAAATGTTTAAGATTCAACAAAACAACAGTAAGATCTATGTGTTAGCCACAGCATCCTGAGAATTTTTATCATGGCTAAGTTTCAAGAAAATAAATTATGGGACACATTCTCCATGACCTGATTGTAAGGTACCTTTATGATTGGTCAATGATCAATTCAACTGACATTCCAATTCATAAAAGTATGCCTTCAGAAGTCCCCTGGAGTAGCATTAGGGGAGTGAGGTCAAAGCTGGACCTATATAAGAATGTCATCATTTTAGATCTCAGTGGTTTTTAAATTCATTTTTAAGATACAGCTACCAAAGCGGTAGCCTACAAATAAGGGTTTAACTAATGCCACATTCCTATCAGGCTGTGCACAGGCATTTGATAAACATTTTAATAAATGGTTAACTTCTGAAATTTTGCATATTATTGCTAATGAAAAATTCTTAGATTTAATTTTAAAATTTATCTTTTTTCTCATGAAATTATCAAATATTCAATATATCAAAGAATATTTTAACATGTGTAAGTTATAAAGAAAAATAATAAACACTCTTCCCACTAGCCATTTTAGGTAATAAAACCTTACTAGTAACTTTGAAGTTGCCTTTATGTGCTTTTTCATTCCAATTCCAATTCTCCTTGCCATGCCTTCTTCCCCTACACTGAATTTGTTTTCTGTACTTTCCTTTATAAGAAATTTATCCCTAATAAACATAGTATGCAATTTTTCAAGATTTTGGATGAAATTATATTGGTTGGAATCATATTGGGAGTATTCTTATACGTTCATGAGATTCATCCATGATGTTTGTATGTTTGAATATAGCACAATTTATGCCTTCTCCTGTTGATGGATATCTCAGTTCTTTTCAGTTTTCTGGAATATTGTCATATGTTTCTCTGTGTACATCTACAAGAGTTTCTATGTCTCAACATGGAATCGCTTGGTTGGCATATGCACAAGTAATTAGATAATGACAAATTGCTTTATATGGTTGATCCAATTTACACTACCACTAGCAAGGGTGAGAGGGGTCAGGATACTCCCCTTGCCAACACTTTTGCCTATCTGGTAGATATAAAATAGTATCTCCTTGTGATGTTTTCAAAGCTCTTTTTTTTCTTTCTTTTGAAGTAAAATTTACATAAAATAAAATGCAATAATCTTAAGTGTACTATTCCATGAATTTTTACAAATGCATTTACCTTGTAACCCAAACCATTACCATCACCTCAAAGAAAGTTCCTTCATAATCCTTTCCAGTCAATTCCTGCCCATTCCCTAGGCAAAACTACTCTACTCTTTTCCCTCGTAAAAGTTGCTTGTACTAGAACTTCATAAAAATGTAATATTGTACTGTACCTATTCTTTTGTATAAGACTTCTTTCAGCTAGTATGAGATTCATCCATGTTGTTGTAGGTATCAGTACTCTGTTTCCATTTATTGCTGAGTAGTATTACCTGAACCAGAAAGTCATGAACATAGTCTGATTTTTTCCCCCCAAAACCTTATGGTTGCAGCTTTTACATTTAGTAATATAATCAATCTCAAATTAACTTCTGTGCTTGGTGGAATATAGGAATTGATATATATATATATATTTTTTTTTTCCCATATGGCTATCCAGTTGTTCCAGCAGTATGTATTCAAAAACTTTCCTTTCTCCTTGGGTTGCTTTGAATCTTTCTTTGAAATCAAATGACAAAATAACTGTGGGTCTATTCTGGCTTCTCTGTTCAGTTGCATTTATCTTTTTGTTGATCCTTACAGCAGCACCACACTGTTTTGGTTATTGTAGTGTATGGTCATTTTATAAAGTCAAGGCCTCCAGCTATGATTTTATGATTGTTTTGGAAATTCTCAACTTTTACATTTCCACATAACTTGTAGAATCACCTTGTCAATTTTATTTAAAAAGCCTGTGTGCGGGGGAAAAAAAAACCTGTGTGAATATGGTAGGGATTATGTTCACTATAGATCAATTTGAAGATAACTGTCCTTTAATTGAGTCTTCCAATCCATGAACAAGTCACGTCTCCTCATTTATGCACGTATTCTTTAATTTTTTCAGTAATGTTTTATTGTTTCCAATGTAGAGATTTTACAGGTCTTTTGTTTAATGTATTCTTTTTTTTTTGAGATTTTATTTATTCATTTGAGAGAGAGAGAACACAAACAGGGAGGAAAGGCAGAGGGAGAGGGAGAAGCAGACTCCCCACTGAGCAGGGAGCCTGATGGGGGCTCAAATCCAGGACTCTGAGATCACGACCCAAGCCGAAGGCAGATGCCCAACCAACTGAGCCACCCAGGCACCCTATTTAATGTATTCTTGAATATTGTATAATTTTATTAAAAATGGGAAATAGGATTATTATTGATAATCTCAATTAAAAAATACTCATTACTTATTAGGGCTGCTCCATCATATACTCTCTCTTTGGAAATATTAAATACATCAAATTCTGAGCAATTTTGTCTAATAGTACATAGTACATTCTGTATAGTAAGACAAGAATTTCTAAAAATGGGACAAGAACTCTACAACTTGGCAGTAAAATGAAGAAGTGGATATAGTCCAAGAGCATACATGCTGGGAATAGGGTCAGAAAATTTCTTTAATCCACTCTCACTTGAAGTAAATTCTACGATGGGTCAAGAAGGGGGTTAGATATATGATGACCTTTGTCTAGAGTTGTCTAGAATCTAGATCCTTGAAGCATGGACTCTGTTGACTATTCCAAAGCCAACTCTTTTTTGACTTCTGGCCCATATAATCATGACAAAGCATTTCAAAGTACTTAGCTTTGAGTTTTGAGCAGATATAACACAGCTCTTTGGTCTCTGCTAAAGACAGGCCTGTATCCACAGGCACTTAGGTTTCCCACTTGGCCTTCTTTCTATTGCAACTTGTTTGTTTCACTTCTTCCACTTCACTATTACCCCTTTCCCCCATTCTCTGCTTCTTCCTGGCATCACTAATTTCATTTCCATACCTTCACTGTCTGATTCTTCAGACATCTGTATTTATCAGGATCTAAGAATGAATACATCAAATTCCTCATCATCACACCAACTCTAAAAGGTATCCCTCTTGGCTTTCCTTTTATTTTTTTAATTTTGAATCCAGTTAGTTAATATAGTGTTATATTAATTTCAGGTATACAACATAGTGATTCAACAATTCCACACATCATCCAGTCATCATCATGGTAAGTGTCATCCTTAATCCTCATCACCGGTAACCATCAGTTTGTTCTCTATAATTAAGAGTCTGTTTCTTGGTCTCTCTCTCTCTCTCTCTCTCTCTAAGATTTATTTATTTATTTGAGAGAGAGAATGAGAGGGAAGGGCAGAGGGAGAGGGAGAGGGAATCTCAAGCAGACTCCACATTGAGCACGGAGCCTGATGTAGGGCTCAGTCTCATCACCCTGAGATCATGATCTGAGCCAAGCCAAGAGTCAGACGCTTAACCAACTGTGCCACCCAGGCACCCCCCCCTTTTTTTCCTTTGTTCATTTGTTTTGTTTCTTGAATTTCACATGAGTAAAATCATATGGTATTTATCTTCCTTGAGTTATTTTACTTAGCATTATACTCTCTACCTCCATCCATGTTGCTACAAATGTCAAGATTTCATTCCTTTTGATGGGTGAATAATATTCCATTGTACATATACTCCACGTCTTCTTTATCTATTTATCTATCAGTGGACACTTGGGTTGCTTCTGTAATTTGGCTCTTGTAACCAATGCTGCTATAAGTATACAGGTACATGTACCCCTTAGAATTAGTGTTTTGTATTCTTTGGGTAAATACCTACTAGTGTGATTACTGGATTGTAGGGTAGTTCTATTTTTAACCTTTTTGATGAATGTCCATACTGTTCTCCACAGTAGCTACACCAGTTTGCATTCCCATCAACAATGCACAAGGGTTCCTTTTTCTTCACATTCTTTGCCAACACTTGTTTTTTGTGTTGTTGATTTTAACCATTCTGACAGGTTTGAGGTGATATCTCCTTGTAGTTTTGATTTGCATTTCCATGATGGTAAGTAATGATGAACATCTTTTCATGTACTGTCTGTTCATGCCTTCTGATCATTTTTTAATTAGATTATTTGGTTTTTGGGTGTTGAGCTGTATCAGTTCTTTATTATGTTTTAGATACTAACCCTTTATTGAATATGTCATTTGCAAATATCTTCTCCCATTCTGTAGGTTGCCTTTTACTTTTGGTGACTGTTCCCTTCAATGTGCAGAAGCTTTTTATTTTGATGTAGTCCCAATAGTTTGTTTCGCTTTTTTTTCCCTTGCCTCAGGAGACATATCTAGAAAACGATTGCTATGGCTGATGTCAAAGAATTTACTGCCTGTGTTCTCTTCTAGGATTTTTATGGTTTCAGGTCTCACACTTACATCTTCAATCCATTTTGAATTTATTTTTGTGTATGGTATAAGAAAGTGGTCTTTTTTTTTTTTTGCATGAAGCTGTCCAGTTTTCCCAACACCATTTATTAAAGAGACTGTCCTTTTCCCACTGGACATTCTTTCCTGTTTTGTTGAAGACTAACTGACCATATAGTTGTAGGTTTATTTGTGGGTTTTCTATTCTCTTCTATTGATCTAGGTGTCTATTTTTGGCTAGTATCATACTGTTTTATTACATCTTAGTAATATAACTTAAGGTCTGGAATTATGATGCCTCCAGCTTTGCTTTTCTTTTTCAAGACTGCTTTGGCTATTTGGGGTTTTTTTGTGGTTCCATACAAATTTTAGGATGTTTGTTCTAGTTCTGACAAATGTTGTTGGTATTTTAGTAGGGACTGCATTAAATGTGTAGATTGCTTTGGATAGTACAGAGATTTTAACAATATTTGTTCTTTCACTCCATAAGCATGGAATGTCTTTCCGTTTCTTTGTGTCATCTTCAATTTCTTTCATCAATGTTTTATGAGTTGTTCCAGAGTACAGTTCTTTCACCTCTTTGGTTAGGTTTATTCCTAGCTATCTTATTATTTTGGATGAAACTGAAAATGTGATTGTTTTATTAATTTCTCTTTCTGCTACTTCATTATGGGTGCATAGAATTTCTGTACTTTGATTTTGCATCCTGCAGTTTTACTGATTTTGTGTATCAGTTCTAGCACTATTTTTGTGAAGTCTTTTGGGTTTTCTATATGTACTATCATGTCATCTGCAAATTGTGAATGTTTTACTTATTCCTTACCAATATGGATGCTTTTTATTTCTTTCTGCTGTCTGATTGCTGTGGCTAGGACTTCCACTACTATGTTGAATAAAAGTGGTGAGAGTAGCCATCTTTGTCTTGTTCCTGAAAAGCTCTGTTTTTCCCCATTGAGAATGATGTAAACTATGGGTTTTTCATATATAACCTTTATTATGTTGAAATATGTTCCCCCTAGACCTACTTTGTTGAGGGTTTTTACCTTGAGTGGAAGTTGTACTTTGTAAAATGCTTTGTCTGCATCTATTAAAATAATCATATGGTTTTTATCCTCTTATTGATGTGATATATCACACTGATTGATTTGTGAATATTGAACCACCCTTACAACCCAAGAATAAATCCCATTTGATCATGGTGAAGGATTTCTTTAATGTATTGTTGGATTCAGTTTGCTGGTATTTTTTGAGGATTTTTGCATCTATGTTCATCAGGGATATTGGCCCATAGTCCTCTTTTTTAGTCTTTATCCAGTTTTGGTATTAGGATAATGCTGGCCAATGGAATGAATTTGGAAGTTTTCCTTTCTTTTCTATTTTTTTTTTTTTTTTTTGGAATAGTTTTAAGAATAGGTATTAGCTCTTCTTTAAATGTTTAGTAGAATTCACCCGTGAAGGTATCTGGTCCTGGACTTTTGTTTTTTGGGGGGGAGTTTTTTGATTACTGATTCAATTTCTTTGGTGGTTAGCAGTCTGTTCAAATTTTCTATTTCTTCCTGGTTCAGTTTTGGTAGTTTATATGTTTCTAGGAATTTATCCTTTCTTCTAGGTTGTCCAATTTGTTGGCATATAGTTTTTCATAATATTCTCTTATAACTGTCTGTATTTCTGTGGTATTGGTTGTTATTTCTCCTCTCTCACTGGTGTTTTTATTTCAGTCCTTTCTCTCTTGTTCTTGATAAGACTGGGTAGAGGTTTATCAATATCATTGATTTTTTTCAAAGAACCAGCTCCTGGTTTCACTGCTCCATTCTATTGTATTTTTTTAGTTTCTATATCATTTATTTCTCTCTAATCTTATTATTTCCTTTTTTTCTGCTTGTTTTAGGCTTTGTTTATTGTTCTACTTCTAGCTCCAAATGTCTTAAGTTAGGTTATTTGAGATTTTTCTTGCTTCTTGAAGTAGGACTATATTGGCATAAACTTCCCTTTTAAAACTGCTTTTGCTGCATCCCAAAGGTTTTAGACCATTAGACAATGGGGGGGTCTATGCACCAGGGCAGCTGGGGGCACAAGGCTGGACACAGTGCAGCAGTTGGGTACAGCGTGTACCAGCAGCTGTGCACTCAGCAGCTGCGCAGGCTGTGTGCAGGGCTTTAACAAAATTTGCCCTGAGCCCAGGGCCAAGGCTAGCAAGCTTAGAGTGGGTGAGTCCTCAGGAGAACTCATGGGCATGGCCCACCGCCAGCAGGTTAGGAAGCCAGTGTCTGTGCAGTGCTGCCTCCTGCAGGTGGCTCTGTTTATGCTGGGGGATGGGGGAGGAAAATGGCACCTGCTAGGCTCCCTTGTTTTCAGAGAAGTCCCCCAACATGCTCTGAAATCAGTATAAACAGATCTGTCTCCTCTTTGCCCTGGGTTTGGGGTAGGCTGCTATCTCTTTAAGGGTGGAGATCCAGCTATCACTCACCCTCTTGGATCACCCACTAAGTCCACTGATTTTAAAGTTCCAGGCTCCAAGTCCCACTGGTTTTACAAACTCCAATTCAGCTTCTCTGGTTTTTAAAGCCAAACGCAATGGGGATTAGTCTTCCCTTTGTGAGCTCCCTGTTGCAAGAGCCCATTTCTCTGCTGTATCCATGCACGCAGCTCCCTCCCTCTTGCAGGCAGCCTCCCTCCATCTTTCTAACCTTCCTAACCTTTCAGATGCAGCTTCTTCTCTATATTTAGTTGTGGAGTTTGTTCTGCCAGTCTTCAGATCACTCTCTGGTTCATTGCCTAGGATGTGGATGATATCTAGTTGCAAATGTGGAACAGGGTAATAAGCTCAGGGTTCTCCCATTCTGCTATCTTCTTGGCTTCTCTTTTTACAAGTCTTTTCTCCATATGCTTTTCCTTAACTTTCTTCATATACTCTTCTTAGTCACATTTGTCATCTTCCTAAAGCCTTTCTTCTGCTTTATTAAGGCTGCTACTGGCATAAACCTCTTCCTTGGTATCTTTCACAATACATTTCTACATTCGTGGTCACTGGTGAGCCAACTTCCCTTCACTAGTAAACATTATTTTCTTATTCACTTAAAGAGTTTTCATTACTTTGTTTCTGTGATTTCTTTGATTTTCTGTGCCTCAGCAGTATTAGGAGGCCTTTTTGTTTTTACCACTTTTTCTTCCAGTTTCCCCCTCATCTGCCTGTCTTCCTCCTCTTCCCTTTATTATTAATACCACTGGCCAGCCTGTACTCTTCTTCTGCTTCTGGTCTCTTTCTACCTGCCTGAAGGATGGACATTTTCTCACTGAAATAAGCTCTAAATTCTACTTAGTCACTGGTAAGAGACAGAGCCCTAGGCTTATTAATAATCCTTTAGTTAGTTCTTTCTACATTTTCTGAAGAAATCTTATCCATGGTGTCACAGCAAGACCACACTTTTGGGTAAAGGTAACTAAAATCAAATGCTTCTTCATCATTCATCATATATACTAAACACACGTAGAAACAAAACACCTGTGAGCACTTTCTTCTAATTGTTGATCTTGGGCTAAAAATGATTCCATTTTGGTGGAGTTTTTTTTTTTTCTTCTAGATATCCGTAAGTTCTTCTGGATTTTTATTTCCAACATAGGCACTTTCTTCTCAAGAAGTTGCTATACCATCCTTTTTTTTTTTTTTTCTGGGAGAAGCAAAATTAATAACCCTTCATCATCTATTTGGCAGGTCTATCTGCTCTGTAAATATGAGCTGGCAGCCTCCAGACAATCAAACCGAAGAACTCAATTCATGGCCTGGATATCCAACACTCTGGCTGAAGTGTGAGAAGCAAAGAGCACTGTTAGCTCTCTTGCAGATAAACTTATTGCAGTCTTCCATTTTTCTTACCTGTTGCTGTCAGCCATAGAAGTCAAGAATAGAAATACCAGAGTATATAGGCAGTAGAAAACTTGGTTTAGACACTGAACCTTTTTACAACTGAAAAAATATATGTAACATATTTCTTCAGATGGCTTTTCAAAAAGAAATGTAGGATACTCATTTTTTTACCACAGCTCACAAACTATGTAGTTTTGTTCCAAATTGACAGGGGTGGTATATTTTTTATTTTCTCACCAACCCAGACATATTCAGACTTTTTCTAACTTAAACATACAAGGTCTTTTACAGATTTGATGTGTTTTGCCTAGAAAAAAGTAAAGTAAGTATTTCTGGGCAAGATTTTTGATAACAGCACTCATAGCACAGTTATCAGCAAAGTCGATGCCCAAGGTTCTACTTCATCATGAACTCATCTTTGGAGATTGATATCATGTAAACTTACTGGTTCATCCTTATGTTTAAGAAGTCAAACTGGCAGCAAAACAAGTATATTTATGTGTTGATTTTCTCAAACATCTTGTCTTAGATCCTTCCTATCAATGAGATTGCTGAAAAGTTGTGATTATTTCCTAGTTCTTGGAAAACCCAAAGGCTTGAGAAATAGATCTGTTCTTTCTTACGTATTCTTTTCTTGAAAATCTTTTAAGTACACTCCATTGTATGAAATCGTGCACTGAATGAAATCTGAAGCTAACATAATTTTCCTCCTCATAAATAACTCAACCTATTCACCTGGCTCCCCCCGCAAAATCTTTCTTGACTTCTCAAGTCCAGCAACTTTACTACAAAAACCCAGTCACACAGTATGGCCTTTCAATCTTCAGTTTCTAGTTGTTTTATATTTTAGAAAAGTTTAATCTCTAAACATTAATTTTATTGCATTAGGTTGGTTATCGTGTCTACAATTATACATATCATGGATCTGCTCTGCCTGTCTTCCATATCAGTGGTCTATAAATTGAGGTACATGAAGACTTTCCAAGAGATATGTTGGCACAAAGAGTTTTAAGGCAATCAAATTCCAGATCATCAACTTCCATCTTTTCTACTACTGATCTTTCAGCAAATATACCTGTAGCTAAGGTATCAAGCCAGCCTCTTTCTCATTTCCTCCTCCCCTCCTTCACAATCACTCTTCCCACTTTAAAAAAGAAATGCATACCACTCATTAATCCCAACTAGTGCATTTCCCTGGAATATAAAAACTCTCCAGGATGTCAAACCTGTAAATCCTCCCTTTAATCAAAGCAGTACAATAAGGATTTGTTCATCCCCCATCATGTATACATACAAATAACATATATATTTTATTAAGAAATGGACTGTGGGCCTACATTAGTATAAGTTCAGATACACAGTAGAATGAAGTAGTAATGAGGGCATTTTTACTTAAGGACCTTACATCTTCCATACCCTTATTATTGTAAAAGAATCATCTCAACTTTGGAAGACTTTAGTGAACACAAAGCAAAGAAATATTGAAGGCAGCAGTATCTTACTGTATCCAGGCAACGCATAGTAAGGCTCTGTGCCTTATCTATTTATCTATATTAGAATTAGAATTGAGCTGTGTGATGGTTGTCATGGAGACATATATTAACATATTTATTTGAGCTGAAAAATCAAGTTGGACTTTTACCCACAGAGGAAGTCTGATTTGAAAGATAAACTTGAAACTGAAGACTAGCTTTGTCAATTAGATTAAATGACAACCATTTTCCTTAAATTGAGTGATTTACATTTACAGCTGCAAGGTTTGGATAAAAAATACATTTCAGACACATGTTAAGACAAAAATTACTCTAAAAACTCACTGTATATTGGAAAATATGTATTAAAATTTGTAATGTTTCTAAACAGCCCTTCCTAAGTATTTTGGGTTAAACAAGGTACCTGTAAGCAAAAGAGTAGTAAGTTTTAATAGTCTTTTGATAAATCTTAATTAACCCTTTTTGATAACTTCCCCAAATGGACAAAGTGATAATAAATCCCTCTGCAAGTCCAATTCTTTGCTTTCTACAAGTGATTGAGCAATTGAGTTGTCAGTAGATAGATCATTATAATAATTTATAGATCACTTTATGATTTCTGGCACTTAAGTCAGCAGGATGAGAAGTGTTAATGAATGACGCACTTCTGGCATATTGTAAACACTAATATTTAAAACTAAAGGTGTTACAGCACTCTTTTTAAATGTGTATTTGACTTGGCTCACTTCTCTTATTTCTACTCTTTTTCCTTTTTTTTTTTAAAGTAGGCTCCACACCCAGTGTGGAGCCCAACATGGGGCTTGAACTTATGACCCTGAGATCAAGACCTGAACTGAGATCAAGAGTTGGACACTTAATCAACTGAGCCACTGAGGTACCCCTTACTTCTTCATTTCTAATCTCCATGACCTCACTATTTTTCTATACAATCTCTTTTCTCTTACACTCCTTTCAATTATGTTTTCATTTCTTTGGTAGTTTTGTTTTTTCTTCAACTTCTTTCCTGAGTTCTGCTTCTAATTTTATAATTAAGTTTACTTATAATTAATTTATAAGTTATAGTTTAGCCATTTCCCATTTTGTGTATGATGTGAAACAGGAATCCAGTATTATTCTCTTTCATCTGAGCAATCTCTTACCTCAGCACCATACACTGAAAAATCTATCCACCTCTCCCCCCAATGATCTACAATACCAGTTTTGTCATAAATCTAAGTTCTGTATATAAATAGATCTGTTTCTGAATTCTCTATTCTTTCCACTGACCAACATGTATATCCTTACACTGGTTTAAATTAGTTTTATATTAAATCATTACATAAGGCCACAGCTGAACACTCAAAACCCAAATAACCCAATTAAACAATGGGCAGAAGACATGAATGGACATTTCTCCAAAGAAAATAGCCAGATGTAGCTAAGAGACACATGAAAAGATACTCAACATCACTCATTATCGGGGAAATGCAAATCAGAACCACAATTAGATATCACTTTACACCTGTCTTAATAGCTAAACTCAAACACACAAGAAGTAACACGTGTTGGCAAGGATGTGGAGAAAAAGGAACCCTTGTGCACTGGTGGTGGGAATACAAACTGGTGCAGCCACTGTGGAAAACAGTATGGAGGTTCCTCAAAAAATTAAAAATAGAACTACCCTAGGATCCAGTAATTGCACTACTGGGTATTTACCCAAAAAATACAAAAACACTAATTTGAAAGGGCACATGTACCCCTATGTTTATTGCAGCATTATTTACAAGAGCCAAGTTATGGAAGTAACCCAAGTGTCCATCGATAGATAAGTGGATAAAGAAGTGACATATCACACACACACACACACACACACACACACACACACACACACACACACAAAATGGAATATTTTGCAGCCGTCAAAGGGAATGAAATCTTGCCATTTGCAACAACATGGATGGAGCTAGAGAATATAACGCGAAGCAAAGTCAGTCAGTCAGAGAAACAAATACCATGTGATTTCACTCAGATTTGGAAAGAAACAAAACAAAAGAATAAAAAGAGAGACAATCCAAGAAACAGACTTTTAGCTATAGAGAACTGATGGTTTCCAGAGGGGAGATGAGTGGGGGGATGGATGAAATAGGTGATGGGGATTAAAGGGTACACTTATCTTGACAAACCCTGAGTCATGTATATAGAATTGTTGAATCACTGTACTGTATACGTGAAACATAGTAATATAACACGGTATGTTAACTATACTGGAATTAAAATAAAAAACTTAAAAAAAAAGACTTCCTTATCTCTGTGATGGCCAGAGATAATCTTTAAAAAGGCATGAAAGAGTATAACACAAAGAAAAGGAAGTAACATGAAGAAAAAAAAGAAAAGCAATATAAAAGCTGTGCCATTCACCATGTTAACCTGTAGACAATTAACACTGTCCAAACTCTACCTTCCCCCTGTGTCACAGTGTGGAGCTGTCACTGAGAAGTGGCTGCCTAGCCTCTTTGTAGAGTCTACATTTCCAAACCTTCCCTCGCCCATTATACCAGGTGTGGCCTTGTGAACAGTTTTCCCCAGAAGGATATCAGTGCAAGTGGCGGACTGTCAGTTCTCAGGTTCAACCTGAACTTTTCAGAAGCACTTGAGGTGTGTTCCTGCTCTTTCCCCAACTGCTGGAGGACTCAAAGGCCCACGTTACAGAAAGTCACCTATCAATCAGGAATGCCTTCAATACACTGGTTATTGGCAATAAATACATTTTACTTAGGTTTAGTCTATCATACTTTTTGGAGTCCATTTATTACAGCGGGTAGTTTTCACTAACATGAAAAATGTATCTTTAAGTGGGGTATAGACCAAACAGAAAATCTAAAATACATGGCAACTGCTTAGCAGCCAGGCAGCAGGAAATAAAGAAACTGAGTAAAGGATGGGAAGATAGTTATGTCATGTAGTCACAAAAACGTAATAAAAATATTATTTGCCAAAAGGAAACTGTAATAGAAATAAAAAAGTGGTTGCCTCCAGGGGAGCAAAGCAGTGAATTAACTGGAAAACAGCATACATCTGGAGTAATAGAAGAAGTGTTCTATACCTTATTCGGGGCAGTGGTTTTTACAGATGTATACAGCTGTCAAAACTCACTGAACTGAATGCTTAAGAGCTGTGTGTTTACTGTATGTAAATTACGCAATTTTTTTTTAAATGCCTGAGATAGCTTCAAAGGCACAATGGTGTCTACCAAGTGTATAGCTGTAGGGTAGAGGAAATATAAAACAGAATACTAGAATAACAATATTACTTGCTGCTTTTCTTGAGAATTTACAAGCAAGGAATGTAAACAGGCAAGAACTAACAGAATGGAGAGCAGAACTAACAGAATGGAGAGCAGAAATGAGAGGGAACAGATAATCCAGAAATCTGGGGGCCCCAAGGGTTAGAAACGCTGACTACTTCTGGACTTCACACAGTAAGAGAGAAGGCCAAAAAGCTGTGAGCAAAAATGGCCGTTAGGTTTTCTCAGGTAAACAGAGGGAAATCAACCTTGCCGCCGATCAGGTTAAGTATGTTACTTCCCATGAAACCTATTTCAGATGGCCATACTGACAGCACCCAGAAAGGTAAGAGAGGGAAGAACAGAAGTAAGGAAGCAAAGAAATAAAATAGGCTGGGATTTTTTTTTGGTGTGCTTTTTGGTTAGAGTTACCATATAATTTATTGTCCAAACTGGGATAGTTCTGAGAGTGAAAGAGGGAATTATTACTTACCATGTATAAGAGATATATATAAACTATGATTCCCTCTGCCTGACTGGGACATGTAGTCACTCTATTACTAGCACGTGGAATTAACTACAAAACAATAGATGAGGGCCAAATTAAGTTTCAGAGGGAATAACATCAACAAAAAACCCATAAGCCTTGCCTATAAGCCTTTCACCCTTCAAACAATGCTCACACAGCCAAAACTGCAGGGACAAAAAGAAAGAAAGAAAGGTTACATAACCTCCAAGGACGACATATTCCCCAATGTCCACATAAGTGGACCCTGGAGGAAAATAAACCAGGAAGAACCTTCGGGAAGGCAGAATTATGTCCTACAGAATAGTGAACAATGGAATTCCTTCTAGAGAGGAGAAGGACCAGAGTCTAATTAAGGGATGTCTTCTATCCTAAGCAAAAATTCTTGCCATCTCCTTTTTTTGTCACTGTCAATATCCCTAATTCTAAATGTTCCCCCAGCTTTTGGAAATTAAACATAAACTTATAATTTGCTAGCTGGGCCCAATGCAATAAATTATGGGCATTGCACATAGCATGATGGTGGTGAGAATAAATCCAAAAAGTCTTTTACAAAGATCACTGAACTGACTGCCAGGAGGCTATGATTCTCTTCTAACCTTCACTATTAGCTGTGTGAACCGGATAAATCATGATTTCTCAGGACTTCAGTTCCCTCACTTAGAAAGTAAATAAGAGGATGCCTTCCAGTTCTAATAATTCTAATTTAAAGTTCCTGACCTCACTGAACCAAAAGAACTACAAAATCCTCTATAAAATGTCATTACCTAGAGAATACATAATAAACTAGTTGGTCTGGTTTTATAGCAAAAGCAACTCAGCACAATTCTAAAAAGTTATATTGGCAAGAAAAATCCTGGCACTCTTTCATTTCTTGATTTTTCTATATTATTTTCGTTTCATTATAGTACATTAAGGAATAAAATAGAACTTTTTTTTTAAACTGGAAAAGACAATTACCTTCCATTTCATTAGGCTTTAGAAACTAATCCAAAAAGAAAGGGGAAACTGCATTGCACCTAAAAATTTCAATTATTTTATAGTATATACAGACTAAAAGTTAGAATATTTTAAAAATAAAAATACAATTTGGAGTAACTTTTAATCTAAAGATAACATAAAATATTTTATAAGTTATATAGTTAATAATAATAGTCACTGACTCCTAAAAACATTATTTTTTCAAATAATTAAAATTTGAAAAATATATCTGCTAAATTTCAACTTTTGATGCCCCTTCTAATTTTCAGAAGAAAATCCAATTCAGGACTTTGTCTTCCTCACTGAGAGAAGACAAAAACTAATATTCTACATGATACTTTATTACTCATAATTATCTAGCTTTATACATGTATAAAAATAAGAGCCAAACATTTTAAGAGAGTAAGGGCCAAAATTTGTCACTCGAAATCACTAGATGCTGGCACAAAAAAAAAAAAAAATGGCCAATATTTTGCAAGTCCTGCTATCACATACCCTAGTATTATCAGTGAGTTTCTAACACAATCACAGTTATTGTCACTGATTATAAAATTATGGATAGATGTTGGACTACTATATAAAACAAGAAATATCAACTCTGTTGTATCTGGAGAAAAGTTCACACTAATACTCTTGGGTGAATTAGTGAATCAAAAAAAGAAAAAAGAATAAGTACCATGAACATACCTCGAATCTCTGAAAGAAAAATTTACAGGTATACATCAGATTATACAAAAATTTAAGTCTAAATGACGGAAAGTTATAAATGAAATATTTTTTAAAAACCATTTAAGGAAACTATTTAGAGATATTTGACAATAACTCTCAGGTAAAGGAAGACATGCTTTGGTTATGAAAGAAATTACCCCTTAAAAATATACTTCACAGGGTGCCTGGGTAGCTCAGTTAGTTAAGCATCTGACTCACGATTTCAGCTCAGGTCATGATCTCAGGGGGTAGTCTGCTTGAGAGTCTCTCTCTCCCTCTCGCTCTACTCCGCGGTTCTTTCTCTCTCTCAAATCAATAAATAAATCTTAAAAAAAAATACTTCACAAATTTAGATGTTTACACAGCAGCACTGATGTTGAGAAGTCTCTTTTGCTTTTATTCAAAACACTTTGCATATGACAATTTTTTTTCCTCTCTGGAAGAAGGCTTATTTTTCCTTCTGTTCTAGAAAATGATCTTGATTCTCTCCCATTTTCTCTTGCATCAGTGAGTTGCTATTGGACCTGCTGGGTTGCGTTGCTAATGATTTCTCCCTCAAATTTATCTTTCAACAGCTCAATGAGTTTCTTTCAGCCTTCAGATTTCTAATTTTTGAGAGTTATTTCCTGTTTTTTCCTTTTCCTTTTCTTTAATTCTCCTTTTTAAAAAAGACTATTTTCTATGTAAAGCCTTCTCACATTTTCAAAGACAGTAATTATAGATTTGCCTTCTCTACTAGGTCACAGTATCATACACTTTTCTGTGTTCATATTTATGAGAATTACTGATGCCACCCACTTCTTATCAAAGAAAGAATTGGAATTTTTGTTTCCTATTTCTTTTGTTTTGGATAGATATTTTAATAGGAGAAGGCAGAAAGTTCTTTATATGCCACCTTAAGATCAGAAGTTACAATTTCTAAGTTAGTTCACATACGATTTGTAATGGTTGAGTTTACTACAATTTTGGTCTGCTCGGCATACATTCCCATATCTCTTCTTCTCACACCTTTGGAGAAAGCCTCCCTCACTCCCTGAGACCCCAGGGGGCCTTTCAGTCATTGGACGATGCACCTCTGTCGCAGCACTGGTAAACATGCCCTAGGCTGGTCCACCAGAATACTCCATTCCCTGGGCCACAGTGATTATTCATCACATATGTGGCCAAACAGAGTTGATCCTTATCTTCTCTGAGGCTGATAGCGGGATGGGTGGCCCCACAAGTTCTCTTCCTCTGGGGATTGCTAAACCAGGAAGACAACAGTCTCAGGCTGCTGGTCGTCATTTTAGTGATCATATGCCTGTCGGCATAATGATGAATAAAGAAACCAGCAGAGCTGAAAAAGGGTCCAGATGAGATCATTTGAGTTCCTGGCTGCAACCATGCCTGAAGCCAGATGCACCTCTGGAAACCATAGTTATATAAACAATTAAGTTCCTTTTATTTTCATAAGCTGGCTTGAGCTGGCTTTCTTTCACTTGCAACCGAAAGAGCCCTGATGAATTCATCATTTAATCAAAATGTTCCAAATTACTAACACTTGAACTATAAAACACTACTTCTTGGCCAAAAATTAAATAGCCTAGCTTTTTATTAAAACAAAATCATAATCATAAATAACATACACAGTTGTCTCTTTTATTTGAGTATTCTCATGTTTTCAGGGTAGCAGTATCTTTGAGAATGAGGCATATATACTTTGTAGTATTGCAAACTGTATAGCCACTAAACTACAGAATAATTTTCTTCCAGGTACTTCAAAAAGTCTTGTCATTTCTTAAACCCTTCTCTATCAGAGCTCTCAGGTTTTACTAAAACTCAAGTTGCATGGTTATCTTACATAGAGGCTATGTGGAAAAAGAAAATAATAGATGTCAAAATATTTGTTCCATTAGAAGGAAAAGTTTGGTTTACATTCAAAAAATTATCCAGCCTCAATCTCTGACCCAGAGACTGGAAACAAGGATATTTTCAACCCAAGTATTTGTGAGAAGGAGGTAGACAGTAATAACTAATAACATGCTTCCAAGGAGATAGGTAAGAATGCTTAGAAGTCATGTGTCCCTTGGATGCTCTCCCTGGAGTAACTTTCCTATTATTATGCATAGGCCATGTGCTCGCCAATCCAATGGTCAATGTCTAAGCTTCTGGGTTTGAAGATCTTGCCTGGGTCTTCATTGGTTTCAAGTACATTTAGAGGCCAGGCAGGTAATCTCAAAGAAGGAAGAAGCTAAAGATTTTTAATGTATTGCATTCCTTTATCTGCATTAAAAAGTAAATCTTAGTAAAATTCTAGTGTCTCTCGCTTCTCTTTTTTGATTGGTTCGAGGGTTTTTTTTCATGCATCATTTTTGTTTACTGTTCCTCGTTCATCCATGGTTTGTTTCATAGTGCAATCATAAACAACAGATTTTTGTCACTGATACTCTTTGTATGCAAAGAAGTTGTGTATGAGTAAGAGCTAATAATAATTGACAATCATAGTTTAGTTTATTGAGCACTTAGTATGTGCCATGCACTGTTCTAAATGATTTCCACGTATTATGTCATTTTGTCCTCATTTCAACCCTATGAGGTAGGTACCGTTATCCTCACTTTATAGATGAGAGCATGGAAACACTGAGAAGGGTAAGCAGCCTATCCAAGAGTACACAGAAAATAAGCTGTAAATAGGAATACGGGCCCTCTCCCTCGAGGACCCCTGTTCTTAAACTATTACTCTGCACTGTCTAAAGAAATATGCCATCCTAGTATGGGTTGAATTGTGTCCCACAAAATGTTATGGTGAAGCCTTAACCCCTTGTACCTGTGAACGTAACCTTATTTGGAAATAGGGTCTTTGTAGATGTAATTAGGTTATATGACGTTATACTGGCTTAGGGTGGGCCCCAATGCGATGTGACTGGTGTCCTCATAAGAAGAGGAAAACCTGGACACAGAGGACAGACATCCATGAGACGATGGGGTGGAGACTGGGGCTATGCTGCCATGAGCTAAAGGACACATGGGGCTACCAGAAGCTAGAACAGGCAGGAAGGAGGGTCTCCTAGAGGTCTCTGGGGGAGCATGGCCCTGCCAATACCTTGATTGCAGATTTCTGGCCTCTAGAGCAGTGAGAGAATAAATTTCTGTTGATTACAGCTACCCAGTTTATGGTACTTTGTCATGACATCCCTAAGAAACTAACACACCGTCTTTCACTTACACTGAAATATACCATCCTAGCAACTTGCCATTTCCAATTTTCACACAGATGGCAGAATTAGTACCATTTAACTTTCCTCTTAATTCTATGTAAAGAAAATCAACAGCCAGGAGCGGGGCTGTGAGAATGGAAAAGGACAGCCTCCCATCTAGTAGAGGCAGGTGCATTTCAGCTCTAGCTGATTACCATCACACAGAAAGGTAGGACTTAAGTTACTAGGACTTCAGTTTGCACGAGAACCCAGAGATGTGGATTTGTACATTAAATTAGTTAACAAGTTAAATTGGTAACTGTTTAAAATAACACTAGTTAATAACTAATTCAAGTTTAAAACATGTGCAAACATGACACATCTCTGGACCAAATCTGACCACAGTCTCTGCTTTGTAGATTTGCTTGACTTTCTATGTCCACTTTCCCTTTCCCTCCACTTGACCAGGCCCTAACTGGAGTCATCCAGCCACCAGATCTAGGACGCAGGCACAGTGTGGGTGCATGAGAAGCCATGTGAAAGTCAGCACCCTAAGACTAGGGAACCCTCTTTGAGATACAGAGTGTGGCAGATGCAGAAGAGTCCTACACACTTCTGAATCCAAGACAGAATGGGTGCACTCCTCTGGATCTGGATCTGGAGTCTAATGCTATTTCTCTATTTTGTCAGCTCATCTTCCTAAGGCTTTCTTTTCTTTTTCTTTTCCCTTTCTTTCTTTCTTTCTTTTTCTTTCTCTCTCTCTCTTTTTTTTTGGTCTTTGTTATTCTGATGTATAAGAGACCTAGAGCTTTACTGAGTACAGGTTTTGGGCAAGTCTAGGACATGACCTTGGTACTTCTCAGGCTCCCGGCCATTTCATTCATAGCACTATACTTACACCTTAATGAGTTCCCTAAATTTCTTATCTCTTACATGTATATGTGAAAGAAGAGTTAAGTGGGTTGTAGTAGCTCATAGCTGCCTTTCAGTATTCACCATCCTATAACCTATGAAAGTTGTCCAGAAATCTGGAAACACTTTTGAAAAGAAGTTCTGTGAAATCAGTTTTATAAAATGTGACTTTATTACTCAGGCTTGTTAAAACAAAACAAAACAAAACAAAAAAAACACTTCCAAAATATATAAAGAACTGTTCTGTAATTAGAACATCCACTCTAGTCCAGTATGTCTATTACTATGTGGTAGCCTGAGAATCTTCTGAGTCCTCCTTGGCTATGAACATGTCTTCAGTATCTACCAGAGCTCAGACCTATTTGATGTGGTACAGAAACTACTGATTGTGGCTGGTAAGAGAAAGGAAATACTTGACAGGTTGCCAGGACTCTCTCTGTATCATTGAGATATTAAATTCAGTGATGCAGTCTGGCACACTGTGGTGTTTGGGACCTGCAAAATCGACAAACATTATTTTGGGAAGTCCGTAAAGCATGTCAAAAAGTGAAATACCACAAAATCCGTCCAAGTTCATCTCATTTAATGGTTTGGGTTTTTTATTTTTTGCCTGAATTAAAAATATCTCAATCTTCCCTTCCAAACCTATAAAGTCATACCGAAAGTCACTAACTTATGTTTCTCAAAAACCTCAAATGGTCAGTAAAGCCGGTTTTATCCCCCTGTGGGAGATGAAGAAACTGAAGCTGCGAGCCTTAAGTAATTTGTTTAGTGTTGTTAGTGATGGAGGTAGAAGCTTGCACACATACCCCCTTGATGCTGAGTTCAGTGACCTTTCTCACGAATAAGGCAGGCAGATTCGGAAGACCAGGTCTAGACCTGTGATCAAAACTGCCCTTAACTTCTGATGTTAGATAAACCGTTCCAGCCTCTGTAAATCAGAAGCTCCTCACTCAGAAAGGGGAGTTCAAACACCGTGGCGTAGACTGGGCACTCACCTGGCGTCCGTTCCCTTCCCTTGCTTTCTCCGACAACAAGATCCCTTAGATCTAAGCAGACCATACATTCTCTGGTTAAACATTTGGATGATTAGTGAAAACCTAAGTAGCCAGAGAAAACTAACTGAAGACACTGATGACACAATAATAAATTCATTGTCACAGGCAAAGAAGACCAAAGGAGAGGCTGTTGTCATGCACGTGCTATCACAGAACAGCCAAGAGAGTGGCTTTTTTTTAAAAAAAAAAAGTCCACGATGTTGAGTCTTTCCTTAAAGGGGACAGGTCACATCAAAACATCATGCCCTGAACTTATTCTCTGGCATATCATAAATATGGCTCATTGTTTCTAAACACAAAATATGCAAAACATATCAAGGAGGTATGAAAGGCTTCCAACTCATGGCACTGTTTGAGACTCCAAATGTAGGTTATCCTAACAACTGTCGTGTCCCGCAGCCAGGAGTGACAGTCCCCAGGATCGCGCGGCTTGTCGGTACCACGAGAGAACTTAGATAATGACTCCTTTGATACCTCCGGTCTGCTGGCTCACTTGAGTGAGGACAAGGTAGGGGCACGCACGACCGACACCAGGAGGGGATGGACCTGAATAAGAGGCAAGGGGCTATACTAATTGTGGATATGGGCAGGCAAGAAGCATCCGCTCAGAGCTGCTAACGTCAGGAGGTATTCACAGACCTACTACCACAAAAATTAAGCAATTAGCAAATCTGATGCTAAAAATACCAAAATGCATAACGTGATTTAGAATATTTCTTCAAATTTCAACTTAATGCTAGGGAATTATGCCAATAGCTGTCTTATATTTGTGACTCCAGCTCTTGGCACAATCCTGCAGAACTGGGGTTGTATTATTGCATATGTGGGTGGTTATTAAATGCTTTATAATGATTATGTTAAAGGTCATATTCCTCATACACATAACTTCACTTACTATTATGAGTTAGATGTGTACAGGAGACAATGGTCTCCTTCCATTAAATGCAAACTGGCTAAAATTACTGTTTAAGTTGCCAGGTTGTAAGAGAGAAGAGATCAAATTAATGAGGGTGAAGTTGTATAATCAGTTTATAAAACAAATCATGCTGAGGTCAAGGCTGACATCGCCAACTCCCACTCATCTAAGTAACCTTAAAAATGTGACCTTCTCTGTTTTCCCGCCACCACTGCTCTAATTCAAGCTGTTTCTTATTTCTCTTCCATTCACATGCAGTTGGTGAATCATTTATCTTGGCAAACATGAATTCCATCATGTCACCCAGCTCAGAAACCTCTGAAGGCTTCCCACTGCTTGAGATACACAGGCCCAATCCTCAGCAAGGCATTCAGGGCTCTCCTAAATTTGACCCATCCTTCTAATTCAGTGGTTCTCAACCACTAGGGGAGCTTTGAAAGATAAACAGGTTTACACCTTGTGCCCCAGAAATTCTATTTCTTAGTTCTGGGGTAAGATCTAGGGACTTGTATTTTTAAAAATTTCTCTAGATGACTTTTATTCACTGCCAGCATTGAACCACTGGTGTAATTTTCCCACCTATTATTTCACCCAACATGAACAAACCTTCTGTTCCAGCCAGTAATGCTGACTTGTTTGTATCTCTAGTTCTCCTTTCATGCTGCTAATCCAACCTGGAATGTCATTTCCTCTCCTAGCTCCTTATTTAAATTTAAATCTTTACCATTCCTCTAAGACTAACTGAAATCCCACCACCATCTTTACAACCATTGTGAATCATAGTAATATTGCCATTCTGATAACCCCAAGAGCATTTGTTACCTTCATGAAGTACTTTATGGCAATTAATAACATATTGTTTGCACTGTGAGTGTTTCTTCATACTTCACTCCCTGTATTCCTGGCTCCTGGAGGGAAAGTAAACTTTTCATATCTTTGGTTCTCATTCCCTAGCCCCTTGCACCTAGGAAAGCATTAAACATAAAGCAGACATTCACTCATGTGCTCAAAGCTTATGATGACTAAACAAATTAAAGTCTCTAAAATTTATGATGTGTATTCTTATAGCCTGACAACATAAGTTATCAACCTTCAGCGGTGTTTATGCACACACTGATGAGTTTTTCATGGGCAGCATCACTATGCCCATGTAGAAATGATAATCACTTGTCCACAAAACCTGATATAATGTCAAACATAGGGTTGGTTGATGCCTAATAAATGTGTTTCTCCTACAGACAGAAGTATTTTTCATATTTATGTATTCAATTCCTGTAAGTTCACAGAACAGAAAGGAAGAAGTAGTAAAACAGTTCTAATCTGTCAATACCTGACTTAAAATGACCCACCCACATGATAAAACAGTTGAAGACTCAAGACAGAATCAGGATAGCTGATTACTATCCTCATCTACTGCAAGGAGCACCAGAAGAGCAAGTGTTCCCTTACCCTCAATTTAGAAGACATGAGAGTATCAATAACCTAAGGTAAATGTCTCTTATGCAAATACTGAAAACCAAAAACTACTAGCAGGAGAGCATCCAATATGCCCAGCAGTGCCAGAGCTCCAGCTCAGGCTTTCCTATTGCTCAAGCTGCCCAGAAAGGTACTCTTCTGCTCCTAGGGCACGGGAGATGTAATTCCACTCTCAGAGCTAGATTTTCTCTACAAAACAGTGTCATGCATGATGATTTCCTGTAGTTCAAGTAGCACTGGTACTTATGAGTTAAATAGTCTTGGGAGGACTCACTGAGAACCAAACCACTATTTATAACATTGTTTTTTTAGGAAAATGTTTTCTGCATTCCAAACAACAGAATTAGATATGAACTTTTGGAATCCAGTTTACTTCGTAGATTCAGAACTGACTGTATCTTGTTAATTACACTATGGTTAGTATTTTCCTAGGATAAGATGGCAGTGTGGAGGCTTGCCATGAGTGCATAACAGGAATGAAGAGTTGCCATGAACATGGACCATATGTGACTGACTATAAGGATGAAAGACAGAGAGGACAATGAAAAAAAAAATCCAGGCACATTATTAATTTATTAAGCAAGTATTTACTGAGCACTACTGAGGCTATGCTGAATGCTGGGAGAGACAAAAACTACTCAGACAAGAAGTTTGATTCTTTAGTCCTTACAACCTAAGATGGGAGATAAGTAAACACAAATAATAAAGCTGCCTGGTAAAATGTGCTATGATAATGATAAAAACAAAATACTGGATGAAGTCAGCAGAGAAAGCTAGTGGTTCAACCGGAGCAATCAGGGAAAGCTCCACGGATGTGCTTGCACCTGGCTGAGCCTTCAGGGTTTGCACAAGATTTCAACAAGCAGAGGACACAGTGAGGGCGAAGGAGAGAACATCATAGAAAAAAACATCAAGAAATACAGTACACATCAAGCCATGGGAGCATGAAAAATGATGAGAGTTCAGAGAAGAGGAAAGAGTTCAGTTGGCTAAGGTGATGGATATTTTTAGGAGCTGGGTAGAGGGCTTTGAATACCAGGCAATGGCACATGGACTTTATCCAATGGTGAGTGGGGAGCCATTAAAGTGTTTTAAAAGTATTGGAGTTCTATATGCTGATCTATCCAGCAGTGGAATACAGGATAGAGGAAGAGTGAATGAAGACAGAAGACAGAAGAGATAATTATATTAGTTGAAGTTGGTTAAGATGATCTTTCAAAGCTAAGTTTTTGAATAAATAAACATTTAAGGTTCAAGTACTAGTTCATTACTAAATATCTCCCTCCAATAATCACAAACATATAAATCATTTAGAAAAGCCATACAAAGCCTTAAAAATCTGAAAAACATTGTATTAGCTATAATGGAAAAACTACCTTTAAAAATATTAAGTTTGGCATACAGTCAGGACCTGATGACTAGACTATTTAATGCAAAATAAAGGAGGATTCTGAGGTGTTAATCGCATTTTAAAAATAATACCAAGAGTTTAAACATTACATTTTTAATAAGCGTATGAAATTTACTAAGAAATCATCTTTCTACTATTTTCCAAGACCAATGATGCAATATTTAGGGTGACTCTAAGATATTCTGAGAAATTTGAGAGTTGAGAAAGTGTTGGAGGTACTGGACTTAATTCTTTACATGTTAAATCAATCTTAAGCTGGCATTAAAATGGATATGAGCAGACTTACTTAAAGTGATTTGACTTAGCAAACGTCTTCTAAACTTCAAATTTTCAGTATTGGATGAAACACAGCATTCATCTTTATCTGAAAAAAAATGTAATGGAAGTAATGAAACTGAAAGAATTGATAGGTAGCTCATAGAAGCCAATTATATGATTACACCTTAAAGACCATAAGAGAGTTATATGAGCTCCTATAAAACTG
The DNA here is from genome assembly GCF_009762305.2 of Zalophus californianus. NCBI lineage: Eukaryota > Metazoa > Chordata > Mammalia > Carnivora > Otariidae > Zalophus > Zalophus californianus. Next base: position 111,787,339 of record NC_045603.1, on the reverse strand, counting down.
ACATTACTTACACTATGTATAATTTAAGAACATAAGATAAAAATCTCAAGCTATGCCCAAAAACTTCTAAAATAGGAAATATAATACATTCCCTTCATATATTTTTATGTCAATCTCCTCAAAATTCTGAAAAATTCATTATTAGATATTCAAGCCTGATTCACACTGAATTCTTTAATTTAGCCAATAATCAAGCCCTCTTTGGTTCTAACATCATGGAGAGCAGGGAAAGATAAGTTGCATAAGAGACAGTTTCTGTCCTCAAGAAACCCACACACCACACAAGGAGACAAACATGAACAACTCCATATCAAGGCAGGTAATAATAAGCGTACACGTGGTACGAGGTGTATGGGATTGTGGAGAGGGTTAATTACTACAGGAAAAATGTGGAAAGGCTGTGTTATGGACTGAATTGTAGCCCCCTGAAGTTCATGTAGTAACTCCCTAATCTCTAGTACCTCAGAACGTGACTTATTTGAAGATATGGCCCTTAGAAAGGTAATTAAGTTAAAATCAGGTTGTTAAAGTGGGCCCTAATACAAACTGACTAGTGTCTTACAAGAAGAGATTAGGACACACAGAGAGGCACCAGGGATGTGCACACAGAGTAGAAAGACCAGGTGAGGACACAGCAAGAAGATGATCATCTGCAAACCAAGAGAGAAGCCTCAGAAGAAATCAAACCTGTGGACATCTTGATCTTGGATGTCTAGCTTCTAAAACAGCAAATAAATTTCTGTTAAGTCATCCAGCGTGTACTGTTTTGTTTTGCAGTCCTAGCAAACTAACATACCCTGTAGAGGTAATAATCAGATAAAGGTAAGGGTTGGAAACAACATTCTAAGAAGAAACAAAAATTATTTTAGGCGTACAGGCCAAAATGTACAGTGTGAAATAAGTCACTATACTTCCATAATACGAGTATAGCTTGGGGAGAAGGAAAAGAAGAGATAAGTGAGAATGGGAGTGGAGGGGAGAAGAGAGGGAGGTGAAGAAGGGGAATGATAGGCCAACAGACAGATAAGCACTAGAATTTGGGGTTCAGGTCATACTGTAAAAGGGGCTGAATACTGCATTCAGTATATGGGCTTTTATTTTATACATAAAAGGAGCCATCAATGGTTTTCAGTAGAAGATATGTTTGAATTTGTACTTTGGAATGATGGTTCTGGTTTTGGAGTATGAGTTACTATGAAAAGATCCCCAAGGCAGTGAGACCTGTTTTGCTACTGCCATAGTCAAAATTAGAAACCAGGGCAACTGCAATGGAAGTAAAACATTAAGAATTCTCTGAAGATGTGCTTGAGAATAACAACCAGAATAACCACCCCATCACTTATGCATGACTGAGAACCGGAAAAACTACCACCGTTCAGTTATAGTTACAAATGCAGAGTCTTGGGCCCCAACAGGCCTTTCCTTTCAATCACAACGATACATTGTGTGTATCAAATATTACCTTAAAAAATCAACCAATCCAAAGACTTGATTCACTTCTAATATCTGACCCTAGAACTTCAGAGCTCAACATATAATCAGTAAACACCTGAAACTCATTTCCTCAAAAGAGGCACCACTTCAGAATCATCTGTGTGGTCTCTCTTGCTACAGCAAGTCAATAAAACAGTTTACTTATCTCCTAAAATGTGTATTTATTTGAGAAGGGGGGTTTGCACAAAATATGGATGCCCATCAGTGAAGTCAAAGTAGAAGAGAAAAAGGAAGGAGAGCCCTGTCCCACCTTTTCAGGGAAGAAGGAAAATTAAGAACTTAACAGTCACTGATGACCTTAGAAAAAAAATTCAGGAAGGCAATAAAAGAAAGCAAACACTTCCAGTAAGAACTGAAGAGAAAGGAGAAGTGAAATTAACTAGTAAATTTTACTCTTCTAAAAGGCTGGCATAGTTTGAAAGTGAAGGTGAATCTTTAACAAGGATTTTTGCTGTTGTTACTATTTTGTTTTGTTTTGTTTTCATTTTTAATGCTAGTAGAAGAAAGACATGGAGAGGGAGAGTGACAAATACAAGAGAAAAAGGGAACAAGAACTCTGATAGTGTTAGCCATGTTAAAGAGGGAAAACAGTTCCTTCTCTATGATTAGAAATGAAGGAAAGGATGGGTGATAAATACAAAGAAAAATTATTGTGTGTGAGGGGGTAAAGTTGAGGGAGTTAAGATCCAATGGCAAGACCATCTACTGACACAGAGAGGTTGAAAGAGGGAGAGAAAGAAGGAGAGAAAAAGAGACAGTATATGAATGAATGAATATTTGAATTTAAGAGAGGAAAAAAAAAATTACCAGAGGAGTAAGGAAAAGAGAGAGGGCTTTTAGTATTTGAGATCTAGGAATGCTTCTGGTTGACAGAGCTGAGCAAGTTAAAAAATAATGAGTTCTCAGTATCAGAAACTCAAAAACATGAATTAAGAGCAGATTATAAATCACATAGTGTGGGGTGGAGAGGACAGTTCCAGGTCTGATGCTGACATAATTGAGGAAGTTGGAGCAATGTCCTGTAAATCAACCAATACCAAGACTTAGAAACGGGAGGTGGCAGTGTAAGAGAGGAGAAGGAACTGATGCACAAAGGTGGCACACTAATCACCGAATTGACAGTGGACAGCAAAGGAACACATCAACTGTCCTTTAAATCTAAGATTAGATCCATTGAGGGACGCCTGGGTGGCTCAGTCTGTTAAGCTTCTGCCCTTGGCTCAGGTTATGATCCCAAGGTCCTAAGATCGAGCCCCTATGTTGGGCTCCCTGCTCAGCAGGGAATCTGCTTCTTACCCTCCCTCTGCCCCCACCCCACTCATGCTCGCTCTCTCTCATAAATAAATAAAATCTTTAAAAAAATTTAAAAAATAAATTTAGATCCACTGATAGATGAATTTGATGTACTATACACACACACACACACACACACACACACACAGAGATATATATATATAATGGACTATTACTCAGGCATAAAAAGTAAAATGTTGCCATTGGATGGATCTAGAAGTTATTGCTAAGTGAAATAAGTCAGTGAGAATAAGACAAATACCACATGATTTCACTAATATGTGGAATTTAAGAAACAAAACAAATGAACAAAGGAAAAAGAGACAAGCTGGGGTGTCTGGGTGGCTCAGTCATTTAAGTGTCTGACTCTTGGTCTCAGCTCAGGTCTTCATCTCAGGGTCATAAGTTCAAGCCCAGCATTGGGCTCCATGCGGGGCATGGAGTTTAAAAAAAAAGAAAAGAAAAAAAGGGACAAGCAAATAAAACAAAACAAAAAAACAGACTCTAAAACATAGAGAACAAAACAGATGGTTAGCAGAGGGGAGATGGGTAGAGGGATGAGTGGTGAAACAGATAAAGGGGATTAAGAGCAGACTGATCTTGATGAACACTAAGCAATGTATATAAGTGTTCAATCATTGTACTGTACACCTGAAACTAATATAACACTGTACCTTAAGTATCTAGAATTAGAAAACTTCAATACTTTTTCTTGAGATGGCCATGCAAAAAAAAAAAGGGGGGGGGGGACTGTCCACAAAAGCCAGGTTTAAATTTCTAGGGAAAATAAGGAAGAAGAGTTCTAGGGAAAGTTAAAAGTTATAAAAACTTGTTCAAAATAGACCACAGGATCCAGATGACATGAGGAACTGGAAATAGGCCAGTAGAACTGTGGGTTCCATGAGAACAAGGTAGGACTGACTCCTTGGAAAAAAGAACACGATAAGAGGGGGGGAGGAGCAAAATGGTGGCGGAGTAAGAGACCTAATTTCGTCTGGTCCTAGGTCTGGTCCTAGGAATTCACCTAGATAGGGATCAAACCATTCTGAACACCTGGAACTCAACAGGAGATCGAAGAAAGGAATAGCAACAACTCTCTGAACAGAGAAGCGATCACTTACTGGAAGGTAGAACGTGCGGAGAAGTGATTCCGAGGCGATATTCAGGAGGAAAGACGGCGGGGGAGGGGGCCTCTGTTCGCCGCTTCTGGCAAGTGCTAGAGCCCCAGAGCACAAAATCCGAACTTTAAGGAAGTCTGCTCGGCTAAGGGACGTCGCTCCAGTGGCTAAGCGGGAGATAGAACCCTCGCTGGGTCAGTGTGGTCTCAGGACCCTCGGGGTCACAGAAAGACCGGGGGTGCCTCAGTGCCGCAGAGCTCCCAGACATTGGAGTGGGGAAGCCGGCTGCAGAGACGGAGCCGAGGCACGGGCTCTCAGCTTGGGGCTGCCCTAAACCGTTATCTGCGGCACAGTCGTCCCACTACTCTTCCAGCAGGGACCCAACAAGCGGCAGAGCCGGGGAGCCTCCCCTTCTTCCCCCGGGAGGAGTGGCGCGGGAGCGCACCACAGGGATCTGCTGGGTTTCGAGACTCCATACTGGGTCGGGTGCCAGAAATGGAAACACTCGGTCACAGGCTGGGTGGGCACAGAGTGTGACCGGAGATCAGGGAGATGGGAGTGATTGACTGCTTTTCCCTGGGGGCGCACTGAGGAGCAGGGCCCGAGCTCTCGGCTCCTCTGGGGCAGAGATTGGGAGGCCATTTTCACTCTCGTCCTCCGAAGCTGTACAGAAAGCTTGCAGGGAATAAAAGCTCCGGAGAGCAAACCTGAGCAGATTACTTAGCCCCACCCAGCAAGGGCGGGGCAATTCTGCCTCTGCCAAAGACATTTGGGAACCACGGCAACAGGCCCCTCCCCCAGAAGATCAGCTAGAACAGCCAGGCAAGACCAAGTTTACCGATCAATGAGAACGGCAGAACTCCAGCGCTAGGGGAATACTGCACATAGAATCAATGGCTTTTTCCCATGATTCTTCAGTCTTTCAAAGTTAATTATTTAAATTTTTTTAAAATTTTTCTTTCTCCCTTTTTCAACCATCTTATCAAATCCCCTTTTAAAAAAATCTTTTATGTTTTTCATTATTAGAGTCATATGCTATTCCTTCACAGTAGTTACCCTTATTTTTGGGGTGTCTGTGTATATATATATATAGTTCTCTCTTTAAAATATTGGGATACAGTTTCTTCTAATACCCAAATATACCCTAAATATCTAGTGTATGGCTTTACTCTAGTCTCCTGCCTGATCACATTCTCTCCCTTTTTTTTTTAATCCTCTTCCTTCTTTTCTCAACCAACTTCTTATCAATTCTTTTTATAAAATCTTTTAAAATTTTCATATTTAGTCATATTCCATCCCTTCACTGTATTTACCCTTATTTTTGTACATATATAAACTTTTCTTTCTTTAAAATTTTGGGAGGCACTTTCTTCTAACAGACAAAAATACGCCTAGAATCTACTGGGTAGCACGGATCTATGCACCATCCTGATGATATTTGATCATATTCTGTTTTTTTTTGTTTTCTTTTTCTTTTTTCTTTTTCTCTTTCCCTTTCTTTTCCCCTGATTTCAGGTCTCTTCTGATTTCTTTAGTGTAGATTTTTTCTGGGGTCGTTTTTCCCTGTCAGCATTTTGTTCTCTCATTCATCTATTTTCCTCTGGACAAAATGATAAGATGGAAAAAATCACCTCAAAAAAAAAGAACAAGAGGGAGTACTGACTGCCAGGGAGCTAATCAATACGGACGGACATTAGTAAGATGTCAGAACTAGAGTTCAGAATGACGATTTTAAAGATACTAGCTGGGCTTGAAAAAAGCATGGAAGGTATTAGAGAAACCCTTTCTGGAGAAATAAAAGAACTAAAATCTAACCAAGTCGAAATCAAAATGGCTATTAATGAGGTGCAATCAAAAATGGAGGCTCTAACTGCTAGGATAAATGAGGCAGAAGAGAGAATTAGTGATATAGAAGACCAAATGATGGAAAATAGAGAAGCTGAGAAAAAGAGAGATAAACAACTACTGGATCACGAGGGCAGAATTCGAAGGATAAGTGATACCATAAGATGAAACAATATTAGAATAATTGGGATCCCAGAAGAAGAAGAGAGAGAGGGGCAGAAGGTATATTGGAGCAAATTATAGCAGAGAACTTCCCTAATTTGGGGAAGGAAACAGGCATAAAAATCCAGGAGGCACAGAGAACCCCCCCTTCAAAAGCAATAAAATAGGTCAACACCCAGACATCTAAGAGTAAAACATACAACTCTCAGAAACAAAGAGAAAAACCTGAAAGCAGCTCGGGAGAAGACATCTGTAACCTACAATGGTAGAAACATTAGATTGGCAACAGACCTATCCACAGAGACCTGGCTGGCCAGAAAGGACTGGCATGATATATTCAAAGCACTAAATGAGAAAAATATACAGCCAAGAATACTATATCCACCCAGGCTATCATTGAAAATAGAAGGAGAGATAAAAAGCTTCCAGGACAAACAAAAACTAAAGGAATTTGCAAACACAAAACCAGCCCTACAAGAAATATTGAAAGGGGACCTCTAAGCAAAGAGAGAACCTAAAAGTAACATAGACCAGAAAGGAACAAAGACAATACAGTAACAGTAACCTTACAGGCAATACAGTGGCACTAAATTCTTATCATTCAATAGTTACCCTGAATGTAAATGGGCTAAATGTCCCAATCAAAAGACACAGGCTATCAGATTGGTTTTAAAAACAAGATCCACTGATATGCTGTCTATAAGAGACTCATTTTAGACCCAAAGACACCCCAGATTGAAAGTGAGGGAGTGGAAAACCATTTACCATGCTAATGGACACCAAAAGAAAGATGGAGGGGCAATCCTTATATCAGACAAATTAGATTTTAAACCAAAGACTGTAATAAGAGATGAGGAAGGACACTATATCATACTTAAAAGGTCTTTCCAACAAGAAGATCTAACACTTGTAAAAATCTATGCCCCTAACATGGGAGCAGCCAATTATATAAGCCAATTAATAACAAACGCAAAGAAACACATTGACAATAATACAATAATAGTGGGGGACTTTAACACCTCCCTCACGGAAATGGACAGATCATCTAAGCAAGAGATGAACAAGGAAATAAAGACTTTAAATGACACACTGGACCAAATAGACTTCACAGATATATTCAGAACATTCCATCCCAAAGCAACAGAATATGCATTCTTCTCTAGTGCCCATGGAAAACTCTCCAAAATAGATCACATCCTAGGTCACAAATCAGGTCTCAACTGGTACCAAAGACTGGGACCATTCCCTAAATATTTTCAGACCACAATGCTTTGAAATTAGAACTCAATCACAAGAGGAAAGTCAGAAAGAACTCAAGTACAAGGAGGCTAAAGAGCATCCTACTAAAGAATGAATGGGTCAACCAGGAAATTAAAGAAGAACTTAAAAAATTCATGGAAACAAATGAAAATGAAAACACAACTGTTCAAAATATTTGGGATGCAGCAAAGGCAGTCCTAAGAGGAAAGTATATAGCAATACAAGCCTTTCTCAAGAATCAAGAAAGGTCTCAAATATACAACCTAACCCTACACCTAAAGGACCAGGAGAAAGAACAGCAAAGAAAGCCTTAACACAGCAGGAGAAGAGAAATCATAAAGATCAGAGCAGAAATCAATGAAAGAGAAACCGAAAGAATAGTAGAACAGATCAACAAAACTAGGAGCTGGTTCTTGGAAAGAATTAACAAGATTGATAAACCCCTGGCCAGACTTATCAAAAAGAAAAGAGAAAGGACCCAAATCAACAAAATCATGAATGAAAGAGGAGAAATCACAACCAACACCAAAGAAATACAAACAATTCTAAGAACATATTACGAGCAACTCTATGCCAGCAAATTAGACAATCTGGAAAAAATGGATGCATTCCTAGAGATGTATAAACTACCAAAACTGAACCAGGAAGAAATAGAAAACCTGAACAACCCTATAACCACTAAGGAAATTGAAGTAGTAATCAACAAACTCCCAACAAACAAAATCCAGGGCCAGATGGCTTCCCAGGGGAATTCTACCAAACATTTCAAGAAGAATTAATACCTATTCTTCTGAAACTGTTCCAAAAAATAGAAATGGAAGGAAAACTTCCAAACTTGTTTTATGACGCCACCATTACCTTGATCCCCAAACCAGACAAAGACCCCATCAAAAAGGAGAATTACAGACCAATATCCTTGATGAACATGGATGCAAAAATTCTCACCAAAATACTAGCCGAGAGGATCCAACAGTACATTACAAGGATTATTCACCACGACCAAGTGGGATTTATCCCTGGGCTGCAAGGTTGGTTCAACATCAGCAAATCAATGTGATACAATACATTAATAAAAGAAAGAACAAGAACCATATGATCCTCTCAATAGAAGCAGAAAAAGCATTTGACAAAGTACAGCATCCTTTCTTGATCAAAACTCTTCAGAGTATAGGAATAGAAGGTACATACCTCAATTAAATAAAAGCCATCTATGAAAAACCCACAGTGAATATCATTCTCAATGGGAAAAAACTGAGAGCTTTCCCCCTAAGGTCAGGAACATGGCAGGGATGTCCACTATCACCACTGCTATTCCATATAGTATTAGAAGTCCTAGCCACAGCAATCAGACAACAAAAAGAAATCAAAGGCATCGAATCGGCAAAGAAGAAGTCAAACTCTCACTCTTTGCAGATGATATGATACTTTATGTGGAAAACCCAAGACTCCACCCCAAAACTGCTAGAACTCATACAGGAATTCAGTAAAGTGGCAGGATATAAAATCAATGCACAGAAATCAGGGGCATTCCTATACACCAACAAGAAGAAGAAAGAGAAATGAAGGAGTTGATCCCATTTACAACTGCACCCAAAACCATAAGATACCTAGGAATAAATCTAACCAAAGAGGCAAAGGATCTGTACTCAGAAAACTATAAAATACTCATGAAAGAAATTGAGGAAGACACAAAGAAATGGAAAAAAGTTCCATGCTCATGGATTGGAAGAACAAATATTGTGAAGATTTCAATGCTACCTAGAGCAATCTACACATTTAATGCAATCCCTATCAAAATACTATCAACTTTTTTCAAATAAATGGAACAAATAATCCTAAAATTTGTATGGAACCAGAAAAGACCCCGAATAGCCAGAGGAATATTGAAAAAGAAAAGCAAAGCTGGTGGCATCACAATTCCGGACTTCAAGCTCTATTACAAAGCTGTCATCATCAAGACAGTATGGTACTGGCACAAAAACAGACACATAGATCAATGGAACAGAATCGAGAGCCCAGAAATGGACCCTCAACTCTATGGTCAACTTATCTTTGACAAAGCAGGAAAGAATGTCCAATGGCAAAAAGACAGTCTCTTCAACAAATGGTGTTGGGAAAATTGGACAGCCACATGCAGAAGAATGAAACGACCATTTTCTTACACGACACACAAAAACAGACTCAGAATGGTTGAAAGACCTAAATGTGAGACAGGAGTCCATCAAAATCCTAAAGAAGAACACAGGTAGCAACCTCTTCGACCTCAGCCGTAGCAACTTCTTCCTAGAAACATCGCCAAAGGCAAGGGAAGCAAGGGTAAAAATGAACTTGGGACTTCAAGATAAAAAGGTTTTGCACAGCAAAAAAAATAGTCAACAAAACCAAAAGACAACCAACAGAATGGGAGAAGATATTTGCAAATGACATATCAGATAAAGGGCTAGTATCCAAAATCTATAAGGAACTTCTTAAACTCAACACCCAAAGAACGAATGATCCAATCAAGAAATGGGCAGAGACATGAACAGACATTTTTCCAAAGAAGACATCCAAATGGCCAAAAGACACATGAAAAAGTGCTCAACATCGCTTGGCATCAGGGAAAGCCAATTCAAAACCTCAATGAGATACCACCTCACACCAGTCAGAATGGCTAACATTAACAAGTCAGGAAATGACAGATGTTGGCGGGGATGCGGAGAAAGGGGAACCCTCCTACACTGTTGGTGGCAATGCAAGCTGGTGCAGCCACTCTGGAAAACAGTATGGAGATTCCTCAAAAAGCTGAAAATAGAGCTACCTTATGACCCAGCAATTGCACTACTGGGTATTTACCCCAAAGACACAAATGTAGGGATCCGAAGGGGTACATGCACCCCCGTGTTTATAGCAGCAATGTGCACAATAGCCAAACTGTGGAAAGAGCCAAGATGTCCATCGACAGATGAATGGATAAAGAAGATGTGGTGTATATATACAATGGAATATTATGCAGCCATCAAAAGGAATGAGATCTTGCCATTTGCAATGACGTGGATAGAACTGGAGGGTATTATGCTGAGCGAAATAAGTCAATCAGAGAAAGACATGTATCATATGATCTCACTGATATGAGGAATTTTTTTTTAAACTTTTTATTTATTTATTCATGAAAGACAGAGAGAGAGAGAGAGGCAGAGGGAGAAGCAGCCTCCCAAGCAGCAGGGAGCCTGATGCAGGACTCGATCCCAGGACCCTGGGATCATGACACGAGCCAAAGGCAGACGCTTAACCATCTGAGCCACCCAGGCGCCCTGATATGAGGAATTCTTAATCTCAGGAAACAAACTGAGTGTTGCTGGAGTGGTGGGGGGTGGGAGAGATGGGGTGGCTGGGTGATGGACATTAGGGAGGGTACGTGCTATGGTGAGCACTGTGAATTGTGTAAGACTGTTGAATCACAGACCTGTACCTCTGAAACAAATAATACATATGTTAAAAAAAAAAAAAGAAGATAGCAGGAAGGGAAAAATGAAGGGGGGCAAATCGAGGGGGAGACGAACCATGAGAGACTATGGACTCTGAGAAACAAATTGAAGGTTCTAGAGGGGAGGGGGGCGGGGGGATGGATTATCCCTGGTGATGGGTATTAAAGAGGGCACATACTGAATGGAGCACTGGGTGTTATATGCAAACAGTGAATCATGGAACACTACATCAAAAACTGATGATGTAATGTATGGTGATTAATAATATAAAATAAAATAAAAAAGAACATGATAACAGTAGGGCTTCACCCAGGATGATAGGTGACAAAACACCACTCTTGTTCTCTTTCTCTCTGCTTTATCTGTTTGGTGAGATAGGGCAAAAGATGGGCCACATATGTCACCAGTTTCTCAGTCTCTCTTAGAACTTGCCAGCCCAAACCCACACACATTCTCTTCTCATTCATATAGTAAACTCAACAGGGCAAGTTAAGTCAATCCAATTTGAATATGTAGGAAGACTCCATAGAGATCTAAGCACTCTTTTACCCAGTTTCCCCACACATAAAGTTGACATTTTTATTCTAAACTACGTCTACTTCTCAAGGGGTTCAGAAGTTGGAAGAAGGAATAGATGGTGTAATTAACTGGCCTCCTCAAACTCCAACAAAAGGTATGTAAACTAAAAAAATGGAAATCAATCTGAAGGAAAATATATGGAAAGTGAGTTTAGTGTAGAACTGTCAGGTACCGTGAAGTTTAAAATTTTCTAAAAACATTCAACAAAGACCTAATACTGAGAACTAATTCAGTTGAAGAACAGTATTAGAGATGGGGAGATTTCTAATTACAGAGTTAATGACTTCAAAAGATATAGCACTATTCAGAATTTTTACTTTTTTGTGTCAGTTTGGTGAGTTGTATTTTTCAAGGAATTTGTCCATTTCATATAAGTTGTCACTCGTATTGACATAATGTTGTTCATAGTATTTTTTATCCCTCAGATATTTCTTGGATCTTTAGTAATGTTTCCTTTTTATACCTATCTTGTTAATTTGAGCTCTCTCTGTTTTTCCTAGTAGGGGTTTATTTATTAATCTTTCCAAAGAAACAACTTTGACCTTATTTATTTTTGTTAGTCTTCTCTATATAATGCCTTCTTTCTTTGTTATTTCCTTCATTCCAGTTTATTGAATGTAATTGCATTTCTTTTTCTAGGTTTTCAAAATGAAAAATTCGATCACTGGCTTTCAACCTTTTAAACATATGCATTTAAAGCTAGAGAATTTGAAGCACTGCTTTAACTGTTTCTCACAGTTTAGATACTAATTGTGCTTGTATTTCTTTGACCAGTGGATTATTTAAATGTGTCTGCTTATTTTCCAAACAAGTTGAGGATTTTTTAAAAAAAATCTTTATTTCTAGTTTAATTCCACTATGGAACATATATGATTTTAATCCTTTTAAATTTGTTGACATGTGCTTTTTTGGCTCATTTGGTACAAGTTCCTTGTACATTTGAACAGGATGTGTATTCTGCAGTGGTTGAAAATAATGTTCTATAAACAGTAATTGGTCAAGTTGGTTAATAGTACTCTTAAATATTTTATAACCTTACTGATTTTAAAAGTCTGCTTATTATACCAGTGGTTCAAAGAAGGTTGTTAAATTCTCCAAATATGATGGTGAAATCACTATTTTTCCTCTTTGTCTTGTCAATTTTAGCTTTACATATTTTGGAGTTATATTGTTAGGAATATATAAATTTAGAAGTGTTCTGTTTTCCGGGCGCCTGGGTGGCTCAGTTGGTTAAGCGACTGCCTTCGGCTCAGGTCATGATCCTGGAGTCCCGGGATCGAGTCCCGCATCTGGCTCCCCGCTCAGCGGGGAGTCTGCTTCTCCCTCTGACCCTCTCCCCTCTCATGCTCTATCTCATTCTCTCTCTCAAATAAATAAATAAAATCTTTAAAAAAAAAAAAAAGAAGTGTTCTGTTTTCCTATTGAATTGACACTTTTATCAGCATAAAATTCTTCCTTTGCCTTTCATAATACTTGTTGCCTTAAGGTCTACTTTGTCTGATATTACTATATTGGATTTCTTTTATTATTTGTGCAAGGTACTTTTTCTTCCCATATTCTTTTACGCAATATATGCCTTGTACAAACTAAATATAGTTAATATAGTTGAGTCTTTTTTTAAATGTAGTTCAAAACTTTTTGGCTTTTGGTTGGAGGACTAAACCTATTTACATGTAATCAGCTACTGATATTTAAAACACATTATTAGTTTTCTATTCATTCCATCTAATCTTTTCTTTTAATTAATAAATTTTCATTATTGCATTTTATCTTATCTTAGCTTTTTTTTAATTCCAATATAGTTAACATATAGTGTTATATTAGATTCAGGTATACAATATGGTTTTCTGCAGTGGCTGCACCAGTTTGCATTCTTGCCAACAGTGCACAAGGGTTCCTTTTTCTATACATCCTTGCCAACATGTGTTATTTCTTGAGTTATTTTAGTCATTATGGAGGGTGTGAGTTAATATCTCATGGTAGTTCTGATGTGCATTTTATAATGAGTTAGGTTGAGCATCTTTTCACGTGTCTCTTGGCCATCTGGATGTCTTCTTTGGAGAAATGTCTGTTCTTGTCTTCTGCCCATTTTTTAACTAGATTATTTGTCTTTTTTGGGTGTTGAGTTGTATAAGTCCTTTATATATTTTGGATACTATTTATCAGTTATGTCATTTGTGAATATCTTTTCTCATTCAGTGGATTGCCTTTTAGTTTTATTGTTTCCTTCACTGTGCAGAAGCTTTTTATTTTGACATAGTCCCAATAGTTAATCTTTGTTTTTATTTCCCTTGCTTTAGGAGACATACTTGAAAAATGTTCCATGGTCAATGGAGACATTACTGTCTGTGCTCTCTTCTAGGATTTTATGGTTTCAGCTCTCACTTTTAGGTCTTTAATCTATTTTGAATTTATTTTTGTTTATGGTGTAAGAAGATGGTCTAGTTTCATTTTTTTGCATGTAGCTGACCAGTTTTCTGAACACTATTTGTTGAATAAATTATCTTTTTCCCATTGGATATTCTTTCCTGCTTTGTTAAAGACTGACCATATAGTTGTGGGTTTATTTCTGGGTTTTCTATTCTGTTCCATTTATCTATGTGTTTATTTTTGTGCCATTACCATAGTGTTTTGATAACAACACCTTTGTAATTTAACTTGAAGTCTGGAATTGTGATACCTTCAGTTTTGCTTTTATTTTCAAGACTGCTTTCACTCTTCCAGGCCTTTGTGGTTCTATATAAATTTTAGGATTGTTTCTGTTAGCTTTTTGTTCAAACACCTTTGTACTCTTTTTAAGCAGTTATCCTAGACATTACAAATACTTCCTTGAATTACTACACTTGACTTTTACCACTTCCTATACAAGACAAAAATATTGGTTTTACTCCATTTACACCTATCTGCTCTTTGTTCTATTGTATTTTATTTCTACATATGTTTTAAGCCTGAAAGACATTGTTATTGCTTTAAATAGGCAAAAATCTTTTATATTTACTCACATATTTATGCTTTTCATTTTTTTCCTAAAGTTCTATGGTCCCAACTGGGATCATTTTTCTTTAGACTGAATAACTTCCTTTAGCATTAATTGTACTATGGTGGTGCTACCTGTGATAAAGTCTCCCACCTTTTGTCTAAAAATATCTTTATTTTGCCTTCCTTTAAAAAGTATTTTTATGTGCATAAAGTTTTAGGTTGGCAATATTTTTCCCTTCTGCACTTAAACTTTAAAGATGTCATTCCACTGTGTTCTAATTTTAAAAAATTTCTGTAGAACAGTCTGCCATAAATCTTATCGTTGCTCCTTTGAAGTTACTGTGGTTTCTTTCCTTGGGTTATTTTAAGATTTTCAATCTGGTTTCTTCAAGTTTCATTATGTTGTACCTATGTGTGGTTTTCTTTATATTAATCTTTCTCGGTGTTCACTAAGTTTCTGTATTTCTTGACTCTGTGGATTGCTATCTTCCATCAGCTTGGAAGATCTTTGGTCATTATCTTCTCAAATATTGTTTTTGCTTCTTCTCTCCTCCTGGGACTCCAATTATATGTATATTAGATGAAATGATTCAGTCCGTATATCTCTATTCTATATTGTTCTTTCCATTCTTTTTTCTCCCCTGGGCTTTAGCTTGCACATTTTCCCATGAAACTGTCTTTGAGTTTACTAATTCTAGTTGTTTATTTTTTGCTGTGCCTACTTTACTATTAAACTCAAATCTTAACTTCAGATATTGTATTTTTCAGCTCTAGAGTATTTATTTTTTTATAGATCTCAACTTTCTGTTGCTATTCTTTGTCTTTTTCTCCATTTTTAACCACTTCCTTTATTTCCCTTAATATATTTATAAGTGATAAAATCCTTGTTTGGTAACTCCTATTTTTAGTGTCATTGATGGATCTACATCTATTTTTTTCTTCTTCCTTGGATTGATTGATTTTTCCTTTTCTCATGTAACTTTTTAGTGTATTCTTAATACTGTGAATATGACAAACTTAAAACTATGGTGGATATTATTTTTTCCTGGTGAGGACCCATCTTTTCCTCTGTTAGACAGGTAGAGTGAGAAGATGATCTCTTCAATCTAATCAGTTTACCTCTGTTTTAAAATGTCTCAAATGTTAGAAGTCTGACTACTCTAAGACTACTATGCTTTTAGAAAGGTCATGTGAAGCGAGAATTCCACCTCTGCCCAGGCACCATATATATGTGTAAAGATATCTTGGGTCCTCTAAAGCAATTCACCCATCAGCTAAATACTATCTAGTGATCTCATTCAATGAAACATGGAACAGAAAAATCACCCAGCTGAGATCTGCCTTAATTGCAAATCCACAGAATCATAAGCTATATAAAACAACTGTTGTTTTAAATCACTAAGTGTTGGGACAATTTATTATGTAATAAAAGATCGCAACAATGGTTTTGTAATTTATTTAAGTTGTTACAGGGGCCA
This sequence comes from Zalophus californianus, assembly GCF_009762305.2. Taxonomy (NCBI): domain Eukaryota; kingdom Metazoa; phylum Chordata; class Mammalia; order Carnivora; family Otariidae; genus Zalophus; species Zalophus californianus. Next base: position 111,771,664 of record NC_045603.1, on the reverse strand, counting down.
CAATATCCTGTCACCACCTTCTACAACCCAACTGGAAGCAAAAGCCTAAACCTAGATGTTATTCAGAAGTAATGTACAAAGTTAATTACAAGGTAAAATTATTCCTTAAAGATAAAAAAAAAAAAGCCAACATTCTCAGGGATATTATAAAACAAACAATTTTCCAAACATAAACTTCAACTAAGCGACTGCAATTAACATTTTCTTCTTACTAAATAAACAATTGTACATATATAATCAAGCCAAAAAATTCATGCTCAGGTTGTCCTTTAGTTAATTTAACAAATAGTTATTTAGATACTTTCTCATGATTAGAGCAAGACCAGAATTACAAATATAAAATTGAACACTGGTAGCAGACTAAAGCAGTGATTTTAAAATATAGAAATACCAGTGTATAAAAAATAAATTATGAAGCACAGAACAGGTAATAGCTGTCACTAAAGTGAAAATATATACATATAAACACACACACGTATAGACACATATACAGACATATATGTAATTGTGTGTGTGTGTGCACTCAAATCTTTATTTAAATGGAGGAGTGCCCTGTGCCAGTATGTTTACCACAGCATTATAACAGCTAAAAACTGGAAATAATTTAAATATACATTAACAGGAAAATAAGGGGATAGAGAAAAGAAAGGAGACTTTAATTTTTTATTCTAGATAGTCTATACTTCATATATGAATTGAATTGTTAGAAATGCTTTACAACACACATGTATCACTTTTGAAAATTTATAATGAAAACCACACTACTCCAAGTTTAGTATCTATGGCCATGTTATACTGTCTTCAGAGCCTGAATGATCCCTTGGCCTAAGCACTGGAGAACAGCCAAAATGATTTCTCAGGAAGAATCATAACCCATCAGCACATATTTCTTCAGACTACCCCTATTCATAGACAGTAGGCAGTCTATTCTGATACTTTTCCTCCTCGGGCTCCCCAACATTCCTAAGAGGATACCAACCGTACTCCCAATGTAGCTATTAAAGCAAATGGCTCCATATCTAACCTGTAACTGAGAATAACTACACTCCAGGTACTTGCCAGGGGGTAAAATGCTAAACTTAACTATCACTCAGTTTTTACAAAAAAGCTTCTGCGGGACTGCTGCATATCTATTTGGTACACCCATTCATTATTCTAAAACTGCATGTCTGGACTAAGACATACCATCAAAGAGCAGCATTCTTGGCTTTGTCCTTTTACCACTCTCCTTCCTATTCACCGCAGCATTACTGTATTTAGTGAAGTGTCTTTGATGTTAAGCCACTAGACTGAATTGAAGGGAGGTTTAAGAAACAGTTCTAGAGAAGTCTTCAGTTAGTTACTACAAGGATGCTGTTGAGGGCAGAGTTGAATATGCTGCACTATGAATAAAAGGACACATTTTTCTTTGAATTATAATTATTAGGTTTCTCCCAAAATGCTGATAAATTTTGATCTTGTGAACACTAGTAAAAACATCTCATCTTAGGGGCGCCTGGCTGGCTCAGTTGTTAAGCGTCTGCCTTCGGCTCAGGTCATGATCCCAGGGTCCTGGGATCGAGCCCCGCATCGGGCTCCCTGCTGGGCGGGAAGCCTGCTTCTCCCTCTCCCACTCCCCCTGCTTGTGTTCCCTCTCTCGCTGTGTCTCCCTCTGTCAAACAAATAAAATCTTAAAAAAAAAAAAATCTCATCTTAGAATGGTCTCTTTAGAAAATTTAGAGCAAAATTTGTGACCTCAAGGAAATATGGGGGCTTTTATGAGATGTATTGTGTGTCCTGCCCTTGGTCCATTTGTCCCATTTTTATCACCTCTCTTATTTTCAATACTGAGGTACAATTTAGATGCCATAAAATTCACCTGTTATAAGTGTACAGTTCAAGGTTTTAGTCAATTTACAGAGGTGTGTAATCATCACCACAATCAAATTTCAAAACATTTCCTTCACTCTTCAATATCCCCTTAAGTCCATATGCAATAATCCCTGCCACCCCCAAAACTCCTCTGATTGGCTCTATCTAGATATTTCATACAAGTGGAATCATACAATTTTTAGTCTTTTGAATTTGGCATCTTTCACTTAGCATAATATTTTTGAGGTTCATCCATGTTATAGCATATGTCAGTATTTTCATTTTTTCAATTGCTGAAGAGTATTCTAATGTTTTCTTTATCCATTTACTAGTCGATGGACATTTGAATTGTTTCTCATTTTTGTCTATTATGAATAAAGGTACTATGAACAACTGCAAACAAGTCTTTTTGTGCACATATGTTTTCATTTCTCTTGGGTAGATTCTGAGAGAACTGCTGGGTTTTATGGTGTGATGGTTAATTTTATGTGTCAATTTGATTGAGTACAATGCCCAGATATTTGGTCAAACATTATACTAGAAGAGTGTTTTTGCATGAAATTCACATTTAAATTGGTGGACTTTGAGTAAAGCAGATTGGCCTCCATTATGTGGGTGGGTGGCATCCAATTAGTGGAAGGCCTGAATAGAACAAAAGGCTAACCCCTCAAAGCAAGAGGAAATTCCCCAGAAGACTGCCTTCAGACTTCATCTGCAACATCAGCTCTTCCTAGTTTTCCAGCAGACTAGCTTTGGACTCAAACTGCAACTACTTCCTGAGTCCCCAGCCTGTCAACCTCCCCTATCACATTCTGGACCCACCAAACCTCCACAATTACATGAGCTAATTCCTTAAAATAAATCTCTCCTATACGTAGACACATCCTATTGAGTGTTTCTCGGAAACCTGACTAATGCATATGTTAAGTGGTTTAATTTTTAAAGAAATGGTCAAACTGTCTTCCAAGGTGGGTGAACCATTCTATATTCCCACCAACAAGGTATGGGAGTTCCTGTTTCCCCACATCCTAGATAGGAAATATTATGTGTCTTTTTGACAACAGGCCTCACAGTGGGTATGGAGTAGTATCTCACTGTGTTTCTAATGTGCCTTTTCCTAATAACTAATGATGATGACCACATTCTCAGGTGCTTATAAGTCATTTAAGTCTTTTTTGATGACATGCCTGTTCAATTCTTTTGCTTGTTTTTTAATTGGGTTGTTTGTCTTCTCATCATTCATCTGTTCAAGTTCTTTATATATTCTGGATACAGTTCTTTATCAGACATGATTTGTAAATATTTTCTCTGTGGCTTGTCTTTTCAGTTTTTTTACGGTGTCTTTTAGGCACAAAAGTTTGTAATTTTAAGGAAGTTAAATTTATCCATTTTTGTTCTCTATGTCTCATGCTTTTGGTGTTATATCTAACAACTCTTTGCCCAATCCAAGATCATGAAGTTTCTTCTATGCTTTCTTTCAGATGTTTTATAGTTTTAGCTCTTACATTTAGGTCCATAATTAATTCTGAGCTAAGTTTTGTGTATGGTTGACTTTTGTGAGGAAGTACATTTTTTTCGCATATGGATACCCAGTTTTTCCAGAACCATGTGTTTAAAAGATGACCCTTTGGGGGCGCCTGCGTGGCTCAGTCGTTAAGCGTCTGCCTTCAGCTCAGGTCATGATCCCAGGGTCCTGGGATCGAGCCCCACGTCAGGCTCCCTGCTCAGCGGGAAGCCTGCTTCTCCCTCTCCCACTCCCCCTGCTTGTGTTCCCTCTCTCGCTGTCTCTCTCTCTCTGTCAATTAAATAAATAAAATCTTTAGAAAAAAAAAAGATGACCCTTTGTTTACTGAATAGTCTTTAGCAGCTTTGTTAAAAAAAAAAAAAAAAGACAATGGACCAAATATGTAAGGGTTTATTCTTGGATTCTCAATTCCACTCTATTGATCTGCATGTTCATTATGCCAATGACATGTCTTGGTTACTGTCACTTGATATTAAATTCCGAATTTGGGAAGTAACAAAGCCCTCCAGCTTTGTTATTTTACTCATTTATTTCAAACTTTATTTTACATTGTGTACTAATGAATACGATCTTAAATTCCTTCTGAGGGAAGACAGATATAATACAAAAACAAAATAGAGTATATCTTAAAGATGTTTTCAAAAGAATCTATTCCTCTTAAGATCTGAAAGTGACAATCACTAATGCATTCTCCTAGGAATAATTATGAAATTAAGTCTCCCCCAACACACACCCACATCCACACTTATCAAATGCTTACTTAGGTATTAGGCATGATGCAGAATTAGGCACTAAAGATACAGAGACAAATAAGACACAGTCCCTCACTTAGCACAAAAATAGAGAATGATGACACAGTGAATTATAGCAACAACTGATGTACAAGAAATGGGTAGCAAGGGCAAGGTATATTAATTTTAACTATCAGATTTACCTTACTTCATATAATTTTGTTTCTGAAAAAAAAAATGGCTTACAATGTTTGTTTGTTTTTTTTAAACAAAGTGAGTTTGAAAGCACCAAAGAGGCTACTTACAAAAGCTTAGAGTAAGCAATTCTTTTACAAAGTAGAGTTTCTCTCATCTAGTAAGGTCTTTTACTTCATTCCTTTTTAAGGACTTTAAAATTTTTACAAAAGAAATTTACACTAATGACAAAATTCAAACAAAAGAGAAATATATATAATAAAAAGTGTAAGCCCCATTTTCCCTCCAATCTGCCCTACTCCTCCTCCCAAAGGGGCTAGCCGTAACTTCTGTTATGCTTGGTCAACTCCTGCTTGTTCAGAGCGATACAAAATGCAGAGAGTAAGAACTCTTGAAGTCCTCACACCAATCTCAAATCTTGTTTTATAAAGGAGTCTCTTTCCCACTACACACAATACCAGAAGAGCTAGCAAGACTTAAACATTATTCTTTTTCCTTCTATATCCCATCCTATGCCATAGAAAAGGTGGAGATTAAGAGAAAAATGGACATAAGGAACAGACCTAAATAGTGCGTGTGTGTGTGTCTGTCTGTGTGTATAAACTTTATAGTAATGATTCCTGAAACCTGTTCTACAGGAGATTTTAATAAGTATTCTTACAAAAGAAAAGAAAACAAGGAAGCTAAAAGGAAGGAAGGAGGGAGGGAGGGAAGGCAAGCAGAGAGGCAGGCAAGCAGTGGGCATTTCCAAAGTCAAATACATTTGGGAAATACTGGCTTAAATAAAATATCAATATTCACTGAGATGCTCCCACCTTTCATACAATTAGCTGACCACCAAAGTCTTTAATCCTGGATCACCTAGTGATATCTTGAAAGACTGAGGCAAAAATACAGTGTGGGAAATCAGCACTGGTTAGTTTCCCTTCATCAGCATACTGGCAGCAACGGTTGAGCAAAAAAAGAATATGCAGAAATATGCATACGGTCACATAAATATGCTACAGGTCAAAAGACTAAACAGTAAAACTGTCTTAAGATTCCGTCTTTACTATGTTAGAGAAAACTGGTTTCATTTGTTATATTGTTTCTCCTTTGACCATTTATGCAATAAAAGAATAAAACTAGAGACAGAAGTTTGGCTCTAAAATTAAATGCACTAAAGTGTTTGCTTTTAATAGTGAGTAATAACGAGTAAACACAATCGAAGGGTCTCAATATAAATTCTAGCCATATTTTAATTTGCTTCACAAAACCAAGAAACTGGACTTGTTTGGGATATTATTACAGTAATTGCTTTATTGTAGAAGAATCTTTAAGAGGTTGATGAAAAATTTCTGTGAGGTTCTGTTTTTATATAGTCACCGCAGCTACCTGCATCTATGCAACAACAACAACAACAAACAGTGAATTTGGATCTCTCTCCTTATATGCAAGACTTCAAATCAAGGTATAAACCAGCAGTGAAGTCTGTTAAACTTGCCACGGAGATTGGATGGAGCCTTTACTACCAAAGTATAATCATGAATGATAACTTTCCAATATATATCCTCTCTTCCCACTGAAATTTTAATTTGGGAGAACTTCTTACTGAAGGGGATCCTTAAGGTAACTAACAGAGCTGTATGTCCTCTGTGGAAGCTATTCTGAAATTGCACTTCACTAAAACTAATGAATTAATGAATCACCAATGGAGAAAAGGCTCCATCATACCCTTAAGCTTTTTGTTTTTGTTTCTTCACTGCTGTTGGGAAAGGAAGTGTGGTTTCAGATCTTAAGAGGTGAAGTGTCACTTCCAGATCTTAAGGGGAATATATTCTTTTGAAAACTATGACTGGTATTTATAAATGTAAAGTAGGCTCACTCCTTTATATCTAAAACCCAAGTATTTGACTAATACTGAACTCACGCTTCCTCTGTGAAATCTCTCACCACTCTCTAGTTCAAGTCAAAATGATTTCTCCTTCCACTAAGCTACATGGTTCTTGTTCAGTCCGCTCGCTTAGCACATACCCACACATTCAATGTACCATAAGTTGCTGTTTAACTTGACTAGTGTACGTATCCTATTCATTGAAAAGTCTAAAAGACTTTAGGTGGCACATCTTATTTAGTAAGTATTTGCTGATGACTGACATTACTATTCAGTGTTTTATGATGGTCTTAGGAATAGATATTCCTTGGGAGAAAAAAAAGGTGTTTTTCCATTATGAGAATAGTGAATGGGCTTATCAGTTTTAGGAAATGCTAATAGACTATAATTTAAGTAACTTATGACTAAATCTCATTGTTTTCTATGACACGGCAGTGGCATGGTTAGGCCAGCCAGGTGTACAACACTTTCATGGAGTTGGGCAGAGAATGCTTTGAGAGAATTAACTGTTTAATAACAAAGGACTTCGAACAAGATCATTAGAGACTAAGAGAAAGGGTAAGTGAAACATTATTAGGCATATACATAATCATGCACATACAGAACAATTAAGAATCTACAAAAGTAATCTGGCAGTCTAATTCACTCATTCAACAAAACATTATTGAAAGCCTACTGCATGGCAGGCTCTGTTTAAGGCTTAGGGGAACTAAAGGTGAATGAGAAATAGCAACCATCCATCTTGGCTCTCTGAGGCACATACAGACAGAATCAATCTAAAAATTCATCTATCCACCTCCGTGTAAAACCATATTACACATGGTTAAGGTGCATAAAGAGTATTTTATCTCACTGTTTTAAGCAATGCAAATAGTTTATTTTGGCCTAAACACCACCAAGCTTAAATTATCCTAGAAACTCCTACAAAGAGATATTGTTTCATTTCTGTCTGTCCCCAAACCCTAAGGTTCCCAAGTTGTTGAATGAAGACACAGAGATGTGCTATAAGCAACACAAGCAAACTGACGCAGAGCCGTGTCTAAAGAAACACTCCTTACCTAACAATGGGGGCAGTGCTGGCCCAGGGACCCCCTGCCCCTATCAATTCACCAGCAGCTGCTGACATATTCTTAGGCTTCACAGGAGCATAGCATTTTCTTCTAAAACTTAAGGGGAAAGGCAAAAATAGAAAACCTCTTGCCAACCACAAAAATGTATATTTAAAAAATTGTGGAATAAAAATGAGCTGCTATATACTTTTAAAACCAGAGAAAAGGGAGAAAATTACAAGTACCAGTAGCCTCCCTATGCTCAACTACAACCTTCTGAACTGAACTGAAGCAGAAATGTGGCAGTTTCAGTCAAGCAGCTTTGCATCTGAGGCAACTTAAAATGATTTAGCAATTAAGCAAGCTGAAAGTAACATGGTAGAGTCCAATTTTACTCTTTTAGAATCAGAACCCATTTTTCAAGTGTGTTGTTAGAAGGAAGAATGCAATCTTTAATAGATGAATGGGCTTTCATTTAACTAGAAATTCACTAAACCAGGAATCAGGAGATTTTAAAATCTATACAGTTAACTGGACAACAAACTTGGCTGCTAAATTTGATTTTTTTTAAACTAGTAGGTTATGCTCTGTTCTTGTATTAAATAGCAGGGATTTCTTCTGGGATCGCAAAGGAATGAGCATGTAGCGTATCTCACGAAGGAAGGAGAGGTTTCTAGCCTTTAAAAACAGGAGGTTCGCCAACATGATCACCTGGGACAAACTTGGCCAGAGCAAGCAGGCTAGAAGGTTATAGGAGCCTGGGAATGTTTAACGTCAAGAAAGAAATTACAGCTCAGTAAGATCAGAGGGAATTACACAGGAAATGTGAACAGTAACCCTTTCGTATCTCCACACCCCCTCCTACTGCCTGTGATAAATGGAGTCCTGCAGCCATCCAGCTATGTGAATACACAGACCAACAGCAGAGGGGGACTGGGAAAGAGGAAAGAAGCCATTTTATATAAACACACACACACACACACACACACACACACACACACACACACACACACACACACACACACACACACACACACACACACACACACACACACACACACACACACACACACACACACTCACAGCCCGGCCACAATTCATGACATGATAAAATCATGTTGCTCCAGAAAACCGCCTTTAGCCTTTCTAATTGCCACGTATGTACTATATCACGGCCTTATCCAAAAGAGCCTTAAGTAAAAATTCCAAAGAAACGTGAAGAATCAGGCGGGGGTGGGGGACAGAATAGTTGGCAGACGCATCACAAGTAGGGAAACGTGGCTCTTCTGAAGCTGACCAAACAAACAGGTCTCCACCCTGGCTTATGTTTAAACATCTTGTTCCTAGTCAGTCTGTAGGGAAAACATTCTTTCCACAATAAATAATACGCAACTGAATCAGAAATTCTTACTCCATCCTTTATCTACTCCATGTAGAAGTTCTTCGGCATTATAAACCAGAAGCTCAGAGAAGTCAACTAATTTTGAACTCTATCACAAAACAGTTTAGTTGGAGTCAAGGCAAATTAAAATATTTCTTGCTTCTAATTTGAAAAAGCAAATGTGCAGATCCTAGACTCCTCCAGAGACCCCTGGCTTGGGATCTCAAGAAAACAAGCTACTCTTACCACAACTGCCTTTCAGAAAAGGGGAAATGCTCAGTTTCTATAAACAGGTGAGTTTATTAAAAGAGATTAATTAAAAACAAAACAAAACAAACAAAAAACCCAAAACACTATCCATGACCCTCAGACAGTGAGGGCATGGGTGGGGCAGCAAAATAAAATAAAGAAAAAAGTGGTATTTCCAATGTGCTAAGCTTAAAATATGGAATGGAATTTCATAGATCACTTTGAAGTAAGATTTAACTTTTTTCATTGGTATAACTTCAGGATAGAGGTGGCTTGCCACAAAGAGTAGGTTAAGAAATAAATGAAAGTAAACAGAGATGACAAAGCAAACCACCAATAAAAGTCAAAAGGGTTAGCTTTTTAGAACTATCGAGAAGAGGAACAATAAAACCAAAGGATTTTTTTTTTCCAGCAAAGTGCCTCCTCCAAAGTACACGTATCTTCTTCAAGAAATAGCCTATACCAGTAGTGTTTTTGTATAATAAATGGCATATCAGTCAAATGCCAAATGAGATTTAAATTGCAGACTTCCTAGTTGCCTTAAACAACTGATATCTAATTTCTGGCTTTTAGAGAGGCAATCTGATAACTGTTCAATATGCTAAAGGTGCTTGTTCTTTCTATGGACTTTGAGTTGCTATAACCTTTATGTTAGGAGAAGCATTAGGGGAAAGACAGGGAGCAAAATAATAAACAAACTCTGAGTAAAAAAGGAGATGTCTGAGTGGGCTTTCACACAAAATGGGGACCCTGAAGGGCACCAAATGGAAACCCAGGGCAGCTACCTCCCCATCTGGAAACGAGAGCTTACCTTCAGCACCTCTTAACCATCGTTCACCCATGTCTTGTTCTGATAAACATAAACACCTCATATCCCCATTGAATGTTATTTGGGATCTCCAAATAATTTAAGTAATATAACCAAAAAGAAACCACAGCAAGATAATTTGATTGTTTTTTCAAACAATGTCGCATTACAACAGAATTTATTACACTTTTTTAAGTACACAGATGTTAATTTATATTTGCTTACTTTTATCTTGAAGACAAAAGATCAAAAATGTCTATGAACACAAATGTATAATGACAACGAAATGATGATCATTGGGACCTTCAACATAGCTCCTCTCCTTGAGAGTTACTGTCAATGATCTTTTCAGTTGTTAAACTGGGCCTAAAGAAATACTGGCTGATACATATTAGGCCTTCGATATTTGTTAAATGATTCAGCAATAAGGCCTCTTCTTCTATTTGGAAAATAAGAGAGCCCTAATACAGTACTCTCTTGCAAGTAATAAAGGATAGACGCATAAGGAGGTTAAATCTTCAGTACAGAGGGAATAGTTAAGAGGCAAACTGTAGACAGCCTTGACAAGAGTTATAATAAAAATAGTAAGAATATCACCTAATATTTGCACATTTGTACAGTACCTCCCAATGTACAAAACATTTTATATAATTTCAACCCTACAACTTTATAAAGTGGATATTATCATTTGATTGAAACAGCATAAAGTGGCTTTTTCGAGATCACCCAGCTAGTTAAGCAGCAGAGCTGAGATTTAAACCTTTCTAAAAAGCTATCTCATTCATTAAAAGCACTTTATTTTGTCATGAAATTCTGAAAATATCTTCCTCCAAATTCCAAAATCAGGGAAGACATAATAAACCTTTTTTTTCCTCTCAATCCACTCACTATCACTCCCTTTCTACCAATTCCCATAAAAAAAAAAAAAAAAAATCCTCCGAGCTCCCACTGCAACAGCCTCTCTCTGTTTCCTCATACCAGAATGACTAAGGGCACAGGGAGAAGCATCTTCCAAAAACAAACCTCTTTCCACCTAGGTCTTGTAACCTGTAACTGTTCCCCCAAATAAGGACATCATCACAGGCAAGGACTTTTAAAACCATTAACTAGTGAGGAATGTCTGGGGTTGTCTGTTCTTCATTTAGAATGACTCAAATACGACACCAATTACCTCTTCATTCCTAAAAGGTGAGCAGGAGTCCCCCTCACATTCCCAGCCTAGCAGAGACACCCACTCTGGGGACTTAGTAGTGAAAGGCTGACTGCGCAAGAGTAACAAAACTAACAGAGCTAAAAGGGAGCCTGCTTCTCCCTCTGCTTCTCTCTCTCTCTGTCTCTCATGAATAAATAAAATCTTTAAAAAAATAAATAAATAAAAAATAAAAGTTATATTCTTACCAACTTTTACAAATCATCCCACACGTTTATTTCTGAAGTCATATTAAAGAATGATTAAACTACTGGCATTAGTAATTTAATGTAAATGTGCAGTATAATAAAGGTGAAAATGTATTCACATAAAACCAACTATTTTTACTCAACTCTGAAGCTTATTGTAAAGATTATTAAGCTAAATTATATGAAAAATGCTAAATATCTTGCCTAGCACATAGTAACTACTCAATAAATGTCAGCTGTGGTTAGTAATATTATTGAAGAATTAAAAACAAAACACGACAGAAGGCCTTATCTAAAATGAACAAGCAAACAATATATTCCGTGGGTTGTTTTTTTAAAATTTATGCAAAACATAAATATCTGTTCTATGCATACAAACATATCCATACAAATATTCAAAAAAACCTTTTGGATGAATAAATGATAAAATGATGACCTCTGGGAGGATGGGAGAGTGGTGGTCAAAGGGAACTTTGATGTATAATGCTTTTTTTTTTTAAATGAAGTAGTTATGTATTCCTTCTATAAATAAATTTTTTAAAAAGCAAAACAGAAAACATCTTTACACAAAATCTTATCTTAATGTTTCCTCATTCCTATAGTTGATTTCAGCAGTACATGAAAAGTTTACTTCTATTTTTAGTTAATGTATCCAAACGATGTCTGAAACCTCATTTTCTTTAGTAATACCATTTAAGTTTTACGTTACATACTGCTTTCAATAATCTTCCTAATGATATTCCTAATTGCTATATTAAAAATACTTGCTGGTGCACAAAAAATATATTTATCAAGTTTTAGAACAACTCAATGTATTTAATCAAGGGGCAAGGAGTCTTTCAAAGTCCAGGAAGCCATAAATCAAAACAGTTTTACATAAAAAGATTACCTTCTCCCTTTAAATTTTCTATGTATTTACATTTAAAAAACCAGACAAAAAGTCAAGTCCTTGATTCTTTTTAAGGCCAAAGGGTTGCCTATTTAAAATCATCATAACAATCTCAAATGTCTTGAGTGCTGCTCTAATTAAAAACCCTTCCTCCTAGGCTCTTCCCAGCTTCTAATTCTTGTCTGTGCTATACTGATGCTGGTTTTAAAATTCTAACTTTCCTTCTAGTTTACAACCTTTGACTTTTTCATCCCATTCTTTTTTCCTTCAGATCATCTAGATTTGAGCCCATAAACTGTGGGCAAACCAGGTCACAAAAGCTCTTATTAACTCCGTCAGTGCAGCAAATAGCGGGCCTGTGGTTCAGGCATGGAGGTAAGCCACACGCACCACAGACCCAACCAGCCTGGGCCCCTTCAATTTACAAATCCAGCTTATAAATTAAAGGCCTCCACTGTTGTAAAAAAGAAACCGACATTTCAACGGATGAGTGACAGAGAAAGTAGCCTCTTCCTTGTCCAAGAGACACTGGGCGTAGTAGGAAATCCCCACCTCAGGGAGCTGTGGGATTCAGTGATTGTGGGAGGCTGTGCAATCTCTTTAGATATATTCAAAATTCAAGAAAGCCCCTTTCTGTAAATTAATGGGGAACAGTATTTGATCAAGAGGTATCTTCCTATAATTTCAAATAAAATATTCTAGTTATAATTTGTAAGTGCTACAGGGCAATTCCAATAATAATTATAATAATATACAGCTTTATTTCTAGAAAATAAGAAGCACACGTATTGACACTTTTTTCCCTCCTAGATGCTCAGCTGTGGACTCATTAATATTAAGCTGCTGGACCTAGAAAAATGTACAATGGTTCCCCCAGTAGTCAACTCTCTCAATTTTAGAGTTTAACCTCACACAGTAGTTAAGAACATCAACTTTGGAAACAAGGCCCAGATCTACTACATGCTAATTTTATCAGTCAAGTTACTCAACTGCTCTGTGCCTCAGATTCTAAGTTAATACTAATACCTACCTTATAGGACGACTGTAAGGATTACTTAACTGGTTATACGTAAAACACTAGAACTGTGTCTGACAGAGTAAAACACTGTCAAATTCTTGGCTGTTATTATTATCCTTAACGTCAGAAATGTGTATCTCTTGGAAAAAAACAGAACTTTAAGCACAGCTCACTACAACCACTGAAGAAACAGGTTCTTTGAGACTGTTTGGTTCTATTAGAACACATGCAAAGTTCTCTGCATCATTCTCTCCTATGCATTCTAATGATTTATTCCCTCCTGTATGTCTCCATGTACCCTGGGCTCTCTACTTATCCATTTACTCCTCTCCTTCTGGACTATAAATGTCTTGAAAAAAGGGATTCTATCTTACCTTGTAGTTTCAACATCTAGCATAGAGTAGATGCTCTATAAAAACTTAACAAAACATGGGCCATGTTGCAAGCCCATGGCCATGACATCAATTCCTTTGCGAAGAAGCTGTGTTTTGCAACTCTCTACCCGAGTAGTCCAGTAGAAGGTGAATAACCTTCTGCATGATAATGACATACAGTAACGCCTCTATGTACAGGCTGAAGAAAAGAGGAATCCAGTGTGCCACAGAAGAGTCTAGAATTCAGATTGTTACTATCAGTAACAAGGGTCTTCCTCTACTAAGAAAAAAAAGTATTAGCCATTTATCTGTCTGCCTCATTCAAGTTAAATTCTTAAGGACAGAGGCCATTGAATGTTGATCTCCGCATCCCTAGGTGGGCCTACCATACAATGGCACTTCATAAAAGCCTAACACCTGCATTTTTTTATCCAAGCTTCTAACTTATTTTGAATTTTACTTGGATTTATTCAAGACATGTCTTTATTTACTAGAACAAAATGCATTTCTGAAATGAAACAACTCTCTTTTTTTCCCTAGAAGCTCTTGGTAGAGAGGGAAATAAAACTCCTCAAAGTGATGACTACAGAGAAGAGAAGCAACCAATGTCTGCTGCATGATCTTTTCCATGCTGCCCTGGATGAAGCCTTTGTCAGTGGCTCATCCTCCAGAATCGAGCCAGAACAAAGCCTTTCTTCAAAAAGAGTCACCCTTTGACTGCTGTATAGATTTTATTCAGTCAGCACTGTTTCCTCGCTGTCTCACAATTGTGACATGTTCATTATTTCAAAATTCTATCTGTCCACCCTGCTTGTAACCATGTCCAGCTCAGCTTATGACAAAAAGCCAGCTTGGGCAGCGTCCTCTTGCTGATGTTGTGAAACATGAATTCAGTGCTAGCAGCCTTTTGACAACTCAGGAGCTCATGAAAGACCTTCAGTGTGACCTTTAGTCTGATGTCTGATTATTACCACACAGTCGGCCTACCTCCCAGCATCCTCAATCTCAAGGCAAGCACACATCCTAGAATCACCTTCTGGGAGTCTAGATAAATATCTTTCTATATTTTCTCAGGGAAAAGTAGTGATTTCACATTCCTCTGAGTCATTCTATGACAGACTACTTCCAGGTGTTATAATTGGGATCTCAGGCATAGCATGTGTCACTTACCTAATATGAGGTCAGAGCATAAATACACAAGTCATATATGATCCCTTCTTCTAACTCTCCGCACTCAAAGTAGTAAGATAAGTGATTTATTCCTCTTGACTCTGCAAGATGAAATTAAGCTGACTCCTTGCTTAATGAAATTAAAAATAAAAATGCTGTCAAATGGAAACTTCTTTGCTATCCTTGGTGCCCTGGTCAGTCATGGAATTTTAAAGCTAGAAAGGATCTCAGAGAGTCATCTTCCTCATTTCATAGATCTAGCCTGAGGCCCAGAAAAGTCAAGTGTTTTGCCACGGTCACAAAGAAAACAGAGAACCAAAGCTGGAAAAAAGGCTTTCCTGCCTCCTCAGCCCTTATGCTTTCCACATACCACACTAAGATGAGTCTCTTGGAAAGAACTTCACCATAACCTGCAATCCCGGAGAGGCTGTTCTCAGCTTCACCTCACTCTCTACATCTTCGTAGTCCAGCCACATAATAATCTGCTAAATATACATATATATATATATATATATATATATATATATATATATATATATACACACACATACATGTAACTTTGCAACATCACTGTTTTCTTAAAGATATCACTCCTAGCAACCGCTACAGGCTTCTTCCTTCCACACTGTTTCCAAGACAAGACTGAGTGCTATCTAAGACCCTACTTCCCTAAATAGTCTTTAAGTATAATGTGAAAAAAAAAATGGGAAAGCCCCATATACAAGCTCCATTATTATAGAAAGGGAACGGAGCTGGTACCCACTTGAGGTCATCACATGACGAGCAGTGTTCAAGATAGGCCATCAGCCTATCAGAGACTCAAAGCAATGAGAGGACAGCTTCTTTCACTAAGCAAACATTAATGAGAATGTAAGTGCCATGCCCTGTGTTACCTGATATAGTAATGACAGGGACATCTTAGAAAGCTGACTAGTAAATAACCGGGAATGTTCCCACAAATTCAAAAAATCAAAACCAAATTAAACAAAGATAAACTTTAAATCAAATAGCAAAAAGTCCAAAACACAATGGAAACAAAAAAGAATTTAAAACAGAAAGCTTCAAACAAGAGCAATGTAGTAAAACCAATTAGATCAATTTTGACAATAAATATAACGGGAGTTAAAATATCCTTAAAAGACAAAGGTTGTCACTAGGTTAAAAAATGAAATCTACCTATACTCTACTTTTAGGAAATATCTAACAGACATGACAAAGAAAAAACAATATAATAAGTATAAAGACATATAGGGAAATATAAACTGAGGTACGAATATTCATGTCAGCTAAAACACAAAGCACATAGCAAAAATTAGGAAGAAAGTCATATTATTCTGACAAAAGGTATAATTATCAATTGAGATGTTGATAGCAAATAATACATTAACACACATTCCAAACCAAAAACTGATATAAATACAAGGAAAAATTAATAAATTAATGATTTGTATCTTTAAGCCTCTATAGACTAGACAAAAAAATTATAGAAAAGTTGACAACATAATAAATAATTCTAGTTGAAACTGTACTTCAAATTTTGAATTTTGACTTTTCCCAGGTTAACAATATAACACTGAAAAACAGTGTTATATTGTTATAGAACACTGAAAAACACTGATAACAGTAACACTGAACTCTCATGATGTTGAGCAGGGACAGCAGGCTGCAGCTCCCAGTCAGCCACATGATCATGAGGGTAAACAACCAATAGGCTTAAAACCATGCTGTATAGGGCGCCTGGGTGGCTCAGATGGTTAAGCGTCTGCCTTCAGCTCAGGTCATGATCCCAGGGTCATGGGATCAAGTCCCGCATCAGGCTCCCTGCTCCTTGGGAGCCTGCTTCTCCCTCTGCTTCTCTCTCTCTCTCTCCCTCTGTCTCTCATGAATAAATAAATAAAATCTTAAAAAAAAAAAAAAACATGCTGTATACACACAACCATTCTATTTTTCACTTTCAATAGAGCATTCAATATATTATATGTGATATTCAACACTTTATTGTAACACAGTGTTTGTGTTGGAGGATTTTGCCCAGCAGGCTAATATAAGTGTTATGCATGTTTAAGGTAGTCTGGGCTAGCTATGATGTTTGGTAGGTTAGATGTATGAAATGCATTGTCAGCTTAAGATATTTTCAACTTAAAATGGATTTACCAGGACATAATCCCATTGTCAGTGGAAGAAAACCTGTATAACATTTATTAATAATTAGTACCTAAAGTTTAAAAGTAACTTGAACTTTGATAAACACTCTCCTAAATAATTATTTTATTTGAGACTGCACACTAAAATCTATTGGATATGGGGGCGCCTGGGTGGCTCAGTCGTTAAGCGTCTGCCTTCGGCTCAGGTCATGATCCCTGGGTCCCGGAATTGAGCCCCGCATCTGGCTCTCTGCTCTGCAGGAAGCCTGCTTCTCCCTCTCCCACTCCCCCTGCTTGTGTTCCCTCTCTCACTGTGTCTCTCTCTGTCAAATAAATAAATAAAATCTTAAAATATATATATATATATATTGGATATGGCCAGAAAGTACACAGAGAAAAACAGAATTCTTAAATGCTTTCCTTTGGATTAACGTATAAACTTTCTGCTATAACAAAGAGATTCAGGGGCCCCTGGGTGGCACAGTCAGTTAAGTGTCCAACTCTTGGTTTTGGCTCAGGTTGTGATCTTAAGGTCACATGAGATCAAGTGTGGGGGTCTGCCCTTAGCGCGGAGTCAGCTTGAGAATCTCTCTCCCTCTCCCACTGCCCCTCCTGCTCGTGCTCACTCTCTCTCTAAAATAAATAAATAAATCTTTGAAAAAAAAAAAGAGATCAAAAAAAACAGTAGTTCAAGATAGACATTTTTCTTTTTCATATCACAATACAGGGTGTCAGGGAAAGGTAAGCTTTACGAGATCACCAAGGACCTACACTGCTCTGTCATTTTCACATGACTTCCAGCTCTGCACCTAACACGGCTGCTATACCTGATATAACATCCCAGCCAAGCAGAAAAGGAAAAGAGAAAGTCTAGGACATGTGGCTTGTTTTGAAGGAGGTAACCTTATACAATCACCTTTCAACTATTATTAGCCACAAAGCCACACTCTGCTGCAAGAGAAGCAGAGCAATGTAGTTTCTAGGTGGGCAGCCATATATATGCTCAGGTAAAATCTAGAGGTTCTGTTTCCAAAAGGAAGAATAGATTCTAAGAGACACTGGAGTATTATGCACATATTCTAATTAGAAAAAATGCAGAAGAATAATAAAACAAGACCCAGAATGAATTATATGTAACCACTTCATTTTAGCTGGATTCATCTTAGTGCCAAGGACACTACCAAATACCAACTTAAAAAGTCAGAAAAGTAATCAATGAATTCTAAGTATGCTAGAGTCCTATTTCAATACATCAAATCATAGGCTAGAAGGTATATTGAGAATTCATTTATTCTCTTTCCTTGTTTAAGGATATTTAATTCATGTATTATTGTTTTTATTGTGTATACTGATTTATCTGAATGGATTTTTCAGGCTGACTCAGTTTCAGTCTTACACAGAGGTCTTCTACTGTTAGACAGAATTAATCTTTTGCAAGTTAAATAACTTTCAAAATTTGTGGAATTTTTTTAAAAACAACATCACTAGGAGTGCCTGGGTGGCTCAGTCAGTTAAGCATCCGACTCTTGGTTTCAGCTCAGGTCATGATCTCAGGGTCATGAGATTAAGCCCAGCAAAGGGCTGTGCACTCAGCACAGAGTCTGCTTGGGATTCTTTCCCTCCTCCTCTCCCTACCCTTCTGCCCTTCCCCCTGCTTGCTCACTCTTTCTCTCATATATATAATCTTAAAAAAAAAAATAAAACATTACTCAAGTATAGTTTATATACAGTAAAGTATGTGCATTTTCATGCATATTTCAATGCATTTTACAAAGATATATCCGTATGTCCACATAATCACCACCAGAACACACTCATCATGCCAGAAGTTTTTTCATACCTAATCCAGGTCTATCACACTGAACTCTCAGCTGCAGGCAACAACTTGTCTGCTTATTATCACCATAGATTAAATTTGCCTTTTCTAACATTTCTGATGTAGTAATCCAAGGCAGTAAATGGAATCACAGAATTTGTATTCTTTCATGTCTGGCTTATTTTACTCAGCATAATGTTTCTGAGAGTCATTCATGCTGTGTGTATCAGTACTAGTCCCTTTTATTGCCAAGTAGTATTCCACTGCATGGATATACCACAATGTTTTTATCTAGTCACTAGTTGATGGTCCTAGCTTGCAGCTATTATGAATAAAGCTGCTATGAACATTCATGTACAGGTGTGTTTATAAACTGATTTTCATTTCTTTGGGGTAAGTATTTAGGAGTAAAACTGTTGCATCTTATGGCAATAACGTTTACCTTTATAACACTATCAAACTGTTTTCTAAAATAGTTTTATCACTTAACTTTCCCCATGGCAAAATATATGAAAGTCCAATTGGTCTATATCTCAGCTAACAATTGCCCTTTTTTATTTTTAATTTTAGCTATTCTGATGAATATATAGTGGTATCTCATGGTATTGATTTGCTTTTTTTCTGAGGTCTAATGATATTGAATCTCTTTTCCTGTGCTGCACTGGCCATTCATTATTTTCTTGTGCATATTTTTTTAACTGGGTTGTCTTATTATTAATGAGTTGTAAAAGTTCTTTATATATTCTGGTCACAAGTCATTTGTCAGGTATATATATTGTGCATATGTTCTCTCTGTTTAAAGACTACCTTTTCATTTTCTTAATGATGTCTTTCAAGGAATAGAAGTTTTAAATTTTGATAGAGTCCCATTTGTCAATTTTTCTTTTATAGTTCATGCTTTTTGTGTCCTAAGATATCTTTGCCTATCCCAAGTTCACGAATATTTTCTGTGATTTTTTTTCCTTAAAGTTTCATAGTTTCAGTCTTTTGTATTTAGATCCATGATTCTTTTCAAGGTATTTTTGTACATGAAGAGGTAAGGGTTGAGGTTAATTTTTTAAAAAAACATTTGGATATCCAGGTGTTCTAGTACCATATGTTGAAAAGATTACCCTTTCTCCATTTAATTACCTTGGCATAATTATATGTGGGTCTGTTTCTGGATTCTCTATTCTATTCCATTGATATATATATGTCTACTTTAGACCAACACTGCTTTGATCACTGTGGCTTTAAAGAGGAAGCTTTAAAATGTAGAGGAAGTCTTGGGGCACCTGGGTGGCTTGGTTGGTTGAACATCCGACTCTTGAATTTGGCTAAGGTCATGATCTCAGGGTCATGGGATTGAGTCCTGTATCAGGATCTTCACTCAGCAGGGAAATCTGCTTGAGATTCTCTCCCTCTCCCTTTACCCCTCCCCCTGCTCACAAACACACTCTCTCTCAAATAAATTTTTAAAAAAGTAGAGGAAGTCTTGAAACTTCCAATGCTGTTCTTCTTTGTCAATTCTTCTTTCTTTTTTAACTTTTCTAGGTCCTTTGTATTTCCATATAAATTTAAAATTTCAATTTCCAATTTTTCATTGCTAGTATATACACATAAAACTGATTTTGTATATCTACCTTGTGTCCTGCAATCTTGCTAAATTTTAATTACAAATTCTAGTGGCTTTTGAAAGATTTTTCAGCATTTTCTCTATATATGATCATGTTATGTGCAAACAAAGATGTTTTATTTCTACTTTGCCAATCTGTATGCCATTTCTTTTTATTGTCTATTACATTGGCTGGGGTCTCCATCACAGTGTTAGACATAAGGAGGGGAGTGGGCATCCTTGCCTTGTTTCTTATCTTAGGGGGAAAGCATTCTAACTTGTGACATTAATGAGATTTTAGCTAGAGGTTATATGTAAATGTCTTTTCTCAAGTTGAAAAAGTTCCCTTCTGTTTTTAGTTTCCTAATAGATTCCTTTTATGAATGGCTCTTGTATTTAGTCCATTGCTTTCTTTGCAACTATTCACAGTATAGCTTTTTTCCCATTTTTCCTGTTAAAGTGATGACTTATGCTAGGGGATTTTCCAATGTTAAGCCAAGCTTGCATGCCCAGGATAAACCCATTTTTTATATACTGCTGGATTTGATTTGCTAATTTTTAAAAACTTTTCAACTACGTTCATGAAGGATATTTGTTCACAGTTTTCTTGTAATGTCTGTATCTTGACTGGTATCAACGTAATGCTGATGTCCTAAAATTAGTTGGGAAGTGTTCCTTCTTTCTCTATTTTCCGAATTTTTCTCCTTTAAATGTTTGGTGGAATTCATCAGTTAAAACTGTATGGGACCGGAATTCTTTTGGTTTTGGTTTCTGGTTTGCTTTGTTTGTATGGAAAGGGTTTTAAACTAAGAATATAACTTCTTTAAGATATGGTACTGCTATAATTTTATTTCTTCCGGAGACAATTTCAGTAATGTGTGTCTCCAAGGAATTTATGTTTCATCAGTGTTGTCAAACTTATTTCTAGATATTCATAATATTCCTTCTATATACTTTTAATTTCTGTAGAATACGTAATGACGTCTCCTCTTTCAATCCTGATATTATATCAACATGTGTTTTCCTCCTTCTTTATTTTTCTTGATTAGACTACCTAGAGGTTTATTCATCTTTTCAAAACCTGCTTTTGGTTTCCTTGATTATCTCTTCGATTTCTGTTCTTGTTGATTATTTCCTTCCTTCTACTCACTTTGGTTTTAACTTGCTCTTCTTTTTCTAGCTTCTTAAGGTGGATATTTAGATCACTTACTTTATCCCTTTCTTCTTTTCTAATACATGTATTTAAAGTTAAATATTTCTCTGAGCACTGCTTCAGCTAAACCCCACAGATTTTTACATGTTTTCATTTTGATTCACTTCAAGACAACTTTTAATTTCCCTCTTTTTTGTTTTGTTTTTTTTTTTTACCAATGTGTTAGAAGCATTTGGTGTAATTATAAATATTGAGGATTTTTCAGGTATCTTTCTGATATTCATTTCTAACTTAATTGTTGGGATCAGAGGACATACTATGCATAACTTCCATTATTTTAAAGTTAATGAGACTTATTTTATATATTAGCATATGGTGGTCTATGTTGATGAATGTTCCACATGCACTTCAAAAGAATATATACTCTGCTGTTCTTGAGTGGAATGTTTTATAAATACTAATCAAATTACAGTTTACAGTGTTATATATACACATCTATATCCTTCCTGATGTTTTTTGTACTTGTCCCATCAATTACTTTTATCAATGTTGAAATGTCCAATTATAATAGATTTCTCAGTGTATTCTTTCAGCTCTATCAGTTTGTTTCATGTATTTTGACAATGTAGCATATTGGTTGCATTTCAAGTTATTTCTTCTTGAAGAACTGATCCATTTATCATTATGAAGTGTCCCTTTTTAAACTTATTAACATCACTTGTTCTGAAGCCCACTTTGATATTAATATAGCCACTCCAGTTTTCTTATACTTAGGACTTACATTGTATATATTTTTCCACCCCTTTTCTAACCTATTTCAAGAGTTTCTTAAGAACAACAGAGTTTACTTATTTTTTTATTCAATCTGACAATCTTTGCCTTCTAATTAGAATACATCATTTACATTTAATGTGATTACTGATATGGTTGTATGTAGTTCTACCATCTTGTTGCAGGTTTTCTATTTGTCCCTTCTGTTCTTTGTTCCTTTTTCCCTTTTTTTCTATCTTCTTTTGGATTATTTTTTTAGAAGTTCATTTCATATCCACCAATGGTTTCTTGTTAGTTAAAACTCTGTTTTTCCAACCTTTTTAGTGGATGCTCTTTTACTTATTTTAACCTACCTTCAAAACACATTACACCTTCATGTCTAAGACTCTTACAACAATATGCTTCCTTTCCCCTATCCAATTCTTTGAGCTATTGTTGTCAGACATTTTACTTTTACATGTTATAACTCTACTAGACAGACACTATTATTATTTTTTGCTTTAAACAGTTACCTTTAAAAAAACTAAAATACAAAGAAAAAATTCCTATGTTTATCCACATAAGAGCCATTTCAGGGGTTCTTTATTCCTTTGTATAGTCCAAATTTTCATCTACCATTTCCCTTTTGCTTAAAGAAATTCCTTTAATATTTCTTATAATGTAAGTCTGCTGGTCATAAGTTGTCTCAATTTTTGTCTAAAAAAGCTTTCTCCCTTATGTCTTTTCCTCCTTAATGTCCTAAAATATTTTTGTTAGCTATGGAATACTAGGTTGACCATTATTTAGCACTTAAAAAAATGCTATTAAACTGCATTCTGGTTTGAACAGTTTCTGATTAGTCTGCTGTCTAAATTCTTAACTTTATTGCCTTGTATGCAATGTATTTTTCCCCTCTGACAGCTTTTAAAATTTTTTATCACTGATTTTCAGCAATTTTCTTATGATGCACCTTGGGGTGTATGTATCTTGCCTGGGGTCGTTTAATTTTTGGATCTGTGGATTTAGAGTTTACTTCAAATTGGGGGAAATTTCAGCCATTATTTAAATTTTCTTTTTCCTCTCTTGCCCTCCCCCCAAAATCCTGAGACACCACTTACACTCACATTAGACTCATGGTATTTAATCTATAGGTCACCAAGTTGCTTTCATCTTTTTCAATCTTTTCTCTATCCTTGTGGTTGAATTCTCACTGTTTTCAAGTTCACTGACCTCTTCTCCCGAAAGATTTAATCTAACCCCACCTAGTTATTGCATTTTTAAATCTCTGGATGTTCCAATTTTTTTTATGTATTTTATAGTTCACCCCTCATTATGTTTATTTATATGGGCCATATTTACAATAACTGCTTTAATGTACTTATCTGCTAATTGTACCATCTCTGTCATTTTAGGGTCTATTTTTATTGTCTCCTGATTATGAGATTTTTCTTTTGCTTCTTTATCAAGTAATGCTTAACTGGATGCAATTTACTGTGAATTTTATGTTGCTGCGTGCTCGATTTTTTTTTATTAATTTATAGAGTGTTAAACTTCTGCCAGACAGTTAAGTTACTTGTGGATTAAGATGATTCTTTTGAGGTTTGGTTTTAAGCTCTTTTAGGACTTGTATAGAGGAACCTTTATTCTAGGGCTCATTCTTATGAAGAACTCGTAAGTTTTCATTCCTTACAAGTTGTCCTTGCCAGCTTCTAGAGGTTTCAAATTGACTGCACAGTGTGGTGTTCAGCCAGATCCTGAAGAACACCCCATGCAGATTTCAGGAATTCCTTCTATGCCCAAAACCCTCCTCTCCAGTTGAGATTTTAAATATATCAGACTTTCCCACCTTGCCTCCTTTTTACTTCCTTCCCTGCTCCATAGTGAAAGATACTTCACTTCTAGATTCAGGTTACTGAACTTTAAAGGTTGAAAGGAAAACCGATCTCCCTTTAAAAACCTGCTTGGCATACCTTACTAAAAACGGAGGTAGCAATGTAAAAGGAGCTTATTTTATTTGTACACACACACACACACACACACTTTAGAATTTAATACAGAAAATGTACACATTTTGCTTCCCAGTTAACTTATGCTTAAAAGGTAGTAAATCAATAAATATTAAAAAGTAGGATTCTCTACTCCAAACCATAATTATGCATAAAAATTATTTATTTCACTACCCTTTTCTTAAAAATATTTGCCCTTTACTATTTGTGTTGGTAGATGCCCTGACTGAAGTCCTCACTAAACCACTAAGTAGTTTATATATTTATTGAGAAAAAAAAAATGAGATGTTTTTGGGGAGGTTGAAGCCAGACATGTAGGTGGCAGGAAGCAAATGTTTTCTCCAAGGCTAGGCTGTCATAAACCCAGTTTATATCTTTTTTTAAGTCAAACTGAGTAATAGTACAAATTTCATTTTTGAATTTTCTTCTAATTATATTTTAAGAATAACTAAGAGTCACTGAATAGTCTTTAAAAACATGATCCTTAGCCATGGATGGGACTAAGGACAGATGAGTGAGGCATCTACCTCTCCTTAGTCCCAGACCTGTTCTTAACAAACATAATATGAAGGTACTGAAATTCCTTGCTACTCAGAGTGGGGGTCCATGGATCAGTAACAGCATTACCTGGGAACCTGTTAGAAAAGTAAAATCTCAAAAAAAAAAAAAAAAGTAAAATCTCAGGGCCCCCCACAGACATAATCAAAATCTCATTTTAGTAAGTTCTCCATGGGATTCATATATACATTAAAGTTTGAAAAGCAGTGCCCTAGTTTCTCTATTTCTTCTATTATTGAAGTTCTGTATTATTTTCAATTATTTTGCTATAATAACTATTTTTCTATAATAACATTATAATAGAACACCACTGCACATATATAATTGTGTTCTTGAGTAATTATCTCATTAAAAGGAATACATTAAAGTGGGAATCCTAGGTCATTGTGTTCTCTTTCAGATTTGAAACTTCTAAGTTGCTGTGGTCTGAGAAACCAGTTAACCGGGCTTCTTGGAATTATGTGTTAGAGAATTCACAGATCAATATAACAAGTGGTTATACACTTGAACTTGAATCCCAGCTCTGACAAAACCAACCGTATAACTATGGGCAATGATGTAACCTGTCCAAGACAGTTTCCTCATCTGTTAAATGGGGATTATAATAGTATCTACCTCATAGGACTGCTATGAGGATTAAGTTAACTAAAACAGATAAAGCACTTAGAATATAGTGTTATTTTGTGTTTGCAATTAAGAGGAAAAATTAGTAAATAAAGAGGTTCTAAGTGAACCTGATATATTTTTAAGGTCTGAATTTTCAAACATCATCTATATGTAGTTTAAAAGCCTCTTTCTTCTCATCCTTGATTCTTGGATCTGTCCTAAGTAGATGAGTTTGACAGAGAAAAGTGTATTACATTTAAGAATTGCTTCTTCCTTTAGTACTTCATTATTACTTTTAAAAAGAATATGGATATATTAGTCTTCTGCTAAGGCCAGATACAAAAATTAATCTTAATTGCCAAGGTGCAAGAGGTCAAGAACCATAACACATACGTAATGCTCATGTTACCTTTATAATCGAGGAGATACTACTGTCTATCTCTCCTCCTAGGAGAATCCGTGGCTCAAGTCAAGACAGGAATATCAATAAAAGAGATAATCCAAACTGTATGTTTTGAATCAGAGCAGTAATTTTGTTTGGATAAAGTCAACATAGTAACCGGGAAGAAGGAGCAGTCAAATCTAAAGGACAGAAATAGGTATTACGGGAAAGGAAGCAGCAAAGTCAGAAACCCAGAAAAGATGGGGTGAATTTTCCATTTCTAGCAAACCGTGATCAAAAGGCTCTTTCCGCAAAAAAAAAAAAAAAAAAAAAAAAAGGCTATTACCACATATTATTCTCTTTACTTCTGAGACTCAGCAAACTTTTTGTTTAGTAACTAAAACCTGTCAGGGAATTTGTGTATGTATGTTTTGTTTATTTTAGGCCAAAACTTAATCAAAATAAAATCTAAATAAAAAATGGAAGAAAGAAAAATGTCTCAAAGTAATTTCCTTTAGATGGGGACCTAACCAATCTGACTGGAATCAACCTTGAAAGTAGCTCTTCTTTCTTTTCAAATATTGGAAACTTCACCTAGAGGTGCTTACCCTTTATTGGTGAAAGCTCCAAATACAAATATAGGAGAACAAATCTGAGGAAGACTCGGAAAGAGTGCTCTGAAAAAAAAAAAAAAAAGATTCTAAAAACTTATATAATCTGAGTTAGGAAGATCTAAAAATCAATTCTCCCATCCTCCACTCCAGCACATTTTTCCTCCACAATTTGTGGAGCCTCAACCTGATCAGCCTCAATTACACATACACGGCCAGTGCTGGAGAACTCACTTCCAGTGAAGGAGCCCAGTTTATTTGCACGTACGTGTAACTGTTGCCAACTTATTCATTATGGTGCTCATTATACTAAGCCGCAATTCTCTGTAACTTCTCCCATTGATTCTAGCTTTGTCTTTCTGTTGCTCTAAATCTCCAATTCCTCTTCCACTTGAAAGCAATGCAAATTACAGAAACTTGGAATAATAGAGCTGCAAAATTTCTAGTGTAACCTTTTACTACATATGCTAGAGAGCCTTGGATATGTATGTTTGTCCTCTCTAAATCTACCTCCACTGCTAACAGACTGGAGGCTGAGCTGGTTGGGATGAGGGTATAGGGTAGGGAGTAAGAGGGATTTAGTTGATTCCAATGGACTTGGAGAAATTAAGGAACTGCAAAAAGGCAACTGTGGCTAGAGCACAGTGAGCAAGACAGAATGGTAGGAGATAAAGTCAGCAGGCAGAAGATGCAGGGCCTGGTAGAACATGGTGAGACTTTGGGTTTTATCCTGAGTGTAATAGGTAGTCGCTCAAAGGTTCTGAACAGAAAAATGACAGGAACTGCTTTAACATTTTAAAAAAAGCCACTTTTGCTCCTGACTGGAGAGGTGCAAGGAGGAGATAAGGAAGGCCAGTTACAAGGTTGTTGCTATCATCCAGGTAACTTATGATGATGATGATAGGTTGTATTATATTAGGGATGTAGTGGGTAGCGGCAATACAGGGGTATTTGGGATATATGTTGAAAGGAGGATATATAAGCCTTATTAATGGGCTGGACATGGGCTAAGAAGGAAAGAGAAAACTCAAGATGGCCTCTAGTCTTTGGCCTGAGCAACTTGTGGACCATTTACTGAGATGAAGAAGAAGGAGGGCAGGAACACATTTGGGGAGGAGAGTCCAAGAGCTGTATTTCAGACATGCTAAGTTTGAAATGTTTATTAGACTTTCAAATAAATGTTGACTATTCAACATAGATATGAGCCTGGAGCTCACAGGAGAGATCAAGGTAAAGAATAAATCTGGGAGAAGAGAAGGCATTCAAAGCAAGGGGTCACATGAGACCACATAGGGAATAAATGCAGAAGGTGGCCAAGGTCTAAGCCCTGAAGAATGCCAACTTTTGGAGACCATGAAGAAGACAAGATAGCAAAGGGGACTTTGTAATTTTATGTGCATTTTATGCTTTCAAATGTAAGAGAGACTGGAGACTTAGAGCTATAGAAAGATATGGCTACAACTGATGGGGAGAAGTTACAGAGAGATTTCTACATGGTGTAATGAGCACTTTGATGAATAAGTTGGTAAGTAACTCTTATTCTTCAAAAAACAGTTAGGATTCCAGTTAACCCTTGAAAAACACGGGTTTGAACTGCACAGATTTTGGGACACCTGGGTGGCTCAGTCGGTTAAGTATCTGCCTTCGGTTCAGGTCATGATCCCAGGGTCCTGGGATGGAGTCCATCATCAGGCTCTTTGCTCTGAGGGGAGCCTGCTTCTCCCTCTGCCTGCCACTTCCCCTGCTTGTGCTCTGTCAAATAAATAAATAAAATCTTAAAAACAGAAAAAGAACTGCATGGATTTTTTTGATACAATACTACACTCTAAATGTATATAACATTTTCTTTTCTCCAACTTAATTGTAAGAATACAGTATATAATATATATAATGTACAAAATGTGTGTAAATGAACTGTTTACATTATTAGCAAGTCTTCCTGTCAACAATAGGCTATTTGTAGTTAAGTCTTAGGGGAGTCAAGTTATATGTGGATTTGACTATCGGGTGGAGCAGGACCCCTAAAGCCCACATTGTTCAAATGTTAACTGTATTTTATATGTACAAAGTTCACAGCCATCCATCATAATCTTCAAAAACCACCTTTCAAAGTCACGTGCCTACTCTATTTCTGACTCCTGCCCTATTGGCTGAGTCTGGATAGCTGCATTTCACATGTCAGCTGTTCAATTACCACATCTCTAGCCTCTGGCCTGTATCCTGGCTTCTGGATCCAAATTTTCACCCCAACTAACAACTCCTAGTTGCCCAACACTGACCAGGAGGCACGCTGAGATCATGTTCCCCAGAGCTGCCAAAAGTTCTTGGCTTATGATCAATGAAGCACACAATGAGTGAGTGTTCAGCAGTTAATCAGGTGACAGCGAACAACTGACATGTTAGGGAACCAAAGAATGAGCCAGATCAAGGCTGTAACAGGGAACAAGAGGTTGTACTCCAGGCTAGTCACCCCAGGGCAATCTGCTCTAGGTCACCCAGTGAGATCAGACACCCTTTTCCCCCAGAAGAACTGAAGTACTCTGAAGTTTACCACGTATCCGTGGATTAAGGATTTCCTGGAAGCTGGTAACATTATGAACCGAACAGCAGGTACTGCACACCATGGGTACCTGTTCTTTCTGCACCAAAGCCTCAGGGTTAGCCTGGAGACATTTGTTACTTTCCCTGCCACATCTATAAAGGGAATTCCAAACTATTTTTGTATTTGTGAAGATTAAATGAGATCACTGTAAGTGCCTGGTACACAGAAGGTGCTCAATACATATTAGCTATTTTCATTTATACTTTAGATGACCACAAAATGACAATCAGCTGAATGATAAAAGTATGTCTCTAAAAACATCACTTCTAGGCTCTTCTAGCACAAAAGAGTAATAAAAGAGATTTTTTTGTATGTTTTTTATGTATGAACTATTACATGATCAAAGGAATTTAAACTTGTCCTGAAAAAGCTGTCTTCCATTTTTCTGAACTTCCCTACCAAGACTTGGCAAAATTATGTTACACAACTAAGAAGTAAAGATGTCAACTCTACTAACATGGGATAGATAACACCAATTCTGAATAAATACCATCAAGCAAAACAGAAATCTCTTAGCCTAATAATCATGCTGCAATAGTCACTCAGGCCTGTTGTTGTTTTAAATGTTTATATCCTTTAAGTATAATATATATTTCCTTTTATGAAATTTAAGTTTAACTAGAATCATTAAAGTTGGCAACAGAAGCAGGAAACCATTTATAAGACCAGCACGGCTATTTTACTTTTATTAATGAAAAGTTATGTAATAGTTTCAGCAAACTACAGAGTTCCATTCTTGTAGTCTTTTAATATTTATAGAAATTTAAAAGTTATACTGCTAGAGTTCATTTTTGAAACAGAATTTCTATTATCTGACAGCAATCAATTATTTTAGCTCAATTACAGAAATGGCTATTTAAGAGTTAGGTTCATCTTTATTCATACTCCTTAACAATAGGTCAACTGTGTCTTGTACTTGACCTAGAAGCTCACATAGGTATAACTGGACAAGACTACACTGAGAGGGTCTCAACTCCAAACTGGAGGCCCATCACTGGCCTTTCGGCCTCCAATAGTACATTAAAGCAAAGAGAAGAAAAAGAAAAAAGCAGGGCATGGGGAAAGTGCTTATGTTAATACAAAGTGGTGTACTAAACTACCAAAGAGCATAGAAGCTCCTTAAAAGAATCAAAGAGCAAGTCTGTAATCAGATATAAGGAGATGGTCACAAACACCATGCCAATATCCAAAAACTGAAATCCCACGCCTCCTACGAACTGAAAAATGAAACCTATAGTCACATATTTCCTTGCACCTCTATTCATGGAATCTGGATTTTTTAAAAGGTAACAATTCTGATTCTTCAAACTATTACAGAGAAAAGCTACTTCTAAACTATAATTTTCAAATAAATCAACCTTGACTTTTTTCTGCTTTAAGTGAATTTTTATTCGGGAAAAATTTTAGATTTACAGAGAAGTTGCAAGGATACTATGGCGTACCTACATATCCCTCACTCAATTTTAACATCTTACATAATCATGGTTTTGGCAAGACTGAGGAATTAATGTTGATATACTACTATTAATTAAGCTATACACTGTATTTGGATTTTACCTGCTTTTCCACTAATGCCTTTTTTCAGTCACAAGATCTAATCCAGGAAAAAAAAAAAAAAAAAGATCTAATCCAGGTACCACATTGCATTTACTGACTTATTTTTTTTTTTTTTTTTAGTGCTTTAAGTTCCGGAACATGCCAAACTTGTGTGTCTTATTAAATGTCTTCATTATAAATATGACAGAAAATAACCCTCAGCCCCCTGGAAAATATGACTTATCGGATCCTAGAGAAATGTTACATTAAGATTCATATAAATATGATATTTCTACTAATGCTTTACTGAAGAGAAAAAGAGGTAAGTCACTTTGTCAGGAACTTTGTCAGGAACCTATGAGATCAAATTATTTAATGTTTCCGAAATATCTCTGCAAAAAATGCTTGTCACTTACCTGTCTCCCAAGGTTCTGGTAAAGAGTCATAAGACATATAGTAAATCCTTTTAATTAATTCTGTAATAGAATGTAAAGTATTATTACAATCATATTCAAATAATCCATTTTTATCAAACATGTAGAAACTGCCTTCCATTCATTCCCAAATTGCATTTTTAATCACTGTATATTTTTATTAAGATAACAAAGGAACTAATTTAAGGGAGAATAATTTGGGAGATTTATTACATGTCTTTAGTTTAAAAGTGAAGGCATGCAAAATTTAATAAAAGTGTTAAGATGAATAGAAAATGTTCTAGAAAAAAAGAAATGCCAAATGAATGAAACTGACTAGGAAGAATGCTTCACATTCTTTTCCACGTACATAATGATAAAGAAATTACTAAATAGTCATAAACAAGTGAATCATATTGAGGGCATAGCCTTTTGATGGGACAGTAGTAATCCAGAGTTTGGAGTTAGGAGGTTTTTGAAAAAATACATGTCTAGTAAAGTGTCCATGTGTGTCCAGTTTGCCTGAGACAGTCCCAGCTTATGCCTGTTGTCACAGCATCCCACTAAATTTATTATTTCTCTTAGATTTTTCTTATTCTGGTGATTTTGTTGTTGTTGTTAATGGCAGCAGTATAATAAGCCTGGATTTTCACTTTTAGGTTCTGCCATTATCTTGTTGAGCAGTATGAGATGCATGTGCAGAGAACCCAGTTGCCAATTTAACATGTGGTTAAATCTAAAAGACCTTGAGCAGTAATCCATCTCTGGATGGGCTGTAACTGATACCTCAATCTCAAAGGCAATACCCAAGCCACTTGCAGAGAAAAAAAAAAAGCCCACTCAGACAGGAATAGCTAGAGACAATTAACTCCTTCAGTCTTGGGTGGAGGTAGAAGAAATATTTAATGCGGCTGCCCCTGCTTATGACTAGCTCAAAGACCAATTTAAGAAGAGCAGATGGAGAGGTTTTACCTATTACTCTATAAAGCATGACTTTTCATCTAGATCAAATGACTGTTCTTTAAATTTATATCTCTCAATTCTAATTACAATTTATCTTGCTTACACAAAGTTAAGGGACAGCTGTTACTCGGTTGGTTCTGTTAACAGAAGAAATTCACACTTAAATGATGCCAACTTTCTATTGGTGTAAGGAGATACACCAAATAGAAAACTCAGTTAATTCCCCTTTCTTTTCTTAACTGATTTAGAGAGTAATTCAATAAAAACAATACGCATACAAATATACTGTTGGGTTAATAACACAAATTTTATATATTTGCAATAACAACATAGACAAAGTAGATGAGAGGAAAGCTGTATTAGAGTAAGGAAATAACACCAAATGGAAACTCAAATCCATAGAAATGTAAGAAGAGAATGAAAAATAGAAAGGCTAACATAATTAACTCTATAAATACGTATTTGCTCTCCTTTCTTCTCTCAGCTTCTTTAAAAGACAGAAGATGAGGGGCACTTGGGTGGCTCAGTCAGTTAAGTGTCTGACTTTGGCTCAGGTCATGATCTCAGGATCCTGGGATTGAGCCCAGCACGGAAGGCTCCATTCTCAGCAGGGAGTCTGCTTGTCCCTTTCCCTCTCCCTCTGCCCCTCCCCTCATTTATGTGCTCGCTCTTTCAAATAAATAAATAGATAAAAAATAAAAGACATGGAATTATATAAAGTGAAAATTATAACAATATATTGTTGGGTTTCTACGACATATAGACATAATACATATAATAATGGTAGCAAAATGTGGGAAAGAGAAAAATGGAGCTATACGGGAGAAAAGTTTATTTTGCTGAATTTAAGTAAAAGTGAGAAGTAGATTCTTCTAAGTTAAAATGTATATTGTAAAACCTTAGAGCAAACACTAAGAAAATAACTCAAGATATATAATTTAAAAATGATTAAGGGACTCAAAATATCACACTGGAAGATAGTCACTTAAATCAAAAGAATTCACTTAAATTTAAAAGAATTCAAGAGAACAAAAAAAGCATGAGACCAGAGATCATCAGATTATATTTTTAAAAATCCAATGATAGTTGACACTTGAACAACATGGTTTGAGCTGCACAAGTCCATTTAATGTGGATTTTTTTCAATAAATACAGTATAGTACTGTAAATGTATTTTCTCTTCCTTATTATTTTCTTTTTTTTTAAAGATTTTATTTATTTGTTTATTTGAGAGGGAGAGCATGAGCAGTGGGGAGGGGCAGAGGGAGAGGGAGAAGCAGACTCCCCACTGTGCAGTGAGCATGACATGGGGCTCGATCCCAGGACCCTGAGATTATAACCTGAGCGGAAGGCAGATGCTTAACTGACTGAGCCACCCAGGAGCCCCCCTTATTCTTAATAACATTTTCTTTTCTCTAGCTTACTTTATTGGAACATATAACATACCCACATACAACATATAACACACAAAATACCTGTCAATTAACTGTTATGTTATTGGTAAGGCTTCTGGTCAACAGTAGGCTACTGGTAGTTGAGTTCTAGGGGAGTCAAAAGTTATATCTGGATCTTCAACTGTGCTGGGGGTCAGCAACACAACCCCTGTGTTGTTCAAGGGC
Source organism: Zalophus californianus (assembly GCF_009762305.2). NCBI lineage: Eukaryota > Metazoa > Chordata > Mammalia > Carnivora > Otariidae > Zalophus > Zalophus californianus. The sequence continues at coordinate 111,738,400 of NC_045603.1, read as the reverse complement.
AACAGTGTCCCTACAGGAGACATATTTTAGGTTCAACGATTCAAACAGGTTGAAAGTAAAAGGAAAAAGACACACTATGCAAAGAGGAACCATAGAGAATCAGAAAAAAACAAACCTTAAAACAATGACAGAATCAAAGGAATAAACAATTCAAAAATGATTATGGAAGATATCATATCCTCTTTGAATAATAGATGGACCAAGAAGAAAATCCACAAACAGAGGATTTGAACAAAACTGTAGGCCAATGAGACCTAATAGACATCTATAGAACATTCCACCCAACAACACAATACACATTCTTCTCAAGTGCACAAGAAACATTATCTAAAGTAGACCAAATTCAAGGCCATGAACAAGCTTCAATAATTTAAAGTAATTAAAATCATGCAAAGAATGTTCTGTGATCACAATAGAATGCAATTAGAAATCAGAAGGAAATTTTGGAAGTTCACAAATATGTGGAAATAAAACAATACACTGCTAAATAACCAATAAGTCAAAGAAGACCTCATGAAGGGAATAAGAAAATTCCCTGACATGAATGAAAATCAAAACAACATACCAAAACTTATGGGGTACAGCTAAAGAAAGCAGTGCTTAGGGTAAAAGTTACAGCTGTAAATGCTTGTATTAAAAAATAAGAAAGATCTCAAATGAAAAACCTAAACTTCCATTTCAAGAACTGAGAAAAAGAAGAGCAAAGAGAAAAGCAAGTAGAAGGAAGGGAATAATAAAGATTAAAGTGCAAACAAATGAAATACAGAACAGAAAAACAAGAAAGAAAATCAATGAAAACAAAAGCTGGTTCTCTGAAAAGATCAACAAAATTGACATATCTTTAGTTGGAGTAATCCAGAAAAAAAAAAAAAATGAAGGAACATACAAATTGCCAGAATCAGGAATGAACAAAAGAACATTACTATTGACCTTCCAGAATTAAAAGTTATTATAAAGGAATACTATGAACAACTGTACATCAATTGAATACGTGGATGAAAAGAACAAATTCTTAGAAAAACACAAACTACTCAATTGAGTAAAGAAAAAATAGAAACTCTGAATATGCCTCTAACAAGTAAAGAGATTGAGTTAGTAATTAAAACACTTCCAACAAATCTAAGTGCAGACCCAGAGGGCTTCATTGGTTATACATACATACACACATATATATGTATATACATACACATATATATACATATATAATGTACATACATACACAAACATTTATATATATGTGTATATAAATGGAGAGAACACTTCTACAGGTCAGTATTACTCTGATACTAAAACTAGACAAAGACAGAAGAAAACTAAAGACCAACATTCTTTATGGAGATAGATGCAAAAATCCTCAACAAAATACTAGCAAAGCAAATCCATCTATATGTAAAAAGTATTAAAACCATGACCAAGTGAGTTTTACACTAGGAATGACAGGTGGTTCAATACACACACACACACACACACACACACACACACACACACACACACAGACCCAATGAATATATTAACTAAATTAACTAATACTATACTAACAAAATTTTTAAAAACTACATGATCATATCAATAGTCACAGAAAAAGCATTTGCTAAAACCAACACCCTCTTCTAAAAAGCACGCAACAAACTAAGAATAGAAAGGAACTTCCTCAACCAGACAAAAGACATCTACAAAAAATTCACAACTAACATCATACTCATAATGAAAGACTGAATGCATCCCTCCTAAAATTAGAAACAAGAGAATTGTGTCCTATTTCTTACTACTTCTACCGAATGTTTCACTGCAAGTTCTAGCCAATAGGCTAGAAAAAACAAACAAAAACAGAAACAAAAAAAAAAGCCTCCAGATTGGAAAGGAGTAAATATAACCATCTCTATTCAAAGATGACATAATTTTGTATACAGAAAATCCTAAGGAATCTATGAAAAAGAAAAAAAAAGCTTTTAGAATAACCAACCATATTTAGCAAGGTTGCAGGATACAAGAATAATATACAAAATTATTTTTTTCTATACAACAGCAATGACCAACCCAAAAATGAAATAATGAAATTAAGAAAACAATTCCATTTATAATCACATCAAGAAGATCAAAATACTTGGCATGTATTCAACAAAAATAGTGTAAAACTTGCACACTGGAAACTACAAAATACTATTAGAAGAAATTAAAGACAACTTAAATAAATGGAAAAACATGTCATGTTCATGGACTGTTAAGACTTAATATTGTTAGGATGTTAACACTTCCAATATTGGTCTACATATTCAGCACAATTCTTATTATAATCCAAGCCGCCTTTTCTGCAAAAACGGAAAAACTTAGCCAAAAATTCACATGGATAACATGCAAAAAACCCCAAATAGCCAAACAATCTTAAAAAATGGAAAAGATAGTTGGAAGAAGACTCACATATCCTAATTTCAAAACTTACTATATAGTTATAGTAATTGATACAGTATGGTACTGGCATATAGATAAGCATGTAAAACAATGGAAAGAAATTGAGAGTCCAGAAATAAATTCTTATATTTATGGTCAATTTTGATAGGGCATCATCCAAAACAATTTAATGGGGAAAAAAATACAGTCTTTTTTAACAAATGGTGTGGGACAACTGGATATCCACAATCAAAAATATGAAGCTAGACTTCTTCCTTACACCATACACAAAAATTAACTAAAAATGGATCACACTGGGCGCCTGGGTGGCTCAGTTGGTTAAGTGTCTGCCTTCAGCTCAGGTTATGATCCCAGGATCCTGGGATCAAGAACCCACGTCGGGGCCCCTGCTCAGCAGGGAGCCTGCTTCTCTCTCCCCCTCTGACCCTGCTCGTGTATGCTCTCTCTCTTGCTCACTCTCTCAAATAAATAAAAAAATCTTTAAAAATAAAATAAAAATGAATCACAGACATCAATGTAAATGCCAAAACTATACAACTCTTAGAAGAAAACAGAGCAGAAAATCTTTGTGACCTTGGATTAGACATCGTGTGTTAAATACCATACCAAAAGTACAAGCGACAAAAAGAAAAAACAGATAAACTGGGCTATCTCTAAATTAAAATCTTTTGTGCTATAAATGATATACTATCAAGAAAATGGGGGAAAAAACAGAATGGAAGTAAATAATTGTAAATCCATATATCTAAAAATAAAGTGTAATCAGTAATAATGAACTCTTCTAACTCATTAAAAGTGAACAATTAAATTAAATAATAAACAAAAGTTTTGAATAGACATTTCTCCACAGATTTACAAATGTCTAATAAACACATGAGACGATGCTCAACATCATTAACCACTGGGGAAATGCAAGTGAAAAACACAATACATTTTTTTTTTTTTTTTTTTGGTTTGTCTGTTTTGTTGTTTAGATCCCACATGTAAGTGAAATGATAGGGCATTTGTCTTTGTCTGACTTATTTCAGTCCTCATAATAACCTCTAGGTCCATCCATGTTGTTGTAGGTGGCAAGATCTCATTCTTTTTTATGATGAGTAATATTCCAACATATATATACTACCTCTTCTTTATCCATTCATATACTGATGGATACCTGGGTTTTCCATGTCTTGGCTATTGTAAATAATGCTGCAATAAACATAGGGTGCATGTATCTTTTCAAATTAGTGTTTTTGTTTTCTTTGGGTAAATAACTAGTAATGGAATTACTGGATAGTATGGTATTTCTATTTTTTTAATTTTTTGAGGAACCTCCATAATGTTTCCACAGTGGTGGTACCAATCTACATTCCCACCAACAGTGCATGAGAGTTCCCTTTTCTCCACACCCTCACCAACACTTGTTATTTCCTGTCTTTTTGATTCTAGCCATTCTGACAGGTGTAAGGCAATACTTCACTGTGGTTTTGATTTGCACTTTGCTAATGATTACTGATGTTGAGTATCTTTTCATGTGTCTGTCGGCCAGCTGTATGTTTACTTTGGAAAAAATGTCTATTCAGGTCCTATGCCCATTTTTAATCAGATTATTTGGGGGATTTTTGTGTTGAGTTGTAGAAGTTCTTTGTATATTTTGGATATTAACCCGTTACCAGAAATATTTGCAATTATCTTCCCCCATTCAGCAGGTTGCCTTTTCATTTTCTTGATGGTTTCCCTTGCTGTGCAAAAGCATTTTTGGTATAGTCCCAATTCATTTATTTTTGCTTTTCTTTGCCTTGCCTGAGGCAACACATCTATAAATATGTTGTTAAGGCCAAAAAAATCCAAAAGATTACTGCCTATGCTTTCTTTTAGGACTTCCATAGTTTCAGGTCTCACATTTAGGTCTTTAATCCATTTTGAGTTTAATCTTTGTGTACGGTGTAAGAGTGGTCAGGTTTCTTTCTTTTGCATGTAGCTATCCAGTTTTCCCAAAACCATTTATTGAAGAGATTTTTTTCCCCATTGTATATTCTTGCCTCCTTCATCATAGATTAACTGACCATATAAGCTTGGGTTTCTTTCTATCCTCGTCCATTGATCTATGTGTCGTGTGTGTGCGTGCGTGCGTGTGCGCGCCAGTACCATATTGTTTTGATTACTATAGCTTTGTATTGTATCTTGAAATCTGGAATTTTGATATTCCTAGTTTTATTCTTCTTTCTCAAGATTTTTTTTGGCTATTTGAAGTCTTTAGTAGTTCTATACAAATTTTAGGATTTTTTTTTTTTGTAATTGTAAATTTTACCGATGTGTTCATTGTCTGTCTTGCCTCATCTATTAGATTTGTAATTTCCCTGAGGACAGGGAGTAGATCTGTTTTAATCACCATTATATACCCCCCTACAATGTATTACTTAGTACTTAAAGATTCTCAAAAAAATAAAATAAAAATGACTAAAAATAACAGCAGTACACAACAAAGAAAATAATTTGTAATTATATAAGGTGGAATTTTAAATTATTTGTTCTATTTCTGTGAAAAACATTGTTGGTATTTTGATAGGAACTGCTTGAATCTGTAGATTATTTTGGGTACTATAGATATTTTAACAATATCAATTCTTCCAATCCAAGAGTATGGTGTACCTTTCCATTTGTTTGAGTCATCTTCAATTTCTTTTATCAGTGTCTTCAGTTTTCAGAATATAGGTCTTTCGCCTCTTTGATTAAATTTATTCCTAGGTATCTTATTATTTTTGCTGCAATTTTAAATGGGATTGTTTTCTTAATATCTTTTTGTGCTAGTTTGTTATTAGTGTATAGAAATGCAACAGATTTTTGTATATTAATTTGTACTGTGCAACTTTACTGAATTCTTTTATCAGTTCTAATAGTTTTTTGGGGTTTTCTATATTTGGTATCATGTCATCTGCAACTGGTGAGTTTTACTTCTTCCTTACCAATTTGGATGCCTTTTATTTCTTTTTCTTGTTTGATTGCTGCAGCTAGGACTTCCAGTATATGTTGAATGAAAGTGGTGAATGCAGACATCCTTGTCTTATTCCTGATCTTACAGGAAAAGCTTTCAGTTTTTGCAACTGAGATGTTAGCTGTGGGTTTGTCATATACAGTCTTCATTATGTTGAGGTATATTCCCTCTAAACCTCTCTTCGTGGAGAATTTTTATCATGAATGGATGTTGAATGTTGTCAAATGCTCACATGTCAGATGATCATGTGGTTTTTACCCTTCATCTTGTTAATGTGATGAATCATACTGAATGATTTGCAGATACTGAACCCTCCCTGCACCTCTGTAATAAATCCCACATCAGCGTCATGAATGATCTTTTTAATATATTATTGAATGTGGTTTGCTAATAATTTGTTGAGGATTTTTGCATCTATGGTCATCAGGGATTACTGGCCTGTAGTTTTTTTTGTAGTGTCTTTGTCTGGTTTTGGTATTAGGGTAATGCTGGCCTCATAAAATTAATTTGGAAGTTTTCCTTCTTCTTCTATTTCTTGAAATAGTTTAGGAAGAATCAGCATTAAGTTTTCTTTAAATGTTTGGTAGAACTCATCTGTGAATCCACCTGGTCCTGAACTTTTGTTTGTTGGTAGATTTTTGATTACTAATTCAATTCATTACTAGTAATCAATCTGTTCAAATTTTCTATTTCTTCCTGATTCAGTTTTGGAAGATTATATGTTTCTAGGAATTCATCCATTTCTTCTACGTTATCCAACTTGTTGGCATATAATTTTTCATAGTAGTCTCTTACGATCCTTTATATTTCATGATGTCATGACCTTTATATGATGTCATGTCAAGACCTTTATATGGTGTCAGTTATTTCTCCTCTTTCATTTCTAATTTTGAGTCCTCTCTTTTTCTTGATGAGTCTGGCTAAAGGTTTTTCAATTTTATTTATCTTTTCAAAGAACCAGCTCTTGGTTTCATGGGTCTTTCTACCTTTTTTTAGCCTCTATTTCATTTATTTCTGTTCAGATCTTTATTATTTCCTTCCTTCCACTAATTTTGGGCTTTGATTTTTTTTCAGTCCTCTTAAGTGTAAGGTTAGATTGCTTATTTGAGATTTTCCTTGTTTCTTGATCTAGGACTTTATTACTATAAACCTTTCTCTTAGAACTGCTTTTGGTGGGTCCCAAAGATTTTGAACTGTTATGTTTCCATTTTCACTTGTCTACATGTATTTTTTTAACTCGTCTTTGATTTCTTCATTGACCCACTAATTGTTTAGTAACATGCTGTTCAGCCTCCACGTGTTTGTGGTTTTTTTCCGGTTTTCTTCTTGTAATTTCTAGTTTTATACTTCTGTGGTTGGAAAAAAAATGCTTGATGTGATTTCAATCTTCTTAAATTTGAGACTTATTCTGTGGCTAACATGTGCTCTATCCTGGAGAATGTTCCATGCACACTTGAATATGTATTGTGGTGTTTGGGGATGGGATATTCTGTATATGTATCTGTTAAGTTCACGTGGTCTAATATGTCATTCAAAGCCACTGTTTCCACCCTATATCTGTACTGTCCAATACAATTACTGAGCACCTGAAATGTGGCTAGCATGATTTGGGAACTGAATTATTAATTTAATTCTAACTAGTTTAAATTCAAATTTAAATAGCCACAGGTGGTTGATGGCCACCACATAGACAATGCAGGCTTGGAGCATACAACCACTATGAAATTTTTGGTGGATATATACTTTCAAAAACAGTAGATAAAATAAGCTAACCTTTAAAACATTAAAAATAAAATTTATGTATCACAGAGATGGCAGCTTCATAATATAAATATAACTTTTTTTAAGTTTGCATAAATTTCTCAAAAATCAATGAAATAAATAGGGAGTATATACATACACACACATACATATACATATATAACATATATACGTATATATAATATATACATGTGTGTATATATGTAAACATATATATATAAGAAAATTTTGGAATCATTTGTGCTCATCTTACTGGACAGACTTTTTAATGGGCCAAAGAACTCTTAATAGCAGTCCTATTTCCAGATTTCATTAAACTCTCAAGGAAATAAAAAAGGCAACCTAACGTGAACATCACTCAAATGCTTTCTATAATCTATCAACAATCCCTATCCCTGCTCAGTCACAAACTGTAAGAACCACGAATTCTACCAGAATCTTGAACAAACCCAACTAAAGTCTAAGGTGTTTCTGTCACCCTATTTGTTCCCCAGTCCTAAGTTCTTCAGATTTGATTTTTATGACCCGTTTTTATCACTAAAAATGGTCCTTAACTTTCAGTCACTTGACAAACATTTCTTATTATGTTAGGTGCTATATTAGGAAACAGATGAAAAGTATAATCTTTGTCCTTAAATAAATTATAGTCTAGAGAGAGCAAGCACCCAATAAACCTGCAGAACTGAACAGTGATTAAGTGCTAAATGAGTACCATCTATATACCTATATGGTTGCACAGAAAAGGAACACCTAATTCCCAGGAATAGAAAAGAAAAGGCATCAGGGAAGTGAGGCAACAGCAGAGGCATCCCTAAGCTAAGTCTTAGAAGATAAGCAGAACCTAACAAAGCAGTCAAGGAGGAAAGAGAAGTGTTTCAGGCAAGGAGAAAACATGCAAAGGCTCAAAAACCAAGAGAACTCAGAATTGAAGGAAGTTCAGTATTGAAATACAGTAAAAGAGGAGAGAGGAGAAAAGAACATTAGACAGGTGGGTAGAGACTCAATCCTGAAGCTCTTTGCTTGCATGGGATGGAGACTGGATTTTATCTGGAAGGTACAGGAGCCCAAAGAATTCTGAGCTCAGGAATAATGTGATCAGATTGGCATTAAAAAAAAAATCACTCTGCAACAGCATGAAGTATAAATAAGAGAAAATCTGAGATGGAATATAGGATGAGCGCATTAGAGCGTTCTAGTAGCATAAGGGAAAAAAAGTGCTCAAACTCAAGCAGAGACAATAGAGATGGTGACAAAATGATGCACTTGAGGGGTGTTTAGAGTATGAAACATGAATTGACTGTATATGGGGATAAGGAAGAATAAAAATCCAGCATTCCAGTTCCTTACTTGAGAAAAAGGACACTGGTATTCATCAATAAAACAGAATACAGGGAGAACAAGAAGTGCAGGTTTGAGAGGCAATTTTGAGTATTGAAACCCAGGAAGAAGGTAGTAGTCAGTAAAATCAGTAATACCAAAAAAAAAAAAAAGGCTCAAATCTACAAGCCCCAGCTCAGACTTACTGAATTAAAAACTCTAGGAATGGAGCCCAGCAATCTGCATTTTTAATCACCCTCCAGATGATTCTGATGTATGCTAAACCTACAGAACCACTAGTCTTGCCAAACATTACTGGTAATACTGGCAAAGAATCAGGCAATCAAGTGGGCAGTGATGATGACAGAAGGGAAAGGTGATTAGTAGGAGGAGCAGAATCCCAATCACAGAAGATTTAAAGAATACACTAACAGAAGGGAGAGCACATGTAGACTCTTCTTTCAATATAGCCCAAAGAGAAGAAGAGGTGACTAAAAAAAAAAAAAAAAAAAAAAAAAATTACTAACAGAAAAAAGTCCTCCAAAAGGAATAAAATGATTCAGAGCCCAGGCAGAGGAACTGGCCTTGGGAGGTATGCCAGACACCAGTGGTTGCCTTCCCAGTCCACTCTCCTTCCTGGAAAACAGAATCCTAATTTAGTTCTTCTCTGGGAGGTTTGGAGGGCCACAAATCTTGACTAGTCTAAGCCAATCACAGGACTTCTATACCCCTTGTCTGGACTGGTTTAGAAATGGGTTATATGATGTACATTCAGGTAGTGAAGTTTGCTAAAAGCTTTTTTCACTCTACCAAAAGACATAAAAGAAATGCTATGGCCTGAATTTTTGTGCTCCCCACCCCACAAAATTCACCGGTTGAAACCCTAATCCCCAACATGATGGTATTTGGAGATAGGGCCTTTGGGAGGTAGTTAAGGTTACATTAAGTCATGAGGAGCCCCCAAAATGGTATTAGTGTTCTTACAAATCAGAAAGAGACTAGAAAGCTTTCTCTCCGCCATGTGAGGAAACAGCCAAAAGGTGGTTGTCCTCAAGCCAGAAAGAGGCCCTCACCAAGAATTTTCAGGCAACTTGATCTTGGACTTCCCAGACTCCAGAACTGTGCAAAATAAATGTTGTTTAGGCCACCCAGTCTATAGTATTTTATTATAGCAACTGTACTGCTGCTGTACAAGACAAGAGACACCTTCCTTTCTTACAATATTGGGTGCTTGGATATGAGGATATAAATCTTAGAACTAAAGCTGCCTGCCATCTTCAGACCAAGAAGGGACAAGCCTGAGGACAAAAGCTAACTCATCCAGGATGTTAGAATGGAAAGATCGATCCTGAGAGCCTAATGACAGCAGTTAGCTGCTACATGAACCAACTATAAAACCATCTTTCTTCCAAATTTCTAGTTATATGAGATCATAAAATTTACTTATTATTTTCAGTTTCAGTTCGGTCTTCCATTACTTGCCACCTGAAAGCATTCTGATACAGAAAGACATTTTCACTGAGATGGATAGTATAAATGAAATTAACTTTGCCTATTGGAGACATGGGAATTTGAGGGAATTTCAGACTAAAGTTTCATTTATTAAACAAAATGAAGCTCATAGAGATCTATTTTATAAAGGGACTGCCTTAACAGCTCTTTTCTACTTTAAAATGTCTAGTATTTCTAATGATAACAATAGTCATGAAGAAGATGATGGTGATAAGCTCATGGTTATTAAAGTATTTTTTAAAAGCTAGGAATTTTATCCTTGTATTGTTTACCTTCTGCATTCCATGTGACTTCAACAGTGAAATCATACCAATATCTTCTACTTTCTATTTATATCAATTTTCATGTCAGCTTCATTTTTCAAACTTTCTTGGTATATAACACTATCCCACAATACAGTTTACAGAGGGAACCCTTAACCTGAAAGAACACACACTCTGAAAACCAAACAATGTATAAAAAGATTTCTATTTTTATTTCCATACATTTTCTAAATCTATTCAAGAAAAAATATTTCAACTGCATCTGTGGAATGATACCTTTGATTCATATCAAGGGGTGGAAAATCAGCACTGTAGCCACGTAGATAAACACTAGAGAAAGTACCATTTGAGCACAAATAACAAAAAGCACTAGAATTCTATGCCTATCTAAGCAGTCCCCAAATGGAGAAAAACAAAATTGGAAGTTAAATTTTAAGACAGGTTTTGAAGCCCAAAACATTTTTCCTATAGAAACAATGTGACTGCGTCATTCCATTACTGGGCCAGTCCATAAAACCCTTATAAAACCATACGCACACCTAAGACTACTGTTTGAACTACACCCAGACAGAATAATACTTTTTCCTTTGGAAAATACATGATTTTCTCCCTCCACCCTCTACCAAGTCCCAGGAGAGCAGGCCTAGCCATGGGCTCTATTCACCTTTCCAACTTCATCGTTACTCTGCACACTGCACGTTCTCTGGGTTGGCCACACTGCCCTCCTTCAACCCGCGGGGTCTTTTCCCCTTGTAGTTGCTGCAGTCATGCCCTCCCCGACCTCTTCTAGGTCACCTCCCTCAGCCTTCTCATCTCAGCTTAACTGATACTTCCTCAAGAAGACAGTTCCTCCTCCCCACACTGTCACTTGTTTCTGCTGCACTCCTCACCAGCACTTCTCCCACTGTATTGTAATCACTTTGCTTAGCCTCCTTGTAATCTCCATATTTGGGGGATACATCTTACTTGCTATTTTAAACCTAGGGCGTAGATGAGTAGCTGGCATTTTGATGTTTAATACATATTTTTTTGTATGAATGAATTTACATAACAAGGTACTTCAATTTGTTTTTAACCTAACCATGGAATATGTAACCTGATCTATGGTCACTACCAGGAGATAAAGCAGTTTTCCAAAGATTTCTCCACTCCTGAATTGATACCCACACACTGTTGTTCATAGAGAGGAGGCTACCTATCCAATTTCTTCCCCAGCGCTAGTTTATAAAGTAACTTAAATAGAGCATTAAAATTCTAGCAAACAGAGTATATATTCTAATATTATCTGTTCTCTTTCTTGTAGGTAATGTCATTCATTCTTTTGTTTGTTTGGGTTTTTTTTTATTTTTTATTCAATTTAATTATCATATACTATATTATTAATTTCAGAGATAGAATTTAGTGATTCATCAGTTGCATACAACATCCAGTGGTCATTACTTCATGTGCCCTCCTTAATGCCCATCTCCCCACCCATCTTCCCTCCAGCAACCCTCAGTTTATTTCCTATAGTTAAGCGTCTCTTATGATTTGCCTCCTTCTTTGTTTTTATTTTAGTTTTCCTTCCCTTCCCCATGGTCATGTTTTGTTTCTTAAATTTCATATATGAGTAAAATCATATGGTATTTGTCTTTCTCTGACTTATTTATGTCCATCAACAGATGAATGGATAAAGAAGGTAGGGTATACATATACAATGGAATATTACTCAGCCATCAGAAAGAATGAAATCTTGCCATTTGCAACGACGTGGATGCAACTAGAGGGTACTATGCTAAGGTAATGTCATTCATTCTTAGGGCTTTTACTACAATCAATGAAATGCTAATTCCCAAATTTGTATCTCTAGGCCTGATCTGTCTCTTGCCTTAAAAATCGAAATTTCCAGGCATCTACAATTTTATACCTGAATGTCCCATAAGGACTAACGTTCCTTTTCTCCTGTGTTCCCCATTTCAGATAATGACATTACCATCTGAATACCAGAACCTGACACTCAAGTTCTCTCACTCTTGTTAGTTAGTTGGTCCATGGACCAACAGTGCTTGTTGTTCATCACCTATAATCTTTTTAGAAACACAAGATTGTGCCCCACCCCAGACCTACTGAATTAGAATTTATCTTTTAACAAAATCCCCAGGTAATTCATGTACATATTAAAATCTGAGAAACACTGATCCATAAATTCCTTTTTCTCCTTACCCCCACACATCAAGTCCACTGAGTCTACACAGAAAAACGTCTCATATATATTCCTTCCCAACCATTTCTGTTACTGCCCTGATTTAAGCTGTCACCTCTTATCTGGAACATTGCAGTGACCTCTTAGTTGATCTCATTCCTCTAATCCACTGGTTCTCATCCAGAAGTTCATAAGAGACACTCTGTTGTACAGCTAATCTGAGAAAGGCCATATGGTTGGCTGACCAGAACTGTGCATAATATAAAACTTGTCTTACCTATGTTGCAATCAAAATCTAGGGATGCATACATATGGCAAGGAATGCAAAAATAGAAGCGCAAAGACTGAGAACCACTCTTCTCGTGTCTCCACGCAACAATCATTCTCCATACTGACCTCAGTTTTCTTTCCAAAATACAAATATGATCACGTCATATCCCTCTCTAACAAAAGTCTTTCAGTGGCTTCTGCACACATCATGTACTTCCATACCTCCCCCTTTCTGTTCATGCTTTCCTTTTTTTCTCCTTTTGGCAAAAATCTTGCTCATCTTCTAAAGTCCTGCTCAAGAATCAACTCACTGGGGAAAAAAAAAAAAAAAGAGTCATCTTATCTTGCCAATTTTCTTGGTAAATAACTGCTTCCCCCTCCTCTTGCACGCCACCATATGTTCATCACGTGATCATGGCTGCCTATCTTCCCTGCCAGACAAGGACTTCCCTGAAGGCACTCTGTATCTCAGTCACTGACAGATGGTAGATACTGAAAAAATATAAAAGAAGTCAATTACCATTTATATCTGACATCATCAAAAGCTGCAGAACTTCTCACTGATAACGTGAATACCTTTATAAACTATAAAATACTAAGTAGTACCATATATCTATAAGATGGAATCATTTAGGCAATGAAACGAAAAAGGAAGATACCTCTCAAGCTAGATACATCCAAGCATAGTAAAAGTTTACATATGCTTGGAGACTTAATTCACAGTCACATAAATGCAGCTACCATTGTGAGCCCACAATCTGGGTAGGTCTACCCTGCTTCTTGATAGTTAAGCCATATAACTGGACAAGAAGAAGAGTTTAGCCTCTGATGAGGAGAGGGGGAGATGAGTCTGCCAGGTGACTTTAAAAGTTATATATTTTATCATAAAGATTAAAAACTTATCTTTATGTAATAAAGAAAATTATTATCTGTAATTTAAAATCATTAACATTTCATTTTTTGCATATTACTTTTCCAAATGTGGTTAAATCACACTAAACATACCATTTTGTAATCAGTTATAAAATTTTGCCATAAATTACACTCATAATTACACTTTCAGTGACCACATTATTTTATCATCTTGACATACCTGTAGTTCATTAAAACATTCATTAAGTTTCATTAATTTAGTTCAGCATTTATTGAACAACTGCTGTGTGCCAGGCCCTGAGACACCAGACCACCCCTAACCTCAAGAACCCCAACTCAAGTGGCAGGAGTTGACGCATATACCCAGCACTGCAGCCGAGTGCTGAACGCAAATAAAGGATGGCTCACCAGCAGTGCTAAGTGGGGTGGGATGCCGCTCCATCTGAGTGCTGCTCTCAAAGGATGAGAAGTCAACAGGAGGTCAGGAGGAAAAGGGGGGAAATGCAATATGGACAAGGCATAAGAACCTAAAATCACACACAGAGAAAGGTAGTGGCTGAGAGTACAGCACAAGAAACTAAACGTGAACAGCGCCCACTCCATTAAAACCTCACCAGAACTGGAAGTTATTTTAATTTCCAGTACTTTCAAGAGAATAGAGAGGGTGACTCAAGGTAGATTTAAAATGCATTTCTTTGATTACCTGTGATGATGAACATATTCCGACATTTTTATTACTAATTGTATTACTCATCTGCTAAAATTCTCTGTCCATGTATGTACTAAGTCTTGATATTTTTTTCTTCATTAAGTTGAAGAGAACTCTTCAGGTATTACAGATATTGACCCTTAGTCACACCTGATACGAGCATTTCCCCCAGTCTGTTATATGATTTATAAGTCTTAAATGTTATATATTCACACTGTTGACCGATTTTTTGGTGAGTTTTTCACTGCTCCAATACTGAGTTATTGTACTGAGTTACTGAGTTATCACTAATGTGATAAATATTACATTCTACTTTCTTTTTTAATATTTATTTATTTGAGAGAGAGAGAGAGCAAGCATGGGCGGAGGGGCACAGGGGGAGGGAGAGAGAGAGAGAGAGAAGCCGACTCCCCACTGAGCGCAGAGCCTGACATGGGGCTCAACTTCACAACCTTGAAATCATGACCTGAGCCGAAATCAAGAGTCAGACGCTTAACCAACTGAGCCACCCAGGAGCCCCTACATTCTATATTCTACTGAGTTTTCTAAAGTGTGATCGTAAAAATACTCAGCTCTTGATACCAGCTAGACCTGATAAAGACATGATGTACACAAACATTCACATACAGCCATTAATCTCCCTCTTTCTATCCTAATCCCATTCCCTTTGCCAAAATACAGCTAAGGAATTCCTTTGCATACAAACTCTTCATTTCTTTTTTTTTTTTATTTTTTTTTAGGTTTTTTTATTAAAAAGTTTCAACATACATTTATTTGCATGGTCTAAGTTTTACAACTACATGACATCCAAAGCTCAAAAATATAGTTTCACGACTGAAAAGAGATGTTGGAACATTTGTTTGCAAGAATTAGAAAAATAATTTGATTTGTAGATATTGCCTACATTGGACATTTATTATATTCAAATTCCTTTACCTAACTAACAATGCTGGAAGAGAACAGCTGGAGCAGGCGTCCTATGCACTATGTTTAGAGATGGCCCTGAAACATCCACACCCTCTACGAAAGAAATAAGAATTAATATTTTAAGGCACATATAAGGACACAAAATACTTAATGGATGCATCAGCAATAAAAACCAGTGCTAATTCTGAAGTACTGCTGGCAACATTTCACTCCTATACCTTCTACGTCCCCAAAACTAGAAACAACCTGCATTTTCTTTGAGAGCTTGGCAAGCCATAGCCTTTTTTTTTTTTTTAAAGATTTTATTTATTTATTTGACAGAGAGAGACACAGCAAGAGAGGGAACACAAGCAGGGGGAGTGGGAGAGGGAGAAACAGGCTTTCCCGCCGAGCAGGGAGCCCGATGCAGGGCTCGATCCCAGGACCCTGGGATCATGATCTGAGCCGAAGGCAGACGCTTAACAACTGAGCCACCCAGGCGCCCATGCCATATAGCCTTTTGACTTGATGTTATGGCAGGCAATTTTAAAATTAGAAAGGGGGGCTTGGTCAAGTGGTTTGCAGTTGAGCACATCTGACTCCCACGGGAGTTTGGAAATTGGAGGGCAAAGGACACATTCTAGGTGTCACAATGAGGGAGCACACACTGCTACCAGTGAGGAACCAGAGATCCGAAGAAGATCCAAAGTGTTCCACTACCTATAAGGCAATCTTGTACAAAATGTACACCCCAGATGCCAATGGCCACCTCACTTTAGCTTATAGCCCAAGATGACTTGCTTCCAATGTCTAGTCAAGGCAAATCTCCTGACTTCCATTTGTTCTATCCACCCTGCCATAGGTACTTGTTTCACAGCAACAGGGCCTGCCACAGGGAAGACTGGGAAGTGTACCTGGCTTTATTGGACTTCCTCCTTACTCCTCCTGTGGAGACTCTCACTTTACTGCCCATTCTGGCCTGAAGTCATTCAAGTATCCTCACAAGTTCCTGGGCTTTAGCTACACTCTTCCCGCTCTTATCCACCAAAACCTGTTTCCTGGAAGTTTTCAGCAAATACCTGATAAACAAATCACTCTTAAGATACTAATCTCATGATAATACAATGTATTCTTCTTCCGAGGGATATCTGTATTGAAGATTTAATCCAAAGATACTTCTTACCGTCCCCTCTATTACCACCCTGGTCCAAGCTACCACACCATCTTTCTACCTGGATCACCACAACAGTTTCTTAGCAAGTGTTCCTGCTTCAACCTTCTAATTCATAGTCTCTTCTCAACAGTGATCTATCATTTCCTAGCCCCAAGCCCTCTGCCAGCTCCCTAATTCACTCAGAATAAAAGCCAAGTATTTCCAATGGCCTGCAAGGCCATAAACGAAATGAGGAAAGCTGGAGGAAGAGTGTACCAGAAAGAAATAACAACAGTCTACTTTGGTCATGTTAAATAGGAGATGCCTAGGAGACATTCCGGGGGAGCTGCCAGAAAGGCATTATCCTCAAGATCCTCAGACAAGAGCTCTAGACTAGATAAATGGCTCTCACCTGGGGGTGATTCTGCCCCCCCCCAGGAAACACTCCGCAATGTGTGACACATTTTTGGTTGCCGCTTGTAGGATAGAGGGGGTTCTACTGGCATCTAGTGGGTAGAAGCCAGAGACGCTGTTGCGATACATCCTACAGTGCACAAGACAGCCCCCTGACAAAAATTTACCCCATCTAAAATGTCACTAGGTGCTGAGGCTGAGAAAACCTATGCTAGAGAAATAAATATGGGAGACGTAGTCAAATAGATCATATTTAAAACCCGAAGTGCAAGGTGAGAAAAACAAGAAGCCTTGAGGAGCTCCTCTTCCAGCAGTCAGGTAAAAGTGGAAGAACCAACACAGAAGACTGAAAAGGGTCAGCCAGAATGGGAAAAGGCAATGCAGGAAAGGGTGGTGGGCCAAAGGCCAAGAGAAGAGTGTTCCTGAAAGGAAGCAACACTCAACAGTGGTCCACTCCAGGGAAAAGGGCTAAGATGGCAAGCGACACCGGTCAGGGGTAAGGTTTGAAAAAATGGAAGAGGTGTGCTGTGGGCCTAAGAGAACAGAGGCACGTGGGAAGGCTGCCAGGCAAATGAGGCTGCTGCGTACATCACTCAAGCGAAACCAACAGGCAGGTAGTTGGGCTCCTCCAGTCCTCCGGCTTTACCAGATGGGAGAGATCAGAGAGGTGCAAAGGAATAAGGGAATCTGCAGGACAGCAATCTGAATTGGGGCAGCGAGGGGCTGGATAAGGAAGAACTGATGACAGAAGGGAACTAAGGAACAGAGAGGAGTGGGGGGAGGGGCTTAACGAACTGAAACACTTGATGAGTCATAAACATGTTTCCATATCAATAAATATACTCCTCTACCATGCTTTTAATTGTTCCATATTAATATAATCTGTTTCTTAATACTATTAAAGGAAATGTGATTTTACTTTAGTAAGAAAGAGCTATTTACTAGCTGAACACTGCTCAGGGTCCTATTTACTTTGCCAGACCAGGATGAAACAGCATTTGTGGAAAAGACCATGTAATCATGAAAGATATGCTAAATAACAGTCATGGGTTAAAACACTGGCGTTTTCGTTGCTCATGTTGCAACTCTGAATGACTTACTTAACCTCTCTGATCCTAAATCTCTTTACTTAACAGAATGTGGTAGGCACAGGAGGCACCCAAATCCCCTTCAAGAATATCCACATCCTAATCCCTGGACTCTGTGAATACGTTACGTTACATGGCAACCAGGAATTAAGGCTGCTAATCAAATGACCTTAAAATAAGGAGACTATCCTGGAACACCCAGGTGAACCCACAGGAACCACAAGGGTCTTAAAGGGAAAAGAGAGAAGTATAAGAACGAGAACCAAAGGCTGCCTGTGAGACTTCACCCACCACCACTGACTCTGTAGATGGAAGGAGGGCCACAAGCCACAGAATGTGGGCAGCCTCTAGAAGCTGGAAAAAACAAGAAAACTGATCTCGCCTAAAACCTCCAGGAAGGAGGTTATTAGTATTATTAGTGCTAATACCACCACAGCACCAAAACCAATGGTAGTCAAGAGAAAGAACACTGACTCAGTTCTAGAATTTACACAACTCTGCGACCTAAGACATCTTAGTTAACCTTAGTTACCCTACAGGACTCGTTTCTCTCACTTACTAAACAAAATAAGGGGGCCTAGAATACATGACTTCTAAAGTTCCTTCCAGCTCTAAAATTTTATGATTCAAAAACCTAATTCTTTAATGACATTCTACTTATTGCTAATTAAGAGATTCAGAAAATCCTATTACATAAAAACAGTAAGCCAAGCAGTTTTCATTTAATGTTTCAACATTTTCAGTATTTTATATTGCTGAGTTACAGCCTTATAAAGTTGAGTCATGGCATAAAAATCACAGACCTGCAAGCAAGGGAAAATATCTAAGTCATCCTGCTACTATTTAAAGGTCTCACAGTCAAACTACAATAATATCTTCTCAAGTAGCTCAAAGTATATTCCCACACATTACCTCACTTATTCTT
This sequence comes from Zalophus californianus, assembly GCF_009762305.2. Classification (NCBI taxonomy): domain Eukaryota; kingdom Metazoa; phylum Chordata; class Mammalia; order Carnivora; family Otariidae; genus Zalophus; species Zalophus californianus. The sequence goes on along the minus strand of NC_045603.1, from coordinate 111,719,641 downwards.
TTTTTTAATAGCTTTATTGAGATGTAATTCACATACTATGCAATTAACCCTTTCATAACAGATGATTTACTGGTTTTGGTATATTCACAGAGTTGTAAAACCATCACCACAATTTTTTAGACCATTTCCATCATCCTAAAAAGAAACTCTCTATGCATTAGCAGTCATTCCCCATCTCCCTTCTCCAACCCTTCCTGGCCACTAATCTACGTTCTTCTGTCCCTATAGATTGGCCTATTCTGGACATTTCATATAAATGGAATCATACAACATAGGGCAATTTGTGTGTCTGACTTCTTAGCACGTTTTGAGATTCATCCATGTTGCAGCATGTGTCAGTACTTCATTCTTTTTTCATGTTAAATAATATTCCACTGGATTGTGTGAATAGTATGCCACCACATTTTGCTTATCCATTTCATCAGCTGATGGACATTTGGGTTGTTTCTACGTTTTAACTATGTGGAATAATGCTGCTATGAACATTAGTGTATAAATGTTTATGTGGATGTGTGTTTTGAGTTCTCTTGGGTATAGACCTAGGAGTGGAATTGCTGGGTAACATACGCTAACTCTATGTTTTAACCTTTTAAAGAACTGCTAAGCTGCTTTTCCGAAGTGGCTGCCTCCTTTTCTCCCACCAGCAATGTATGAACATTCACTCCAATTTCCCCACATTCTTACCAACGCTTGTTATTATCTATCTTTGATTATAACCAAATAGCTGGTATGAAGTGCTATCTTTTGTGATTTTGACTTGCTTACCCCTATGACTAATGATGTTGAGCATCTTTTCGTGAGCTTATTTACAATTTATGAGTCTTCTTTGGAGAAATGTCTATTCAGGTCCTCTGCCCATTGTTAAATTGTGTTGCTCTTTTTATTACCAGGTTGTAAGAGTTCTTTAAAAATTCTGGATACAAGTCCATTGTCAGATAACTGATTTGCATGTATGTATTTTCCCCCACTCTATGTACCTCATCTGATCTTAGGGCAGCTACTTAAACTCAATAAACAAAGTCTGTGTTGCTATCCCCATTTTACTGGTAAAATTGGCATTTTATATGATTAAATAGACTTGACAACTGGCAGACTCAAGAAGAACAACAACTTACAGCTCTGCTCCTATTTTTATTAATTTAAAGGGGCTATATATTCATGGCCACACTGTTGACAGCACACCCAGGATGGCGCCCTCATTCAACCCTGATGCTGCCTGTATCAATAACCAGGCAGTATTATTTCCACAGTTATATCAAAGATGATTCAGTCATTCACTCAAAAAATAGTTATTAAGTGTTACGTGGCAGGTGCCGTGCTCAGGATGCACCTGTGAACATGACCAAGTCCTTCATTAACCTTATAATTTGGTAGTGTTATACAAAATCCCTAGTGCTAAATCAATTTCCTAATGGCAAACCATCCAAACAAAGAAATTTATCTTAGTGCTTAAAAAACTACCCTCAACTCTCAAGAAGAAACATTACAGATTTTAATGCAAGGGATATCCTATTTTTTAAAAAAATCCAAAGTGTCAAACTTATTGTGTGGCCCAGGAAGACCTTGTTTTGAGTATTGACCTTACTAGGCCATCACCTGGTTCTTATAAATCCTTTTTATAATGCAGCAATGTTTACTTTAATGACACTTGTCAAAATGAAACCCGAGTAAAAGAGGAAAATACTCATATTTTTACCTTTAACCAGAAAAGCCTGAAGGCTCAATGTCTGTATCATAGCCAGTTCCTAACCTGTACGAATAAAAATGTTATGATAGCTCAATTAAACATAAAAACAAAAACACAGAATTACAAATCCAACCACCTAAAAAGGTAGTTCTAACCTGGTCTATCAAAGTAACTTTATTGCAAAGCAGAGGGACTAAATATCCCCAAGAGACTGAAGGCATAGCACTAAACAGCCCACACAAACTTTATATTTCTTGGCCTTGTGTTTTATCCACACAAATGTTATTCTAAACAATAATATACCTATTTTCTTATTTTAAAAATGTTAGCATTTTTAATTAGAGTCAATAAAAGAATTTGTTGAGAAAGATCTCATGGTTTATAGTTAGAACTACATTCATTTTTGCTGTGCAGATTCAGTAAATTAAGTAACAGCTAGTAAAACTAACACTGGGGACGATGTACCATGCCTACCTCATAGTTCTGAGTGCCCTCAACACACCACTTTGTAAACGCAGGGTGTGCATGCTGCCGTCTGGCCAGCTAGGTGCCTGCAGATGAAGGCAGCACAGGCTGAGCCCAGAGAGGGTGACCGGAGGTGATCCCGGAGATGGTGTGCTACGAGAGAGGCAGTAGCTACAATCAGTACAGGGCTCTTCCACACTGTGAACTGAGAGCCTTGGGCTTTGCTTCAGGGAGTCAGGCAACAGCACTAAGTGGGCAGAACACAGCACTGCCGGCTTCCATTTCCCCTGCTTTCACCTGTCTTACATCATGGGCTTCCAGGGAAGTTTTTCACAGACTAAAATCAGACTCCAACGAAAAGGTCTGTAAACCTAAATCTAGAGGAAGTCTTGGCTCGGCAGACAACAGTGCGCATCACATCTGAAAGACCGGTGAGGACAAAATGGGAGAATGAATAATGAAGCTGGTGAGGGGCAGAGTCAAAAACAGGAAAGGGTGCGGCAGAAGCCAAAGGTCAGGGGTCAGACTTTTAGCCACTGAATATAATGCCTATTGTGGAGTGGGTGTGTCTGCTTAAAAGAGCAGCAATGGGATCCTTCACCCAGAAGCATTCAACTCTGAAATCTTAAACTCCAATATGCTACTTACAGGCTACAATCTCTTACCCTTCTAGATCTCTCAGTTCCTTACCTGCCATTGCCAATCAAAACTCCACAAAACAGCCAACATGAGCCTTCAGAAAAGTAAAACTGATCATGTCATTTCTCTGATTCAAACCTTCCAATGGCTTTCCCATGACACCTGAATAAAATCCCAGGTCCTACTGCAGCCCTAAAGTATCATGGCCCTCAGTAATTACCACTCTCCTCCTCACTCATGCTCCCCAGTTACCTGGCCACTCCTCAAGCAAGCTCTGGGCAAGGGCTCTGCCATGCTGTTTGCATACCCTGGGGCGCTCTTTCCATTGCTGTGTCCTAACTACATTCCAGTCTCTGCTCAGAGGTCATCTCTTCCAAGAGTCTTTTCTTGTTCACATTATCTAAAATAGCATCACTCTCTACCCCCTTACCCTTCATTTTTCCTTTTAACATTTTCATATATATGTTTTTCTACCTCCCCTCTAGAAGTAAGCTCTAACAGGGCAGGGACTTGGTTTCGATCGTTGTTTTGATCTAAGGAGCCACACCACAGAGAACAGTGTGTGGAAGATAAATGCTCAATATTTATTGCATGAATGAATGAAAGAATGAATAAATCATACTTGATCTTAGTATGTTTAAGATTCCAGTTTTTCCCCATGCCCTCTCTATTCTTTTCCTGATCCATCAGCCATGCTCCAAGCTTCACTTCCTGTCCACTATAAACCTAGGATCTGACTATCCAGCTTTGCCCACTCCCTTGCCTAAACATAGCTTTCTTGCTGGCTTGTCCTCCCCCTAAACCAATCTAAGAACCTACTTCTCCACTCCCACACCCAGACTAGAGATTGCTGCCATAAAAGCCCCAACCAAGTAGACCAGAGACTCTGCAAATACATGGTCTCCCATCTCAACAGGGCCCTTGCTTGCTTGCTGCCCATCAGTCTCTTTGTGGGCTCCCAATCAACTCCCCCTCTCACATTTCACAGAATCAATTCCAAACTTCCATCACTTTTTTCAAGCTTCCTATTCTTCCCTCTACTCAGCAAATGACATCTCCACAGAACCAAAAGAGAGGTTATTAGGTCAGACTCCCTCGATTTCCTCCACCCCTGACCAACAACCACATTCTTACCTCCTTCCTGAGAAAGTGGAGGAAGGATGCCCCTCATCCTCCCCAAAGCTAACCTTCAACCAGGGCTCCAGAACTAAAGCCACCCCACCTCCTAAGGGATCTGATGCCATCATTTAGCCACCTTCCTCTTCTAAATCTTCCCCTTCTCCCTTCTGACTTTCCCCCCACTGTACATAAATGTTTAAAGCTCTCCCATTATAAAACAAATGAACAAGCGAACCAATATACCCCCCCAGATGTGATGTCTCTCTCTTGCCACTGTCCTAGGTGCACCTTCCCTTCACAGCCAAGTATCTTGAAAAAAGGGCTTAAACTCATTATTTCTACCACTCTCACCACCACCCCCAATTCACTAGTCAACCTCTGCAATCTGGATTTTGTGCAAACACAGAACTCTCTCCAAAATACAAATGACTTAACTGAAAATTCATTCAGAATTTATTAGACCTGTCAATTTAATATTGGCATTCTCAATTTTAAAATGCTTGTCTCTTGGCTTCAGTAACATTACTCTTTCTTGGTGTTCGCCTCTTTTGGACTCTTCTTTGCAGTTTTTTTTTGCTATTGATGGATCTGAGAAAAGCCCCTTGCAGCTGGTACAGCAGTTAAAAACCTGGGCTGTCTTAGGTTGGGCTGCCATAACAAAATACCATGAGTGGGTGGCTTAAAGAACAAAATGTATTTTTCTCACCGTCTGGAGGCTGGAAGTCCGAGACCAAGGTGCCTGTATAGTCTGGTTCTGGAGAAAACCCTCCTCCTGAGCTGCAGACAGTTGCCTTCTCACTGTATCCTCTCATGGCAGAGAGCTCTGGGGTCTCTCCCTCTTCTTATAAGGATACCAGTTCTACTGGATCTATTGGAGCACTTATAAACTCATTTAACCGTAGTCACCTCCCTAAAAGCCTTATCTCCAACTATAGTCACACGGGGGATTAAGGCTTCAACATATGAATTGGGGGAACACAATTCATCCCATAGCAGCCAACAGTAATACAAGTATGGTAAAAACCCAATGTTCTATAACAGCAATAACTGTACAAGTGTAAGAACTCTACAGCAACAAAGAAAATGGACAGCACATGAAAATATCAGGATACAAAATTGTTGCAAGAATATGTTATGCATGTGAAATAAAAAGGAAATCACAACAGGAATGATGTTCAAATAAAGGAGTTTATTTCTAAACTCTTTGTTAAACAATTGGAAAGATAAACTTTCACAGAAATATATAAGTGAAAAGCTTCAAGTGAAAAAAAACCACTAAGAACAATTCCAAACTGAATTTCCCACGTTTGTTTCCTATTTTCATCTCTGCCATCTGTATTAACCAAGATATAGGCTGAAGTGTTATAACAAGACCAAGAATGTAGCAGCACAAACGAAAGAGTTCACTTCTCTCTCATGTAGTAGTGGTCATGGGGACTGAGGTTCCTTCTCTCCGGTCCCGCCACATCCCTGGGGCACTGCCCTTGCCTGTATGGTGGAAGCTGGCTTGCCCACACCTCATCCATGGGGGCGGAGCAAAAAGAATATGACAGACAGCAGATTTTTAATACGAATGTGGATGTGCACACATCACCTCCACTCCCATCCACTGGCCAAAATGTAGGTAGATGGTCTCTTCTGGCTACCAGGAGCCTAAGAAATAGGAGCTATTTGGCAGCAAAATATCAGAAATGGTAATATATCCTTCTTCCCACTCTGAAACATTCCTCTCCTTTCCTAAAGGGATAACCTGAAGTCCCATCCAGTTACTGGATTCAGCTCAAAGTCTAAGATCTCTGGGTGACGCACAACCTCTTCAACAGATATCAATGTGTCTCTGTCCCCGTCCAATGACCTACAAACAAACGGACTTAAGTAACTTTGCTCTCTACCACCACCATTACCACCAATATACAATGGAATACAAATGAGATTAATGCAATTAAGTCTTCCATTCTGAAAAGAATGGCAAATACTATTCTTACCAATGATGAAATACTGCTGGACAGGAATGGCAGTCCCCACTCTACCAGGGAAGCAAGTTCCTTGGTTAAACTTAGGTTCTGTGCTGGGGTGGGGGTGGGGGCAAGGGAGCCTGTCGGAAGGGGATGGATTCCCTTGTCTATTTGTCTGCTGGAGCCTGACTTTGTCTCTGGAAGATACTTTCTTCTGTTATCCTTTCTGGCAATATATGAAGTGAACATAAGAGAGTATGTGCTCCAAAGAGGCAGGAAAGAGCTAATAGCCTATTTCCTGGGGGTACATGTTTGGGGGTCAAAGATTGCTTTAGTTGTCAAACAATGTCAAGCCATCACAGGTTTTGGCAAGCTAAACTTGTAGTATCTTTGCCAACATAATCCTCTCAAAACCTCCATAGGTCTCTTTGTCTTCAGCCAGTGCCACATGAAAGTAACCACAACTCAAAATTGAGTCTAATGGTAGATGCTAAGCTTGTCAATTCTGTCCTTCTCTATTATTAGCTGACCTCTGAGGCAGATGCATCCCTCTCTCCCTCAATTTAAGGTTAGCTAACTTGAGAGCATCTGATTCACACGGCAGGATGATTATACCACCACCACACCCCATTCACATCAGGGCAAGCCATGTGACTTAAAATGTTCTTTCTGCCTGAATGATTTCAGGCTCAGCCACTCGATTAGCTTTGGCCAATAAAATATGAAAAGTAACACATGCCTCTTCCAAGCAGCTGGTTCTGCTATGTCTCCCTTCCCTCTGAAACAGAACAGCAATGTCCCCAAAAAGCCTATTCGTTTGGCTTGAAGTGGTAGAGGATGGTGGAACAGAGCCATAGACATGTCATAAGTAAGAAATAAACCCTCGTTGTCCTAGGGAACTGAGACTTTGTAACTGGAGCTTTACCTAGCTTAAGTGACTGGTTCAGGTGGGAAGATAAATCCTTAATATGATCCTTGCCTAGCCCGGCTTCCACTTTTCTCTGGCCAAGAAAATCTGACGAAGGTTCCTAAAAACGAATCTAACTTCTTGCTGTTCGGGAAAAAGAAACTATTTTTTCCAACCCTGCAATACCCCGTATTACTGTCCTTTCAGTCACTGCGAAGCATAGGCCACGGTTGTACAGAACTCCGTTAGCAAATTTATACCCCCTCTAAGTGCAAACTAGCTAATTGTTCTCTTTACACCCTCTTGCAGTTCCGTGCTAAAGCAGCTAGTCAACTCGCGTTAGCCATCTATTTTTTTTTTAAATTACATTAGCAGTCTTTCTAATTTTTTTTAGAGATTTTATTTATTTGAGAGAGAGAGAGAGAGCATGAGAAGGAGAGGGTCAGAGGGAGAAAGAGACTCCCTGCTGAGCAGGGAGCCTGATGTGGGACTTGATCCTGAGACTCCAGGATCATGACCTGAGCCAAAGGCAGTTGCTTAACCAACTGAGCCGCCCAGGCGCCCCAACAGCAGTCTTTCTAACCACTCCCCTGGAGGTACAAACTGGACAGACACATCCATGCCCTTCCAAGTTATCAGAGGTGACAGCTTCACTAAGTGTTCTGCCATAGCATAACAAGGGTCACCAGTTTTCCAGCCTATAACATGGTGCCTACTGTCTGCTGGCCAACCACTCAGCCAGTACCATGCATTTTAGCTATATATTATGGCAACACCCCACTTTGGGTACCAATTTTGGCACTAAATTGGATATGGGGAAAGCTGCTGTGATAAAATGATGACAAATACAGTGGCTCAAACAAGAAAGTTTATTCTCTTCCTGGAAATAGTACAGAGATAGGCCGGTGCTTAGGGGAGGGTGAGTAGTAGTTGGTTCTGTCCCCCAACAGCCATCTGGGCCCCTAGGCTGACTAGGGATGGCTCTGCCACCCTCATCACAGGATGTCTACCTCTGGGTTCAAGGCAGCTGTTGCCATTCTAGTTGTTGCTGCTTTCTAGTCAGTAGGAAGCTGGGTGGCACAGAGAGAGGAAGAGGACTAGCACCTCATCTTTAAGAAGATAACCCAGAAGTTGCACATACCACTTTTGCTCACATTTAATTGGCCCAAACCTAATCACGTAGACAATCTCCTAAAGTCAGGGGAACCTGGAAAATACAGTCTCTAAGAGAGATTCAGATACGAACAGAGAAAAGGATATCCTAGAGACTGGGGAAGAATTAACAACAGTCTCTGCCATACCTCACACAATCTATTCTCAAGAGTCACCAGAAATTTTTTTTAAAAAACGTATTTCAGATTTCAGACTGTGGCACCCTATGTTCAAAACCTTCACTGGCTTCCTCTTTCACGGAGCATAAAAACCAAAGTCCTCCCACCGGCCTACAATCCCCATGCAATCTGCTCCCTCCATTACCTCTCTCACTTCATTTCCTAATACTCTTCCCTTAAAATAAACACCAAATGTATTAAAGATCTAAATGTGAAAGGTAAAACTACGAAGCTAATGAAACAAAAAGTAGGATGATATATTTGTGACCTTGGAGTGATAAAAGTTTCTTAAGACCTCAAAAGTATAAACAATATGGGAAAATTCTGATGGAACTGAAAGAATTGAGTCCATCAAAATTAAGGACTTGTTATTCAATAAAAAACATTATAAAGTTAACAGGCAGGAGACTGGAAAAATATGTTTGCAACTTAAAAAAAAAAAAAAGCATTTAATATCCAGTGTATGCCAAGAACTCTTTAAGATAACAAGACAGGAAATGCAATTAAAAATTTGGTAAGAGACAGCAGCAGACGATTTACAGAAGGTAAAGATAAAATATAGAATGCCCCATTAAATTTGAATTAAAGATAAGCAATAAAAAAATTCAGTATAAGTATATCCCAACTAATGCAAGGGTATATACTTACACTCAAAATTTATTTGTTGTTTACCTAATATTCAAATTTAACACGTTGTCCTATATTTTTATTTGCTAAATCTGACAACTAAAGGTGAAATCTGTATGGCTAACAAGTAAATGAAGACAAACTGAGGCTCACTGGTAATTAAAGAAATGCAAAATAAAACTATGAGATACCATTTTATACCCATTATTTTAGCAGCTAATGGGTTTTTTCCATTTTATTACAGAAGATCATTTAACTTAGGATTCTTTTTTTGATCATGTCACTAGGCAATAAAAGCCCAACTATTTATTGCATATGCACAGAGAAAAACCACATTTCAAATCCATTATTTCACACACATAAATAAAGCATATAAATAATCCCAGTAACCATATTCAGGCATCGAAGATATCTTTTTCCTAGAAAATCTAAGTACCTACTTAGTATAAATTTGTAAAATTTAAATGTTGAGGATAAAAATGTTTGAGTATCATTTAGTATTTAAGCAATAGCGCTTCATAAACAATATATTAATTTTAGTACTGGGTTGAGATTAAGCTCTTAAGGTTAACTATAATAGCAGGTCAGAAATTTGGACTATAAACAAATACAAGAATTAGGCTTCACATTTTCAAAGAGCTTTCACATAAAAATGCTTTATCCAAATCATAAATGTAGCTTTATCACTGGATAATACTTGTCTAGAAGGCAGAGAGGTAGGGCACAAGCTGTAGGTTAAGGAAGGAAACAGGGGCTGCATATAAACGTGACAATACCCGTTACCCATTCTTTTTTTTAAATATTATAAGCTTATTTCACGCGTAAACACAGTACACAGGGTATTTTTAATAAAACTTCAGTACAACAAAGAAAGTATACCAAAAACTAATTTTGCCTTCTCTAACTTCCAATATAAAGAATGTCCTCTGAGTTTATTTTAGCATCTCAAAGGAAAACATTTTTAAAACTAAAATATTACTGTGAGAGATCAGTTTAGAAAATTATCTACTTTTTGTCAGAGTTCCAGTAAATAGTCATAAATAGCTCTTTATTTCATTCTGAATAAAAATATTATAAAATAAAAATTAAACCAAAATACTTTATAAAAATAGTACTATAATTGTGGTAAAATGATTCACAGATACTAAAATAACTCAGCCTACCTTATATAAAAGATATACACTGTAATCATTAACCTTCTAAAATGCTGATAAGAATAACTGTTAATTAACTTTCAAAAAGTCATCACTTCTAGATGTATCTCTAACAAGAGCAAAAACAACAAACTTTCAGATCTATAATTCAGCATCCATCAAGACTACTTTTGGCAGGCATATGATAAGACACACTCCCACAAGAGAAAAAAAGTAGACATAAAAGTAACAGCTTTCACCATAGTGTTTAAAACATTAAAGTATTTCCACAAATAACGTATTACCTTTTTAACTATATATAAAAATAATCCTTGAAGCCGCCTGGGTCCCAAATACCATATAATCCTGTGAATGGTAGATAGAAAACAAATGATAGTCACTGCACTCATTTCTTTTTTTAAAAGTTTGAGAAGAAAAGCAAAATCAGAAGTGTATATTAGCGCAACTGCTAATATAAATGTTTGACATAAATGTCAATGGAAAATAAAAGTATCTATTCTCCAGCTACAAGAAAGGAAAAAATTATTCTTTGGCTCTATTCCAAGCTGGGAACAAGTAACCACAGAACCGGTTTTAAATATGCCCAGTCTATCAATCCTTAAACTTCAGTCAACATTTCCACTTAAGCACTCAGCTGAGGAAGTGAGCCGATCAGCAACTGCCTTGCTTCTGTACCTTTGCTCCTCAAACGCCAGCCAGTCCCCAAACTCGAAGTTTAAAGTTGGCCAATCCCTAAATTGTCTCACTGAAAGTAAGCCAATCCTAAAACTCCATGCTTCTTCAAAACCCTATTTAAATACATCTCTGCCTGTTTCAATGATTATATTCTGCAAGCATAGCCCTCCCTTGCTTAACAAGTATGAAATCCAGTTCTGTTTCAGTTACACTTAATGGTGGTCTCTCCCGTCAATAATACTAGAAATATTATGGTAACTTGGATATAGCATTTTTCTTCACGGAGGTAAGAAAAATATTTTTATGCTAATTAAGTCATATGGAAAGTTGAAAATCTTCACCTTTTAAATATAATTATAATCCTTCATGCCCAATACACAAAATGCACTTTAAAAAAACTCTTTTTCCTTCCCTTCTCAATCCCAGACCCACAGTTTCGTACTATCAACTGTCCACATCCAGCCAGTGGATGTATTGTAGAAAACATTAAAATTTCCAATTACAGACCTAAAAATACAGAATTGGTGTGTGCCACAGGGCGGGAGGTAGGGGGATAGGTAAAATGGGTGAAGGGGAATGGAAGGTACGGGCTTCCAGTTATGGGATGAGTAAGTCCCAGGGTTGAAAGGGACAGCATGAGGTATATAGTCAAGATACTGTAATAGCTTTGTAGGGGGACACTTGCTGTGCGCACAGCACAATGTATAGAGTTGAGGAATCACTATGTTTGTACACCAGAAACTAATTTAACATTGAGTGTCAACTACACTTCATTAAAACAAGTAATCTGATTTTAAAAAAGGGCAGAGGATCGAAATAAGCATTTTTCCAGAGAAGACATACAGATGGCCAACAGGAACATGAAAAGGTGCTCGACATCACTCATTAGAGAAATGCAAAGCAAAACCACAATGAGATACCACCTCGCACCTGTTAGAATGGCTATCATCAAAAAGACAAGAGGTAACAAATGTTGGCAAGGCTGTGGAGAAAAGAAAAGGGAAACCTTGTGCACTATTGCTGGGAATGTAAACTGATGCAGTCCTGTGGAAAAGAGTGTGGAGATCCCTCAAAAAAAGAAAACTAAAACTACCATATGCCCCAGCAATCCCACTTCTGGGTATTAAAATTTTTTTTCCAATTACTGAAACTCACATCAAGAACTGAATCTCATCAAATAATCTTCAAACAAAATAATAACTCATCAAATATTTGAGTAGATGTTCTTTTTGAAAGAGAGCCTCAAATAATATGGTTTCTAATTTAAAAATTAGAATGAATGGAAGTCCTATTCCAAATCTAAATCCCTCTTTCAGAATGGCAAAGTGAATCCTGCCAAGTAGGTTGCCTCACCCAAGTATATTCAAATACAGCTGAGAGCCATCTCTTCACACTGCTTTTGCACGTAAGTGTGCTCAAAAAATAAACTCTACATAGCAAGTAGCACTACCTTATGCTTTATCAAAACTCAGTGAAGATTCCACTCAAGTCACAGTAGGATGACAAACACTGAATTACCAACTGACTCAAGTGACAACATGAACATCTGACTACGTGTAGGAAACCAGAATGTCACCCCCAAATATGCCATTTTGGCATTTTGATTATTTTGAATCAAAGGTACTTAAGTAACAGCAGGTGCAAGGACACTCTGACTCTCCTTTTTTTGTCCTGAAATTAAAAGATAAAACTCCCATGTGAAAGATATCCTCCCTTGTACCAGGAGGAAGGCAGACATTCTTACCACCAGAGACAGGGAACTAGGAGCTGAGAAACGTGTACAAACAAATCTTATTAAGCTAATCCTTCTCTCCCCTGTTACTTCTTCACCATTTACCACCCCTAGCCCAGACCCCTCTGGGTCTTGTCAATTCTTCACAAATTTATTGTTTGTCTAAAATGTATAAAAGCTTCCTATTCTGGTTACTTCTTCGTGTCTTCATTGAAGGTTCCCCCGTACAAGTTTAATAAAGTTTGTATGTTTTTCTACTGCTAATCTGCCTTGTATCAGTTTAATGCTTAGGCCCAGACTGAGACCCAAAGATGATGGAGACTTTTTCCTCCCTTACAGTGTCAAGAGACCTACTTAGCTAGGTTAAGCATGGATTTGGTGAATTTATCCAGAAACTGTCAAACTTATTTGTTAGAGAATATCTGGAGAGGCAGAATAGGTCAGTGAAAATAGTCAAAACTCCATTATGAGTTGGGTGACCTTCAGTAAGTTCCCAGTTTTCATAAGACAGTCAGGAAGATCAAATGAGACAACCAGTAACTTTAAAAATGTCCTAAGCATCAAAACCTCTGAGAGTCCTAGATTTGCTTTTGTCCCTAACTTGCTATAATATATACAGCACATCATTTGATCTAAGTCTGTTTCCTCATCTGGCAAGTAGTGAGGATAATGCATGCCCTACACATTTCATGGGGTGTTCATGAAAATCATATATAAAAGTTAATGTGAAAGGATTTCTGAAATATATAAACAACTGCATAACTGTGAGATAGTTAATTCAATATATGAAGGAGATTCATTCTAGCAAACCTGTTACAACCCAGGATTGTATAATGCCTAAATTAAATTAATTTTACTAAGAAAAAAAATTCATAGCTAAATACAAACCAAAAACACTAGACATATTGGCAACCAAAAATATTCAAGGCTATTAGCTACAAAAAAATATTTTCCTTGCAATAAATGAACCAAATTGGCTCAGCTCTCCAACAAACTAAAAGCAGTTCAACACAATCTTTTGTTCAAGTCAGGAGTTTACCACTTACAACTACTGCCTCAACCTCTAAAGCATCAAAAAAAAAAAAAATAGTAAGTAATAAAGAAAAAAGTTACATATTGCAAGGTTTCTCAATATCAGCAGTACTGACATTTTGAACTTAATAATTTTTTATTTTTGGGGTTGCCCTGTGCCTTGTAGGATATTTAAGAACATTCCTGGTCTCCACCAAGTACATGACAGGTACAATGCCCTCATACATAGTTGTGATAACCAAAAATGTCTCTAGACATTTCCCAAGTGTCTCCAGAGTGACTTGGGGGAAGGAACAAAATCATCCCCAGTGGAGATCCACTGAGGTAAATCAATAGTTCCATATTCCATATATTACAGTATTTATATCACATTTATGTAGAATGTAACTTCAAGCTAGCACTTTTGAGTGATAAGGACCAAAGAAAAGAATGCTGTCTATAGGATAGTAATATTTAAGAATTACAGCTATGGTAGGGAGTTATGGTTAAATTATTCCTTTCATCACCATGTTGTTTTTGCTTAAACCTCTCTAAGAACTTTTTTCTTGCATGTTCTTTTGGGATAACAATTTGGTTAATCTGTCACTAAAGCTTAGTCTCCACCCAGCTTTACTAATTAATAGTCATTATTATTTATGTGGGGAAAATATCAAGCCTCAAGATCTTAATTTCTAAGTAACCATGTTATCAAATGAATCAACTTTAAGTGACACTTAACTGCTTACATTTAAATATATTCAAACATTACAATGCTAAAGCAAAAGTACACAAATTAGTAGTATTCAGCTATTACTGCAAAAACACTATGAATACACTATGTGTGTGTATGTATATACATTACATATATACATTATATATACACACACACATATATACACACACACATATATGAGTTGAAGGTAATAACAGAACAGTGTAGATATATCTATATATACACTATATATATATAACATGTATATACACACACACATATATGAGCTGAAGGTAATAACAGAACAGACTAACAGAAACTACAAGAAGTTTAAACGTTAAAAAATATTTAGTGCCCACTACATGTTATCAGTGGCTAGACACACACATAATTTTCTGTAAGAGACAATTCCCATATACTTATATTTGTATTCTTAACTAGTAGTTTCTAAATTTGCTCATGTAAACATAGATTTTTAAAAGAATCTGGATTTTATAAGTTATCTAGGATGGTCAGTGTTAGAAAGAGGGGCTCCTGTCTTCAAACAGGAAGACTTACCATTATGCCTGCCCTGCTGGGAGCTTTCTAGCACAATTAAACCACCATCAACCTGCCCTCAATAAGCCTGAACTTAAAAAATGACAAAGCCTGAGCAATCAGCAGCCCCTTTAAGATACTTTATACCATATATGCATATCTGATATTCCTGGGAAAGCTAGCTGCACCTGTGGGATAAAGAAATACTAATCATTTCAACCCCATTACATTTAGGGAAGCCATGGTAGAAGATTTAAGGTTTTGTGAACTGCAAAATGAAATGGCACATTTCTACATTTGTATTTGTGGAGGGTTCCCATTTAGAGTGATGGTGGACTTGATTATTCATATCAACTATCCCACTAAAAGCTAAAAAAGCTAAACAAGATATAATTTTATATATTGTAAGAAAAAACTCTGAAATTAATCACAGAATCTACAATGGTGTAATTTTATAAAATTTTTTAATGGTTCAAACTTGAAATGCTCACATTAGGAAGTAATAAAATTGTGACAAATGCATTCACGTTAAGAGTATACCCCTAAAAAGATCTTACAGAAATAAGATACACATTTTTGTGCATATTGTTCTAGTTTCCACGTTCTACAATGCTCCAGATAGGAGATGTAATCTATAACGCCACCTATGACATATACCACCAGATCCCCTTTCTATGACAAAAAAATGTATCTCAATGTTAAAGAGATTATCAGCAGAGAAACTGAAACTTACTCCAATATGTGGAACTTTGGCGTGATACACTTAATGCAGTGGAAACCTGCCTAAATACCTCACGCAGCCCCTCCATCACCCTGTATTATGCAAGCTGCAACATTTCAAGCCAACTCCCTTATTTCACTAGTAAGTCCTGTCAACACTGAGGTAATAGA
The DNA here is from genome assembly GCF_009762305.2 of Zalophus californianus. NCBI lineage: Eukaryota > Metazoa > Chordata > Mammalia > Carnivora > Otariidae > Zalophus > Zalophus californianus. The sequence continues at coordinate 111,704,199 of NC_045603.1, read as the reverse complement.
ACTGGAAAAACTCATCACTCCACAATGATACTAAAATATTAGAATTTATTTCATTTGGTAAAAATTATATCATTGCCAAATAAAGCTAATGCAAATACAGTAAAATATGCAAGATTATGACTAATTCTTTTCTTGAAGAGGACTCTTGGGGAGCCTCAAATTCACTGTGCAATTGCTTAGGCATTCTTTTGCTCTTTCGACCCCTTCATGCCCCATCCCTCAAGTATATGGGGTAGAGGGGACTGCAGAGGCCAGAATGAAATGATCAGCATGCATTTATGCATTTGGTCTACTCTGATTTTATTCCCACAGGTTTTTCCTCAAACTGCTCCTCCAACGAGAGTGCTATGTTTTATTCATCTCTGAACTCCCAAAACTTAATCAAAGTCCCACATATAAAGTCATTCCTAATAGCTACTACATGGCAGGCCCTGGATTAGGAACTAGAGCCAGAGAAGTAAAAAAGGTACAGACCTCACCTTCACAGAACTTCATGGAAGGGGGATATTGGATATTGGCTGTATGAACTGAATCAAAGTAATTAAAGTCCAGTCAGCACAGCCTAACTGCCTGCCTATGTTCTTTTCCTCCACTGCCAACCAAGGCTTAGATGAGGAACAAAAGCAGGCTTTCTCTTCAGAAATATAAATGTGAGTCTCCAGCTCTGACCATTGCCTTGAGTTCCAAATTCATATATCCAACTGCCTATTCAACAAGCTGACTTACAGGTAGTTACAAACATTGATTGTATGGACTCTGAAGCCAGACTGCTGGGTTTTGAATCCTGGCTCCATCACTCGCAAGCTGGGTGATTTTAGGCAAGTTTAACCTTTTAACCATTTAACCTTTCTGTGCCTCTGTCTTCTCATTTGCAAAATGGGGACTATGACCCTAGCACATACAACTGTTGTAAGGATTAAATTAATTAATACATATAAAAGTGCTTAAAACCCTGCCTAGTACAGTTTATGCCTACAAAGTGCTTACTACTACCACTAGCTCTAGTATTACTGTTACTATGTCTACAAGGCATCTAAAACTTGTCCAAAACAGAATTCGTGATTTTCTCACCAAACCCCTTCCAACCTGCTCAGTCAATAGCGCTACTGTTCTCCCAGCCTAAAACCTAAGAAGTCGTGACTTTTCTTTTTCTTTTTCCTCACACTCCAGGTTAGTTAAATCCACACCAGTAGCTCTACCCTCAAAAATATATCATGAACTCGACCACTTACTATCATCTCTGCAACTACTTCCCCAAAGCCAAGACACCAGCATCGCTCCTCCAGAGTAGAGACACAGCCTCCTACCTCCCCATTTTTGATACCCCCCCAATGACCTTACAGTTAATTTTCCAACCAATAAAAGTAAAATCAAATGCTATTTCCTTGATATAAACCTTCCAGTGGTTTTTCTACCACACCTAGAATAACATTACTTTGCCAGAGCCCCCATAATCTGGCCTGGTCCTCCAACATTATCTGCCACCACTTTCTCCCTCCCTTGCTGTGATCAAATACTCACCTTGCTACGCCTTGGCCAACTCAGGCTAGCTTCCCCCTCAGACTAATGCTCTTTTGTAGCTCCTGTTGTACAGGATTGTCATCTGGAGCGTGGACTCTGAAGCCAGACTGCCCAAATTCAGATACTGGCTCTATCACATTTTAGCTGTACAACCTTGAGCAAAGCTTCCTGTGTGTGTTTCTTCTATAAAAATGGAGGTATTAGTACTTAATAAGTAAAATGTAAAAATTTAGTGTTTAGAAGACTGCCTCACATAGACTAAGCTCCATGTAAGTGCTTCCTGCTCTTATGATCCTTGCCTGAAATGTTTTTACCTCAGGCTCGTCCTCTCACTTCAATCGATTCAGCTGTCACCCTTTTTGGAAGGCCTTCCTTTAACGGACCATAGCTAAAACAACCTACCCTGTTCCCCCACTGTCATTCCCTTATCTTCCTTTACCTCACTGTATTTAATCACTATCTGAAATAATATTATGTACTTAATCTTTGTAGCCTGTTCACTGGAAAATGAGCTCCACCAGGTTGGGGACTATCTTGTCTGCTGCTCTATTTCTAGTTCTGACTCAGAATCTGACTTCCGAATAAACATACCACTTATCCAGGCTAGGGGACCTACGGGAATTTCTTAATAACAAGACCATACTTAGCCTTTCATTCTTACACTTGTGATCTCATTTGACCCCTGAAAAAGCAACAGCAAATACACCATCATCTCGCATTTTAGACAGAAAAAGAAAATCCCAAATTTGGGTGACCTGTCTTTGGACCCAAAGCTATTAATTGGTAGAACCAAAACTAGCACCCCTGCTTTCTGATTCTAAGGCTTCTCAAAGGAGGATAAACTGAATTTACAGAAATGTGATCTCTCAATCTCTGGAATGAATACTCCCTGAGATGTGTACAACAGCTTTCCCTTCAAAGTTCCTAACAAATACTTATCTCTAAACTTGAGAAGTGTTATAGTACTAACGCCTCAATAAGGTGCTAACCCTTGGCAAACCAAAACATTCAAAGTCAGATATGACGATGGGATAGTCCAAGTCCACACAGCAATAACCCCTAAAACTCAAGTGTATCCGTGTTGAGTATAACGTACTAGTTCCAACATGATAAAATCTTTCTCTGAAAAACCCAGCCAAGGGGACTTCATAATTGTCAAGAACATTGTGATAAGAGCACCAGACATTTCTCGATCCCTGTTCCACTAAGTTCAGTGACAACCGTTCAGATCGCCCATCAGACTCAAGTGTTGTCCATGATCAGATGGGGGATGAGTACGAGGGGCCTGAGGAGGCAGAACTGTTGAAAAAGGTCCCTACCTATAAGACCTTGGTTAAATGGCCATTGGCCACCCCATTCTCAGGATAACGATTGTTTTTTTTAAGCTTTTACCTAGCAAGTTTACATGCTTGTGTTACCTCCCATGTTCTCACAATGTTCCCGGTTCTGTGCGAATGACAAGTAGGCCAGAGGCTGCTTCACCTCCATTTTACACAAAAAGGAAACTGAGGCAGCAGGTGGTTATCTTTACAACTTGTCCTCAGCGATCTGGTCACTTGCAGGATCCCAAAGGAAGCCTAGATGTGGAGTCTCTGAAGAAACCCTCCATTCCAGACTTCACATGTCAAACTCCAGGGCTGAGGGGGAAGTTAAGCCCCTTCATCAGGGAAGGGAAAAAAGGGGGTCGCTCCCATTTGGACCTTCCCGGTTCCTTCCCTGTCCTCGCTCGCCGGCCCCTAGAAACCTCTCGGCCCGAGGGGAGAAGTGCGGGCCTGTCCCGCGGGGCGCGGCCTCGCCTCCTCGCACTCCCGGTCCCGCCCGCCCCAGAGGGCGCTCTCCCGCTCTGGGCGGGGACCTGTCCCTTCACCACGTTCAGCGGCTCCCCGATCGCCCAAGAATCAAACGCCCGCAGCCACCACCGACACCGGGAATGCGAGCGGCAGGACGAGCACCGCAGGCCCAGGGAGCTGCAGGAATCCTCAGAAACTTACAGTTTTCCTACAGCGTGCGCGTCACGGAGAGGTGACGTCACGGGACCCGGCGTTCGGGGAGGTCAGGCCGCTGGGCGCCCGGCCGCACCGCCCCCACGGCACCGCCCCCGTGCGCGACGGCTGGAGAGACGCCCCTTTCCTCGGAGGCCCCTCCCCCCGCCGTGGGGCGCTAGGCGCAGGCGCACACAGCCTGCGTGGCCACCTTCTAGGGCGGGGGCTGCTTGAGAGAGCTAAGCTGGAAGCCTGAGGCCGGGGCGGGGGGCACCAATGGAAGGGGGCGTAGACACACACCCCCGCCCTCACCGCCCCCTCTCCCCGGGAGCACAGCAAACAAGCTGTCGCCCAGGGGCTTGGAGTCGGACGCCAGCGTTGTGAGGTAGATTTTCCGCGGACATTGCCTCCCTTCCCTCACGTGTTCATTAAAAGTTCTCCACGTGTGGAAACAACCTTTTGCTCCCCATCAGGTGCCTGCGAGCACTCGGGCGGGAGGAGTCAGTTTTACGGGTCCCCGCTCCCATCCGGCCCCGCCCTTGGCTCCGCCCCAACCGGACCTGCCTCGGCTCGGCCCCGCCCACGCCGGCTAGACCCGTCCCCTCGAGGCCGCCCTTCCGGCTCCCGCTCCGGGCTCTCGCGGGCGCCCGCCTGCCCCGCCCTGTCCCGGCGCCACCTAGGAGGTTTTGGTGTCTCCTTCCTACTGGATTTCCCGTTTGGGCTCAGTGAAGTTACTTACAGGCTATGGTTCACCTCTATTAAATTTAACAAACAGTGGTCTGTGTAAACAAATATGTACACTTCTTGGCTAGTATGAACTTTCCACCACCTCCCACTCACGTGATGATACCTTCCTGTGCCCTGGGTCTCTGCCCTTCCTTCTGCTCTTCTTTAGGCTCTTAAAAATGACGAGTTCTGGTTTTAAAAGATGGCCCAGTAGAAGGGAAAATGAAGGCTCGAAGAACTAACACCAATATATTAACATTTTATTTCTGGCTTATAGGAGTCCTACATTACTCTCAGAAGCAGGAAAAATGATAAAACGTTTTGGTTAAAAGTGGCTCACACAAATCAGTCTTGGGGGAAAATTAATAGGAGAAACAGGCCTTGGAAATAGACCTTAAGGAGGAAATATTGAAGATAGCAAAGATCTCTTTTAAAAATGTATTTGGAATCACGACAAATGGCTAGATCAGGCATGGGATTTTGCCGGGCATCTCCAGTATAAATAAAACCTGAAACAATGGTTTGTTTACACTCTCATTGAAAATACTGTAGTATTTTCATAGGAAAGAATGATTACAGGAGAATATTAGTCTTTAGCTCTTGACAGCTAGCTGGTTAAAAATAAATATGTGTGTTATTCAGGAAAAATCTTAAAAGTTCTGAAAATTTTCTGATTTGGATAATATTCGTACATTTATGTTAATATAATTTTATACAAGATCTTAATTATTATCAAATGATGTAAGAATGCATAAATAATTGTAAGAGTAAAGTATTTTTCTGTAGAGCAGAGTTATAGAAAAATTAGCACTTTTTAAAAGTGCTACATATTTTTAAAATAATGATATTTATATTTTTCTTTGCAAAACAACAATTTTAAGAAAACTTTGAATTTTTTGTTGTTCACATTGTTCACATACTTATAAAATGTTTTATGTATTATCATGCCAAAAGTTAGAATTCTCTTTTGAAATTCCAGATATACCTGTGGGAGTGTTTCACAAGTAAATGTCATCTCTCATTTTTTGGAGTGGAAATGGTTAAGAAGTATACATCAAATTCATTAAATGTTCTTAACATAGAATACATTTGCCTCTATAAGATGGTTTGACAAGATGCCTTCTTTTTTCCCCCCATCTTATTATTCAGTATTTTTTTCCCTTGCTACCCCAAGGTTTAAAACAAAAACAAACACTTCCTATATTACCAGATGTAGGGGAGAAGTAATGTGGCCAAGAAAAGATTGACAAGCAGAAAGGGTACCCAAACAAAGAGGAACTTCAGGGAATGTTAAGTAAAAATTTGAGGGGATCTACACATTCAGATTCAGTCAAGTTCCTGTGACAAACTGGAATCTGATCTAAATAAGTAGCCAGGAGCTAGGGTCAAAAGTGTGTTGATATTAGAGAGAGGAACTCTAAGAAGAACTTCTTACTTTAAGAAAATAAAACCCCAGACATTCAATGGTTAGCACCAGAGGGACTAAGGGCCTCCACTCTGGCCCTTGGGTTTTCAGTTTCCACTGGTGGTTCTTTCACTTTGATATCTGCTGTCCCTAAGCAAGCTAGCCCCCAGAGCACTCTACCTCAGAACTCTTCCCTTGGTCCTACACTGCAAACTGAGAAAAACTTCACTCTACTACTAGGGAAAAACAAAAGACGGAAATAAAATGGCTACTATTTACCGGGTGCGTATACGTACCCAACCCTGCATTATCTCCTTAATCCTTGCAACTGGATATGAGATAAATGCTGCCATTGTCTCCATTTGATTCGCAAGACAAGCAGGGTGCCCAAAGCTAAGTATCTCACATCATGCAGCCTCTACGTAGCAAAGTCAAGATTTGAATCCATACTCCAGAATCCACAGTCATAACCATTGACCTGTATGAAGTTTCATATAACAATATAAGAAACAGAGACTCAGGGGCGCCTGGGTGGCTCAGTCGTTAAGCGTCTGCCTTCGGCTCAGGTCATGATCCCAGGATCCTGGGATCGAGCCCCGCATCGGGCTCCCTGTTTGGTGGGAAGCCTGCTTCTCCCTCTCCCACTCCCCCTGCTTGTGTTACCTCTCTCGCTCTTGCTGTCTCTCTTTCAAATAAATAAATAAAATATTAAAAAAAAAAGAAAAGAAAGAAAGAAACAGAGACTCAGTCCACGGTATATAAATTCTAGCTCCAAAAGACTGATACCATGGGTATCTTCATCACTATTCTGCAGCCTGTCTTTGCGTGGACACTCCTATTTCATTGTTTAAGGTGCTCATCATAACCCACTGAGTTGATTTTGTAACCATTAACAGATTGCCACCCTGAGAAACACTAATCAGAATCCAAAATATTAAAAAGCAGATTGTATCACATGTAATAAGGGTAATTTTTCCCAAAGCATAAATTTGGGGAAACTGTTGTTTCAGAATACACACACAAATGTTGCTATGCTAATGCAGTTCTTATTATGGGTCTCAATCAAAAAAGTGTGAAACACACTATTACAACCGCCCCTTGCCTGACTTCTACGCATATTTCTTCCTTCAGAATCAAGACCAAGAGAAACCAAATCCCACTCAGTAACCCCCTTGCATCTGTCTCAGCTCCAGGATCTGGTCTGAGAGCTCTTTCCAGGCAATCAAGACAAATAATCAGGTCATTTTTGCATCCAGAAAGACTCCTGTCTCCAGCACAAGCACAAAAGTGTACTAATAACTTAACAATATAATAAGCATCCATAAGCCAAGAGTTACACAGAATTAAAGAGAGATCGTTCTGAGAAGGGAGCAGAGATAAGGAGCTTGGTGGAAGGAAGACCCGAGACAAAGATTGGAGAGCTATGGAGGGATGTGTGATTTAAAACCACGTAATCTTTCACAGATCTGCTGGCACAGAGCTTGCAAAGTATTTCATATGTCATTTTATCAGCTCTTTCCCCCCCATCCCTTTATTTAGCTCATTCTCCCCATCCTTTTGGTCTCTTCTTAGCAGGAACTCCCTCTGAGAAGCTTTCCCTAAGCTACCTTTGCTCTTGGCCTTAAAAAGCATTTTAATTTCCTTCTCTGCTAGACTGTAAGCTCTGTGAGAGTAGGGACAATGTTGGTCTTGTTCAACCTCAAATCCTCTACTTGTAGCTGAATACCCTAAGTTGGTACGTGGGAACTACGCGTGGAGGGAGGAATGAATGGACAGATGAACTCAAATTTAAAGACAGGCTAGGTTTCTTACTCAAGATGCTAGTTGTTTTCTAAAAAGGGGGCACTGTATTAATAGAAATAATACTGAGAAGAAAAATCCTTAAGGAGAAAAAACATTTGGAATGGCGATGTAGCATATCATAGCAAAACACTGAACAGGGTCAGCTCTGTTACTAACTGGGTAGTTTTGTGCAAGGCCAGTAACTTCTCTGAGCCTTTAGTAGGCTCAATAAATGTTATTTGTAATGAATGTCTATAGAGTGTTACCCTGGGGGAACTCTGGGAAATCAGGGCAGGCCACCTGGAGCCTTATTTGCATGAAGTTCCCTGAAAGAAACTGACCGGCACTGGGAGCTGGCCATTAATCCTCTTAAACAAAAGATGTTGGACAAAGGCTTCCCCCAACAAGAGGGTGGAATGGGGGAATGAGGAGGGAAATGGAAGACAAGTAACTAGTGTCATTGCTCTCTGGAGCCAAGTTCATGATTGAGTACAGGGCCAGGTGCATGCTTTTGAGTATAAAGTTGAAAAAAATCAAGCTGCCTCTGTGTGTGTGTGTGTGTGTGTGTGTGTGTGTGTGTGTGTGTGTGTGTGTGTGTGTTGGGATTGGAGGACAGGGGAGGAAGATGCAGGAGAAAGAAGAGAGTGTCAAAAAGATTTACAGGGGCACCTGGGTGGCTCAGTCGTTAGGCGTCTGCCTTTGACTCAGGTCATGGTCCCAGGGACCTGGGATCAAGCCCCACATCGGGCTCCCGGCTTGTCGGGAAGCCTGCTTCTCCCTCTCCCGTTCCCCCTGCTTGTGTTCCCTCTCTCGCTGTGTCTCTATCTGTCAAATAAATAAATTAAATCTTTAAAAAAAAGAAAAAAAGGGCGCCTGGATGTCTCAGTCGTTAAGCGTCTGCCTTCGGCTCAGGTCATGATCCCAGGGTCCTGGGATCGAGTCCCACATCGAGCTCCCTGCTTGGCGGGAAGCCTGCTTCTCCCTCTCCCACTCCCCCTGCTTGTGTTCCCTCTCTCGCTGTGTCTCTCTCTGTCAAATAAATAAATAAAATCTTTAAAAAAAATAAAAATAAAAGATTTACAATTCCTCAAGGAAAAAACCTCACCTACTACAGCACAACCAGCAGGCAGAATGTTCCAGAAACAGGCCTCGGGGTCTTTGTGTATTCTGTTCTTCCTCCCTGGAATCTATTTTCTCCCTTATCTCTTAGAAAAGACCTACTCTTTCTTCAAGTTCAAGTTCTATCATTAATTACTTCTGCTAATAATTGCCAACATTAACTGAGCACTTGCTTAGATCTAAAGTTGAGTACTCTCCATGAAACCTTTAATCTTGACAACAATTTTTTCTTAGAGGTACAAAAACTAATGGTGCATCTTATAGTTGATGGCATCTTCCATTTAATAGCAAACAATGTGTTGTATTCCATTTTTTATGCTTCTTTCTCCCCCAATAAGCTGTGAATTCTTTGAAGACAGAGAGGAATTTACTCAACTTTGTGTCCTTAGCACCTAATGTAGCTCATGGCACATAAAAAACATTTGACAGACTTCTCAAAATCAGTTGAAGGAGGAATGTCATCTCCCTGACAGAGTAACAGGTAGGTGCAATCTAGGATAAAAGTCATAGACTGTTGTCACCAAAATTTGTGGTTATCCCCAAGACCTCATTGGCCTGGGAAAACAAAGTCACAACTTCCTCTGAGTTTTGTCCTAGTTAAGTTCTATCTGTTCTATGTGACAGTCCCGCTGGGCAATTAATTCAGCATGTCTCTTCTCCACTTGACAAATTGTCATTTATTATTTACCCTTTATGTTGGGTTCACACAATTTTTAACCAATTAAAGCAGTTATACTGAGGCCAAATCAAAGTAATATTTTAAAATCTGATTTTGCAAACTCAGATCCAATTGCATGTAGACTTTAAACTGGAGATGATATTCAGCTCACAGAGTTCTTTGATTTGTGTTTTTACATTTTTGACTTGACTATCAGGAGACAACACATTTTAAAAGCAAGCATTTGACTTCTTCCAAAACTCCAAAGCTTCAGTGATTTTGGCGCCCCACTCACCCAGGGCATTCATCGCTGGATTGAAACTGCCTGGTTCAGAGGCGCAGATGTTCCCCATTTTCCCATCACCCCACCTGGGGACTATTTAACCTACCTACTTGGCCCCTAAAGGCACTTGAGTTTATGACCGATCTTGAAAGTGAAAGGCTTGATCATTTAAGTCTCTAGCTCAAGAAGGATCATAAAACCTAAAAATGAATAACTTTGCCCAGAAATTCGGTAATGCTGTAAGCAAATTAATGATAGTCAATAGTCACGTTTTCCTTTATAAATAGAGTTTTCACAATTTTTATATCTTTCTTCTAGAGAAGAAATATTTTTGTGCACGAGGGATTTTCCAATACTATTTTGGTGTGTAAACAAAAGGGAAAAATATTTAAGAGAAATTGAAGCACAAAATACACAGGTTCACAGTATGGCCTGACACGTGTGACTGTTGTATTGATTGATTCACAGAATACACACTTACCCAGCATGCAACTTTCTTTCCCTGGCCTCACAGTTCTCTTGTGACACATGGGAGAAAGAAAGTGCGTATTTGTTAATTATCAAGTTTGTTTTGTTCTGTACCACAAAGGGGAGTCACAGTCACTTTTATATTGTACTTTAAACTCTGAGGCTATATAGAATGTGAGTAATTCATCAGTCTGTTATTTTGGTGAGATCCTCTTGTTTAGACATGTAGTAGGTACAGTTATTGACCTTGGTTAAAAATGACAGAAAAACCCCAAGATAATAGGCTTAAACAGGATTGGTTTATTTCTTTCATGTGTAAAAATGTCTGGATATAGGTGGTCCAGGACCAGTTTACCCATGTCAAATGTCAGGGACTCAGGCTCTTCCTGCCTTGTTGCTCGGTCATGCATGACCTACATTCCCGGTCACCTCACAGTACAAGATGTTAGCCTAGCTCCAGTAATCCCCCAGCATGCAGGAAGGATAGAATATTCTGCAACTTGTACTCCTCAAATCCCACTTTCTCAAAGAAGCTTTTCTCAGCTAATGAAGAGACTGATCTATTGATTTCTCTTCTAAATTCACTTAAAACCTGCTTATACTGGACTGTAATCATTTAAATACTTTAAAATGTATTTATGTTATGAATATTCTCAACATCTCTGTCATCATCATCGTTCTTAAATCTAGAACAATGATTCTCAACCCTGGTTACACATTAGAGTTGCCTGACAAACTCTAAAATGAAACACAGTCCTCAGGTGCCACTGGTGGTCCAGGATCCATACTTGGAGAACAACTGCAAAGGTGAAAGAAGACAAACAGCTGGGGGCTGGGGCTGGGGTTGTTAAGAGAGGATTCACATCAGTTGTAGGTTCTGTCAGGGGCTCACTTAGACACAGGGTCCTAAGGAGTATGTGTCAGGGAAGCTAGATCAGCCTAGGATTCTATACAGATGGTCCTGAGGCCAAACGTGATCCAGAGGCATGAGCCTGCATATCTGTGAATGGATGACAGAAAACCTTGGGCCAAGTTGACCAGAAGTGGCAGCCACCAGCGACTGAAGATCTAAGGCTCTTCCCCATTGTTTTTAGGTTTGTGTACAACCCTAAGAGAAGGAATAGGAGCCAGGAAGACAGATAGATAAGATAGATAGATAGATAATAGATAGATAGATAGATAGACAAATAGATAAATAGCATTTTCAACCTCTCTAGTGTGGAAGCTAAGTCAGATTGGATTTAACTTAGAAAAATTAAAGAAATGTGATGGTTCTTGTGACTCATCTCATGGAACAAAATTGTGGATGTGACAAAAGGTGATATATATGCAGGAAAATACCTTGTATTTAAACAATACTTTATTGTCATATATAAGTTCTCATGCTCTAATTATCCAATTATAACTACAAGGACAACCTTTAGAGTGAATACAAAGCAGAGAGGTGATGGGTAGAAATTTAGGATGATACCTGAAGAACCTCAGGTATAGATGGTGAAACTCAGAGAGAAGTTTGTGTTTTCTGACTCTTACAGTTGAGAAAAATGTCAAATATTTTCCTAGCTAGAGATTTTCCTTGCTATCAGTATCTCTTATTTATAGAAGCAAAAATATTTTTTTCACTTTAAAATTTTCATTCCTGCCATATCTATCCAATTAAATGGGCACTTACTACATTTTTACTTATATACACACCAAAAAGAGAAAAAAATGCAGGAAAAGAGACATCCATTTTATACTAAGTTGCTTTGAATTTTCCTTTCAGATATTACTTCTATAGCCTTTTTTTAAAATTTAAAATAGTACTCTTGTGTAAAATAGACCAGTTTCTTTTTATTATTATTTAAATTTTAGTTAATTTTAATACAGTGCAATATTAGTTTCTGGAGTAGAATTTAGTGATTCATTACTTACATACAATACCCAGTGCTCACCATAAGTGCCTTCCTTAATGCCCATCACCCATTGGGCCTACCCCCTACCCACCTCCCTCCATCAACCCTCGGTTTGTCCTCTATAGGTCTCTTGTGGTCCCTCTCTCCTCTTTTTCTTTTCCCCCTTCCCATATGTTCATCTGTTTTGTTTCTTAAGTTCCACATATAAGTGAGATCACATGGTATTTGTCTTTCTCTGACTGACTTATTTCACTTAGCATTATACCCTCTAGGTCTATCCATGTTGTTGTAAATGGCAAGATTTCATTTTTTTGATGGCTGAGTAATATTCCAGTGTGTGTGTGTGTGTGTGTGTGTGTGTGTGTGTGTGTGTGTGTGTGTACCACATCTTCTTTATCCATTCATCAGTCGATGGACATTTGGGCTCTTTCCATCATTTGGCTATTGTAGATAATCTTGCTATAAACATTAGGGTGCATGCACCCTTTTGAATCAGTATGTTTGTATCCTTTGGGTAAATGCCTAGTACTGCAGTTGCTGAATCATAGGGTAGTTGTATTTTTAACTTCTTGAGGAACCTCTATACTGTTCTCCAGAGTGGCTGTTCAACTTTGCATTCCCAACAACAGTGCCAGAGGGTTCCCCTTTCTCTGTATCCTTGCCAACACCTGCTGTTTCTTGTGTTGTTAATTTTAGCCATTCTAACAGGTGTGAGGTAGTATCTCATCATGGTTTTGATTTGTATTTCCCTGATGGTCAGTGATATTGAACATCTTTTCATGTGTCTGTTAGCCATGTGGGTGTCTTCTTTGGAAAGGTGCCTATTCATATCTTTGGCCCATTTCTTAACTGGATTGCTTGCTTTTTGGGTGGTGAGTTTGATAAGTTCTGTGTAGATTTTGGATACTAATTCTTTATCAGATATGTTGTTTGCAAATATCTTCTCCCATTCCATAGGCTGCCTTTTAGTTCTGTTGATTGTTTCTTTTGCTGTGCAGAAGCTTTTTATCTTGATGAAGTCCCAATAGTTCATTTTTGCTTTTGTTTCCCTTGCCTCTGGCAATGTTAGACCAGTTTCTTAATATGGGCTTGGTGATCAATTTACTAAGAGCAAAAAGGATTAAAACTACAGTTATCTAATTCCTAGATTTCCCTCCCTTTAACTAAAATTGGGCCATTTATAAAAAGCATGGAGACTGGTACACCATCAGTCCTCATTCAGTGAATGAATGCAGGTTATACAAAAGAAATTTTTCTGAGAAACAAGAACTAAATAAGCCCTAGTGACCATTTAAGAGCTATTCATTTATTTTTATGTTTCACTTTTTTGGGGGAGGGGGTAACACACATAGAATAAAATTCACAAGTAATAAATGTACAATTCAATGAGTTTTAACCAATAAATATAGCCACAGTCCCACCAAACAATTATGATATACATGTATTATGGAATATTCCCATCTCCCAGAAAGTTCCCTTTTACTACTTCGTGGGCAATCTCCTCCCCTCCCCTGACCCCTGGTACCAGTGATTCTTTTGTCTTTATATAAATAGTGTCATATAGATAGAATAAAATAGTGCTTTGTGTCTGGCAAGTTCTACCTAGCAAAAATGTCTGTGAGATTTACCCATGTTGTTGTATCAGTAGTTCAAACCCTTTTCTATTGCTGAGTAGTATACAATATTATGGATATATTATAGTCAATCCAGTTGCCTATTGACACACATCTTAGTTGTTTCCAGTTTTTGTCCATTATAGGTTAAACACATATCAACTTTGGGATCTAACTCTTATGTTTTCTTTTGTCTTGGATAAATACCTAGTAATGGGGCTGGATTTCATGATTAGTATATCCTTAACTTTATATGAAACTTTTAAATTGCTTTAAAAGAAAGCTCGGACTAAACTGAGGTCACAAAGATTTTCTCTTTTGATTTCTTCTAGAAGTTTTATAGTTTTAATTTTTATATTTAGGAATATGATTCATTTAGAATTAAACTTGTATAGTGTGGGGTAAGAGTTGAGTTTCTTTTTTCCCCATATAGATAACCAGTTGTTCCAGCACCATTTATGTGACAACTGTCTTTCCCCAACTGAATCACCATAGTACCTTTGGCATCATCCCTGACATTATCTTTTTTTCAAAAAACCCCATCTGAACTCTTCCTAACTCACCTTTCCTCACTCAAGGCCATCCTTCTCACTATGGTCAGATTTAGGCTAAAAAAATAAACCACCACCACCACCAACAACAAAAAAACATAAAGCCTCTGTAGTAGATTCTGTGACACATTGCTCAGATCCCTCTTCTGGATGGAAACATTTGTTCCAGCTTCTGGACATGTTTGTTGGTGATGGCTCACAGCTGTGTCCCTCTCCAGGAATTGCTCTCATCTGCAGGAATCAGCCTTGCCCAAGGCTATCCCTCATCCCTGGGGGCAGCTTAAATTCAGTGATTCTTAGTGGAGGCCTGGTGGCCTCACTTCAAGGTAGGACAACTCTGAATAGCCACTGTGGCTCCATGGGATCAGCTGCAACCTCTTGATGCATCTGCATCGAGGCCCAGCTTCCCCTCTTCCCGGTCCTCTTTCCCTTTACTCTCAAAATTATTCCCTATATAAGGTACTGTTCCCAAAATTATTCCCTACATAAATTGCTGCATGCAAATCTCAGGGCTTCTGTGACTATTTCTCAGAAAGCCTGACCTCTGAGCTTCTTAAAGCTGATTATGTCATTTCTCCGCTTAAAGTCCTTAGCCTACAGGACATACAAAGGCTTTCATAGGTTGGCTCGAATTCATCTCTCTCTCCTCAACTTCCTCTGTCACCATTGACTCTGTCCTTCAGACAACTTTATATATTTATATCCCCCAATTCCCCATTACTCACTTCTTTGCATATGAACTTCTCTCTGCCAAGGATAAATTTCCCACCTTCTGCTTATCTTTCTGTTCTGCCTTGGATCAGATGTCACCTCCTCTGGGAAGCCTTCGTAGTTTTTCTCACAGCACCAAATAACTCTTTATATAAGAATTTGCCATCTAATATTGAAACTTATTTATTCGCTCATCTGACTCTCATACTAAATTGTGAACTTCTCTAGGCAGGGACTGAATCCTGGGCCCCATGCCGTGGTGGATTATAGATTTTTCAATACATTTTTTGGTGAATAAATGAATAATATATACCAAGATAAGCTGGGCACTGTAAAAAAAAGTATTAAACATTTGGAAATTTTTGCCATATTTGGTTCATGGCATCTTTTATCTAGAATGTCATGTACCTTCTTTAACAGAGGCTATATATTTGTTCAATCTTTTTAAGATTCTGGACTACCAATGCTGATTGGAAACCAATCCGAGCAAACACATCAAGATGAAATGAAATCCAAACCTCAGATCTTTACAGTTAGTTCTGTTTATAAAAAAAGAGGACTGGGAAAGACTTGAGGTAGAAACACCAATGATTTTGGTGGGGGGCGGGGAAGAGAGAGAAAGGGAGAGGGATGGAGAGAGAGCTTATTAAATTGGACTGGCTGGTTAGAGACTGGAAATTTTCCTTCCTTTCCCAAGAGGCTTATTTTTTATCTTTCTTTTCCACACTGTGAAGTGTCAAATTAAATTGCAAAGTTAATTCTCGTCACTAAGGAAGGGATTCTAAATGTATTAATTAAGGATTACTGGCATTTTAATTTTATTCATGAGAATGAAAACTTTTTAATAATTAAACAACTATTTGTTCTCTTTTACGTATTTATATTATCATAGCGTATTACAATTTAACATCAATATATTAGACTCTAGTTTCCAGAGACTTGGATGACTATTTTAAAATAAGAGCTGTGCTTATTGATGTATTTGATTTTATGAATTATGATATTAGAATTCCCTTGAGAAATTATGTTCTCTCTTCTTCAGAGATGAAGTCCTTAACAGGATGAGATCTTATCTTGCAGGAAACCATGAATCCACTGTGGAGAAGAATGATTTGGATTTCACTCTGGTAGAACATGAAGTACCTTTTGAATTTTTCACTGTCGCTTTCAATGATTTATCTTATGCATGAAAATAAGCTTTAGCATTTTTCAAAACAGATGAACCTATCTTCATAGAAATTGAACAGTTGTTCTGCAGAAAAAAATCTAGGAGAAAAAAACAAAATTATCTCTTTTTGGTAAGGTAACAATGTAAAAACAAGTAAAAAAATGAAAAAAAAAGCAGTGTATCTTTGAAAATCCAGGTATTTAGTGATTATGTCAAAATTCATTTAAACAGTGAAGCATTCACTGAAAAAGTTGGAGCTGTCTTCTTTACAAATAAATGTTAAGAGGATTACAAATTCTAAATGATGAAATGTATTCTAAAGATAAAATTATAAATTTATAAATTTAAAAATAGGTTTCTTTTTCCAAATTTGCTTTGCCTTTTAACATTCAGCTTGGACCCCTCTGCTATTTTCTCTCAGTAAATAAGCTATTCTAGTTCACAGATAATATTAAAAAATAATAACCACAGAGAAAGGAAACAACATTGAAAGGTACGGTGCTTCAAGCAAAACGAAATTATAGGACTTCAAATGGCAGCAACAATCAGAGGTTTCTTTTTTAATTAAATCATGAGTTTTTATTAACAAAATAAAAGCCTTAGCTTTTTATATACTTACAGAGAAATTATGTGCATAGACTCACATTGTGCCCTTGTCACCTTGACGGACAGAGATTATTATTAACAATAGTGTAATACAGGCATACAGAGAATTTGGAATTCTGTCTCTGTTAAGATTTAGATCCTGCCAGTGGGTAGCAGCTGTTTTAAATTTAAGAGGACAGGAGTGGGTTAGCGACATTTTGTAAGAAATAAATGAGCCCTCAGCACACACCAATTGCTGGTAAATTCAGAAAATGATAAACATTCTTCCTTGAGCAAGAAAGCAAGATAGGAAAAGCACCTGCAAAGACTTATTTTCCAAAACCAAAAAGATGTTGCTGAGGAACAAAGACATTTGCTGAAATTTCTCCATTCTTCTCTTTTTACCCTTTTCCCCATATTTTATCTTTACACATTCAGGATCATCTCCTGATTTCAATTGTTTTCCTAAAATCTTAGAGATTTCAATTTAAATAACACAAAACAAAAAACAAAAAAACAAAAAAATTTTACAACTCTAAGATGTCAACTTCAATTTTAAAACCAAGAAAGGGTCCTAAGGAATTTTCATTAACATTTGCTCAACATCTTTTCTCCCTTTGGTCTATGTTTTCTTTTCCCCCCTCCGTGAAAATAGCATCAACATTTTTTAAAGGACCAAACAGCAAAAAAAAATCAATCAAACAAAAAATTTTTAAAAATTAAAAAAAAACTGTAAAGTAAGCAATACAATTAAGGGGTTGCTAACATTATATTAAAAATAGATAATATGTTTTATACTTTATCCTCGGGTTGGCCTTCCAGACGGTGAAAAACTTTGAACAAGCCTTTTCTGTAAGTCAATTGTAAAATACAAACTTTCTGATATTTTTAAAATATCACATAATTGATGTGAATGAGACAATTTATATTTCTTAATAAACCTAATTTAAAAAAAAACACTAATTCCCCTAAGTTGCCATTTTAATTTCCTGAAGTAGATTCCCATGTCTGTCACTTAACACCCTATAAACTAGATGTATTTATTTCCTTGTCTTTAAATCATAATTCCAGAAAATCTTTGAAAAGAAGGAGCTCATATTTAGAAGGAAAGTAAAAGCTGAGATAAAAATATAGGACAGTAATGTAGACTGTATTTAATATGGTCAAACTATAATTCTCTGACATAATTTAGTTTTAAGATTAGATGAATGTCATCAAAATAGTTTCCTGTGTTTGTGGTTTTCAAAACTTTGTGTAGGTTTTTGCCATCATCGGGGGTCTGATATGCACGCATACACACACACACATACCACAGAAGCTGAGGTATACAAACTGAATTAAAGTGGTAAAGAGGTATTTGAGATCATTTTCAGACTACATAATAAATTAAAATAGAGTCTTTTCTTAAATAAATCCAGCCCAAACTTTATAAAACTGTATTTTAGTAAAAAGATACATACTAATCATTCCTTATAATGCAAATTAGAGTTATAAACTTTAGAAAAGTAGGGAAGGTAAAATCAAAAATAGTGGTAAAAAAATTCTGATTATAATCTTTTATATTACTAAACCCAAACATGACATGACAACGTGAGAAAAAGATCCTTCAGGATTATTACTGTAAATGCCCAATCATCTCCCAAACCACATAAAATTAGAACCTAGAATTAAAACAACAACAAAAACAAATAGGGAAAAAACCCTCAGACTGCCACTTTAGCTTTGTACTCCTCTAATTTTGATAGGTTTTTCTTCCTATTGCTATTGGGATTGGAAAAAGTTTGTCCTACACTACTATTTCTATACAAAATATGAGTCTGTATATTTCTCCCTTATATTTCAAGGTCCTTGGTGGTAGAGGATACATTTTTACTTATCTGTCTGCCACTATTTTGCTGTGCACACAGATGATCCTTAAAATGCAATTTAAAAATTGCAAATAAATAATATCATGTCTTGTCCTTAAACTTAATCACAAAGACTTATTAACAGCTGCTTTGACGGGAAAATTCCAAGCAAGGCTAAGTCAGAGTTGGGGCGCCTGGGTGGCTCAGTCGTTAAGCGTCTGCCTTCCGCTCGGGTCATCATCCCAGGGTCCTGGGATTGAGACCCGCATCGAGCCCTGCATCGAGCCCCACATTGGGCTCCCTGCTTGGTGGGAGGCCTGCTTCTCTTTCTTCCACCCCATCTGCTTGTGTTCCCTCTCTCGCTGTGTCTCTCTCTGTCAAATAAATAAATAAATAAATAAATCTTTAAAAAAAAAAAAAAGCTAAGTCATAGAAATAGTTGCCAAATCCTTTAGCTAGTACCTTATAGGGGCAACACAACAACCTTTGATGTCTAGTTCAAGTCTTGAATCTGTGGGAGCAAAGCAGGAGAAGCCCTGAAGCCCCAAACCATGGAAATCCAATTTTGACCTTAACAAAAAGCATTTTGTTTAAAATGGTTTCATACATTAAGAATCTTTGATGCATATCTTTTATTAATTTGTCTTTAATCTTCTGGAAAGAGAAATGTTGATGTAATCTACATAACATAACACAGTAACTCAAAAGTACGCAAAAGTAATTATTGCTATTAATTAAATATTGGGAAATTTAAAAACTCTATGAAAACATGTTTAAGGAGAGAGGAGCAACAACAATTTACAAAATTTCAGGGTTCTGAAATGAACACATATGCCCTGAAAGATCTAGTTGAATTAATATTAAATGTATCTATTGTTGTATATTTTAATTTCTTATCCTTTAAAATATGTAAAATTAAAATTTATTACAGAATAAATGCTGATTTTCCAATGAGCAGACTTACTTTAAGATCTATTAAATGTGTTTATTCATTCAGCACTTATTAGTCGTATGGTCTTGTGTGATAATGACTAAATAGGAGAAAAGTATCAGTAAGGCATTGATTTTCAAGGATTTTTTAGTTTAATAGAGACAAAAAGGTAGTAAAAAACAAGTAATAACAATACATGATATACAATTCCAAGTTTTGTTCAGTTTCAGCTATGAACATAATTTCTAAATAAACATTTGGCAATTCATATTTGGCAATGTAATTATAAGTCATGATCAAGTAGGTTTGTTAAGTGAATCAATATATCCGAAGTTCTTAGAGCATATGTAGGAAATGCTACAGAAGTGTTAACTAATAGCTATTTATTCCAGAAATATAAAGATGATTCAATGTTATGAAAATATCTAGCTTATTACATTAACAATTAAAGAAAAAAATGTATTCGTCAATATATAATAGACACATTTGATCAACTTCAGCAGCAATTAACCAAAACCCAGCAACCACATGCTAAAAGGTGAGTGGTTACAGTTATCATCATTCAAATCAGAAAATATATAAGAAAACCTGCCTACTTTATCAATCAGGGGTCAGTCAGGAGGCAGAAATCATACCAGTTATTTTAGCAGAGAGAGCTTAATATAAGGAATTATTAACTAGGTGTCAAATTATTTACAAGGTAGTTTTAAAAAGAGAGAGAACTTGGAATCAGAGGTAGCAATTGCAGAAAAAACCTACCATCCTATGATTGGGTGGGAGCAAGAAGAGAGGTTGCATTTATGAAAACTTAGGAGCTTGGAGAAGGGCCCTTGTGTAAATGAAACTCAGACATCTGGTACTTCTGAGTGAGGGCAGAGGAGTACAATGAGGTGACTTCTGCACATACTGGAAAACCTTTTATGGGATTCTCCTGCTGCTATTGGAAGGAACTGCTGACCAAGATGAATAGGTATTGGTGAGATGACAGCCATAAGAACGGGGAGCAAATAAGAAGCTCCCAGAAAACAAATAGGAAGGAACAAGTCTTTCTTCTCTGGCCTGAGATCTCCCAGCAGTTCTTCTATCAGCAGAGATTAACAGGGAACCACCTTGCAACGCAAAAACATGGTTTGCAGAGTTCCAGTTCTGGCATCAGAAGTGGAGCATCAAAGGGTAGGTCTGGAACTAAGAGATAACAGCTTAATAAGTGGAATATTTACTGTCATCATTTTTATTCAAAACTGTTTTTGGAGATTTAGGCTAAGGTAAGAAAACAAAATAATCAATAATAATCTATATAAATACTGGGCAAAAAAAAAAAAAAGGAGAAATCACTTTACATGCAGAAGATGTTATACCTAGAAAACCCAAGAAAATATAGTAAATTATTTTTCTAAGTAAGAGCATTAGATAAGGTGGCAGGATATAAGATAAATATAAAACATCAGTGGATTTTTCTCTGTACTTTTTGCTTTGGTTAACTTTGTGGTGCAACAAGACAAACCTAATACTGCAGAGGCATACAATCGCAAACATTTATTTCTCACTGACATTACCTGGGGGCTGAGGGTTGGTGTTGGGAGACACTGCTCCCTAAGTCTCATGTTCCTACATGTCTTTTTGGGTCTTGAAGTCCCTGATCATTTTTTTACCCAGCCATTTGTTAGGGCTGTTTGCAGTGGGCAACCTTGAGGGAAGAGATAATTTCTACCTCTGGGACAAAAAGCAAGCTTGCCCAAGGCTTGCCATAAAATGATGGACTTTCAAGTTCAGTGTTCCTCTCCTGTAATGCAACCTACTATTTGTTCAGGCATCTAACTGAGCCCCTTCACATCATCAATGTGGGAATGGAGACTCAGGGAAGCAACACATCACGCTGACATTTGGATACTGCTTTTGTTGTAATAGTTTTTGTCTCTGACCCAGGAATTAAGTGTCTTCTGTCAGTGTCCATGAAACTAGCAAGGTAACATCTTAGCCTCAAAGTAGGTAAAATACGAGATCTTTCACAGTTCTTGACAGTTGGCTGCTCTTCTACTCTGAGCTATGGGTTGGCTGCAGGTCTGCTTCACAAGCATTCTCATTCCAGGATCTAGGCTGAAGGAGCAGCTCCTATCTGGTCATTCTTATGCCAGAAAACAGAAGCTCAAGAGGCCAAGTGAAATCACACAATTGAATTTAGAGCTTCTGTTTGGATGTGTTTATGTCATGTTCACTCATATTCATTGGCCAAAGGAAGGGATATGGCCAGCCCAGTTGGGGAAAGGAAGTATGCTTCATCTCTAAGAAGGTATTGCAAATTACATCCAACAGGCATGGATGTATAATCTTCTTACCATGGAGGGAGTAGATAATGACCATCAATACAATTCACCATACCAGTGACAACCAGTTAACTATAAATAGAAAATAAAACACATCTTTTCATGATAGCAAAAACAAAAAGAACAACACAATTAAATTTAACAAAAAATTATAATATCTGTATGAAGAACTTTTTATCTTGAAAGACATAAAATAAAATCTCGATAAATGAAAACTTACACCATGTTACTAGATGGAAATACAGTATGATTAAAAATTCTTTCTCCAGGGTCCCTGGGTGGCTCAGTCATTAAGCGTTTGCCTTCTGCTCAGGTCATGATCCCAGGGTCCTGGGATTGAGCCCCACGTCAGGCCCTCTGCTCGGCAGGAAGCCTGCTTCTCCCCATCCCATTCCCTGCTTGTGTTCCCTCTCTCGCTGCCTCTCTCTCTATCAAACAAATGAATAAAATCTTATAAAAAAATTCTTTCTCCATTTTAATGCAAATTGAATTAGAATCTCAGCTTTTGGTGTTCCTTAAAATGAATTATATGTCTGTGGATGGACGGGCTGGATCATCCATGAGAAACCCTTAAGTGATAAAGCAAGTTGCAAGAAAATATGCAATACAGTACTATTATAATATAAAAACACTACATGATTGTGTGTTAACATAAATATAAATATGTATGTTTGTAGGAGTATGAAGAATAGGGTGGATAGATAGCCTGATTTACATCAGAGGGATGAGTTTGTAAGGACAGTAGGGGAATGACTTTTCTCTTTACATATCTCAGTATTGTTTGACAATTGAGTTTATTCCAACAGCCAATCAGGAAAATCAGAGAATCATGAAAATATTTTAAATCTTGTCTAAGTCTCCATTAAAAGGTGGCATGTTTTAGATTGTTGACTTAAGTTTATGTATAGAATGAACAAATAATTTGCTCATTGGGCTCAGGGAGACTAGGCAGCCATCTTCTGCTTTCAGCATCACTTTAGTCTTCCAAATTAGCTTGGCAGTCTTGAAAATGTGCCTTGTTAAAAAAATTGTTTTGGGGGCACCTGGGTGGCTCAGTCGTTAAGCGTCTGCCTTCGGCTCAGGTCGTGGGATGGAGCCCCGCATCGGGCTCCCTGCTCTGCGGGAAGCCTGCTTCTCCCTCTGACCCTCCCCCTGCTTGTGTTCCCTCTCTCGCTGTGTCTCTCTCTGTCAAATAAATAAATAAAGTCTTTAAAAAAAATTGTTTTTTCTATAAGACAGCCGAAGATGGCAGCCAAAACACAGATCTAAGGAGGCTCACTTATATATCAAGGCTAGATCTAGGTTTAACTTATATATCAAGGCTAGATCTAGGTTTATTGCAAACAAAGGTATAACTTCCTCAGTGTGTTTTATAAGTAAAAACGCGAATCAAAGGAACCATGTTGCATCTATTTCAGCTTTAATGATATTTAAATCAAATTCACACAAACCTTATTTTTACATGGGTAGCCTTTATTATTAGAGTGCAGTTCTCTGCAGCATATGATATTAAATAATATCAGAAAACGTTTAAAGAAAAAAACTGTAATAACTGCGAAGACTTTGTATAAAGTAGTCTTTTTAATCACTGGAGGACTACACAATGCTGGAGAAATTTTCAGGGAACGCTGGTTTCTGAACACTGCCAAAAGTTCATCTGAGAGGACATTTTGAAGCTTTTCCAGAATTGTTCTTTCTATAGTCAGGTTTTAGAATGTCTAGCCTGATGATATCACACATTGAATTTTGTAGAAAACTCAGTCATTCCCTTTTCTTACTATTAGTTTCATGTATCTTATGACTGCCCCCAAAACTTTGGGCTGCACCATGTGTTGATGCATGACCTGTGGTTAAATATGGCACAGAAGAAAAGAAGCTGTTTCTCAAACCTTTTGGGCTATAACTCAACCTAATAATATCTTTGAAGGCCTGTCAAAATTCTTCTGAACAAATGAGCTTTAAGAAAAATATTGATAGGAATGTGCACTGACGTTGCTCCAGCAACACAGGATTCATAGTGAGGAATTCCACAGGTGAAAAAAAATCAGAATTATTCACTACTAAGCACCTAAAGACCCTACCCAGCAATCTATGAGAATTATTCATATTATTCATATCATTATCAACGTAGTTGACCCCATGAAAAGTACTGGAGTTATGTTTTACTTTGTGATTATTTGGATGTTCATGACAAAGTACTTATGCTCTATCCTGAACTTTATTAGTTATCAAAAGGAAAGATATTTGGCTGAAGAATGTACAGGCCTTATTTTTAGAACCTCAAGGAAAAACTAAAGTAATAATTTTCATTGGTACTTGGCATATTTGGCAGATACATTTGGAGTTTTGTACATAGAACCTGACATTTTAAAAGGTAAACACCAATATTAATGTGTGTTAAGTATACTTCAGGCAGTTATAGCCAAAATCCAGCTATAAGGAGAGCAAATCGTTAAAAAATGGTCTCTTTTCTGACTTAATTCTTGAAAGTGATTTCAAAGAAAAAAATGTAAGATGTCATTTAGTCTGCCTGCAAGATAAATTCAGGTAATATTTTCCCTGAATTTCCTATTGTGGCAAAAAATTCCATTTGGAAGTTTAGAAGGAAATTTTTACTCACTAACATATTATATTGTATTTGCCAAACGATCCCCAAGAGGAGATTTGGGGAATCAAATCTGACCTAGCTGTAACTTCCAGAAAATAATTTGGAAAATTTTTGGATAAAATACGTTCTTATTTTACCCAAAATAAGTAAGCAGGCCTGCATGCCCTGATCCAATTTTCATTCACTCTTCTTGTGAAACATTTTTCTTTAATTTTTATATTTCTGCCTATGAAAACAAAGTAGCATGATAGCCCTGATGTTAAAAATGGCCTATGTTGTGTTCTTGCTTCCAAACTCTTTTTTCCAAAGAAAGCTCAACAGCAGGCTCGATATTCACATACCACCACACAACTAAGAATAAAATGTAGGCCCCAAGCTAAACATTAATTTTTTCTCTTAAAATACATTTGCTTTTATTTATTTTAGTTGTGATGTTTAATTAATTCTACCATTTAAAATGGAATCAAAGGAAACCACGTTTCAAACAAAGGAAGTAGGTTAAAGTGATTCTTGTCTCATTTTTTGCTACGTCAGGGGATGCACTGTCATCCGTGCTAATAGAGAGCTGACCTCAATTCCCTGTCTATACTGTGTATTTTATGCTTATGGGTCTTCTCAGATTATGCTTTCCTTTCCTGGAATTCACTTTTCCTCAACTTATTAGCTAAGCTAATTCCTCCTTGTCCTTCGTATGTCAGATCAAGTAACTCACTTGCTCTAGAAAGCTGGCTTCCAATGGAGTAGCCTTTCCTGTATTCTCCACAACACCATGCTCAACCTTTTATCTTAGCAGTTTCCACAAACTGTGCCCACCCCGCTTCCCAGGGCTATATTTTATTTGATTTTCTATGGGGCAGCCCCTAGTAGAGGGTCTGTTGAGTGCTAGTTTCTCAATCTACATTGGTTGCCCAGTATTTATAAATAAATACACCCGGGTATACCTGTCACAGAGAGTAAGGACAGAGGAGCTAATGGTTAACTAGGTAGTGGGGCTAGTGGGCAGTCAGGAAAAGCTATAGGGTGACACCAAATAGGATTCGAAAACTGAATAGGGTGTGCTGCACAGAGGGGTATACTGATAAGAGCATGCGGGGAGAAAATCTCAGGCAGGGGAAAAGCATGTATAGAAAGGGAGAGGGGAGTGCCTGGGTGGCTCAGTCAGTTAAGGGTCCGACTAGACTTGTGATTTCAGCTCAGGTCATGTTCTCAGGGTCTTGAGATCAAGCCCCACATCGAGCTCTGTGCTTAGCGGGGAGTCTGCTTCTCTCTCTCTCTTCCTCTCCCTTTCCCCTCCCCCTGCTCTCTCTCTCAAATAAATAAATAAATCTTAAAAAAAAAAAAAAGAAAGGAAGGGAGGGAGGGAGAGGGGGTATCAAGAAAAGAGGCAAAGAAATATGAGGTTTAATGCAATGGGGAGCCTGTGGGGACTGCGGTAAACCAGAGGTACATACCTCATTTAATGGTGGTGGGGGAGGTATTTTATAGACTCTTCTCATGTACGAATTTGGAGCCAATATTATCATCTTTTTTTTTTTTTTTAAGAGAAGCTAGAAGTTGGATACAGAATCTCCCAGTTTTTAGATATTGGTAAGTAGTAATTTAAAGTCTTAACATAGGCTAGAAACATAGTCTTGGGCCAAATATGTCCAACAACTTCCATTTTATGCCCATCACAAGAAGCATGGAACCCATGGAGAACCTGCTGTCTTGACAAACCCGGTCAGTGGGCAGGTGGTGATGCTGGAATTGTGTAGAAGCATCCATTTGATCTCTGTGGCCTTTCCTAGTGAGCAGCACTTTCTGATGAGAGTGTGTCCTCATTGTGAAGTTCTCTATCAGTGTGAGAGTACTGCTGAATTTGTGGAGAACCCTGATGCATTTCACACTCACGAGTGGAATGGAAAGATCTGGAAAAAAATCACCGCAGATAGTTTCACACTATAAATAAATCGCCAAGAGAAAAATGTAACGGGGAACAATAAGAGGCGAGAAATTTGGGGGAACACCCACAGTCAGGGCACTTGAAGAGAAGAAAAGGGGTGACATAGAACAAGGAAAACAAGGAAGTTTGCCACGGAAGCTGAGAGAGGAAGGCCAATGAGGTCATTTATCACAATTATGCTTACAATACTTAGTATGTTTGTTTTTATCAATAAAATGACATAAAAAGTAATTTTAATGACTACTAAATTATTTCTTCTGTATAGGTTCAAGAGTTAACATCCCTGACGAATAATACCGTATGAGAAAAGGGATTTGAGGCTAGTTTCACATCTGCTTTACTTTAACCTTTCTACACAGGAAAAACAGTCCTGATGATTTTGCCCAGTTTCTAAACTTGGAATTGTCTTACATGGAACTAAAAAGCCCTCACACACAATGACATTAATCTCGTGGTGTCAAAACTTTTGGAAACCTGACACGGAATTTTCTTCTTAGATTTGAAATTTACTTAAGAAAGATCTAGACCGAGTACACAAATATGGGAAACGTTCAACCTCATTAGCAATCCAAGATACAGAAATAACAGCCTCAGGAAGACAGCCTTTAATAGTTTGGAATATTGCTGGTTTCTGGTGCCGGCTGCTTTGTTGTTACTTCCACTCTGAAACATTGTTGCAGGTAGGACAATTGGGACAAACCTTATAAAAAACAATCTGACAATGCATTTCAAGAGCCACCAAAGATACCGGCTCTGTATTTTTTGGAATTGAATCTGAAATCTATAAAGGAAGAAAAAAATGACCCCTGTAAGGGTTTTTGTGCCACCTTTATTTACAAGACATTCAGTGTACCTAGAACTGCTATTAATTAGTTTAGTAGATCGTCGGAGGCTTTGTGTCCCTAGAAACGGAGCCTGAGATGAGGATTGCTGTGCAGTGATTTAGTGAGAGCCCCTGCAGGACAAACCTACAAGGAGGGGAGGGACCCGCCCTGCGGCTGAGGAAGAAGCAAGGTGAATCCATGGTTTCAGATGAGGTCTAGTCTCAACTTGAACCCATCGGGAGCTATGGAGTACGAACAGCACACAGCACTGACCCACCTTGGACAAGGCTCTGGCCCTCTGCACACTGCCAGTCACTGGCTGAACATCATCTCTGGGGGAAAGGGCCTTATCTTCCCTGGACTTCCACATGAGGCACTTCCTATCAACCCTGGAGAACGTTCAGGCCACAGAGCCTGAGGAAGGATGCATTGGCCACGTAACAGGGGTCAGGACACTGGCAAACACCCCTCTCCTACCCAAGTTGGAGAGCATAATTAATGTGTGGAACCCAGTTACATTTATAAAATCTAGTATTCATCTAGGGCAGATCTCCTGGACTCCAGTCAGGTTTCCTCAGCCTAACCTTATCCCTTTTTCTTCTCAGAAAATCATGCCCCTTTATCTGAAAATGGTTTCTTCCAGTGGGAGCTGCTACATTGTTTCTCCCATACTTCCCATCCTTTGTCTCCACCCCACCTTCTGGCCCACTCTGGTCATAGATGAATGGCTGAAGAAGCCGATGAAGATAAAAAGGAGACATTGGGAGGTGCCAGGAGGAAGTGTGGTTTTTTCCTAGTTCAAAAGTTGGAGAGTGTGTCTGTTTTATTTGTGAGTGCCAAGCCAGTGTAACACAACAACAGAATGGTGAGTCAGAAGCTTGTCCAGTCTCCTTGGGGAGCATCGGTCCTATTCCGGTTTTGGCTGTGGAGTGAGTTTCAATGCAAAAAATGTGCTCCTCCACACACCCCTTGGAATGGTACAGGTAGTGGGGAATCAGGCTGGCCTCTTGCATATGGCCTCTCAGCCTTAGTTTCTAATCCTAATCTTGTTGTTTATCTTCAAGGGAATTTTAAAGAGAAATTGGAAGGAATCTCACAGCTATCAGGCCCAGCCAAGTCTTCTGCCAAGTTCATTCAGAAGGATTTTTAAATGGAAAAAAAAAAAAAGTATTTGCACATTTGAAAGCTTTTTTGAGAGTTCTTTTAAATTGATGTCTTCTTACTAAAGACTCCGTGTTTAAACCAGATATTCTTATTTCTACACACACTTTAGAAATAAGTGATAAATATGCAAATTCAAAAGTAGTAAATGAAAAGCCCTGAGGCCTTTCCAGCTGATGTCTCAAAAATATTCAAGAGACAAGGGGATCTAATGTAGTTATAGGAGAGAAGGAGAGAAGTGCAGAAATGCAGGAAAGACCAAAATGGTCAAGTCCTTATGTTTTTAGTTAAAACCTCTGTTCTACCACCAAACGTCTGTGACCTTGGACAAGGTACTTTATCTTTCCAAGCCTCAGTTTCTTTAACTATATAATGGGAATGACAGTTCTTTCCTCACTGTGGCAGGATCACGGTGGTGAGGGCCATGTGCATCCTACAGGTTCTTGAGTCCAGTTGCCTAGCTTTCAATGTTGGCTTTACCACATACCACCTCTCAATGACCTTAGGCACATTAGCCTCTCTGTGCCTCAGCTTCCTTTCCTGAAAAATAAGCACAATAAGGGTCTTTATCTTCAAGGGGGCAATTGGAGGATTAAACAAGTTAATGTCACTGAAATAAGAATAAGTTAATATCACTGAAATATAAATATAAAGATAAATATAAAGATACTTGTTTTAATTTATAATATAAAATAACATATTTATAAATATATTTATATATGTACATATCATAAAATAATATGTTTATAAATATATAATATATAAATATATAATATAAATATATAAATAATATATAAATATATACCTACATGTATATATAAAATAAATATAATATAAATATAAAAATAAGTTAATGTCACTGAAAGAATACTTGGCACACAGTATTAAAACAGCATTGGCAACTCTTTTGTTAGATATAATCATGATTTTTAAATTAAATAGTGTATCTAAAGAAAATAAGCAGTCCATAAATGTGATAGCAAGGATTTCATCTGAATATATTTTGTAGCAAGAGGTATATTCTGTATGAACACCAGCTAAGTTTTTCTGATTTGATATCATCATCGTGGGCAAATGGCTCACATCACATGACAAGGTAATGGAGGCCTGACGTGTAAGTATTGACAGGTCTCTCTACGTTCATATCATTAATATGGTGTATCTTCATTTCTTTTTCAAAGAATAAGGGTGTTCGGTTGGCCCAGTGGTTAGAGAACATTTCTTTTTCAAAGAATATGAAATATTCTCTCAGCATGATGTATGATACTGTCAACACTGAAAACAAAATAGTCACTAAGAAACAGCCTTTAACAAGTCAGTCCTCCTCCCCAAGAACAGCAACGAAAGAAAGAAGGAAGGAGAGAGGGAGAGAGAGGAACTATGACAGTGAACAAAGAGGACATTAAAGTAAAACAAAAACACTTTCATAAACATATGATCTCCATGCAGCTCAGAAACTGAAGTCTAGATGGTATTCCAGCTGATCATAGAAACTAGTCAACATGGAATCCGTGCTGCCCAGGGTGAAAGGTATTAGAACATCATCTCATTTCCAGGCAAATGACCATCTAAGTTTTCCTTTCGGTAATTTCAAGACATAAAGTAAGGACTTGAAATCCATTTACAAAGATAATGTAGACACATTGAAATTAAGGTGTTGAAATGTGTCTTCAAGGTAATGATAATAATACAGTTGTTTCTGCTCTAATGTGTTATGTGTTTCCTTACAAAACTATGCTGTGCCAATTGGTGTGCTAAAGTAACTGAGTTTCTGGAGAAATAAGGTTGGAGCAGGCCACTCAAGAACTATGCAACTTTGTAACCAGAGCAGTATAAAAACAAAAATTGGTTCTTGGAACAATAACCTCAAGAGCCTAGTTAGACAGCTCTCAGGGAGTCCAGAAAATGCCACAGCAAACAAACCAGTGGCAGTGCTGGGAACATTTCCACTAGAACAGAGCTGGCTGGTCAGCCACAGGGCAGGTGGGGGAGGCTGGGGGCCCCTGAAGGGGGCTCCCAAGGCTCCGCTACCTTCCCCAAGGTGATAGCCACACACGTGGGTCTTCATTTCTCCAGGGAGGGTGCCCTGGAGACCAGTGATGTTCATTTTCCTAAAAATCCCATTTATAGGTTCCTAGTGGTGGTGTGGTAATCAAGCTGTTTTCTTTTTCCTTTTCTGCTGGAGGTGACGATTCTATTGCTGCTGTAACGGTGCCCTTTGCCCAGAAAAAGATCACGAACCCATGCAATTTCCTGGTCCTGCCAACCTCATTTCCTATTGGTCAATTGCATGCAAGTCAATTTGCATTGTAGTTTACCCAATGTGGCCAAAATGGTTTTAAGAAATTTCATACACTTGGGGTGCCTTGGGGGGCTCAGTCGGTTAGGCGTCTGCCTTCGGCTCAGGTCATGATTCCAGGGTCCTGGGATCGAGTCCCGCATCAGGCTCCCTGCTCAGAGGAGAGCCTGCTTCTCCCTCTCCCACTCCCCCTGCTTGTGTTCCCTCTCTAGCTGTCTCTCTCTCTGTGTCAAATAAATAAATAAAATCTTTAAAAAAAAAAGAAATTTTATACACTTTTAGAAAAATTGTAAAGCCATCTACTAAGAAACATGTTGCTTCTGACGATCTGAAAGAGAGCCTTGGGATCAATTTGAATTCAAGTGGTGGGGATCTGTGAGGGAACTGAGAAAAACACAGAAGTGAGGCTGATGGAGGCAAGCTAATCATAGTGAGCAGCTGTGAGGAAGTGTTTTGTTACCTGAAGCAGGAAGGAAGGGAGAGCATGCTGGACAAACAGCACAGCTTCCGGGTCTAGCGCACTTGGTGCTGTCACCTGCCACTTCTTGTTCCTTACAGATGCCAGCCCCAAAAGTCCTGTGCTTTTCCCGCTTTCATACCAGCCCCGGCTCCTGAGAGGAAGAGAGTGTAGCCTTCTTTTGGTTTAAAAAAAAAAAAAAAATAGATCCCGGAAGAACAGTTGGATGGTTTCTCTAGGACATAAAGGGATTTTTCTGGGGTTCTTTGGGAAACCTGAAATCTATCATTTGCGTTGTCCCGATGTCCTTCTCTCCTGGGGAGGTGGGGCGGGCAGCGGGGAGTGGGGAGCATGAAATGAATAAATGAACTGGAATAAGAAGAGGGACTGTGGACCAGGGAGACCAGCAGTGCTGAGGACGAGCAGCCCCGGGACTGGAGCTGCGGGGCTTTGGGATGGCCTCGGAAGAACAAGGAGCTTGCTCGTTAGCATCCGGGCCTCTCAGCTCCAGGGACATGACGAGGAGCCTGAAGGAGCAAAGTGCCCTGGGACACTTTGGACTTAATTTCCGCGGGTCTCCATTTGCCCTTTTTACCCCCAGCCTGTTTCCAGCTCTTTCCAACTTCAAAAGGATTAAAGGATTGTGGCTTGCTTCAGGAGTTGGAGAGTAGGAGGGTATTTATTGTTGATCCCCAGGCTTAGGAGCCAGAGGAGGAAGGAAACCTTGATCCTAAGAAACAGGTGGGTACAGTGGAAATCAAAGCAGTGGGACAAACCCAGGAATTCTTGGGGAAAAAAAGAATTAATTGACCCAAGGCAAAGAAACAGCCTAGGGAACAGCCATCTGGAAGCTGAGCCCCCACAGCGACCCCATTTCCACCCCATCCTGGGGAGCCCCTTCTTTAGGAAACACTCGCTAGGTACTGGGAGTGAGAGGTCCCTATTCCCATCGTCTAGGAAGTCAGGGAAGACTGAGGAGTCCCTAGAGCCTTCACTCAGGGAAAAGAGACTCTGGAATCCCACCTTAGAACTGGAGGGCATTTTCCAAAAGAAATATTGAGGTATGTATAAATACAAATAATGTAACAAAGTAAAAACATGCAGGTTCCCAATTTTAGCTCAATATCGTTACAGGATGAGGTGAATGAGAAAGACAGGATGTAACAGGAAAGACTGGAACTCAGATATATTGGAGGTGATTCTTGAGTCACCAGGGATGATGCCTGGCTGTGACCCAGTATCGGTGCCCAGAAAGTCTGAGCTTCTGGGGTGAGGCCCAGGAATCTGCATTTTAACAAATACTATAAAATTTTTAACATTCTTCTAGAGATTAATATTGGAGAACTACTGGTTTACTATCTAGAAATTTGGGTGCCTGGATGATAAATGAGAACAAGGATCCAACTGTTTTCCAGAACTATGAAGACTGAGCATCCACAAACAGGCCATAGTATTATAACTAAAAAACAAAACAAAACCAAACAAACAAAAAAACCCTTATAATTGCAACATCCCTAACACACATAATCATTACTTTACTGCATGATAATTAGGCATGTGAATCTGCGGACCATGTTACTTTCAAGCATTTCAACCCAGCATTTCTGCAGTCACTGGGGGAGAGGCATGAGCTCCACAGCTGAAGAACACAGGCTCTCACTAGCATAGGCTCTGGGTGGTTAGGTGGGCTGTTTCCTATAGTTGAGATACCAGAGAAATGAGAAGTCATAACTCATCTCTTCCTTTCCTGGATAGAAGGTGGAGCCAGCCGCCACCTTGGCCAGCCACCATCTTGGTTTTCTTGTCCCATGTAAGTGTCATCTTACAGTCCTAGCTCCCTGATTCCTTCCCAGAGGCTCAGCACAGATGTCATTGAACTTCCCAGGGCCCTGGTTCTCCCTCCCATGGCTTGTCTGGAGTGGGCAGTGTGGGATGGCCATCATGGGCAGTACAGGAGTGAAGATATGTTCAGGACTAGCCAATGTTCTGATGCACTGCGGCCATGGGGACCAAAATGAAATTCCAGCATTGCTTGTGGTAACTCTGAAAGGCTGAGGTAATGCAGCTTGGAAAGGAAGCAAGGTTTTGGGGACAGATGTGATTACACTCAATCCAGCCCGGTTCAGTTTCTTTGTGCTGAGGTAATTGGCAAGGCCTGGGAACTTCCTGGGACACCAGACATAGGGACGGCGTTTCCAGAGAAGTTTGTAGGCTGTATGGGAGCGTCCTCACGTCTATCAGAATCTTCGCACTTAAGAATAGCCACGCCCCGGGGCGCCTGGGTGGCTCAGTTGGTTAAGCGACTGCCTTCGGCTCAGGTCATGATCCTGGAGTCCCGGGATCGAGTCCCACATCGGGCTCCCTGCTCAGCGGGGAGTCTGCTTCTCCCTCTGACCCTCTTCCCTCTTGTGCTCTCTGTCTCTCATTCTCTCCCTCTCAAATAAATAAATAAAATCTTTAAAAAAAAAAAAAAAAGAATAGCCACGCCTCATAAGAGCTTGATGGTGAAGTTTGGAGGAAAAAATAATCAGAGCCCTTGTTTCTTCTCCAGCCAGTTGTCAAGTAGCATATGAAACCATGCGGGCATATGTTTAAAAAAGGCACATCTGTTTCTCTATAGGTGATCTTTGTTTTAGTGTAACTAAGTGGATGCAAAGATGTCCTTTGAAACAGGTCCCTTGCAGGAGTTTCTCCTCAGCCTGAAACACCCGCAGACACATCACAAGAGTATGCTTACCTCCTGTCAAGTGATACTCTATGGCTCTACAGGGGAAAGAAAGGCCTTCAAGCACCCGTGGTTTCTAGCCAAGTCCAAGCAATTTGGCAAGTTTACCGGGGCAGACTGCTAGATCATTCTTCTGAAAGTTGTCCTGGAACGGCGAAAGCTTTGACTCCAAAGGCCTTATCCAAGAAACCCCCCAAAGTCCCACACGATGGTGAACTCTTCATTTGTCTTGTTGGAGCAGATAAATGATCCTGTCAAGAAGAGACCCCATGGTTGTGAAGAGAAGAGAACAACATTTTTAGTAGAAATTCAGTCATCACTTCACTCCTCTGCAAGAATGAAGGGGGAAAAAGGTGTTAGTGGCAAAGAACCAAATATAACGTGAAACTCTTTATACATCTTGGACTTTTTGAAGCTGAGCTGTGTGTGCCAAGATACACTTGGGCAATACAACCTGAGAAAACAAAGTTTTAAATAAAGCGTTCTGACATCTTTTTCTAATGACACATGCAATTTTGTAATATACCAAGCTTACGTCTTTCCTTCCAGCTCGGGAGAGTGCAACACCATATGTGTCTGGCCCCAAACCAGGAAGAAAGTTGGGCTTGGCCTCACCCCTAGATTCTCTGTGGCAGCTGATCCAAGAGGCCTAGATGCAGAGATTTAATACATCACCCTCTTAAGCTGAGAGGTTTGGGGGACCAGTTCCCACTCCCTTGGTTTCTAAATTAGATGTGATCTAGGCTGGAAATGGGTAGTGCTGTTGCCAAGTCATTCTGGACCCAAATGAAGGTGGGATGAGTGATCCTTCATGCTTCAGAAGTGACTCAGGAAACTCAAAGTCACCTTTCTGTAGGGTGATCACAGGAAGATTTCCATTTTAGCGATGAGAGCCAGACTCAAATTTAATAGGATTTTCTACAGTTTAAATATTCTAATTAAATACCTGAATTTCTTTTTTGGCAAAAAGAAAGCAGAACATTTATTTCAGTCGTAGAAATAGCCATATCTTTGGTTTGTATTAAAGACCGTTGGTCTCCCAAGCTCTGTTGAAATTCACAACATGGGAATTTACAGAATTTTCATAAAAGCAATCGAAATTACAGCATCTCCATGAACTCCCAGGGTGTACTTCTATTAACAAAAGATGTTTTGCTTTATTCACACCTGCTCAGTTCTCCGTGGGGGCTCAAGCGATACACATTCCAATCGAGCAGCGTCAATAAAATCAAATAAAAATTAAGTTCCAAGGAATGGAATGGAGATATGCAATATTACCACACAAAGTGCATTTGAAAAGGAGCTGAGCTATTGGAACTGACTTTTTAAGTAGAAAATCATTACAGAAAAACAGATTTTTTTCAATCATAAATCATACGACTTTGACTGCCTTAAATTCTCTGACAACTTTAACACACCTTCCCCCTGTTTCTGCGTGTGCATATATTTATACATATATACATAGATATAGATATATGGGGGCAGGGGCACGGAAGGGCTCAAAGGTGGGAAAGGCTTGGAAGAGGTCAGAGATTAAAAATAAAAGAACTAACAAAATGGGAATTTTGTATTTGTCTATACATGTGACTAGACAGAATTGGGGAGCTTTCACAACGTCTGCCTAAATTAATGTGTTTATGCCAATTAGATTATGGTCTTAAGAAAGGCAAACTCATGTTTTCTTTACCCTAAGTCCATAAGATGCCACTTCTCTGAAGAGACCTTCTGTCTCCTGGGGAATAAGGTAGGAACTTGATTCCCACTAATGGCCACCACACTCATATTTATATATAGTATCAATATTTCTAAGGTGGTGGTGTTGCTGTTGGTGGTGTTCTGAGAGTCACAAAGCATCAAAAGAGCCCTCCCTATGCAGAGTATGACAGTAATGGTCAACCTCCCCCAACACACAGACCCCCACGGACCACTTGAATTATAAGTAAAAGGCGCGGTCCTTTGCCTTTAAAGAGATTATCCCTTTTGGGGAGAAGGAAAATGACCAATACATGAGTGACAGGAAAATTGTGTTTGCAGGAGGGAAGTTCTTTGGTATTTACAATTTTGGGGCTGCTTTTAAAGGAAGGAGAATCCTTAAAGGGGACCCTTTGCAGAGTGATACGGTAGGTGTGGGGGCAGTAGGGTGGGACAGAGCCTGCAGCTTGCCCGGGAAAGGATGTGTTGGATGGTGGCGAGAAGGGGGGAGGTTCTGGAAGCAAGAAAGGCTGGCTCGGATCTGTGACGGGGAAGGAAGGAGGGCAAGCTGAGGCCACCTGTGGCTGAAGAGAAGTTCTGGGAGGGAAGCAAAGAGGTACAATGGGAGCTTCACTGATTTCTCATTCACCAATTCATTTGTTCAAACATCTTTGCTGAGCACCTGCTATGTGCCAGGCTCTGGGCTAGGCAGTGGAGATAAGGCTGACACCAACCCTCAAGAAACTTGAGTGAAGTGTTTCACTTTTCACTGAGGCCTCGTGGAATGAATTTTCTCTTGGAGAGGATAGGGAAGTGCTTTGAGATGCCACCAAGATTAGCACAGGGTAAGAACATGGGAAGCTGCCAGGGAAGATAGCCACACCTGCCTTACTCATATTTTTTGTGGGGGGTGGGGGTGGGGAAGGGAGTTTATAAACGAAAAAAGCCAATGTGTTGGTTCTTACTTGTCATAACTGACTTGGTAACCAAGAATTGTAAGCATCTAAGTGTAGGAAGAACATACACATCTGCTCAGGAATGTGAAGGGAAGGGAATAGTTTGCTTTGGATTGGGTTAGTCACTTCTCAGCGTGTTAAGGTGGTTTTACTTAGCTCGTTCTTTCACCTTGGTCTGGAACAGACTTTGGAGGTTAAGCCTCCAGAGCTGCTGTTCTCAGTGGAGGTGTCCCCACAACCTGGTGTGCTGGGATGAGCTGTGCGGGGTGCAATGATTTCCCACTAACAATAAAGTTCCAAAAGTGTGCAAAAGAAGCCGGGACAATTTTTTAAGTGAATATCATGAAAACTTGGATACTTGGAAACAGCCCCACCCCACCAAAATTCTCAATCTTCTCCATCGCTGTGACACATGTGACAGTTTACGTTTGTGTTTCCATGCATGGCCCAGTGGGTATTTCTGGCTTGGTAGCAGTGACTCCACTTTCTGTCCCATTCAAGAAGGAAATGCAAGGGCACGAGAGAGATATTCTTATAGGCACTATTATTTCTTAAGGCTAATTCTGGGCTCGACAGAAAGAGTACTGTGTTGGATCGATCTTGTCTGCCTTGGACCTGGGCAAAGGGTACGGCAGGGCGTTGCCAGGGATCTGCCATTTCTGAGTGAGACCATTTCTATGAATCCCATGGTGTTGTAGCTCATTAGTTTGCTTTACGTCGTGGTCACCTATGCCGTCCTCATCTGTAAGGCTGCATCTTACATAGCTTTTTTTTTTTTTTAAGATTTTATGTATTTATTTGAGAGAGAAAGAGAGAGCATGAGCAGTGGGAGAAGAAGTAGACTCCCCACTGAGCAGGGAGCCTGACGTGGAGCTCTATCCCAGGACCCTGAGATCATGATCCAGAACCAAAGGCAGACGCTTAACCAACTAAGCCACCCAGGCGCCCATATCTTACACAGTTTTGGTTCACTCGTATCACCCAGCTCAGCCAGTCTTATACTAATAGGCGGTGTTAGAATTCAGTTGACCTTATGCACCATTTAGCTGAGTGCCCCTAATCTGTGTGCTCTCTTCACTGTTATGAAACACTTCCACAAAGGTGACACCCATAGCAACCTATGCCCATATAACACTCAATAAGTACACCAGATATTTTTCTCATCAATCATATTGATAAAATGAAATAAATTTTGATCAATAGTAAAGATATATTCAACCAGAAACTTCAGGGAATATAACATTATCGACACTTTTTCAGAGTCAGTCCTTTTGGGAACCCATCAAGCCTTCATGTCTGCTTGCCTCACTGGGTAAACGTTCTCCAAAGGACAAAATGGAGGACAAAATAGTCCTCATGCTAAAGATCGTTTGGATGGGGGAAGCTGGGCCAAATTATATGAACTCAAGGCAGCCACTAGAAGTTGCTCTAAAAATAAATAAGTAAACAAACAAACAAACAAACAAAAGGCCTGGGTCTCAGAGTATTTTGTTGATAGTGAGCTCTTTGTGAAAAGACCAGGTAAAGAAAAAAAAAAAATTCCAGTAATTGAAGGTTCTGGTAGGCAAGGGACAGATAATTCTAGGTTTTTCTATGTCTAGCTGCCCAAACATGGAGACGAGGTTAGGACCCTGAACTATCAAATATTTGACATAATGTCCACTCTTTCTCAGCTTGCAGGTACACGGCCCGGGTTAATTGATTTAAAAAAGCTTGCTTCCTTGTATTTCTGGTTCCTTAATGCTTTATCGGCTTAGCATTTGAAAACAGTCAGTAACCACCTTGAGTAAGGCAGCCTCACCTGTCCAATAAACTCACACCCACCTTGTAGAGTTGCGTAAAGCAAGCAAATCAATAAAAATAATGACTGTTGCAAGATGTTTGAATGAAATGGTTCTTTTGAGAGGTAGCATAATGTAGGAGTCAAAAGCACGAAATTTGGAGCTAGATGACCTAGGTTCAAATTCCAACTCCAACATTTACAAGCCGCGACCCTGGGCCAGCACTTAACCTCTGGGCTTCACTTTTCTCATCTGTAGAGGCAGACATGTTCAGAAAATACTGCATGTGCTGAGATGTGGACTGGGTGCCTGGAAAGCCATTGTACAAGGCCTGGCTAGGACACCCCATCACCCGATATAAAGTCATTAAAATCATCTTTATGTTGCGCTTTCCTAATCGATCAATTATAATTATTTTCTCTCTGAGTATTGGGTTGACGACTTCACATACCAAGCACTACTATGTATCACTGTTCTCTAATTATTATATGAAGGAGGCCTGGGTCACACCCTATGCACACCTGGAGAAAATCAATTCTCATGCACACATGGCCTTTCTAGCTATGTGATCCATATTGTGGTTCTCAGTGATGGCCAAATTCTAAAGCCTTTGTGTCAGCCAGTTCTGTAAAGTGGCTCAAAACTCATTTCTTACAGGAGAAGAGGAGATGTGGGTCTGGGACCTGGTCCTGAAGGCAGAGTGACCGTGGGAGGCAGGCGCTCTGGCGTGGGAGCCGGTACCAGGGGGAATGTGGAGACTGGCTCAGAGCCTCTGTGAAGCCATGTGAGAGAGGGACAAGCGAAAAAAAATGGAGCGAAGGAAGGAAGCCGGAGGTCAGCCTGCTGGAAGCCGTATCGGACCACGGGTCAAAGGAGCAGGAAACGGGTCTCAGGCCACGACGCGGGACAATCGGGACCAGCTGGGGAAGGGAAGTGGCCAAGAAGACAGACCGAGGTGTGTATTTCAGGATGCAGCCCGGGAGCGCACACAGAGAGGATGTTGGGTGCCTTTGGGTGGGGGCCAGCCGTGTGGTGTGGGAATGGGCCTTCTGGCTTAGAGGTTCGCAGACTACTTGAAGGTCTTCTGAGGTGCAGTACTTACACCACTGAATAATCTGAATGAGTAGTTTGTTCAGAAACTTCCCACAGACCTTTTGAAGTTTGAGAGTGAAGTGAGCAGGCCCAGAGGTTAAACTCCGACACCTTCCCTTCGTCAGACCTCCATACCTCAAACGACGATGCCTCTGGGGACAAAACTCCTTTAAAGTGAAATTATGATCTAGGTCGCCTGGGTGGCACAGTTGATCAAGCCTCCAACTCTTGGTTTCGGTTCAGGTTGTGATTTCAGAGTCATGAGATCGAGCCCCACGAAGGGCTGCACGCACTTAGCGTGGAGTCTGCTTGAGATTCTCTCTCCCTCTCCCTCTGCCCCTCCCTTCCCCCTTCTCTCTCTCTAAAATAAATAAATAAATCTTTTAAAAAGTGAAATGAAATTATGTTCATTAAATGCATGAGCAACGCTGGTGGGCGCCACAGAGCTGAATGACGGAAGTTTGTTTCCCATCACAGGATGGAGTCGTACAAAACTGAAGTCGCACAGGCCAACCTCGTGCTGATCCAGGGTCTTGATTCCTGTCCTTACCCCTTCCTCTCTTTGTGGTCAGCACCATCCTGCCTTCCAAAGCACTCACCTTAGGAACAGTACCAGCAACGGCGGTGCTCCCGTGTGGAGTTGTAGCATGTAATAGATGATTTAGTCCTTGCAACAATCCCAGAGGGTAAGTATTATTATTATCCCCATTTTATGGGTAAGGAAACTGAGACTCATAAAGATAAGCAACTTGCACAAGGTCACATAACAGGCAACCGGCAGACCTGGGAATTAAATCCACGTCTGTTTGACGCGAAAGCCCAGGCTTTTTACCACTCTGCTGAGGTTCCAGTAAGAATGGGTTACAGCTACTGATGGATTAATTATACTCAGCAAACCTAAGTTTTAGACAAGATGCTACTAGGAGGATTAGCATTTTAAGATGTTTTATCTTCATTTGTGGAACAAAAGTCTGTGTCCCAAACTAGAAGGACGGGAGGCGGCAGGAAGGAGGGAATGGGTGAAACTGTAGAAGGCCAGGGGATTGATTAGCTTTTGAGTATGACTGGAGTAGGTGATCTGCAAAGGTCGGTAGGCTCTGACCCATTTCTTCCAGAGACCCGGGAGGAGGACCGGCTCGGGGCTGCCTGGGCCCCCTGCCAAACCTATTTTCAGAACTTGCACATACTTGGCCTGCTTTCTTATCAACTTACCCTGTGGCCTGGAACCCCATGAGACCTAAGGCAGATGCGTACTTGGACGCCTTTCCTCCCGCGGTCCATCCTCTGTCCTCCCTCTGAACCTTTCCCCTTCCTCCGGCCTGGCCCCTGTGATGCAGCTACTAACAATAACCTTCTCTTATATTTATTATCCAAACACCCAGCACATCTCAACTCATTCAGTTCTATTTTCCTAAGCATTGTAGAATTTTTTTCTCAGTAATCCTCTCTGGGCTGTCATTCCTAAGTGTATTCTTAGGTTCCTTATGTCATTTCTTACTTCTGATAACAGTGTTTTTGACCACAAAGCCTGTCACTAGAATGAGGCCTTTGTCAACAGAGGAACAGCGTGGACCTTTCTCCAAAATTCTTCTGTCACCCCTGCTTTGCCCCTCCGCCCTCCCACTCCCCTCCCAAGCACCCTGCTTTTGCATCGGCCACATTTTCCAGGCCTTTCCAGGTGCTTTCCGTGAATTAACTCCTGTTTTCTCCCACTACCTGTTTTTCCTCTCAACCACGTATTTGCAGAATGGTGATTGTCCCTCGAAATTGGCTCCACATGTTGCTTCTTCTATTTATTTATCTTTAAGGGGTAAGGTCACCAGCCCTGAAACCTGATGCTGGCCACAGACATGGTCTCTCACAAACGTGCTCGCCTCTCCCTGCTCTCTGGCTCTGCTGTTGACTAACATGTAAATTGGGAATGACCATAAAATCGTGACAGCTGTACCCCCCACACCCTGTCACACGTCTCACGCTCAGGAAGGTCCGTGGGCCACGCTGAGGCTGCTCCCGGTCTTCTCCACGTCCCTTCCACACCTTCGAGAGAAAAGCAAAGCACCCGACAGACTTCCATGGACCTTGCAGGGCCAAGGGATGGAACAAAGAAGATATCTTTACAGCGCACTCTGAGTCACTGCGAAACACGTGCCATCGTTTTCCTGGTTTTGATAAGTAGGAGGTGTGCTGAAATTAGGGGCCATAAATTTGGGAGCTGAGAGGAGATGACTTAGATTTAATAGAACAAACTGCTACATGAAATCTGTCTTATTAAAGTTAATTAAAAGAAGTGGAAACGGTCATCCATTATCAGAATCTAGCTCTCCAAGGAAGAGCTTGTGAATACCAATTTACAAATGTATGTACAAATTTGTGTGTAGATACACTGCAATATATGTGTAGATCTGTAGCATGTGTCCATGTTTATATATAACATCTTCTGATTCAAAATGATGAGGCCCAAAAGGATTTTTTTTTTGACTTGTGAACTGATTCGTACAAAGAACATTATAAAGATATGGAATCAAGTGATACATCGTTGCATGGTTAATGTATACTATTGTTGTAAAGACTCACAGTGCTTTGGAAATGGTAAGGTGGCTTTTGCATATAGCCTGTCAAGAGTTTTGTATTTACCTCAAGCTCTTTATATTTTATGTTTGAACTCATCCGCTGAATGGATCCCAGCTTACACCCCTTACTCCCATGGCTTTGGGAAAGCAGGGGTTAAGACTTGGGTAGGACTCCTCCGATTAGTTTCTGCTCTTATGGAGGGCTGAGCTCCTGGGGTGCAGGAGCTCAAAGAACAATTAAAGGTGAAGAGAGAAGAGAAAAAGAAGCTTCTTCAACTGAGTTGCCTAAACCAAAAAGATGGCTTTTGAACCATAGCAAAACGTTTGTAGATCAAATCACGATATACTAGCCTAGAATGTTAGCAAGAGTGTTAATGTGGATCATAAGTGCTATAAACTAGAGTGTGTTTATTGGTTTAGACAATCAGGATGTGAAGCTGGAGGAGTGAAGGCGATGTCCTGAATGGCACAGGGTCCTGCACTGTGGATGCGCTCACTTTAGCCACAGAACTGCCAGCCGTATTTGGGTATCACGAGGGTGGCTGCACACACTGAAACAGCTGGTTTGAAAAGCATTTTGTCAATGCGTTCTAAGTGTCATGCCGCTTTATCTGTCCTGGGACACAAAGAGTATTAGTCTTTTGAGAATTAATCCTAAGAGAATGGAAAACCAAATGCACCATTTCC
This sequence comes from Zalophus californianus, assembly GCF_009762305.2. Classification (NCBI taxonomy): domain Eukaryota; kingdom Metazoa; phylum Chordata; class Mammalia; order Carnivora; family Otariidae; genus Zalophus; species Zalophus californianus. Next base: position 111,661,836 of record NC_045603.1, on the reverse strand, counting down.
AATGCATCTGGACTTTCCAAAGCAAAATCTTGGCCATAAACTGGAATGTTTAACAATAAGGAAATGGTTAAGTAAATGAGGTACAACCACCCTATGGAATATGGTACAGCCATTTAAAACGTAACCTGTGTAGTAACCCCCAAAACAAAGCTTAAAAGGTATGGGTTGGTTACTAAGCTACTGTCCCCCGTCTTGGAACCCACAATGCTCTGTGGTGCTAGAGCTAGATGGAACTTTGCAAACTACATTTCTGCTTTGCCCCCAGCGCCCTATTAGATCCCACCAACATGGGGCGCTGGAGGGGACTCGAAGGCAGGAGTGGGGAGAAGGGCAGGAGGAAAAAGGCAAGACTCTTCCCTAGTGCCTCCTGTCTGTCCTGTCAGTTACCCCGCCATGGACAGTGGCAGTTCATTTCACCAGTTCCAACTGTGTGCCCCAGTCCATCACCCCTCCTCTCAGAACTACCAGCCTCGCCCTGGTGGGGTCCCCTCCCAGAGGTCTGGGTCCCAGTTCTGCAGCCCCTCCCCCAAGCTTCTAGGTTCTGATTACCCTGACCCCTTCCCTTTGTTCCTCCAGCCCTGGGGGTAGTAGCTGCTTCCTGTGCTTACTGTGTCTCTTTTATTTCAGAGTCTCCTTTCTGTGTCTTCCGTGCTCCAATACCTGTTTACCTAATTTCTTATATTAAATTCTCTCTGCTAAATTGTTAGTGTTGTTTCCACTTTCCTGACTGGCTAGAAAAATCAGGGAATATAACTGTATGCATACTGAATGCAACCATATGAAATTATGTAAAAACAAATGTATAAGGAAAAGTATTGGAAGGAAATTTACCAAAATCCTCATTGTGGTTGTATTAGAGAGTTAGTCTTAGAAGTGATTTTTTTTTTCTCCCTTCATCCCTATTTTCTAGATTTCTTGGTAATGTGGTTACATTACTTTCATGGTAAAAACATATATTTGTATATAAAAAAGAGAGGATTTGATTGCCAGTAAAAGAGTATGTAGCCTGAAGAGAGCTTTGTCTGTAAAACCAGATGAATTATAATCTGAGTAATGAAAAGTGATTAAAAATGTGACCCCGATTCCACTGGGGGGGGTTATCTTTTGAAAAAGAGGAGCAGTACAGGAAGACTGGAGTGAATCCAGTGATGTCACAGCTTTCCCCGAAGGGAATATAGTATATATAATTCCTAAATAATAAAACGAGAAGGTTGATGTGACTCTCCAGCAAATTCTATAGCAGCCTATTACACAGATGACTCAAGAATACTGGGAAGGAGCCTGGATTTACAGAGACCAGATTATGCCAAATTCACTTCATTTTCTTTTATGTTGATCTTATATTCATTTATTTATTTATTCATTCATTCATACAGCAAACATTTATTACATACCTATTATGTTCTAGGAAATGTCTTGGCAATGAAGATAGGAAGATGAGCTTCTAATAAGAGAGACAGGTATGTGACATTTAGATGCTGTCAACATATATCCTAGGAAACAAATCAGTCTAATTTAAGCTTTTAATTTTGCCCAGTAATATGCAAAACAGACATCTGTATTTCATACCTGAGCCTCACACAGCACTGTCCCCCTCCCCAACTTCTGTGGGGGAGTTCAATTACAGGGACCAGGGATGACTAGGGAGAGGGTTTGGGATACGGCAGGGATTGGCATGGGTGGGAATAAGGGAAGGTTCAGGGGTGGGGTGGGGTTAGGCACCATCTGGCAGCCAAAACACAGAAAACCAGGCGCCATATGTTTTTCACACTTGCTCATCACAGCAGGGGCCATCAATCATTCTAAATAAGATGTCTGCTCGTTCTCTTGATTTCACATGAATCTTGAGTGGTCCATATATCAGATTCTCTTAATTCTCCCTTAAAGTTGCAGTGGTTCAAATGCATTTACTCTTGTAATCAATGGATTTAGCTGTTTGGTAATGGGACTCATTCCATTTTCAATAGGGTCATTCTTGCTTTTTTGGTTTTCTTTCTGATTTGGTTGTCCTTATTGATTTAGTATACATAAGACATCAGAGTGGGGGGATACTTTGTCCATAAAATGATCCTCTACTCTCAGCTCTAGACTAAAAAATTTCCTACCTTTTTTTTTTTTGGTACTCTCTGTTGTACATACACATCTTAGGTAATATTCTAAAACTCCATTATAGGGGCACCTGGGTGGCTCAGGCAGTTAAGCGACTGACTTGATTTCAGCTCAGGTCATGATCTCAGGGTCGTGAGATCTAGCCCCATGTTGGACTCTGCATTGAGCATGGAGTCTGCTTAAGAGTCTCTCTCTCTCTCCCCCTGCCCCTTCCCCTTCCCCTACGCTAACTCTCTCTCAAAAAAAAAAAAAAAAATTTCTAAAACTCCATTGTAATGATGGTTGAGAGGGCAAGACTAAAGCCTTTTAGAGGCTAACCCATCTGTAGACTTTCATCTATCTTTATCATCTTTTCCCTCTGTTGATGAAGAGCTCATACCCATAAAAATTATAAGCCATTTGGAAATGAATGAAATGGATGGTGAAAATCTCCTACAATTAGCAGTGGAGGGTGTGGGAGAGGGAATAAGGGAGAAGGTTTGGTTGAGCATGACACTTGGTAATTAATAGTGATTTCCCTTTTTTTGAAATGGCTAAATTAACAAGCGACATCAAAATACTCTTCTCCAAGGTAGGCAAGATTCCCAAGCAAATCTTGGTAATAAAATGTGGTAAATACTCTAGTGGAAGATCAAGAATAAAATGGTGAGCATCAGGGCAGAGTGGGAGAGGAGTGCGGGGTGGGTGTGAGGCTGAAGATTGGAGCTAAATCACGGCTCCATGTTGTCATAATTAGCATGAAACAACAAAACAACAACCAATTTATTTATACCCTACCACATTTCAAAATACATAAGGTACCCTACTAAAATGTGTGCAATACAAGAAGAGAAAGTAAAAATGAGTAAGTGGCGAACATGGGGCAAGAGATTTAGGGTAGGAAAAATAAGATTAACCCATGAGTAAGGTTGATCCAAAATCAATATTTGTTAAAATAACATACATAAATATTTATAGGAGTTCCTATGCAATTGCTGAAAATGGGCTATAAGTTCAGTTCCAAGTTTCAGACACATATTCGAAAGAAGAGAACTCTGATCACATCGTCAATTACTTAATCACTTGATTAATTTACTTAATTATTTAATTAGTTAAATATACAAGCCAATTGTCCAAGTAAAGCACAACTCTTCCTGGTATTGATACTAGAGGGAATTATTTCCCCCGTGGGTCTTCATAGAGAAGGCACTGAGTAATACAATGATAATTCTCCCAGCTGCCTTTGAAAGTAAAAAAGACAATGAGTTTCGTGAAGATGTTTCTTGATCAGCTGTCCAGAGGACTGAAGACAAAATACCATGACCCAATTCAGGACAAGAAAATCTATGGGAATAAAAATTATGTGGTATGAGTGTATAAGTTATTCTGGGGAAAATTTTAAAGCAGTAGTTCTAATTTCTTCTGAGTTGTGGACTACTTGTGAAAACTTTCCATTCATTCATTTTTTAAAACACATCTATGCAAAGACTGTGCTTTGCTCCAGGCTCTGCCAGCCCTGGGAATCAGCTGCTTGGATCTCCTGCCGGGAGGAGGCCTCCCTTCTGGATCCACCGCCAAGTGCACATCCAGACCATCATCTTTGGAGCTGCTACAAACCCCAGTCAGTGAGAGGGCAGAGCAGAGAGGAGGGTGCCAAGCCATTCCTGCAAGAGGCAAGAGTCCTCGAATGGACTTCCGTGGACCTGGCCAAAACTTTCTTAGAGCTGTGCTGTGGCCTTCTACCCTGGCCTACCTTCCTTTCCTTCCTCCTTTCCTGGGCATCAGACCTGCATTGGGGTCTAAAGATTCTCCCCGCCTCCTCCCTCCCCTTTGTTCTCCAATAAATCTCAGTACCTGCTTTTCAAAGGAGCTAACCCACATGCACTGACCATTCAAGGTCCTGTGGCAGCCAGGGATCCTGCTTGCATGGAGGTTACATTCTAGTGGCAAAAGGCAGACTATAAAGAAGACGACAAAAATGTGACTGAGATGGTTCTCAGACAGTAATTAGTAGTCTGAAGAAAACAAACAGAGCGAGGTGATGAAGAATGAGGGGGAGTCTGTTTTAGATCAAGTAGTCAGCAGGGCCTTGTTCACTAAGCATGTAGCTAAATGTCAGAGGCCCATGTGACGGAGTCACGGGGGGACTAGGGGTCTGGGTGTTCAAGGCCTGAGGGGATGTGTGTGGTTCGTGGAGAGAGGGAGCAGAACAGTCAGAGGGGGTCACATCAGCGCTGTAGGCAGGGGTGAGGTGTGGGGGTCCTGGGAGGAGTTCAGACTTGATGCTAAATGTGATAGGGAAATAAAAAGAATGGCTCTAATTTTAGGGGCCTTGCAGACCTCCGAAAACTTATCCATAGGATATAGAATTAAATTTTAAGTAGAAATGAATACATGTTAGGGAATTTTCCATAAATATGATCTTTCCTTTTAACAAATAAGTTATTTTTGGAAACATGCTGTATCTTTACGGTAAAAAGAAGTGCTAAGTATACAGAAAAATACAAAGAAAGTAAAATCATCTTAAATGGCACTACTTAGAGGAGACTATTGATAATATTTGGATAAAATTCCTCATGCTTATATTTAACATCCCTTATGTTAATTTCATATTGATACAAATAGATGTACATGCATGCTTGTATATGTACTATATACATTTATTTACTATACATTTTGTCACTCCTTAGCATGTTTTGACCACGTAAAATATTTCATTGATTCTAAAATGCCTTTTTCTTAAAGATTTTATTGATTGATTGATCTGGAGAGTGCGCATGCGTGACCTGGGAGAGGCACAGGGGGAGAGGAGGAAAGAGAATCTCAAGCAGACTCCGAGCTGAGCAGGGAGCCTAATGCAGGGCTTGAACCCGGGCTTGATCCCATGACCCTGAGATCATGACCTGAGCTGAAATCAAGAGTCAGATGCTTAATTAACCGACTAAGTCACTCAGGCGTCCCTAAAATGCCTCTGTAAAAAGACATTCTGCACTCCTGGAATGGGGCTGCGTCTGAGCACACTGGGTGCCTGGCCATGCAGCAGCCTTGCAGGCACATTCACAAAAACATCAAAACATACAGAATGGGTGTTAATGCCTTAGGAGAAAATCCATGAGCAAGAGATGAGTTCCCTTTTAACCCCCCGGGAACAACATTATTGAGGGAGGAGTGTGGGAAGTTTGTTGGAAGTAAATCTGAAATGGTTTATCAATATTCCCCCAGCGCAAGTCCAAAATTGGCCAATGCTACATAACAGCAAAGCCGGCTGAGGAGCCCATGGCTTTCTCTCTTTCAGCCATTCTTAAGAAACTCAGCATCCAGACAGTCTTAATGGTATCTAGAAATTCATGGACATTGACAACTCTGAGTTAAGAAGCACTCAGAAGAGCTGGAATCTCAATATGAAGAAGTTCCAGAAACATATTACATTTTTTAAGATTTTATTTATTTATTTGAGAGAGAGAGAGAGAGAGCACAAGCAGGGGGAGCTGCAGAGGGAGAGGGAGAAGCAGGCTCCCTGCTGAGCAAGGAGCCCAATGTGGGGCTCGATCCCTGGACCCTGAGATCATGACCTGAGCCAAAGGCAGACGCTTAACTGACTGAGCCACCCAGGCACCCCCAGGAACATATTAATTTATTATGCTTATATTTTTCTCTCATGCATGCGTAAGAGTAATATATAAAAATATGCCTAAGTCATAAAGAGCTAATAAGTATAAAATTAAAATTCTAGGTAACAAGAAAGCACTGTCTTTTAATTGACAGCATTTATTTTTCTTAGTATCATGAAATAATGATGCGTCTGAAAAATGATAATATCTTAGATTTGATTAAATACAATAGACTCTCCTTCCATTTTAAGGTAGCTTTCATATTCTCCTGTGTGCTATATTCCATAATTTATGGGACCAGCCCTCTATTAATGGACATTTGGGTCATTCCAATTTTTCACTATGATAAACAATGCTGCAGCAAATATTCTTGTGCATACATCTTTCACACTTGTGTGATTTTCCCTTTACGGCAATAAACCAAAATTTTGAGACGTGTCAAGCTGCAGGGATATTAAATGATGCCCCTTGACTGGTTGTGTCTGGAGAGCCAGCACTCCAGGATGCCGGGGAAGGGCAGACCAAAAATGTGAACGGTCAGTGAGCTGTGGCTGGGAACGGTTCTCTCTTGTGAACACCCAGGTGCTCGCTCGATGGGGGCTTGCCCTGCCTGGAAGCCAGTCCACTTCTTTTTGGAGTAGACCAAAGCTGGACACCGTGGGCAGGGCAAGGTTGCCTGACCATTCATTCGTCCGTTCGTTTATTCCCCAATGCTACTCTGGACCAACTATTGTGCGAAATGCTAAGGGACAAGATAGCAACGCCCTGCCCTGTGGGAGATGACTATACCCTGTAAGCCATGCTAAGAACTTTGAACTTGAATCCCCAAAGTCTTTTGTTCTCTCTTTTAATCCCCAACGCCTTAAAAGACATGAAGCAGAGGGGCGCTGGGTGGCTCAGATGGTTAAGCATCTGCATTCGGCTCAGGTCATGTTCCCAGGGTCCTGGGATCGAGTCCCGTATCGGGCTCCCTGCTCCGTGGGGAGCCTGCTTCTCCCTCTGCTTCTCTCTCTCTCTCTCTGTCTCTCATGAATAAATAAATAAATAAAAAATCTAAAAAAAAAAAAGACATGAAGCAGAGAAATGTTACAATTGGATTGATTTAGTTTCTCTGAATCAAAATGCTTGACATTTGATAAAGTTGAACAGGTGGCAGGATCGGGGACCACCATCGGGACCCATCTGTCTGGAGGCAGGGAATCTTCCTGGAGCGTTTGAACCAACTGTACTATATGGGGAAATGTTGCTGAGACCTTTAGAAAACAGAGGTGGGAGGTGAGGAGTTCCCTCTTTTTCATAGTCCATCAGGTTTGAGTGCAGTTGATCTGGATTTGTAAAGCAAGTAAGAGAAGCCTTCCAGATGGCCACAAGGACTGTCCCTTATATTTATTCTATAACATTACTCACATGTATTCCTTGGCTACCTTGGCCCTATCACCTCTTATCCGGGCCTTTGAATATGCTGTTCTTCTTACCTGGACAACTCTTCTTCCTCTTGGTCTGGCTAGCTCAGGCTGATCTTAAAGTCTCGGGTGTAATGCCATTTAATCCAAGAAACCACCTCCTAGGCTAGGCCAGGTGCTGGTGCTATGTGTTCCCACGGCACAGTACGCCCTCTATCACCGTTTACTTAGCACACTTTAGAAAACTCATCTCAAGCGCCACCACCTCTATGGCTGGATGCGTCATGCCTAGCGGTGGGGCACCATTTACATTGTACTCTATGTGAAAAATGTCCCCTGAAGTTGGCCAGTGCATATCCTGCATGGTTGTCACCTCTACCCTGATTCTGTATTTTTACTGTATATCTTCCCCACTAGATTGTCAACTCCAGAAGGTCTTGGACCATGTCTTCTTGCTCAGGATTTTACTCTCGACACCTGACACTATTGGTGATAACTATTAGTACTTAAAGTTTTCTTTTCTCTTTTTTTTTTAAGATTTATTTATTTATTTGAGAAATAGAGAGAGAGCGCTGGGGGAAGGGCAGAGGGAGAGAAAGTCTTAAGCAGACTCTGTGCTGAGCATGGGGCCTGAGGCAGGGCTTGATCTCACGACGCTGAGATCACGACCTGAGCTGAAACCATGAGTCGGTCGCTTAACCAACTGCGCCACTCAGGGGCCCCAGTACTTAACATTTTCTAATTAAAATAATAAATCTATCCTTGTTAATGCAGGTAACCTTCCCACTTGGATTTATCATACCTAAATTTTTCCAAGGCAATGTGTTTGCAATTAGATTTAAATTGGTAAGATCCTCACCGGCATCTTTGCATTTTTGTTTTATACGCTGCTGCATTAACATGACCAGACTGTGTCCTTCTCCATTTCCTAATGACCTTTGTCAAACTACTCACTGGAAGGGCAAGCCTCACAATCCCAAGAACATGAACTAAGACCAGTTTTCTTTTTAAAAAAAATTTTTTTTAATTTATTTGAGAGAGAGAGCGAGCACGAGCAGTGGGGAGAGGGAGAAGCAGGCTCCCCGCTGAGCCGGGAGCTCAATGCGGGGCTCGATCCCAGACCCTGGTATCATGACCTGAGCCAAAGGCAGACGCTTAAGCTTAACCGGCTGAGCCACCGAGGCGCCCTGAGCTAAGATGAGTTTTAAGGATTCAGCAACCCATTGACAGGATGAAAGGAGAAACTCCTCCCTGGAGGTAGCCAACGCCTAGTCCAATAGAGAAAGTTCCACCCAACAACAGAGGTTTCTGTCTCAGCAGCCCCCTGGCCTCTGCACCTACAAGGGAGCCTGGCAAATGAAACTTTCCACCGGGTGTATGGCTGGTAATAGGGGAGAATGGATAGTGAACAGTCAACCAGCCTTCATGACACAAATTCTAAAAGAAGTTTCTGCCAAATGCTAAAAGTAAGGCAAATGCACACTTTGTGCTCACCCAGCTCGAAATACCTACATATGCAATAAAGGCTATTTGCGGGGGGGGTGGGTGTCTATTGTGCTAGCCACTAGGGTTGAATAAAAGCAAATCATGCCCTACATCTATTCTCCTCGAGGCTCTGCATATACGTAATTTCAGAGAAAACTTCCATTTTGGTGAACACAACTATCTCAGAAACAGTGACCCCAAAGGAGGAACGCCTCTCTTCCCTCATGGCTTCAGGCAGGACCTGGTACCACCTTCTGGATTTGGTCCCCAGAGATCCCCAAAGACGAATGATATATGGAAACAGAAAAGATAATGTGCTCTGTTAAGATGATAAGGTGAGAATTCAGAAAAATCATGTCCTGCTTCCTCCTTTCATAATCAAAGCAAACTCCACTTTCACCCCCACACCCTAAAAAAAAAAAAAAAAAAAAAAAAAGCCCTGTGGCTAGAGCACCCATGAGGAAAAGGAGAAGAGCATGAGTTAAAAGAAACTTCTGGCTGGGCTCACGTTGGTTTGGAGAAAGCAGCAAGATGCTAACTGGCAGCTGGAAATCTGGGACTATGATTTGCTAGTGGAGGTCCCAGAAAATTGATTTGTTAGCCAACAGGGAGAGGATTGGTAGGGGAAGGAGTAACAAATTCTTGGAGGGTTCTTTCATGACTAGTCACCTGCCCGGCTGTATAAAACAACTAGAATCAAAATTTTTGCAGTCAACCTATGCCTTCAAGGACCCAATCAATGGATAATGAAAAGTGTCCATATATTTGAAAAGTAAGAGGAATAATCTGCAACTAAGAAACACACAACGAAAATGATCTGAAATGATAAATCTTTGGTAGAAAACATGCTAAAGATGTGTGTAAATATGTCATTATTTGCAATATAATTGAGGAATGTTTTCTTCCATCTGAAATTAAATTTTGCAATTTAAAACAACCTGATGAAAAGGCCATTTATTCAGTAAGAAAGCTGTTTCTTTGCAACATGAATCATCTTAAACTTGTGGTCTCTCCAGAGGGATAACCCCACTTTGTTCTTCCATCGATATTATCTGTAGCAGAAAGCAAATGATTTTGCTAGAGTTGCATCCTCAGTGATACTCTACGGTGGAACTTAGACATAGGATGGACTTTCTGACTTCCCCACAGGCACCATGATCACCGAACGATGACATTTGCTTTGAGGGCAATGAAAACTGAATTAATGAAAATAACCAGGCTGCTGTGTACCTGAGTGCTGATGGAATTCAAGGGAAAAGGCTTATTTGTGAGCCACTTACATAACTGGAAGATTCTGACTGACATTCACTACCATAATGATGACAGACTTAATTCCAGAATTTCACATAACTGTGTAACGTGTTGAGAAAAATGAATAATCCTTCCTCTCTTAGACACCCAGATATGCATTAAGTAGTTTGAATAATGCTCTCAAATCTAGAACTATTTGAAATTATCAATTGAGTCTTGGCTCTTGGCGAAAACTGCCATCAGAGGCATTCTTTATGCATCTCTATCTACAGTCTTTGTGTGTAGTGAGGTACACATTGGCTACATAGTTCAGTATTTCCCCTTTCTTCTGGGCAGAGATGGTGAACAAGCCAGGCCAGGACCTTGTCCTTCTTCCACGGCAGACATCACTAATCCATCTGCCACACCTTTTTGCTGTGCCCAGACCAGCTTTCTCCAAGACACCACTTCAGCCAGCTGCCCCTCAGTGCTCAGGTGAAACCCATTGGTGATTCTTGTCCCAAAAAGTGGCTCTACATACTTGGTTTAAAAGGTTAGCTAAGGGGCACCTGGGTGGCTCCGTTGGTTAAGCATCTGCCTTCAACTCAGGTCACGATCCCAGAGACCTGCTCCACGGAGAGTCTGCTTCTCCCTCTGCCTGTGTCCTTCCCCCCAACTCATGCTCTCTCTCTCTCTCTCAAATAAATAAATAAAATCTTTTTTTTTAAAAGTTAGCTAAGTTCCATATATTCAACGGCATATGAAATTCCTTCTTGTTACTATCAAAAATAGGTTTCTCCATAGGCTGTCATGAAATCAGATGTGATTTCAACATAACTAAAACACCACCGACCTTTTACATTCAGACCCATAGAAAATATGGTCCAATGAGTGGTCAGCCTACTAATTTATAAAAGCCTGAATGATACTCTTTTATGAATATATTTTTATAGGATGGGGTGAACCTATGAGTACAATGAGTCATTGAGGTGCCCACTATTATCTGGGGGAGAGAGTCCGTGAGCCCTAACACCCGCTCTTTGGCCACTTCAGTAGCTACCAAAGCATCACACACCTTCAAACAATGATCTTATGTAGGCAGTTTCATCTATGCTAACCTAAAACGAGAAGTAAGTTTGTTCATTAGGTAAATCAGATCAGCAAAGGCAGAGCTTCCAGCGTCACGCTTTGTAATGTCTCTGTCCCCAAGTCCATTCCCAGACAGTCTTCCCCAGAAAGGGTAACCTCCAGCTCTAAACATCCAACAGACACAGATGCTGGGCTCATGCTTTCTTCCCATCAGCACAGCTGAATCGAGAGACCAAGGTTACTGAAAGCTTACTCAGGTGGCAGGGAAATAAACGGGAAGATTTCTTAGCATCTTCTTCCATCCTTCACCTGGGGAGCCCTTGCTTCTCGAGATGTGAAAGGAGCCCAACCCAGCGGCTCGCTCCACGGGGCCTGCCAGGGGCCACCTGCTGCCCACCATCCCCCTGGGTCGTTGTCTCCTGTCTCTTCTATCTTGAATCCCGGGAAGCCACCACACAGACATGGAAGACACAACGGGATAACTTCAGAAAAGGACCTGTGGACCATGGAAAGCCAAAAATCTATCCTGCATGCTGGATGTCAGCCAACTCTTTATGAAGAAAACAAAACACAAGCTTCTTGATCCAATTGCCGTCAACTTGGGAGCTAAGTGTGTGATTGCTGAATTCTCCCTTCTCTGCCAGAGGAGCATAAAATCATCTGAGCAGAGGACCCTGCCTCCTGCCTCAGGCATGCTGCTGAATCAGCTGTCAGGCCAGGCTGAGGGGGTGCGGAGGGAGTGCAAAGGGGGAAGGAGCCTTAAATGGGGGTCAGCCCGCTCACGTGCCCTGTGGGGGGGGGGATTCAGCGGGATGTGGCATGTTTCCTTGCCTGTAAGATGGGGTGACGTGTAAGATGGGGTGACGATGCTCGCGCTGCTGGCCTCAAGGCACTAAGGGAGGGATAGAGGGGAAGAAAGAACCTAATGGATGTGTAAGTGCTGTGTCATTCTGGAGAAGAGTGCCCAAGGAGCTCCAGGAGTGTTCGGTAATTTTTATTATTGTCATCCTCATCATCTAAGGATGATGAGGTCTCCTCTACATCAGGCCATGCAGCTCTTTCTTTGGATTCAAACACTATGACAGAGACTTAGATAAGGTACAGTAGTGTCAAACTCACCGTTCAGGGTACTTCCAACTGTCACCTACCCCTGGTTTTCAACCCTGGCTCAACATTCAGAATCAGTTGTAGGTTTGGGTTTTTTCAAAACATACCGATGTCATGTACAAGCTTTATCCCAGAACTGGATGGGACCCAGTGGTTTCTATTTTTGGAAGTTCTCCCAGTAATTCTGACGGCTAGCCAGATTTGAGAACCACACGCACATGGTGATCCGGGGTGACTAGAGCCCCCCACATTCTCCAGAGGCCCCACCTTTCTTTTCTTCCAACATAAGTCAGGGTGCGATGGGTGGTGATGCTTTAAGATTTCCACAGGCAGAGACTTTCCTTCTGCCTTGGCCCCTCTCTCCTTGCATCCCTCACCTCCCCAGGAAAAGCCGTCTCTTCTGCTCCCATCCCCCCTCCTCTTTCTTTGATTAATCGTGATGATGAGTTGGAATGGGAGCCCCCTGAAGTGAAATGTTAGCCCCATCTCTCAGCATCTAATATCTGATATAATCACACTGTACAGTGCAATGGCTAACAAAACACAGAACAAAATTTATTATCCTAAAAGATATAAGCATGCATTTAAAATAAGTGCCCAAGATTACATTTTGCTGAATTCCAATTTTAAACTCAGCGTTGAATTTATGTTTTTGTTTTTGTTTTTTTGTTCCAGGTAATGACTGCATTAGCAAGACACGGACACTTTGATTCCTACTAATCCATTTTTCTTTGGTGAAAATACTTCATTATTTTAAATTGTTTCTCTCTACCCAGTCATCGACATGCATAATTGTGGCAGGGTTAATTCTAATCAGCTCAATTCTAGAGAAAGATTTTTGTGACTTTGTAAATCCTTCTTTCTTCTTCTTCTTCTTCTTCTTCTTCTTCTTTCTCCTTCTCCTTCTCCTTCTCCTTCTCCTTCTTCTCCTTCTTCTCCTTCTTCTCCTTCTTCTCCTTCTTCTCCTTCTGAGCTCATTTTAAATTAATCTTTGCAAACCTTTGCTCTTAAAATCCTCTCAGGTTGGTACAGGTAAGACTATCAAACTGATTGCTGACATCTAGAATGTTGTTGTTCTTTTCATTTCCCTTCAGTTTTTCAGCACGTTCATACAGTAATATTTCCCAGCTGGTAAGGGACTCAGCTTCTGGAAGAGGAAAAAGCAAGAAACACAGCCTAGCACCCCAGCTGCATGTTATTACGCTATTCCCAATTCACAGGAAATGAACAATCATTTAGTCTTGACAGGTACATCCAGAAATTCACTGTCTTCCTTTTCAACCTGAAAAAAATCAGGGTCTGCAGAAGTTAAGCATTAGCCTTTAAAGTATGCTTCATATTTTTTGCCAGTGTTATGAGGAATATCTTGTGAAAGCTTTTGAAAACACTCTGGAAAAATGCTGCCAACAGGCTTAGAAACCTGGGGGAGGAAAAAAGTCATCATCCAAAATACTTTCTGTTCATGAAGATATGTAACTTAGTGGTCCCTTGTGAGCCAGTGAAGTTTAGACATATGTGATGGTAATTGGGGTGTGACCCAAATGGCCTTTTTAGTAGACTATTAGACTTAACACAAAAGCAAAGATGTCAGCAGTAAATGGCCCTCCAAATCAGTTCTAGGATGAACTAAAAGCAATCACAAATATATTAGGAAGGGCTCCCCCCCGCCTTTATCCTGATGGATTTGTCCCTCGATTCAGAATATTTCCATTTTCCGGACACAGTTTTCCAAAGTAGAAATGCAATCAACGCGACATAATACTCCCATTCATCTTGCAGTTTAAAATTCACAAAGCACTTCCAGGCACATTACTCACTCGTCACCACCGTCACGTAATGGAGGCTGGCCTCCATTTTACAGATGACAAAACAGAGACACCAGGGAGGCTTCACAGGCTGCCTGGAGTCGAGGTTCCCTGGTGGGAGCGCCAGGACAGACAGCTGGGTCTTTTGGCTCCTGGGCCAATATTGTTTAGTCTACCTAGCTGAGGATTTTCAAACATTTACTTCAGCTTAACTCGCTTTGCCCCCTATTATGGTCCATTTGTGTATGTCAGTCTTTATCTCTGGACCTGAGTCAAACTTCACCCCTTCTCCCATCTCCTCCTGTTTCAGAAGAAAAAAAAAATCCAAGCCTAAATATGGAACACATGTGCTTCTCATCTGGGCTGTTTAGAGGGATCGGGGAAATCAGAACTGTCGTTGGCTCTTTGTCCTGATGTTTCGGCATGCCCTCACACCTGGGTCCCCCTGGCACGGTTACTGGTCCCGGTCTGAGCCCACCGCATTCAAAATCAATGTCCACCGTGCGTCTTTGCTCAACTTTTCACATTTTGGCCTCTCTCTGTTTTAGAAGCTTGCTCTCCTGGTCTGTGAAAAATCTACTTTTGTCTCTATTGATGGTAGACGGGAAGGTGTGCAGTGCAAGGATCATAGATGCCTTTTGCGTCAAGACCTGGAAGCTTCCACCACCTCCCCGACTGGACTGCAGTGGGCAGCCATGACTCATGGTGAGGTCATGCATTCCCAGGCAAAGTTTATAGTAACCAGGAGGCTGAGCTATTTGCAGGTGCCCTGCATACTGAGCATACTAATTCTAACTCACTTCTACATTGCACTGGCATCTTTTGAAGTAGAACTTCATGGGGTGAACAGGAAGACTACAACATTTTTATTATAGTTGGCTTCCTTTGCTGAATTAGCGTTTATATTTTCCCAGTAGAAATCCCCAAATTGAAAATATAGAGGTGTCAGCTAGCACCACTTTAGTTAAGGTTGTGTCAACATTTCCTATAAACCTTGTTTTTCTAGGGTTTATAACTAGACCATAAAAATTTGCTCAGCTCTGAAACTTGGCATAGAGAGTAAAGCTGGGAGTGAGTTTTGCAGAATTTGAAGAGGGGAAAAAATAAGTTCAGCTGTTTTTAACATGTGCCTGTTCTAAAATGGAAATGATTTTTAGATGCATTTTTCTTTTTGTGTGACTCAAATGGAGCTTCAGTTAAAAAAAAAAAAAGAACTCCTCAAGATTATTTCATTAATATGGGCTAATTGCACTTGTTGATTTTTAAAGAAAACGTTAATGATTGAGATATTTTACTCAAACCCACTGACTGCGCATCCACAGGTACCAGTTTTTGCAAAGCAGTTAGCTGTGCATAATAATGTGATTTGGCAAACCGTCTGCACACCTTTTAAGGCAGGAAACCACCAACATGCTTCGAAGGAAGGATTCCTTCTGGTAAGAAGTTAATGGGCCATTTCAAAATGCATCCTCACTCAGGATAGCATCCCTGTATTCATCTTTACTTAATCCGTAGTTCACATTCATCGGATGACTCCAAAAAGCAGTCCAGGTAATGTTTGCATGAGGGAGACATCAAATCCCTCTGAAAATCTACGTTTTCCAGAGAGCGGAGCTAACCCTCTGCATCCCTAGCAGTTCACCATCTATCGCTTTTGCTGTGCTGGTGAGGTATTTGTATGTCAGAGGCAATTAGTCAGCGTGTTGCCATATGCTTGTGATGCCCTGCGCTGCGTTCGTCCGTCTGTCTCAGGCCATGAGCTCTGGAAAGATGGCAGCCACCATCAGCGGCTTCCCAGAAGCATCATGGAAGGAAGGGACAAAAGTTCTAGCCTCAAAGGCAGCAGGGCTGAGTTCTCATGCCCTCTGTGGCCCTTACTGACTCTGTGGACCTGGACTAGTCAGTCCACCCATCTGGGGATAACAATAACCTGCTAACCTAGTAGGCTTATTGGATAGAGTCTGCTGAAACCATTATGTACATCAAAGCACGTTTTAAACTGTAAAGTGTCATCCAAATGTACGGTGATGGTACCTCCCTGAGCATCTGTTACCCAGGGATGCATACTTAAATGTTGTTAGTAATGTAACCTCTCAGCTGATTCATGTGGAAAGAACCCTACGCTTCCCAGTGCAACAAGCCACAACCATATAACTCAACCTCGGCTTTATTTCTTCTAATTGCTCGTCTCTTTACTTGCTGATCACTGACCACCTTTTTGAATGGGGAATGCTCCAGAGTCTTGGCTACTCATTTCCCAGGGACATCAACCCAGTCTGCCCCAGATGCCACCTTTGATATCCACCTCATTCTGCCACCCCTCGGCCCACTCCCATCCTGCAACTCATCAAGTCCTTTAGCTAGTTGCACAGATACAGTCTTTGGCACCCTCGCCCACTGCACCCTCAGGCTACTTTCCTCGAGGAGAAACATGCTACATATCTCAGGCATAAGCAGTCTGCATTTGTTGTGGGGAATCTTCTGACAGGGAGATCTGTGAAATGTCATTCATTTGCATTGTCAGTCCTCAGAAGGGCCCTGTGCTTGGTTTAATGCTCTGCCGTCGCCATCTTGAAATTCTTCATACATTTTATTTTTTTAAATTAGTTTTATTTTTATCTTTTTTTCTAACCAAAACATTTATTGAAAGAAAAAAATACCAGGCGGCTGTCTTCTGGAAGTTCTTGGGCCTCAGACCTTAGGAAGTAGGACCCTTAGGCCCATGACCTATTAGAAAAGGACTAGAACAAAGTTCCATGGCCAGGCCACCCTCCACTTGTCAGATGACATGCTGAGTTGCAAGTCCTGTACCCATGTTTCTAGGTTGACTCACAGGCAAGGTCTACAGTCCCCAAGCTTGGTCTTCAGAGGTGGCCTCATTGGGACAAGTCTGCAGAGCCCACCTGTTGGTGTCCATCTTGGAGAGTACGGCAGCAAGCTACTAATGCTCTCAGTTGATGAGGACGCCACTAAACTCTGGGGGAGCCAGGCTTGGGGGCCAGTCACCTTATCAGGCTTCCACTGTAAAGGGATCTGTGAGCTCCCCAGTTCCCCACCAAGGCCAAGAGAAGTCTCTGAGTCTGGTGGAACTGGCCCCAGTCCTGTTCGGGAGCAAACTCAGCATGGAGGCAACAGATGTCCTCAAGTGTGGACTCTGGGCTAAAGCTGAAGGGGTCGGCAGCAGCAGTGACCTCCCCTCCAACCCCCCACCCCCATGTCCCCATTTGCCCGAGACATGCCTTGAAATTCTTAATACATTTTAAACAAGTGGCTGCACATCTTCATTTTGGACTTGTTCCTGCAAATTATGTAACAGGTACTGGTCTTGATCATTTCCCAGCTATAACCTCCCAATAACCCTGCTGAGCGCTAGGACCAACCCTGACTAGGGCTGAATGTTTTGAGGTCACCTTCCCCAGGCAGTGGAGGGGTTTCGAGTGAGTCTTGCTGGCCCCATTGTAGGCTGGTGGTTGGTTGTCCCCTGTCCCAGAGCCCCCCACCACCCCCCATGTCTATAGTCTAGAGGACTAGGTTTCTCCTGCAGCTCTTAGTTGAAATGAGAACACTCTCAGCTGGCTTGGCAGGAGCCAGACTCCCTGCCTAGCATTTCCAGCCCCTCTTCCAGAAGCCTGGATGCTGACATGGGCATCTATAGTTTCCACCATGAACGGGATGGTGGGTACCTTGGAGCAGCCCACAGCCTGTAACTGAGGACCATCATTTCTGCATCCATTGACCCAACCAAGACTACCTGAATGCTCAGCATGCACCAGGCACTACATGGGCACTGGGGACAGGTTGGTAAGATAAAGATGTTCCTGCCCCCAGGGAAGTTTCCATTCTAGTGGGAGAAGTCGGCAAACAAAATCAATGAGTGAGTTGTGGGCTGAAAAATGAATGATACTATGGAAAAATGGCAGGAGACAGGGAGGCCTGACGGGGTGCCGCGTGCGCTAGGAAAGGAAAATCTGATGCAAGATTTGAAGGAGTGGAGGGTATTAATTTCCAGGGGAAGAGCATTCCCAGCACAGGGCGGCACAGCTGGTGCAAAAGCCCAAAGGCGGAGTGAGCATGGCTGACAAGGAGGAGGCAGGAGGCCTTGTGGCTGGAGCCCATGAGAGGAGAGAGGTAGGAGGAGAGGCCGGAAGAGGAGCCGGGCCCGGGAGGGGCTGGTCACAGCAGCTGGGAGCAGCTGAAGGACGGGATCTGTGCCAAAAGAATCTCTCAAGCCGCTGTTCTAGGGCAGACCATAGAAGGGCAAGTGTGGAAGCAGGAAGACCCGTCAGAAAGCGATTTAATTGTCCAGGGGGCAAGTGTACATTCCTTCAGAGGGTAGGCCCGAGTCTGTGCTCCTCTGAACATTGTAATTGTTCATGCTCAGGGGGCCTCATCTCTTCTGGCTTCCTCCCCACAGCTTTACAGGGTGGAGCCTTCAGCAGCTTTTATGGGGAAACCCACCCATGAAAGAGGAGACCCATGGCCTGGCAGGGCATCCCCTCTCGCTAAAGAGCTTAAAAAAAAAAAAGGCTAGCTTTTCACCTGGGGGTTGCCGACGTCCGCAGCTGGGAAGGCTTTCATGCTTCCCGGCGCCGTGCAGCCGTCCGGGCCTACCCCGCGTCCCCGGCCCCCGCCCCCCAGCAGTCCTGTCTCTACTCGTGGCCTCCCCCATAAGCTTGCTTTCAAATGAGACTCCGTGGACATTAACTCAAGTCAGTAAGAGACACCGGGGACACCGGTGTGTCACCGCAGAGACACGAGTCACTGCAGTCGGTAAGAGACACCCTCCGAGGTCAGAAAGCTCACTTGGCAACACAGTCAACTGGACGATGCCTAACGGGCAGATAGAGCCGGGCCCATGCACACCTGGCCGGCAGGTCACTGGTAGGTGGGGAGGAAGGTGGTGTCAAGAAGGCCTGCCTGTCTCCTTTTCGTTCGCCTCCATCATCTTGTTTTCTTGCCAATATGTTATTGTACTTATGAATGAAAGTGAGACCTTTCACACCAATCCCAGATTGCGTCTGGAATCAAGTAAGAAAACTGGGAAGATGTGAACGGGACAGCACTCTCCAAAATGGAGGTAGCATCATTATCTGGGAAAGCAGACTCCAGTGTTCTCCCTTTGTGTTTGGATGTTTCCAAATGCTGAATGCTGAATACCTTCCAAACAATTAAATCCCATCAAGCTGTTCCAATTATCATTGTTCTAATAATCTGCCCAGACTCTCCCAGCACCCATCCTGTGGGCTGCCTGGACCCAGACTGAGCTACGTTGGTTACTTTCCGCAGGGAGACTGGCAGGGGGGAAGGGGGGTGCAGGAGGTTGGACCCTGGGCCCCAAGTCAGTGCACTCGCCAAGCTCTGTAACCTGGGACATGGGGCCTCACCTCTCAGAGGTTCCGTGTCCTTACCTGTAAAATGCTCTACCGACTTCACAGGGTTTGGGTAGAATCACCTGAAGCAATGCACTCACAAGTCCTCTATAAATTGGACAGTACAGTGTGACGCCAGCCAGCCACCTCAATGACTAAACCACCTGCGGAATCAACAACATGATGCTCATCAGCATCGTATTCCTAGCAATTCCCAGGTCCAAATGCGGATTGAGTATGGACGTTTTAGGGACTTCCGTGCCTTCTAACCTTAAGGTTTATTTGTTTGTTTCAGTTTGTTTGTATGTTTAGAAAACAAGAAAGCCAGGTTGCTGGATCATATTGCTCATCAAGGTCTTTGGGTCATTTTAAATAAGAAACACCATGCCACCGGTCACCGCGGTTGCTTGCAGTAATGAGTAGGAGCTAAGGAATTCCATAGATTAGCCGCAAGTGAAAGAAAGGAGAAAAAACCCTCCACACTTAAAACCTGAATCAACAATGTTACAGAAGGACTGCTATGGGAGGTGTGATGGGGTTCGGTTGTGTAATAATGGTGGGCCCACTAATTAGGGTTTAAAAACATCTTACAGGGTAGTAGATATTCCCCCCTAGTCATGCGGTGCTTTCAGGGGCTGGGGGTTTGGAGGAGTGACGCATGGTAGGATCTTGGAACATTCTTCCTCGTCAAAGATTGCCTTATCCATAAACCCGCCAGCATGGTATCGCAGAATCTCTGGAGTTAAGAGTCATTCTGGGGGGATGCCGGCCACCTTGCTGGCTGGGAGGAAACTCTGCAAAAATACTGCAGTCTATGGGGGCCAACTCTTGTGAGCACGTTAGGAGGACTTCACACTCTCAAAATACCAAGATAAGGCACAGAGAGGCATATTGTAGAAAGTATTGGTCATGCAACCCCATGGCCCTGGCTCCAGCCCTGGTTCCAGCACATACTATAAAAGTCTCATGTAATGGCTCGGGTTCCCTGATTCCTCACCAGTGAAAACCATCTCTGCAATGGGGTCGGCTGAGCGTTTGAGAGCCCGCTGTGCCTGGGAGCCTGAGGCGCATGCACGGCCAACACATCTCGGGCACCTCCCTTGTGCCGAGCACTGTGCTAGCCACGTTCACATAGGCTATTTTATGTAACTCTCCAGTAACCCTGTGAGCTAGGCGCTAATCCTACCCTCATTTGTCAGGAGAGCCTGCATTTAGCACAGCCTAAATTGACCCCACTCTACAAAGTTCATCTTCCGAAGTCCTGTTCCTGTTGAATCAAAACATGTCCTTTCAGTTAAGAATGCCCAAATCCTCTTGGAAATGTCTCTACCATCCCCAGCGGCCACAAGGCCATAAAAGGATTTCTCCTGCGTATGGAATTTAGGAGGGATTCCTCTCTTGGTTGTGTGAGGTTATGTGCTAGCTCTAGACAGGAAGGAAGGTTCACATAGCTAATAAGTCGAAACAACTGTATGAGACAGGCTGTTAGCATTTCCAGTTTGCAGATGAGGAGACCAGGGCACAGGAAGGTTAAGTGATATGTCCAAAGTCACACAGCCGATTAATGGCAGAACTGGGACTCAGGCCCTACCTCGCTGCCGGTATCTGCCTCAACACTCACTCTCCACTCAACAGAGAGGACATTTGTGTTCCTTGCATCGCACCCACCTCCCCGATTGCCCCGGGGCCCCTGGCTGTGCTGGTACTAGGAGGCCCCAGGAAATGGTCATATAGACACACGTCAAAACTGCGGCCCAGATCCAGAATGCGTGGGGTCTGCTTTATGGGAAATAGTGCAAAGGAAATTGAAACAGGAGATCTTCCAGCTTATGACTTTTAACAAAGGAGCAAAAGCTGACTTGAAAATATTTTATTCTCATAATACTTTGCTAGAAGTAGCCTATCGGGGGTGGGGGGGTGGTTCTTTGGGATTTGATTTTGGGTTATAATAAAGAATATCTTGACTACAAATTTGGCCTTGAGATATCATTTAAAATGGATGTCTGTTCAGATCTCCAGAATCAAGATTTTAGTTTCTGGTAGAAAGCTGGACACTCAGCTTCCCCTCCTAATTGACAATCCTTTGTGCCAGCCCTTTTAACACTCTCTGAGAGTCCTGTGGCCTAATAAAATCAGCACTGTGATGATGTACTACATACTTATGGAAATCAAGGTGATTTTATTAAGAGACATTTTGCTTTATATCGGGAGTTAGATGGTACAAGTAATTTAAGATAACAAAGGTCCTCATTTTGTCCCAGAATTGGCTCGCGCTGCTGATTCAGCTTTGGAGCGGGTGCATGATGAACAAGGAAAGGAGACAGAGGGCATTTGAACGTCACCTGGGGCCCAGGTCCCTCTGAAGTCAATGGGTGTCCTGTCTGCAGAGAGGCTGCCCCATCATTATGGTGCTAATAGCATTATTTTCTTTGGCCATCAGCGCGTGCTGCCCAAATCACTGCAAAATGCAAATAACCGCGGCTCTCTGGGGTTCCCCTGAGTGAGGGGCCTGTGAAAATTTATCTCCAGCCCCCAAATCAAATTGTTCCAGGCCCCCCTGTGGCAAGTGTGTTTTTCCCAATGCTCTCCTACATGTCAGAAAGTTCTCAGAAAAAGCACTGATTGCTAGGAACAGAAGCCAAGGGAGGGTTTGCCTTCTGGAAAGATCCTGCTTGCTCAGGATCTCGGTCGTCAGCGGGCTATGACCAAGCCAGGGCTGGGGGCTGTATCAAAGCAGAGGCCACAGGGAGTGTGTGTGTCCGGGGTACCAGGCCGGGGAGAGGCAGGCAGGAGAATGAGGTTCATGGTTTACTGAGGTGTGAGCTAGAGAGGGTCAGGCAGGTGAGGAGGAAGCAGGAACCCGTTTGCAGAGACCAGGCCAGCAGTGGGGACTCGCTGGCCAGGGATTTTTATAGAGGGAGTCTGCTCAGTGATCCTGCTGTTCATCCTCTTGTTACATATTCTGCTCAGGGGAGAAAGCCGCTTTCTCCAAGGCTCCTGCCGAAGTCTCCCACAGGCCTTGTGGTGTGTCCCCTCCTCCTGGGCTCAGGCCCTCACTCAGGGAAGCACTCATCAGCGTGGCCTTTAGAAAACCACCCTTGACAGCTCTTCCAACCCTGGCAAGGCTCTACTCAGCCAGAGGATCCCAGGCCTGGGAAGAAACTGGAGGCCAGGTGGACACTTACCTCTCTTCCTCTCAAGGTAAGAGGTAACCTGAGAACAGAACAGTCTTGGGAGAACAGGTAGGTACTCAGACCTGTCAGGAAGACAGTCCCCCTTCTTTGCACACCAAGGGCTCCCAAGGCCCTGGATTTTTAGGCTCAGGCCCACCTTCCTCCTGAAGCCTGACTAGGCTTGAGAGGAACCAGAGCCCCGGCGGGGTGGGAACCTGGAAGGTAGGGCTGGAGTTGGTCTTGCTCCCAAAGCCCTAGTTTCCTGAGCTGTCCTTGGCTTCTGTGCACTTAGTCAAAATGGATTTCCATGCCTCGAACTTTCTGTGTAGCATTCCGAGTCATTCCCTCAGATCTGCCTTCCAGTTCAGGGAAGTGCAGTTCAGTTACGTGAGAACTGTTGTTTTACAGATCCATGACTAATGGCTGTCATTCTCATTCCTATAATTTCTATGTTGGCAATTTTTGCCAGCCTTTGTTATTGCTGTTTTTAATGTATTCTTTCCTAGTGGTTTTTATGCCTTATTCTATAATTTAAAAATGTTTATTTTATATTCTCTACCAGATTGCTCAATCTCTGTGGTTTTTGTTTCTGCCATGGCGATTTGCTGTGTGTGTGTAGGTGAAATCTTCTCGTAGAAGCTAATGTATAGTGGAGGGCAGGTTTGTGCGGGAGGCGGTGCGCCATGGGCAATGAGGTATCTGCCCTGGTTCTGGGCAGGCATCCACTGGACATCAAGCACTCTTCAGTTCGGAGCATTTTTTTCCTCTGTCAGGGAGTCCCGATCCATGTGTGTAATGTCAATTCAGATCCCACCCTCGAGTATAGGTTGGCTTTTAATTTTATTCATTGTAGACATATCCTCCTACCTAGAGCACACGGCTGGGCAGAAAGCTTCCTTAATACCTATCTGTGCCATAGGATGGAGTTTTCTTGAGCCCCGTCTCACAAACCAAGAGCACTTCAAGAGTTCTACATTTAGGCTAAAACCTCTCTTCTTACGCATCAACTTGAGTAGACTCGAGGCCATGTTTCTTATCCATGCATGGGAATGAAAAGTTTGGCTTTTCACCTCCTGGGTTACTGTTGCTTCTGCTGAAGCTAACCATTCTGATTTTAGTTCACTCTTCGCTTTGGGCATGTGAGCATTTCCATTTCTTTCTTTGATTTCAACTTGTATTAAAAAACAACAACACAATTTTTTCCCACTCTATTTCCTCTAGGGTCACCCTGTGTCTGGAGCAGACGGGGTGGCTGAGTCAACTCCGTCCACCATATTTCCAGGAGTGAAGCCCACGTGATAACTTCTGGGAGTTGAATTTCACCTCACGTACCTAGTGACCGCAGTTTTGCTGAGCCAGCTGCTAACCTAAACGGCAATGATGCTGCCCCTGCACCTTGAGCATCATTGCCTCTGACCCTCTGAAGCTGAAATTGTCTCACAATTATACAATGTATCCATCTGTGTTGACCAAACCATGACTACTTTTCCCTTCTCCTCTGGGTCCTCTTGGTGGCCAGCTAACTACCGTCTACAGTGCTTGCCGCTGAGGGTGCACATGAGGAAGGAACTTGGTTGGTTGGAGGTTCTTCATTCCCTCTTCAGACAGACTGTTCAGGCAGCCTGGAGGGATGAGAATCTTCCATCATCTGAAATCCTGTAATTTTTTGGGGGCAGTCATAAAATCCTTCTGAGGAAAACAGTGTATCCTGTTCTGAGGAAAAAAAGTGCACACACAGACACTTCTGTATGAATTTCAGGGATTCGTTAACCCCCTGAATCCCATGGTAAGGACTTCTGCTCTGGGGGCTGATGGTTCTTTGGTAAATCGGAAACCCTGGTTTGCTAGTTTTTTTCAAACCAACTCCAGTGAACAATGTTAAAATGAGACCTATGACATAATAACAATCTTTCAATTTGTCACTCCCTTGATGCCATCTTTAAACAAAACACTGGCCCTGGGAGTAATGTCAATAATTAGTGACAATCTCCTATAAAATCTCTTCTTCAAAGTGCTTTTTATTAAATAGGTGGATTGTCACTAGAGCATAATTTCCTCAAACACAGCTTTCTGACTCAAACCTATGTCATCTCGAGGGCAGGAGCGGCCTCATGAGTGAGACAGAACTAGTGCGTCACGGTAGAAATAAAGCTGGATTCTAGACTGAATTTCTAGGTTTGGGGGATCTGGCTTTGCCACCAACCATCAAGTGACTCTGGGAATTTCCAATCTTCTCAGCTTCCTTTTTCCTTATCTGTAAGTGAGGAAGTTAGATTAGATCAGGGGCTGACCAACTAAAACCCACCAGCCAAACCTTGCGTGTGGCCTGTTTTGCAATAAAGTTGTGTTCGAATGCAGCCACATTCCTTCATTTCTGTATCATCCATGGCTGTTTTCATGCCACAGAGGCAGCTGAATAGTTGTGAGGGAGACCAGATGACCCACAAAGCCTGAAATATTTACTATCTGGCCCTTTATAGCAAAGTGTGCCCTTGGCCTCAATGACCTCTCCATCCCTCTCCACCTCTTGATCTGAGATTCTTGGAGGCCAAGGGACAATAACCCAGCCCAGTCTAAGGTCACGTGTGGAATACAACCAAATGGTGGATGCACGAAGACAAATCATTTATATTATTCTGTTGAAGCACTCCCTCAATAACTTGCTTCGGGAAGTCTAACAGTCAAGTGAACTTAAAACAACCAAACTTCACGTGTGCCTCAAATTATCTCAAGATCCAGACACTGAGCAATTCCAGAAAGATCTTCCTCCAATGTATGCAAATCAGTGAAATTTTTACAAATGATTTGCTCTGAAAATATCCATGAATAAACACAGTGAAGTTGCCGAAATAACCAACAGGATAGCATCTATAATCCCTCTTACCCAACTCAGAGCCTGTTTTGAAATGAGCTAGAGCATCAAACAACCAACTGAGAAACCTTCTGATCCAGATAACAAGTAGGGTGTTAACCTGAGCATGAACTTTCTGGGCTGAATATTCAAGAGACTGATATATTTTTATGATCCATGTTGTCCAAACAACCCTTTCCAAACATCATGGAGTCCAGAAGTTACCATACCACGAGGGCACAGCTGCTGAGGCAGACCTCCCAGAGGCTTAGGGTTTCCCAAAAGGTCAACTTCCAACAGTCTCATTAGATTGGAACGAATCTATTTTTTAAATTGACTTTCCTATTCCTCTTCACTTAATTCATCCAGGAAGAGATTACTTGAACTAAGTAGCAAGAAATGTTTTTTCTGAAATTAACATATTTGAAAGTGTTAAGCCTCTATATTAAGGGTTGAAAAATGAGACTGGAACCAGTCCCACAGATGCTCAAAATTCCAGGTCTCAAGGAGCAGGAAAAGTCTCCCACCATTGATGTAATTTAATTTATGCTTTCAACCTATCCCAACCATCAGACTTCTAGCTCCCCTGCTCTTCCAATAGCATCTTTATGGACAGCCACGTTTTTGTTTGGGTGCAGTGAAAATAACACAGCATGGCCCTTTTCTTAACTGACCCGGAGAAGCACTTTCCAAAAGAGCTTTGAAAAATCTCTATCATCTGCCATTGTGTTCCAATGGCGGTAATAGGAACTAATTGCCACACACACCCCCCCCCCCCCCCATGACAGGACACTTCTGGTGACAAAAAAACAAGGTGTTTGAATCCCTCTCCACTTCCTCAAAAGCATAAGGAGTTTGGCCCCCACCCCAGCTGGTGTGGTTCTTTGGGGTCACATGTAAACACAGATTCCCCAGAGGTGCCCAAACAGGATGGTGAGGAGAACAGAGAGTCAAATTCCTCCCGAGGGGCTTGAAGAGCATGGGAGATTTCCTGGCACGTCGGGTGACCATCTGGAGAGTTCTTGGTCAGTCCCACAGTGGCAGTTCTTGCTGAGGAATTTAACTTCTGCTCCCTCCTTGGTACCACAAGACATTTGATCTCATCACATATATTTTTATTTGTGGGTTGTTGTTTTTTTCTGGAAGATTCCAAACATCATTTCATGCATCTCACACAGCATTCCTCTGCCTTCCTTCCTGGCCCACTACTTTAATTCCTTTCCCCAGGAATCATGGTGTCCTCTTTGTCTCTCTCTCTCTCTCTCTCTCTCTCTCTCTCTTCCAAAAGGACCCCTGCCCCTCACAATCCCTTAAACTGATTCCTGTTCTTCCTCATAGATCATGGCTCCATCTTTTGCTCCCCTCCCCGCATCCCACCTCACCCCTCATTCTGACTGAAAAAAATTATTTATCTCTCTTGCCATTTGGGAGCAAAAACAATTGGGGAATTGCTGTTCACAGCTTTTTTGGGGGGGCAAGTAGCTAGGATGTGGATCATGGATGCAGAGTGGGATGGACACAGGACCTTGTGATAGCTTAGACTGTTCAGAACTTACTAACTTTTAGAATCAACCCAGACAAGGACAAAAGAAGAATAGAAAGTTTGCGTGATCAGCATCACGATCCATTGCTTTGCTGCTCTCAAATTTCTTTACTTTTTCTAGTCAAGAAATTTTTGCATTGCCTTGTTTGGCACCAGAACATTGGTCTTGCTCATAACTCTGCTATGAAGTTCTTAGTTCCAGGGTCTATCTCTGTTCAAATCTTGGTTCTATATTTTGCTTTACTGTTTATGTTTCCTTATTCAACTTCCTGGTCTGAACTCTGTCAAGTTCACCTTCTGCCTAATACAGTTGTAATACTTTCTAAATTAAGTGCCGGCAGCTCCTAAAATACAAACACCAAATTTATGAGTGTCTCTTACATTAAAAAGCCTGCCCCTTCTTACTTCTGGGTGGCATTTCAGAAGCCATGGAGGGAATTCTCTCTTCTCTGTGAAGTTTTTGCGGCAGGAGGAGAGTTTCGCATAGCCAGCTTCTTGAGTGGGGACTGATTTCCCACAGGTACCATTGAGCATGGCGGTCCACCTCTTACACCAGCCTGCAAAAGCCCATTTAATCCATCATGTAACTGGAAAAGATTGACAAAAATACAACTGATGAAAGTTGTTTCTGCTAATGTGTAGCATTTCACCTTCAGGAAGGGTTCAATTTGCATAGCCACATTTATTACAGTGTTTCCATGGGAAATGTTTGTTCCAAATTCCCAAAACTGATTTACAAACAAAGTCTTGGTAGAAAAATCCAACCTAAATTTAGAACTTCCTAGATCAGCTTGAGTTTTCAGCACATATTTTTCCTTTTGTTTGCACGAGTCATCTGGGGACAGGTTTACTGAGGTTGCCTCTGCAGGCAAAGCCAAGCCGTGAGGTGAGGTTGGTGCCTGTCTGGGGTAAGCCATTCAGCTGTAGGGGTGGCGGGGAGGCCAAGCGAAAGGAGACTCTGTAGCCAGGGAAAGGAGTTTTGGTTTTAACTTGGACCGAATTTTCCGGCTTCCGAGTCAATCACTCTGCCTGTGTAAAACACACCTCAGATAGATTTTGTAAGTAAATTCTCCCTTTACACCTGCTCAATCATTGGCTTTATTGTGAATGAGCCTTCCTTAAAAAAAATCTAAATAGTACAAACCCGAAACTTCCAAAACGGAACCTCGGAGAGTTGTTCTCCACACTATGATGGAATTCACATACGTGGGACTCGCCCAGAACCCTGGGTCCCTGCAGCATTCCTACCGCGGCCGATGGAGCATACAAGAACATGGGTTTTGGGCCTTTCTTCTGGTGTGTTCACCTGAAGGCCGGAGCTGTTTCTTGAGTCTCATTAACCAAAAGTGAAAAGGTTTCCTTGTGAAGGCTGCTCCTGGGACACAAGCCTGGATTCTGGGCCAGGTGCTCTGGGGGTGTGCGCACTCCTTGCCAAATCACCACAATAGTCAAGGTATGCCCTACACAGACACTGTGGCTCTTTTGTTCTCCAGGCTTGTAAGTGGCATTTTATTCAAGCAATAATGACTGGGAGAGAGGGCATTTCCTGATACTTAATGACCAACTGCAGGAATTGTGGGCCTGAGGCAATGCATATAATACGCTATTAAACTCTCAAATTTAAAAATGTAAAGAAAAAAATAATTACCTTCTTATGCATGTTACCATGGATACTGAGAGTTGTTTATAGTTTTAGTCTTTTCCTAGAGGTTAAAGTCCGGTGGAGCAACCAATAGGAAAAGGGGAAACTTCAGTCTCCGTTTCCACTCACTTTATAATATCTGACATTACCTAGTTAGCGCCTGTTTCTTTAAGAAGGTGCACGTTGCCCCCGAAATAGGATATGTATTGTGTGATATGGATTGCCATAATAAGTATTCATATTTTATTGAACAGTTTGGCAATCAGTATTTAAAATCAGCTAACCTTGTAGATAATCACATTCTGTTTCCCCAGAGTGGCAGGAACTTTCAGACGGTTCTTCATCTCCCCTACCCCAAGAATGTGCCATTTTTTTCAGCCTTCAATTGCATGCACATATGTATTAGTGCTGAAGAGACTTTTTCAGTTGGATCTATTATTACAGTGCATAACTCAGAGGTGAGCATCTAATCACGAAGGAGAAAATACTCAGAGACGCGCCTAATACTCCATAATTTACATAGTCACTATTTGTTCTATGATTTTTTTCCCCCAACTCTTGGAACACTGTTTCTCTTCTAACTCTTAGGGAAAGACAGGATTTAATTAAATCAGCTTCCCAACTCTGAAGAACTAAGGTCGCAAATGGGCACCACTAACTCACTGGTATCTATTCTGGGTCTAAAAGAACTCTAAGGAAAATTTAGAGACTTAATTCCACCGACAACTCCAAACTTTCTCCCACAAATATGTTTTCCACCGTTATCAGCAAGATTTATCTGCTCTTATTTTTCTTTATTCTATCACCATCAAAGAGGAATATAACAAGCCTTGCTCAAACATTTAATGCAGAAATAACGTTCATTCATTCGGTATCCACTCATTCATTTATTTATCTATTAGGTGTTTTTAAAGCGTATTGTGCTTTATCAGGAACCAGACCATAGAAGCGTGCAACTGAAAAAGCTAAACTTTTGAAGAAATCTCTCTGCTGGAGGAGTCGGGCATGGAATATAAATGAGGGTACTTAACTGAGGGCACCACACTAGAGGTCTCATGAGAGGTGCTGGGGAGCACAAAGAAAGGGGAGGGCAACTCTCCTGGAGATTCAGGAGATGACATTTCCTTTCGATGTGAACTGTAAAGCACTATACACAATTATCAAGTTATTATTATAGTTTTATTTCCTTAACTATTCTTCTATACGGATACAAAGATGGAAAATTCCTAAAGAATCTATAACACAGTTGGGAGTCAAATATAAAAATTTGATAGTGGTTATAAAACCCATTTTAACACACTTCCCCTCCAGACTTCTCCCCAAATATTCCTATCTCTAAACAGCGCTAGATTTATAGAGAGAACTAAGCCTTGACCTGAGGACACCAGGAGTCTCTGGGCAAAGGAGGTGGGCACCTTCTACTGGGCTGACTTCCACACTGCGATGCAATGCAGCGAGCCCTACATTTCCTGCCTTTATAAAAGTACCCGAGGAGAATCCTGACACCTTCCTTTGAATGATTTTTATCTCTAGACATCCAAATCATGCTCAGCGCCAGTGTGATTTATCTGAGTTCTTAGAATCAGACCGCACAAGCTAAAACCTTAAGCTCTGAGTAGGAGGGAAATACAGGGATCAGACGAGAATTCATTAGGGAAGGCTGCCTAGAGCCCTCGGGTTTGAGGAAGACCTTTTGGGATATAATGAACATATATTCACAGAGAAAGGCTAGCGTGGACGAAAGAGGCCAGACAGGATCCAGCCAGTCCTTGGGGGTTACAGAAAGTAGATTAGTTCCCTGGAACAGAAGGGCTGGCTGGCTGGGGAGCAAGGGGAACTTAGAGTAAAAAGATAAGGGCAGGAAGGAGAGCAGATGGCAAATGGCCCCATCGTTAGCTTGAGGAGTGTAGATAGATTGCTAAATTCCTACTGTCCTCAGGACTCTGCACAGACGTCATCTTTGGATTGCTTTCCCTGATCTCCACCCCGCACTCATAGCACTTAAAAATGTTGTACTGAATGAAATGATCTGTTTAAACATCAGTCTCTGCGCTTCCCCGAATCCCCGGCTCCGATCGCCCGCGCGGGGATCACTGCCAGTTGCGTGCTCAGAGCCCAGCACAGTGCCCGTCAGCACTCACTTATTCAGCAAAGACTGTCTGAGGGTCGCCCTTGAACCAGCACTGTGCTTGCAGCCAAGGAAACAGTGGTGATAAAGGACTATGTCCCTGATTATGTGGAGCTCACAAACAGTATTCATCAGGGAGCCATTCTACATTCTAATGCAGAACAGACCTGAAGAAACTGAGGAAGATTCTTTGGGATCTGAGTATGGGGCGGGGGGGGGGGGGGGGGGGGGGGGGGGAGTGTCTGCAATTCCAGTCAGAAACATCAGGTGGGGGACACCACCTTATTGCACAGGAGAACACAGAAGGAGTTAGCTACATCTGGCACAATGCCAGGGAGAAGCCCAGGACCGAGATGGCCCATCAAATGGCCAATCAGAGCTGAAGAGGACCAAGGCGCCAGTACTAGAAAAGCTTACTATTATTTTTAACAGGGGCCTCTTCCATGGAAAAGTCCAGGGGAAAGTGCGGATGGTTTTGAAAGGAAGAGGAAAAGTACTGCCGCAAGTATTTTGACATCAAAATGCATATTGATGAGACAAACAGGAGGGCTGGGCTCAGTATTCTCATAAACCAGCTCCCCTGGTGCTGGCTAAATCAATTGGGAAGTCCATGTGAGGGAGATGACCTAACCTAATTGGGAAAGCACGTGGGCCCAAAAGACGGGAGCTCTGACTCAGGCTCTCACAGTCCCGGGCTACATCGCTTGCCCCAGCTGCCTGGCTCTCCCTGCGCCCTCCTACCACGTCTACCCTACCCACTGCTCCCACGCGCGGCAGCCCTCATCCCTACCGGCCCTCACGTGTCCGCGCATCAAAGCTGGGAAGCATGAGGGGGCGTGTGCTTACACTCCTTCTAACCGGAGACTTTCAGAGCTGCCGGGCTCATCCAAACAACGAAGGGCAGAGCTGGGGCTGGTGCGAAGTGGGGGAGGGAAGGGGAGGCGTGACCCACCTGCAGCCACGTGCAATGTCAACATCACACGATGGATTAGCCCCATGTGCCCCTTCCAGTAAAAGATCTGGGACGTGTGCTATCAAATGGAAAACCTAGTTCACTTGCCTCAGAAGGACCATATAAAAAGGGGAAAAAGTTGTCGGTTCTTTACTTAAGTCAAGAAAGGAGGCATGTGTGCCCAACTTCCACTGTATCATTTATCAGAAGAATTTGCCCGTGAACATGGCCATTCGGGCTAATCGAATGAAGAGTGTCAGCAAATGATCATGCATACATTTTCTTTATACTTGTCCCCTCCTGACACTCAGTATATAGACCGTACAGAAGAAGTTGCAGGGGTGGGGGGTGGGCTTATCCTATTTAGCACAGTTAGAGTGCTAAGCTGGGCAAACTTGTTAAAGAGGCTTTCTGAACTACTTCCTCGGATCGATAACTTTTGCTCATGACAAAACTTAGAGGAACCACCTCGTTCTTTTCCCCAAGTCTCCCAAGATGGAGCTTTACAAGACGTGGACTTAAAGTGGCAAAGAAAAATTTGCTTTGATGATTTGTCCAGGTGCTCCGGCGTTAAAGGAACATGTGAGCAAACAGACGGTACCTGGGCATACACGGATCCCTCTTTCCTGATCGGCCCCGAGCTCCCCCAAACCTCCACAGGGAGGGAAAGCTACTATTGGGTAAATATAAGGTCATAATGCGAGAAAAGATTCAGAGAGTTTCATAAAAATGAATCATGTTTGTAAGTTTCTACAACTGCCCGTGGAATGTGAAGCTCAGCAGATATCTGAATTATTAAACGTTTATCAGTGTGGTTCAGTTTCAAGCACGGATTGAGCTGAAAAACAAACCAGGCCTGCAAAGGAAGCACCAACCCTTAGGATTCTAGAGATGAATATATGAATCCACAGATTCTCCTCAAGTTTCTGACCATGTATCAGAACCCTGAGGAATGTCTGCAGCTACTTAGCTCTGGGGAAATGCATTCTCTTGTACATAATGGCTAAAATCCAAACAGAGAATTGAAATCAGAGTTGGAAATCTGGCATCTGAAGTGAGATATGCCCAGATTGAATGTACTCAGGAATTCTCACAAAGACTACACTTTTCTACATATATGTATATCTGATCAAAATCAACTGACACCTAGCAAGAGACTCATAATTATAGTTTGATATTAATAAAATCAACTACTTTTTATAACTGAAGTTTCTTTATTCACAGGGCTCCCCAGCCTTTGAACGCAAAACTATTTCATCTGGTACTAACCCAAGTTTTACTGGCTGTTATGGGTCATGTTCCAAGGAAGCTGTTTATTAAGAAGTGTTCTTGGCA
Source organism: Zalophus californianus (assembly GCF_009762305.2). Lineage (NCBI taxonomy): Eukaryota > Metazoa > Chordata > Mammalia > Carnivora > Otariidae > Zalophus > Zalophus californianus. The sequence goes on along the minus strand of NC_045603.1, from coordinate 111,629,025 downwards.
TGGATGGAACTGGAGGGTATTATGCTGAGTGAAATAAGTCAATCAGAGAAAGACATGTATCATATGACCTCACTGATATGAGGACTTCTTAATCTCAGGAAACAAACTGAGGTTTGCTGGAGTGGTGGGGGGGTGGGAGAGATGGGGTGGCTGGGTGATAGACATTGGGGAGGGTATGTGCTATGGTGAGCGCTGTGAATTGTGCAAGACTGTTGAATCACAGATCTGTACTTCTGAAACAAATAATGCAATATATGTTAAGAAAAAAAAAGAAGAAGAAGAAGATAGCAGGAGGGGAAGAATGAAGGGGAGTAAATCGGAGGGGGAGACGAACCACGAGAGACGATGGACTCTGAAAAACCTACCCGGGGGTGGGGGCATGGGTTAGCCTGGTGATGGGTATTAAAGAACGCATGTTCTGCGTGGAGCACTGGTGTTATGCACAAAAAATGAATCATGGAACACTACATCAAAAACTAATGATGTAACATATGGTGATTAACATAACAATAAAAAATTTTAAAGAAAGAAGTGCTCTTGGGATCAACTGGGAAAGGGGAGGGGGAAAGCAGGATTAACAGAGGGAGAAGTTGAGACGTAGTGCGGTCTCAGTAAAAGCATCAGCCAACCCACATGGAGTTCTGGACTGAGAGTAGTCTTTTAGAACTGTCCCAAATTAGGGGAAGAGGGGCATTTAATGCAGGTTGTCCCTGGGAGGCGGTATGATCTTCAGATGACCAAGCAGTCTTCCTTACATGAGGCAAATCCTATAGGCTAAGAGCTAAGGGCCATCTTCTTACACAGCTCCCAGGAGCTGGAGGATAAGACCTTCAATCCTGAATAGGAATCTTCTCGAATAGGAATCTGGACAAGGCATCAAAGCATCCACTACAGTCCACCCCTTACAGCACTTGGATCCTCCTCTTCTTAGAGGTTCTGGAAAAAGCTGCTCCAAGATACCAGTGAGCTTCTGTTCCTGGTGGGAACGAAACAGAGGAAGGTTAGTGAGGTGAATTACAGCTCTTGATGCTATGGCTGCTTTCAGGGTGACAACTGATACTCATCTTCTCCTTCCTGTTATCCACTGAAGGTCTTCCTCACTCTCAACAAGCATCTCTGCTGAGCTTGGTGGTTTTCCTGGTGATGAGACCGATCCCTTATCCCTGAGGGGTCTGGGCCACCAGCCATCATGCCCCTCTCAGGCTGTGGTCTACTTCCTTCAAAGCTGGACGAGGGAAACCAAGAGGTACCTAAGTAGGTCACCTAGGTTCTACATTATTCCTCCCTTCCCTGTACATAACAGTATCTTCCTGTCTTTTCCTGATGACCAGGCTCAATGATCCCACCCAAGACAGCGACTTTTCTTCTTGCCTATCGGCTTCTTGGAGCAAGGAGCTGGAATTGTCCATGGACCAGCCACACTTACACTTCACAGAGGCGATCACTATGTCTCCTGTCAGGAGTATTCCCCCCCACCCTTTAGGAACCAGGACCTCAAAATTCACAGAGCTCAATTTTGTGAGGATAAAAAGCCCAAATTCTTCAAGTAGGTCACTGGGAGGGATGGTCAGTAAGACTGCTTCTGCTTCTACTCCTTGGTTCCAAGACTCCTGCATTCTACCCATTGTGAACACAGTGGCATTTAAAGGTCTTTGATTTAAGGTCTCCTCTGGATCCTGAAGAATGGTGCTCTACCCTAAGAAGTATGGCTTTTGAGCTGACACATCAGGTAGGTTTTCAGCAGGTCTGTCTATGCTACGCTCTGGCTGGCTGGCAGCCCCGAGACATACAGCGTGAGATAGAACAGTGGCCTCATGTGCCCATTCCAACTTTTGCTGAAAAAATGCTTTGGTCTGATGTGATGTTATATTGTATTCCATGACAGTGGATTTAACACGTTTTAAGCCTTGGAGAGTGGTGCTACCTGAGGCCTAAGAGCAGGAAATATAAAATCCATATCCAGAATATGTGTCCATTCATGTTCAAATGAATTGCTGTTTCTTCCATGTTGGAAGATGTCCAATGTAGGCAGCCTGCCAGAGTGTCAGGTTGGTCTCCTTAAGGGATGGTGCTATATTCGGAACTCAGTATCGCTCTCTGCTACTGGAATGTTAGCCATTTGGCAGCAGCATGAGCTAAAAAAACTTGGGTAAGTGGAAGTCTAGGCTAGTGGGCCCACACATAGCCTCTACCCCTGCCACCATGGCTCTTCTAGCCATGTGTCTCTTGTGTCAATACTAGAAGTGGCCTATGAGAGGCTGGGTGCCATTAACTGCTCATTTTGTCTCCCCACATGCTTAGTACCTCCCACTTGTGAGCGCTATCAGGCAATACAAAGATCTTCCCACAGTAGGCCCTCTCACAGGTCCATGCAATGGCTACTCCAGACCTCCTGGTTGCTAATCTGCCCATTTTCTCCCTCTAGGCCCCTGCCCATTCGGTCAAGCCATTTGCTACAGCCCACAAGTCTAACCTCAGGCCACTTCTCTTTCAACACAAAGTAGATGACCAGGAACACCACCCAAACTTTTCCCTCACCACTGTTGTTCAAGGCCATCCTTGAACGGGGCCGTGGTGTAGTCACTGTTTTCAGCCTGCACCATACAGACTTGGCCCCTCCAGCAAGCTTGAGACCCCTCCTCTTCAATCAACTGATCATAAAGGATCCTCCATATGGTCAGAGGTGTGAGCTGATGGGGAGATGTTGGTCTGGTAACAGTGGGTGACATGAAGCCCCTGTGCAGCTTGGCCGCATCCTCTAGTCCTTCTTGTGCTTCATTCCAGAAGCACCAGTCCAGTCTTACAGTGAATTGTTCCTTGGCCTACCCCATGATATGATGTGGTGGTTCTGACAGAACCCAGTCATGACGGGCTGGTTTGGTCCCGTGGTTAGATGGTGTCCCATGGTTAGGAGCTCTCTTTCCCGACTGGCTCCCCAGAGCACGTAAGAACCATTGTTAGAAAGTTGCAGACTTCCCTGCTGCCAATGGCACAGCCAGGCTCCAGAATCCTGGAGGTGTGCATTGTGATTCTTCCACTGGGGCTTGCCAATAACTCCACATGACCTCTGTTCCCAGCACCGATACCTCTACTACCAGAAGTCCATTTAGCTTATATGGCCCAAGTGGTAGTACCACAACCCAGACCTGATGCAGAACCTTTCCTTTCTCTGGTCCTTTCTCATAGCTCTTAACCTTTGGATGATATTCTGGTTGAAGCAGTGTTCCCAGGTGTGGACCATGCTGTTTCCAGAACTCAGATGCACTCATCGGGTTTTACACTTCCATCTTCATGGTGGAGGAGTAAGATGAAAAACTTGGTCTGTTCCTTTAGTTGCGATGTCCAGGCATGCCCCTGAGCATAGCACCCATAAAAACCGTACCAATACAGCAGGTCCCTATCAGGAGGCAGGTAGGAATCCAGAGGCTTGTTAGTGATTAAACAAATTCAATAAATGGTCTCCAAATGAAGACAACAAAGTTTTTCCACTGCTACTTTAAAAAAAAAAAAAAACAACATGATTTTCTTATCATTTTCAAAGTTTTGTCACATGGTAAGAGTGTGATACGTGACTCTGGGACATGTGGGCCATATGATTTTGTTTTTAAAGGCTTACCCACACTAATCTTTGCTTATTTATGCTCTTCAAATCCATAAATAGAGCAAGATAAAGTGAACAAATAAGAAACTTAGGAGGAAGTTAAAAATACAGCTTGGAAAAATTAAAGAGAGCCAGGTTAAAGTTAGCAGATGAAAGCAGGGGCCCAGCGTGGCTGACCAGTTGCCAGATGGCAGATGGCAAAGGTCCCCCTGGGTCCTGCTGTGGCCGAAGCGGAGGCCGCAGCCACGACTCCTCACTCTCACTAAGCCCCGCCGTATCCAGACGAAGGGCAGAGGTGACGCCACGAACCGTCTCACAAAGTAACTGGACGGAGATGCTCACAGTGAGGAGGCGGGTGGGATGGGGGGAGCTGTGTGTGTGAAGACGTTTGGACACTATCACTTCCTTTGGTAAAACGTCCTGCAGAAATGACTTCGCCTGGGTCTCCCAGACAGCAGATCCCAGGATGGAGGCTGGAGCGCAAATACTTTACTGCGCGGAGTGTGATCCAGACAGGAGGAAGGAGGGACGAGGGGAGCGGAGCAGAGAAGGATGGAAAACCGACATGAGGATGAGTCACAGCTCCTGGCAAGTGGCTGCTGGCTCCTTCTGTCCTGCCTGAGTTGTAGGAAAGACATTTCAGGGCCGTCCATCTCAGGGGGAGAAAGGGAATGCATGGATCCATTAGGGCTTATGCTTTGTAGGTCAAAGCTTTGCCCCCCAAACCCACTCCCCTGTGTTTCAGGCTTTGTCAGTGCAATGCGCCCCATTGCACTGCACCCCATGTGGCTCAGAGAATCTCCAGGGCGGATGGGACACTTGAGCAGAGGCGTGAGGCCGGGCACCGGGCAAGACCCTGGCAGGCTGCACCCCCAGGAGGCTGCCCGGAACCTGAATCCATGGCTGGAACAAGGGGTAGGAGGATGCTCAGAGGTGAGAAGGGGTGCCCAGTGCATACTTCAGATCTAAAACTAGATGTTGCTTTTAAAGCCTCTTTAGAGAGAATCTTTTGATCTTGAGCAAATTTCTGATCTTTAAGTAGTGAGCCCCTGTAAGATTTAAGTGATGTCAGGGTATTTGGACCAAGCATCATTCTGGGCACGGAGAGTCTACCCATGAACAGAGGCAACGGTTTTGTTTTTAAAGTTTGTATTTATTTATTTGAGAGAGAGAGAAAGAGAGAAGAAGCAGGGGGAAGGGGAGCAAAGGGAGAAGCAGACTCCCCACTGAGAAGGGAGCCCGATGTGGGGCTCGACGTGGGGCTTGATCCCAGGACACTGAGATCATGACCTGAGCCAAAGGCGGATGCTTAACCACCTGAGCCTGCGCCCCTCGAGGCAACATTTAAAAAGTATGTCCTTTGCTCCCTGTTTCAAAGTATAAAGCTTTCATGAGTGCATCGAAGATTACATCTGAAAACAGATTCACTCCAAACATCTAGTCAATCAAACTCTACCTAAGTTAATGTTCTACATGGAAAACAAAGACTTGAAGGAGTAAAACTATCGGTATTATACGTATGGGTAAGAAATCATTTCTACATTCATTTTCCAAGTATCTTTGAGTTTCCAGAAGCAGCTTTCTTTTATGCTGGGGAGTTTAAGTGCAATGTTAAAACAATGTGAACTTTCACACTGTGGTCTAACATACAGGCCCTGAAAATTTTTTCTTCTCTGAGAATCCAGTATTGATTTTTTTCATGGTCAAATTAAGCTACAACAAATGAGACCAGGTTTTCATTGTAAGCAGATCTCTATTGTTTAAAATACTATGGACTTCTGGATCATAATCCTGTTGCTCAGGAACTTAGCACTTGGCTACTAAGTCAGTCCTGGAAAACTGATTGTAGGCAAAACTTCTGAATCTTGATATACAGGTCCTCCACTCCTCTGTTTGAGAATAGAGTATAATGACATCACAATTTAAATTTACTTAGAGGGACCGATCGGCAAATGCCGTTAAAGAATTAGAATCCTTCTAGCTGGAAAAGTAACAATGAATGCTCAAAACGCTTCACTTGAGCTAAGAAGGCAGCAAGCAGAGAAAAATTCCTCCCTTAGGCCCTGGTCCTTTGTGATCCTGCTCCACCAACAGGAGACTTAATTAGTTCAATTAACCTATTAGAGGTCGGATATTTAATTTTTAATTAATTAATCATTAGCAATTAAATAAAATTTATATCCATCAGGAAAATTCCAAATACACACAAGAGCTTTTAAAGTCTTAACAACATCGTAAGTTAGATACCACTATTTCTATTCACAAATGAAGTGTCTGAGGTACAGAGAGGCAAAGAACTGCCTCAAAATCCCACAGCTAAGATGTGGTAGGTAGAGCTGCAGTCCAGCTCAGACAGTAAGATGCCACCGAAGCCTCTGCAACCACATTCTCTCCGCGCTGTCAAAACACAAGGAACAAATCTGTCCACGGTGTAACAAAGAAACCAGGTGGAAGGAGCCAAACTTCATGCTGGCAAATTAATCTCGTGAGCTCTGCCCACAACAGCTCCTTCAACCTCTCAGGGCCTGGAGCGGGGGGTGGGGAATGGCGCAGCAAAGTTATCATTTAGCTTCATCCACATCCCCCAGCTGCAAAATGTTATTCGAGGCTCCTGGAAAACAAGCAGTCTGGGTTAGGACTCCGTGCAGGTGCACAGGGAAGGCTCTGTGTCCTCCTGTCTTCCCCAAACTTATCTCACCATGCTCTTTTTGAGGAAGAGCAACCTCACACCGATTCTGCAGAAGACAGTTCTGAAATCACTGAGCTGCCGAATTCCACAAAATAATACATTCTAAAAGGTCATTCTGTTCCCACGTGGTACTCACAATCTGGCCTCGCATCCACAACAGAAAATGCGGGAATGGGCTTCTCCCTAAGAAAGTCTGATTACTCATCGGTTCACCAAATATTTAGGGAACACTGTGGGGCAGGCACTGTGCTAGATACCGAGACTCTGTCCACGAACAAAAAGGCCAGTTTCTGCTCCAAGAAGCTTACAGTTGAACAGAGACGGTAAACTGCCCAGCAGTACTCATCATGAGAAGGATGCGGGGTCACAGGATCGCTTAACAGGATGGCTTTATGTGGGTTTGTCCAGGCACCAAGGAAGTGACATTTCACCTGAGGCCTGAAGAATGAGCAGGAGGTAAACAGGGTCAGGGGGGAAATCCATGCAGAGGGACGTGTGTGGGTGGAGGGCCCCTCTCCTAATAAGCTTCTACTCACCCTTCACTCAACTTAGACCTCCTGCTCTCTCTGGAGGCTAGATGGAGGCGCCCGACTACTGCGCTTAACACCCAGAGTCCCGGTTAACTGTTGACTTGCACAGAGCACCCCTCACAAAGTGGCCACATCGGAGGGCTATCCCCAGCCCACTGCCTGCTATCTGGCACACCGAGGCGCATTCAAAGGAGCAAAGGGAAGGGAGGGAAGTAATTAATACAGAGCTGCATACGCAGGTTCATTCTCCACCACGTCTCGCTTTCTGTCATATAAAGAATGAGAACAGTTAAACTCAGTGCGCACATGGTCCACCTCCACTTCACATGCTAATTTAGTCTCCAAACATTTGTGTTAGGAACCGGAGACGCAATGATGCTTAAGATGCAGTGTCTCGCGGTCAAGGAGCTTAGGATTTAGTGGCGGACAATCAGAAATGCAGGTCTCTCATCCTTTCGCCGATACGAAACAGCAAAAGCAGGTTGAGTTTCGATGTCAGCTGTCCACGCGGGATTTGGGCCTTGCCCTCTGACCGCTGGCTTTCAAACTGCCAGCCCAGAGCCCTGCACCAGGAAGGGCTGAGCTGGATTCCCCACTCTCGGGGCAGTAAACTTTCCTGCCCGTTCCCCGTGTTCCTCCCAGCCAGGCTGAGGCAGCCGGAGCTCCGGCTGCCAGAGGACCGGGGCGGCGGGGCCGCACGACCTTCCCCGCGGAGCCGGATCGCCGTCCCCCGGCCGCCCACGGCCCCTTCCCGGGGCGCCGCAGCCCGCGCCTCCGCAGACCCGGGACGAATCGGGCGTCGCGGGCGCCGGAGGCTGGGGGGGTGGGTGGGGTGGGGACCAGCGCGCCCCTCCGCCCGCCCCTCCCCCGCACGACGTCATCCGGGTCACGTGGGTGACCCCCCGCCCCCGCCAGACTCAGCTGCTGGGCCCGGGGAGCCGGGGAGCGGGGGAGCGGGGGAGCAGGGGCGGGCGGCGCGTCTGCTCGGCCCCTCCCCCGGAGCCGGAGCGCGGCGTTAAGCAAGGGGCTCCGGTGAAATTGGAACCAGTGTTCTAAATTAAGGGGAGCAGATGTCCCTGTTTTGCTCGGGAGGCCTGGGTGGCCTGCTGTTCAGACAGAAATCGTTGAGGCACTGACCTTCCGGGGCCGCTGTCAATCTCCGCGTGCAGATGGCCAGCCCGGAGCCCTGCCCGCTCCTCTGCATTGGAAATGCGGCAGCAGGGGGATCCGGGCAGCTTGAGAGAAAGGCCTGCGTGGGGGGTGGGGGAGGAGGCCCCGGGGAGACAGAGGGCAGGAGAAAAAGGCCTGCTCCGCGCATAATGGAGCCCCCGTGGCGGCCCCTCGGAGGACAATGCCGTCCCCGGGGACCCGCGGTTGGCTGCGCCAGGCCGGCCAGCCCGCGCTCCAGCTGCCTCTTCAGAACAAGGCCGTGCAAATGTGCCCACTTGATTCTAAATCCTCTTAGGCGCTATCCATGTGAGCGAGGGACGGGGTGGCCTTACAATCCTTTACAATCGGAGGCCTGGGAACCCCGGCGCACGGCAAAATGTCTGCACCACTCATGCAAATGGAGTCGATCACTTGGAGAAAGCGGCAGAAAATCTTTCTGCCAGGTAGTCGGTGAACAAAACCGACCAACTAACCGCCTGCAGTAAACACTCATGTATCTGCCCCTTCGATACCCTGCAGGGTCCTGAAAATTTTTCAGGGTGTTTCCCCTAGAAGAGGCTTCGCATTATGTTCAGAAAAGCCAGCTAAACTGTGCAAAGTCATTAGTCACCCAGGTATTTACACTGTTTTTCCTATTTCCTTTCTCTCTTGGCCTCTGTGGTCAGTAGTATAAAATTCCTAGGAACTCCCACCTAAACACCAGCTTCCTGTTTATGCTCTCAGTGGCTTTAATGTTTAGCTGCTAAAAGCAGTTGACCAAGGCTCTATGAAAATCAGCAGAGGTTCACAGGTGAATAGGGGGGAAAAAAAAAGAAACAAAACAAAAGAGTAGGTCAAAGGTCCAGGTTCATTTTTAATCACTTGTGTCAAAATCACAGGGGAAAAAAGATAACATTAAAGTGTAACTTAATACCTACGATCTTGGTTCATTTCATTTGCCCCCCGTGTCTGCATGAACCTATAAAATATGATACGGTAGTCTAAAGTATGAACATTTTCATTTCTAGCAGTTAAAAAGCCCCTTTTTTCAATACGCATGACATTCCTTTTGTTTTAGAAGGTTACAGTTCACACATAAGCACAATCTGTGCGTGCCTGAACGTGCCTTACACCTCGCCATGGCTGTTCTTCTTGACGTTCCTGCAGCAAAATGTTGCGCTTATGTAGCTTTTTGAATTACAGCCTCCCTGACCTGGAGAAGAACCCTAGAGGGCACTTCATCCAGCTCTTTTCTGATCCAGAATTCCCTGCACCATTCCCAAGGAGTGATTAGCTGTGCTGTGATAGAGTCCTGCTAGAGCCCTCTACCTCAAAAGACAGCATCCTTCCTTGACAATCTTTTTTTTTTAAATAGAGTTTTCCTATATATAAGACTGAAATCTGTCTCCACTGACAGAGCCACGCAGAATAAATTTAATCTTTCTTCCACATGATATTATCCTTGAAGAATGTGGAGACAACGCTCAGTCCCCTCAGTCTTCTCCCAGCTGAAACATCTCTAGGTCCTTGAGCAGTCCAGTGCCCCCCCACCCCGTGCGTCTGAGTCTCCTGCACCGTCCCAAGTTATCTAGAGATCCTCTGGTTAGTCTAAGTCCCTTTGAAGCTGAAGATAACGCTCCAATTCATGGTGAAATTCAGTTTAGGAGATAGCACGGGAGGAGCACGGCTGAAAACCAACAGGGGGATTCGGTCGGACCATGTCCAAGTTACTCGGACAAAAATAAATTTTGGATTTCCATTTTCGTCTTTTTCTACTCTGTGCCAGTAATGCCAGACTCAGGAAGCCCAGGAAAGGAGATGGCTGTATCGCGTGCTAGCATGCCTTTCACATTCTTGCACCTTAACCTTGCAAAACCCCTCTGAGTAAGTCCTTGGGTGACGTCCTCTTTTACAGAATCAGAGGTCAAATAATCCACCCAAGAACACACAACTAATAAGTCAGGGAGAGAGGTCTCTAGCCTATGGCTTGTATACAAAAGCTGCCGTCCTAGGGTCTCGTTGTTAAAACAGATCCTGAATCTTTTCTTCCGCATACTCTGAGGATATTCGGCTTTAATTCAAGGCCAGTTGTATACATCGTATTTAGACAGCTACAAAAACTTCTGAAATACAAGTTAAGAACTTTAGGTAGGGAAAAAGTTCTTTCTGGAAGCCAATGAAACAGAAGTTCCAAGTTAAAGCCAAAAGTCATCCCAAACATGCTTTTATTTCAGTGGTATTACTTAGCAGCAAAGTGTTATATTCCCCTGGAGTTTCCTGCCTTGGGCTAAGGGCAGGCCAGGCCCTTGATGCTGATTTCTTCCATGGATTTCGGCTACAGCAGAACAGACGCCATTGCCCCTTACTCCCGCCTGCTCTCCAGGATGTCAGTTAGTCAAGAAAGAGGGAAGAGTATGTTTCCCGCGCACACACTGTAAGTTTTTTTCCAGCGTCACTCAGGCTGCCAGAATAAAAGTAAAACCACAGAGAGAAGATTTAGATCAGACTCTTGATCGGCCTGCTGCTATTTTACAGTTTTAGGAGGGGTTGGACATCAAACACTTGAAACTGTCATCTCTACATTCCTTCTCAGAATAAAGCAGCACTGGCACGTACCCTGGTGGATTAGTTTCTACCCCCCAATCTTGGAAACTCTTTCTCTCCAGGAAAAATAGTCTCCAGAAGGCACACCGAATGATCAGAGTTAGTTCTGAGAAAGGTTCTTAGAGTCTACAGTGAACTGACAGGTACTGACATCCGGCCAGGTGGACTCTGAGCCTTAGCAGGGATATCGCTTAGCCGTTCAGATTTTTCTAATTTGCTTTTCATGGTAAATAGTGCTTGAGATGCCTTTTCCTTGCTCCCCTAGATGAAGGACCCTCCACAGTCACTCACATTAATCTATTTATTTTCTTCATAAAAGCATAAAAACCTAATGCTTCATTCCTTACACGCTTGTTTGTGCTCGACCTTCCTTCTCTGGATTACAACTTGTGCAGAAAACAAGTACCTTGGTCTGTCTTGTTCATCACCTAGCCTATAGTAAGTCGTGAGAAATATATTTTTTTGAATGAATATATCTTTTGGGCAAATATGCATATATTTCTCTTGTACAGTTCTTTCCTTCAAACAAATTCTTGGAGTAGTCAAATTCTGACAGACAGAAAGTAGAACCTAGTTGCCAAGGGCAGTCGCTGGGGTGAGGGATGGGGAGTTAGTGTTTAATGAGGACAGAGTTTCAATTTGGGGAAGAGAAAAAAATTGTTGCAGATGGATGGTGGTGATGGTTGCACAACAGTGTGAATGTACTTAATGCCACTGAACTGGACACTTAGAAATGGTTAAAATCACGGGTGGAGCAAGATGGTGGAGGAGTAGGAGACCTGGATTTTGTCTGGTCTCAGGAATTCAGCTGAATAGGGATCAAACCATTCTGAACACCTACGAACTCAACAGGAGACCGAAGAGGAGAGTAGCAACAACTCTCTGAACAGAGAAGCGACCACTTCCTGGAAGGTAGGACGTGTGGAGAAGTGAATCCGAGGCGATATTCCGGAGGATAGACGGCGGGGGAGGGGGCCTCCGCCCACCGCTTCTGGCAAGTGATAGAGCCGCGGAGCACAAAATCGGAACTTTGAGAAGTCGGCTCCGCTGAGGGACGTCGCTGCAGTGGCTAAGCGGGGGGTGGAATCCTCCCAGGACAGTGTGGTCTCAGGACCCTCGGGGTCACAGAAAGACCGGGGGTGCCTGAGTGCGGCAGAGCTCCCAGGTATCGGAGCGGGGAAGCCAGCTGCAGAGACAGAGCCGAGGCGCGGGCTCTCAGCTCAGGGTTGCCATAAACTGTGATCCGCGGCCCAGTCGGGCCACTTGCTCCTCCAGCAGGGACCCAACAGGCGACAGATCCGGGGAGACTCCCCCTCGTCCCCCGGGAGGAGCAGTGCGGGAGTGCACCGCAGGGATCTGCTGAGTTTGGAGACTCCACACGGGGTCGGGTGCCAGAGATAGAAACGCTCGGTCACAGGCCGGGTGAACACGCAGTGCGGCCGGAGACCGGGGACACGGGAGTGACTGCTTTTCTCTGGGGGCGCACTGAGGAGCGGGGCCCCGAGTTCTCAGCTCCTCCGGGCGGAGATTGGGAGGCCACCATTTTCACCCTGGTCCTCCAAAGCTGTACCGAGAGCTTGCAGGGAACAAAAGCTCCTGAGAGCAAACCCGAGCAGCTTGCTTAGCCCGGACCGACAAGGGCGGGGCAATTCCGCCTCCAGCAAAGACATTTGGGAACCACGGCAACAGGCCCCTCCCCCAGAAGATCAGCACGAACAGCCAGCAAGCCAAGACCAAGTTTACCGATTAAGGAGAACGAGAGAACTCCAGCGTTAGGGGAATACTGCACATAGAATTCATGGCTTTTTTTTTACCATGATTCATTGGTTCATCAAAGTTAATTTTTTTAACTGTTTTTTTTTTATTTTTCTTTTTCCCTTTTTCAACCAACATCTTATCAATCCCTTTTTTAAAAAAAACATTTCTTATTTTTCATTTTTAGAGTCATATTTTATCCCTTCATAGTAGTTACCCTTATTTTTGGCATATATATATAAGTTGTTCTCTCTTTAAAATTTTGAGATACAGTTTCTTCTAACAGATCAAAATATACCCCAAATCACTAGTGTATGGCTTTGTTCTAGTCTCCTGCCTGATCACATTCTCTCCCTTTTTTTTCTTTTTTTTTTAAAACGTCTTCTTTCTTTTTTCAAACAACTTCTTATCTTATCAATTCCTTTTATAAAATCTTTTATAATTTTCATCTTTACAGTCATCTTCAATCCCTTCATTGTATCAACCCTTATTTTGTACATATATGTCTTTCTTCCTTTAAAATTTTAGGAGGCACTTTTTTCTAACAGACCAAAATACGCCCAAAATCTAGTGTGTGGCACTGATCTATGCACTAGCCTGATCATATTTGATCATATTCCGCTTTTTTTGTATTGTTCTGTTTTTGTTTTTATCTTTTTCTTTTCTTTCTCTCTCTTTTTTTTCTTTCTTTCCCTTTCTTTTCCCCTGGTTTCAGGTCTTTTCTGATTTGTATAGAGTACATTTGCTGGGGACGTTGTTAGCCTGTTAGCATTTTGTTTTCTCATTCATCCATTCTCCTCTGGACAAAATGACAAGATGAAAAAAATCACCTCAGCAAAAAGAACAAGAGGTAGTACCGTCAGCCAGGGACCTACTCAATATGGACATTAGTACGATGTCGGACCTAGAGTTCAGAATCATGACTTTGAAGATACTAGCTGGGCTTAAAAAAAGCATGGAAGTTATTAGAGAAACCCTTTCTGGAGAAATAAAAGAACTAAAATCTAACCAAGTCGAAATCAAAAAGGCTATTAATGAGGTGCAATCAAAAATGGGGGCACTGACTGCTGGGATAAATGAGGCAGAAGAGAGAATCAGCGATATAGAAGACCAAATGATGGAAAATAAAGAGGCTGAGAAAAAGAGAGTTAAACAACTATAGGATCACGAGGGCAGAATTCGAGAGATAAGCGATACGGTAAGATGAAACAACATTAGAATAATTGGGATCCCAGAAGAAGAAGAAAGAGAGAGAGGGGCAGAAGGTATATTGGAGCAAATTATAGCAGAGAACTTGACTAATGTGAGGAAGGAAACAGGCATCAAAATCCAGGAGGCACAGCGAACACCTCTCAAAATCAATAAAAATAGGTCAACATCCCGACATCTAATAGTAAAACTCACGAGTCTCAGAGACAAAGAGAAAATCCTGAAAGCAGCTCGGGAGAAGAGATATGTAACATACAATGGTAGAAATATTAGACTGGCAACAGACCTATCCACAGAGACCTGGCAGGCCAGAAAGGACTGGCATGAGATCTTCAGAGCACTAAATGAGAAAAATATTCAGCCAAGAATACTATATCCAGCTAGGCTCTCATTGAAAATTGAAGGAGAGATAAAAAGCTTCCCTTTTTGTAACTAAAAACTAAAGGAATTTGCAAACACAAAACCAGCCCTCCAAGAAATATTGAAAGGGGTCCTCTAAGCAAAGAGAGAGCCTAAAAGCAGCATAGATCAGAAAGGAACAGAGACAATATACAGTAACAGTCACCTTACAGGCAATACAATGGCACTAAATTCATACCTTTCAATAGTTACCCTGAATGTAAATGGGCTCAATGCCCCAATCAAAAGACACAGGCTATCAGATTGGATTAAAATACAAGACCCATCCATATGCTGTCTGCAAGAGACTCATTTTAGACCCAAAGACACCCCCAGATTGAAAGTGAGGGGGTGGAAAACCATTTACCATGCTAATGGACACCAAAAGAAAGCTGGGGTGGCAATCCTTATATCAGACAAATTAGATTTTAAAACAAAGACTGTAATAAGAGATGAAGAAGGACACTATATGCTACTTAAAGGGTCTATCCAACAAGAAGATCTAACAATTGTAAATATCTATGCCCCAAACATGGGAGCAGCCAATTATATAAGTCAATTAATAACAAAAGCAAAGAAACACATTGATAACAATACAATAATAGTGGGGGACTTTAACACCCCCCTGACTGAAATGGACAGATCATCTAAGCAAAAGATCAACAAGGAAATAAAGACTTTAAATGACACACTGGACCAAATGGACTTCACAGACATATTCAGAACATTCCATCCCAAAGCAACGGAATACACATTCTTCTCTAGTGCCCATGGAACATTCTCCAGAATTGATCACATCCTAGGTCACAAATCAGGTCTCAACCGGTACCAAAAGATTGGGATCATTCCCTGCATATTTTCAGACCACAATGCTTTGAAACTAGAACTCAATCACAAGAGGAAAGTCGGAAAGAACTCAAATACATGGAGGCTAAAGAGCATCCTACTAAAGAATGAATGGGTCAACCGGGAAATTAAAGAAGAATTTAAAAAATTCATGGAAACCAATGAAAATGAAAACACAACTGTTCAAAATCTTTGGGATACAGCAAAGGCAGTCCTGAGAGGAAAGTATATAGCAATACAAGCCTTTCTCAAGAAACAAGAAAGGTCTCAAATACACAACCTAACCCTACCCCGAAAGGAGCCGGAGAAAGAACAGCAAAGAAAGCCTAAACCCAGCAGGAGAAGAGAAATCATAAAGATCAGAGCAGAAATCAATGAACTAGAAACCAAAAGAACAGTAGAACAGATCAACGAAACTAGGAGCTGGTTCTTTGAAAGAATTAACAAGATTGATAAACCCCTGGCGAGACTTATCAAAAAGAAAAGAGAAAGGACCCAAATCCACAAAATCATGAATGAAAGAGGAGAGATCACAACCAACACCAAAGAAATACAAACAATTATAAGAACATATTATGAGCAACTGTATGCCAGCAAATTAGATAACCTGGAAGAAATGGGTGCATTCCTAGAGATGTATCAACTACCAAAATTGAACCAGGCAGAAATAGAAAACCTGAACAGACCTATAACCACTAAGGAAATGGAAGCAGTCATCAAAAATCTCCCAACAAACAAAAGCCCAGGGCCAAATGGCTTCCCAGGGGAATTCTATCAGACATTTAAAGAAGAATTAATACCTATTCTCCTGAAACTGTTCCAAAAAATAGAAATGGAAGGAAAACTTCCAAACTCATTTTATGAGGCCACCATTACCTTGATCCCCAAACCAGACAAAGACCCCAACAAAAAGGAAAATTACAGACCAATATCCTTGATGAACATGGATGCAAAAATTCTCACCAAAATACTAGCCAATAGGATCCAACAGTACATTAAAAGGATTATTCACCATGACCAAGTGGGATTTGTCCCTGGGCTGCAAAGCTGGTTCAACAACCACAAATCAATCAACGTGATACAATACATTAACAAAAGAAAGAACAAGAATCATGTGATCCTCTCAATAGATGCAGAAAAAGCATTTGACAAAGTACAGCATCCTTTCTTGATCAAAACTCTTCAGAGTATAGGGCTAGAGGGTACCTACCTCAATATCATAAAAGCCATCTATGAAAAACCTACAGCGATTATCATTCTAAGGTCAGGAACGCGGCAGGGATGTCCACTCTCACCACTGCTATTCAACATAGTATTAGAAGTCCTAGCCACAGCAATCAGACAACAAAAAGAAATCAAAGGCATCCAAATCGGCAAAGAGGAAGTCAAACTCTCACTCTTTGCAGATGATATGATACTGTATGTGGAAAACCCAAAAGACTCCACCCCAAAACTGCTAGAACTCATACAGGAATTCAGTAAAGTAGTAGGATATAAAATCAATGCACAGAAATCAGTGGCATTCCTATACACCAACAACAAGACAGAAGAGAGACAAATCAAGGAGTCGATCCCATTTACAATTGCACCCAAAACCATAAGATACCTAGGAATAAATCTAACCAAAGAGGCAAAGGATCTGTACTCAGAAAACTATAAAATACTCATGAAAGAAATTGAAGACACCAAGAAATGGAAAAACATTCCATGCTCATGGATTGGAAGAACAAACATTGTGAAGATGTCAATGCTACCTAGAGCAATCTACACATTCAATGCAATCCCCATCAAAATACCATCCACTTTTTTCAAAGAAATGGAACAAATAATCCTAAAATTTGTATGGAACCAGAAGAGACCCCGAATAGCCAGAGGAATATTGAAAAAGAAAAGCAAAGCTGGCGGCACACAATTCCGGACTTCCAGCCCTATTACAAAGCTGTCATCATCAAGACAGTATGGTACTGGCACAAAAACAGACACATAGATCAATGGAACAGAATCGAGAGCCCAGAAATGGACCCTCAACTCTATGGTCAACTCATCTTCGACAAAGCAGGAAAGAATGTCCAATGGCAAAAAGACAGTCTCTTCAACAAATGGTGTTGGGAAAATTGGACAGCCACATGCAGAAGAATGAAACTGGACCATTTCCTTACACCACACACAAAAATAGATTCCAAATGGTTGAAAGACCTAAATGTGAGACAGGAGTCCATCAAAATCCTAAAGGAGAACACAGGTAGCAACCTCTTCGACCTCAGCTGCAGGAACTTCTTCCTAGAAACATCGCCAAAAGCAAGGGAAGCAAGGGCAAAAATGAACTATTGGGATTTCATCAAGATAAAAAGCTTTTGCACAGCAAAAGAAACAGTCCACAAAACCAAAAGACAACCGACAGAATGGGAGAAATATTTGCAAATGACATATCAGATAAAGGGCTAGTATCCAAAATCTATAAAGAACTTATCAAACTCAACACCCAAAGAACAAATAATCCAATCAAGAAATGGGCAGAAGACATGAACAGACATCTTTCCAAAGAAGACATCCAAATGGCCAACAGACACATGAAAAAGTGCTCAACATCGCTCGGCATCAGGGAAATCCAAATCAAAACCTCAATGAGATACCACCTCACATCAGTCAGAATGGCTAAATTAACAAGTCAGGAAACGACAGATGTTGGCGGGGATGTGGAGAAAGGGGAACTCTCCTACACTGTTGGTGGGAAGGCAAACTGGTGCAACCCCTCTGGAAAACAGTATGGAGGTTCCTCAAAAAGTTGAAAATAGAGCTACCATGCAATCCAGCAATTGCACTACTGGGTATTTACCCCAAAGATACAAATGTAGGGATCCGAAGGGGTACGTGCACCCCGATGTTTATCGCAGCAATGTCCACAATAGCCAAACTGTGGAAAGAGCCAAGATGTCCATCGACAGATGAATGGATAAGGAAGAGGTGGTATATATACACAATGGAATATTATGCAGCCATCAAAAGGAATGAGATCTTGCCATTTGCAACGAGGTGGATGGAACTGGAGGGTGTTATGCTGAGTGAAATAAGTCAATCAGAGAAAGACATGTATCATATGACCTCACTGATATGAGGAATTCTTAATCTCAGGAAACAAACTGAGGGTTGCTGGAGTGGTGGGGGGTGGGAGGGAGGGGGTGGCTGGGTGATAGACATTGGGGAGGGTATGTGCTATGGTGAGCGCTGTGAATTGTGCAAGACTGTTGAAGCACAGATCTGTACTTTTGAAACAAATAATGCAACATATGTTAAGAAAAAAGAAAAAGAAGAAGATAGCAGGAGGGGAAGAATGAAGGGGAGTAAGTCGGAGGGGGAGACGAACCATGAGAGACGATGGACTCTGAAAAACAAACTGAGGGTTCTAGAGGGGAGGGGGGTGGGGGCATGGGTTAGCCCGGTGATGGATATTAAAGAGGGCACATTCTGCCTGGAACACTGGGTGTTATGCACAGACAGTGAATCATGGAACCCTACATCAAAAACTAATGATGTAATGTATGGTGATTAACATAAAAATTAAAAAATTTAAAAAAAGAATATTCATCCATGTTTTTACCCCATACATTTGTGGCTTTGCTTTTTTATACTGAAATATTTGATGCATCTGTATGCTGATGGCAAATAAGAAAAAAATCCAACTGAATTGCTTTTTAACTAGTCAATCATCATTTATTACATAATCCATGTTTTCTCAATAATTTGAACTGACTTCTTTCTGTTGTAATAAATAACCATATTCTTAGATCTATTTCACTTCAGCACCTAGACCATGCTATTTTATTTACAGTAAGTTCCCAATATATTTAGGTGGTGCTTACTGCCATAAATCCTAGACTAGTGACTAACCTCTATATTTGGGATTTTAATCCATTATTGGAAAAAATTTAAATTATGTGTAATTATACACTGGAAAGGTATAGCCTGTTAGAGAATTTCCTCTGCTGAAAGCCAGCAAGGAAGAGAGAGTAAGGTGCCAACAGACACTTAGAAGAACCAGTGATAGGAAGGAGAAGGCTTGGCTGGGATGCTTGGCACAGAGTCAGGGCCTGACCTTACATCCGACTCGTGTTCCCAGCTAGAGTAACTTAATTACCCGTGTGGCAGACAGAAAGCTGGTGGGCTTTGCCCTCTTGATATTGAGCCCTGTCTCTGCCACTTTCTAGGTTTGTGATCTTAGAGAAATCTCTTAGTTTGCTTATTCTAAGGCTAATAATAGGCTACCGAAGATGATAGTTATAAAAACTGACCAATATAGGTGCCTGGGTCGCTTAGTTGGTTAAGCATCTACCTTCAGCTCAGGTCACCATCCCAGGGTTCTGGGATCGAGTCCCGCATCAGGCTCCCTGCTCAGCGGGGAGTCTGCTTCTTCCTGTGCCCCTGCCCCCTGCTCATGTTCTCTCTCTCTCTCTCTCTCTCAAATAAATAAATAAAATCTTAAAAAAAAAAAAGATTGACCAATACACTTAGATGCACTCTGGAAATGATCTCATCTGAATATTTATCATCATCATTATTATTAATATAGGGGAGGGATGCTTTTCCTCCCGTGCCTTCATGCTTCTGCCTGTGCACCTGCATCCTGGCCTTGCTCCTTCCTTGTGAGACATTGTTCTCCTCCACAGAAGAGAGGCTTACAGAACGGCGAGACTCGGGCCACCATCATCTGAAGACACGAACTCAGGCAGTCTCTCTTCTGATCAACCTCGTCCAGGACACTGCCGGCTTCATCAGCAAGGTCAAGGGTGCTCTATAGACATTCTTCATTTGCTAGTGCTGTGATTAATTTTGCTTTGATGGAGGGTGGGGATGTTAAGTTGTTTGGCCTTAAGTCTAAACCATGGATCTGATCCAGATTAACCAGTGAGCTCTCTATTGGGGGCAGTTGGGAGATAACAATAAAGTGGTATTTTGATTGCCATTCTGCCATTATTCCTTGTGTGCTATTACACATATGCCCTTTGTGTGTCATTACACACCGACCTCGTGTGAGGAGGAAAGACGGACAGAGACTGGAGGCATTCCTAGCTCTCCGATGACAATACCATCCTGGCCATCAAACCTCTCTGACCTCTAACTTCTGACAATTACCAGTCCCTCATATGGGTCAATTACTCCCCTGAGGAGGTTACTCCACACAGTGCACGTAGCAAGAGTTCAGTAAATAACTATTAGTTATTATTACCTCTGTTACTGTCAGCTGTGCCCCTATGGAAGGCAGGTCAGTGGTTTCTTCTGTGGAACAGGGCACCTCAGTGTTCAGTCTCCTTCTCCAGAACCTTGGCCTCCAGCCCCTCAGCGCTCCAGGCCTGGGACTCCCTCCTGGGCTCTCTCTTCACCATCGCCTCTCTGGATCCTGCCCACCCTCGGCCTCGGCCCCTGCCTCTCTTTCTCAGGTGAGTCTGTGCCTCTCACGTTCTGTCTCCATGTTTCAGGGTGGTGCTTCACCAGGCAGCTTGCCAAGGAGCGTGCAAGCATCCTGGGGCAGAGCGGGGGGAAAGGGGGTGTGTGAGAGCCGCAGGGCCAGCGGGGAGCTCTGTGAAGGACAAGCGCGTTGTAAACCATGGCCCAGGGAGCCCCGGCAGCCCCTCAGCCTTCTCCTGTCACGAGAAGGCTGGGGCAGGATCCCCACGCAGTATCCATCCATTCGTTTAATGAGTATTTGTCCAATGCCTGTGCCACACACTGGGAGTCAGGTGGGGAAGACAGAAATGATTGTTAGCCTCGAGGAACTTTCAGTCCAATGGGGGGGGACAGACAAACAGCATAAAACAGATGACTAGAACCACCCAGTGGCTAGTCAGAGCTAGCCAGACACAACAGGGCGCTGAGATCAACACTAAGGATTGGCCCGGAGGCCCCTCCAGACCTGGGGTGGGGGTGGGGGAGAGGCTCTCCGAATCCCTCAATTCAACTTTCAATGTGAACTTATTTTCTCACCCCATAAGTATTTGGAGATTTCCACCAGCTATTCCGTTTGTGAGTTTTCTAGTGACAAAAGAAAAAAAAAAAAAAATCACAAGGTGGTGAGCTAGGGAAACCTGAAAACTCGAGGGCCAGGTGTTCCCAGTCATATTTCCCTCTTTGTTTGCCCTCTGACACTTTTTACTTGATTGCTTTTAGGTCTAGATTAATTTTTTCTGGCCAGAGGCCCATGCTAATTTGCATGGCTATTCTATATACGGGTCAGATCCGCCAAGACAGCAGGCCAGCCTGAATTCACAAACAGAGTCACATCCATCAAGTGGCCCAGAGCTCAATATACTCACCATAGAAGAATGGAGGATAATGAGAAATCCTACCACAGCCTGAAATCGTGACTCACCAGGGTTGCCCTGTGGTCAAGCTCATGGGTAAACCACTCCATCATCCTTATGTTCTGCTTGTCAAACACTTGTGGGATTCCATTTTGGGCTTTAGACATGTAATTACTGTTCTCATTGTTTCCAAAGCCAGAATTAAGCCTCAGATTATATAATTAATTGTGAGTTAGGTAGAGTTCCTTCTTTCATTTTACATTCTCATCCATGATGTTAATACAAATCTTTATTTTGTTCAGTAATACCATATATTCCCGAGCCACACTAGTCGATAAAATACACATTAGTGTTGTCATTTAGCTGTTCTTATGAATGGGTAACTGGAAGGATTACTTACAACTGTAGTTAAAATCTATTATGGGAAACTTGATTCTTTCCCTGTGTTTGTTGACAGAATCAACCATTCTTTCAGTCACCAGAAGTGTTTGTTCATTCATTCACGTATTCATTCATTTAATCATTCAACACCTATTGTTTTAGGTCTATTATGGGGGAGCAACTGTGCTACGTACAAAGTAAGAAAACATGGTCTCTGGCCCCAAAATGGCACAACTAACATGGTACCCACCTTGGCGGAAGAAGTGGCAGGTTGTATCTGAGTCTAAAATCATAGGTGCTTGCCCACCCTACCCCAAACCCATCTGAGATTCTGATTTGCCAGGTCCAGAGTAAGGCCCTGACGTGTGGATCTGGAAAAATTTCTAGGGTAATTCTGATTACACCCTTGGGTTAGAAATCATTGCTCTAGTGATCTTTCCAGAATTCTGTAGAACTCAAGATCTTTTTTATGGGGCAGCATAACCATGAGATCCTCTTCACCCAAACTGGAGAGTCATCTGAAGGTGGACAGTGCCTGACCAGGGCCAGGGGTAACACTCATGCTCATGGCCATGAGAGACTGTCCCTTCCTGAGGGGTTGTTCCCAGTCATAGGGTCAGGCCTACTCTGGCCCCCATGCCAACTCTCAACCCCCATGCTGAACCTACCTAGCCACCAGACCTCTACCCTTGGCTCTAAAATCCTGCCTTCTGGTGTTGCTTTGCAGGCATACCTCATGCCTGTCTGATTTCCCTCATTAGTTGAGTGGAGACCTAGGGCCCTCAGGCCACAGAGGGCAGACTCCTGGGCACCTGGACTGAGCACATGGCTTTCCTGTGGGCCAAGGTATGTGGGGTTGACAGAGGAGTCGGAAAAGAAGCAGTCAGCAAAGTGTGGAATCCAAGTGTTGGGCAGGAGGACTCAGCCACCCAAAGAAGCTAGACAGAGAGGAAGAAGTCAGCATGACACCCCTGAGAAAATGGGGCTCTGCGACAGAGACAGCTCAAACAGGGGCGGGGTGGGAGGGGACATGTTCTTTTTATCAAGTGCCCACAGGTGTGGGAGCGGTGTGTCAGGACAGTTAGAGGCCTGACCTCAGAAAGGGCACAGCCCCACCTGCCGCTGCCTCTCCAGCTTGCCCCCCTGCCCGGTTTAGACTGCTCCCCGGCTGCCTGTCTTCCCCCCCCTCCAGCCCCCCCCCCCCACCCGCCCAGCCCAAACCCTCCTGCTCTGCCTGTCCGGGACTAAGCAGGAGTAAGCTCTGGCAATCCATAGACATCATCAGACATCACAAAAATATCACATTTGAGTGACTGGTCATGGATCATGCAAAGGCCATTGCCAGCTTATGAATTCTGGTTTGTTTGTTTTAATTTCTATTGTCAAGTCTGATATGATATGGAGATGATATTCCGCCTGGTGGGGCTGACACTGGTGATGAGTCAGAGACAGTGTATTCCACATCTCGTGATTATGTTTTACTCTTGCACTTGTAGCACTTGGCACCTGCTTTAGGTGCCATGAGTCTCTTGAACTGATAAATACAGTCAATTCCTAAAGTCTCACTTAAACTAATGAGCTTTATAAGCCCAAATAGAACCAAGAGCATGAATTAGCTAGTGTTATTTTTTCCCATTGTGGCTATTTACTGTGTCTTTAACTTTTTGTCCCATGTCATGGGTTCGTTCATTCATTCGGCTTTTACTGAACACGGGTTCTGTGGGACCACCTGTGACGCTTCACAAGCCGGCCCCCAACTACACCTCCTGCCCCATCTGCCACACATCCCCGCATGTCCCCCACCCCCGCCTCATACACACACTGTCGGGCACACTCCCAGGGTAAACGAACACACATGGTCTCTGTCCCTTGACGCAGCTCCGTCACGTGAGGGTGACAGCCACGCATCGATTGTTCGGAGGTGATGGAGGCTTTGGTAGCGCTTGACCTGGGTCACGAAGAGCACAGAGCAGATGATCAAGGACAGTTCTGCCGACACAGCAGGTGGACCGGTGTGGTCTGGCGAGGGTGAGGGATTGTGTGGTAAGAGGGTCGCCGGAGGGGAGCTCTCTGCCGAGGCATGGCCCCAGCGCCCTGCCTGGTCCTAACTATGACCGTCCCGCCATTCTGCCTGCCCCTCCGATGTGAGCACATTTCCAGGTCCAGGGTCTTCAGCCCCCATCCACGGCTGGCTGCTGAAGTAGAAGAGAAAACTCAGACCTTTGTTCTGGGGAGACAGGCAGGGAGTCGGTTTAGGGTGTTTATTTCTCTTCCTTTTGACGTTAAAGCAAACCACATTTAACTGCTGCCCGGGTCCCTGTTCAGGTGTGCAACAGTCCCAGCGGCACGGGGGGGCCCATCCCTGGCCCGGCCCCGCCCCGCCCCGCAAGAGACCTGTGTGGGAGCCCTCAGGAAGGTCTGCAGCACCCGTCTAAAAATAGGTGAGCCAAGAAGCACAGACTCAGGGGTAAACGCTCTCCCCAGGCCCCGGGAAAGCCAGCTGTATCAAGTTCAGGCTTCCTCCCGGCCAAGCCACAGGGTCGTGAGAGACTTCCCATCTTGGCTTCTGGAGCTGGGAAAGGGGAGGAGGAAGTGGAGAGGCAGGATGTGGTGGAGGGGCTGTGCTGCCTGGAGAGCCACGGCTCAGAGCAAAAATCCTCCTCAGGACTCTGTGAACGGTGCTAACCAGTTTAAAACAAAACCAAAACCAAAAAAAAAAAAAAAAAAAAAACACATAAGCACAAAGCCCCCGAAAAACTCTTTGCTGGAGTCTCCTTCAGTGGAAACTGGGATTTGGGATCGTTCTCATGGGGGCGGCCAGCTCATGGTTTTCAGGGTCTTCCGAGTATGGATAACCATCAGCAAACCCATGAAAAACACACTACTTATCCTGATCAAACCAAATGTGCCTCAGGTTTATGATCACGAATGATGGACAAAGCTGAGAGCAACAGCTTATCAGTGGTGGTTTGCAAAGAACCCAGCTGAGCCAGGGTGTGTGACTATAGCATGAGTCCCTTTTCTGATCCTTCCTGCCAACATATCTTCCCTCTGTCCTGCCAGCAAGTTGAGACTGCTTGCTGAAGGTTGGGGACAGTTTTCCTTTCAGGGGACTTGGGTCCAAGGGGTTGGAATTGTAATAGGTTTCAATCCGGGGTCAGTATGTTCTAGGACAGAAACTTCCTCTTGGCTTCTGACCTCCTTCCAGAAGAAAAAAGAAAAAAGCCACTCCCAGGAAGATGTAACAACGTAGTCACCCGTGGATCCCCAGGGAACCACTTCAGGGGGCTTCCATTAGCAGGTGGATGTGCCATTTTCCATGTGTATTAAACAGGAGAAGCTTTGAGCACATTTCTGATGAGTCACACTGAGGGGGATGACTAGCTTTTTTAGACTCTGACAAAGATCGTTACCAAAATATCTAATGCAGCTACCATCAACATTTTGGGACTCACACATTTAGAAATACTGAAAACCTCCACCCTTTTACTTCTTATTTTTATTTTTTTTCATTTACCTTAAGCAATGCACTTTATTTTGTTTTTTTTTCCTAGCTGTATTCAGATGCAACTGACAAAGCCTCTACCCATTTAAATCCTCATGCGATTTAGAAAAAAAAAGATCCTCTTTCTTTGCTCTTAGAGGTTGCTCTTAATCTTTCCTGACCCTCAGAAGATTCTTTCTTGAAAATATACCCTCCTTTATGTCTGTAAGGCAGGATCGACAGGAAAGGATGGGAGAGGGCAGTCGTGTTTCCTGAGTGACTACTGGATTCCAGGTCAATGAATGGCCAGTGAATCAGAATTCTAACTTGGCAGGGCTCCTCCCTCAGACTAGCAGAGGAAGACTGGAGGCAGCGTAGCTCATGGTTCAGACTGTAGCCCGAAGCCACACTGCCCAGGTTCATGTTCTAGCTCTGTCTCCTCCAAGGAATGTGACTTTGGGCAGGTGTCTAATGTCTTTGCACCTCAGTTTTGTTTTCCCTAAAATGGAGGAAGTGAGTTCCTACTCCGTGAGTTCGTGTGGATTTAATTAGCTAATATACAAGCCCTCGGCATAGTATCTGGCATAGAGGAAGTGCTCGCTAAATACTAGCTCCTTCTCCTCCAGGGATTGGCATTCGCCACCAATAGATCTGAAAACCCCTTACGTTAATTGAACACTGATTCATTTGGAAAGATTAGCCTGGCATTAGCTATGCAGGAACTATGACTTGTTTCAGTGCACATATATATATATTTTTTTCTTTTTTCTTTGGAAAAGGCACAAGGTGCCCAATATAACTAGTAGCTTGCCTTTGGGTAGCACAGAGATGTATTCCTGGTCTCAGCCGTCCTGGCACTCCTGCACTCACTGAGTTCAAGCCTCACAAGTAGAAAAAACCCTCCACTCCCGGAGAGTAGTTAACTCACTGTTTGGTTCAGGCTATTACTTGATCCTTCTCCCTTTTATTTCAAAGACACTTTTTGCAGTTATTCAGTTTACTTCTAAGGACCTGAAGTGTTATGGAATAAATTTGCTTATGGTGATGGATGGGCATTTTGACAACCCACAGCGTTGCTTCTAAAGCATTTTTATTACCACTCGATATCACCCAACAGTGAAATAGCACAGGACACCAATCATCAAGGTGCATATTCCTCTCAGGTTGCAGAGAGATCAGGTGGCCTGTTTAGAACTGCCCAGCAAACTGGTCACAGGCAAATTGGGATGCCATGAGGCCACCCTCCCTTACACGGAGGTAAAACGAGGGAGCTGGTCATCCTCTGCCCATATGTCTTCAATTAGAAACAAAGGAAGTCAGGACATTTTATCCACTTGAGAAAAACAGTGAAACGTTACAGCTAAGTTGAAAATCCCTGTCACCAAAAGTCTGTGCGCTTGAGCTGCTGGAGGGCCAGCATGAGGGGAAACATTTGGACGCGGCTGTCCCAGCTTGGTGGCTGGAAAGAGTGAGAGTCATCAGAGAACCACGAAGCAGCTGGACGAGGAGCAGGAACGTGGCCCTGAAGCACTCAGGACAGTCATTGTCCTTTTGCTCTGTTCTCCGGTGGAGAAAATTACACCCCGTGTTTTTTTTTCCAATCCAGATGCAAAACCGAAAACTTGAGCCTGAACATTCACAGTCAAAGGAAAACATTCCGAGACCTCAGAAATGCTCATTCACCAAAGACCATTTTCCTGACTCATAATTTGGTCAGTGATCACCGGGTTTAGAAAGGTTCCAGGTGGTCCAGTTTCCTCTGGGAACTCCGTAGGTTTCATGGTTTCAGTTTCCAGAGTTTTCTGCTTGCCTTGGAGTTCCACGGAAACAGAATTTGCTGAGGAAGTGAGTGTCAGCAGCTCAGCT
The DNA here is from genome assembly GCF_009762305.2 of Zalophus californianus. Lineage (NCBI taxonomy): Eukaryota > Metazoa > Chordata > Mammalia > Carnivora > Otariidae > Zalophus > Zalophus californianus. Next base: position 111,602,216 of record NC_045603.1, on the reverse strand, counting down.
GCGGAAGGTAGTTCAATGCTGAGGAAGGAAAACCCAATTAGGATTCCTCCCTCTTTCTTGATACCCTTTGCTGGCCTGAGCCCAGCCTGCAGGGAGATGGGGGCTTTGAAGTGTTGATCCCTAGTACACCTGCATAAGAAAGATGCTCCACTTAAAATTTCAAAACATGTTATAATGATCTATACATTTTTTATAAGTGCCAGTAGATCTCCTTCCACCTCTTTGGGGTGTCAGAACTGCTAAGCCTCAAGCATTTCCCTCCCTAAGGGCCCGAGTCGGTTGTGACTGGGGCGGTGTGAGCCTCTGATTCGGGCACACTTTAATGCGGACCTCTAATTTGAAGTATGCAAACTAGGTTTTCTCCTTTCGAAACCATCCCATACAATTTAGTTGAGGAGCATGCACATTTCACAGCAAGAGGAATAGGGGCCAGCCAAAAGGGATGGAAATTGCTCAAATGAACAATGTGCATTGACTATCCTCCTGGGGGAAAATAAATGCAAAAACATCTGTTGTGAAAGTTCAAGTATCATCTTCAATTCCTCCAACTTTCTTAGTCCTTGTTTTGTACAGCAAAGCACTAACTGAAGACAGGGCGGGGGGTTGTTTGTTTGTTTTAATGCACGCATAGGAGAGTCTGATCTACAACAAATGGTCCAGGGCCCCCATGTGGAGGATGAAGAGCAGCCATTCAGCTTCTGGAACAAGTCAGAGGTGGGTCCCGTTGACAACAGAGTTGGTCGAGGAGTGTCAGCAGGCTCCGCCCACAGGAGGAGGCCATCATCCTGCCATCTGTAAGAATAAACATCACAAACTACCCCCAGTTCTACGACCTTGACTTGTCTCTTCTCATCTCTTTAACCAGGCTACTCCCAGAGTGCAGTTCGATTCCATGGGCTAGAGATGTTAGAAGCCAGGGCTGCTCAGATCTGTCACTGACTCCTGCCTCCTTGCTCCTCCAGATAGAGGAATTCTGTGCAGAGGTCTTATCTTTGCTGATCTTGGCACATTCTGATATCCTGTATGTGCAGGCCCCAGATGAGCCCCAACTGCGGCCAGCTGGGTGGATGTCACCAGGGAAATCTCTCATCACAGCAGGTCACTTCCTTTCTCAGGCCACAGTCACAAGAGCTGTGTCAACCAGGACTCAGGCTTTCCTTAGGCCTAACCAGAACCGGCTGGAGAGGGAAATCGGGCAGAGTTTGTTGGAGGTGTCTGTGATCCACAATGATGTAGATACCTCATATCTGTTGAGGATGACCTTAGAATTATCTCCACTTGTCTTCTATTTCTAAAGGTCATGTACTATGGTCCAAACCATAGAACTGAGCCAAATTAGCATGGATGAACTGACTTTTCACAACTTTCTTCTCTAAGAATCAGCCTGTTTGTATCTCGTGCCTCCCAATCTTGCCTGCGATGTGCCCAGGGTGTGGCTAGAGTGAGGCCAAACCTGGGTTTCCATCTGCAGGAAGAGACGTTCCTCATATGTCCCTCTGCCAGTTTGCTGCTTGAAATCCTTAAACAAGAAACTGAAATCCTTAACGCTACCATCTGAGCTAAGGATTCTATGCCAATATGAAAGGAGATGAGGATCATTGAAAATTTCCCACTAAGATCTCAATGACTCCTACAGATGCTTACGTGAGGGTGAGCTTTTTAGGCCATTGGTAGAGGGGATGGAGAAGGGTGGTCAAGAATAGAAGGTCCTTAGGATCCTGAAAAAAGGAAGAGGGTATCTGAGGGGGGGGGGTTATCATAAGAAGGGACAGAAGAGAAAAATGAAGCCAACCTCACCTATTCCACAATTTGCCTGTCAGTTGAAGATTCTCCTGTCATCAGCGAGCAGGCCTGTGTGCGAGGCCTTTCAGGAGGAGGAGAGCTGCCTTTCTCTCGGACACCAGGGCCAAGAGCACACAAAGTCAGGTTTGTGTTCAGTTCACCCTGAACTATACTGACCTCCCCCACCCCCCCAGCAGTGCTGGGAATAGCTGATTTGGTCCGAGGTCCAGTTCTTATTCACCTGGTTTTAGGCACAGGAACATGGCGCTCTGGTTTCCAAGACTTGGCTCATGATGTGCCTTCGAGTGCGGGCAGGCATCCATAGGCCCGTGGCCAGTGTGGGTCTCCAAAAGCAGAGAACTGATATTAAAGCAGAGTCTGCTCTTGACCCAAACACCTGGACCATTCCATCAGGATTTTCAAAAGTCTGAACTAACCCTGAACACAGTCTATCCAGGAAGAGGAACTCCTTACCAGGAAGAGCACTGCAAGAAGACCAAACTCACATCCTTCCTCATCTCCTTGCCCATGATACCTGCTCTCTTTGCCTGACTCAGCCAGGCAAGCTCTTTCACCACTCTGTTCTCTGTGATGGCACCAGTGGAAAGGACACATAGAGGACCCACGTCTAACTTGTACTTGTAGTCACTTCCTAACCATTTTTCCAGAAAGTCCAGGCAGAGCAGATGGTGTGCAAGTACCACAGAAACTCAACCGTTGAAATGAGTGGGGACGTACTGGGTGTGGACCCTCTGGGACCGGGCTGAAGACACTAGATAAGGACTGGTTGACCCTCCATCCTGAAAGAACTACAAGAGTTGCCAAAAAGTCTTGGAATCACCAGTTGTATTTCAAATGTTGTACGTATTACAGCATGGGGAATATGGGCCATGGTATTGTAATAGCATGGTGCATGGTGATGCAGATGGAGCTACATTTGTGGTGAGCATAGCATAACCCGTAGAGATGTCAAATCACCATGTTGTACCCCTGAGACTAACGTAACCTTGTATGTCAACTCTACTTCAGTAAAAAAAATAATTACATAACAAATTATTGTACATATGAGTACAATGAGCGGTATCCGGTTTCACTATCAGCATTTGTTTCAGCTTAATTAAAGCCATTTCATTCCTTTAAAAAATTGACAGTTTCAAATTCATAATTACGATCCAAGTTCAAGAGTGTCTTCTAATTCTTCTACTATTTCATCTTAAAAAAAATCATATAATATAAGAAAAGCAAATGGAAAGATTACTCACTTGACTGGAATCCTATTTGAAACCACCCTTGAATATATTTCCCAACATTTCCTGATTGATTGCCTGGGAAATAAATAACCCCAAGTGGTAGTTTTATATTTATATTTCTAAGTCAGAATATTCTCTTATTGCTCTGCTTCTAAAATAAATTCCCAAGAAAGTGGCATAAAATATCAAAATAGCATTTTCAATCTCTGCCCAACAACGTTTGCATCTCAGCGAGAAAGTGTGTAACTAGTGAGTAAACTGCCTCTTTGTCAAACATAAATGTGGCAAATTCTAAGGTGGCTCCTTTTCAACTAAATTGTCTCAGCATGCAGAGCTGCGGGGAGAATGTTTGCTATAGGACACAGGCAAGAAAAAACATTCTTAATATGGTTTTTCCAGGAGGGCATTATATTAAGTTCCGGGGAGAAATGATGAGATGTTCGGGGTGAAATGGCACATTTTCTTTCAGAATCACACACTCCATTTAAATGTGCTCGATTCTTCGGGCCGCGTCTGTACCGTTCCAGTGAGTCGTGCCCAGCATCCCCCTGCCTCGTCTCCGGGCTCTCCCTTCCCAGGACCACAGGGTGGTAATGAATTCTGCAACATGACTCCCTGCTCCGGATTTCCACCAGGCCTGACCTCCTCTAGGCTTACCCTGATTCTGCATACATGCTTTTCAAGAGACACAATTTTGTCTTGTCTGGAGTGCAATGTAATTAGAAAGCAATTTGGCCCACACACGCAGCTTCCATGGTCATTTGGCACGGCCTCAACCTGCCTCTGGCGGGACTGGTTTTGCTCTGCGTTGGCTGTCCTCCGAGATGTCTAGCAGCTCAGGGAGCCCAGGCCTGGCGGGACCCAGGGAGGGTGAGGTGCCGCCTGCTCGGAGCCCTGCCATCAGCCGTGCCCGGCGGGGCCTGACACCAGCTGCCCACCCACTCGGCCCGGAGTGCACAGACTGTCCATAGCGCCTCCAAACCCCAGTCGCCTCCACCATTATGTTGCTCACAAGCTCTCCCTGCAGGCCCTAAATCCCAGGTCCCCAAGCTCCAAACCAGAAGCCATTTCTCACAAGGCTCTGTCCCTCCCTCCTCGCCCACTGAGTTGCCCTGCCCTATACATTTGGCCTTCTCCTTCATGCTCTTAGTATCCTAACTTGGCCCCTCACCCCAAACACTGTAACAGCCTCTCGGCAGTTTATTTCCAGACTCAACTCCACTTCCTCCAATCCTAGCATTGCCGCATGGCCAGATTGCTTTTCCAAATACACAGCTTTGGTCATGTTATAATGTCATTCCCCTGCTCACAGACCTGCAGTGGCTTCTCCAGGCCCACAGCTTCCTTAGCTGGGGTTCTGGTTCACTGCCTGCTTATGTAAATAAAGTTTTATTGGAGCACAGCCTTACCCATTTGTTTACATCTTGTTTATGGCTGCATTTATGCTACAATGACAGAGCTGAGTCATTGTGATGGAGACCACATGGCTGGCAAAACCTAAAATACTGTCTGGCCCTTTAAAGAAAGGGTTTGCCGACTGACCCCTCCCCCACTCGAAAATATGGTCCCAAATGTCTTTTCCAGTGTCATTTCCTTGTAGTCTGGGCTTTCCTGCATTAGTGCCCCGACTTCTACTGGTCTACTCTGCTCAGGGAAACTTGCCCCATCTCAAATGGGCCCCAGATGCTTCCCTGACCCCCATTTCCATGCGATGTGCCCCGCTTTTGCCCTCCGCATCACACTTTGTCATGGCATTTTGCACATCTGACTTTCATTGTAAATATTAATGGGCCTGTCTTATTGCTTCTCTTCCCACCCCAATCGAGTCTCCAAGCTCCCAAGAACAGGGGCTATGTCCTAGCTGTCTGTAGCACTTAGCCCAGCTTCCTGCACACAGTCATTCAGTAGATATGGGGAAACTTACTTGATTCAAAAACCAGGAGCTTTTTTCTTCTACTGGATTTCAGAATAAATAATCAACAGTCCCCTCTGGGGAGAGACAAGGTAGGAAACTGTGGCAGGAGCAGATACAACCTATTCTTCCCTAGTAAGGTAAGCTTCTTAGAGGAGGCAGGTTTTAAGATGTTGTTTTGTATGCTGCAGAAGTTACTGGGGAAGTACACAGCCCCTGTAGGAGAGATTCCATAGGAAGGGGACAGAGTTGGATCAGAGGAAATGCACCAAAGGGAGGCTTTTCCTCCTCACCCATTAGGGCTTCACTGGAGGGAGCCATTTCAAAGCTGTCATGGCCACCGGGCTGGTCAAAGGGCATGAGTCAAGAGGTACATGAGCTTTCACAGAGGGGCTTCAAGTCCCTGTGAGTGAAAAGAACAGGGACGCCTGGGTGGCTCAGTCGGTTAAGTGCATCTGCCTTCAGCTAAGGTCATGATCCCAGGGTCCTGGGATCAAGTCCCGCAATGGGCTCCTTGCTCAGCAGGGAGTCTGCTTTTCCCTCTCCTCCCCGCTTGTGTTCTCTTTCGCTATCTCTGTCTCTCTCTCAAATAAATAAATCTTTAAAAATAAATAAATAAAATAGAACATGGAAAAGAAGGCAAGAGGAATTGGGTGGAGGGTCCCAGGAAGAGGGGTCTTGTGACAAGAATATTGCAACTAGAGGCGATCAGACCGGGGTAAGTTTAATCTTTCAGAATAGACTTTGTGTTGGGAGGTTTATTTGTTTCCTATGGCTACTGTAACAAATTATCATAAACCAGGTGGCTTAAAACAACACACTTCTCTTCTCTCACAGCTCTGGAGACCAGAAGCCCCACATCAGTTTCACTGGACCCCACCAGGGTGTCCCTCCAGAAGCTCTAGAAGAGCATCTCTTTCTCTGCCTCTTTCATTTTCTGGTGGCTTCTGGCATTCCTTGGCTCATGGCAGCATCGTTCCAATCCCTGCCTCTGTGGTCACCTCCCCTGCCCTCTTCTGTGTGGGTCACATCTCTCTCTCCTCCCTCTTGTCAGAACATTGAAGGCCCCCTAGGGCGATCCAAGTTAACCTCCCATCTCAAGACCCTTAACTTAATCCCACTGGAAAATCCTGCTTTGCCCTGAAAGGTAACATTCACAGTTCCAGGGATTAGGACCTAGGGATCTCTGGGGGCCAGTATTTAGCCCACCACCGAAGGCTACTGAAGAAAAGCAAGCAGCAGTAACACACACGGTGGAGGAGGGGGTGAGTGCAGCAGGGAGGAGGGGCTTCAGAAGTAGGAGACACTGGTTGGATGCAGAATGAGGGGAGCCGGGAGGAATGGAGGTCACTGCATGGTCATGTAATGCACAGCAACGTTCTTAGCATGGGGACCCTACTGTGCCAGAGAGGCACAGAAAAGAGTCTGACTTTGCAGGAAGGTGAGTCCCTGGTGGCAAAACATGATGTATGTAGGCAGAGGCAGGTCCAAGTTAAGAATCCCAAATTACAAATACAAAATTTGTTAGGAAAGTGAATTTTTGTTTCAAATGAGAAATCACAAATCCACATTGTGAAAAGCCTGACAAATGCCACACACATTACATGATCCAGGCAGTAATATATTTTTATTAGTGGCCTTGTGCCCCCCACCCTCGCCACAACACACACTTTGTGGTCTGTGTATTTTTCAAACACCTCTTTATAAAACAATAATTTTGTAATATTTTCTACAAAAAGAAGAGAAAGAGAATTCAGTTATTTCTTCCAGCATAACTGATCCAAGTGTGGTTTTCATAATTGATAGGTTAGAAGATTTCATTCATCTTCTCAACCATTACTGCTAATACAATTCCCTTTTTTCGATTGTCATCAAACTTGGAAAGACCTCTTTCAAGTCTTTTTCATATATGAATTTAAAAAACATATTCCCTCCCTACTGAGAGTACCATGATTTGAGTTGCCCTGTAACTACAGGAATTTTCACCATTTCTATTTTGTGAAATTTTCGTTAAAAAGAAACAAAATGTATGGTGCACTCATAATTATATATGGTGCATTATCAAGTATAAATCCGACCAGAAGAGGCCTTCCATTTTGGTTCAGCATTGATGAAAAGCAAAATTTCCACTTGTCATTTTACACGTTTGATGTTTGAAAAAATTTACCACAGACTAGTTTATGGCTCTGTACATTTCAAACCTTTTTTCTTCTGCTACATAGCGTGGGACCCTTTCACATATCTTTCGGGTCATCATGTTGCTGAGTTTCCACAGTGGGTGGTAGGAGTATTCCTAGAAGTACTTCCATACTGGGATGACCAGTAGTAACTTAGCTGTGTTCAAAAGAAACCACATTCGACATAAATGTAAACCTTTCAGCCCTTATTAAATGTAACCCCAACTCAACTTCCCCTTAGCCAGATCTCCAAAATGCCCATGGGCCTTCCAATGCCACCCAACACCAGGGGAGGTATGTAGAAGGCAAGTTGTAGTGGGGAGAGGTCTTAACTGATTTTAAGTTAAAATACCTTACTTTTAAGTTAAAAGATCTTATTTTGCAAATTTAAGAAAAATTACCACATTATAAGGGCCCTTCCCAGAGGCTTGGAAGGAGTTGGTGGAAGTGAGCTGCTCTGAAGCTTCATGAGCTTTCTCAGCTTCACGGTCAGTTCACCTGTGGATCTAGGATTCCAGTGCGAGCACTTTAGCGAGACTGCTCAGAAGAAAGGGTTAGGGACTAGGAGGCGTACCCTGTGCTAACGAGGTCTCCAGATCTACCTGGAGCTCTGACCACTCGGGCATTCCCAGGGCATAACACGCGCCTTCTTCGACATTTTTTCTTTAACTTGGGTTTTAAAAATCTTGCAGATTCTCTATGGAAAACAGTTTGGCAGTTTCTCAAAAAGCTCAACATTGAATTACTGTATGAGCCAGCCATCCCACACTCCAAAGGAACTGAAAGCAGAAACTCAAACAGATACTTGTACCTCGCAGTAGTATTCACAATAGCCCAACGGTGGAAGTAACTTAACGTCCTTCAGCAGACGAATGGATAAACACGATGCGGTGTATGCGCACCATGGACTACTATGCAGCCTCGGAAAGAGGTGAAGTTCTGGCCCACGCCACAATGTGGATAGACTCTGAAAACATGCTCAGTGAAATAAGCCAGACACGGGAGGACAGATATTTTATGATTCCACTTACATGGAATATTTAGAATCGGCAAATTTATAGAGACAGAAGACAAACTAGAGACAGAAGACAGACTAGAGGCGACCAGGGGTTGGGGAAAAGGGGAGTGGGGACTTAGTGCTTCATGGGGGAATTAATTACTTAAATCGCCCATGTGAGATGAGGAAAGAGTTTTGGAAATAATAGTGATGGTCACACAACACTGTGAATGCTATTAATGCCACTGAATCGAACATTCAAAAAGTTATGGTAAATTTAGGTTATGTGTATTTTGCCACAATAAAAAAAAAATACCCAAAAGGCAAGATAATATGTGAGCATCCGAAATGAATTTGTTCAGATCAGATTATTCATGCATAAAAGATATCTGGCGGAATATTTTGACATGAAAATATTTATCTAAAATGACTGCAATCTGGAATAAGAATTTTGTAGCATTCACTTCACATTAAACACATTTATATAAAAAATCTTGAAGGTTAATTACTAAACCAATGAAAAATTGACGTGACCCCGGCATACACTCACCAACCCTCCCTACACTTGACGACAATCAGCTGTGGATAAATTCAGTGGCAGCGACCGCGCAGGTTTCACGGAGGGGTGTGGGTTGTGTTACCACGATGGCCTCCTAAAAAAAAGAAAAACGTATTTGGTGGCAAGTGGCCTGGGCTAATTTCTTTCAGACCCTGAAATCCCTAAGGTCTGTTTAAGCGGCCTCCTTGGCTATCCTGTATAGACATTGACAGCCAGCTAGAGGTGAGACACAACCAGGCAACCTCCCGCAGGTTTCACCCAGAGCATAAAAGCATTGATCAGGGAGGATCATTAAGTGAACGGAAGATGTATTACTAACTGAGCATTGTGAGTCATCTCTCCAAATGTATCTGCCATCCCTGCCCCCTCTCCCCACCCCGGGCTCTGTTACCTCTCAGTTGTTTTACCCAGGGTTTATTCAAGACCTGTATTAGGGCAAGGAATGCTTGGCACCGCGACCGACTCCAGAGTGGTTTGGTCCAGTAGGATTTATATATTCCATTGAGGCAAGATCTAATGTGGCCGTTCCTGCTCGGCAGGTGGCCCTTCCATCTCGTGGCTGCGCCATCTCCTAGGGCTTGGAGCGGTCTGCTAGATCCCGTGCACAAGACCAGTCAATGAGGGAGAGAAACTGGAGAGCGACTGACGTGGGCTTTTATGGGCCAGGTCTGGACACGACACGTCACTTCCGCCTACACTCCATTGGCCAGAACTCAGATGGCCCCGCCTCGCTGCAAACTGGCCTGGGTTTGATGAGTGCGTTTAAGACTGTGTGTGTGTCACAGGGACTTTATAAGCCACGTGATAAGATCACCTCTACTGTTTTATCTTCACTCCACCGTAAGACAGGGGTAGTCTCCTCTTCCAACGGGAGGAAATGGAAATACAGAAACCTTGAACTCAAGGCTCCAGCCTGGATAAAGAAGCATGGCCTCTTGCCTGTACTCAGCCACAAGCCCTTCCACCCTCCCAGCTGGATGCATGGGTACCTTCCCTCTTGACCTGTTCTGAGCTCCAGGGCAGACTGGGACAGCCACTTCTCAGAGGGAGACCCACTTGGAACATCTGGGCTCCAGATGCTGCTGGCGTCTTTAACGGCTCTGAGCACAGTGGAAGGTATTGGTCTTAAGCCCTAAAATCCTGCGAGGTCTGCTTTTTGTCTCTGAGAGATCTTTCTCCCCTTTTGCACTCTGAGGGCTGAATTCAATGGAGCCAGCCTTCTTTGACAGCTTACAGGGAATTCTCAGTGGAGGACAGTTGATTTTGGAATGATTCCTGCTGTCAGTCCTGTAAAGCCTAGGTTTCCTGACCTAAAGGGCATGATGACAAACCCATCTGCTCTTGCTGTTAGTCATTGGAGGGGCTTGATTGTAACAAGTTTGTCTAAAGTTAAGCTGAGAGGGTGCAAGAAAAGGAGGCATTTATTTGGCTAATCATTCTGCTCTGTGCCCTCTTTCTTGTGACTCTGTTCGTGGGCCCAAGCGATGCATGTTGCAGGGATATCAAGACATAGTCAGCAAGAAATACTTTTTTCCGGCTCTCTGTGCAGACCTCCAGCCATTCATCTGTCTTGGCATTTTATTTCTTATGAAAGTGATAATAGAGATGAGCTTTGCTTCTACTATTTGATCTCTTAATCCATAATGAAGGGCACTATTAAGAGTTGAGTAGATTCTTAAATGGTCAGCTCATTCTGGGTTTTTAGGGAAAATGAAAGTGCACTGGGGCAACTTTAGCTTTCCAAGGTGGAGCCCAGGAACTACCACACCCTTGAACTTTCTTCCCAACGTGTCCTTGAGTCACACAGAGCCCTGAGCTGGATGGATTGTGTGCTGACCCCAGAAGGAGGGTTTTTTTTGTTTGTTTGTTTGTACATAGCTCTATTACTAAATACACTTTACAAATAACTGTGAGAAGAGTACATATTTGTTATTCTAACACAGTATATAAGAGCAGTGAGGCTCAAAACTACATTTGCTTTAAGATTAGGGAATAGAGCTCTCATGTGTTCAGGTGAGAGGGATAAGAAGATATGTGTTCCTTTTTTTTTTTTTTTCTTTTTGTATCACTGTTTCTGAACATTTGCCTATTGAGGTTTGCTTCCTGTGTACCACAATGGAGAAGGAAGGGATGTGCTTTTGGGGGGTACTTTCAGATGCAAAGAATGGTATATGTGACCGAAAGTGGAGTTTACTTCCTCACATAGCCAGAAATCCTAAAGGTAGAGTGGTGTTAAGGTTGGTTAATTTGGTGGCACAAATTTGCTCTGCAGTCCTCAGGGGTGCCCCCCTCGTAGCCACAAGATGGCTGCTGCAGCTCCAGGCATCACATCCTCACACAAGTGTGGCTAAATGCTGCAATATCTTCTTCAAAGAGAGAAAGACCTTTCTTAGAATCCCCAGCAGACTTCACTTGTATCTCACTGCTTTTAGGGAGTCAATTTTTATGCTTAATATAATCATTGGCAAAGGGGAATGGAATTATCAAAATTGATTTACTCTGATGATACTCAAACTCCAGCATGAATCAGAATCTCCTGGGGGCCTTGTTAAAATACAGATTGCTGTTTTCCACCACTAGAGTTTCTGATTTAATATATTGGGGATGGAGCCTAATGAACCATATTTCTAATAAGTTGTAACATTGTTCTCCTGTTGGTTGTCTGGAGATCACACTTTGAGGACTACTGGTTTCCATAGATCTGAACTCATTGTCTAGGGCTGGGGAAAAGTCACCTTCTCTGAATGGAGTGGAGTTGGAGGTAAATAGGGGAAAACATCAGATCAAAGTCAGCGGAAGAAAACGTGTTAGGGAGGCACCCAGCTTCCTCCACATGTTTTCCTGTGTTTACTCCTCTGTTTTCTGAATACACACTTAGACTCTTAAGGCTTTTGGTGGGGGGACTATTACAGATTAGATTATTTGACTGAAATATTTTATTAATTCCTATGGCGTGTCTTTTTCCTTTGAGCAAACAGAAATTCTAAGTCCATCAGTGTGTGCTGCTTAAATTACGTAGAACTTACATTTTTTTTTTCAGTCTCTATTACCTTTTGCCCTTTCCTGTAAACTGTTCTCAGTCCTCATGTTTGTTCAGTCATCCAAGTTATTAGATCCATCTTGGGGTCCTCACTACCCCCCTTAGCTGTTAGCAACCTAAACACTCTATGTCAGCAGCAAGTTTTTCCACACTGCCATTCTCTTCATCCTCTAGGTCATTAACAAGTACATGGAGCTAAATCACTGGAATTATTAACTTGAACTTCAGGCATTAGCAGCATCTGAGATGACTTACCAAGGGCGGCAGCAGCTTTAGATCAGTGTATCGGCTTGCCACATTAGAAAAGACAAAGCCCATATCTGATTCCATTCTTTCCTTCCTGTGCAGTTTGCACTCTAGAGTTTACATACATATTTATATATAAATGTTTATATATATGAACTTCCGTAGCGTAGTCTAGAGTTTTTATATATACATATATAAAAGACAAACTTGGAAAGTCCTATTGAAAAGCTGTACATGGCTTATCATGGAAAAATGTGGAGACACTGAATTTAGAGATTTGTTTTGAGAGACACCCTTCAATCCTGTGCCCAAAGAGCTAGCTACTTGGTACCAGATTCCACCATTAGAGAGCCATCCTTTGGCGTAAAAAAGCATCTCTTTTAAAATGAAAGTGTCTTTTGAAAAGTGAAGGGAGTTAGCCCTAATCATAGAGACCCACCTGAGTGTGACTCCATTAAGTAATCCTCATTCCTCCCGACTATGGTCTACACACTGAAGGGCTGGAACGATAGAAGCAAGGGGTGGGTTAACCTGGGACTTTGGCGAAGTGAAAGTCACTGGGAGGAAATTTCCAGCAGGTCTTGGGTAGCTAAGGGGGTGGTAGTGGGAACTGCATGTGGGAGTTGAAAGGAAAAAGGCTTCAGAAGGTAGCACATCTCTCCCACTTTGATCCAAGACAGCTGTTCAGTAACACAACATGCATCTTCATAAAGATTAACAAAAATTCCTGGGGTGTTCTTATTATTAGCTGTCTTCCAAGGAAGGAATGTAATACCTGAACCCCAGAACCAGCTTTTTCTTTCTCACCTATGGGTCAAAACATGTTGATGGCACCATGTTTGTTTGTAAAGCCTCATCATAGTCCTATCTCCACCACAGGGCAATCCTACAGGGAAGTAATAAGAGAAAGAAACTAAGGTGTGAAGAATTTCAGGTGACTCCCCAAAGGTCATAGGGCTAATGGCAGAGCCAAGATTTTTGTGGTCAGTACTGTTTCTATCATATTGTGTCGTCTAGAGGATCAGGACTGCTGTGGTTGGTTGTGCAGACTGTGCACTGCACAAAGGCACCCAGCTGATGGGTGATAGGGCACCATGAGCCAAGGAGTCCTTTTTTGTAAGTAGCACAAAAGTTCCCAATGTACTAGTAGAGGCCTTGTTTATTATTCATTATTATTTTCCTACAAATGAAGTAACCCCTTAAAGCCCTGAATTCTTAAGTATGTATTAGAGTTACTTATATAAAATTGGTGCCTGTAGGGCTGGTTCTATAAGAATGTTTGGATTTCTCAGCATCTTCCTGAGTGGTCTTGCTGTCTCAAGTCTTGCCTCTTCTAATCCCAGGGTCCACCACTGCACTGCCTCAGCAAAACCTGCCCTGTTGGTTTAACAACACTATTGAGGTATAATGAATAAACAATAGACTCAGTATGTTTAAAGTGTTCAATTGGATGAATTTTGAAATATGTGCACACCCATGAAACCATAACCACAAAGTGATCAACATGTCCACCACCCCCAAAACTTTCCCTTCTGTCCCTTTATAATCACTCCTTACACCCCTTCCTCTCACTCATCTCTAAGAACCACTGATCTGCTTTCTGCCATTATCAGTTTGCATTTTCTAGAGTATTATGTAAATCAAATCATACAATGTGTGCTGTTTTTTGTTTGGCTTCTTCCACCAGCATATTTATTTTGAGTTTTATCCATGTGGTAGCATGTATCAATACATTATTTCTTTTTTTGTCGCTAAGTAGTATTCCACTGTATGGACATGCCACAGTGTGTTTATCCGTTCACCTGATGATGAACACCTTGGTTGTTTTCAGTGTTTTTTTGTTTTCTTTCTTTCTTTTTCTTTCTCTCTCTCTCCCTTCCTTCTTTCTTCCTTTCCTTCCTTCCGTCCTTCCTTCCTCTCTCTCTGTCTCTCACTAATACAAAGAAGACTGCTGTAAATATTTGTATGCAAGTCTTTGTATGGATGTAGGCATTTATTTCACCTGAGTAAATATCTAGAAGTGGAATGGCTGGATAATATGGTAAGTGTATGTTTAGAAAGTGCCAAACTATTTCCTGAGTGATTATACCACTCCATATTCCCACCAGCAGTGTGTCAGAGTTGCAGTTCCTTGATGTCCAGACCAACACTTAATGTGGTCAGCCTTTTTAACTTCAGACATTCTGACAGATGCACAACAGTATCTCATTGTGGTTTTGATGTGCGTTTCCCTAATGAACAATGATGTCGTGTATTTTTTAATGTGTTTATTTGCTCTCTGTATATCTTCTTTGTTCAAATCCTTTGCACACTTAAAATTGTTTGTTTCCTTATTATTGAGGTTTAGGAGTTATTAATATATTGTAGGTACCAATTCTTTATCAGTTACATAATTCATAAACATTTTCTCCTACTCTGTGGCTTATCTTTTCATTTTCTTAACAATGCCCATTAAGGATGAGTTCTTAATTTTGATGCAGTCCAATTAATTATTTTATGGGTGTGTATTATTCTTTTGGTGTTGAATGTAAGAAGTCTTTGCCTAGCCTGAGGCCACAAAGATTTTCTCTTATGTTTTCTTCTAGAAATTTCATAATTTTAGTTTTATATTTAGATTTCAGCTCCATTTTGACTTATTTTTTTGTCCATAGTACAAAGGTGGGACAGACTTAATCTTTTTGCATAAGGATAGCTGACAGTTCCATTTCCTGCACTGAAAACACTAGACTTTCTTCCCTGAATTATCTTTACACCTGTGTAAAAAAATCAATTAACTATATTGGTGTGAGTCTATTTTGGACTCTATTTTTTTTCTATTGATCATAGTCTATCACCAATATCATATTATCTTAATTACTCCATTGTGTTCCATTGATCTATTTATCTATCTTGATGTCAATATTACAATATCTTAATTACTGAGGCTTTAAAATAAATATCAAAGTAAGGTAATGTAGAATCTTTGTTCTTATTTTTCAAAGTTATTTTGGTTTTCCTAGGTCCTATACATTTCCCCATGAATTTTACAGTCAGCTTGTCACTTTCTACAAAAAAAAAAAATTCTACAAAATGGATTTTGATTGAAAATGCGTTTTTTCTCTTCGTTAAGGAGCAGTTTGACATCTTAGCTATATTGAATCATCAGATCCATGATGACTCAATCAGTCAATCACTCCATTTATTTTGGCCTCTCATTTCTCTCAGCAACATTTTGTAGTTTTAAGTGTACAGATCTTATACGTGTTTTGCCAGATTTATCCTTAAGTATTTTACATTTTCATGCTATTGTAAAAGGAATTTTAAAAAACTTCAATAGTTAATTGTTCATTGGTAGTATATAGAAACACCCAATTCTTGTCCACTGATCTTATATCCTTATTATCCTCTGCATATTTCTGGAGTTCTTTCTCCATATAGTTCTCTCTTCTCCTGCTGACTCTAGCTGCCTTGGCTTCCCCAGACTCCCTCTATGTCTCCTCAACTCAGGGAGACCACTGGGATCTGCATGGCTTACCCTTCTCCTCCCACGGTTTGGGAATTCTGCTGTGGGGCTAGGTGATTGTAGGGTTCACCTGGTCATCTCAAGGATCACTCTCCTTTACTGCCTGATGTTTGGTGTCTTTTGAACTCTTGTTTCATATATAGTGTCTCTGTTTTCAGTTACTTCAGGCAGGTGGGTAGATTCAGTCCTTGTTACTCCATTTTGGCTGCGCTATTTTAAAAGCTTTGTCTTGAATTAAAACATACTGAGTTCTGGTGCCTCTCCTTCAGGCCTTCTTCTCTGTTTGATTTAGCAATTAATTGAAGAAGGCAGCCAGAGTTTGAGATTAAGAGCATAAACATTGAGGTTACACAGGTTGAAGTTTGATACTACTTCATTCCCATGGTTTGGACTTGAGCAAGTTACTTACCCTCCCAGAGTCTCAGGTTCCTCATTTATAATTGGGGGAAATAATAATGGTGGTTAATTTTTATGTCAGCGTGGCTATGGTGCTCAGTTGTTTGGTCAAAACTAGTCTAGATGTTGCTGTGAAGATATTTTGTAAATAGGATTAGTATTTACAATCAGTTGACTTTAAAGAGAGATTACCCTTGATAATGTAGGTGGGCCTCATCCAATCAGCTGAAGCAAAAATGGAGGTTTCTGTGGGAAGGAGGAATTCTGCCTCAAGACTCTAACATAGAAATCCTGCCTGAGTTTTTACCCTGCCCTGTAGATTTGGGACTCAGGACTGCACCTGCAACCCTTGCCTGAGATCCCAGCCTATCAGCCTGCCCCATAAATTCTGGACTTGCCAGTCTCCACAATCACATGAGCCAGTTCCTTCAATAAATCTCTCCAAGCAGGGCATTGTTATGATCAGTTCTTCTGTGCACTTTCAGTCTCTTTCCTATACTCCCCCTACCATGCATTTATTTTAAAATAAATGTTGCAGACAAGTTAGATGTGTGGGATTTCATTTTCTCATTTACAGGAGGTTATCTTCCATAAGCCGGAATGTACCAGGCAATCTATTAAAATGAAATAAATCTCTTAAAAGTGTATCAATTTAGATATTAAACAAATGCACATATGCAGGTGCAACAGCAGAGGCCGATGGGGAGAGTGACAGAACCTATTTTCCTACAAACTTCAGGTTTTCACACTTCTTTTCTTTACAGAGCTGCCCTGAAATTCCTCCCCCTCCACTCCACGTTCCCCCACCACAGAAGCGGCCACTGGAGCTAGTGAATAACCTAGGGGTCAAGGCCAGGAAAGCAGAGTTGGGGGAACCCACAGCAGCGGCAGAGTGAGGTTGGACTCACAGTGAAGGAGAGATCAAACCCCACAGTTTTATTCGGAACAATCCAGGGCAATCAGTATGTTTCAGCCTGACTTACACTCTGCCAGGCAAAATGTAAGAAGTTCGACTTTCCACCCCAGCACCTAGAGAATTAAGAGAGTAGGAGAGGAATCTTGTAAACTATGAGAACCTCCTTTTGCTAAAAATATTTGGGTTTTTCTTCTCCTTCCAGTATTATTTACACCACCAGCATAACATTAAAAACTGGTATTTCTAGCAATGTGTTTCACTATTAAGCATCTAAACAGAGATTACAAAGTGGGACAACTTAGGCAGAAACTCTTCACCCTATTAACTTGTTTGCTCGAGTAGATGTATGTATGAATTCAGTTATAGAAATAGTAACTTGAATAATGGATGAGCTCTCACCACGTTCTGTAGACAAAAGGATTTAAGCAACAGGAGAGAAGGCAATAGTATTCGTTCTAGTAAACACGTATAATTTGCAGCACAGGGAAATAAATGGAGAATAATGATAAGAAAATGTCAGATATTTAATTCCTCCAGTGTTTTTTTTTTGCTTTGCAGTGGACTTTGGAAATGGAACTGTGTAAGCCAAAGCGGTTGGAGTTTTAAGTTCTGTGGTATCCTGACGTGTGACTACTTTAGTCACATAAAATTTAAAATTTCTTGCTTTAGAAAAAGACAAGACAATGAAAATAAGAAAAGAGCCACTCTTATAATCCAAGGATGAATTTTAAAATAATGCTTGATTTATTCATTTAACCTTCATGATTTGATTCATGCTATGAAGCTGCCACAAACAAACACTAAATGAGCCATTTTAGAATAAATTTAAGATCGAAAGCTTTGGTAGAGAAGCAAAAATACTGTATATCATTAGGTAAATCTCATTTCTCTGAAACTTCTTTCTTTATGCTTTTATTGGTCTTTTCTTGCCAGTTTTTAGTCTCCATAGTTGAGTCATTATGACTGTTAAAAAAAAAAAAAACAACACTCATGCAAAACCATATAAGAGAAAACTAGATTAATTTTGAAATTATAGACGCTCCAGGAAACAGTAAAGTTAACACACCTGGTATAAAACATACTTGGACCACTCTCATATTTAATGAAAAATATATTCCACTGAGTATTAACACTAAACAACATTACCTGGAAATCCATTAATAGTTTTGCAGCTTACTGGAAGATGGAGACTTTACTATTCCCACTATAGTAGAGCATTATATGAAAATGCCTTTAAATCTCAAAAACTAACCTTGAACTCATGCCAAATTACTACCCAGCCCCAGTCAGTGGAATACACCATGAAATGAAAATAGGAAAATTTCAAAAATCTGTACAGGGACATTACAAAGTACTTAGACATTAAATCATTTGAGTATAAGATCTATGACCAGAAGATTTTTTTAAAGAGGACAAAAGATTTATTTGAAGGGCCAGTGGATCATGGGACACATAATGGTTTGTAATATGTTCAGTAAATTGTGATGTTCTCACTTCAGGGAGTCTGAACTCTCTAATTTCTTCTAAACTGACTTTTGGTTGTTCGACAAAACCAGATACTGCACTGCACTGAGATATAGACTGGTTTTTTCCCCCTCCTCCCTGTGAAACTTCTCTGGAATTTCCTGATTCTTTTTTATGCAAAAGATTTCTTTTTTTTTCCATCGTTCTTTTAAGGCTGAATGGTTTGTATCATTTTTGAACATGTATTTTTCTTTAAAAATATCAGATTAAAAAATTTTCAGCCTTACATTGTCTCGTAAAGATTATGCTCTGATTAAAACCAGACCCAGATTGTAGAGCTGCTTTCATTTTTTTTCTGAAACACAAACAAGAGAAATTTCAATGAAAACATTCCATTTCCCACCAGAGACGCTGGCAATGGTAATCCAGGTATTACTCTATCTGCAAATATGCATCCAACATGCAGGGCCTGCATGGAAGTATTTTAAAAGCTTAACCTAAGATTTTCATATTAAGGATGGAATGTAGTATCTTTTGATTCCTTAAATCCCTAATTTTGAAGAAAGGCACCTTTTCAAATGATCTGGGTAATGAGCTGGGGCCGGTAACAGGTATCCAGTTAAATAATGAGCTCACCTGCTTCCCTTCCTCAGTCATTCTTAAAAGTGGGGAGGTTGGGGCGCCTGGATGGCTCAGTTGGTCGAGTGTTCCAACTCTTGGTTTTGGCTCAGGTCATGATCTGAGGGTCGTGAGATCGACTCCCACATTCAGCAGGGAGTCGGCTTGAAGAGTCTCTCCCTCTGCGCCTTCCCCCACTCGCACTCTCTCTCTCTTTCTCTAAAATAAATAAATAAGTATTTTTAAAAAGTGGGGAGCTAGTACCCAAAGATGCATGAGAAAGGATGTTCACTGCAGCATTGCTTATAATAGCCACCAATTGCACACAGTCTGACTGTCCATCAAGAGGGGACTGATAGATAAGTTGAGGTATGGGAGGCACGCTAGTGGAGGGGTTAGAAGAGAAGCCCTGGAGACCAGATGCCCGGTTATGGATTCCAGTGCCACTGCTTACTACTTCATGTGATCTTGGCCAAACTACTTAAACCTTAGTTTTCTCATCTGAAAAACAGGGATAATAACAGTAGCTAATTCTTAAGGTTGAACTGAAGTATGAAATAATGGTTGCTCGTATCCGGAGTGCCTACCATAGTGATTGGCACATAATCAATAAATATGTGGCTCACTAAACATGTGTCAAATAAATACAGAGGTTGCAAGAGCACCTAGGAAATAGTTGGCACTCAGATGGTGGTTATCATTATGGTTTATCCATAAAATGAGATATTAGGCAGTAATTTTAAGACTTTATGTATCGATATGTAAAAATAAATTTTAAGATTTTAAAACAAGATATACATTTTAAAAAGTATAAGGTGCTACAATTTTTATAAGACAATGGCTAAAATGTACAGACATGTACATATGTATTTTTATGTATACACATTCATGCACATAAGACCATCTCTGGAAGCATCCACAGACACTGGTATGCCTATTTTCCTTTGCACACTGTTTGGCACTGTGTGGCTTTTGGCCACTTCCATATGTGGCAGGTTAGCTTTCTGGCAGCAGATTCTGAACCGAGGCTAGTTCACAGGATGTTTATTATGTAGTGCTCTTATAGGGAAGGGGGAGGAAGCAGAATTGGGCAGAGGTAGACGTTGATCTGTGATTGGCTCCCAACAAAGGCTTTAGTCAACCCTCTGTGGAATTCTGAAGCTGGGATGGCCCCTCAGAGTGTCCTAAGATGGCCTTCATACCCTCTACTGATCAATCACTGGATGCTGGCTGACCCTGGAAGAAGGTGGACCTCCAGTGAAGTAGTATTCTTCAACTGAGGCAAACCCCAAAGAGAGTTGACAGTCAGAGCCTTCCTGGAAGGTGAAGAAAAAGTCCCTCCTTCTTGAAGAAGGATCAGGTAGCCCATGACGGTATCCATTACATTATTTGTTCTTTCAATAAATGAATGACATAACTAACAAGGATTTAATTTCCAGTATCAATTATTAAAACACTGGGCTAGCCCAACCTTGGGGGCCAGGGGGTGAGGCAGCCTTTGTGGTGTGGCTTAATGGGTGCTGTGGGCTATCTGCCCCCACCACCCAAGTTTTTCCTACACCACCCTGCCAAAAATATGTGAAGTTTTAACACTTTACTGAGGGATGGTTTAAGCAGTGCTTCCCAGAGAAATTTATTTGTGCATACCAACTGCCTTCACAGGTTACTCAATAATTATTACCTAGCAACAATTCAAGAGTATAGGAGTTGGCCAGGAGAGACCTAGACATTGAAATTGTCCAGTTTCCCTAGTTTAGACCTTACAAATATGAGTAGGAGTTTAGGGAAAATCCTCTGGACAACCGAAGGAACATGTATATAATACAGAGCAGTATTCTACAAAATGAGATATGTATATTCCTGAGGGTACAAAAGACATCCACTAGCCCTCTCTTTATAGCAAAGACATTTGCTATGGAAAAGAAATTTGACAGTGTTCATGTATACATCTTTTTGTCTTTAAAAAAGGAAAAACAAGGAAGACTACCCGATATTTAATAAACATATGGAGATTGGCCCCTTAATCAATTTGTAAGCCAAACTGCCTCATCTCAAGTACAGTAGAAGAGAAAACCTTAATTTCACAACCCAACTGACAATGACAGACAGCCTTGCTTCTAGCATCTTGTAACACTTTGTAGTTAACTCATTCTTGGTGAACTGGAATGGTAAATACTATTACTTAGTTTTAACTAAACAAATCTTCACAAAATTATTATGTGGCACTGACTATTGACGTTTTGGTAACATGGTATCCTGGATTGGATCCTGGAATAGAAAAGGGACAATAATGGAAGGGCTGGAGAAATTCAAATAAAGTCTGTAGTTAATAATACTTTACTAATGCCAATTCTTTAGTTTTGATAAATATGCTATAGTTATAAGAGCCGGAAGCTGCGTGAAGCCTGTATGGGAATTCTTTGTTCAATTTTAGCAATCCTTCTGTAAACCTAAAACACTCTCAAATTAAAAATCTTTTAAAAAATCTTTCTGAAATACAGCTTTTTACATCCATTATTGTTAACAGTGAATGCTGACATAAGTGTATAGTGTTTCCCTACAATATTAGAAGATGGTAGAACAAAATTATCATGACTAGCAAGCTCTTTGAAATGAAGAATCCATATATATTTTATATATGTATACACACATATATATAATATATATGCAAGCTTCTGGTTTTGTATGAAATGTAAAGTTGTGTGATTCTCATCCTAGGATTTTAAAACAATTTACTAAATTTTTACACATATTCAAAAGCTGCTTTTGAGATTTCTTATCTAACAGCAAATATACCATCAGAAAAACTGCAGGAGAGAAATAATTTACATAAGGCAATGGTGAAACATTAAAATGCTATTTTAGTTAGAAAACCCTTTAGAGGACACAGAGTATTAGTAAACATTACAAACTGTGGATGGTCACTGAATGAATTGTCACTGATGAATCAAAGTTGAGATACTTTTAACATGACTCCATCACTGGGCTGCCCGATTCCATTTCAATAATGGAACGCATGCAGAAATGCTTCTACATGGTCTGCCAAAGGAAGGATGTACCAGAAAAAGACTCAGGCTCAACAATGAACGGCTTCTTTAATTAAGAAGAAATGGGGCTGGGGTGGTATCCCTCTTAAGTATGCTCCCCATGGGATGGCAGGTGGGACAGAATTTAAAAAGAGAAGACACCAAGGAAAAATGCACAGACCTGTCCCTCCTATGACATTCATTGACCGATTTAGTCACAAGGATGTCACCGCAGCAAAAGAGCTGAACCAGAAATCCACAAAATGGTACAGGATGTCAGCAATGTGATTACTTGAAATGGAATCTTAATGAGATATAAGAAATGACCATGAAAATCTTCTGTGCCCATAGAAGGTCCTAAGTTATCTCATGGCAAAGCACTTAAAAACATTATTGAACTTGAAATAGTCATTATTCTTTTACAAATACAAATGTTCTAAATATGCTGGCTTTTGGTGTGGTTATAAGGGGCTGACATACAACCCAGGAGATATTTTCAAAAAATTAAATATGCTTAATCTGTCCATTGAGATAAAGGTGAGGAGAAAAATGACATTAAAATGAGTAATAAAAATAACAACTTTTGAAAGAAATTCATGCTGTGGAAAGAGCACTTGACAACGAATGTTTAGAGATACTTATAATTTATGTGGCTTTTATTGAAGGAAACAAATATAAAAACTATCTGCACAACTAAAAATCCTAGAAACAGATTCCAGCATGCCCCCAATTTTGCCAAATGAAGAATTTTATCATGTTTTGAATATGTTTGTTAGAAAATATTAAAAATGATACACCTTTCAGTTATTTTGCAACAACCATTTGACATTGAGAAAATTGGAAATTTACTAGCCCATAAGAAACCTTGGGATACGCAGTAGATGGGATTTAAAAATCAGTATCATAATTTAGTAAATGTAGTAAAATAAAAATCACCTCTTCCACTTGAATCTACATACCTTGATGAAGTATATTTTCATTTATTACATCAAAGTAATAAAATACAGTGAGCTCAAAACCAACATCACGAATGAGTTTTGACAAACTGTTAAATCAAGATTTCAGTAATCAGATTTCTTAAATCTCATTTCAACTTTTTTCCTTTTAAAACATTTAGGTTCAGTATTTTTAAATGTTTGAAATATGTTATCGTTAAAGCACAATATAATATATAAATAAATACAGGTATTAATATTAAATATTTTTAAAGTATGTACATATATTGGAAGCACATGTTCAAAAAGTTTTTACTGATAGGGATGCGTGATATATAGTCTTGTGTAGAGGACAGCTAATCAGAAACAGCAAAGAAAATGGGCGACTTTAGCCCTTTGTAAAATCTGTCCAAGAAAATAGTGTTCCCCACAATACAGATAACATACCAGTCCTAAAGTGTGCATTGATCTTCTTGGACCAGGCAAACAAAATTGGAAAGCTAATTACATAAGTGTCTTTACAATTGTTCAGCAAATGTTCATCCATTTGCCTTTGGTTAAAAGTGACATTGGTGGGACACAGTTCCAGAGAAGCAGATTCAGCAGAAGAACCTAGTGTAAGCCCGAGAATCTGGACTGCCCGCAAGCACTGCAAAGTAGTAAGAAGTTAATTCCTCATTTGGAAGAAGAGGAAGAGCAAGCTCTAGAGAGTTACAGTGACTTGGCCAACGGAACATAGGTTGTTCCCTAACCGGAACTAGGACCGTCCCAGATTCATCTTTTCCCTATCCGGTGCCTCTTTGGGTCTGCCCTGCTCCTGAAGGGAAAATCTGCTGCCCACCCAGTTTGACAGGAGCAGATGGGAGGAAGGCAACTGATCCAGAGTTGCAGCTCAAATCACTCTTCACTTGCATATCCTTTGAGTTTTCTGGTTAAGACTAATGGCACGTTGCTTTATAGAGCTAAAGACAAAAGGTTATTGTCGGGCTTGTTAGTGTCGCCGTGTTGCTAGGAGAGCATCTGCAATGGAATTTACCACGCACCACTAGCTTTATTTCCGCAGTACAACCCGGCCATGTGCAAAGGACGCTGCCTGTGTGCAAGGGGAGTGAGGCGAGGCATCACAGGCCAAGACCAAAACACCCAGTGAAAGGGCAAACTTCCTCTGGGTCTTGGTTGGAGAACTTTAGGACCAGCACACCAGTCCCCAAATCACCATTGGGCTCTGACAATCCTTAAAAAAATGCATACATTACAATTTCCCAGGTTATCCTGTTTTTGCCTCTGTGCTCCTCAAACCCGCTCATTTCTCCTTGACAACAGTTCTTCCAAACAGTAGGAAAATGGCCCTGAAATATACATGAACACGTTTCTTTGGAAATAGGTCGCGAGCTGGTGCCGGGTTTGATTTGCTGGCCTTGGGAACTGTCTCCACGCATGCGCGAGAGCGGGGCGGTAGCCAGAGCATCTTGCTGCTCAGATGGGTGAATGCAGAGGAACAGGGTAGCGGAGGTTGCGGATGAACGGAGCAGATGCTCGGCCTGTAAGGTGGGTGACAACGTGCTAACGGTGTGCTGAAATCGAGAGCTCAGACCGTCTCTTCTAAGCACCGGAATTCCAAACGCCACACACTTTCCTTTCTTATTTACATCTCAGAAAATATGCCTCCAAGTGTAATGTGTGCATATACACACACATATTTTCAGAGTGCGAGAAAACAGAAAGAATAAAGGGAGATTTGACTCACCAGCTAACATCTTTCAAATGTTTGAAAACTGCCACTGAAAAAGCAGGCGAGCTCATGCCTAGAAAATATCACATATTTTAGTGTAAAACTACTCCTTCACTTTTTCGAGGGGGAGGGAAACCTGTATTATAAAATTCCCCCTGAAGCTGACCGGGGTTGTTATTTTTGGAACCTTCCTGCTGGGCGAAAATGGGAGGCCCTTTCCCCTGGGGCCACGGGCTAAAGGGCACGGCCCTGTGCTCCCACACCTGCTCGTGAATTCTGAGCCCAGGCCAGATGAGGGGAAGGGCATGGTGTTTGTCAAGGCAGACTCTATCCCTGGGTGAAAACAGAAAGCGAAAAGCGGCCAGGAAGGATTCCACAATTAGGGCAGTTAGAATGATGGGAAATCTTATGCCTCAAATGCTGGGGCGGGGGGTGGGGGCGTGCGAGGGCAGATGGCCCTCAGGACTCTGGCCTGCCCAGCTCGGTGGTGGAGCACAGCCGGCAGCCCTGCACCCACCCACCTCCCACCCCACTGCGGACTGTGCGGAGCTCCAGCTAACAAGCTGAAGGAGTGGGGGATGTCCCCAGCAGAACTTGGGGCCTCCCGCTTGGGAACCTACCCGCGGGGAGGATCTGCTGATATTCACAGTTTTCACATCATGGTTGTCACAGGCGACTGTGTATTTGTCTGGTTGCCGGGATCACAGAGGGACGCTGGAGGGGGCTGTTCCCGGGCGAGGGGAGCAATTTGTGAATACACCTGTTCACCCCGCTGGAACCAAGTTTGGGAAGCTCTGGGTCTCGCTGCAGCCCTATCTATTTGAGGAATGAAAGCTTTTGTCCCCCTTCAAGGAGTTGGAAGGACGTGAGCACTTTGTGGGGGGCCCTGAAGTCATGGTGCCAGGTTGTATCATGCTGTGTAGGCTGCCATTTTAGGGCAGTACAAGGACTAAAGAAGAATGTAGTCCTGTGGGGGCTTGGAAATCCCAGGCAGGTGCCCCAAGTTGAAGAGGGCACCCCAAGTGCCTGCCCTACACCAGAGAGAAGGAAAGGGATACCCAGAGGCCTCGGCTGCTTCACCAAGCACTTTCTTCCTCTCCGGGAGGGGAGGGGGCCACAGGAAGAACCAATGTGCTGCCGAGAGCCCAGAACTTGGGCTCAGGAAGAGATGGGTTGGAAGCTCCTAGAGCAACCCCTGGCCCCCTGGTGCAGAGCGCACCGTGTCTCTGCTGTGGTCTCCCACGGCGGTCTCCCAAGGGGTCTGCGGTGGGGCCTGTCCTTTGCTGGCCTCCTGGGTTTATGCTCCGGGGGAGGAACAGCTCTCAAGGCATGT
The DNA here is from genome assembly GCF_009762305.2 of Zalophus californianus. NCBI lineage: Eukaryota > Metazoa > Chordata > Mammalia > Carnivora > Otariidae > Zalophus > Zalophus californianus. The sequence goes on along the minus strand of NC_045603.1, from coordinate 111,576,331 downwards.
GAAGGGGTTTGTATTTGATAATGAGGAAGCGAAGGAATATTGGTGGGCCGATCTACAGAGGAAGGACACACCCACCAAACATGCTCAAAGGAAGGTCTCTTGTTTCCTCGAATATTGCCCGGCAAAGAGGAAGAAATTTCACTCACTCGCTGTAATTGTCCCCGTAATGACAACCTATGAAATTAGGAGATTTCATTTCTGTAGCTCAGAGATTCAGGGAGCATGGTTTTCATTTATGATTGTTTCAGTAATTTCCAAGGGAGACGTCTGCCAGACTGAAAGACAAAATTCTGTTTCCAGGGTTTTATCAGTGTGAAGCATGCTTTACTAGAGAATTTTTTTTCACCTGTGATCTTGACTGAGTCTCCGAATAATGGTGCCGTGCATTATGACCGGTGTGTCCTAGCTGGAGACAGACAACCCAAACCCAACAACTGCGGAGTTTTCTGACCCGGGTCCTCAGGAACACCTTCTTTCTGGTTCAGTTCAGATGACCGTGCCCATCAGGTGACTTTGATCACCTCCTATTTTGTTCTCATCTTTTCTAATAAAAACTCAATTATTTCAAGATTTCATGACCCATAACTCCAGGCCAAGGTTGGGTTGCCACCGTATAGGGGTGGCCAGGAAAGATCCAGGCCCAGAAACTAGGAGAGCAGATCCCAGAGCTCCTATGAGCCTGAGAGGCTGGCAGCAGGCAGGGAGCAGGGCTCTGGCCTGGGGGGGTGGGGGGAGCAGAGCCCAGGAGAGTTGGCCTCGGGCAGGTCTTCCAGGCCTGGGACAGCCAGAGCCCAAGGCCAGGAAGTCAGGGAGTGGAGATGCAGCTGAGTAGGAAACACAGAGCCCCGAGCCAGGAAGCAGCCAGGAGGCTGGGGGAGCCCCGGGGTGCCGGTGGGTGAACAGAGCAGGACACTGAGCCTGTTACTCTAGCACCTCTCCCAGCAAGCCTGCAGCGGTTTGGAGGGGTGCCACACTGGTCCCCTTTGCTCTAAATGCACGGCACTTCTGTGGCCATGCCCGTAAGCATCCCTGTTCTCCCTTGACTGCAGTGTCGCCTGTGTCACGATGTGAAACTCCAAGTGGCCAGGATCGAAGATGGAGCAGAAGGGCTTACCTGGCGTGCGTCAGGAAGGCGTATTCAGGCGGTGACAGGGAGGCGAGCAGTGGTAGGGGAGGGTGAACTTTGGGGGGATTGGGAAACAACCACTGTACTGAGAGCAGGCAAGTGAGAATGAGGTTCTGGGAAGGTGGAAGGCGTGCTGGGGTAAAGGCGTGCTTGCAGCTGAAGGCCATGCGTTGGGTGTCAGCCGCCACGGGAACTGGCCTGCAGCCCCCCTTTGAGGTGAGGGCTCAAAGTGGCCGATAGCTCTTTTCACCTGGAACTCATTCAAGGCACAGAGGTGAGGCTCAAATTGAGAAAACTGGGCAAAAAAAGAGAGAGAAACAAAGCGGGGCATGCTAGCGTTTGGATCTATTCATGAGACTCCATCATGCCCCGTGCTGTGCGCCAAGCCCCATGCCAAATCTGACATCCCTGACGGGTGTCAGCGTGGTCCCACCCACAAGGAGCTCTGAGCAGTGGGGGGAGAGTGGACACAGACACTCACTGGCTAGGACAGGCAAGCCAGGCCCCACAGGACATTAATGAGACGGTGAGTGTGGTGCATTTGGTGGGGCTGCTCATTGTCCACTTTTCTCAGCTCCTGGGAATCTGAAGTCACCTCCTCTTAAGGGGCACCTCACTCTCTGCATGGCCCTCTTGCTCTCCTTCTCATAGAACCCTCTGGAAACACTGTGAGTCCTCTGTCCCTAACTCTGAGCCCGCTGATCCTGAGGCAGCTACGTCCCCTAGCCTCGTCGTCAGAGCCGCTGACCAGCCAGGCCCTCCCCTCTAGACTCGAGCTTCAAGGAACACAGGTTAGCCTCCCAATACGTCCTCAAAGCCCCCATACATTGGCGTGAGGTAGGGCAAGTCACCCACTCTTCTGGGTGAAGCCCACAGCTTAGCTTTCTGTCACAAAATTCTCTACGGGAAACTTCAATTCTTTCCTTGGCCTCTCTATCATCTTTTATCGTCTGGAGGTGGGTGGTTGGCTGAGATAGAAACCTGGTTTCCATAAGCACTTTTTGCAAATAGTGCCCCTCTCTTTGGAATTTTTCATCTCTTGCTTTGGGGCCTCTGTTGAGAGGGCGACGGGAATAGTTCTAATTTAACATCCTGGGCAATTAACGTAGTCCATTCCTCTCTGCCCACCTGGGCCCGGCACATACAGAAAATGATAGTCTTTGGGTGGTACTCGAGGGGCCCTGGATGTGCTGTTCAGAGCTGGAGGTGACCAGCCAGGAGCTCCAGCTGCCCTGGGCCCCATCCGGAGGCCTCCGGGCCTAAGGGCGCACCCACAACCTGCTTCCAGCTCAGGACGACACAGGTCAGGGGAGCCGCGCCCCGGACGGTGCCCCAGCCGCAGAGTGCGGCAGAAGACTGCACGGTTCGTGTGGGTTGTAGCAGCAAGCCACCAAGCAGTGGAGATGTCTGAGCTGGGTTTTGAAGAATGAAGATGAGTTCTCTAGGCCACCAGGTAGGGCAAGGGCATTCTGGGTGACTTAGCAGTTTGGTGCAGTGGAGAAGTCAAGTGTGTGACAGGCAGAAGGGGCTGAGGCTCTAGCCTGGGCGGCTCTTTTTCTCACAGCCGTTCCCTATAGCCATTTCTATTTTATGTGGACTTCATTTTGACTCCTTTCTTCTCTCCCTCCTCCCTGTCTCCCCCCCCCATCCCCTACCCCCTTGTCTTCTCCCCCCCTCCCTCTTTTCCTCTCCCACCCAGGCCCGTCCTCCTTACTTCACTTCTAAGTAATTACCAGGTGCTGCTGGTTTCCACATCACCCCCGACTTCCCCACACTCCGCCAGAGTCATACCCTTGGTCTTCTTTCTCCTACCATAGGAGAAGAACCCTGTCTACCCTCCCTTGCCCACTTGCCCCTCTCCAACTCCGTTTTCTGCACAGCGACCATAGTGATGTTAAAATATCAAGACCAGCTTTACCCCCCCTTTACACCTCACTCAGTAAAACTCTTCTGCCTTGCCACAGCCCACCCTAGAGGCACAGACTCTAGAGTGGGAACCTGCTGCCTGCGGGACCTCACCCCTTCCTCTCCCCTCCCCCTTCCCCACTCTGCTCCAGCCACACCAGCCTCATGACTCTTCCTCAAACAGGCCAACCACACTCCAACCCCAGGGCCTTTGCCTTTGCTCTTCCTTCTTCTTGGAAAGCTTAGTCCTCAAATATTCACAGGGTTTTCTCCTTACTTCTTTAAGTATCAAATACGAGGGTGCCTGGGTGGCTCAGTCAGTTAAGCGCTTGCTCTTGATTTCGGCTCAGGTCATGATCTCAGGGTCCCAGAATTGAGCTCTGAGTCAAGCTCCAGGTTCAGCAGGGAGTCTGCTGGAGAATTCTCTCTAGCTTGCCCCTCCCCACCCCCTTGCACGCTCTCTCCCTCTCTCTCCAGAATAAATAAATAAATCTTTTTTAAAACTTTTGCAATAAAATCTGTCCTCCTGTATTGTTGATCAGGGCCCAGGTATGTTAGTACATCAGGAGGGAGATTCCGAGATGTGAATTTGCTAGGTCAGCAATATGCATATTCGATTTCTCTGTTACAATCTGGTGCCATGGCTATGGTCTCAGTAGTAGATGAGCTTGGTGCCCCGCCCAGCCGCCCTCCTCCGACTGTGGCCTTGAGGACTCTCCCAACTCTGCTTGGGGCTTCCTGCAGCTACCAGAGCTCGCTGGGCCTGGGGAAGAGCCCTGCAATGAATGCCCCAGAGCAGACTTCAATCAGTGACCCTCAGGAGCTCACAGATACACCCCTCAGCTCCTTTGCTGTTGCTGGAACACTGGATCACAGAACGTCCCATCGCCCACAGTGGTGACTGGCCTGACAACACACTCTTGCTTGATCAACGTCCTTCCCTTTCCTGTCTCGCTTCCTCGATCCCATACTCATGTTTCTTAGTTTCACCTCCCAAATGAGCCCTCACACCCAAATCCTTGTCTCAGGGACTGCTTCTAGAAAGCTAAAACGAAGACACTCTTATTTCTTTCAGGGAAAAGAAAAGTTTATTCTTTAAAGGTGATGGATGAACATGGTACTTTTTTTAAACATAAAAGATAGAAAATGGAAAGTAAACATCTTTCATCTTCTTACCTCCAGTCTCTCCATCCAAAGGTAATGCCTGCTGACAGTTTCCTTTATTTCTTTCCAGAAAAAGTTATGATTATGCAAATATATATATATATATATATATATATATATATATATATATATACACACACACACACATACATACATACATATCCTTTTAAGTCTCCCTAAATGGAGTAATTCTAAATACTTGTGCTTGGCACCTTTTTTCTACTTAATGATTTACCCTGGAGAGCATTTAAATTTGCACATACAGCTTTTTTATAGTTCAATGGCCTTATGGTGTGTGGCCGCACTGTAGGTTTCTTACCAGAACTCCTGTTAGAGAACATTCATTGTTTCTAGTATTTGCAGTTACATCCATGCTGTGACAAACATTTTTGTACATATATCTTGGCTCATTTTTAAAAATTGAATAAATTCGTAACAAAACAAAAGATAATAGATGTTTAAGTGCATTTTACTTATTTTTCTTTTTTAGATATTGCTATTTTTCTCTCTTCCAGTAGGTTGCATGGATTTATACTTCTACCAACAGTGTACAAATGCTTGTTTTCCCAAGCCTTCCCTAACACTGGGGTTATCAAACCTTTCGATATTTACTAATCTGTTAAGTGAATAAGGTATTTCATTTCATCATGATCTCTTTCATATATTTACTAGCATTGATGGTTCTTCTATGTATTACCTGTTCATAGCCTTGACCCATTTTTCAATTGGAGTTTTTATCATTTTTAGTTGGAGTGTTTATATAGAATCTGGCTACTAACCTGTTAGATATGTGGTTCTTATATTTTCTTTCATTCTGTGATTTTCTTTGAACTATTTTATAATGAAATGTTTTCTTACACGAAGGTCTTAAATTATTAAATCAAGTCAGTTTATTTTTTTTCATGGTTTCTGGATTCTATGTCATGCTTAAGAACCTATCTTGTCTCAAGTTTATAAAAATATCCATCCATATACCTCCTAGTTTTTTAGTGGTGTTATTTTTACACCTAGATCATTAATCAATCTGGAGGGGTTTGTTTTGTTTTGTTTTGTTTTGTTTTGAAATCATGACCCTGAGATTAAGAATTGCACACTCTACCAACTGAGCCAGCCAGGCACCCCTCGAGGTTATTTTTGGGAATCGTATTTTTGTTGGAAAAAAATCTGTAGAAAAATGGGAGTGAAGCAAAGAAGACAGCCGAGTACCCAATGCTCAGGGGGTGATATTGTGGAGTTACCATTGACCAGAGCTCACTGAGGGCCCTTCCGGGGGGAGGGTGGTCCTCGGTCCTTTCCTGGAGTTTTTGCTAGTGGTGTGCTGGAGCTAACTTGTGTACTGGCTCACGAGAGCCAATTTATTACATAAAGCCATGGTTATAAGCTAAATCCTATAGCATTATAAACAAATGATATTCAAAATTCATCACTTCCTAATTATTTTACTATGTTTTACTATTGCCTATGATCCTGAGATTATTTAGTTCTACCGGATCTATATGGTGGAAATAGCACATAATGGTGATGCCATGTCGGTAGCTTGAATAGGCCATTGGTGGGAGTATTTACACTGTAGAAATTGGCAAATGCTACAAGTCAGATCCTTTTTTTTTTCTATAGGAATCCGTAGTTAAGCATCTCCCAGCACACAACTGACTTTGCCCATCTCCAGATCTGTTTATTCAGAGAAGAGGCTGACATGTTGGAGAAGAAATTCAGGCATCACTTAGGGAGTCAGACTTGAAGACATCTCAGTCCATCTCTTCCAGTGCCAGCATTCTATGATTCTGGAATACTCATAATCACTGTCTATGGCTATACTGCCAAGGGGAATTTTGCTCAGAAAAATCTGCTTGTAGAGGGATTTCTTCAGTTTCCACATTCCTAAACTGGATCTCATTTTGGTGTAATACAGTCCTTTGATGGGTCTTGCACAGGATTTTCCCTGTAATGTCTCAGATTTAGATTCCAATGTGGCAACTCAGGGTAATAGATAACATTACTTATCATCATTCATCTGTTTTTCATTTGCTATTAAGTGTTCTTTAAACATTGACTCTTTTTCTAAATGCTATCAAAGTAGCCACAATTTACTGACATTTTTGCTTATTCCCTCCCACATGGCAGCTCATATTTTGTAGAAAGCAAAGGAAAGTTGGGGGACAGAGGGTCAGAAGATGAGTTTGGGATCTCACACCAACACTTGAAGTAATGGAAGCATTATTTATCCAAGTTTAAAGAAGGGACTTCATTTTGTCCTACAAATCAGTTTTTCAGAAGCTAAGAACATTTAAAACATATATAAAAATCACAAGAAAAATATAATATTCAAGTAGCTCTTATATAATCTTGTAAGAATTTTCTCATTCAGAATATGAGAACGTTATTTTTCTCTGCTTCAATACCTTTTAAAAATAGAGAGCTCTTAAAGGTGTTTAGTGTACATTTAGAAGTCCATCCTGAATCTATTATAATAATAATTTTATGCATTGTTCATCCTGAAACAAATCCACTGATCATATTTATAATAGTTGGGGGGGAGCTCTATTCACTAGGAGTTTTAATTGTCGTCCACAAATATTTCTTAGAAATCATTTTGCCCTCATTTCACAGATGGTCAGACTAGTCTATTTGTTGTCCCCAAGGTAATTGCCAATTTCTCTCCGCCCCCTCTTCTTACTTGAAATTCTCTTTCCTCTTTTTCATGCAATCATCTCAATTCTTCAAGATTCTATGCAGTCTTTCCACAAGTATTCCTGAGCTCAGTGATGTATCACTCTTCTGGACCCATAACCCCTCATTTGGCATCTAATTACACCTTCCCTTGTGACTTACATTGTTAGTCCATTTCTACTGTGTATAGTATTACCTCAGCATTTAGACAAGGCATTCTTATCCTAGGATGCATGGATCCCTTGGGACTTTAGGGAAACTGAGGATGTCATGAAATTACAAGTAAATTGTGTGTGTGCCTATCTGCCTTGTTAGGGCCAAAAATCCTTATCTTTTATCCGATTTTCAAAGGGATTTTGACCCAAGAGTTTAGTCTCCTGGAGGAGAGAAGCTATGAGATACTTTATTGTATTTCCCACAATATTTTCAATAACTCAGCTAAGTAATTGAATGGGTACAAGATAGATCTAATGTTTCCACTTATTGTTATCAATTAATTCCTTTCTTTCCAAACTATGAAAGGAGGACATACGACTTGCCTGTCTTCATCTCACAGTTACTATATATGAAGGTAATAGATGTTTAAAAGTTTTGAAAAGTTTAAAACAAGAACTTACATTATGATAACTTACCTTGAGACATGCAATGAGGGAATTCCCCATTTTTGGAATTCTTGATCATTTGATTTCCTTTTATAAATCTTCCTTTAGAGAAGCAGAGCTTGGAAAATGTCTTCTCCTTTGACTCCAGCTTCCACTGCATCTATTTCTTGTTCTCTATCCCACTTGAGTCACTCCCACAGTCATAGCTAAAACTTGTCTTTACCAATAACAGCACCCCTTCTATGTAGGTTGAATAATGCCCCCCCTCAAAGATGTCTACGTTCTAATCCCTAGAATCTGTGAATATGTTGCATTACATGGCAAAGGGGAATGGAGGTTGTAGATGGAATTAAGGTTACTAATCAGCTGACCTTAAATACAGAGAGTATCCTGGATTATCCAGGTGCACCCAATGTAACAACAGGGGTCCTTAAATGTGAAAGAGAGAAACAGAAGAGGAAATCAGAATGATGCTATGTGAGAAGAACTCAACCAACTCCTATTGGCTTTGAAGATGAAGGAAGGGGACAATGAGCCAAGAAATGTGGTGACCTCGGTGGGCTAGAAAGAGCCAGGAAATGGATCCTTTCCCAGAACCTCCAGAAAGGGACACAGCCCTGCCAACATTGTAATTCAGGCCCAGTGAGACCCATTTCAGCACACTGACCTCTAAGAATTATAAAATAATACATTTGTATTGTTTTAAGCCAATAAATTGTGATAATCTGTTACAGCAGCAGTAGAAAACTAATACACTTTCCTTCCATGAGCAAATGAGTTCATGTGCCTCTGAGCAACTCACTCTCCTATCTTTACAGTTTACTCCCACTAGTATCCCAACTGCAACAAATTTTTTGAACCCACTGATACCTACAATCCATTAATCCTATAACCATCATACCATCTCTCAACCCATTCATGTTCTTTCTTCCTTCCTTATACAGCTCAGATCTCATGACCTAGAATTATAATTACTCACTTGCAACTCTCAACTATGTACTCTGAACTCCCACTATCTCTCTCTCTCTCTCTCTCTGTCCTGCTCCCCTGAGAAAAATCCTAACTCTAGTTGAATCCAACCTTCACCTATTTCATCCTTGAACCAGCTAGTTAAAAACGGTTGTGGAACAGACAACCAATCTGATGGTCTCACTTCAAATTCAAGGCATTAATTCAAGTAGGATCTTCGTGTGCCTGGAAATCCCTCCTAGGTTCTGTTGTCCCTTTACCCTCTTGCTCTCCTAGGAGACTATTTCACAATTTCTCTTCTCGCTGGAGATCTCTAAATTCTCTTTCTCTATCTCCACCCTCTGTTGATTTTGTGTGTATGTGATCTTACTTCCTATTCCATTGAGATAGTAGATGGTCAGAAGAGGGCTCTCTCGAATCCCTAGAAGCTCATCTACCCACCCACCCACCTACACTGCCTTCTCTCCCATAACTGTGAACCATCTATGATGGTACCTATCTAAGCTCTAGTCCTCCAAATAGAAGAGAAAATCCATCCCCCTTATATCTCTTCAGCTTGTTTCCTTTTGTTTCTGTGTAATCACTTTTTCCACTCTCTACTGGATCACTCTCTTCAGCATACAAACATCTTGCTATTTGTCCCATCTTAAAAGCACACTCTTAAGAAGGGGTTTAAGAAAGTGGCATAGGTCAATCCTGAACTGCTGTCTTCCACAGATACAGCTAATGCATAGAATAATTTCCCTGAAAAAGACCTGAAAACTGAATTAGTGGAGCCTCCACAGCAAAAGATAAAAGGGCAGCATCAAAGTGGAGAGGAGAGGCAGAGACATATTCTCACCAGGAAAAACCCCACCCTGGCACAGCAATCCATAATTGGGAGGGATCTCCAAAATACAGAACTTTGCCCTGAGAAGCAAATTGTCTGTGCTTCACATCAGGCACCCTAACCTTTAGATTCTGCAAACAAATGACAAACTCCTTAAATGCCTGGTTTTGAAAAACAATGGGGATTATGTCCAGGAAACCCATAGAACCATAGGAACAGAGAACCTGCTCTTAAAAGGGCTCACACAGAGACTGACTCTCCCAGGAACTGAGCACAAAAACACCAGTTCAAAAAGTGCTTAGACTGTGTATGAAGGGCACTCATTTACTAAACTTGGAGCATCTGCTGAAAGGCAGGAACTTCTTGGGACTATCTCTGAGGACCACAAACACTGGCAGGTGCCATTTATGTGATTTTATTCTAACTTGCTAATGCCAGCTCTGATGGGTACCATTTAGGGACTTTAGCCTGTTAAGGCCAGAGGTACGCCCTGTGGAAGGCCTGTCTACCCTGATGCCACAGCTACATGTCGTAGCTGGGTTAGGAGAGGGCTCCACTCACCTGTGTCACAGCTGTAGCCTCACCACAGTAGGCAGGGGCAATAGCAATTCTGAACCCCCATGAGACATCTTCTACACAAGGTCACTTACTCAAGACGGGGAGAGGTAGTTGATTTATCTAATACATAGAGACAAACACAGAGAGTTGGGCAAAATGAGGAGACAGAAGAATATGTTTCAAATGAAAGAACAAGACAAAGCCTCAGAAAAAGACTTTAATGAAACAGATAAGCATCTACCTGATAAAAAGTTCAAAGTAATGGTCATAGAGAGGCTCACTGAACTCAGGAGAAGAATGGATTAAAATAGTGATAACTTCAACAAAAAGATAGGAAATATAAGAAAGTACCAACAGAAGTTACAGAACTGAAGAATACAACAACTGAACTGAACAATACATTAGAGGTGTTGAAGAGCAAACTGGATGAAGCAGAAGAATGGATCAAATGAAAGACAGTGAAAGATAAAACAGTGGAATTCACTCATACAAAGCAGCAAAAAGAAAACAAAGAATTTTAAAAAGTGACATTAAGGGACCTTTGCGTCATCATCAAGCGAAATAACATTCGCATTTAGGGATTCTAGGAGGAGAAGAGAGAGAGAAAGGGTCAGAAAACTTATTTGAAGAAGTAATGGCGAAAACTTCCATATTGGGGAAGGAAATAGACATCCAAGTCCGAAAAGTCCAGAGAGTTCCAAATAAAATGGACCCAAAGAGAACTATATCAAGACACATTAAAATGGTAAAAGTTAAAGAGATAACCTTAAAAGCAGCAGGAGAAAAACACTTGTTACATCCCAGGGAAACTCCATAAGGCTATTAGCAGATTTTTCAGTAGAAACTTAGCAAGCCAGAAGAGAGTGGCCTGATATAGTCAAAGTGCTGAAAGGAAAAAAAAAATTTCAACACAGAATTTTCTACCCTGAAGGAATATTATTCAGAATTGAGAGGGAGATTAAAAATTTTCCAGATAAATAAAAGCTAAAGGAGTCTATTATTGCTAACCCAGTTTTACAAGAAAGGGACTTCTTTAAGCCGAAAAGAAATAGCAGTAATTAATAACAAGAAAACAAATGGAAGTAAAAATCTCACTGGAATAGGTAAATATATAGATAGTAAAGACAATGGATTAATCACTTATAAAGCAAGTGTGAAGGTTAAAATATAAAAATAGAAGAATTAACTAAAACTACAACAATTAGAAAAGGGATACATAAAGTAAAAAGATATAAAATATGACATCGAAAATATAAAATGTAGGGGATGGGTAAAATAGTAAAGTTTTGGGATGTGTTTACATTTAAGTTCCTATCAATTTAAAACTAAATGTTATATACATAGGATATTACATGTGCACCTTATGGTAACTACAAAGCAAAAGCTTAGAGTAAGTACATAAAATAAGATGAAAAAGGAATCTAAACATAGGACTAAAGTAAAATACCTAATACGAAAACCAGATAAGGAAACTGCAAGAAAAATTATAAACAAATATCTTTAATGAACATAGATGTACAAATCCTCAACAAAACATAGCAAACTAAATTCAACAGTACATTCAAAGGATCATACACCATGATCAAGTAGGATTTATTCCAAGGATGCAAGGGTGGTTCAACATCCACAAATCAATGTGATATACCACATTAACAAAATGAAGGATCAAATTCATATAATCATCTCAATAGATACAGAGATCCCCATTTATGATGAAAATTCTCAAAAAAGTGGGTATAGAGGAAATGCACCTCCACATAATAAAGACCATTCATGAAAACCCACAGCCAACATATACTCAATGGGGGAAAAAAATGAATGTTTTTCCTCTAAGATCAGAAAAAAGATAAGGATGTCCACCCTTGCCACTTTTATTTAATATAGTGTTGGAAGTCCTAGCCACAGCAATAAGGCAAGAAAAAGAAATAATATTTATCCAAATCAGAAAGGAAGAAGTAAAATTGTCACTATTTAAAGATATATAGAAAACCCTAAATGCTCCACCAAAACACTCTTAGAACTAATAAACAAATTCAGTAAAGCTGCAAGAAGCAAAATCAATCTATAGAAATCCATGGCATTTCTATATAGGAATAATAAGCTATCAGAAAGAAAAATTAAGAGAGAAATCCCATTTAAACTCCATCAAAAAGAATAAAACATGTAGGAACAAATTTAAATAAGGAGGTAAAATACCAATACACTGACAACTATAAGACACTGACAAAAGGAATTGAAGACATAAATAAATGGAAAGATACTCTGTGTTCATGGACTGGCAGAATTAACATTGTTAAAATGTCTATCCTGCCAAAAACAATCTACAGATTCAGTGCAAAACCTATCAAAATTCCAATGCCATTTTTCACCGAACTAGACCAAAAATTCTAAAATTTGTATAAAACCACAAAAGACTTCAAAAAGCCAAAGCAATCTCAAGAAAGAAGAACAAAGCTGTAGGTATCACACTTCCTGATTTCAAAGTATACTACAAAGCTATGGTAATCAAAAAGTATGATATTGGCCTAAAAACAGAAACACAAATCACCGGAACAGAATTGAGAACCCTTATATGAACACACACATATATAGACAATTTGTGACAAAGGCACATGAAAAGATGTTCAACATCATTAATTATTAGGGAAATGGAAATCAAAACCACAATGAAATATCACCTCACACCTGTTAATGACTATAATCAAAAAGATAAGAAATAAGTGTTGGAGAAGATGTGGAGAAAAGGAAATGTCTGCACGCGATTGGTAAGAATATAAGTTGGTGCAGCCACTATGTATGGAGATGCCTCAAAAAATTAAGACTAGATCTACCATATGTTCTAGCTATTCCCTTCTGAGTATTTACCTAAAGAATATGAAAACACTAATTTGAAATGATATATACATTCCTATCTATGTTCATTGCAGCATTATTTACAATAGCCAAGATCTGGAAATAATCTAACTGTTCATCAATGGATGAATGAATGGAGACGGTGTGGTATCTATATATACAATGGAATACTACTCAGCCATAAAGAAAAATAAAGTCTTCCCACTTGCAACAACATGGATGGACCTTGAGGGTATTATACTAAGTGAAATAAGTCAGACAGAAAGACAAATACCATATGATTTCATACATATATGGAACTTAAAAAAAATGATAAAATAAGACAGTACAGGGGCGCCTGGGTGGCTCAGTTGGTTAAGCGACTGCCTTCAGCTCAGGTCATGATCCTGGAGTCCCGGGATCGAGTCCCACATCGGGCTCCCTGCTCAGCGGGGAGTCTGCTTCTCCCTCTGACCCTCTTCCCTCTTGTGCTCTCTGCCTCTCATTCTCTCTCTCTCTCAAATAAATAAATAAAAATCTTTAAAAAAAATTAAAATAAAAAAAAAAATAAGACAGTACAAAAATAAATTAAGGGGCCCCTGGGTGGTTCAGTCAGTTAAGCTTCCGACTCTTGATCTTAGCTCAGTTCTTGGTATCAGGGTCCTGAGTGCAAGCCCCGGGTTGGGCTCCACACTGGGTGTGGAGCCTACTTAAAAATAAATTAATTAATAAATAAATTAAACAAACAAACTAACAAACTCATAGATACAGAGAACAGACTGATGGTTTCCAGACAGGAAGGGAGCTGGGGGCTAGGGGAAATGGATGAAAGGAGTCAATTGTGTTGTACTGGATGGTAAGTAGCCTTTTGGTGGTAATCACTTGGTCGTAAGGGCAGATGTTAAATTATAATATTGTGCACATAAAACATGTAATGTTATATACAAATTTTACCTCACTAAACTTTTTTTTGAATAAAATAAAAGAAAAGCACACTCTTTTGGCTCTGCAACATCCTTCTGTTACTGCCCCATTCCTCTGCCCCTTGAAAGAGTGTCTACACTCCTCTCCTCCCATCTTCTCTTGAACTCACTCCAGTCAGGCTTTTATCCTCACCTCCCTCCTGAAACTGCTCTTCATCACATCACCAGGATTTCCCATGGCTAAACCCAGGGGTCAGTTTTTGGTCCTCATCTTACTTGACCTAACGGCAGCATCTGATTTCATCTCTTGCCTGAATTATTGAAAAACATTCCAAAATGACCTCCCAGCTTCTGCTTTTGCTGCTGTTGGATCTCTTCTCTACTCAGCAGTCAAGTGTTTCTGTTTTGTTTTGTCTTTAGTAGATTGGGTCATGTCACTCCTCAGCTAATGCTTCTCAGCTCCAGTGCTTCCCAGCTCACTCAGGACAAAAGCCAGAATTCTTACAATGGCCCACAGGGTGCTGTATGGTCTGCCCCCATTACCTCCTTGCTCTCATCGGCTGGCGCTGTCTTTCCTGCACTCCCCCGTAACAGCTTCAGGGCCTCCTTGCGGCTCCTCAGACACACTAAAGCCTGTTCTTACCTCAGAGATTCTATCCCTGTACCCCCCTGCCCAGAATAGTCTTCCCTCAGGTCGGAATGACTCACCCTTCCCTTCCTTCAGGCCTCTGCTCAAATGCTACCTTATCACAGTGGCTGTCCCTGATGCCATCCAACGGGAAAGAATGGCACCCTCCTGCGTATGCCCCCATCTACTTTACCCTACTCTCTGTTGTTCCATGGCACTTATCACTGACAATATGTGTGTGTATACTTAAATTATATATAATAATATGTACTATTATATACTATGTTAATGCAATATATAACTGTATGTTGTGTAATATATATGTATATATATATAGGCATGTATGTACATATTTTTTTCTTGTCCACTAAAATACAAATGCCATCAGGGCAGGGACTTTGTTTTGTTCCTTGCTATACTTCCAGCCCCTAGAAAAGCACATTATATATAGTTGAATAAGTCTGTTGAATGAATGAAGGAATGAATGGATACATTTAAGTAAAACTGAGGGCACATTTGAACTGGCTGCAGATGGGCCATGGGGCTTTGTTGTTACTGTTTGGCAGTGGACTGGGCTGGGCAAGAGGAGCTTTGCCTATCTTCACGGGCCCCAGCCTTAGCTCTTATCAAATATTGATAAGTTTGAACCTGAGAGTTAATCTACCTAAATAATGTCTTTGCAACCTCAAGAGGCATCTTCCCCAGGGAAGTCCTGGAATCCCATGATGTCATCACTAGCTAGAATTGTTTGTTGTCTTTTAACCATCCCCCCTTAAATGCACCCTTCTCAGGGGACGAGAGTGAGGAGTGGACGTTAATTATTGATGTCGGTGAGTGTTTTCTTTGATTCCCGTGAAAATCATTCTTTTTCAGGGGAAGCTTACCAAGGTAAAGAAGCACGGCATTTTCCACTGTGGGAGGGAACAACTCAATTCTAAAACACCACTTCAAAACTACATTTACCCAATAATTGGTGTATAATAATTGGACTGACCCAACACATTCTATTTGTTAATTAACATTTGGAAATATACACCCCAGAAAAACTGAGTCAGGTAAAATTTTCCCTTTCATTTTTACCTTTTCTTTCTTTCTCTTTTCTTTAATGCTCAAGAACCCAAGAGTTTATGAGGCATTTATAGCTATTTCAGCACACATCAGTTTTAACTATCCCCGATTTCCATCTTCTTACAGGAAAATGTTACTGATTCATAGTTATATAAGGCCATGAGCAGAAATAATTTTTCCCTTTATTTTGAAAGGAAAGAAAGTGTCTACAGAAATTTGAGTTTTGAAAATAATTGGACTTAGAGAACATTTTGGGGTAGAAAACTATGAAATTTTGAGTAGACCAAACCCTGCACTACTTTTATTAATCACTCCAAATGAAAGAGTAGATACATCATACCCAATAGTAGGGGATGGATATTGAGGTTTGCTAGGGCTTCCAACAATGAGTTTGTGATGCATTTGGGGATCTTAAATGATGCACAAGTTATGCTCGAAGTTTCTGTGACTCTAAAGTACATGAATGATGCTACAGGATGGTCAACCAACAGTGGTGTGTGTTAAGAATTCCATTCATTGGGTATTAATAGCATCATGATTATAACTGTCTTACCCTCTTGCTTATTTCATCATCTATTTCTGGACCTGTAGATTTGGAGGTTCACCAGATTTGCAGTCCTGTCAGCACTGACTTGGGTAATGGGAGCAAAACAGATTAACCCCAAAAATTCAACTGAGCAACAGATGAGGGGGTGGAAAAGAATAAAAAAGTCTAAGTCCATTGGAAGCCCACATGAAAGTGCTGCACAGCAAAGATGATTTTGGGAATAGGTGTTAAGAATTGGAGAGTGGAGGAATGGCCTGATACAGGGCTTCACAGAGAAGTTTATGGTAAAATGAGTGTAATAAAAAAGATATAATTCATTCATTTATTCATTCCTTCAACAAGCTTTAATTAGACCCCCACCTTGTGCTTGGCATGCATGGGGCAGCACTGTGTGGTAAGATTATTTCCTGGGCTAGAAATTTGAGAAGGTGCTAAAGGGTGGTAGGGTTGGTGGTCAAAAAGACTTTTTAGCTGTATGACCTTGGATCAATCGCTTTACTGCTCTGAGTCTCTATAATGGGAATAATAACTTTGAGGTCAAGGGATTTCTGTGAAGAGTAAGTGAGATGATACTCTAAAAGCATCTGACATGGTACATGGCCCATTAAAATCATTCAACAATGTAGGTTTCTCTCCCCTTCCCACAGGAAAGTGAATGGCTCCTGGCCATTGCTGAGGAAGGGAGGAAGGTATCCTAGGAAGACAGGTTTGGCTCTGAGGAAATGGGGTTCCTGGAATCTATGTAAGCATCTGCCTGTGGTGTTTGTGGTGTTTGGGTATTTCCTATGAAATACGTAAGTCACTGTTCACGTTCAGGTCCTCTGACCCTACTGGTCTGTATTGAGACAGGGATCCTTCTTTTTGCTAGAGCTCACAGCTGAAGAGAAAAAGGTCCGAACTGTTACCAAGAAAAATACCAGCTGGAAACACAACCCTTTAAAATCAAATCACACACATGAGATGTTAGACAAAGACACGCTTTGGTCTGTTCTGAAAAGCCCCACACACGCAGAATCGGGCCATGTTTTCTGTGGGCCTAGGGTGAGTCCCTGTCTCAGCAGGAAGTTATTACCAGGGCTGGAGCCTTCCTAGCATCCTATCGCCCAGCACAAGATGTGCTGGTAACAGTAACCCCACGCGCATCACCCTGCCAGCAGCGCGGGCTGCCAGGAGCTCTATTAGCAAAGCCTATGTCTACACTGCCCTCTTGCCCAGTTCCAAAAGCAGGATGCTTCTTAGTGGCTTCTGAGGCTGATCAAGCAAATGCTCTGTCATGTTCCTGCCAGAGCAAAACCTCTGCCTAAAAAGAGGGGGGAAAAATCCAAACAGTACCTTATTTCTGAATAGGGTGTCCGTTGAACCAGATCTACCTTCATCCATTGACCCTCAGGGTGACAGGTGGCCTGTTACCCGCCGTCTCTACAGCAGAGCACTCAGTGCAGTGGTTGGATAGTGAACTCTGGGCCCCGGTTTTCCCATGCACTTGGACAAGTTATTTATTCTGTGTGCCTCAGGCTGTCCATCTGTAAAATGGGGGAGAAGCAGTTTATATTTCATTGGACTGTTGTGAGGACGAAATGAGGAGGGTGAGGGGAACGTCCTAGGCATTGGCTCTGGTGTGTGGCAGGCCTTCCTGTCCACTGGCCCGGCAGCTTGGAGGTTGAAGCCTGAGGAGAGAGGTGGGTGATGCCCAGTGTGACAGAGAAGTCCAAGGCCAAGGGGCACGGTCAGGAGCACCCTGGCGGGCTTGCATTCCCAGGTTGACCACTACCATTGTTGGGATCTAGAGTGTGGTATTTATTTAACCAAACCTCAGCATTTTCATCTGTAAATGGAGTTGATTGTATGACTTAAATCATGGGGTTGTTTAAAGGACTGCTTTGAAAACAATGCTTATAGATCACTTAGCTTTGGGACTGGGTGTGTTCTCCACTAATGTGGCCCCTATCCTTGCCTTCATCCCCACCTTGCATGAGAACTGACCTTGGGAGAGGGAACCTAGAGAGGCGTGAATGAGCGGGATCATCCATCCCTGTTAACATGCGATCCAGGTTTGGACTTTAAGATGGTTGCTTCCATGCGAGGCTGAGGAGAAGATGCTGCAGTCCAAAGGGAAGAGCCCCTGGGTCCTGGGATTGGAGGCAAAAGTCCCAACCATGAATCACAGCTCTTCCACCCACCAGCTGTGTGCCCCTAACCAACTCACAGCCTCTCTGTTCCCACGGTCGCCATTCCCATAAAACCACCGCCATGTCCTGTGAGGGTGAGTAGGATGAAGCTTGTGTGCATATGAACGTGAAGGCAGGAGCTGAGGCAGGCCGGGCCTGAGGTGGGGCCCTAACAAGGCCCAGGAGGCCAGCGGAGGGAGTGGGGAGGCCAGCCCAGGCTGTGGGGCCCCAGGGTGGCGCCAATGCGGCTGCCTGGAGGGACAGATCCTCCCCAGGCCCTGAACCTCGGCCCAGGAAAGGGTGCAGAGGGCCCGTCCTGATGCATACCTCCACCCTGCACCATTCTCCTCTGGGAACCTTGTTTTGTGTCCCGGGGAGGCTGGGGATGGAGTAGGGGGTCTCCTTTCTGGGCAGCTGTGGACACAGAACCCTGCAGGCAGGAGGGAAATCGCTGGGTAGGGTCCCCAGAGAGGCCCCGAAGAGAAAGCACTGTCGCTCACTCCTTTCTCCTCCCCGCCTCCTAGATTAAGGCCGCGGTCCTCAGGATTGACTGCGTCCCTGAATTCCCCAACAGCACCACAAAGCCTCCCTTTACACCACTTTCTCCAAAGGTTGGAGGGGGAAAAGAAACCCTATGGTAATTGCCCCAAGACAATTAAAATGTGCCGCCCACCCCCAGCAGCTGTCGAAATGCCTCAGCTTCCCACATCCCAGGCCTGGCCGGCTGCCCCCGAAGCTGCATTCCTGGCGGGTCCAGGAGTCAAGAAAAATCCTCCAGAACAAGACGTGCCTTGCTGTTCTCCAGTTACCAGCAGGTGGAAGGTGGGGCCGCTTCTGATGGAAATGGTTGTGACCGTCCTCCAGAGTTCAAGGGTGTTTTCCACTCGCCGGCAGGGTTGCCGGCCGGCAGTTGCCTGCTTCTTCTCATAGACACGGGCTTCCCTTGCTCAGAAAGTCCTTGCTGCTTGGCCTTGACAGGCCTTTGCCTACAGCACGTGCCCCGCACGGCAGTGGAGGGCGAGGCCCCAGGCCTCGCCTCTCCTTCCTACCGAACTGCCTTCCAAAGGAAGCCGGTGGCATTTCCCTTCCGCCACAAAGGCCCCGTGGGCTTCTCGAAAATGCACGGTCAGCAGGAGGCATGTGGGTTTTGCTTTACTATTTTTTACCTGGAAATTGGGGCATTGAAAACTCGAATACTAAATTTAAAAGTGTATAATTTCGTGACACGTTTTAATTAATTTTCAATGTAAATAATGACACATTTACAAGGCTGTTTGCCCTTGTGAACGAATTGGGTGTGACATGTTTTGTTTCTTGGCCCCACACTCAGTCACCACGGGGGAGAAGGCTTTTGGAGCATCC
The DNA here is from genome assembly GCF_009762305.2 of Zalophus californianus. Classification (NCBI taxonomy): domain Eukaryota; kingdom Metazoa; phylum Chordata; class Mammalia; order Carnivora; family Otariidae; genus Zalophus; species Zalophus californianus. Next base: position 111,556,980 of record NC_045603.1, on the reverse strand, counting down.
ATGACATTGATGGTGATTTACAGTCATTAGCAGGAATGATGGTTCGTCACTGAACTCCAAGGGCAGCGATTAGCAGGTTCCCAGCAGCCTGCTTTACTAGATGTGTCAGCTCTTTATGAAGAATTAGGGGCTGGGTCTCCTAGGATTCTACATCCGGCCAGGCATTGAGGTGCTGCAAGCAGGAATTCTTACTCCCCTCTATTGAAAAACAAGCCATTTTGGGGCACCTGGGTGGCCCAGTCGGTTAGGCGTCTGCCTTCAGCTCAGGTCACTGTCCTGGGGTCTTGGGATCGAGTCCCGCGTCAGGCTCCCCGCTCTGTGGGGAGCCTGCTTTGCTCTCTGCCTGCCGCTCCCCCTGCTTGTGCTCTCTCTCTCTCCCTCACTCTCGATTTGTCTGTGTCAAAAAAATAAATAAAATTTTTAAATAAAAGAAAAACAAGCCATTTTGACGGTTTCTACAACTTAGCTTTCTATTTACTGTAAAAGCAGAAACTGCAAGCGTGCTGGCGCTTCTGGGCTTGCCTTCAGCCTCTGAGAGCTCGCTGCTCCCGTGTGCCAGTCCTTCTCCCAGGCGCCTGCAGGGAGCGCTCTGTTCCAGGGCTGCCTCTTGGGCTCTGCTCTGGGCAGGCCGGGGGGCGGGGGTGGGGAGTGCCAGGGAGTTGATGTGCCTGCACCCCGGCAGCACCCCGCAGATGAGCAACGCAATTGGAAGAGAATCCTCAGAGGCTTGCTCCATTTCACTTCCTCCAGGCCCCCCGGCAGGATCAGCCTGCTGCCTACACTGGTATCCTGGCACTCAGATCAGCTTCCTTCCCTTCCCTGTCTCATTTCTTCCTGGGGTTACTCCCATGAACATGTCCCTAGCCTCAAAGGCTTGTCTCGGGTGTGCCCCCAGGTGATGTACTCTAAGACAGGGAGCCTGCCAGGCAGGGCAGGATAGGCTGGGGGGCGGGGTCGGAGGGAGTATGAAGGACCCAAGAGCCACAGATCCCTCCACAGGCTGGCCTGACCCCCACTCTGCCCCTGCCTCCTGGATTCCCCAGGCCCTCCTCCTCCCAGCTCTGGAAGAAGCATCTCAGCACTGTCTCCTTATGCAGGGCAGGGAGGATCGCTCTCCTTGCCTTCCCCCGCTCCCCACCTACCTAAATCAGTTCCCCACATCTTCTAGAGTGCCCGCCACTGGGAACACCCCTCCTGGAACCTGGCTCGCATTGGTGTGCTAATGTTTTTCTGCGGTCCCCTTGCCTCCTCAAATTCAGTTGTCAGGTGCTGGGAGCTGGGGACCACGGCACATGGTTTCTCTTTAATTTAGTTTAGTTAGTTTTTTATTCTTGTTTTGTTGGTTGGTTGGTTTTTAGTTTTGTTTTTGTTTTTGTATCCCATACCAGGCCCAGCACAGTTCTGGTGATTAGAGAAGGCACATCATCAATATATGTATTCACTCAACGTTTCGGCACATGTCTATTGAGGGTCCACTATGTTCCAGCTTCCAGGGATATATTTCTCCCAGCTTAAATACTAGTGCGGGAGACAGACAATTAGCAAAAGTAAATCATCAACCACATGGTACGTTCAAGAAAGCATTAGCAGTTACAGAGGAAATAAAGCAGGGAAGAGACGGGATTGACCAGGTGGGTGAGAAGGGAAATTATGTTTTAAATGGTTACTGGGGAAAGCTGCATCGAAGAGGCAAAGCCTTGAAGGAGGAGAGGGAGCAGTCTGGACAGATATCTAGAGGAAGACTGTTGCAGACAGCAAGTGCTACACCCTGATGGGCCCATGGCTGATACACTGAAGGGACAGCAAAGAGGTTGATGTAGAGTAAGCAAGGGCAACTTTTGGGGGAGGTTAGAGACACAGGGGCCAGACTCCGCAGGTCTGTGGCCATTGTAAGGACATGGGCTTTGGTTCTGAGTGAGATAAGAACATGAGCAAGTTTTGCTCAAAGAACTGACGTGACCTGATGCCCATTTTAGCAGGCTTCTCTGGCTGCTGGGCTGACAGTGGACGGTAGGTGGGCAGGGGGAGGCAGGGACACCCTTGAGGAGGCGAACTGTAACTTCTAGCTGGGAAATGATGGCAGTTTGGTGGGGTACTCTCTGAAGGTAGAGCCTACCGGATTTTCTGTTGCGGTGGATGTAAGGTGAGTTAATGTTGATGCCTTGGTTGAGGTGGTGACTGTCAGGATTTTCCACTGTAAAGTTACTACTTTTCCCTTTATAACTGATAAGCAATATGGGGGGAGATATTTTTAGATTATGTGAATATCCTCTGCCTCATCCAGTTTTACCCAGTACTTGAAGCATTCATTGATGATTCCGTTGCTTGAATCCATTATTACGATGATGGTTATCAAATGGTGATTTTTCTAACCCCTCATTTATTCGATGTTTATGAATTCGCACTCTGTTGTAAGGAAGAACTTTTTCTCTTCCGTGATTATTTACTTATATGAGTGCGGACTCACACATTCATCGTTTACTCGTTGTTAATAACGTTATATATTTTGATGCTCAAAATGCCCCAGCTTTGGGCCGTGGGAGCCACTACAGTTTGGCTGCTTTGTCCTTTTGATATATGGCCACCATTCCTTGAGCACCTGCTTACTTTCTGGCACGGTAAGATATTCCGGGCTTGTGGTCGTAACTTCCCTGCCCTATTTCTGGAATCAAGTCTTTCTCCAAGGAGCCCTGGTTCCTTTAAATTGAGAATGGTATTTAGAGACCAAGACCTGAGCAGGCAATGTATTTTCATTTTATGGTTTTCTAGTCCCCCTTGCTACTGGTCAAATAGGAATTCTCATAACTGTAACAGCTCAACTTTACCTAAGTCCAAAGAGAACAGAAAGAAACATGCAATGTTAGAAGCTATCAACCTTAAGATGTTCTTCGTGAGATACAAAGTGATGACGATCATAAAATCCTCAATTAAGTTTCTCTCCACACCTGAACACATTGTGTTATTCTTAGCAGGACACAGTGGATTTAACAACAGAGTAAGTGTAAACATTTTTCTGCGAAGGAGATCGAAATGTTCTTTTATTTTCTTCATGAAAATGTTACCTTAACAAATCTTTTCTATTTCAACTGGCTGTGCAAACATGTATAATTGGGAGAGAGGGGCCCAAAGGAGGCTGCTTAGGGTGATGCCCTTCTTTATTATGGTGACCCTGCAGCCTCCCTTGAGCCCTTGGCTCTCTCTCTGTAGGTACCGAGGCACAGTAGAGTAGTCATACAAATAGCATTCTCCAATGCACGAGTTACTTTCACATACGATCTCTCAGCAGACCTCATGATGCTTGTTCAACTAGCAAGGTCATTGTTCTCATGCTCCCTCCTTCCAGATGGGAAAGTAACAGGGGGAGACTAAGTGACTTTTCTTGTTGCATAAATGGCACATATGGACCTGCGCCCCCTTTCTGAGGAATATCTAGTTTGCTTTCCTCAGTGTTTTCAACCCCAACTACGTATTAGGATAAAAGGACGGGGGCCCCGACATTCTGGCTCCACATGCAGGGCAGCGGGCCAGCCTCGGCAGGTTTTACCATCTCCTGGCCATTCTGATGAGCAGCCAGGGTTGAGAACCACCGAGCTACACCATGCTGGTTTGGGGAACCAGCAAGTTCAGACCTCACACACGGGATCTGTTGGACAAAGGGGGTGACCCTGAATGGGCAAAGGCTGGGCGAGGCTCTGTGCTGGAGGGGCACAAAAGGGACTCTGGGGATCATGCCTGAGTCCATGTGCCAGACACTTTATCAGAGGCTTCACTCTTCCTCAGACAATGTCCAGGTGTTTGTTTAGAGTGTTGGTCATGGAGGGGTGAGGGGGTGGGGTGCAGGGGGACACCACACCCCAGCCCTGGCGCTCCTGGATAAAGGACAGATGTCCACATGGAGGATACTGGAGCTTGACTAGAGCCGCACAGTGGGGTCTTGCTCTGTCCTTCCCTATTTTAGGCTTCATTCTGTTTGCCAATGTAGGATTTTATTTCGCTATGCCATGTGTGAAGAACATTCTAAATATAAAGAAGGAAGTAAAACAGGAATTGTTGCTTCTATTTCTATCTGCTTTCTTGGTCTTCTGTTACTATTCCTCCAAGCCGCAAGCCAAGGATCTTCTTGTTCTTATTGCTCTTATAGCTGTCGCAGGCTCTTCTTGCTTTTAGCGTCTTTGCAGGCTCAGTTCAGTGTGAACCTTGGCCCTTCTGCTCTGATTTTTGTTGTGTTTATTCTTGGTCAACCTTCCCCACTTCCATCATTTTTGCCTGCCCATTGAAAACACGAATTCATTGGGGCACCTGGGTGGCTCAGTTGGTTAAGCATCCGACTCTTGATTTCAGCTCAGGTCATGATCTCTGGCTCGTGAGAGTGAGCCCTGTGTTGGGTTCCATGCTCAGTGTAGAGTCTACTTGACATTCTCTTTCCCTCTCCCTCTGCTCCTCCCTCTCTCTCTAAAAAAGAAAGAAAGAAAGAAAGAAAGAAAGAAAGAAAGAAAGAAAGAAAGAAAGAAAGAAAGAAAGAAAAGAAAAAGAAAGAAAGAAAGAAAGAAAGAAAGAAAGAAAGAAAGAAAGAAAGAAATAAATAAAGAAAGAAAGAAGAAAGAAAGAAAGAAAGAAAGAAAGAAAGAAAGAAAGAAAGAAAGAAAGAAAGAAAGAAAGAAAGAAAAGAAAACATGAACTCATAGATGAGCTACTTCTGTAATCATGATTTCTTTAGATGTCATCTCTCTTTTTGCCCTCTTAGGTTCATTTGTGGTTGTATTGTAAATATTTGGTTTCTACTTCCCCTTTTGGACCTTCTGGTCTTAGGACAGGTATCTTTGTCTTGAGTCTCTAGACTTCACTTTCCCAAATCTCAGTCCCAGTGGAGAATAGGACCTGTGAATCGTGGTCCACAGGTCGAGTCTGACCCAGATTAGACACGAGATTGGATTTGACCGATGCCAAATTTTGAGATTTGAATTTGAGCTCCCTATATGCCCCCGTGTCTCCCAATCATCTTATACATCTGACAGCTTCCTGAATTTTACCTGCCTGGCGTCTGCAGACATTTGAGTTTTCGAGGCTTGCTTCAGGCCATGACTGGGGTTCTTTCTTCTGTAGGATTTGTCTGATTCTCTGCTCCTGCTGCTGGGGCCAGTTTCAGCAGCTGAAGCTCCCATCCAAAGTGCCTGCAGCCCCGGTGGGGAGAAGTTCAGGCAACAGCACCACAGGGTGCAAGCCCCCAACCCCAGCCAGGGCTGACGCCCCACTGTCCTGGAAACAAAGTGCATCCAGGATCGCTCATGCATCAGCTCCCTCTCGGCCCCTTTCCAGGAAGGTACTTGCTCTCATGGCATCCCACGTCCAACCAGTTTACCCTGGCAGTACCCGTTCCCTTGCCCAAATTTGCCTCGTGGTTGCATCTCTGTCCTAGGACCTGTGTAAGTGTTCCTGCTCGTCTGGGACAGTGGCCCCATCCTCCCCTCTCCAGTCCTTAGGATCTAGATGGAGCCTGGCTCTTGGATGGGCCCCACTAACATCATCTCATGAGATGCTCCCCGAGGCCCTGACTGCTCTGGTTCTTCCTCCTACAGCCTCTTCCTGGGACCCCTGGATAATCCCACCTTCCTCCAATTATCAGCTCAGCCTTTCACCCCATCCCTTTTCCTGGAATGGCTTGCAAACCACATCCTGTTCTTGTCTGTTGCAAAACCTAAAATGACTAACCGCTTTTCTCCAAACTTCCCAAAATGTCTCCCTCATCCAATAATGATTTCTTGATGGTCATCATTAAGTTCTGAGCAATCATTGACCTCACCACATCGGTCCACTTCCACAGCTACACTCGTGTGCAAAAAAAAAAAAAAAAACTGCTCTTTACAACAAGCTCCTCAAATGTTTCCAGATTGCATCAACGAACGGTTGCATGGTTTTGGGCACAATTTTGCTATGTCTGGAACTCTAATTCTTTGAAAATTGGCTCTAATGGTTATGCCAAACTTCTTTTCCAGAACACTCAATTAACTAAACCATTTCTATCAACCATTACTTGAGCATCGCTTGTTGGCAAATTCCTCTGTTATTATATTCAGCAAATAGTTTACAAATTAGAGTATTCCCAAAGAAAACCTCTGGCACCTCTTCCTACATGGAAGGAAGAGCTAACATCTGGAGCAAGATCAGGCGCGGACAGAGCTTCATCAACCTTGGATGGTGAGACCAGTAGGCCAAGAGGGAACATCCTAGAGCACTCCCGGGCTCTGCACATTGTAGTTGCGCAGGGCCGCTCAGCCGTGAAGTGCCTTCCCAGAGCCATGACTTCAAGTTCACATCTCAGACAGGATGAGCATTCGGTGCCAAATGCAGTAAAACTGACAGCATCAAAACCTTACAACCCTTCAGATAACCCAGCCCTAAGGAGAGCCTGCCGTCCAGGCTGCTGGTTGCTGCGGGAAATCTTGTTCACGAGGGAGGATGACAGCGGGAGGAGGGGATCCTTCCCACCTTAAGATTCCAAACTGGACCAACTTGACATTTCTTCCTTCCGTTCCTCCTTTGTATGATGAGGAGCATTGCAGCTGCCTCTCGTGTTTGTGAAGATAAAAAGGATGAATACTTACACACAGAGGTGAAGGCTCGATTGACGTTTACTGGGAGGAACCTCTGTAGCGAGCACAGTTCTCATGCAAGAGAGAGTCAGTCATTCTACCTGCCCCGGGGCCGCTAGCCAATCGAGTCTGATGTGCGAAATTCACTGACACCCCAAGCTACTCAAGGAGCATTACCTTTTAGTCTCAGGGGTGGATGTTTAGATGGAAAAAGCTAGGAAGGCATTTCCCTTACACAATAATATTGTGATCACTTCCAAAGAAGAGAGAGAAACCTAAGATTCCTAGTCGGCTGGCCCCAGAGTTTGTCATCATGTTACCTCATTTGAGAGCACACATACCTACATGTCACAGAAGAGACATCCATGCCCAGAGCAAGCACACCTTTTCTTTTTCAATTAGCGGATTTTCTGGAGACGGGTATTGAAACAATAGAGTATTAGTTTGAATTTTTCTAAGAGTATTTGTTTTCTTTGACCATTGAGCCTCACAGAGCATAGGAGTTCACTGTGACACAGCTCATTTTTCTCTTGGGTGAGCTAGAGTGCAGAGCCAAGCAGTCCCTTGAAATGAGGACACCATCCAAAGAAAAAGCCTGTGACAGCACCCAAGTAGAAAGAGCACTAGTTCTGCATTTCTCCATCAAAGCCGAAGGAGCCTCTGGTTCATCTGCTTGGCATACATCAGGAAGGCAGGGGCGAGAATCTCAGACTCCACTTGATAGAGACAAAAACGGAAATAGCTTTGAAATTTCCCACAGATTGTTGAGTGGTGGGGACAAGAATGAGCCTACCAGCAAGTCAGCTCCACGAAAAGGAAGGTCTTGATGTGCTGTGTTCGTAGTAACATCTCCGCTACCTGGAGCCACAGTTACCATGAAAGGAAAGAATGTCCACTATTTGCTGAAGTGAATTTTTCACTCAGCGGAGGTGGGGGGACTTGTTTTGTTTATTGAAGATTATTCTTAAAATAAATGAAAAGACAAACTATATCTAAGAGATTATATTTGCCACACATAACAAAGTTTTCTTATAAAGAGTGTATTAGAAATCTTCTACAAAGCACCACAAGAATAATAATGAAACTTCAAGCAAATCAATAGAAAACTGAGCAAAACATATGAACAGGCATTTCACAAAGAAATATATATGGCCAATCAGGACATGAAGCGATGCTCAATTTTCAAGAATCAGAGAAATGAAAAACAAAAACAGGAATCTGAGAAATGCAAATCAAGACCACAAAGGAGATACCGTTTTTCAAGTGGAAACAAGAGTTAAGATTATGTCTAATAATACCAAATATTGAAGAGTATGCAGATAAGGGGATATCTTATACACTGAAGACTAGAACAGAAATCGGTACAACCATGTTGAAACCCACTTTGGCATTATTTTGGAAAATTGAGTATTTATACATTATATAATTCCGCAATTCCACTCCTAGGTAAGAAATCCCCCAAACCCTGGCACATAAGTGTCTAGACACATATACAAGAAGGTACTTAGCAACACTGCACAAAGAGGCAAAAAATAATTAGAAACAACACCAATAACCATTGATAAGAGAATAGGTAAATAAAAGTGGTGTTTTCTAGCAATAGGCTATTATACAACAGTGACAATAAATGATATACACAATATGATTAATGTTCATAACAATGTTGAGTAAAGAACAAGTCTCAGAAGGCTGCATATCCTTTTTTATGAAGTTCACAACAGATGAAACTAAACAATATATTGTTTAAGCATATGAAAGTATTTGATAAAACTATAAACTAAAAAAAATCAAGGTAAGGATAAACACAAAATTCAGAATTGTAAAGATTTCAGGGGGGTGGGGAAGCAAGGGTTGGCCGTGAATTCACAGGAACAGAAAGAAAAAATATTTTAAAAAGAATACTATTGACATTAATTATGTCTTGTTCATTTCCCTCTTAAAAAGCATTATTACGAAATATTTATTTATTTTTCACTTTTCCTAATTGATTTCCTTCCAGACTTATAATCATAGACTAACTGTTTAGAAATGGATTCCTTCTAAAAGAGAAAATTCTAATTCTGGAAAATAACTATCTAGGATGTATTGTTTTATCTTGCTTGACTTATGAATGTTGTTATTGATCTCTAAATGGAATTTCCAAACCAGTGACTTTTATAAAAATATGATATAGTGTGGAAAGAAGTGGGAAGTAAAAACAGGAGGGAAGGAAAGGAAAGACAATTCACAGAACACACTTAGACAATAACTTTTATGGTCTTCAGCCAGCCCTATAAATCAGCAAATCATTTTCCCACAGGCCAGACTGTCACAGTAGAATTTGGATTCATTCTGCTCATTTTGGAGATGGTTACAAGTGCTCGGACTTGTGCCATGTTATGCATTTGGAAGAATGATTGCATTAAAAAAACCCATTCCAAGCTTCCCACTGTTCCAACAATGGAAAGAGTGAAGAATGTTTGGACTGATTTAAAATGTGAAGATGTAATTCCAATATCAGGGAGGCTTTCTACCACTCAGACATTTCCCCAGATAAGTCTCGGTCACATGCCTAATTAAGTTCTGATGTCAGGTAAGAAAGAATCATTTCTTCCAACAGTAATTTGTAATACAGTTCACAGAACGGGGCCATGATTACATTAGAGCACTGTTGAAACTTCAGGCTTGGCACTTGCCAGAAAACAATCAACCTCTGTAGAGTAGGTTTGGGGGCTTCTGCTCCCAGAGGTCTGGCTGATAAGTACTCTGAATGACTCTCCTGATTAAAACTAAGATCCTGGATTAAACGGTGAAAACTCCCCGCCCCATTAATTTAAACACATTATTGAGCAGGCACTAATTTTTTAAAAAAATTTTAATTTTGGTTAGTTAACATACAGTGTCATGCTAGTTTCAGGTGTACCATATAATGATAGCGATTCAACACTTCCATACAGCACCCGGTGCTCGTCACAAGTGCCCTCCTCGGTCCCCATCACCTGCTTCACCCATCCTCCCACTACCTCCCCTCTGGTGATCATCAGTTTGTTCTCTAGAGTTAAGAGTCTGCTTTTGGGTTTGTCTCTTTTTTTCCCTTTGTTCATTTGTTTTGTTTCTTAAATTCCACATATAAGTGAAATCACATGGTATTTGTCTTTCTCTGACTGGCTTATTTTGCTTAGCATTATACTTTCTAGCTCCATCCATGTTGTTGCAAATGGCAAAATTTCCCTCCTTTTATGGCTCAATAATATCCCATTTTATATAAATATATATATTTTTATATGTGTGTGTATATATATTTTATATATGTGTATATATTTTATATATTTATATTTATTATTTATATATATAAACACACACATACATATATATACACACATACCTCATCTTCTTTATCCATTTGTTTATCGATGGACACTTGGGCTGCTTCCATAGTTTAGCTATTGCCAATAATGTTGCAATAAACATAAGGGTGCATGTATCCCTCTATGTTAGTGTTTTGTATCCTTTGGGTAAATACCCCGAAGTGCAATTACTGGATTGTAGGGTAGCTCTATTTTTAACTTTTTGAGGAACCTCCATACTGTCTTCCAAAGTCGCTGCACCAGTTTGCACTAAATTAAGGGATGTGCAGAGCCCCAAAGGAAGTGAAGACAGGCTTTCTGGGATGGAGGCTAATGCCCATCCCACCTGTGTCCTGAGGTATGTGTAGCCAAACCCTGGAGATGCTGAGTTTCTGCTTTGATGACTGCACAGGTTCAGAAGAGAAGATAAAGCTAAGGCTGCCCAAGGGGAAACCTAATAGGAGGGCCTTAGTGACCTGGAATCTTCTAGGCTGCAGTCCTGAGTGTGAATGAGAGGGAAACCCTTATATTCAGAAGGGGGCAGAAAAGAAACCCATCTCCACTTTGAACTGGCTGTGGGGAAAAATCAATCCCCCTCCTCCTCCCGAGAATTTGTAACCACTTGGACTTAAATGGAAAAATAATTCCAAAGCTATTAATTCTAAATTTCTCCTCTTTAAAGATTAAAAATATTAAATATAGCAGAGCTTTGCCATTAAAAGGTGGATTGTGCTGGCCTAAGTAGATAAAGGAAAAACATCAGAGTTGAAAAGGCAACTCTATAGCTGTTAGCTGCTCATCAAAACTCAAAATCTAAAAAGAGACACAGCACAAGGAATACAGTCAATGGTATTTTAACAGCGTTGTATGGTGACGAGCAACTGCGCTCGTGGTGAGCACGCCGTAGCACAGAGACCTGGGCAATCACTGTGCTGTCCACCTGAAGCTAACGTAACATTGTGTGTCAACTAGACTTTAACTAAAAAAAAAAAAAACCCAAAAAACTCAAAATAGGGCTTACTAGTACCTGAGTTCAAAGATTATCCTGAATGTTGTGTGCAAACAAGAAGTCCAAGTCTCCTATTTCTTTCTCAATCTGCCTATTAGGAGAGGAAAAGGTAGAGGGAGAGGAGAGAGGTGGAAAGGAAGGGAGGAAGAGAGGGAGGGAAGGAGGCAGAGGGAGGGAGTGAGATCTGCAGGTCATTGTTCCTCAAGTCTTCATGACCTTTAACCTCATTTTGTGTGTGGTTCCAAATGGTTTCTAGAACAGAGGGAGGCAGAGACTGCTGACAAATATAGGGCAACCGGCCCTTCTCATTACGTGGCAATAAGTTGAGAAAAAAAAGGGAGAAGGGGTTAGGTAATCAGGTTTTGAGCAGTGTAAAGATGAAAACGGTAGGCAGGGATGGGGTCAGGGGACGGGGAGGGAAGGGGTCCAGGGAGGGGGAGTCCAGTCCCTTCTGTTTCCTTCGTGCCTGGAAAGCCTTCCCCACAGGGAGCCGACCCTAGAGACACCCTGCTGGCTTGAGCCCTGGTTCTGCCTTCTATTAGCTAGGGGAGGCCACCTCACCTCTCTGTGTCTGTTTCCCCGTATGTAAATTTCTCATATGTAAATTTGGGATAAGATAGCCATTCATACCATCTAGATTTTTGAGGATTGAGAGTAAATGCAGGCAAAGCAGTTACACGGCCTGGCACATTGTAAGTAGCAATTTTAACTCTTTATACCCATGTTGGGAAATGAATGGGATTAGTGCTCTAATAAGAGACCCCAGAGAGCTCCCTGAGCCCTCTACCATCTGAGGACGGAAGTGAGAAGCTGGCAGACTATAATCGGGAAGAGGGCCTCACCAGCGCCCAACCATGCGGGCACCCTGATCTTGGACTTCCAGCCTCCAGGATGGAGGAATATATTTCTGTTGTGTACAAGCCACCCAGTATGTGCGATTTCGTATTAGTAGCTCAAACAGACTAAGACATCCTTTCAAACCAACTTCATTTTCTTGCATGCACTTTTCATAGCCTTCTGTGCTGGGCTAATCCACGACCTGTTTGCAGGGGTAACGTTTCACGATGTCCTCCCACCCTGCTTCAGCCCTTCTCTGCCTGAGTACCACATCCCTAACTAGTGTGTATATGTGATGATTATCCCTTCAGATTCCCTCCCCAGGTACCCATCAGTTCTCAAAATTATCAGGTAAGCAATATGTAATAAGGTGAGAAGTAAAGGAAAGCAGATATGAGCCAAACATTTCCCAGTTGCAACAGAATGTACAACATTAAGCGCTCATGATAAAGTGAAAGTCTCCAGGAACCAGTAAAAGTCTAGAAGAGAGAAATTCTACTACTTATACTGTATATACCAGTAATCTAAAGGTCAGAGTTTAAACAATCATCTAAATTTAGAAAAGCCCCCCATGGATAGCACATGTAGGGTAAGTTCCTGCCAAGCATGCAATTTTAATGGCTTGCTTGAGAAACTCTTGAAAACAATATTAACTGCACTCTACGGAGAATGAGACTAGAAGTAAAAGTAGCCTGGAAGAAGTCAATGAGATATTCATGCTATTAAAGACCAGCCCATCTCCTTGCTTTTATTTAGGAGGCTAAAACTGGAGATTTTTAACATTAATAAAAGAAGAATAGTAACCATAGAAACACAGCATTGATCAATTTCCATGGTAAAGAAAGCAACTCCTTCTGTGGAATGCTTCAAGGCACTCTGGCACGCACTTCTGCCTAAAGATCTCTCTCCTACAGGTCTGAACTATTTAAAGCAATGGGAATTCTCTCAAAATAATAGGAAACCCATTTGATAATAATGGCAATTTTTATTAAAAGAGAAAATACAGTTACTATAAAGAAATACAGAAATGCAATGGCAACAAGCCAAACCATCCATAGTAAGAAGGGAGAACAGCAAAGGACAAAATCAATGTTCAGATTGCAAACGAAAGGAAAAACTGACATGTTTTAAAAGTCTACTCTTCGCCAAGCACTTGTTACACTTCATTTAATCCTCAAGACTATCCTTAAGTATATTTAAGTACATATAAACACACACACATACAGTATCTTCTCCTAATTGCTAGAGTAATATGTGCTCGTGATAGAAAAGTCAGAAAATATTGAAGAAGTACCAGCAGGAAAATAAACATCACCCGTCATACCATGCAAAGAGTTTCATGTGTTTCACTTTTTCTCTTTGCGTATTGTTGTACAAAATTAAGATTATAACAGATTCCTGTTATCTTGCACATTTTCCTACATCATTAAACAGTCTTAGGAGGTAAGCTCAATAAGGGTATGGAGTTTTGTTTGCTTGCAATCACTGTTTTGTCACCGGTGTCTGGCACACAGTAAACAATTGATGCTTGTCCCGTGTGTAAATGTGATGGTTGCATCATGTTAACCATCCCTCTCTCGTTTTCAATATTTTGAATTTTTTTTGTATTTTAACTATATAAATCTCAGGGCACCTGGGCTGCACAGTCGGTTGGGTGTCCGACTCTTGGTTTCACTCAGGTTGTGATCTCAGGGTCGTGGGATCGAGCCCCAGGTCCAGCTCTGCACTGAGCAGGGAGTCTTCTTGAGATTCTCTCCCTCCCTCTCTCTCTGCCTCTCCCCCGCCTCAAATAAATAAACAAATCTCTAAAAAAATAAATATATAAATCTCTTGTTAGGATCTCTGATTTTTTTCCTTAAGACCCATGGGCATGAAATTGCTGTGTCAAAAGTTACAAACCTTTCTTACTTTATTATCCATGTTGACAAATTTATTTCTAGAATGTTTTGAGAAGTACCTGAAAGTTCCGATTTCATTTAATCCTATGGACACTAAAAACATTCTTCTAAATTTGACAGACAAAATAATTTCTTAATAATTTATTATTGATGAACATGAACATGTTATCAATATAGTAGACTGTTTTCTTTATTACTGAAAATACTTCGGTCTGGTCTCAGGAATTCAGCTGAATAGGGATCAAACCATTCTGAACACCTACGAACTCAACAGGAGATCGAACAGGAGAGTAGCAAAAACTCTCTGAACAGAGAAGCGACCACTTACTGGAAGGTAGGGCGTGCGGAGAAGTGAATCCGAGGCGATATTCGGGAGGATAGACGGCGGGGGAGGGGCCTCCGTCGGCGGCTTCTGGCAAGTGATAGAGCCGCGGAGCACAAAATCGGACCTTTTAGAAGTTGGCTCCGCGGAGGGACGTCGCTGCAGTGGCTAAGCGGGGGGTGGAATCCTCCCGGGACAGTGTGGTCTCAGGACCCTTGGGGGTCACAGAGAGACCGGGGGTGCCTGAGTGCGCCAGAGCTCCCAGGTATCAGAGCAGGGAAGCCGGCTGCAGATACGGAGCAGAGGCGCGGGCTCTCAGCTCGGGGTTGCCATAAACTGTGATCTGTGGCCCAGTCGGGGCACGGCTCCCCCAGCAGGGACCCAACAAGCAGCAGATCCGGGGAGACTCCCCTTCCTTCCCGGGGAGGAGCGGTGCGGGAACGCACTGCAGGGAGCTGCTGGGTTTGGAGACTCCGCGCGGGGTCGGGTGCCAGAGATAGAAACGCTCGGTCACAGGCCGGGTGAGCACGGAGTGCGGCCGGAGACCGGGGACACGGGAGTGACTGCTTTTCTCTGGGGGCGCACTGAGGAGCGGGGCCCCGAGTTCTCAGCTCCTCCGAGTGGAGATTGGGAGGCCACCATTTCTGCCCTGGTCCTCCAAAGCTGTACTGAGAGCTTGCAGGGAACAAAAGCTCCTGAGAGCAAACCGGAGCAGCTTCCTTAGCCCGGACCGACAAGGGCGGGGCAATTCCGCCTCCGGCAAAGACATTTGGAAACCACAGCAACAGGCCCCTCCCCCAGAAGATCAGCACAAACAGCCAGCAAGCCAAGACCAAGTTGATCGATCAAGGAGAATAGGAGAACTCCAGCGCTAGGGGAATACTGCACATAGATTCATGGCTTTTTTTTTTTTTTTTTTTTTACCATGATTCATTATTTCATCAAAGTTAATTTTTGTTGACTGTTTTTTTTAATTTTTTTTCCCTTTTTCAACCAACATCTTATAAATCCCTTTTTTTAAAAAAAAAAAAAACATTTTTTATTTTTCATTTTTAGAGTCATATTTTATCCCTTCATAGTAGTTACCCTTATTTTTGGCATATATATATAAGTTGTTCTCTCTTTAAAATTTTGAGGTACAGTTTCTTCTAACAGATCAAAATATACCCTAAATCACTAGTGTATGGCTTTGTTCTAGTCTCCTGCCTGATCACATTCTCTCCCTTTTCCTTTTTTTTTTTTTCTTAAATCTTCTTTCTTTTTTCAAACAACTTATCTTACCAAGTCCTTTTATAAAATCTTTTATAATTTTCATCTTTACAGTCATCTTCCATCCCTTCATTGTATCAACCCTTATTTTGTACATATATGTCTTTCTTCCTTTAAAATTTTAGGAGGCACTTTTTTCTAACAGACCAAAATACGCCCAAAATCTAGTGTGTGGCACTGATCTATGCACTAGCCTGATCATATTTGATCATATTCTGCCTTTTTTGTATTGTTTTGTTTTTGTTTTTATCTTTTTTTCTCTTTTTTTTTTCTTTTTCTCTTTCTTTTTTCTTTCTTTCCCTTTCTTTTCCCCTGGTTTCAGGTCTTTTCTGATTTGTATACAGTATATTTGCTGGGGACGTTGTAAACCTGTTAGCCTTTTGTTCTCTCATTCATCTATTCTCCTCTGGACAAAATGACAAGACGAAAGAAATCACCTCAGCAAAAAGAACAAGAGGTAGTACCGTCAGCCAGGGACCTACTCAATACGGACATTAGTACGATGTCGGACCTAGAGTTCAGAATCATGACTTTAAAGATACTAGCTGGGCTTGAAAAAAGCGTGGAAGTTATTAGAGAAACCCTTTCTGGAGAAATAAAAGAACTAAAATCTAACCAAATCGAAATCAAAAAGGCTATTGATGAGGTGCAATCAAAAATGGGGGCACTAAATGCTAGGATAAATGAGGCAGAAGAGAGAATCAGCGATATAGAAGACCAAATGATGGAAAATAAAGAGGCTGAGAAAAAGAGAGAGAAACAACTACAGGATCACGAGGGCAGAATTCGAGAGATAAGTGATACGATAAGACGAAACAACATTAGAATAATTGGGATCCCAGAAGAAGAAGAGAGAGAGAGAAGGGCAGAAGGTATATTGGAGCAAATTATAGCAGAGAACTTCCCTAATGTGAGGAAGGAAACAGGCATTAAAATCCAGGAGGCACAGAGAACCCCTCTCAAAATCAATAATAATAGGTCAACACCCCGACATCTAATAGTAAAACTTACGAGTCTCACAGACAAAGAGAAAATCCTGAAAGCAGCTCGGGAGAAGAGATATGTAACCTACAATGGTAGAAACATTAGATTGGCAACAGACCTATCCACAGAGACCTGGCAGGCCAGAAAGGACTGGCAAGATATCTTCAGAGCACTAAACGAGAAAAATATGCAGCCAAGAATACTATATCCAGCTAGGCTATCATTGAAAATAGAAGGAGAGATAAAAAGCTTCCAGAACAAACAAAAACTAAAGGAATTTGCAAACACGAAACCAGCCCTCCAAGAAATATTGAGAGGGGTCCTCTAAGCAAAGAGAGAACCTAAAAGCAGCAAAGAGCAGAAACGAACACAGACAACAGACAGTTAACAGTCACCTTACAGGTAATACAATGGCACTAAATTCATACCTTTCAATAGTTACCCTGAATGTAAATGGGCTAAATGCCCCAATCAAAAGACACAGGCTATCAGATTGGATTAAAAAACAAGACCCATCCATATGCTGTCTGCAAGAGACTCATTTTAGACCCAAAGACACCCCCACATTGAAAGTGAGGGGGTGGAAAACCATTTGCCATGCTAATGGACACGAAAAGAAAGCTGGGGTGGCAATCCTTATATCAGACAAGCTAGATTTTAAAACAAAGACTGTAATAAGAGATGAGGAAGGACACTATATCCTACTTAAAGGGTCTATCCAACAAGAAGATCTAACAATTGTAAATATCTATGCCCCTAACATGGGAGCAGCCAATTATATAAGGCAATTAATAACAAAAGCAAAGAAACACATTGACAACAATACAATAATAGTGGGGGACTTTAACACCCCCCTGACTGAAATGGACAGATCATCTAAGCAAAAGATCAACAAGGAAATAAAGACTTTAAATGACACACTGGACCAAATGGACTTCACAGACATATTTAGAACATTCCATCCCAAAGCAAAGGAATACACATTCTTCTCTAGTGCCCATGGAACATTCTCCAGAATTGATCACATCCTAGGTCACAAATCAGGTCTCAATCGGTACCAAAAGATTGGGATCATTCCCTGCATATTTTCAGACCACAATGCTTTGAAACTAGAACTCAATCACAAGAGGAAAGTCGGAAAGAACTCAAATACATGGAGGCTAAAGAGCATCCTACTAAAGAATGAATGGGTCAACCAAGAAATTAAAGAAGAATTAAAAAAATTCATGGAAACCAATGAAAATGAAAACACAACTGTTCAAAATCTTTGGGATACAGCAAAGGCAGTCCTGAGAGGAAAGTATATAGCAATACAAGCCTTTCTCAAGAAACAAGAAAGGTCTCAAATATACAACCTAACCCTACACCTAAAGGAGCTGGAGAAAGAACAGCAAATAAAGCCTAAACCCAGCAGGAGAAGAGAAATCATAAAGATCAGAGCAGAAATCAATGAACTAGAAACCAAAAGAACAGTAGAACAGATCAACGAAACTAGGAGCTGGTTCTTTGAAAGAATTAACAAGATTGATAAACCCCTGGCCAGACTGATCAAAAAGAAAAGAGAAATGACCCAAATCAACAAAATCATGAATGAAAGAGGAGAGATCACAACCAACACCAAAGACATACAAACAATTATAAGAACATATTATGAGCAACTCTATGCCAGCAAATTAGATAACCTGGAAGAAATGGGTGCATTCCTAGAGAGGTATCAACTACCAAAATTGAACCAGGAAGAAATAGAAAACCTGAACAGACCTATAACCACTAAGGAAATTGAAACAGTCATCAAAAATCTCCCAAGAAACAAAAGCCCAGGGCCAGATGGCTTCCCAGGGGAATTCTATCAGACATTTCAAGAAGAATTAATACCTATTCTCCTGAAACTGTTCCAAAAAATAGAAATGGAAGGGAAACTTCCAAACTCGTTTTATGAGGCCAGCATTACCTTGATCCCAAAACCAGACAAAGACCCCATCAAAAAAGAGAATTACAGACCAATATCCTTGATGAACATGGATGTAAAAATTCTCACCAAAATACTAGCCAATAGGATCCAACAGTACATTAAAAGGATTATTCACCAGGACCAAGTGGGATTTATTCCTGGGCTGCAAGGCTGGTTCAACATCCGCAAATCAATCAACGTGATACAATACATTAACAAAAGAAAGAGCAAGAATCATATGATCCTCTCAATAGATGCAGAAAAAGCATTTGACAAAGTACAACATCCTTTCTTGATCAAAACTCTTCAGAGTATAGGGATAGAGGGTACATACCTCAATATCATAAAAGCCATCTATGAAAAACCTACAGCAAATATCATTCTCAATGGGGAAAGGCTGAGAGCTTTTCCCCTAAGGTCAGGAACGCGGCAGGGATGTCCACTCTCACCACTGCTATTCAACATAGTATTAGAAGTCCTAGCCACAGCAATCAGACAACAAAAAGAAATCAAAGGCATCCAAATCGGCAAAGAGGAAGTCAAACTCTCACTCTTTGCAGATGATATGATACTGTATGTGGAAAACCCAAAAGACTCCACCCCAAAACTGCTAGAACTCATACAGGAATTCAGTAAAGTAGCAGGATATAAAATCAATGCACAGAAATCAGTGGCATTCCTATACACCAACAACAAGACAGAAGAGAGACAAATCAAGGAGTCGATCCCATTTACAATTGCACCCAAAACCATAAGATACCTAGGAATAAATCTAACCAAAGAGGCAAAGGATCTGTACTCAGAAAACTATAAAATACTCATGAAAGAAATTGAAGAAGACACAAAGAAATGGAAAAACGTTCCATGCTCATGGATTGGGAGAATCAACATTGTGAAGATGTCAATGCTACCTAGAGCAATCTACACATTCAATGCAATCCCCATCAAAACACCATCCACTTTTTTCAAAGAAATGGAACAAATAATCCTAAAATTTGTATGGAACCAGAAGAGACCCAGAATAGCCAGAGGAATACTGAAAAAGAAAAGCAAAGCCGGCGGCATCACAATTCCGGACTTCCAGCTCTATTACAAAGCTGTCATCATCAAGACAGTATGGTACTGGCACAAAAACAGACACATAGATCAATGGAACAGAATCGAGAGCCCAGAAATGGACCCTCAACTCTATGGTCAACTTATCTTTGACAAAGCAGGAAAGAATGTCCAATGGAAAAAAGACAGTCTCTTCAACAAATGGTGTTGGGAAAATTGGACAGCCACATGCAGAAGAATGAAACTGGACCATTTCCTTACACCACACACAAAAATAGACTCCAAATGGTTGAAAGACCTAAACGTGAGACAGGAGTCCATCAAAATCCTAAAGGAGAACACAGGTAGCAACCTTTTCGACCTTAGCCGCAGCAACTTCTTCCTAGAAACAACGCCAAAGGCACGGGAAGCCAGGGCAAAAATGAACTATTGGGATTTCATCAAGATAAAAAGCTTTTGCACAGCAAAAGAAACAGTCCACAAAACCAAAAGACAACCGACAGAATGGGAGAAAATATTTGCAAATGACATATCAGATAAAGGGCTAGTATCCAAAATCTATAAAGAACTTATCAAACTCAACACCCAAAGAACAAATAATCCAATCAAGAAATGGGCAGAAGACATGAACAGACATTTCTCCAAAGAAGACATCCAAATGGCCAACAGGCACATGAAAAAGTGCTCAACATCGCTCGGCATCAGGGAAATCCAAATCAAAACCTCAATGAGATACCACCTCACACCCGTCAGAATGGCTAAAATTAACAAGTCAGGGAACGACAGATGTTGGCGGGGATGTGGAGAAAGGGGAACCCTCCTACACTGTTGGTGGGAATGCAAGCTGGTGCAACCCCTCTGGAAAACAGTATGGAGGTTCCTCAAACAGTTGAAATTAGAGCTACCGTTCGATCCAGCAATTGCACTACTGGGTATTTACCACAAAGATACAAATGTAGGGACCCGAAGGGGTACGTGTACCCCAATGTTTATAGCAGCAATGTCCACCATAGCCAAACTGTGGAAAGAGCCAAGATGCCCATCGACAGATGAATGGATAAAGAAGATGTGGTATATATACACAATGGAATATTATGCAGCCATCAAAAGGAATGAGATCTTGCCATTTGCAACGACGTGGATGGAACTGGAGGGTGTTATGCTGAGTGAAATAAGTCAATCAGAGAAAGACATGTATCACATGACCTCACTGATATGAGGAATTCTTAATCTCAGGAAAGAAACTGAGTGTTACTGGAGTGGTTGGGGGTGGGAGGGATGGGGTGGCTGGGTGATAGACATTGGGGAGGGTATGTGCTACGGTGAACGCTGTGAATTGTGCAAGACTGTTGAATCACAGTTCTGTACTTCTGAAACAACGCAACATATTTTAAGAAAAAAGAAAAAGAAGAAGATAACAGGAGAGGAAGAAAAAGGGAGTATGTCAGAGGGGGAGATGAACCATGAGAGATGATGGACTCTGAAAAACAAACTGAGGGTTCTAGAGGGGAGGGGGGTAGGGGGATGGGTTAGCCTGGTGATGGGTATTGAGGAGGGCACGTTCTGCATGGAGCACTGGGTGTTATGAACAAACAATGAATCATGGAACACTGCACCAAAAACTAATGATGTAATATATGGTGATTAACATAACAATAAAAAAATTAATAAAAAAAAAAAAAGAAAATACTTCTCCATTAGTTATTTTCCCTTAATACAAAATAGGTTGATATCTTTAAACTTTGATGTTGTTAAATGTGTCAATTATTATCTTTAAGCTTTTGTTTTTGTTTTCCATTGCTTCCATACCTGAAAACTCCTCCAAAAAAGAAATAAGAAAGCATTCACTTTTGTTTTCTTCTAGTTTTTCATGATTTCATTGTTACCTTTATTTCATTCGCACACCTGGGATTCATTTGGGACTATGGTCTGAGAAAGTATATCTCAGCAGATAAAAATCGTTTTCCAGTAACATTTATGTAAAAATTCCTACTATTCCGCTTTGAGTTGTGCTTTTCATTTTCTTCAGATGCCAGATTTTTACATCAGCTAGACTTATTTTAATTTCTCTATGTATACTCACGCCCTGTCCGATTGTGTTCTTCTAAAATTAAAAACATTTTATTGTAATATTGTAATATTGTAATATAGGCACATATTTTTAAAACTCAGATCATAGAGAAATGTGTTAATAATAAAAATGAAATCTTTCCATTCCTTTCTATTCTTGTGATAGCCCTATTTTTCAGAGACAAACACTTTTAACCATTTCTGTTTTCATTTTTTTCTGGTATTAACTCTATGTTGCTAAAAAAGTATATATAGCCTTGGTCATTATCTTTGAATTTGTGCTAGAAATGATGAGGATTTAGCACATTTATACTATTTTAACTCCTTTCTCTCTTCTCTCAGATTTCATAGTCTTGTTGCTGTTCCCACCCCATCTCCACCTTTTTGGTTAGCTTTGTGAATTAAAACACTACATCTAAATCTCTCTTTCCTGTTTCATCAACTGTGTATTCTGCTTCCTTACCTTGCAATAGAAGATTAATGCTTCTACCTTTTCTTACAGTTTTTAATGTTTACCATTGACAGATCTTATTTTACATTGTCAATGCTGATGTTATGCGCTGTTTGATAGTTAAATATTTCAAGGATTGCCTATACATTGATTCTAATATTGGAAATCAGCAGTGTTTATGTATCATGGTTATATAATCATTTTTCGCTCCAGAGCTAGATTCCTTCTCCCCTTTGCCAAGATCACAGTGCCATTGCCTTAAGAGAGAACATGCATGCACCATATAGGGTCAAATGGATTTTTTCTTCACTCTATCAATTGCTCAAAAAAATAATATATGTTTGGTAGAATT
The DNA here is from genome assembly GCF_009762305.2 of Zalophus californianus. Taxonomy (NCBI): domain Eukaryota; kingdom Metazoa; phylum Chordata; class Mammalia; order Carnivora; family Otariidae; genus Zalophus; species Zalophus californianus. The sequence continues at coordinate 111,534,865 of NC_045603.1, read as the reverse complement.
CATGTGTGATACTATTGGACACAGAGTTTTGTTTGTGGGAAAGTTTTTAATTACAGATGTAATATCTTTAGTAATTGCAGGACTACCCTGGTTTTCTGCTTCTTCTGTGAATTTTAAGAAGTTGTGTTTTTACAGAAATTTCATCTTAATTTTCATTTTTTGGTATAAATTTTTTCCACAACATCCTGAAATGCTCATCTTAATTTCTGAAATATCTTCAGTGATGTCTCCTTTTTTCATTATAATAATGGCTAGTGTCTATTTTCCTAATCCATCTTGCTAGGTATTTATCAGTTTAATTAAGCTTTTAAGAAGTGAAATTGCTGGACGCCCAGGTATAAATCCATTCTACTTTTCATAATATGCCCAACAGTTTTCTGAAGTGTCTTCTACCAATTGACACACCCACCAACAGTACATGAGATTTCCAGTTGGTCTACCTCTTGCCAAAACCTGGTATTGTCAGTCCTTTTTATTTTAGCCATGCAAGTAGATGTGTAGTGGTATATTTTGGTTTGAATTAGCCTTTATCTGATAGCTAATAATTTTGAACACCTTTTTATATGTTTATTTGCCATTTAGATATCTTCTTTCGGGAAGTACCTATTTTACCCATTTTTCTATTGGTTATCTCTCTACGAGTTCTTTACATATTTTCATCTGTTTTTACACATTTATATATGTGTCCTTTTTAGGTTATATGTATTGCAAAAATCATCTCCCAACTTTCGGCTTGCCTTTTCACTCTCTCAATGCTGATATTAGATCAACAGTTTCTTAATTTTATGCAGTTCTGTTTATCAATTGTGATATATTACTTATTATGCCCCATTTATTTATTATATCTAGTGCTTTTTAAAAGTCTTTCCCTACCCCCAAATGCATAAAGATATTTCCCTGTGATTTATTTCAGAAGTTTATTGGTTTTGCCTCTTACGTTTAGATATAAAATCTACCTAGAATTGATTTTGAGTATGACTTCTTTTTTTCAATATGAATATTCAATGGGTTTAGCTGGCACCATTAATTGGAAAGACCATCTTTTTCATATTGCACTTTAGTATCATTTTTGTCATAAATTAAATGGCTATATATTTGGATCTGTTTCTGTACTTTCCATTATGTTTCATTTCTGTTTGTCTCTCCTTGTGCAAATGCCACACTGGCTTTTTCACTATGTTCTCATACTCAGTTTGACATATCAGAGTATAAGTTCCTCAAATTAGCTTTTCCTCAAAATTATCTTGACTATTTCTGGACTTTCGTAGTTCCATATAAGAATTTTAGAAAAGGGGTGTCCGGGTGGCTCAGTCAGTTAAGCATCTGCCTTCAGCTCAGGTCATGATCTCAGAGTCCTGGGATGGAGTCCCATGTCGGGCTTGCTGCAGGGAGTCTGATTCACCCTCTCCCTCCGCCCCTCTCCACCAACTTGTACTCAGTCTCTCTTTCAAATAAATAAATAAAATCTTTAAAAAGAAGAATTTTAGAATAAGCTTGTTGATTTCCACAAAAAAAAGCCGCAATTTTTATTGAGATCATATTTACTCTATAATTCAACTTGTGGAGACTTGGTATCTTAACAATTTTAGTCTTCCAATCCATGACCATGTAGCATAGATTTAGGTATTCTCCATAGGTTTTAGTATTCTTAGTTTACTTCATGACGTTTTTAACATTTTTGCATATTTTTCATTAGATATTTGATAATTTTGATGTTATCCTAAATGGTATATTTAATTTTTTTTCATCTTTATTGTTTTGTTGCTAGTACACAGACATAAAAAACATTTTTGTATTGATATTTTATCTAGTGTTCTTATGAGGTTAACTTATAAATGGTAATAGTTTGTAACTTATTTTGAATACTTATATATAATGACAGTTTTATTTCTTCCTTTTTAATCATTCTACTTTTTTCTTACCTTATTGCACTGGCTAGAACCCCTGTTACTATGTTAAATGAAAATGGTGATGTTAGGCATCTTTATCCATTCCTGATCTAAAGAGGAAAACTTTTGATACACCAAACTTAAGTATAATGCTTGCTCTCAGGTTTTTTGTACACTTATTCATCCAATTAAGAAATTTCCTTCTATATCCACTTGCTAAATTCTTTTTAAATCATTGTTAGGGTTTGAATTTTATCAAATGCTTTTTCTGCATCTCTTGACATGAGAATCAAATATCTCCTTTATTTAGTTAACATGATGAGTAGCATTTTATTGATTTTTATAATTATAAATCACCTTGCATTCCTGGAATAAATCCAACCTTGTTTTTGTTTTTATAAATTGCTGAAATAAATTTGTTATATCTATGTTCATGAGAAAAAACAGCCTACAACTCTCTTCCTGTGTTCTGTTCTTGCCATGCTTTGATATCAAGATTATGCTGGCCTTATAGAAATGAATTGGAAAGTACTCTCTTTCTCTATCCTTGGGAAGAGTTTTTCTAAGACCAGTGTTATATCTGCCTTGAGGTTTGTAAATGTTCACAAATGAAGTCATTTGTACCTGGAGATTTGTAAGTGGAAAGGTATTTAATTATAGATTTAAGGTTTTTTTTTTTAAAAAAAAGAGAGAGAGCTGGTGAGAGAGAGATCATGAGCAGTGGGGGGGTAGGAGAAGCAGGCTCCACCCTGAGCTGGGAGCCTGACATGGGGCTCAATCCCAGGGACCATGACTTGTGGGGAAGCCTGACAATCGACTGAGGCACCCAGGTGCCCCTACAGATTTAAGTTTTAAATAGACATTCAGATTTTTTTTTTCTTTTTGTATCAGTTGTGGTAAATTGTATTTTCTTAGGAATTTTTCCATTTCATCAAAATTTGTAAATTTCTTACTTAAATGTATTTTCAATATTTCCTATAATCTTTTAAATGTATGATCTGTAGTGACTTCCTTTTTTTTTTCTGTTCCTGATACAGATTATGTGGGCCCTTCTTTTTCTTTTTCAAACTTCAAAGAACTTAATCTTTCAGAGAACCAAATATCAGCATTGTTGATTTTTCTCTATTATACTTACATTTTCTATTTTATTAATATCTGCTCTTATTGTAATTATTTCTTTCCACCTACATTCTTGAGTTTAATTTGCTGGGAGTTTTTTCCCCTGGTTTTTTGAGCTGAGTAGTGAGATCACTATTTTGAAAAACTTATTTTTTCATATATAGATTTGATGGTTGTACATTTTTGTCTAGGCATAGCATTAGTGGCATTCAACATATTTTGATATGCCATATTTTTATTTTCATTCAGTGAAAAATGTCATTTAGTTCCATTAGGATTTCTTTTTTGACCCAAGGTTTATTTTAAAATGAATTGCTTAATATCCAAATATTTGAGGATTTTCTAGTGATTATTTTTGTTTTATTTTTAATTTAATTCTACTGCATACAATAACATAATTTCAATCCTTTGGAATTTGCTGAATATTATATGTCATCTATATATACTTCACTTTAAAAAAATACATGAAAACCTAACAATACAAATTAAAAAAAAAAGAAATGTGGTGTGACTTGTTTTATGGCCAGCAAATAATTAATTTTGATAAAATTTGGCAAATACCTGAAAAAAGCAGGTTCTATTATTATTAGGTACACTGCTAATTAGGTTAATTTTGTCATTCATATTGCTTACATTTCCTAATCCTCTCTTCAGTTGTTTATACTTAATTATAAAATTAATTATGAAACATTTACAGACTAATTTACATTATTATATTTTTGTTTTTGAAGTTCCATTTAATCTTTGTTTTAGATTTAGTACTCTTGTAAAACTTTCTATCTTTAATATTTTTAATGTAGTGATCTCCATTATTTTTAAGTGCATATCTGATAACTACAATATCTGAACCACATATAGGTCTTATTTCTTAGTATGCCTAGTATTTTAATTAATGATAGACATTATGATTTAAAAATGTATGGCTTTGGATATTATTTTTTTCTAAAGAGGCTTTCCCCTATCCTCTGTGAGGGATCTAGAATGCAATCAGATGAGTTTGATCCAGTCTGGAATTAGTTGCCTTGAAATGGAGTTGCAATCATTTTAAAGCTTGGTGCAGTCTCCAGAGATCCCATGGAAAAGCCCAGGTGTTTACTAGGGCTTCCTTCCCTTTTGGTATACTCCAAAATCCAACTTTTGCTTCCCAAGCACCATGAGACTGTCTCAAAAATTCCACTCTGTGTTTCAGTTGTTTCTGCTTGATTTCCCATACTTTGCCCTACACAGCTTAAGCATTCATTGAATGCTTTACAGAGACCAGTGATGCCAAATGTTGAGGAAATGTTGCGCTGTCTTCAGTATCTGTTTTCTCTGGGATATTAGTCCTTCAAGTCCTGGCTGCTTCAGTGGGAGCAGTGGCCAGCTACAGAAGCCAAAATTTATTTTATGGTTTGAAAAGAAAACCAAAAACTTTTAAGATAATTTTCCACTTATTAATGCTTTTTCTATTCCATCTTTACAAAATTCAGCAAACTCAAGGTCCTTTTTACTTACTTTTTACTTTTATTTAACATTTCTGTAAGTTGGTTGATTTAGTGTTTCCTTTAGGAAGTTTAGTTAATAGAGACTTATATCTTAGCCACTATGAATCTCACTGGACTACCTAACTAGTCAACTACTTTAACTTGAATTTAAAATGATTTTACTACATTTATTTTATTTTTTAAAAGATTTTAGGGGCACCTTAGGTGGTTCAGTAGGTTAAGCATCTGCCTTTGATTCAGGTCATGATCTCTGGGTCCTGAGTTCAAACCCTGCATTGGGCTCCCTGCTCAGCAGAGAGCCTGCTTCTCCCTCTCCCTCTGCTTGTGTGCACGCTCTCCCCCTCTCTCAAATGAATAAATATTTAACCAACTGAGGTACCTTTAGGTGCCCTTAAAATCTTTTAAATATTTATTCATTTGACAGAGAGAGAGAGAGAGCATGCACACATGAGTGCATGTGAGTGGGGAGAGGCAGATGGGTAGGGAGAGGGAGAAAGAATCTGAAGCAGACTCTGCACTGAGTGCAGAGCCCCGACTCAGGGCTCAATCCCATGACTGCTAGATCATGACTTGAGCTGAAACCAAGAGTTGAATGCTTAACTGATTGAGCCACCCAGGTGCCCCATTTCACTACATTTTATTTATTTATTTATTTATTTATTTATTATTTATTTTTATTATGTCATGTTAGTCACCATACAGAACATCATTAGTTTTTGATGTAGTGATCCATGATTCATTGTTTTCATGTAACACCCAGTGCTCCATGCAATATGTAATACGTGCCCCCCCTTAATACCCATCACCGGGCTAACCTATCCCCCCAACCCCCTCCCCTCTAAAACCCTCAGTTTGTTTCTCGGAGTCCATAGTCTCTCATGGTTCGTCTCCCCCTCCGATTTCCCCCCCCTTCATTTTTCCCTTCCTTCTCCTAATGTCCTCCCTGCTATTCCTTATGTTCCACAAATAAGTGAAACCATATGATAATTGCCTTTCTCTGCTTGACTTATTTCACTTAGCATTTTACTACATTTTTAAAAATTGATTATTTATTTATGGCCAATTCACTTTCTATTAATCCCCACTCTGTTAAATGGCTTTACAGGTGTTTGATGACAAATTAGAAACAAAAGTCTTGGAGTAGTTTTAGATTCTCTCCAAGTCAATTTTTTCATGAGTCTCATGTTATCTAAATTTATTTTGGAAAAGAAGTGTGTTTTTTTTTTTTAAATTAAAATAACCACTGGGGGAAAAATCAGTAATTTTACAGCAATTCTATTTTGTGGATTAAAAACTCAAATCAAACCTTAGAAGTCAATCAGAGGCTTTGACTTTCCACCAGAAGAGCTGATATAATATTTGTTAAAAATTGGAATATATAAAAGATTCAGGACTTAAAAAAAATCAACACATTCTGAAATATAGCCCAGCAGGGAGCAAACACACAAGAATCTGAGCTAAGATTTTTTTAAACCTTCAAGATATGAATTTTAAAGTTTATTATAGATTTATATTATATATATTTTTTAAATGTAAAGATTTAATCAACACTCTTTTTGTTAAAAGATTTTATTTATTTTAGAGAGAGAGTGGGGGGGAGCAGAGGGGGAGGGAGAGGAGGGGTAAAGAATCTCATGCAGACTCCACGCTGAATGTGGAGCCTGACACAGAGCCCGATCTCATGACCCTGAGATCATTACCTTAGCTGAAGCCAAGAGTCAGATGCTTAACTCACTGAGCCACCCAGGTGCCCCAACACTCCTTTTTAGTAAATTTACATATGTTATTTATCAATTGTTAAGTCATGGACTGTTTTGTTTTCCTGTGTCCTATCACATAAAATATTTTTTGGAGAGAAATTTGATCAAAATCAAAGGTGGCTGGATAACAAATGAATTCATTATATTGAAGGTGAACACATGCCTATATTTTAGAATGGATAACTTAAACCAAACATGACACTATGAAAATTAACATTTGTTTTTCCTCAATACTGGGACACAGAGTAGTATTCTCAGGTCTTATTTTCCAGTTACAATAACATGAATAGATATTGATGGAACCTATTATCTCAGCAATAACACATTATTACAACCAGTGATTATTTATTAGCAGTAAAATGTTTCTCCAGGGTTTAATTTTGAATGCCTGAAATGAGATAACAAAATCTCAGTCTTGGAAGTGATCCTCTATATAGTTATTGTTTAGGGACATTTTTATTGCTTCACAGCAGTTAAAGTTCCTTAATTGGCTAGTTTTTTGAAATGAAGGCATATGGTGAAGTACCAAGGTCTTGAAAGGCTGATGGGAATGAATACATGCAGAATTAGAAGCCAGATTTTACATGCAAATAGAAATGTTGGGCATGGATGAATTAATTTACCCAGTTCTAGTCTTTCATGATCAGGGCACAGTTGAACTTCAGGTCTGGACAGATGGAGCTATGGGTGGGGTTATGATACAAAACTTGGCTGATCCTGTGGGTTAGAGCAAAACTGTCCTAGAGGATGTTAGCACTGAGCAAGCTAATTCTACTTTAAACTTGCCAAGCAACAGAGGAGTCTTCTTCCTGCAAGTTCTTGTGATAGCAAGGAAAGCTTCTAGTCCTAAAAATGCAGAATCAGGGAGGAGCTCAGGTGTGCAGGAGTTAAGATAAGGATGAAGATCTGGAACTTCTGAGTCACAGGTGTGAAATGACCAAAAAGCATAAAGTAAGAATCCGTTTACCAGATTCAAGAATGCAAGGTCAGAGTAGGCACTAGAGCAAGGCTGATTTAATACTGAGCCCCCAAACTGATACCTAAAGGTTTCCTATATTCTTCCTGACTAGGAATGGAATTGGTCTTAGAGCCTGGGGCAAAGTCAAGTCTCCAAATAGTCCACTCAGCGGTCCCAGCCTTGGGAGAGGAGAGCTTTAAAATAGGAAATTTGCTCCATCATTGGGTCGTCTTTAGAGACCTTTTTATCTGTGGACTTTTTTATCCCTTTCCAGGATTCCTAATTTTGGAGATCAATCAAGATCTAAAGGCAATTTTTGCCTTGATTACCAGGTATTATTCTTGTGACCCCTAACGAAGGTGCAACAGGGGGCCAAGCATCTTCTTCCTGGCATGGCTGCAGTTGTGCCAAGGTTTTACAGATGGCCCAGGGCCCTAGGTTTTTCCCTCCTCTAGTTTCCTTTGAATCTGCTGACTGAGGACTGAGTAATGGCTGGAAGTGTCTATGACTGAACTAAAATCTTCATGCTTCCAAAACACTAAGATAAATTTCCTTAATGGAACTGCTGGCTAGCAGAAAAAGATTCTATAGAATTCTTACTTGTACTTTTATCCAAAGCTTTTTTTCTCTGATTCCAAACTGCAGGCTCTTAGTAGATTGCTTAATTATTTGGAAAGGTGCTGAGCCAGCAGGTGGCCTTGCACAGCCGGGGTCTAACCATGCTGCAGCTGAGTGCTGCCTGTGTCCTACGCAAGTCTACGTCTCAGTAGACTGGCCCCTTCAGGACCACTCAGGCATTCTCTCTTGTTCGGCCTTTTCAGTCCAGAATATCAGGATGGTGACTTGGAAAGAAAAGGGACAGGCAAGCTAGGAGAGCCTGGGATCTGGTAAATAGGCACGTGCAACACAGAGAGGCATGTTCTTGTGGACAGATGAAGATGAGCTGAGGAGGCTCAGCTGAAGGTGAAGAGAAATCCAGTGAAAGAGCTGATCTAATGTTCAGATTATGGACCCAAACGGTAGGCAGTCAAGAGGAGCACAGTATAGGGGGTAAAGGATGGTCTTCAGGTTTTCACAAATCCTAAGTGGAATTTAAATACTTCCATTGACTAGACATTAATTCATCCATCCAGCACTTACTACAACCTACTATGTGCTCTACAGCTGCATTAGATGTTGCCAAGCCCAGATTCTGTCAGTGGAGTCAGGGTTTCTAGTACAAGTCAGAATAGGAGGAAATAAGGAAACTATTTGTTAAGTATAACATTAGGCACTTTCAAACCGAGGATTTAATTTAATCCTTAAAACATTCTGTAGATATTATTATCTCCAATTCTGAAGAATGGCAAAGGAAGCACATTTCATGAAAGTAGGATCAAGTAGACTAAAACTAGAGTGAAGATGATCATCTGTGGGAACTGCTGCTTCCTTACCTGTAAAACAGATCAGATACCTGTCTTAGAGGATAGTTGTAAGGAGGAAATTGCATTCAATGGCAAATAGTAAAGTCCCTACCATAGCCCAAGACGCTGGCTGAGCGCAAGGACTGGAGCCTGGCCAGGATCGCATGCAACAATGCTGGCACTGGGAAAAGGTGGCAGGGGCCATCCTGGCTGCAGGTAACATGGCTCAGAAATCCAGAGCTCAGCCACCAATCCTGAGGGGCCTGGAAAATCAAAGCAGGAGTGAATGGAAAGCAGATTAGTCATTAGCACAAAGCAGGAGCCCAGTCCCTAGAACTGAGGTGTGATGTTAGGGAAGGACTAGTCAGAGGACTGGACAAGAAGGAAGTCAACTATCAGAATTCATTGCTCCCATATTCCCATCTTTGGAGTTGTGGCTCTCGGTTCTTCCTTCCATGACTCAGCGACTACTCAGTTGTTTGATCTGCCTCCAGCCTTGTTTCTCAGACCCCAGGGACTGACTGTCTATGTTTGTCCTCCTGTCTTCTCCCTGCTGATGTCAGCTAGGTTCATAGTAAACTCACTTAATGCTGAGTCATCCCAACTCAAGGGGCCTGGGACTGCCTGATGAGTTACCAGACCTGTAGAAGGCTGAGCCTACCAGCAGGAAAAGTGGGCCCAGATGGGGAAAGAAGTAACTGGAGACACAGAGTATCAGGCACTTCCTGCAGGGATCCTCTACCCTTTGCAGAACATGGTTGGTCTGTCTCAGTTTGGTCTCTGTTCTCAGTCTTTCTAATGTCTGTCTCTCTCTCACACACACATGCACACAACACGATCTTAAGTCATGGATATGGTATGATGGTATCTAGGCCATACTGCTGCATAGAAGAAACTCTTCTTGCCCTTGACTTCTGCAGATTATGATTGTCTCCTTCTCATGAATATGTGAGGGAGACTCCAGCCTAGAGCTCAAAAAACAGGACTTTCTCTAACTCCTGTTCACCAATTATATCATAATTAAATAACAGGGGAGAAAGTTTGCTTTGTTTATGTCATATTTATGTTTGTCTTAATTTATGAAATAGGACCTGGACTGCATTACAGAACTGTCACATTTCTCTAGGTTTAAATTCCAACGCAGAATCCAGTCTGAAAAATTCTCTTTCTTGAACACCCACCAAGTTTGCACTAATCTGTTACTTGAACCCATGTCCACAGAACACCAGCAGAAAAGTTTTTTATTTTTTTTAAGATTTTATTTATTTGAGAGAGAGAGAGAATGAGAGAGAGAACACGAGAGGGGGGAGGGTCAGAGGGAGAAGCAGACTCCCCGCTGAGCAGGGAGCCCGATGTGGGGCTCGATCCTGGGACTCCAGGATCATGACCTGAGCCGAAGGCAGTCGCTTAACCAACTGAGCCACCCAGGCGCCCCAGAAAAGGTTTTTAGATATGGAATCAGAAAGGATGTGATGGTGGAGAAGGGGATGTGTCAATGACAAACAGTATTTGAGTGAGTAGAACCAGGGATAGAAATTATTAAAAAGTTATGAAGAAATGCACAGGGTGATGTATAGAAGTGTTATTATATGGAACCATATTATACACTTGAAACTATATTATACACTTGAAACTAATGTAACCCTGTATGTTAACTAACTGGAATTAAAATGAAAACTTTAAAAAATAAAAAAATAATAAATATGTAAGTAAAAAGACATGTTTGTAAACATATGTGAAGAAGCATATGGGAATAGCCGTATGGTTAACTTATTGAAACTACACTGTGAATAAATCCTCTTTCCAGCAAGATCCTTCATTAAAATGTGTTTGTAAACGTTAAGTGTAGAAGGATATTGGAATAGCCATATGCTTAACTCATTAAAACTATACTGTGTGTAAACTTAAAAAAATGTTATAAAGCATTCATTTTTTCTTTTAGAACATCATTTGCCATATCTCTGAATTCAAGTTCTTCCGCTCAATCATAGCTCAGATAAAACCTTGCTTTGATCATCTCAGTCATGAATAATGTCTTCCTTCTCAGAACTCCCTCAGACCCCCTTACGTTTCTCTCTCATCAGGCTCATTGCTTTGTACTGGGGCAGATCCAGATTCCATAGGTCCTGAAGTTTAAACAATTTTGGGGGACCTCTTTAGGAAAAATAATCGAAAGTGATTAATAACAAATTAGATATGAAAATGCATATTTGTTTAGAATAAAGAAATCACAAAAAATCAAGTCTTAATGAATTGATGAATACAACGAATATTTCAAAATCTAGGAAAATAACATTTTCATTCAGTAGCTACCGGTCTTTCTTCTGTAATGGCTGGTCACATGTTTTTATTGTTGATAACTGGAATGACTAGAATATAGAACTTCACGTATAGATGGACTCCCTCTTTGTAGTACTGCCTCCAGGTTGTGCCTCAAGACCTGTATATTCTATCATTTTGTGCAATTACCAACAAAAAGAAAGAATGGATGGTGCATGTGTATACAAGTGTATAACCACTTACGCTGTGTTATTAAGAGGATTCCTGACTTTGGAAAGTTCTGTTCTGACCAGGCTCTGTTGAGAACCAAATCTCTGTTTACAGTTCTACATGTCTGATTGGAGGAATTCTCCAGACTCCTTTCTGGCTGCACACACGTCAGACCCTTGCATCTCCTCCAGGACCCACTTACTTCCTGGGCTGAGTGCCACAGGGCAGGTTCTTGTCATGGTAAAGCCTCTGTTCTATACCCTCAAGCCATGGACTCAATGAAGCAGCACAGGGGTAGTAAGACGTTTCTAGAAATCACTCTTACACCAGTGCAACTGGCAATCAGTTCATTCTAAAAGGAAGTATTTGTGAGCCCCCTACATATATTTCAGTAAACTCAACTACATGTGTCCTCAATACAACTTTTTTGTTGGGTCTCAGAAATGTCATTGGCCATTTCAATGGTAGGGAAAGTAAGACGGGAAAGAGACAGTTTAACTGTAGTTTTAAAAAAACTTCTCACTTTTGCAAAGTTTACCAGATTGTACGACCATATAAGTATGTTTATAGGGTCTCTCCCCGAGCATCAGAAGGGGCTCATGTAAGTGAGGGGCACTGACATTGGCGCTTCTTTCACTTCATGTTAAATCTGCTTCCGATATAACTTTACATTGTAATAACTTATGTCCTCATTTAATTATGCCTTCTTTATTGAACAGCATTTTTACACTTCCAGTTCCTGATACAATTCTTTTCAAATAGAAGCAACTCAGTGGAATTAACTAAGTAATTCATATACATTAATGGGCAAGTTAGAATAACCTGATCTCTCTCCCAACATCAGTGTGCAGTGGAATATTCCAGGCTGTCCACCTTAAGTCTGCGCCTCCTCCTTGGTTGGGGGAGGTGGCAGGGCACTAGTCAGTAGCTTTGGTCTTGAGTTTCTCTGGAACCACAGGTCTTTTTCCAATGTCTCAAGATGTCAGAGGCTTCTTGATGAGGATTTCTGTAAGGATCATAATTTATTAGTTTAAATAATAAACTTTTTACTATAATTTAAAACAGAGTACAGTAAGAGACTGGTTAATTAAATTATGATGCATCTGAAAAATGTAATTGTATGTTAAAATGGGTGAGACAGAACTTTGACTTTTGAAATGGAAAAATATCCAAGGTGTATCATTAAGTGGGGAAAAAAATGCTTCACTCCAAAATCAGTTCAAAGCTCTCTAAGCAGCACCTTGGCCTTCCAGCTTGCCTGCTCAGGTAACCCTACTACCACTCACTCTTCTGCAACGTCCATGAAAGGTCTATCCCCCAAACTCTACCTTTCTCCCTTTCTCCACTTCCTTCCTATCCAGTTTGGATTCCAAGACCCATTATTTCAACTATTCTCTTGCAAATACTCTAAACTCCCTTGGCCCTTGTACCTTTGCTTCCCCCACCATTTTTTTTTTATTGTGGTAAAATACACAAAACATAAAACTCACCATATTACTAATTTTTAAATGTACAGTTCAATAGCATCAAGTACATTCACACTGTTGTGCAACCATCACCACCATTGATACACAGAACTCTCTTCATCTCGCAAAACTGAAACTCTTAGCAAATTTTTTTTCAGTTACCTTGGAGTTGATTAAACCAAGAGGAAAATGTTGTAATGTTTTCATGCAATATATATTTCGTTCTTTAAATGACACTTGTGACAAATAGCAGAAAGAATTAAGGAATGCTACATTTGTGATCCATACAAAACACCAACATTCGGGGTTGTACAAAATTTAAAGAAATGTCTCAAATACTTTGAAATACTGTAGGAGCCAATACATAGAGTTGTGCCTTTGGTGGGAATAAGAGTGTAGTTTAGGTCACGCTGGAACTACTCAATGTCTTTAAAATCACTGAGCAAGAAAAGCAACATCGGACTTCTATACTGACATAATGTCATCTAACAAGGCTCATCCCTTCCATAGCATGTGGCATCCTTTTCCAGGCTGAGTAATATTCTGTGGTACATGCATACCACACTTTGCTTATCTGGATACTTTGTGTTGCTTCCACATGCTAGCTAGAATTTTAGTTTTTACATTTTACATCTCTTTATAGATATTTCCATTTTGTTCACACATTGTTTACTTGGCTTTCTCCTCATCTTTTTTTAGTTCTTTGAGCATCTTTAAGACCATTGTTTTTTAATCTTTGTCTAGTAGGTCTATCATCTGTTTTCCTCTGGGACTGTTTTTTTCACCCTTTGACCCTTTGACTGGATCATACTTTCCTATTTCTTTGTATTTTTTTGTGATTGTTTTGTTGTTGGTATTATTGTTTAAAACTGAAATTTTGCTTCTAATGATGTGATAACTCTGGAAATCATATTCTTCCCCTGCCCCAGGGTTCACTGATTTTTTTTTATCTTTTCTTTTTCTTTTCTTTCTTTTTTTTTTCCTTTGATTTTTGTAGGCTGTCTCTTTGCTGAGGATTAGCCTGAGGTATGAACTTAAGGTCTTCTCAGGTCTTTTCTGAGCCTGCACCTTTCCCTGGGTATGTGTAGTAACTTTCTAATGGTCCCTGTATATGCAGTTCCTTTTGAATATTCTAGTCTTTAATGTCTGGCTCCCAATAGGGGACAGAGAGAAAAATTCAAGAGGGGAGTCACTAGACCTGTAAATGCCCTGAAAGTCACTTCAGCCGGGGTGGGGGGAGGCTTGCAACAATGGCTGCAGTCCTCCTCTCTGTCTGCACATTGCGGTCAGGGCAGCAATCAGCGATCAGTGCACAGATACCCAGTATTTGAAGGACAGGATTTTTATTGCCCATCCTGGCTCTCCAAAGTTGTGCAAGCTGCTTTAGGAACACATACATGGCTGCTTGCCAGGGGAAAGGGGCAGTTTGGGGAGGTTGAAAGGATGTGGAGGTGGAAAATGCACAGCTGCTACCATGCTATGAACTGAAACTGATTGAACTTAGCCACAATTTACTGTCCAAGTTTTCCCTTGGAAGTTGCTTGACTCCAGAGTTCCAAAATAGTTACACAGGAGAGATTCTGCCAGTGCAATTGTTGTCTAAGTGGGAACACAGATGCCTGTGCTCTCTACTCTGCCATCTTCTCAGAATCCTTGCTGTACCTTTGGTTTTTAATGACACTTCCCTACCTGGCAAAAAACTTCAACTTTGGACCAACCCGGTTGTTTCTCCTTCTTGTTTGCAATCAAGCAGTTGAATCCCACTAGAGAAAATCATTTTCCTGGATAGATTTCTAACCACCATAAACTGAAGATCACTAAGCACTACTGGAATCTTCACATGCCAGCTAGAATTTTAGTTTTGCCAAATGCCAACCAACCTTTCTCAAAAAAGTGGTATCCACTTCTTCATCTTTCTCTTAGTCTTTTTTTCCTTTTAAAAATATGGACTATTTTAAACACCCTTTAGAACATAAGTTCTGTGAAGCTGGGGATTTTTTGTTGTTGTTGTTGTTCAATGCTCTATCCCCAGTTCTTAAAAGAGGGTTTGGCACATGGCAGGTATACACTTTGAATAAAAAAACCCAGATAAGTATACAAATTAAAATAGAAAATGCACTTGTATCACCTCTTTTATCAGATTTGATGTATTACCATCTTCTCTCCACATTTTTAAAAGAAATTAAGTATGGCAGGTAAAGTGGAAGCCTCCTATGTACCCTTCCTGGATCCTATTCACCTCTCTCCATCCCCAGTGAGAGTTGCTGTTGATAATCTGCTATTTATCTTTCTTTTGTTCATCTCTACTAAATATTGTCAAATTATTCTCCAAATATTTTGTACAAATTAATATTTCCAACAGAAAGATTTGAAAGTTCTCCTTGCTCCACATCCAAGTCACCATTTGTTATTGTCAGACTTTAAATATTTTTTCCAATCTCATAATGTGAAATGGCAACTTATTTTGCATTTCTCTGATTACCGGTAAAAATTGAACCATTTTTCAGGTTTACTGGTCATTAGGCAATCTTCTTCCATAAATTGCCATCTCATATAATTTTGGCTATTTTTAAAAATTAAGACTTTATTCTTTTAGAGCAGTTTAATGTTCACAACAAAATTGAGGGGAAGGTACAGAGACTTCCCACATACCCCTGCGCCCACACATTAATTATTAGCATCACATCAAAAGTGGTACATTTTTTACAATTGAGGAACCTCATTGATAACCTACATCATCACCCAAGGTCCACAGTTCACATTACGGTTCTCTCTTGGTGTTGTATATTCCATGGGTTTGGACAAATGTATAATGAGATGTACCTATCGTTATGGTGCCATACAGAATTTTCACTGCCCTAAAAATCCTCTATGCTTTGCTTATTCATTCCTCAACTCCCACAATACTTTGCCTATTTTTTATTGAGTTCCCTTTCTTTCTTTCTTTTTTGTTCTTTCTTTCTTCCTTCCTTCTTTTTTCCTTTTTCCTTCCTTCCTTCCTCTCTTTCTTTCTTTCTTTCTTCTTCCTTTCTTTTTCTTTCTCTCCTTCTTTCTCTTTCTCTCTTTAATTTGTAGGCAACCATTATATACTCTGGTAACTGATCAACTATATGCATTGTCAATATCTTTTTTTTTGGTTTGTGCTTTATTGTAAATTTATAGTATCTTTTTATGAAGGAGTTTAATATTTTAAAGGAGTCAAATTTATCAATTCTTTCCTTGATTGCTTTTGTATGTTAAGAATGCTCTTCTCTCCACCTTCAAGTTTTTTATTGTTATGTTAATCACCATACATTACATCATTAATTTTTGATGTCTCCATCTTCAAGTTTTAATGACATTTTTTAATGCTATGTTCTAAATATTTAGAATGCTACTCTACACATTTAGTATTTAATTCAGCCTGGAGAATAAGCTCAGAACTAAGTCTTATCTTTTTCCATATTGATAACTAATTTTTCCACCACTATTTTATTACTCCACTGATCAGTAATACAACTCCTGACAAATATTAAATATCACTGCATGCATGGGACTGAACTCTGTATTCTATTCTGCTGGGCATCTTGTGCCACAAATGTATTAATCAGTATAATTTTGTCAAAAGTATTGATCTCTTCCCCAGCTTGTTCTTTAAATATTTTTTAGTTATTCTTGTCCTTTTCTCTACCATATGAATATTAAGGACACTTCTCAAGTTCTATATAAAACTGGGATGATATTTTAAACGGAATTAGATTTTACACTGAATTTATAAGTTAATTTGCAAACAATTGCCTTCTTTATTATAATGAATCTTCCAATCCAAAAACATGGCTTTTATTCAACACTCCTCCATTTATTTGAGACTCCCATTACTTTGACAATGAATTATTTTATTTATAATTGTCTAGTACAACTTTCTTGGGTTTATCCTTAGGTAAATTATGTTTTGTTTTGTTTTGTCATTGCAGAAAGTATGCTTTATGTGTTGCTTTCGTAATGGATTTGGAATGTTATTATGTTGAACTTGTATGCAAAAATTTCGACCAACTTTCAATTTAGTTTTAGAATTTTATATTGGTTTATTACTAGAAATAATATTACAGTTAGGTTTTAGATGTACATAAATATGCCTCATGGCTTTCTTTCAAATTCTTGTACCTCTTATGTTTTTGTTCATCTACTAGATTGTCTAGAATGTCTAGCACACTGTTGAATAGAAGTGGTGACATGAAATATCTTTATTTGTCCCCTGACTTTAATGCAAGTGTTTTTAAAGTCTCATCAATATGCATGATTATTGTAGGTTTTGAATATTGAATAATGTTCCCTTCTGTTCCTAGTTTGCTAAGATTTTTAAAAATAATTATGAATTGATTTTTTTAACATATGCTTTTTCTGGAATTAGGGAGATAATCATAAAGACTGTCTTAATCTCTGTATCAAAAGATTTTAGAATTGTTCTGAAATCACCTTTCCACTTCTGAGATGAACCCAACTTAAACATAAATACTGCTGAATTTGATTTGCTATTTTATTTAGAATGTTTTGCTGCTGAGCTCATGAATGAAATGTATCTATAGTTTTCTTTTCTTATATTTTCCCTGATCTCAACATCACACTAGGTTTAAAAATGAGCTAAGTAGCTTTTCTTCTTTTCCAATTCCCTGAAATAATGTGTATAAGTTGGAGATTATCTGTACCTTGAAGATATAACACTCACTCATAAAATCATAAGTACCTGATATTTTCTGGTGGGGAAGAGAGTTTTGATTACTGATTTAGTCTTTTTAATGGCTATCAGAATATTCATGTTGTCCAATTTTTCATTCTGTTAATTTTTGTGATTCTTTTTAAAGAAATGTTTAATCTAAATATTTAAATTTGGAGCATAAACTTGTTCAGAGTAAACGTTTATGTTTTCAAAAAAATTTTGATCTGTCATTAGTTTTTTCAAAACATCAGTTTTTTATTGTTTATCTTCTCTACTGTTCCTTTATTTTTTTACTTAATTGATTTTTATAAAATTATTTTTCTATCTCTTGGCTTCATTTTACAGCTCTCTTCTAGCTTCTTAATCCAATTGCTAGTTTATTTTAAATATATATATACATATACATATATATATTTTAATAAAGGTATTTTGGTGCTATACATTAACCTCTAAGTGCCATAACTTTAGCTGTTTATCATGTAGTACATTCTTTTTTTTTTTTTTTTTTTTAAGATTTTATTTATTTATTTGAGAGAGAGAGAATGAGAGATAGCACGAGAGGGAAGAGGGTCAGAGGGAGAAGCAGACTCCCCACCGAGCAGGGAGCCCGATGTGGGACTCGATCCCGGAACTCCAGGATCATGACCTGAGCCGAAGGCAGTCGCTTAACCGACTGAGCCACCCAGGCGCCCTCATGTAGTACATTCTTTGCTGCTTAGTGCTAACTGTAATTTTTAGTGTGATTTCCTCTTCAACTTATGTTATTTAAGTTTTCAAGCATATTTTCCCTATCTTTATATTGTTGATTTCTAACTTAATTTCATTCAGGTTAGAGAATTTCTCTATATGTTAACAATTCTTTAAAATTTATTGTTTCCTTTGTTATTTAGTACATAATACTTATAATAAATAGTATTTGGAAATATTCCAAAGTTTTTGAAAAAAATTTTCTATGGCAGGGGGTATGTAGCCCTCTATATAAAACTATTAGATCAAGCATATTAATTTTGTGTTTTATGATAGAAAAATGACTGGTCCACACAATTTGTAAGCAAAGGTACATTCTATAGTATTGTAGGTGAGAGCAAATCATGTAGTGAATATGGAATAAGTTATGAAATGAGGTGGCAGAGCAACTCATATGCAACTTATAGGTTTTATTATTTTGTACTATGGTTGGTTACACTTAACAATTTATCTAAACCTTATCTTGAACTTATACTATAGCACTAAAACAGAATTCCAAAAACCATCTGAAGAAAGAATGTGGTTTGAAGTTTCTGAATCTAAATTCGCCCTGGAAATGTGTCTCTTTGCCTCTAGTATACACAGTGCAAAACTTTATATAGCTTGTGTGGTGGGCAGAATGATGACCCCCTTGGAGATGTCTGCGTGCTAGTCCTGGAAGCTGTGAATATGTTATCTTACATAGCAAAAGGGACTTGACAGGCATGGTTAAGTTAAGGATTTTGAGATGGGGAGATTATTCTGATTATCTGAGCAAACCCAATGTAATCACAAGAGTTCTTAGAAGTGAAAAAGAAAGGCAAGAAAGTCAGAGAGAGTTTTATAGATGTAGGCAACTGGCTTCGAAGATGGAGGAAGGTGCCACGAACCAAGGAATGCATGTGGCCTCTAGAGGTGGGAAAACACAAAGAAATGGATTTTCTCCTAGAGCCCATGGCCCTGTGGACACCTTGATTTTAGCCCAGTGGGAACCATTTTGGTCAGAAATGTTTGTTTCACATTTTCATTCTTATTATAGGTTATCTCAACTTAGTATTTTCCACCATATTTTTTGTTTTCCTTACTAATTTTTGTCTACTTGATCTATTCATTTCTTCTAAAGGTTCATTAAAATCTTCAACAAGGATTGTAAATTTGTCAATTTATCCATTTGATTATGTCAATTTTGGCTTCACATATTTTGATGCTATGTCTTGAGCTAATTTATGATTGGTTTGTTTTTTTGGTTGTTAATTCCTCTATTATTATGTAATTTCTCATTTTATCCCCTCCAGTGCCTTTTTCCCTAAATTCAATTTGACTTCTATTAATATTGTACTAATATAGCAAAATTTACTCTTTGCCCAACACATATTCCCTCAGCGTTCATCTCTATGTGTAAAAACTGCTTGCTGCAAGAACCTGTGACTTTCTGCTCGAGGGCTCTTTTCCCTGGCCATGGTTGAACAATCTACTTACCCATAAGGTGAGCCAAGAGAGCCAAAGAGTTAATGTCCCCAGAGCCACCACTCAGCAATGATGGTTAGAGAGGTGGTCAATAAACAATCAAGCTTCCTTGCTCCTCAGGTGAGTGGCTCTGCGGCACATTCTCTCTGTGTCCCAGAGCTCCTCAGGGGACTGTTCTCCAGTTGCCTAAAGTGGTAAGTGGATGACAATGCATCTTTGATCAATCAACTTCTTCTCTTCCCTTTCTCATGTCTCCACTCCCCTGCAGATTTTTCCTGAGATTCCCTCTCAAGGAACTACCTGCACTTGAATCCTTGTCTCCAGGTCTGCCAATTAGCTTCCTTTGGGTTAACATGCTTGTAAGTATACATTTTCCCACTCTTTATTATAAATCCTTTATGTGTTTTAAGATTCTTTTGAGAAGCATATAGCCGACTTGAAGAAAAAAAAAAAAAAAGCCCAATCTGGAAATTTTTGTCTGTTAAAATTTTCATCCAGATGTTGACCAACTCCTCCTATAGGCTAAATCTGGCCTGTAATCTGTTTTTGTATGGTTTGCAAGCTAAGATTTTTTTTGTTTTTTAGGTCTTTAAAGGATTGAAGAAACTGTACGTGGCCCACAACACCTAAAACATTTCTTATTTGGTCCTTTACAGAAAAAGTTTGTCAACTCCTGGCTTAATCCACTTATATTTATTGTGATTGTTGGTATATTGCATGTATTTCCAACACTTGTGATTTTATTTTACTCTCATTCCCTTTGTAGTTTTCCTTTTTTCTGTCTTGTTGGATTGATAGTTTTTGATCTTCCTATTTCTCCCTTCCACTTGTTCAGAAGCTATCGATTCTGTTCTTTCAGTGATCACCATTAAAGTTTAAAAATATATTCCTACCTATAATTTCTTTTTAAAGCCAAGTCTAATGTTGTTCAGCATTTTAACATTCTCCCACTGAATACTTCATGTTGTCATTTAAAGTTTCAATTTTGGGGCACGTGGGTGGCTCAGACAGTTAAGCGTCAGACTCTTGATTTGGGCTCAGGTCACGATCTCAGGGTTGTGAGATGGAGCCCCACATCAGGCTCCCCGATCAGCACTCTCTCTCCCTCTCCCTCTGCCCCTCCCTGCTCATGCACTCCCTCTCTCTCACTCTCAAAATTAAATAAATAAATAAATAAATAAATAAATAAATAAATAAATAAAGCTTTAGTTTAATGTTTTATAACCCTAAAAACTTTTCTAGTGGTCAGTAGTTAATATACTATCTTTTATATCTATTGACATCTGTCTTCACCATTATCTTGTATCCATACCTTCCCTCTGGGTTCATTTTGTTCTTTTTAAGTGTATCCTACAGTGGGAGTCTATGATTGGTTAATTATCTAAATCTTTGTAATTATAAAAGTGTCTAACCATTTTTAAGAGTTTTGCTGAAGATTAAATGCTAGACTGACAGTTAATTTCTCAGGGTCATGAAGACTTTACTGTCTTCTCACACCTATTGTAGTAATGACAGTCTTCCATCAGTCCATTGAGTGCTCCTCCTCATGGAATCTTTTATCCCTGATAGATTTTAAGGTTTTTCTCTTTAGTCTTGATGTTCTTCAATTTTACTATGTTTTATACTTATTTTCATTCATCTCATTTGCTACTAGTGTACTTTTTTAAAAAAATATTTATTTCAGAGATAAAGAGAGAGAGAACATGTCAGGGGGTAGGAAGAGGAAGAGAGAGAGAGAATCTCAAGCAGACTCCCTGCTGAGCATGGAGCCCAAAGCCAGGTTCAATCCCACAACCCTGAGATTTACTTAACAACACTTAACAGACTGAGCCACCCAGGCGCCCCAACTACTAGTGTACTTTTAATCTGAGTGTTAGTGCTGTCTTCTAATCCTAGAAAATCTCAGCTCCTCTTCCTTCAAATATTGTTTCTCCAGTCCCCTCTTCTTCACTCCTATTAGGCATATAGTGAAGAACTTGTGTCACTCCTTACCAAAATCCCTACTATTATTCACAAGGTTATAACAATAATGCTTGTCCATCCTTACAAATGGAAAATTAAGATAAAATATAAATAATGAAGTGCTTAACTCTTATTTTTATAAAGCAAAATCTTCATTCAGAAATGCACTGAATCACATTATTTAACACAGGGGCATTTAGACTATAATATTATTGTAAAATCCTGTTTGTTATACTATAAGACTAAAATTAAAATCACACATTGAATTTAATAAGCTAAAATCAGAGAGATTCATGAAAAATCTGAAATTTACAAGTGACAATGACATTACTGTCAAAGTCTAGGATTTCAAACTAGTTTTGTGAGTTCCCTAATTTTTGAATCCTGAAGTCATTAAAAAACTTGTTGATCCATGCTTACAGGATAGTAGCATGTATCTGTTCCCCTGGATGCATGTATATTACAATCCTATAACAATTAACATCTTCCAGCAGCTGAAGTTTTCTACATAATAATCACTATCTCATAATCATTTTTTGACACAATTATCACTATCTGATATAGTGCTCATTTGTCTGTCTTATTCTAAAATATCAACTCCATGAACGTGGAGGCTTAGTTTCTTTTGCTCATTACTGTATTACCTGGAACACATTCCCCTGCACATAGGAGTTCCTTAATATTTGTTGAACGGATAGTAAGCTTATATATTTTTATATGTTCCAGATTTTGGTTCAAGTTAAAATTAAGTGAGAGAGCGCCTGGGTGGCTCAGTTGGTTAAGCGACTACCTTCGGCTCAGGTCATGATCCTGGAGTCCCGGGATCAAGTCCCGCATCGGGCTCCCTGCTTGAGCAGGGAGTCTGCTTCTCCCTCTGACCCTCCCCCCTCTCATGCTCTAGCTCATTCTTTCTCTCAAATAAATAAAATATTTTAAAATAAATAAATAAATAAAATTAAGTGAGAGATTTTTAAAAAGATTTTATTTATTTATTTGATGGAGAGAGACACAGCGAGAGAGGGAACACAAGCAGGGGGAGTGCGAGAGGGACAACAGACTCCCCTCTGAGCAGGGAGCCTGACGCGGGGCTCAATCCCAGGACCCTGGGACAACGACCCAAGCCAAAGGCAGACACTTAACGACTGAGCCACCTAGGTGCCCCACAAAAGAGACATTTTTTATTAAAATATGTAAAACAGAGCATTGTAGGGATGTTGTGGGCCCAGGTGGGTCACAGAGATGAAGAAGCAGAGTGTGTGGTAAGGAAGGTGGAACTCGGGCAAGGCCACCAGTCAGAGGACGCAAACAGTGCACTTGTTCTGATCACAGGGGAGGTTAATTATGGAAAGTCAGGAGAGTAAGAAAGCTACCAAATGGCTGAGAGCTTATTAACTCGCTCAGATGGATGCTTCAATACCAGCGTGTCAGAATCAGTAAATGGCCGTTCCAATGGAAACACCATACAGGGCATGCATCCTTCCGCAGATCCCAATTACATTCGAAGGCCCTAACCTGGCAGAAAAGGGCCTTCACAGTCATCACTCCACTGTTGTTCTACTCCTTGCTTCCTCCACTGAGAACTAATCACACCTCTCTTTAAATTGGATCTTCCTGTTTCTTATAGGCTCTGGCCTGCTCCTTTTCTCCTGCATAAAGTATTTTCTCTCTCTCCCTCTTATGTCTCCTGCCTATCTCCTACTTTTTCCTTTAGGTCTTTGCTTAAACAGGGGAACTCACGGGAAGTGTTTTCTGCTCCCCAAGATCAGGTATAGCACCTTTCTGGTGTGTCCGCATAGCACCTGCTTACCCCCATGTAGCATCTATCATACACTTTTGAAACTGTCACTTTTCATGGTTATCTCCCCCAACAAGGCAGTATGATCTTCAAAGACAGGGACTGGGTAACATGCACAGATGTATCCCTGCAACTAGCATGACAACTGGCACATAGAGGGAGTCTGTAAATGGTTCCTGAGTGCATGATGAGTAAATGGCTGCAGAATGGATGAATGTGAACAGGTCCAAGAAGGCAGCTGAGTATTAGACAGCCTAAGCAGGCATGGTTATATAGCTGGTTAAGTCTCAAACCCACCAAAGAAGAGTATGTGTTTGTCTCTGGAGTCAAGGAACTTTGGAGGAGACCAGAGTCCCTGCTATCACAGCTGAGTTGTATTAAGCAAGGTGAGGTCAAAGGCAGGGTAAAATCATCAAGTAGCCAGAGTTGGTCTATGGAAATCCCAGCCTTTCCTTTCTGATGCTTTCGCCAATTCCTGCTGTAGCAGTTCCTTATTTAAGCTGACTCCAGACAGCAAATTCCCTCCTACTCTTTCACCTTTCTACACTACCAGCTCTCTAGACATCTTATCTGTGAAATCTCAGGCGCTGACTGGTGAAGAAGCAGTCATGAGTATGTTAACTGTGGGATGTTCTCAGAAACACAAGCAGCTACCCACTGTGCTGCTGGTCAGATGGGCGTGGGCCTCAGCACTCACTACATGGAGGATCAGAGAACCTCCTAGGAGGACAAGAAATCAGCCTGAGAGAGGCCCTGAGGTGTTAAAGACAAAGTGCCTGCTCTGATTTCAGCAGGTTGGATCTGATCTTTAATGATAAACAAATCATATGTATACGTTTTTGACCAACTGGAATCTATCATTTCTCTTGAGCCAGCTGTTCTCTGGGCTTTGTTCCCTATAATGGAAGGAAACCTTGAGATATTATGTCTTTTCAAACCTATATCCTCAGATATCTATACTGATACTTTAATGAAGGGACTCGTTTCTCCTCTGAGAACTCCTCTGTGATGAAAGTATGTTTGGGTATAGCCTAATGCACTCATAATAAATATATACAGCCATAAAACAGACCAAGAGTCCTGGTAGCCTGTTATTTACAGTAACTGTAGATTGTGAGTGGACATTTTAAAGAGAAGCTTACAAGTTAGTTGTACTTTCTGGTAGTAATTACCTCCCACAACATGACTCACTTCAGCAGTTTAAATGCAAGAGTTGGGTGTCCCAAAATCAACAGTCTTATAAATAAATCTCTGAATCATGAACTGAATGCATAAATGTTTAAGTATTTCTCCCTGATCTCAAAGACAGCTTTAGATTTAAAATTTTATGTCTTAAAATTCCTGAAGGGGGGGAAGCACAAAGATTAGGGAAGTCTCTGTTGTATTGCGGTCAAGCTTTCTGCACTTTGGAAGTTATCATCTTCTCAGGAAGAGACCGAAACTCCAGCAGCCAGTGTTGGGTGCATGTTTTCTTCAGTCCAGGAGGGGAGGTTGCTTTCTGTGCTGATGCAGCCCATTTGTTTTACTCACAGGGTAGACTTTTATGGTAATATAGCAACCTTAATGCTGTTGGGTGGGACAGCCCAGGAGTCTCGGGGGTAATAGAACATGTAACTGAAGAAACGTGGCTGTGTCAATGAGGAATGCGAAGAAAGAACAATCCATGCCAGAATGACATATTCACTTTTTTTGGAATGCTCAAAGACATTGTGTATCTCAACAAGCTTTGGCTTTCCAATCCATGAAACATATTTTTTTACATTAAAAAAGCACACTTTGAAAGTATTAACAGAAATTTCAGCACTGACATCATCCACCTACTAGATTCATTTTTTTGGTTAGGTACTAAAGTTTTCTTTGCGTCTGGCTGGAAATGGAGCTATCTTAGAATTCTCTGTCCTTTTCTCATTATATCCATGTATTTAGCACATAATATTAATCATCCACACGGGTCTAAGAGTAAAATCTTATCATCTGCATTTAAGATATGAACTCACGTGCCAATATACATCTCGTTCTTTTTCCCCGTTCAAAACTGCCACGTGGCAGCCAACCCAGCACAGAATCCTACAGAATGTGCAGTGTCAGAAGAGAACTGCTTCTGTTAAAATTCTTTTTCAGGATTTTCCTGAACTTGATGTCTATTTTGCTCCTAGTTATTTTCATATCTCCAGCTGCTTCTGTTGCATTCCCATCTCTTGGAAAGATTCAGAGAAATACAAGGTTTCTCTGTGGCCAAGGGAAGATGCCTGCCAGGATGCTGAACTTCTGGTGAAGGTTACTGAATATCACAAAATGGACTAAGTACAGTAAATAATAACGTTGGTGCACACAAATGAATAGCCACTGGTGATGGCATTTTGTGGAGAAATTTGATATCATATAATAACACTACTACATCGAGACATGGAGGAGCAGAATCAAATACCTCCAAAGGGCATGCAGCAATTCTGTGGTTAGGCAAGGAACAACCCAAAGCTCAGAGCATCCCAGAATAATCCTCCTGACAAAGAACTGGCATGGGTTGCACATATTAGAACACCCGTGTACAGCTCAGCATCGCAGGCCAGAAACTTAACCACCCGGGTCTCATTAAAAGTCCTTTGAACAACAGGGAAAAACCAGGCCCACAGTTTATTCTCTTGAATGCAAAATGATCACCTTTAATTGACTCTCAGATTCATAGCATGTCAAAATATGGGGCAAATTCCCTTTATATATCCATAGAGATTCTTACAGTACCCAGGATGTTATTTCTGGTACAAGAAGAGTTTAAGTTTGAATGGAAGAAAGTAATTTGGAGGACATTCATCACATGCCCATTCACAAATCATTTTTTAAACAAGAATAATTTACTGCTAAGGACGGAACTCTAAGGGACCTTAAAAGGTATCTGGGAAGAAGAAAAGTTGCCTAGAAACAGATTAGAAGAGACTTGGGGTGAGGGCACAGGATGTTCACTGAACCTCCCTCCGATCCTAGGCTCATTGGCCAGGGAATAAGCGAGGTCTCATCCCCATAGGCAGTAGCAAATCCTTTATTTTTTTTTAATGACTTTAAAAATAGTACCAAACTGTATGAATTTTCTCTGTAACAAAGGAAGGCTACAAGGACTTGTAGTTACATCATTAATAAACAAAAAATTAATAAATTTGTTAATTTGATCCTAACAGAGACAAACTGAAGAGAATGTAAGAACATGCCTTTAGGAATAAGTGGGGTAACTCTCTTTTGCAAATGTTATTTCTATGTTCCAGAATAGGAAACCTGGTTAATATAAAGATGTTAACTTGTCCCAAATTTTCTTTCTCTCAGGATCTCCTCAAATGCTCTCAGCTTCACCTACCTGGTTTTGCTTCACTGACCGTCCTATGTTGGCTTTGTCTGGGCTCTCTCTGGGGCTTCTCTCTGATATGTGGGCATGACACACCATGGGACCCAATGGGTCATGTTCAAGCCTGAAGTGTGTGGAATAGGCTCCCGGTGTGGTGATATTTTAACCAATGAGATATGAGGGCTGGCGGAAAAAATCTTCTCCTTTCCTCCCCCTGGATTGACTGCCTTGAGATACAACTTCCCAGAAAGCAGTACCGTGAGGTTGAACAGTGAGTTGCACAGAGCAACAGTGAACTAGGTGACTGAAACGCTCTTGCTTGGGCTCCCTCTTCTTCCTTGCATCACTCCCATGTTCCTCAGAGTGTCCCTTGGGGTTGCACACCCTAATATACTTAAGTCCTTTGTCGTGCCTTCTACTTTCTGGAGAAGCCAGGCTAAGACACACTTTTCCAGGGAAAATACTACTGTGCAATTCTTTTGGAAGAATAAGCCATCACAAACAGTGTTCAATTGCTTTATTAAATATAAACATGATAAAGGACTAGCCCAATCAAATATTAATACATATTATAAATCTGCAATGATTAAATCAGTATGCTCTTCGTATAAGGAGAGCTAGGCAGAAAACTGTTAGGTGGAGTAACTCAGAATCAGATGCCTACTGTGTGTCTGGCCTTATACCATGCACTCTAAATGAATGATCTCACTTAGTCCTCACCAGGGTCCTGTGTAGTAGGTATCATTAGTCATCATTTCTAAATTAAAAGAAACTCAAGGACTAGGAACTGTCCCACATTCACTCAACCAGTATATTGCAGAGATAGGATTTGAACTTTTTTATAATACAAAAATATATAGTAATATTTTTTGAAAAATAAGTATATACGATTATATATATAATCCATAGATGATAAAATGTTAAAATGCATAGATTAAAAAGCTTAGAAGAAAAGCAGTACAAATTCTGTTTTCTTTGTTTCCAGATTGGGGTTAAGGACAACTTTTTTCTGTTTCTTTATAACTGTTTATACTGTGGTAGACACAAAGACACGGTAGGGAGGAAGTGTTTCACTCTTGCTCTGGGTGCACAGGAGGACTACATTTCCCAGCATCCTGTCAGATATGGTCCTGTGACCCATTCTGGCCAATGGGATATGGACATTAGGTGTGAGCTACTGCCAGGCCTGGCCCTGACAGGCTGCAAAGACTCAGGCTCATGGTTCCAAGAGCCCAAAGGACTCCAGGGCCCCAGAAGGCAGTGGAGCCGCTAGAGGAAAGAGGCTAGATCCCTAGTTGCTGCTAGAAGAGCAACCCAACCAGCAGGACTGTGAAATGAGAAATAAATCCTCTATTGTGTTTATTTCTCAGTGAGGCTACTAAAGTTCAGGATTATCTGTGTAAGAGTCATTTTATTCCTTATTTTGGGAGGGGTGGTAGCAGCAGAGGGAAAGGGAGAGAGAGGATCTCTCTTTTTTTTTTAATTTTTTATTTATTCGAGAGAGTGAGAGAGAGAGCACAAGAGGGGGTAGGGTCAGAGGGAGGAGCAGACTACCCGCTGAGCAGGGAGCCCAATGTGGGACTCAATCCCGGGACTCTGGGATCATGACCTGAGCCGAAGGCAGTTGCCCAACCAACTGAACTACCCAGGCGCCTGGGAGAGAGAGGATCTTAAGTGGGCTCCACACTCAGCATGGAGCCCAAGTGGGGCTTAATTGCACAACCCTGAGATCATGACCTGAGCCCAAATCAAGAGTTGGAGGCTTAACTGAGTGAGGCACCCAGGTGCCTCTGTGGAACAGTCATTTTAATTATCTTCATAAATATACATACTTGCCATTTTTTAAAAATTGAAGAAGATAGCAGGAAGGGAAAAATGAAGGGGGTAAATTGGAGGGGGAGACGAACCACGAGAGACTATGGACTCTGAGAAACAAACTGAGGGTTCTAGAGGGGAGGGGGTGGGGGGATGGGTTAGCCTGGTGATGGGTACTAAAGAGGGCACGTTCTGCATGGAGCACTGGGTGTTATACGCAAACAATGAATCATGGAACACTACAACAAAAATTAATGATGTAATGTATGGTGATTAACATAACATAGTAAAAAAAAAAAGAAAGTAATTCAAACAAAATATAGCAACAGTAGTTTTTTTTTGCCTCAAGAATTCCAAATTTAGCCAGTGATTTTTTTTAATTCCCTTACAATTCTAAGAACCCCATTCAAGGCAGTAATAATGACAGCAGCACTAGCAACAACAATAATAATTAACTCACTTTAGGTGTAAAGCTTCACAAATTTTGGTAATTGTATATAGTCATGTAACCACAATCAAGATCTGGAAGGTTTCAATCACTCCAAAAAGCTCCCTTGTGATGATCACCTCCCCAGGATCTTGCCCCTAGGCAACCATGGACCTATGACACTATATTTTGCCTTTCCTAGAGTTTCACACAGATGGAATCACATAGTACCTAACTTTTTGTGATTGACTTTTTAAAAGATTTTATTTATTTGAGAGAGAGACTATGAGCAGGGGGAGGGGGCAGAGGGAGAGAAGAAGCAAACTACCTGCTGAGCAGCCCAAGGTGGGGCGAGGTGTCCGGGGCTTGATCCCAGGACCCTGGGATCTTGACCTGAGCTGAAGGCAGATGCTTAACTAATTGAGCCACCCAGGCAACCCTGTGATTGACTTCCACATGACCTAATGTTTTTGAAATACAGCCTTGTTGTTGCATATATTAATGTTTTGACCCCTGTAATTGCTGAGTAACCCCTTCTTCTTGTCAGTAATGGAGTCCTCTAAGTTCTAGTTGGGTACCCAGAGCCCATTTAGAGATTACATTCCTTAGGTAAGGCTGCAAAACTAAATTCACTCCAATGAGAGGTGGACAGAAATAGTATATGCAGTTTCCGGGCATGTTGCTCCCTAATGGCAAGTTTTTCATCCTCAATTTCTCTTTTCTGCAGGCTGGAAAATTTGATAACCAGAGCAACCTTGGAAGCCATGTGGTCAGGGTGGTGAAACACCCCTATTGCCTTGACTCACTCACCTATGGACTGCTACAGGGGAAATAAATAAATTTCTGGCTTATGTAAGCCACCGTATTTTGGATCTTTTAGTTACAGCAGCCAAGTAATTAGCCTAACAAATGTGTTCCCCATGAAGCAGAGGTTATATTTTATTTCTCTTTGTAACCTCATCATGATTTAGCTCAGTGGTTTATATTGAATAAGCTTTCAGTAGCTATTTATTGGAATAAATATTGAATAAATGAGCAAATGAATTCCATATATGTGTAATGTTAACACTGAGAGAAATATTATAAAATTTAAAATTCCACATAGCTTTTACTTTTTAAATGACATCAAATGAAAGTATGTTCTGCAAGGTTTGGCCTTGATACATCAAAATATGCCTAAAACTAAAGTTGGTAATGTCAAAAGTGCAGAAAATGAGATGCCTTTCAAAAATGGTACCTATATAACAATTCTTTGGGTTTTCTTTTCAGTTTTTAAAGTATTATAGAATTATAAAATAATACAACCAAGGATAAATTATTATGGATTAACTAAAGTAATTTTACATACAAATTTATACTTTTTTCTTTCCAAGAAAAGTGATCAATTTCCAAATCAGCTGAAACATTGCTATAACAATTAACTGGAAATACATTTCTTATGGGGTAATCAATATGATTCTAAGGGCTTGATCCCCCACTGAAATAAACTTGGTACCCTGCTGACAAAATCTGGACAAAACAATTCATAAATCTATCCTGCATTCCTCGTAAAAACTAGCTGTGTGAAAAATTATAAATACTTTAAAATGTTATTTAATTCATCTCTAGTTACTACAGTTAACTTAAAGACCTAGGTCAAATTTTTTTTATAGCATAAAAATCAACCAAATTTCATGTTGTTTTACAAATATGATTTTTTAAAAGACTGTTGCTGTTCATGGCTAACCTACTTCTACTTTCATGTCATTCCTTCTGCTATTAAAGCTTCAGTGAAAAGCTCTCTCTCTTTTTTTAAAGATTTATTTGAGAGACAGAGCTCACTCTCACTCACTCATGCATGAGTAAGGGGAGGGGCAGAGGAGAGGGAGAGAATCTCAAGGAGACTCACTGCTGAGCTCAGAGCCCCATGTGGAGCTCCATCTCACACCCTGAGATCATGACCTGAGCCAAAATCAAGTGTCAGAGGCTTAAGCAACTGAGCCACCCAGGCACCCCCAAAAGCTCTTTTTTTAATGTAAAACCAATGAGATTTAGTGTAGAGTCTAGATGTCAATATAGAAATACTGAGTTTTAGGGCTCACACTTACACTTGAGAATAGTGTCAGTGTCTTGTTTATACCAGAGAAGTTAAGCCAGTTCAGCTCTTAGGAAGTCCTACAAAGGGTTCCCACTTGCTCTCACTCCACTGGGCTCTAAGGGTGCAGTTTTTTCTTAAGGTCAAACTAATCCTTAGCAACTATAATTGTGTGTTCTTACCACCAATTTACTTAGCAAAATTAAGTACTTGTTAAATTCTAACCCTAAAAAATAGCAAATCAATCTCCTTCCCTAGTGAATGTTGTTTTAAATGTAATGATTGATTAGCATCCTTTTAATTTAATAAACTATAAATGGTATGTTTGCATGGCACTCACACTGATATCTCAAACTACTTACCATTCTTTCATTTAGGATAATGAAAAATCACTTAAGGCCATTTACATAGCTAGCATGTAAATTTAAACAAGCTATTCATCACTAAAACATTACATGCAATTATTAAAATGGCATTTCATTGTACAGGCTATGTTGCTTTATTGTGCTTCACAGATAGTGCTTTTTTTTTTTCCACAAATTGAAGGTTTGTGGCAACCCTGAGTGGAGCAAGTCTCTTGGTGCCATTTTTCCAATAGGGTCTGCCCACTTCATGTCTGTGTATCACATTTTGGTAGTCCCTGCAGTTATTCATTTGTTGTGGTGATCCAGGATCAGTGATCTTTGGTGTTACTACTGTAATTGTTTTGGGGTGTCACAAAACACACCCATGTAAGATGGCAAACTTAATCAAAACAGTTGTGTGTCTGGTTGCTCCACCCACTGGCCATTCCCCCCCTCTTTCCCTCTCTCCTCAGGTCTCCCTGTTCCCTGAGACACAACAATATTGAAATTTGGCCAATTAATAACCCTACAATGGCTTCTAAGTGTTCAAGTGAAAGGAAGAACCACATGTCTGTCACTTTAAATCAAAAGCTAGAAATGATTACATTTAGTGAGGAAGGCATGTCAAAAACTGAGGCCAAAAGCTAGTCCTCTTGCACCAGTTAGCCAAATTGAGCATGCAAAGGAAAAGTTCTTGAGGGAAATTAGAAGTGCTACTCAAGTGAACACACGAATGAATGATAAGACAGTGAACTAGCTTGATTGTTGATATGGAGAAAATATGAGCAGTCTGAATAGAAGATCAAACCAGCCACATCATTCACTTAAACCAAAGCCTCATCCAGAGCATGGCCCTAATTCTCTGCAATTCTATGAAGGCTGAGAAAGGTGAGGAAGCTACTAAAGAGAAGTCTGAAGCTAGCAGAGGTTGGTTCATGAGGTTTAAGGAAAGAAACCATTTCCATAAAAGACCAGTGCAAGGTGAAGCAGCAAATGCTGATGAAGAAGCTGCAACAAGTGATCCAGATCTAGCCAAGATCATTAGTGATGGGGGCTACACTAAACAACAGATCTTCAATGTAGATGAAACAGCCTTCTGTTGGAAGAAGACACCACACAGGATTTTAACAGCTAGAGAGAAGTCAATGCCTGGCTTCAAAGCTTCAAAGGGCAGGCTGACTCTCTTATTAGGGGCTAATGTAGCTGGCTGAGGCCAATGCTCATTAACTGTTCTGAAAATCCTAGGGCCCTTAAGGATTATGCTAAATCTACTCTGCCTGTGCTCTATAAATGTGACAACAAATCCTGTCTACAACATGGTTTACTGAATATTTTAAGCCTGCTATTGAGACCTGCTGTTCAGAAAAAAAGATTCTTTTCAAAATATTACTGCTCATTGACAATGCACCTGGTCATCCAAGAGCTCTGATGGAGATGGACAAGATTAAAGTTTTCTTGCTAACACAACATCCATTCTGCAGTCCACAGATTAAGAAGTAATTTTGACTTTCAAGTCTTATTAAGAAATACCTTTCATAAGGCTATAGCTGCCATAGATAGTGATTCCTCTGATGGATTTTGGCAAAGTAAACTGAAAACTGAGTTATGGAAAGAAAAGTTTCCTTCTGGAAAGGATTCACCATTCTAGATGCCATTAAGAATATCTATGGTTCATGGGAAGAGGTCAAATATCAACATTAATAGGAATTTGGTAGTTGATTCCAGCCCTCATGGATGACTGCGAGGGATTCAAGACTTCAGTGGAGGAAGTCACTGCAGACGTGGTGGAAGCAGCAAGAGAACTAGAATGAGAAGAAGAGCCTAAAGATGTGAGTGAATTGCTGCAATCTCATGATAAAACTTGAACAGATGAGGAGTTGCTTCTTACAGATAAGCAAAGAAAGTGGTTTCTTGAGATGGAATCTACTTGTGGTGAAGATTCTATTAAGATTGTTGAAATGACGGGCGCCTGGGTGGCTCAGTTGGTTAAGCAACTGCCTTCGGCTCAGGTCATGATCCCGGAGTCCCTGGATCGAGTCCTGCTTCAGGCTCCCTGCTCAGCAGGGAGTCTGCTTCTCCCTCTGACTCTCCCCTCTCTCATGTGCTCTCTCATTCTCTCTGTCTCAAATAAATCAATAAAATCTTAAAAAAAAAAGATTGTTGAAATGACAACAAAGGATTTAGAATATTACATAACCTTAGCAGGACGACTCCAATTTTGAAAGAAGTTCTGTAAGTAAAATGCTATCAAACAACATCACATGCTACAGAGAAATAGTTTGTGAAAGAAAGAGTAAATAATGTGGCAAACTTCACTGTTGTCTGACTTTAAGAAGTTGCCACAGCCACTACCACCTCCAGCAACCACCACCCTGATCAGTCAGTAGCCATCAACCACCACGCAAGACCCTCCCCAAGCAAAAAGATTATGACTTGCTAAAAGTTAAAATGGTCAGCAGTTTTTAGCAATAATTTTTTAATTAAGGTATGTACATTGCCTTTTTAGACATATTTCTATTGTATGCTTAATATACTTAATATACCTAATATACTTAAAAGACCATAACACAGTGTACATGTAACTTTTATATGCACTAGGAAACCAAAAAATTCATTTGACTTACTTTATTGCAATACTAGCTTTATTGCAGATGTCTGTAACCAAACCCCCAGTATCTCCGAGGTATGCCTGTACTCAAAAATAGTTGTTCTACTGTGAATTTTAAGTAGGAAGTGAGTTAAATATATTCCCCATGTAATTTCTCCTCAAAAGCCCTAACAAACTGTTATTTGCAGAAGAATTTCAACAAATAATGATTATTTACCCTACAATTAAAACTAGAATGACTGCTTGACATTTAGAATTCAAAATGGAAAGTTCTTTGTATCCACCCTGTCTACCTTTGGGATTGCATTTTTCTAACTATTTGCCTGTGAGGGACTCAGCTCGTTTTCCGACTTTGGGTCACAGAGCCTTGGAAAACTATTGTATAATTTGATAAATTACCCTTTTACTAAAAAGAGTTTGCCTAAGGACCTCCCTCTATTTGCCTTTGATTATATTTGCCTCTTGGGTGGGGAAGAGGAAGAGGAATAATGGCTGGAAGGGATGGGAACAGTGAAGATATGCTGGGAAGGGAGATATATAAGGTCAAGGTGAAAGCATTCATCTCCTATGCCTTCTAAGGCAGTGCTACTCTTGAGCTGGCTGAGAGGGACAAATTGTCCCAGAGGTAGTACACACCACCTGGAACTGACAAAAGGGATTAAGAATAATGATGGGTGGCTATTGGCTCTCAGACCGTCATCTGTGTATTTTATACAACCGGATGCTTTCTTGGATTGACCAGATTAATTCCAGGCCCAAAGAGCAAAAGAATCATAGAACAGAGCCATAGGATGTGAGAAGTGAAATGAACTGTGGATATTACTGCCCTGCTATGTAGAAGACCAAATATTTCCCATGACTTGCCCAGATAACACACAGGGCAAGTGGCTGAGCTGGGAATCCAAGTTCCAGGCCCCTTAGTCCATTTCCTCATATGCTACACAATATTCATAAGGTGGTCCCTATCTTTAGACCCTGTCTTCCTTCTGCAATCATGCCTAAAGTGACAGGGCCAATGGGGAGGTGAAAATGAGACTTGCTTTGCTCCCTGGCTCAAGCCTTCTGAGAAAGGTTGTTTTGGACTTTGAAACACTGTCCTCTCCTTCTCCAAATATCCTACTTCCTTTCCTTTTTTACTGTGCCTCATCTGGGCAACCAAGGGTATGGAGCAGAAAAATCTTGGAGTCCATGAAAAGATGACATAGGAATCACTGTCACTAAGAAGCCTCAGAATCCATCACTGAAACATGCTATAAAGACTCTGATAATAAAATAACTTAATAAATCCAGGGGCATTTCATCCAAAAATTCCTCCACTCAGGAGGTTACCCTGAGTAACATTCTCACACCATCACTATGATAGGTCTTTATAAATGGGGCACTGCTGGGGCGCCTGGGTGGCTCAGTGGGTTAAGCGTCCAACTCTTAACTTCAGCTCAGGTCATGATCTCAGGGATGTGTGATTGAGCCCCACATCCAGCTCCTCCATTGGCGTGGAGCCCGCTTAAGATTCTCCCTCTCTAGAGGCACCTGGGTGGCCCCGTCGGTTGAGCATCCCACTTTTGGTTTCAGCTCAGGTTGTGATCTCGAAGTCATGGGATTGAGCCTTGCAAGGGGCTCTGCACTTAGTGCTGAGTCTGCTCCGGATTCTCTCTCTCTCTGCCTCCCTCCCCTTCTCCCCACCTTGCTTGCTCTCTCTCTCTAAAATAAATGAACAAATAAAATCTTAAAAAAGAGATTATCCTTCCCCCTCTCCCACTCCTTCCTCCTCTCTTAAAAAATAAATAAATGGGGACACTTCAGGAGCCCCCCTCCCTTTTTTTCTCACAATTCCCACTGCAGACTGTTTTCTTATTGAGACCTGCAACTGGCCTTACTATCAATAGGTCTGCCCATATTTACCAGTTTGCAAATCCTATGAAATTTGTCTTTTCTTATTAATAAACATGAATGGTAATCAGTCATATTAAAAATGAGATCATCTTAAAAAATGAGATTTTGTAATATCAATGTTCCAGTGACCACTCTACCTGGGTCATCTATAGTACTCCTCTCCCCTTATGGGATTTTTAGCAATAACTTTTATCTACGGAGTGTTTCCTCTGTGCCAGCATGATTTAAAGTATTTTTCATGCAAGACTCATTTATATCTTGCAATAATTGCATGGGGTAGGTTCTGATATCATCTCATTTTACAGATGAGGAAACTGACTTACAGAGGTTAAGTACAATCATTTGTCAAGTGCCACACCTAGTAACTAATAGAGCCAGGATCTGAACAGGGGCAGCGCTGTTCCATGCCTGTTTCCTATTAACCATATTACACTACCTCTCTAGAGGTCAGCTAGTCTGCAATAGCTGTGTGTGTGTGTGTGTGTGTGTGTGTGTGTGTGTGTGTGTGTAATATGATATAGTTGAAAAGAGCAGATTTTAAAGTCAACACAAGACTGAGCTTAATCCCAGCTCCTCCTCTATATGTTATTTGCTTTAAACAAGTTCTAAGTGACAGTTTTCTCACCTATAAAATGAGAACTGAAATGACTACCTCACTGAGTTAAGGAATTACCTAGGAAACGTATGGAAAGAGTCTAGGTGTGCATGACTCCTAGCAGGTGCCCAACATAAGTTAGCACCTTCTCTTCCCTCTGGTTCTGACCCAATTATTTAATCTGACTGATGTAGTCAGTCCTTCTCATTAATGTAAACCTTAAGACAAGAAGGGTTGGGGGGACGAAGCAAGATGGCAGAGAAGTAGGAGACCTGGGTTTTGTCTGGTCCCAGGAATTCAGCTGGATAGGGATCAAACCATTCTGCACACCTACGAACTCAACAGGAGTTCTTAGAAAAGAATAGCAACAACTCTCTGAACAGAAAAGCGGCCACTTTCTGGAAGGTAGGACGTGCAGAGAAGTGAATCCGAGGCGATATTTGGGAGGATAGACAGCGGGGGAGGGAGCCTCTGTCGGCCGCTACTGGCAAGTGATAGAGCCAAAATCGGAACTTTAGAAGTCAGCTCCGCTGAGGGATGTCTCTTCAGTGGCTAAGCGGGGGGTGGAACCCTCCTGGGACAGTGTGGTCTCAGGACCTTCAGGGTCACAGGAAGACTGGGGATGCCTGAGTGCAGCAGAGCTCCCAGGTATCGGAGCGGGGAAGCTGGCTGCAGAGACGGATCCGAGGCGCGGGGCTCTCAGCTTGGGGTTGCCATAAACTGTGATTGGTGACAGTCGGGCCACTGCTCCTCCAGGAGGGACCCAACAAGCGGCAGATCCGGGGAGACTCCCCTTCCTCCCCCGGGAGGAGCGGCGCGGGAGCGCACCGCAGGGATCTGCTGGGTTTGGAGACTCCACACGGGGTCAGGTGCCAGAGATAGAAACGCTCGGTCACAGGCCTGGTGAGCACAGAGTGGGGCTGGAGACCGGGGGAGATGGGAGTGACTGCTTTTCTCTGGGGACACACTGAGGAGTGGGGCCCCGAGTTCTCGGCTCCTCCTGGGCGGAGATTGGGAGGCCGCTATTTTGACTCTCCACCTCTGAAGCTGTACGGAAAGCTTGCAGGGAACGAAAGCCCCTGAGAGCAAACCTGAGCAGATTACTTAGCCCAGACCCAGCAAGGACGGGGCAATTCTGCCTCCGGCAAAGACATTTAGGAACCACGGCCACAGGCCCCTCCCCCAGAAGATCAGCAAGAACAGCCAGCCAAGACCAAGTTTACCGATCAATGAGAACGGCAGAACTCCAGCGCTAGGGGAATATTGCACATAGAATCCATGGCTTTTTTACCACGATTCTTTAGTCTTTCAAAGTTAATTTTTTTTAACCGTCTTTTTTTTTAATTTTTCTTTTTCCCTTTTTCAACCAACATCTTATCAATCTTTTTTTAAAAAAAATTTTATTTTTCATTTTTAGAGTCATATTCTATCCCTTCATAGTAGTTACCCTTATTTTTGGCATATATATATATATATATATATATATATATATATATATATATATATACATATATATATATAAGTTGTTCTCTCTTTAAAATTTTGAGATACAGTTTCTTCTAACAGATCAAAATATACCCTAAATCTCTAGTGTATGGCTTTGTTCTAGTCTCCTGCCTGATCACATTCTCTCCCTTTTTTTTTCTTTTTTCTCTTTTTTTAAATCCTCTTCTTTCTTTTTTCAAACAACTTCTTATCTTATCAATTCCTTTTATAAAATTTTTTATAATTTTTATCCTTACAGTCATATTCCATCCCTTCATCGTACCAACCCTTATTTTTGTACATATATAACTTTTTCTTCCTTTAAAATTTTGGGAGGCACTTTCTTCTAACAGACCAAAATACACTCCAAATCTACTGTGTGTCACTGATCTATGCACCAGCCTGATCATATTTGATCACATTCTGTTTTTTTTTTTGTTGTTTTGTTCTGTTTTTGTTTGTATCTTTTTCTTTTTCTTTTTCTTTTTCTTTCTTTCCCTTTCTTTTCACCTGGCTTCAGGTCTTTTCTGATTTGTTTAGAGTATATTTTCTGGGGACGTTGTTACCCTGTTAGCATTTTGTTCTCTTATTCATCTATTCTCTGGACAAAATGACAAGACAGAAAAAAATCACCTCAACAAAAAGAACAAGAAGTAGTACCGACTACCAGGGACTTACTCAATACAGACATTAGTACGATGTTGGACATAGAGTTCAGAATCATGATTTTAAAGATACTGCCTGGGTTGAAAAAAGCATGGAAGTTATTAGAGAAACCCTTTCTGGAGAAATAAAAGAACTAAAATCTAACCAAGTCGAAATCAAAAAGGCTATTAATGAGGTGCAATAAAAAATGGGGGCGCTAACTGCTAGGATAAAGGAGGCAGAAGAGAGAATCAGTGATATAGAAGACCAAATGATGAAAAATAAAGAAGCTGAGAAAAAGATAAACAACTACTGGATCACGAGGGCAGAATTTGAGAGAGAAGCGATACCATAAGATGAAATAACATTGGAATAATTGGGATCCCAGAAGAAGAAGAAGAAAGAGAGAGAGGGGCAGAAGGTATATTAGAGCAAATTATAGCACAGAACTTCCCTAATCTGGGGAAGGAAACAGGCATCAAAATCCAGGAGGCACAGAGAACACCTCTCAAAATCAATAAAAATAGGTCAACACCCCGACATCTAATAGTAAAACTTAAGAGTCTCAGAGACAAAGAGAAAATCCTGAAAGCAGCTTGGGAGAAGAGATATATAACCTACAATGGTAGAAACATTAGATTGGCAACAGACCTATCCACAGAGACCTGGCAGGCCAGAAAGGACTGGCATGATATATTCAGAGCACTAAATGAGAAAAATATGCAGCCAAGAATACTATATCCAGCTAGGCTGTCATTGAAAATTGAAGGAGAGATAAAAAGCTTCCAGGACAAACAAAAACTAAAGGAATTTGCAAACACAAAACCAGCCCTACAAGAAGTATTGAAAGGGGTCCTCTAAGCAAAGAGAGAGCCTAAAAGCCACATAGACCAGAAAGGAACACAGACAATATGCAGTAACAGTCACCTTACAGGCAATACAATGGCACTAAATGCATATCTTTCAATAATTACCCTGAATGTAAATGGGCTAAATGCCCCAATCAAAAGACACAGGCTATCAGATTGGATTAAAAAACAAGACCCATCAATATGCTGTCTGCAAGAGACTCATTTTAGACCCAAAGACACCCCCAGATTGAAAGTGAGGGGGTGGAAAACCATTTACCATGCTAATGGACACCAAAAGAAAGCTGGGGTGGCAATCCTTATATCAGACAAATTAGATTTTAAACCAAAGACTGTAATAAGAGATGAGGAAGGACACTATATCCTACTTGAAGGGTCTATTTAGGCAGTCCTAAGAGGAAAGTATATAGCAATACAAGCCTTTCTCAAGAAACAAGAAAGTTCTCAAATACACAATCTAACCCTACCCCGAAAGGAGCCGGAGAAAGAACAGCAAATAAAGCCTAAACCCAGCAGGAGAAGAGATATAATAAAGATCAGAGCAGAAATCAATGAACTAGAAACCAAAAGAACAGTAGAACAGATCAACGAAACTAGGAACTGGTTCTTGGAAAGAATTAACAAGACTGATAAACCCCTGGCCAGACTTATCAAAAAGAAAAGAGAAAGGACCCAAATCCACAAAATCATGAATGAAAGAGGAGAGATCACAACCAACACCAAAGACATACAAACAATTATAAGAACATATTATGAGCAACTCTATGCCAGCAAATTAGATAACCTGGAAGAAATGGATGAATTCCTAGAGATGTATCAACTACCAAAACTGAACCAGGAAGAAATAGAAAACCTGAACAGACCTATAACCACTAAGGAAATTGAAGCAGTCATCAAAAATCTCCCAACAAACAAAAGCCCGGGGCCAGATGGCTTCCCAGGGGAGTTCTACCAAACATTTAAGGAAGAATTAATACCTATTCTTCTGAAACTGTTCCAAAAAATAGAAATGGAAGGAAAACTTCCAAACTTGTTTTATGAGGCCACCATTACCTTGATCCCCAAACCAGACAAAGACCCCATTAAAAAGAATTACAGACCAGGGGGTGGGGGGATGGGTTAGCCTGGTGATGGGTATTAAAGAGGGCACGTTCTGCGTGGAGCACTGGGTATTACGCACAAACAATGAATCATGGAACACTACATTAAAAACTAATGATGTATTGTATGGTGATTAACATAACAATAAAAAATTTAAAAAGAATTACAGACCAATATCCTTGATGAACATGGATGCAAAAATTCTCACCAAAATACTAGCCAATAGGATCCAACAGTACATTAAAAGGATTACTCACCACGACCAAGTGGGATTTATCCCTGGGTTGCAAGGTTGGCTCAACATCTGCAAAT
This sequence comes from Zalophus californianus, assembly GCF_009762305.2. Lineage (NCBI taxonomy): Eukaryota > Metazoa > Chordata > Mammalia > Carnivora > Otariidae > Zalophus > Zalophus californianus. Next base: position 111,494,148 of record NC_045603.1, on the reverse strand, counting down.
CAATCAACATGATACAATTCATTAACAAAAGAAAGAACAAGAATCATATGATCCTCTCAATAGATACGGAAAAAGCATTTGACAAAGTACAGCATCCTTTCTTGATCAAAACTCTTCAGAGTATGGGAATAGAGGGTACATACCTCAATATCACAAAAGCCATCTATGAAAAACCCACATCGAATATCATTCTCAATGGGGAAAAACTGAGAGCTTTCCCCCTAAGGTCAGGAACATGGCAGGGATGTCCACTATCACCACTGCTATTCAACATAGTATTAGAAGTCCTAGCCACAGCAATCAGACAACAAAGAGAAATAAAAGGCATCCAAATCGGCAAAGAGGAAATCAAACTCTCACTGTTTGCAGATCATATGATACTCTATGTGGAAAACCCAAAAGACTCCACCCCAAAACTGCTAGAACTCATACAGGAATTCAGTAAAGTGGCAGGATATAAAATCAATGCACAGAAATCAGTGGCATTCCTATACACCAACAACAAGACAGAAGAAAGAGAAATGAAGGAGTCAATCCCATTTACAATTGCACCCAAAACCATAAGATACCTAGGAATAAATCTAACCAAAGAGGCAAAGAACTGGTACTCAGAAAACTATAAAATACTCATGAAAGAAATGAGGAAGACACAAAAAATGGAAAAACGTTCCATGCTCATGGATTGGAAAAACAAATATTGTGAAGATGTCATTGCTACCTAGAGCAATCTACACATTCAATGCAATCCCCAACAAAATACCATCCACTTTTTTCAAAGAAATGGAACAAATAATCCTAAAATTTGTATGGAACCAGAAAAGACCCCGAATAGCCAAAGGAATGTTGAAAAAGAAAAGCAAAGCTGGCAGCATCACAATTCCGGACTTCCAGCTCTATTACAAAGCTGTCATCATCAAGACAGTAGGGTACTGGCACAAAAACAGACACATACATCAATGGAACAGAATAGAGAGCCCAGAAATGGACCCTCAACTCTATGGTCAACTAATCTTTGACAACGCAGGAAAGAATGTCCAGTGGAAAAAAGACAGTCTCTTCAACAAACGGTTTTTGGAAAATTGGACAGCCACATGCAGAAGAATGAAACTGGACCATTTCCTTATACCACACACAAAAATAGACTCAAAATGGTTGAAAGACCTAAATGTGAGACAGGAGTCCATCAAAATCCTAAAGGAGAACACAGGCAGCAACCTCTTCAACCTCAGCCGCAGCAACTTCTTCCTAGAAACATCACCAAAGGCAAGGGAAGCAAGGGGAAAAATGAACGATTGGGACTTCATCAAGATAAAAAGCTTTTGCACAGCAAAAGAAACAGTCAACAAAACCAAAAGACAACCGACAGAATGGGAGAAGATATTTGCAAATGACATATCAGATAAAGGGCTAGTATCCAAAATCTATAAAGAACTTATCAAACTCAACACCCAAAGAACAAATAATCTAATCAAGAAATGGGCAGAAGACATGAACAGACATTTTTCCAAAGAAGACATCCAAATGGCCAACAGACACATGAAAAAGTGCTCAACATGCTCAGCATCAGGGAAATCCAAATCAAAACCTCAATGAGATACCACCTCACACCAGTCAGAATGGCTAAAATGAACAAGTCAGGAAACGACAGATGCTGGCGGGGATGTGGAGAAAGAGGAACCCTCCTACACTGTTGGTGGGAATGCAAGCTGGTGCAGTCACTCTGGAAAACAGTATGGAGGTTCCTCAAAAAGTTGAAAATAGAGCTACCATACAATCCAGCAATTGCACTACTGGGTATTTACCCCAACGATACAAACGTAGGGATCCAAAGGTGCACCCCGATGTTTATAGCAGCAATGTCCACAATAGCCAAACTGTGGAAAAAGCCAAGATGTCCATCGACAGATGAATGGATAAAGAAGATGTGGTATACACACACACACACACACACACACACACACACACACACACACACACACACACACACACAATGGAATATTATGCAGCCATCAAAAGGAATGAGATCTTCCCATTTGCAATGACGTGGATGGAACTGGAGGGTGTTGTGCTGAGCAAAATAAGTCAATCAGAGAAAGACATGCATCATATGACCTCACTGATATGAGGAATTCTTAATCCCAGGAAACAAACTGAGGGTTGCTGGAGTGGTGGGGGGTGGAAGGGATGGGGTGGCTGGGTGATAGACATTGGGAAGGGTATGTGCTATGGTGAGCACTGTGAATTGTGCAAGACTGTTGAATCACGGATCTGTACCTCTGAAACAAATAATGGAATATATTTTAAGAAAAAAAAAAAGAAGAAGATAGCAGGAGGGGAAGAATGAACAGGGGGAAATTGGAGGGGGAGACGAACCACGAGAGACGATGGACTCTGAAAAACAAACTGAGGGTTCTAGAGAGGAGGGGGGTGGGGGCATGGTTTAGCCTGGTGATGGGTATTAAATAGGGCATGTTCTGCATGGAGCACTGGGTGTTATGCACAAACAATGAATCATGGAACACTACATCAAAAACTAATGATGTAATGTATGGTGATTAACATAACAATAAAAAATTTTAAAAAAAAAGACAAGAAAGGTTAGATCACATTATGGATATTATATAAAGTAGTTCCTTTCAGCCTGATTCTTTGGCTTCCAGACTCTTAGATGTTTCATTACTGTCAGAAGCATGAAAGCAGTGCTTGGGAACTGGATTTTCAATGAGAAAAAGATGAGGTAGGAAAGGACACAGATTGACCAGTATGTAAAATTTTGGTGCATATTTTTGCTTCTTGTATTTCTCTAGTCTCAATATCTTAAGCTGTTTGCCCTGGGCATCTTCCTCTCTAGCGCATATGCTCAGGATCACAAGAATAACACAGCCTGTTACCCCCTTCAGTGTTTGTTGTTTTTTGCATTTGTTAAAAATGTTAAGAGGTTTCGACTGATAAGAAAGGCAATGATCCTTTTCAACCCAAGCTAATTTATATTATTTCTAGTTCAAAAGTTGTCTAATGTAAAGGAAATGTCCAAAATTATCCAGGTTTATCAAAAAGAGCACATTTTCCAGTTCCAAAATGAGAAGTGAAACCTATTGTAGCCAGCTGGGTGGAGCCTCCCACACTCCACGGCATAGGACAGAAGAGGCTGTGACAGGGTGAAGGCTGAGGATCTGGAAGGTGTTCAGCTCTCCAGCTCTTGGCCACAATGTGGGGATATGTCAGGAGAGCTTCAAGAGACTGAACTTTGTGTGACTGAGTGGGGAAGTGTATTTATTGCCTGTGTAATCACCAATGGAAACTTTACTTTGGGAAAGTGTCATAGGGAATATGGATGGTCAACCTGTTTACTTCTTCTAGAGAGGACACTATGTCTCACTTGTCTTAACACGTGCTACATGTATCAGTTAGCAATGCTCTTAGTGCACTACTAACTGAAAATCATCACAGTTTTAATTGAGACAAATCCTAACCTTTCCATGATGTCACAGAATTGCACAGATGGAAAATGCATCATCCCAGTCCCTGCCTCCCTCCACACAGTGAGTATTTAATGTATTTGGGGCAGAGTATTGTCAGTGTCCTTCTCGAGTGTCTTCAAGCAAATACTCTCTACTGTTTGGTGACCCAACATTGGTCTGGCACACTATTATGTCTTAGAATGGGTGAGTGAATTGTATCCATAAGTAGGAAAAGAGGATATAGAAGGAAAGATGAGAACACCTTCACTGAAGTAGCAGAATATAAAGAGCATGGATTTTAAAGCCACAGAAGGTGGTTCCAGCTCTGTCACTTGCTAGCTATGTCACATTGTACAAATAATTTAACCTCTGAGCCTCAATTTCTTCATCTGTAAAATGGGGATAATACATAAATTGGGTCATAAATAGTGCTAAAAATAGGTATCTACCATTACTGAGTGCTTACTATGTATAGCGTTTGGTCCCAGCACTTTATGTATTCATTTAGTATTCAAAACAACTCTAAGGAATAGATTTTATTGCAATCTTGACTTTACAATGAGGAACTGAGGCACAATAATTAACATAGGAGTAGCCATTACTATGAATAATCATGGTGGCATTGGGATTTAAAAGCATGAACATCTAATAATAAAAGCAAGTAAAACCAACAGGAATTTCTTCATTTAAAAAATATCATAAACGCAAGATATATATAGGGAAAAAACTGAGTAGGGGTAAGATAAATTACTCTAGATTTACACTTGATTTCCTCCCCCTTTATCTCTTTCTCCAAAATGATAGGTCATCATGAAAACCATTTGCTATAAATGAGCCTTATGGTCTAAACAGCTCTGTTAAAAGTGATGAGAAAGTGAAATTATTTGCAAGAGAAAATGGATGCGGGAAAGTATAAACAAAATAATTTTCCAAAACAGTCCCAAACTGAAAGGTAAGAGTTTCCAAATTGAAAGGGGCTAGCACAATGAACAAGAAAACACCAACACCAAGTCACATCATCATGGAAATTTAAGAACATCAGAAGGAAGAGAAGACCCTAAAATCTTCCCAAAAGGACAAATAAGCAAACCAACTGCTTGCAAAGGGTCAGGTGTCAAATCTGACATCAGATTTGGGGAGGCATCAAACTCCCCAACAACAGAAGAAACGAGACAACAATGGTGAAATTTCTTTAAAGTTTGAGGCAAAATTATTTCCAACCTAAAACATTACACCCAAATTACCAATTTTTTTCAGATATCTTATGAAATTCAAAGGCTCAAGAATTTTACCTCCTCTGTATATTCTTTTTCAGGAAACTACTAGGGAATCTGCTCCACAAAAAAGAGGAAGTAAATGAAGAAAAAGGAAAACTTGAGATAAAGGAAATAGAGGATATAGGAGACTAAGGAAATCCCCAGGAGTTAGTGAAAGAATGTTCCAGAATGACAGCTGTGCAACAGCCCTGAACAGCAAGGCTACATTTCAGCAAGAAGATTGAAAGCAATTGGAGAGAAATCTCCAGAGAGGGGGAAAATGGACTTGATTGATTTGCTGTAAGTTATCTTTTAGTTGTTTGGCAGGTATGTTACAGCATTAGAGAAAAATATATAGTGATAGATACACAGAAACTAAGCAAATAAGAATACAAGCAAGGTAATTATTAATTCTAGGAAGAATAAAAAGTGCTACAAAAAAGGAAACAAAGTATATGACCTGAATGAAAAGACTTATGTAGTCCTGTTCATGTAAACAATAACTGCTGATTTAGACAAAAATTGAAATTTCACTCTATAGGGAAGATGGGAGAGGAGGTGTGGAGAAGGTGGAGCATTATAACTATAGTCCCACCTACCAAAATATCCAGTTGACATTGTCTAGCATTCATAAACCAAGAAACTGGATTCAAGTATATTACTTCCAATGTTGAAAAGCAGATAAAAGAATTCAATTTGGCTGCCTCTGTGTCATCAGTTTGGGAAGTAAAGAGGGATAGTAGGGGAGTGTTGTTTTTCACAAGACTTTAGGGTTTTTTTTTTTATTGAGATGTAATTGATATATAACATTATATTAGTTCCAGGTGTATGGACTTCAGGTTTTTTAATTTCAAAATATGTAAATATGCTCATGTACTATCTTACAGATGAAAAAAATAATACATTTAGAAAGGACTAATCTTGAGTTGGTAGCCTTCATCAGAGATGCTATATTAACTTTAAGAAGCTGCTTTTAGAACCATATTAAATGATTCCAATCTGATGGCTAAAGATTATAATTTTGCTCTTGTAAAAAAAATCCTGAATTTAGGAAGTTAATTTTAGTGCCTCAAACTGATGGAAAAGAAGCAGAAAAATTAAGGATGAGAGATATTCAATAAGAGAAGGAGAAATAAAGAGGGGAAAATGAGAGAGGAGAAAATAAGTTAGAAAAAACTTGAAAAGTAAGTAACATTGAAAGCCAAGGAACTGTGGAAACGTTTATGTACTTAGTAGAAAGCGGGAAAGAAGACAGACTCACAGAGACCTGTGCTGGTCATCCACAGGCACAAACAGAAAGCAATGTGAAGGAAAAGATTTAATGAGGGCAAAAAAAGCATTTTTAAATTTATTGGTAACTTGATTTCAAACTAATTCCTATAAAGGTTTATTTTTTTCCTTTTGAGCCTAAGAAAGGAGACTCATGAAATTATATGAATATTAATAATCCATATATGAATGGATTATTGAATATATATGAATTATATATTTGAATTATAATTAAGGAGAATAAAACCAACACATTCTGAGAGGGAAAAAGAACATTTCTAAAGAGGCCGAAAGCTCTTCCCCAGTGTGTAGGAGATTCCCATGCTGGAGAGCAATCTTCTCTGGAAGAGAGGAGGATGTAGGGCAAATGAAGATATGGGAAAAAGATCTTGGAAGTGTAGGGGTTTTTTTCTTCCCTAACTGGAAACAGGTTTAACTCTGAATTAATACTCCTTTCCTTCTATACTTAAATAACTATTTGTGCTACATAAATTTCCAAATGTTCAGAGTTTCTAGGTAAAGTGGTATTTAAAGCCTCATTTCCATGCATCCAATGCATTGTGAAATTGGAAAGCCTAACACTGTGCACTGTGGAAACTATAGGTCACAGGTAGATCATTCTAAAGCCAAAGTTGCCATTTTGATGCCACCATTATTTATGGTACCTGAAGTTTGAAGCCCTTGAAAGGGCTTTTTTCCACACAATTGAAATTGTGTGGAAAAAAGGAAGAAAAAATGCATTATCCTTTCTATAAGGGAAATGTAGATAAGACCTGCTTACTTTACAATAATTTACACAGCAATTTATTTTTTAATCATTTCTAATTATAGTCACAAGAATTCTAGGAATAAAAGTAGCCCTGGTCTGCAGTATGCTTTTTCCCCTTAAGTTCTGGGCCTGTCTTCTGAAGAGGAGGAGCAAGGCAAGTCTTTCTTAGAGATCCTACTAGCTTCCTATACCCAACTTTGTCTCATCATTGCTCTTTGCCCGCTGTCCAGCTGCTTCATAAGTTGTCCCTAAGCAACACCCTTCTGGAGACTAATTACTGCAAAAGGTACCACATAAATTAATTGATTTTAGTTGAATATGACTGAAAATAAACATGAATATAGGAAGTATATAAAATTGTTTTTCCTTTAGATAAAAACCATATGATCATTTCAACAGATGCAGAAAAAGCATTTGACAAAGTACAACATCCATTCATGATTAAAAACCCTCAAAAAAGTAGGTTTAAGAGGGAACATACCTCAACATAATAAAGTCCACATAGGCAAAACCCATAGCTAACATCATCCTCAATGGAGGAAAACTGAGAGTTTTCCCCTAAGGTCAAGAACAAACAAGGATGTCTACTCTCATCACTTTTATTCAACAGAGTACTGAAGTCCTAGCCACAGAAATGAGACAACAAAAAGAAATAAAAGGCATCCAAATCAGTAAGGAAGAAGTAAAATTTTCACTGTTTGCAGATGACATGATACTCTACATAGAAAAACTAAAAGACTCCACTAAAAAACTGCTAGAACTGATAAATGAATTCTGTAAAGTTGCAAGATACAAAGTCAATATACAGAAATCTGTTGCATTTCTATATGCCAATAATGAAGCAGCAGAAAGAGAATTTAAGAAAACAATCCCATTTTACAACTGCACCAAAAATAATAAGATAACTAGGAACACACCTAACCAAAGAGGCAAAAGACTCATACTCTGAAAACTATAAAACACCGATGAAGGAAATTAAAGATGACACAAAGAAATGGAAAAGTATTGCATGCTCAGGGATTGGAAGAACAAATATTGTTAAAATGTCTATACAACCCAGTGCAATCCCTATCAAAATACCAACAGCCTTTTTCACAAAACTAGAACAAGCAATCCTAAAATTTGTATGAAACCACAAAAGACCTCAAATAGCCACAGCAATCTTGAAAAAGGAAAGCAAAGTTGGAGACATCACAATGCTAGACTTCAAGTTATAATACAAAGCTGCAGTAATCAAAACAGTATGGTACTGGCACAAAATAAAAATGTAGATCAATGGAATAGAATAGAGAACCCAGAAATAAACCTACAAATATATGGTCAATTAATCTTTGACAAAGCAGAAAAGAATATCCAATGGGTGAAAGGCAGTCTCTTTAATAAATGGTATGGGAAAAACTGGATAGCAATAAGAAAAAGAAAGAAACTGGACCACTTTCTTACACAATACACAAAAATAAACCCCAAATGGATTAAAGACCAAAATGTGAGACCTGAAACCATTAAGATCCTAGAAGAGGACACAAGCAATAACTTCTTTGACATCGACCATAGCTACTTTTTTCTAGATATGTCTTCTGAGGCAAGGGAAACAAAAGCAAAAATAAACTATTGGGACTACATCAAAATAAAAAGCTTCTGCACAGTGAAGGAAACAATCAACAAAACTAACGGGCAACCTATGGAATGGGAGAAGTTATTTGCAAATGAAAAATCTGATAAAGGATTAGTATCCAAAATATAAAAAGAACTTATCAAACTCAACACCTAAAAAACAAATAATACAATTTAAAAATGGGCAAAAGACATAATTACACATTTTTCTGAAGAAGACATATAGAAGATGGCCAACAGACACATGAAAAGATGCTCATCATCACTTACTATCAGGGAAATGCAAATCAAAACTACAATGAGATATCACCTCACCCCTGTCAGGATGGCTAAAATCAACAACACAAGAAACAACAGGTGTTGGTGAGATGTGTAGAAATAGGAACCCTCTTGCACTGTTGTTGGGAATGCAAACTGGTGCAGTCACTCTAGAAAACAGTATGGAGGTTCCTCAGAAATTTAAGAACAGAATTATCCTATAATCCAACAATTGCACTTTATATATGGAATATTACTCAGCCATAAAAAATGAAATCTTGCCGCCATTTGCAACAAGGATGGAGCTAAGATGTATTATACTAAGCAAAACAAGTCAGAGAAAGACAAATACTATATGATTTCACTCATATGTGGAATTTAAAAACAACAGATGAACATAGGGGGGAAAAGAGAGAGGTAAACCATAAAATAGACTCCTAACTATAACTATAGAGAATAAACTGAGGGTTGCTGGAGGGGAGGTGGGTGGGGAATGGGTTAAATTGGTGATGGGTATTAAGGAGGGTGCTTGTGATGAGCACTGGGTGTTATTTGTAAGTGATGAATCACTAAATTCTACTCCTGAAACTAATATTACACTATATGTTAACCAACTGGAACTTAAATAAAAACTTGAAACTACAAAAAAAGAGAAGTGGTATATATATGTGTGTGTGTGTGTGTGTGTGTGTGTGTGTGTGTGTGTACATACACACATAAAATAGAATATAAAAAAGAATGAAATCTTGCCATTTGCAACATCTATGGAGCTAGAGAGTATAATGCTAAGCAAAATAAGTCAGTAGAGAAAGACAAGTACCAAATGATTTCACTTATATGTGGAATTTAAGAAACAAAACAAATAAGGAAAGAAAAAGAGAGAGAGAAAGACAAATCAAGAAACAGATTCTTTTTTTTTTTTTAAAGAAAGAATCTTAAGCAGCCTCCATGCCCACTGTAGAGCCTGACACACGGCTTGATCTCAGGACTCTGAGATCATGACTTAAGCCAAAATCAAGGGTTGGACGCTTAAGCGACTGAGGCACCCAGGCGCCCCAAGAAATAGATTCTTAATTATAGAGAACAAACTGATGGTTACCAGAGGGGACATAGGTGGAGAGATGGGTGAAATAGGTGATGGGGATTAAGGGGTGTACTTGCTGTGATAAGCACCAGGTGATGTATGAAAGTGTTGAATCACTATATTGTACACCTGAAACTAATAAAACATTGAATGTACAAGTATATGTACATACTCCATGGAATACTTTTCCACATTAGAAAATCTCTAAGTCAAAAAGCTTAGATTAAATTTTGTAAATCTAGTTTAGCATGTAATTTACATTGTTATGACTAAAACCCAAGCCATGTTCTTGCTGGGAATTGGTTCTTACTAAAATACTAGTGGTCCTTACATTCCTAGAGGATGTTCAGTCAATTTTATTTTTCCATCATGGAAGACTTCCTTAATAAAATGATAGAAAAAGTGAATTTATTCCACAAATATTTGTTAAGCACCATCTTCTGGGTGTTGGGGATTTAGTAGTAGGCCAAAACATACAGAAAGCCCTACATTAATGAAAACTACTTTGGAAAGAAAGAAAGCAGGGAAGGAAAGTCAATGTAAAAGTAGACTTCTTTTTACAGAAATGTGCTAGTTAGCTATATACAGATATTTGCTATGCAAAATATTCTTGGAGTTGGAAATCAGGTTGAAGATTGGTTAATTTATGCGGCTAAAATTCACTAAATTATAATGAAAGAAATTAAATTATTCAGTAACAACTGTAGTATATATTTAGTTATGGAGGAAACATATATAGTATTCAGATTTTACTTCCTATACCATGGAGAGCCTACACATAACGTATTATCTTATATCCCAATTCGTATATCATAACATGGTTCTACTTCAATGTGGCAAAATCTGTATTTCTGGAACTTTTTTTTTTAAGATTTTTATTTATTTATTTGACAGAGAGAGACACAGTGAGAGAGGGAACACAAGCAGGGCGAGTGGGAGATGGAAAGCAGGCTTCCCGCGGAGCAGGGAGCCCAATGTGGGGCTCGATCCGAGGACCCTGGAATCATGACCTGAGCCGAAGGCAGACGCTTAACAACTGAGCCACCCAGAAACATTTTTTTTTATATACTTTCAGTGCTAATGTCTGAGATTAATCAACTACTATCAGCATCAGGAAGTATCATATCTATTACACAAGAATTCTCCACTTATTCCCACATAGCAGCAGCTACACTAACAACAAAAAGGAAAACAGACCCCGAGTCATGACAATTATTCAGATTTTTAAAAGGGGGTAGAGAGGTGGAAAGGGATGAGCAAAGAACTGTGCAATAACCAGATGGCTTCTATACAGGATTCCTCCTTGATCTCCCCTTGCTAAGCAGATGACAACAAGAAGGGGAGTGAAGTGGTGGACAGTCAGGGAGTCAGGGTCAGCATGGGAGAGACTCTGGCACAGGGGCTTTGGGAATCAACGTTCCTTCTAAGTTCTTCATTAAAGGAGGAATAAGACAGCTAATAGAATAAGGTGAGGCTGTTCTTAATCAAGGCAGAGAACAGAGGGAATTCTACATGGCCCAGCACTTAAATAAAAGACCAGTGGGTGAAGCACCAGTTCTCAAACTTGACTGTGCATCGACATCTCCATGAGGGCTTGTTTCTGACACAGCAGGTCTGGGATGGGACCTGAGGATTTACATTTCCAAGTGATATTGATGCTGAGAGTCCAGGGATCACACTTTGACGACCATGTGGGTGAGATACATGCAGAAGATGCAGAAAAGGGAGGGCCATATGAGAGGCAAAATGCCAAAATGGCCCCCATTATTTTTGTGCTCCTCTCCTTGTGTACAGGTGGAATCTACACATGTGACAGAGTGTCACTCTGATGATTAAGTTAATACTAAGTTAATTATGAGTAATCAAAAGAGAGATTGTTTTGGGTAGGTTTTACCTAACTAGGTAAGCTTGTAAAGAAAAGTGAAGAGTCAGAGACACATGCTCCAACTGGCCCAGAAGAAAACAACATTTGTATTGTGAACTGCCTATGGGGGCCACATGTCCCCTATATTTAACTGGACAAATATTTATTAACTGACAGTATTTGTAAGACTCTAGTGGGCTCTGCTGTGAATTTTTTTTTTTTAAAAATCACAGTTCTGTTCCTCAAAGGGCTCAGTGTCTAATAAGAGGGATAATACTAGAACACAAACAATTTTTCTTCAAGGCAGATTATAAGAAAAGTCCTAAGAGAGACATAAGCAAAGTGTTAGAGCAGTTTAAAGGAAAAACAGGTCACATCTGGCTGGGAATAGAAATATTTACTAGAGAAAGCGGCATGGGAGAGAGTACTACAAAATAAGGAAGATTACCATAAACAGAGAAATTGGGAAAATAAGAGCAAAGAAGTTGGATAAAATGGGAGGATATATTCCAAGGAGATAGGCCAAATAAACAAAAGCTTAGAGGTATAAAAAACACAGGGCATATTTGCAGAATTGCGGGTGGTCTACTAGGGGCGCAGCATAAGTACCAGCAAGGAAGAGAGGAAGATGAGGTCAGAAAAGTAAGTTATAAAGGCTTCTAAATGTTAAAAAGGATCAGTAGTTGGAAGAATCAAAATGGGAATCAGGGATGGGGGCCATCTACAGAAGTCAGTGGGACTAGAATTAACTGGTTCAGTACTAACCTTAAATCCCTTCTTTTGTGCCAACAATTTCAAAATTGTTCCAGAGCATTATATTACCTTAATTTTAAATATAAATGTGTGTTTGGGGATATTAAGAGTAGAAGTGATATGAGGCACAGAATTCCATTATATTTAGAAAGATAACCTTCATGGCAAATTGGAAATCTCTCATATATTTCTCTAGCTGTTTATATGTACTACAAACAGCTTATCCTAACTTTCATTACTTACTCTTAATGCTAGCTGGGTATCTACATCCCAGTAGCTTATCCTTTGCCAATTTAGTCTTCATTTAGAGGGATTTTATCTCCTTGGCTTTTCCTTTCTAAGGACAGAAAGTTCTCATTCTGCTTTTCTGAACTGGTCATTAGAAATGTAGCTATCCCTATGAATCAGCAGAATTCCTTATCTTTCTGATATTGGTCAGATGTGTCCCTGTCCCCAATCCTAGGAGGTATCACATGGAAGAAAAGAGATAACACACTTTCCTTATGTTGATAACACCCCTTCCTGTAACACACAGAAATTTTCTTACCTTATTTTTAATTTTATTTTTTTTAAATGTTTTATTTATTTATTCATGAGAGTCAGAGAGAGAGAGAGAGAGAGAGGCAGAGGCAAAGGCAGTGGGAGAGGGAGAAGCAGGCTCCCCGCCTAGCAGGGACCCCGATGCGGGACTCGATCCCAGGACCCTGGGATCATGACCTGAGCCGAAGGCAGATGCTTAACCATCTGAGCCACCCAGATGCCCCCTTATTTTTAATTTTAAAAAGAGTATTTGAAAGGCCTTTTTTGGATTACAAACATTAAAAATATTTTTCTTTAATTAAGAATTACTTCCAGATACCTTCTAAATTATATAAAACTTATCTGACATAAAGTGTTTGGTATTTAAATAATAGTGTTGGTTGACCCCACTTAGCAACACACAGAAAATTTGTCTCTCTTAAAACATGGTTCAATTGGCAAGTTTATTGTGAAAAAAATCAACTTCCATTTTAAGGGATATACCTTGGGGTATGCCAATGCTCCCCCGAGGGGGGAAAAGAAAAAAGACAAATAGAAAATGAGATGCATAAAACATCTATTTAAATGCATTAATGACCTACTGAAGCAATGAGAATGAAGGGAGGCCAAGATTCTGAAGATTGAGAAGAAACAACCATGGAAAGAAAAGCTGAGAATCTGTAGCTGCACTTTCTCTGGGGAAATTTGGCAATGCTGGATCCTAGAATCTGAGAATTGGCTACTAGGGAGACACACCAGCAGAGTTTTGGGTGGCCTTGCAGTACTGGAGATACAAAATTAGAGATTTGTAAGGCTAGCACTCAAGTGAAAGGATTGCTGAGAGTTAAGCTGAGCTACTCTATAGTATTGCTGCTTCAGCACAGTTTTTGTGTAGCCAAGTGGCCTGCACAGGCTTCAGACCGACACCAGCCCCTCGTGTAAGTGCACACTCTAGAGAACAGTCCTTGGAGTCATAAGCAAATTGTGGTCAATAGTCTCCCCTGCCTCCTGAGGCCTTCTTCTTTGTGTACCCCATGCAGTTTACCAAAACCTAATTCTTTTTGGTTTTAATTGACCAATCTGACCTTAGCTTGGGAACCCCAAAGCACTCTGCCCACAGACCCTAATAAAGACATGTACCCAGGTCCTGCCTCTTTCTTTGCCAGCACCTTGCCTTGACCTCTTGTTGTTGCTTCTTGATGTGCCGTGTACTTTCTCGAGGACCTGTGAATAATAAACTTCTCTTTCTATTAAACTTCTCTTATGGTCTTTCATTGAACCATGGCCCACCATCCGGTACCCTGTACTCCACTTAACAAATGTTAATTTAACAGAGTCATAAGAGGGACAGATGAAGCACTAGAATTGGCACATGGTATTTCCCCAAGGTATTTGTTGAATTCTGAAGCTGAATGAGGTGGGAAACTAAGAACCTAAAAGCAAAGATCACAAAAATCAGATCTGGGTTTCTAACTGGGGAGAAAAAAAGTAATAAAAGTAAGGATTAGACAGAAGGAGAGGCTCCAGTGAACACATCAGGCCTCCAACTGAAAGCTCAAGAGAGCTATACCCTGGAGAGGTAAGTGGAGCCCTATCTCCTGTGAACAAATCTTAGTCCTCAATTGGATTTAGGTGATCAGTCTTCTCTCCTGCCTAGATGAGGAAAAGGTCAAACTGGAGAAAGATTACATGACCTGGAGCCTTTATGATTTTTTAATACCCAATGTCCAGAATTAATTAAAAAATTACTTAGCATGCCAAAAGAAGGATCATACAAACAAAACAGAGGAGATTAAAAGACCTCTATATGACTTGGTGATTGGACTTAGCAGACAACAACTTTGGAAGACTATGATTAACATGTTCAGTGAAATAGAGGAAAAGGACAAAATACATTAAAATACTGAAAGAGGCAAGAATTGAAATTAAAAACTCAACACATGGATTTAACAACAGATTATATACAAGGGATCAAAAGGGTAAGCAAACCCAAAGACAGGTAATTGGAAATAGCAATACTAAAGAACAGAATAAAAAATGAGTGGGAGATACAAAAAAGAATATGAAATACATGTGAAGCATAATGAGAAAGTCTAACAAAAATGTAATTAAAGTCTTGTGAGGAGTGGAAAAAGAGAATGAAACTGAAGAAATATTTGAAGAAATAAAGATGACTATTCCAAAAGATGAGACATCAAAATAGAGATCAATAAGCTCTGTAAACCCCAAGAAGGATAAAATACAAAGCAGGATAATATTCCTAGCACAGCAGAATAAAATTACAAAAAAAAACACCCACAAAGTCTTCAAAGCAGCGAGAGAACATTTTTACTTGAAAAGGATCCACAGATTGGTTGGTAACTTGACAACAATAACAGAAACCATAAAACAATGGTATGACATAACTAAGAGTACTGAAAGATCATAACTGCCAATCTAGAATTGTACTCCTCAAAGTCTTTCAAAATGACAGTGATATATTTTTCAGAAAAACAAAAACTAACATTGAGATAATTTGTTGCCAGTAGACCAAGAGAAGGAAAATTATCACAGATGGAAACACCAAATATTATAAAATCATGAAGAGTTAGAGAAAAAGTAAACATTTAATTGAATACTGACTGCACAGCATGATGATGATGGTGATGACATCTTATAGAGTTCAAACTACAGAAGAACTAAAATGCATATAATAAAGAAGGCAGAAGGGGGTAAACTGAATTAAGAACTTATTAGATCTTAGCATTATCTGGGAAGTGTTAAAAGTAATCATTTATTTTAGCTTGGTATAAATCAAGAACATAATCTCTAAGGTAGTCACCAAAGAAAAGTTAAAGAATGACTAACAAGTAACGTATGAAAACAAAATAATAAAAAGCATTAATACAACAGTAGGTAAGGAAGGAGAAAAAACAACCCATAATATAGGCAAATCAAATAGAAAACAACAGAAGACAGATTTAAGCCCAAGGGTGTCAATAATTACAATAAAGGTAAGTGGGTTAAATATTCTAAGTAAGAGACTAAGACTGTCACACCAAATAAAAACAATTCAACTATATTCTAAATCTAAGAGACACATTTTAAATATAAACATACAGATTGAAACCAGAAGTATGAGAAAAGTTGTTGTAGTTATATTAATATCAGATGAATAGATTTTAAAACAAGAAGCATTATCAGAGATAAAGAGGAACTTTTCATAACAATAAAGGGATTAATCCCCAGGAAATACAAATGTTCTAAATCTGTATGCACTCAAAGACAGAGATTCAAAATATATAAGGCAGAAACTAACAGTACTAAAAGAAAAAATGGTCCAAATTATAAATCATAGCAGGGAGATTTTAATATGTTCATCTAAGTAGCTGATAGAGCAAGCAAGCTAAATCTTTATAGAAAATCTGAACAACACAATTAGCAAAGTTGGCATAATTTATGCATCAAGAAGAAAAGAATTCACATTCTTTCCCAATGTATATGAAATATTTAACAAGCTCTACTATTTTGAGGTCACAAAAGTGTCTCAACAAATTTTAAAAAACAAAATCATTTAGAGTATGTTTTTGACCACAATGGAATTCAGCTAGAAATTAATACTAAACCCAACTCCCTGCAAAACAACAACAGCAAAAACACACTATAATCCATTAAACAGTTGTGAAAAGGGGCATTTTAAGAGGTGCACTCTCTTTAAAAAATGGATCCAACTCTTTAATTCAACATCCTCGGTATGTCTGTAAATAAACTTATGGCATGAAAAAAATATAAAATAATTTATGGGAAAAAAAATTAAAAAGAAATAGAAAATATTTTGACCTGAATTGTAATGAAGAAATAACATATCAAAACTCATGGGATGCAGCTAAAGTCTTACTTAGTGAAAAACTATGTCCTTAAAAGCACTAATGAGAAAAGAAAAAAAGGCTAAAAAGCAATTTTTAAGCCTCTATCTCAAAAGCAGGTAAAAGAAGTATATAAACCCTAAGAAAAAATAACAAACACAATGGCAGAAATCAACTAAAACTGATGAAAATCTATCAAGACCAGTCATCGAATAAAAAGCATACACAAATTACAACATCAGGAACAAAAAATTGAACATCACTACAGATTTTACAGACATAAAGAATATATAAAAGGACTAAGTGGAAAAAGATTATGCCATAAAATTTGGCAGTTTGGACGAAATGAACAAATTGTTTAAAAATAGAACTTAACAAAGCTGACAAAAGAATACAAAATCTAAATGATCATACATGTGAGTACACATGTGCATGCACACCATTAAATAAATATATTACTGAACACCTTACCCTGAAGAAAACTCCAAGCCCAGATGGCTTTACTGGTGAAGTTTTTCACAAATTTTAAGGAAGACATATCACTAATAAACAAATTCTTCTAAAGAACAGAAAAAGTCAGAATGAATCACAACTCTTTAATTAGATCAGAATAATTTTTTTTTTGGTATGCATTACAATTCAGGTAGCTGCTCATTTAGATACCTTTTTTTTTTTTGGTAATCACACAATACCATTTAATTGCAATTCAAGACATGATATGATATAATGAGCATATATGTTCCCAAATAGGTTCTACTATTGAGAGAATGGAAATAAGACCAGAATAATCTTGATACCAAAATCTAACAAGGACATTACAAGAAAATTACAAATCAATCTCTCTCTTAAAGATAGATGCAAAATTCCTAAACCACATAATAGCAAGTCAAATCTAGCTATGTATAAAAATAATAATAGATTATGATTAAGTGGAGTCTTTTACAGGAACAAAAGGGTAATAAAACATTTGAAAATCAGTTAATATAATTTACCTCACTAACAGAGAAAAAATGAGAAAAAAGTTATGGTCATTTCAACTGACACAGAGAAAGCATGTGATAATGTTGAGCAATACAAGGAAGTTCACTGTGTACCCAGGACAAGGAAAAGGTTTCTCTAATAATGAAGAAGAAAATGGGAACAAATGACAGTTTGAACCCAGCTTCCAGATAGAGGAATGTTCCAGGCCCAGGGCACTGATTGGGCAATCCAGGAGAGGGATAGCAGATGCAGTAATGGCTGCTTCCCCAACAGAAAAATACTCATTTACCAAATTAACACTCACTTGTGATACAAACTTAGCAACAAGAAATAAAAGAGATTTGCTTTATGTCAAATAAGGATTTTTAAATAGCAAAAACATAGAGACAAAAATAAGAGAATATTTAATAGTCTTTATTTTAAAGGCTATGGGTTTTAAAACTAAAATTAAAAACATACCTATAGCTACAGAGCATAATTCTTATTTCAGTGGATCTTTCTGTTAGTTGTGAATACAACATCTTAGGTCTCTAAAAACCTGCTCCAAGTGTTTCTGAGAGTTCCTGAGGACTGTCTCACATGAGCTCATTAACAAATCTGGTGAATTTTCACCAAGAAGTTAGAATAAATGAAGATAATTCATCATCATGTAGAGTTCTAATCCCTTTTTTCCCTCTATGTGTCCCCTCCACTGATTATCACTACATCCTCTGGGCACTGCTGCATCCACTGGGTCTAGGCAGGCCTGCCAGTCCTATCAAGTACTACCACATTTTATGTGCATGACTGGACACTGTTGTCATCTTTTGTGGATACCACCTTATCTACAGTACATAGCTGTATGGTTTTCCATGAGAAAAAGCAGAGATTTAATCATAAAATTACAAAACTGTTCCCCTCCCCAATACCTTACCACCACATCAACAGGGCTCCAGGATAATAAGAGTGGATTACAACTGGGAGAGCTGCAAGACACAGACTCTATTTAAGAAGGAGTTCTTAGGGAAACCTAAAGACAATGGGAAGAAAAAAACACACCAAAACAAACCAACCAACCAACCCACACATGAAAACAAAACAAAACAAAAAACCATAAAGGAAGCTGGAGCCTCTGACACAGCTACAGCAAACATTAAACACAGCCCAGCTCCTGGCTAGATGAACATAACACCTCACACTACAAACCTGATTGCTTCAGTTCCTATTCCCAGGTATATATCTAGCTTTCAGCAAAAAATTACAAGTCATCCCAAAAGGCAAAAGTTTAAGACACTCATCTCACAAATGATACATACATAGAAATATATCTGCCGGGCGCCTGGGTGGCTCAGTTGGTTAAGTGACTGCCTTTGGCTCAGGTCCTGATCCCGGAGTTCCGGGATCGAGTCCCACATCAGGCTCCCTGCTCAGCAAGGAGCCTGCTTCTCCCTCTGACCCAACCCCCTCTCTTGTGCTCTCTCTCAAATAAATAAATAAATCTTTAAAAAAAAAAAAAAAAGAAAGAAATATATCTGCCTTTGTCTAGTCCCTTTGCCTAATGGCAGGGAAAAAATCTCATGACCAAATGACACTGTGTGCTCTGAAGTGGGTAAAGGCAAAAAAGATGTGGAGCCTCAAGCTTCACAAAATCAGAACTGAATGAAACTCCACTTCTAGTGAAATAATTAAGGGTAGGGATTTTATAGCCATATTACCTGGGTTTGAATACTGGCTCTGCAACATACCAGTGTCTACTTTGCTTAGTATTTGTACACTTCCTATTCATAATCTGTGCAATGTTACTTTTTGTAACATCCACTTTATAGGGTTCTTACAACAGGTAAACAAATAATACAAATTGGGCACTTACAAGTGCACCAAGCACTTAATAAGCACTCAAAAACTAGCTATGATTATTCACAAAAGCTAAAAGTCATTCATATATCTAAATTTCCACCATGTCTCCTGTTCTTTCACTATTAACAATCTTGTATTGCAGTGAAGAAAGATTATATTTTCATGCATGGTATAGGTAAATAACAAAGAGCTAATTTTCTGGCTGTAAGAAGAAATTGTATTCGTTCCTTTCTAAATTCAACTATTTTTAGAGCACATTAATACAAATAGTGTCCACTGCTTCATTTCTAAGAGTTTTTGATGCCTTCCTTTCCTGGTGTTAAACTAAGGATCACTATCAGTAGTAGGTACAGATTTAAACGATCAACAATTCTCCAGCAGAAGAAAAACTCAATTCTTAGAACAGCATGACTCAAGGATGATCACCTTTTAGAGTAAATGTGGCCTCATCCTGAGAAGGCAATTTCTAATTTTAAGGAATCTAAGTGAAATATTTTACTTGACTATTACTATTACAAATTTGTGGTTTAATTATATTACAATTTTTGTTTGTGAATAGAGGCTGTAATTTTAAGTTTTGTTTGTTCATTCTACACTTGACATTCAAGTGGTTCTTGTGATTATGGGCTTGGAGCAAGGGAAAATTATCTCCTGTATGTCTTTCTTTCTACTAAAACCCCACACCATTAATGGTTTAGTATATTCCAACTGCCTTAAAAGACTCATTGGTTCCCATTTTGGTGCTTTACTTGAAATTAGTTTTCTTGCTATGATGCTATCTCTAATTCTCAATGACCATTCACAAAAGTAAAGTTTGATTTGGGTTATATTCAATGTCAAAAAATATTTATACTCTTGATTCAGCAATTCCTAATCATATGCTCTCTCAAATAGACACACACACACTCACACACACATACTTGTTGTAACATTTTTGTAATGACAAAAAAATGGAAACAATCTATTAGAAGAAAAGCTAAATAATGAAATTTCTCTGTGTTGGAATATTATATAACCATTAAAAAGAATTATATAGATGTTATCTAGTTTTAAAAGAATGATGTAGATATTTATGCACTGATATGCAAATATGTAAATATGCTGAAACTATATTGATGAAAAACAAAGTTGCAGAAGAGTATGATCTCAGAGTTGATAAAAAAACAAACAAAAAACCACATTGGCATACATGTAGAGAATTTATGGAAGGATACAAAAAACAATCTGCTAACATGCTTAATTATAGGAAGTAGGGATGGGGGAGGGGAGTAATAAAGGGGAATTTACTTTTCACTCTATGGTCTTTTTAGTTTGAATAACTTGGTTTTATGAAAATAAATGAAATGATCTCAAATATGTTTTAAGTATAAAAATAAATCACAAAATAATATGTAATTTATGATCACATTTTATCTTTTTAAAAACTATATATATTTCCATGTATTGGTAAATGCAGGCATAAACTAATGTCTGGAACCATAGAAAAATATTTTAATTTGGAATTAAAATATTATTTGAAAAGGTATTTACTTGATAAAGTGCTCTTAAGATTATGTCCTCGTGCTTGCTACCTGAAAACATCCGGTCATTTTTCATGCCAAGATTATGATTTCCCGAGGTGCTATTATATGTGTTAGTTCACATAATTCCTTTCCCAACAACTATAAGGCATGATTGACAAAACTGGTAAAAATAGCACCTAGTAAGTAATAGTTGCTATACGGCAATGGGTATTTTAAAAAAATCTTTCAAAAAATTATTAAGTATAGGGGCGCCTCTGTGGCTCAGTTAAGCATCCTAGACTTTTGGTTTTAGCTCAGGTCATAATATCAGGGTCATGAGACTGAGCCCTGAGTTGGGCTTCCCACTCAGCTGGGAGTCTGCTTGAAAAATTGTCTCCCTCTGCCCACCCCCAATTTGTTCTCTCTCTCAAATAAAATTTAAAAATTTATTAAGTATAAAAGACATTAAACTGGAAATCATAAACTCAATGAGTTATCACAAGGTGAACATTTTTTTTTTTTTTTTACCATCACATAGGTCAATAAATAGAACAGCAGTAACACTCCAAAATACCCCTCTTGGTCCCTCTCCATTTATAAATCCTCTCTCCTCCTAAAAGATAATCAATGTTCTCATTTTTATCACTGTTGTTTTACCTATTTTTGAAATTCATATAAATGGAATAGCAGTGGTTAGTTTATTTTCATTGTTTGAATGGGCATTTTACAATGATATTTGTTCATATGCTGGTATGAACATTTGTGTACACGTCTTCTGGTATTTATGCACATATGTATGCATTTCCACCAAGGAGTGGAATTACTGGTATGAACCTTCTCAGTTTTAGTAGGTAATACAAAAGTTTTCTAAATTACCAGTACCAATTTACATCCCTCCCAGCAATATGAGTACCCATTGCTCCACATCCTCCCCATAAAGTACTGTCAGGCTTTTCTATTTTAGCCATTCTGATGGATTTGAAGGGCTGTCTCCTTGTGGTTTTAATTTCCATTCCTCTGAAGAGTAATGATGTCACCTTTTCATATCTTTATTGGCCAACTGGATATCCTCTTTTGTGAAGTATCTGTTCAAATCTCCTACCCACTTTTCTTTTGGTTATCTTTTTCTTATTGACTATAAGAGTTCTTCACATATTTTGGATATGAGCTCTTTGTTGGTTATACAATTGGCAAATATTGTCGTTGACTCTGTGGCTTTCATTTTTACTCTCTTAATGATTTGAGTGGTAGTTCTTAATTTTAATGTAGTCTACTTAGTGTGATGTATCAATCGTTTCCTTTTTAGGTAGTGCCTTCTGTGTTCTATTTAGGAAACCTTTGCCTATGCTAATGCCCTGAAGATAATCCTCTATTTTCTGCAAGATTTAATGTTTATTTCATATTTATATCTACAATCTACTTGTAATGGATTTTTGTATATGGTATGAAGGCTCCTGTTTCATCTTTTATCATATGGATAGCCAGTTGACTCATACCACTTATTGGAAAGATGCCACCTGTCATAAACCAAGAGTCCATATGTATAAGTTTTGAAATCTATCTTCTGGTCTATTGGTCTTCTTCTCAATCCTTTAGCCAATTCACACTCTTAATTCTGTTTTACAAAAAATCATGATATTTGATGAATTTCTCCATACTTCTTTTTCTTCTTTAAGATTCGTTGCTATTCCTGGTCCTTTGGATTTCCATATAAATTTTAGAATCAGCTTGTCAGTTTTCATAAAAACCTGGAATTTTTATTTGGTTTGGTTGAATATATTCATTACATCAAAATTACTGAACTTAGGGAGAATGAACATCTTTACAATAGCAAGTTTTCCAATGCATCCATATTTATTAAGGTGTTCTATGCTTTCGATATGTTTTATGGTTTTCTGGGTATGAAAAGCTTTTTATTAAGCTTTTATTAAGCTTATTCCTAGGCATTTGGTGCTTTCTAAGATTATTCTATATGGTGTCTTTTTTTCTAAGTCCTACTTATTGCTGGTATGGATAAATACAACTGATTTGTGTATACTGTGTATTCAGCCTTCTTGCTAATACTTTAATTCTAAAAATTTTTTTGAAGATTTTGAATTTTCTTTGATCCAATCATACCATCTGTGAACAAAGAACTTTATGTTTTACTTTCAGATCCTATATATTTCATGTCTTTTTCTTGCCTATTGCACTGGGCAGGACCATCATTATAATGTTGATTGGACGTGCTGATATTGGGCATCATTATGTCACTCAGATCTTAGAAGGTTTTCACCATTTCACTGATAAACACAATGTTTAAGTTTTTGTTTAGGTAATCTTTGTCAGATTAAGTAAACTTCCTTCTATTCCTACTTTGAGATTTTTTTTTAAATGAATGTTGAATTTTATCAAATGGTTTTTCTGCATCTACTCATATATTTTTCTTCCTTAATCTATTAATATGATTAATTTATTAACTGATATTATAATGTTGAGTAAGACTAGACTTGCATTCCTAGATTCATTTAACAGTCATATGTCTTATTACCTATTGGACAAAGATATCTGATAATCCTTGTTGCAAAATCACTTGGGCCTTCTCCAGTTTCTCTCTCTCCTTCTCTTAGCATCTGTTTCTCTCATTCACCACTGTATCCCTCCCTAACATGAGACTTGACACCCATGTGGTCAAGGTAGATGCTAGCACTTAACAGGTACTGAGTGAATATTTGTAGACATTACTTAGATGCTTTTAGCTTAGTCTGCATCATACATCACAGAACTCTGTTACATCTTCTTTTTAGTTCCATAATAGTTTAAATTAGATTTTAGGAACTAGCCCAATAACTTGAAGTAATATGTTTAGAATTCATTTTAATAGGGGCATTTAAAAATCAGTATATGATTTAGGTACTATGTTTCTATGAGAATATTGTGATTAAGATTTCTGGAGAGTCTCTATAAATTATTTAGATTTAGGAACAGTGTTTGGAATCTGACAGACCTTGTTTCCAACCCCTGCTCTAGGTCAGAAACATGCCTGGCATATTAAAGGAACATTGAGGAGACAGATGAGATGTGGTTGAACAGGGTGAAGGATGGGGACTGTAGGAGGTAAGGTTGGAGAGCTGGGTGTGGGCAGATCATGTAGACCTTGAAAAACATTGTAAGGACTTTGGCTTTAACTTACTGAGAGGGGAAGCCATTGGAGGATTTGAGCAAAGACCATGATCTGACTAGTGTTTTAACAGGATAACTGTGGCTGGTCTATTGAAACAAGCTGAGGGGCGACAAAGGCAGAAATTTGTCACTCACTGAGTGAGGGAGAGAGTAGCAAGAAAACTAATGAAAAGTGATCAAATTCTGTATGTATTTTAAAAGTAGAAGATATGAATTTTCTGGAAACAAATGAACAAGTAATTTAAGAAAAGGGGGAGTCATGATTAACTCCAAGGTTTTCACCTGAGCCTTCAGAAGGATGGAGTTACTTTTTTTGATAATTTTTTTTTATTATGTTATGTTAGGCACCCTATATTACATCATTAGTTTTTGATGTAGTGTTCCATGATTCATTGTTTGTGTGCAACACCCAGTGTTCCATGCAATATGTACCCTCCTTAATATCCATCACCGGGCTCACCCATCCTCCCACTCCCTTCTCCTCTAGAACCCTCAGCTTGATTCGCGGAGGATGGAGTTACTTTTGTGTGAAATAAGAAGTTGAGATTGCAGATGATGTACGTTGGAGGGTGGATACCAGAAGCACAGTTTGGGGCAGTTTAAGTTTGCAAAGTCTACTGGCCATCCAAACAGAGAGGTCAAATAAGCCTGGAGTTCATGGATTAGGTCCAGGCTAGAGATATTTATTTAGGAGCCACTGGCATATAGATAAGAATTAAAACCAAGAAAAGGGATAAGATCATTTAGGGAAGCCATGTAGACTAAGAGGGAAAGACACCCTTGGCATTTTAATATTTAGAGATTGGGAAGAGGAGAACAAGTAAGAAAGACTGAAAAGAAATAGCTTAAGAAGAATTAGAGAAACCAGGCAAGTGTCTTAAAGCTAAGTGTAGGAAGTATTTCAAAGAGGACAGAGGATCAACTATGAGGATTTGCTTATCACAAGGTATATGAGGACTAAGAACGAACCACTGGGTCTAATAATATTATAGCACATTGTACAATTGAAGAGAATATGGATACAGAAGAAAGGAGGTAATTTCCATCCCTGAGTGGATGAGAAGCTGTGGGATGCAGTGTATAAGTCAAAGGGCGCACTTTGTCTTATTACTAGTTAAAAAGAAAAACAGAAGAAAATCCAAAAATGCAAAAGTGGTAAGCTGTCTGAGCAATAAAAAGGGTATCTTAATAAACCTGTAAAATTCCGGAATGAGATTCTAAATCTCCTTACCTGGGGAATCACCTTGGTCTTTAGGGACACTTGATAAACAGTACAGTGATTTTCACCTGGGAATGGGGTAGGACACTTCTGTGGATGTTACATTTCATCCCATTATTCAACGTGCAGTTAAACTTGCTTACCAATCCCTCATAAGAGTGCACATGCATGCACACCTATGCGTGCATGGGAACGTGCATGCACACAAACCCACACAAAGAATATTTTTGAACAAGGGAAAAAAACTTTAGATTTCAAGAATATTAATTTTTTATTGTCAGTTTCATAAAACAAAATGTGATAGGTTATTCTTTTGCAAGCTTAGTTAATGACCAACTTGAGAGACCTGAGGCAAAGCCTACAGCAGTTAATGTTCTAGACACTAATATATAGTGAAAGACTAAATGTTTAGTATTTCTACTTCTGTAATAATGAATACTGACACTAAAAACTTTCAAACTTGATTTCTAAAATTTTGGCTTGATCCATAAATTATGTACAAAGTAGTAAAAAGCTGACTTTGAAACATTAATTTTTACAATACCCATTTTGAGATTTTTTTCAGTCTTAAAAATTATGAATTATTAAGAATGACTGTACAAGAGATATTATTTCACTCAAAAAATTCTACAGTTCATATCTTGAGTGTAACATTAAAAATAAGCCAACTAAAATTTTTGTGCATCCTTTGTCACTTCCTTTATTGGAGATTACTACAATTCTGTTTCTGCCCTGGGAGATGAACTGAGCTGAGCTGTTGGCTGGGGCAGAGAAAGGAACAGTGGAGCAAGAAGATACTATGTCATTTAATGACAGGTATTTACCTAGACAATGCAATGTCTAGATTTGGTAAACTCTATTAAATACATTTCCAGTTTTCACAACAAAACCAGGTCACTTAACATAGCTTAGCTCTTGGTTTTTAAAGAACTGTAGTATTCATCTCAACCCTGTGCACTGTGCACTCCACCCCACCCCTCCTAGTTTGTGACCTTGGTAAAATAACCCTCTGAACCTCAATCTGCAAAGAATCTTCCTGATATCATGTTATCATGAGGATTAAGTGAAATTTTAAGCAGTAAAGAGCACAAAGCTCTTTGAACTATTATTATTGTAGTTTAATAATAATACATTAGTTTCCTATTTCTAATGATCTTTCAAGGGTTGAGAAAAGGAGGCAGAAGGTCCTATATCCATGTGGTCTTGAATTTACATGTCATTGATAATGTTGCTGCATAAAACTAAAAGAGTTTAGCAAAAGGTACAAGAAGCTAGAAGTCCTTCCCTACCCTGAGCTTAGTAAATCCCTGTGCAAACAGATGAGATGTACATATTCATTTGCGGTAAAGAAATTATTCCTGTTTTTTTAAACATAATAAACACAGAAAATTATATTATCATTAACAATGATGAAAAGAATGTATTGTAAATGTTTTATGACTAATAGTGCACATATGTTCAATTATTTTGTTTTTTAAAACAGGAGTGAAATAGTACTTAAAATGAAAAAAGTAAGGTAAATGAGAACAGGTGTTAAAGATTCAATTAATGGAACACATCACAGATTTTGTTTATTATAGCACTCATTAAAAAAATCTTTCTTTTATGAGAATGCCACAACTTACTTTCTGCTATGACACCTGCTGTGAACCAAACAATGATTACTCAGTAGTTAAAATCAGTCATTTACTGGACATATTCTAATGATTAGCCCCACTGACATCCTCAATATACTCACGTGCATCTTTTTGAGAATCCATTACATAGCCATGGAATTTTGTGTTTTGTAATTTAAAAGAGCAACCATGATCTTTCTGCATCTCCAATCACTCTTATTCTGCTCTATTTTTCCAGAGCACTTAAACTTCTTCTAACAAAATTTGCTTATTTATTATATTTGTTATTTGTCTCATTTTACTAGACTATAGGTTCTGCTAGGCAGGGATTTTTGTCTGTTTTCTTATTGTACCCCCAAGAACTTAGAACAGTGCCTGGCACAGAGAAGCAAATTAATAAATATTTGTCAAACAAATGAATAAACGAATTCTTAAGTGTTCCTCTTCAAAAAGATTAGGCACTCTCCCTTGGTTTCAGGCTATGTTTACAAGGTTAAATGGCATGTTTTGACATCTTTGCCTTAATATTTTATATGTTTTATCATACTCAGACACGCAGTTCCGTACAGTTTTCTAAAAACAATCCAGCAATATTTTCAGTAATGATCTTACCACATTGACCTTCCCCACCAATAAAAAAACAATAATCACTATGCCTTAAACCAATAGCTGGTTCCATCCAGAAATTCCTTAAAAAATCCTTCTGTTTCACTAATGATTTCTTTGGTTGTAATATTTTTGTTAATGACTTGATTCTTTTTTTAAAGGATTTGACACAGAGAGAGCACAAGCAAGGGGAGGGGCAAGCAGAGAGAGAGAGAGAAGCAGTCTCCCCGCTGAGCAGGGAGCCCAATGTGGGGCTAGATCCCAGGACCCTGGAATAATGACCTGAGCCAAAGGCAGACACTTAATCCACTGAGCCACCCAGGTGCCCCATAACTTGAATGATTCTTAAAGGGTATTTTTTCTCCGTTGACATTTCTTTGTGGAAAATTATTACCTGTATCTATATTCTTTCCTGGTTTTTTTTTTCTTGGATATTAGATTTTCTCCCCACTCTTTTTATCATTATCATTTTCCTCAGATATACAGTTAATATATTTCATTTCACTCTTTAAAATTCTCAATCACTGTATCTTGTGTGTTTCTGTGTAACACTATCTTTATTCTTGTAGAATCAGTCTTGGTTGTGTTAACACTATCTCTATTCTTGTAGAATGTCTTGGTTCTGAAACAAAATTACTTTAAAACTTTTTTTTACTTTACTTTTAAAACTTTTTTTTGGTAGGCTTCTGAGATTTCTTCCTATTCTGCAGTCATTTGTTTTTGACTACAGGTAGTCTTGGTTTTGAAAAAAAATAGATTGTCATGATATGAATGATACATCTTTTTGAGATCTTGCCCTGCTACTTATATTTCATTCCATGACAACTAGTGACAACTAGAACATCTTGTGTTCTCTTTAAAAAACTTTTCCTCCCCTTACCTCTATTTGTACCATTTATTAATTTTTCCATTGGCTAATCTAAAATGTGCATATTGAAGGAACGATACCCTGAGAGTTCTACAAATTAATGTTGTATCTGGTTGGCAATTTATTCTGTTCTAGGAGGAACTACTATAGTTATGGGCTCGTGGCTCCAGATACAATATTAATGCAAGAACTTTAAAATTGTGTTTCAAGAGAATCTTTTTGTTTGTGGGTAATGCTAACAACCAATGTATTAGATTTTTTCCAACTCTTAGCTTTCCCCACTAGAGATATTCAATCTTCTAGATTCTTTTTCTGTCCCCATAAATCTAAAGAGGTATTGTCATGTGTCCTCACATCCATGAACATAGATATCTTTCTATTCCAGAGCTACTAAATTCTAATTCAGAATTTGAGTTGTTTTGGAGGGTGGCTATCTATCAACTTCTGACTGTCTTCCTTTTTTGTTTTTGCCTAGTCATATTAAAGGTGTTTGCTCCAAAAAAAAAAATCAATCTTTCCTTCCTTGGCTCTCAGAACTCAGGTATACTAATATCATAATACCATACATAATGGTACTAAAATGTGATGGCTAATTCCTGGCAACTCATTTAAAAAGGGCTAACACTTGTTCAAATCTTTTGTTTCCTATTGGGTTAAGTTCAGGTTATCAAGTACACTGAAGAAAACTGTCGTCTTTTTCCATATCAGCATCCAATCAGGATCCTCTTTTTTTAGAGAGAAAAATTTATTTTAGTGAGAGAGCACGTGTGTGGGAGAGTGGGGGGAGGGGCAAAGGGCGAGGGAAAGAGAGAATCCTCAAACAGACTCACTGCTGAGCATGGAGCCTGACCTAGGGTTCGATCCTAGGACCCTGAGATCATGATCCAAGCCGAAATCAAGAGTCTTCCACTTAACCGACTGAGCCACCCAGGCGCCCTAGGATTTTCTTATGCCAGCCATAGATGGTAGTTTTCTATCATAAAAGATATTTAAAATATATTTTTCCAGATATGCTCATCACTATAACAGGAATTATTAGCCATGGTCTCTATCATAAATGAGTTTATAATAGGGAATAAGAGACAAGACATGGAACTGATTATGAGATAAAGATGATAAAATTTGTGGTAGGTGGTCAGAGATAAGGGGAATCAATGAAGATTAAAGGGCAGATGGGGGGGAACAGGAGTGGGAAGGAAGGAAAAAGAACTTCTGAAATGGGGGCAGGAGGGAATGTTTTATGTTCATGAAACAGAGAAAATGGAGTACAGAAAGAATTATATGCCAAAGTTTTGCATGAGAAAATTTATAGAAATATTGAACATACAATATTCACTAAAATATTTCTGCTCATAATTCTTTTTTTTAAAGATTTTATTTATTTATTGACAGAGACACAGCGAGAGAGAGGGAACACAAGCAGGGGGAGTGGGAAAGGGACAAGCAGGCTTCCCACCGAGCAGGGAGCCCGATGTGGGGCTCAACCCCAGGACCCCGGGATCATGACCTGAGCCGAAGGCAGATGCTTAATGACTGAGCCACCCAGGTGCCCCTCTGCTCATAATTCTTTTTCTGAATATTAATTTTATGCTTTAGAATAAAGTTTTATGCTTTAGAAGCTTGTCTTCATACAGTCCTGGATATTTTATGTTTATTAAGTACAATAGAATTTACACATGGAATCTGTAGTTATGATCTGAATTTGAGTCCCAGTCTAGATTATACGAATTGGGTGACTGTAGCCTCTGAATCTGTCTCTATACATAAGAAATGGAAATAGTATCTATTAATGCCATAATAAGGCTCAAATAAAACCATATGTAGTAGATCATAAAGGCTCTACAAATAGTACATTCCCACTAAAATTGGTGTGTACTAACATACATAGGCTATTTCCTTCCTTTTACTTCTTTTCTTATTCTAGAATCTAAACAGAGGATATGTGATTCACCATTTTATTGTGAGAAGAGTTTTCATTCTTTATCTGGAACATGGCAGCAATCATTCTCTAGTTACATCTAAATGACTGAATTGCAAGGTGAACCGTATTG
The DNA here is from genome assembly GCF_009762305.2 of Zalophus californianus. NCBI lineage: Eukaryota > Metazoa > Chordata > Mammalia > Carnivora > Otariidae > Zalophus > Zalophus californianus. The sequence continues at coordinate 111,463,615 of NC_045603.1, read as the reverse complement.
GTGACTAACTCATTTTCCCTCACCTCCAGCACCCTCTTTTCCCAAGCTCAAGCAATTTTCTTGTGTAATGAACTGTATCTGCTATCAAGTGGCCTGAAAATTAAGAGGTCCAAAGCATCTCCCAAGTCCTAATTTCCTATTTGGTATCATGATGTCTTTTGGTGCTACATCACTGATCTATGTTTCCTAAGGCTATACAAAGGAGAAATGTAAAAATGAATGGAACTACAGAACAATTTTATATATGGAGGAAAAGCTTCAATCGATTTTGAATTATTCAGGTGATGGTTTTCTAGCTAATGGGTTGTCAAATTCTTTGCATCAAATCCTTTTGTCTGGTTGATAGTCTTTTGGTCTGTCTGAAGCTGTCTAGCACTGGAAGGAGAGCAGATACAACAAGGACATGATTTAAAACCAACCTCAACCACCAAAAGTGGATTTTAGTAGTTTGATATATGTCCATAACATACCCGAAGTCTGAAGAACTTGAGTTCAGGGAGGACAAAAATATAAGTAAACTAAGTAATAAGGAAAAAAAATCAGGTTGTACATTTTCTTCTATAAAGACAGAAAATAAAATAAAAAGGAAGAACTATAATCAATTTATTCAATCATCTCAAAAAACTATTTTTCTCATATAGTCAATGTTTTTTTTTTCTTTAGCAGACGGTATCTGAGTAATTTCTTCTACTAACCATTTCTGCTGTTTATAGTTTATGCTGAACATATGTTTTATATTCATATATTACTTCTGGCATTTACTAAAAATGAAAATACCTGCCAGAAAATCATTCATACTATTATGCAATTATTTGAAAAAGAGTAACAGATATTTATTGGTGATTTTACAAATCAAAAGCACACTAACAAATGGGTTGATTCAGGAAATAAGTTGAGCTACTAAGGAGAAAAGATACTTATTTAATGACAGTAATGAATTCAATGTACACAAAATGACTAGATTCCACAGCTATTTACAACATTAAAATAATGTTAATTGTTAGTTATAAGTAATAGCAAAACACATTGAATAATGTTGGTTCTAAATGTGCATGCTTTACATACTATTTTGACTAGGAATAAATTCAGCTATAATTATTAAAATATGTTTTCTGAAGGTAAAACAACATAATTATCTAAACATATACAGCAACAATATAAAACAATATCAAATGTAGGAATAAAATAATAATTTGGCTCTTTGTGGACATTTTTATAATCTGTAAAAACACTTTATGAAGTAACCTAGAAATAAAAACATGATTAAATTCAATTGCATTTGACAGTTGACCAAAATCTAAGTAGATAATTTCAAAGATAAAACTGGTCATAAAACCAAAGCCAGTTCTTTGCAAACACCTTAAGAAATAAAAAGCAAGTATTTTTCAAAACTTTATCAAGGTAAATTTAATATAATAGTCAAATATTTGATATACTATGTCAGTTCAGACCTGTTTTTGACATTTTAAATCCATCACAGGGTGAACAAGAGGAAGAAGTAAAAAAATATAATCAACTCAATTCATGTTACTGAAATGAGTTAATATCATAGGAGCTGTAATAAATACAAAAGAGCCAATTATTCAAAATTCATTAGTATTTGACTCTAGGAAGAGTTATGTTGATAAGCAGGTTTGTACAGTAAAAATTCAAAATTCTATGTCTTATGGTTTTTAAAATAACTTCCCCATACATGATCTCATGTGACACTCACCAAAACCCTGTGAATATGTAGGGAATTTTGATGTAGAGAAATTAGGTTTGATTTTGCAGAGAAGGAACTCAGGCTCAGAGTCAGAGAAATTAGGTGATTTATTCAAGGTTATACCCACAGTAAAGAATTGAGTATGGACTCTCAAATATCATTCATTCATTCATTCACTCATCTTGTTAATACTGAAAATGTTCTTCCATTCCCTAAGGGCCGTCTGCCAGTTGAAGGCAATCTTGATAAAGGAGAGCAAGAAAACCTACCTATGATTAAGAATTTACCATAGAAAAATCACAAAATGGGAAATTGGCCAGAATTGTATGGTTCGAATATGGATTAAAAGTATAAATATTGGCTAACAGAGATTTGTAATTTTGTCAGACCATGCTATGCCTCTGCCTGTTAGCAGGGCCAAGAACTGATTATGTCTCTGCTTTACAGCTTTAAATGGAATCACTTTTATATAGAGAGAAATAAACATATCTTCTCTAGGCCACCATTATCTTAGATTTTCTGTTGTAGGCAGCCAAAGTTAATCCTGTTTGATGTAGGTATGTATATGAGTTTCCTAACGTTACTGCAAAAAATTATCACAAACTTAGTGGCTTAAAATAACACAAATATATTATCTTAACAGTTCTTGAAGTCGAAAGTCCAAAATGGGTCTCACCAGGCTAAACTCAAGGTTTTGGTAGGATTAGGTTCCTCCAGAAGGCTCGGGGGTGGGCGGGGAATCTTTCTTTGCCTTTTCCAGCTTCTAGGGGCCACCCATATTCCTTGGCTCATGGCCCCTTCCTCCATCTTCAAAGCCAGCAACATTGGGCAGAGTCCTTCTCCTGCTGTCAGCTCACTAGTTCTTTATATTTCTGCCTCCCTCTTTTGTTTTTAAGGGCATTTGTGATTAAATTAGGTCCACCCAGATAATTCAGGATATCTCCCCATTTCAAGATCAGCTGATCAGCAAGCTTAATTCCATCTGTTTACCCACTTCTGCAGCCTCATTTGAAATAGGTATTCCTTTTATTTGATACTCTTCTTCTATTGGGCCCTCTGCCCCCAAAACACTGTACTTTCATCGGGAGGGGTCTACATATGCTGTAACTTCTGCCTTCTTCTTCCCTCATTTTCCTGACAAATCTATCACTTCTCCAAGAAAGACTTCCTTGACTTCAGGTTAGAGGTCTCTCCCATGTATACTATATCTCCTGGACATTTATTTAACAGCCTCTTTGTCATTTGTTTCTTTCTGCACTTCCTTAGGTCAAAAAGTGTGTGAAACATTTATAGCCCCATGTAGCATCTGTGACATACAATATGCACAAGAATAGTAATTGAATAAATGAACTAATAATTATTAAAACTTCTATGTGGCACAATGTTAAATGTTACATAAAAAGTAATTACCAGGGGCGCCTGGGTGGCTCAGTCAGTTAAGCAACTGCCTTCGACTCAGGTCATGATCCCAGGGTCCTGGGATTGAGCCCGTCGGGCTCCCTGCTCAGCAGAGAGCCTGCTTCTCCCTCCCACTCTGCCTGCCACTCTGCCTACTTGTGCTCTCCATCTCTGTCAAATAAATAAATAAAATCTTTAAAAAAAAAAAGTAATGACCAAATACCATGTTTTAAAGCTGTTTATAAATTAAAGATGAACAAATAAATCAATAAAAATATTTATAAATCATGAAACTTAAAGCTTGCATACTTTGGTAGGCAGAATAGTGGCCTCCAAAGATGTCTATGCCCTAATCCCCAGAACCTGTGAATATGTTAGGTTATGTGGGAATTAAGGTCACAGATGGAATTAAGCTTGCTGATCAGCTGATCTTGAAATGGGGAGATATCCTGAATTATCTGGGTGGACCTAATTTAATCACAAATGCCCTTAAAAACAAAAGAGGGAGGCAGAAATACAAAGAACTAGTGAGCTGACAGCAGGAGAAGGACTCTGCCCAATGTTGCTGGCTTTGAAGATGGAGGAAGGGGCCATGAGCCAAGGAATATGGGTGGCCCCTAGAAGCTGGAAAAGGCAAAGAAAGATTCCCCGCCCACCCCCGAGCCTTCTGGAGGAATCTAATCCTACCAAAACCTTGAGTTTAGCCTGGTGAGACCCATTTTGGACTTCTGACTTCAAGAACTGTTAAGATAATATATTTGTGTTATTTTAAGCCACTAAGTTTGTGATAATTTTTTGCAGTAACATTAGGAAACTCATATACATACCTACATCAAACAGGATTAACTTTGGCTGCCTACAACAGATAATCTAAGATAATGGTGGCTTAGAGAAGATATGTTTATTTCTCTCTGTATTAAGAATCTGGAGGTAAAAAGTCCAGGGCTAGTTCTGGTATTCTATTGTGTCAAGGACTCAGGCCCCTTCAATCTTGTTGCTCTACCTTTCTTAATCTTAAGGAGCTCTAGCTAGCAGGTCTGATTCCAACCAGCACGAAGAGAATGGTGAACCATCTCCTTTTGAAGGACAGACTTCCTCAACATTGCACACATCACCTCCAATTATACCTCACTGGCCAGAACTGAGTAGCACAGTAGCACCTAGATACATGCAAAGACCATTCAAGTGGCCATGGATAAGAGGGGAGGTTTCCATTATTAAGAAGCTGGGGACAACGAGCTATCTCCACCTTAATACTGTGGTATTATTATCTTCTTTTCCCCTTCATGTTATAAGTATATAAAAGTAGTCTCTCCTAGATTTTAATCATTAGCACAGGGGCCTTCATTCTACAAATAGTTACTGAATAATTACTATGTAATAGACTCAAGCATATTTATAAGTATTTGCCAGATTTTGCATGTACACACAGTACAACATGAGTATATACTTAGTCAATGAGTAAGATATTTATATCATATTCAAACTTTACTGTAGTGATCAAAAGAAACAGAATTCTTGACTGATAAAGAAGGTTAAATACATTTATTTCTCTATGTGTAGTACTGTGGGGCCTGGCAGGAAACAAATGGCACACTCAAAGGGTAAACTGAAGACAGTTTCATGAAGAGACTGTTTTCAGAGATGTGGGCAGGCTTTAGGAGAACCAATAAGGGATAAAGACCCCAAGGACTCACAACACGAGGACACCACTGCCATCCCTATGCCTGAAGGGACAAAGGGAAGCAGTTTCTGGAACTTGCCAAGACCCTTCGCCATGAGACAGGGTTGTATGACTAAAGCTGTGGCCTTAGGTAGAGGAATGAGGCTACTGCCAAAAGCCACAAACAGGCAGGAGGGAGTGTGGGGGAAGGTGAAATAAATATCCTGACCTTTCTCTCTTTCCTTCCTGTGATCATTTGCCAAGGCCTCCAAATTGGCTGAAACCAAACAGAAACCAGAGGGCAAAGGAGCCTGGGTGTTGTGGTCCATAAAAATCAGCCTCTAAGAACATAGAAAGGCAGAGAATGGACTTTGACAGAAAAAAACCAGAATATGAAAAATCAAAGCATTTTACAGAGTTGGGATGACTCAAAAAACTTTGAACAAAGAGAGAAAGGAATTGATCCAAATAGATCTGTGTTAGACCTGGCACAAAGAAACATGAAGACAATGATTAAAACGTAAACCAGTGAAGAGGGGCAGAGTCTGTGATCTATTTATGTAATTAGGATAAAGAGAGTAACCTAGAAATAGAGGCATAAGAAGGAATGAGAAGGGTCTGACCAGGGATCTTAAAGTTGTGGATATATTTGAACACAGGGTGTTCCTTATTGCCAACTTTTTCATGTGAGCGTAACACAATTGTAGGACATTGAAAACCCGTTAATGACTGCAAGTATTTTAAATAAATATACTCCAAAAAATGAAAAGTGGCAGTGACTATAACTGAGGATCTGTGGACTATAGGTCAATGAAATAGCTATACTCTGTCGCAGAACCTGTCAGCTGCTAAAAAAATAAATAGATCAAGATGCCAGAGAAAAGACATACATGGAGACAAAAGGGGAAAAAAACAGCAGTACAAACCAGGTATCAGATCCTTGATAAGGTATATACTTAAAATTCACTCAAATCCAGAATATGCATGTTGCGCTTTAATTTCCCTGTAGTTGTCAAGTATACAAAAAAAATGTTATTCATGTTCTAACTGATATCAATAATAGAAACTGTATCTTCCATGAAGGCAGCCTTTGAAAACAATTATATTAATTACTGTGATTTTATGGAAACATTAGTTTTAGTTTTTGGATGTTAACACCTCAAACATCTTTTTCTACATTTATTTATACTTACATCTCTTTGTATTAGACATGTTACTGGAAAAAAATGCCCCCAAAATAAGAAGCTCTGTGTGTTAACATTTCATTGACTTATATTAAAAATAGGAGCCTTATTCCCCAGAGGGAAAAACCATTTTATGGTGCAATATGTAATAAAACCACATGGAGGTTCAGGGAAAACATTTGTCCCTATTATTACCTCCTGGGAGACTTTATTAGAAAAGTTGGTGTGGGTCCCAAAGGCAGCTGTTGGTTCTGGATCACTCTGCAGTCATGTTTCCTTCCTGACTCAGTGACTATAGAATTTGGTCAAACTGCAGCAATTAAACCACCATGGCCCTCTTTTGTCTCATAGCGAATGCCACGTCCAGAGTCATTATTGAGCTAAGGATTGAGGGGCAACATTAGGGGACTTCTAAATTCTGTACTTTGATGGGTAACCTGTGTCAAATTTATTCTTTTTTCTTTCAAAGCTCTAAGATTAAAATTACATGGTAATATAATTAATTTAGTTGATGTAATTAATGTTATCTTTCAATAAAAACCAACTTCTTATTTTGATGAAGATTATAGAATATTAGAAGTTATAGTTCCCAAATGTGTTCAGGAAATGAGGTATGCGAAAATCATATGCTCAATGTAGAACACCATGAAATATCTACATTTTAAATTCAAAATAATTTTATGTCAAATTTTATCCTAACTTATTATACATGAATCTTACATGGAAAGCAAATAGCAGGTGCAAAGGGTTTAAGAAAAAGTTCTGGGAAAAAAACCTCAGTATTGAATATTCTACCCATTTACATTTTCCTTATAAATTTAAAAAAGATTGTAGTAATTCATTTTTAGCAGAATACCTCTTTCAGCACATGCAATCCCAGTGCACACTAGAAGCAGAATATTAACATTTCATTTACACTTAAATTAGGAGTATATATACTGAATATATATTCCATAATGACACTACAATAACTAAAATCAATGATATAAGATACATGTTAAACTCTTACAAGTATCCCCACCATGGTTGATTTAAATGAACCTAAATTTTTTTATTGAGGTATAACTGACTAAATAAAGCTAAATTTTAATAAAGTTCTTCCTTTTCTAAACTTATTCTAGAGATTTTTTCCAATTCTTTCATTATATTTAAGAGATAAGCAGCCATCACATATGCATCAGGCTTAAAGCAGAAACTTATTCTGAGATTTACTTTTGTCTGCTTTCTTTTCAGTCTAGATTTCAATAATTTTGGGAACATTACAGTGAACAAAATGTATTAATCAAATATTCAATTTGTAATATATATTATTCCAGGATTTTACAAAATTGAAATTTTGTATTAGAAGATTTAAGATATCAATAATATTTCCTATGCACATTTAAAACACAGGAGTGAGCAAAGTTAATCATTTGGGGAAAACCATTATGGAGACACTAAAATCAAGATCAATTAGTTTCAAAATAAGGCAGGATATAAATGACAGTAATCAGCTTTTACATCCATGATTTCAACTGTTCCAAACAACTAATGTGATGAAGACAGATAAACAATCCTCACTTTATATAAGAAAGGTCAAGAATATTAATTTAAGAAGGATTTCCCTATTGAGCATCTACTATATAACTAGGTACTCCACTAGGTCCTGAGGGCAAAGAAATGAACAACAAAAGTCTAGCCCAAGCTAACTAAACCAGTAACCATTAAAGTAAGGAAGACAATGAGTACCTACTTGTCCCTTTGTCTCTTTGATTTTAAGGTGAGGATGAATATTGAAGGAAGCTTAGTAGGGAAGTACAGGACAGACACTTCAGAAAGAGAAAAGGATATGAGCAATACTTCCTAAGTTTAAGAGCAGGTAAAATGTGTGCTACACATTTTCTACTTAGAAAGTATTTCTTTCCCCCGAGACTGGAAATTAGGGTAGTGAAAAAAAGTTGTGTGGTGTGGGAAGAATTGCTGGATTCAGGAGGCAACTAAAGAACACTGCACAGATTTTAGGAGGTAGGAAAAAATTACTGCTTGAACCAAGCAAAACATGGACATGGTTCTGGTTCTGACATACACAAGTTCGGTTAACATGGTATTAAGGAATTCAAGGACTGCCTGTACTTAAAATGATCATTAAGAGTAATGATTCTAGTTTTGGCATCGAGGATGAGTAGATATATAGACATAATGTATAGCAAAGAATATTTACAGTCACATTTCATGCACTAATAATGCATTCACGTCTCAAAATGCCAAAGAAAATGTGAAAGAGAAAATTTTCATCTATATTCAGGATTAAACTTTCTAATTTTAAATTACCAGACTTCAGATGTAAATTTATTTCAGTTGAAGGGTTTGAAGAGATTAATGGATCTTCTAAAATTCTAGAGTGTTTAAAAGATGATTTTAATATAATAATCTTGCCATAGGTATGGCAAAAATTATAGACACATTTATTGAGCACCTACTATGGGACAGCACTGTGCAGGGTGACTTACTGTGCTATTTCTAATACTCTATGTCACATTTCAGTTTTCGCAATTTCTAAGTAACTTTTACATTGTTAATTGACAACTAAATTATTTTAAATACAGCTCATTTATTCTATAAAGCTGGTACCAAAGACCTGTCCTCATCTGAACGAGGCAGAGGGAGGGAGGGAAGGAAGGGAAAGCTAAATCCTACTGAATACTTAAGTTTTGACTTTCTTGCTATTTGTAGTGTTATCTATATGGTCTTTTAGAAATCCCCAAACTTGTATAAAGTCAGAGACTTGAGATAAGATCAGCAATCTATCAATTTCAAAGACCACATTTGTCAGCCCTTGTGTCTTGCCTTAAGGTCCTATTCAGCGATAACTGCCCATTTAGGTAGTAAATCATGCCCCTTAGTACCTTAACTCTACGTCTTGGCGCCTCCGACCTCGTCCGTCTAAGGGGAAAGAAAGCAGGGAGGAGGGCCCAGAGCAGGACGGCGGGGCGGGGGAGGCCGAGGTGACAGCAGGTGAGAGCCTGGTGCAGATGAGGAAGTGAGACGGGGGCCGTGTGGGTATTACTCATTCTGCTTTACCGCCGGTGTTGCCTGCAAGCGGAACTTCTCTCCTCTCTTTCGGTCCAGCTGAAGTTCTATCTAATTGAAGTCACTTCCCATCCCGGTTCGCTTGGGGGAAAACCGTGCGTCCGTGTAAGGGAAGGGAGTCAGAACTGCGGGGTCAGGTAGCCTCTCTCTTGACGCCGCGTGTCCTCGCCGTCAGAGGCCGAGCTTCCCAAATCAGTCCCTACCGTTCCCCGAACCTGCCCTCCCTCTACTCTTGGCAACTCCCCGGGTAGCCCAGACAGACCCTCTCTCGAGCCCCAGGATGCACTGAGAGAACACACGCTGCGTGGGAGCGGAGCCCAACCTTGACCAACCGGGAGGACAGGTTGCTCCGGTCACTGCGAGGGGCAGCTCTGAGGGTACAGGGTCCTGAGAGCAATCAGCCAGACCCGTCGGTGCCCCAGGCAGCCGCGGCGGGTGTGGCCAGTTCAGAAGCAAAACGCCGCTGAGCCTCCTAATTTACCTTTCTCCCTCCGACTGCCTGCCGCCCTTCTGACCACGTCCCCACAGTTTCCCAACGGCCCCCTCCCACATCCCACGACACCTGAGGGAAACTTTTCCCTCTCCCCTCAATTCAAACTCAGCTGCTTCTACGGTTGCCGCAAACCGTCCTCTCCCTAGCAACAAGGTTCCGGCCGTAGAGCGAGCGGCTCTAGGTGTAAGGAAGGTGATGTCGTAAAGCCGCGAGTGTCGTAAACCAGGTGCGGTGGGGAGGGGGGAGGGGTGGAGGCGGAGGGGTGGGGGGGAAGGGGGAGGGAGGGGGAGGAGGTGACTCGAGCATTTAGACACAAGCGAGAGGATCATGGCGGATGGCCCCAGGTGTAAGCGCAGAAAGCAGGCGAACCCGCGGCGCAATAACGGTGAGTGGCGGAGGGGACCGGGGAGCGGCGGAGTCAGGGGGAGCCGGGCAGCCGGGGCGCCCCCGGGGGTGAGGGGGGCGAGCCGGGCTGGGGGCGGCTGGGGCAGGGACGAGCAAAGTGGAGTGGGAAAGTAGAAAGTAGTGCTCTCTGCCCCCCTCCGCTGCTGCCGCTGCCGGAGCCGCGCCGCGGCCGCTCGCTCTCCCTGAACCGTTATGTCTCTTACCTGGTCTCTCTCCGCCTAGCGGCTCCTGCCGCCCCTGCCGCCTCCTTGGACCGTTAGCCGCCGCATCCCCGGCGCAGGGCGGGCGGTCGGGACGCGGCCAGCCACTTTTCTGGCCCCGGGTGGAGCGGCTGTTGCTTCTTTTCGCACTTTTCCCCACTCTTTTGCCCCTCGGCGCCTCCCCTCTCCCCCTCCTCTCAGCCCCCTCCGCGTTATTCTCCCTCAGCGCGGAGGCCCCCAGGAGCCGAGGAACAAACTTGTGGCCGGCGCTGACCGTGCAAAGTGGCTTCCCCGCGCCGCGGCCCCGGCCGGCGCCGTCGCTCGGGCCCCGCGGCTCGGGCCCGGCCGGGCTGCGGGCGCGCAGCGGGCGGCGGCGGCGGCGGCGGCGGCGGCGGCGGCGGCGGGACGCGGCGGCCGCGGGCTGCGTGTCGTCCGTGCGCGCGTGTGCGCGGGCGCCGGCGGTGCGCGCCGCTGGCGGACCGGGCTCGGCCGGCGGCGGTAAAGTTGTGACCGGCCGGCGAGGCGCGCTCGCGGAATGGGGATTAGCGGAGCGGAGGCGCGGGTCCCTAAGCACCCCTCCTCCTCCGCGCCTCCGACCACCGCGCCCTGGGCCCCCGGCTGGGGACGCCGAGGCGAGCCTCGCGAGTGAGGTCCACGTTCAGTGGGGAGCTGGCGGGGCGGCAGGGGAGACGGGGCAGGAGCGGGCACCTACTTGCTGCTGTGGGAGATCTGTGGATGGCGGCGAGCTGGGCAGCGGGTGTGTTTGTGGAGTTGTTACCTGGTCTTAGAGACAGGGAAGCACCACAGACAGATCCCCCTCTCTGGGGGAAACTCCTTCTCCGCGCTGGGATGGGGTTCTGTGCGTATGCCTCTCATTTTTCTCTTTCGGTTTTTGGGGAAGTTGTTACCTGGGCCGGACGCACGGAGCGCTGAAGCCGGATAATGGAGCTTGGATGGCGCTCTCGGTCTCGGGTGGAAGGAGGGTGGGGGAGGGGGCAGACGGACCGACGGACGCACGGGTCTGCTGCTCTCGCTGCAGCTGCAGTGTTTATTGATTTGTGCTGATGTGCCGGGGCAATACACACCCCTCTGCCTGGCGTGAGAGTTTAAAAAAAAAAAAAATAATAGAGACAGCAAGAGAGAGCGAGACCCGAACATGTGGTTGTTGTTGCACAGTCGCCTTTTCCAGTTTGGAGAGACGTTGTAAGTTGATTGTATTTCTCTTATCTTGGGGGCAATGCTGTGCTTTCTCTCCCTCTTGTTCAGCAGCGAAATGTCTGCTGATTGTTATTGTCTGGACAGTTCCTGTGGCGAGAGGGGCGAGACTTCTCCGCCCGGGGGCGGCGGGAGCGCGGGGCGAGGTCCCCCGCCCGCGCCGGTCCGGTACCTGTTTGTATAATAATGGGCGGCAACGGCCCTGCCGCTGGCTGCAGCCGAGTCTATATAAGGAATTACATGTACATTTCGGACCGAGGGGCTCGTTTTGGTTCCTACGTTATTTTTAAAACGACTTTTTAACTGTAGGGAAATAAATGCGCCTATAATGGGATCGCTGTTTCTTCCAGAAAATGAGGAAATACGTGTTTAAGTAAAAACTCTCTCGTGCTCCCCCGCCCCACCCCCGCTCCTGGGCTCCCTTTCTCCCTCCCCTCTGGGATGCGAAACGCGAGGTTTTGTAACCTTTCCTGGCAATTTTAGATTTTGTGTGGGATTTCCTGTCTAGAAGCAGATACGAAGATTTTAAGCTGTTTCAAGATGTTTCCTTCCAATCGTAAAAATATTTTTAATATATTTGAGCCGACATTATTAAAACCACTGCTTTCATGAATGATTTTAGTTATTCAAATAAACATTTGCGTTTTAAAGACGTCTGTTAGTTATGATTGATAACTAATATTTGGTATCGTCATTGTGGAGAGATGACTTGTTACAGCAAGGAGCGGAGCATAGGCTATTGCAATTTTAATTTCCTGTTTTAGCGTCGAATAGTGTGCTATATTGAGCTGTTGCCACTGTTGCTGATGTGGCTTTATGAAAGGTAAGTTGGTTCGGAAAGGGCTGCTCGTTTTTTACCTTATTTAAAATGTTCATCGCCAGAGAAAGGGGCTTTTCTTGTTGCTGACGACATGTGTGTGACATGTGAGTCTGAACCACCCAGCGTCTGTGCAGCTGCTGTAAACATGTTTACCTGAACAGGAAAGAATGGATTTTTCTCCTAAAGATCCTGTGATATGAATATTACACTCATAAGGCATATCAACAGATGACTTGAGGGGGAAAAAAGCTATCCTGAAAGGTACTTGAAATCAACAGGAAAAAGAGGTTCTCGATCGCTGCAGCAAATGGCAACTTGTGCAGGTAGAAAAAAGATGGTGTTTAGTTTTCTCCTGCATGTATGTCAGCCCCCTCCTGTCTGCTGCTTTCATTCTCAAGGGAGGGATTTATTTACCACGCTTGCTGTCAGTGTTTTTCCTTTGTGTTTAATATTAGAAAAACAGATTTGGGCTGTTTAGCACAAAATGTCTTGTCTGCAGTATGCATTACTCTCAGAAAACAAAAGGTGTTTAAGATAGCACTGTACCACTACAGGTATCTTCCATTTTCATCACTTTTGGCTCTGTCCTTGTATTTCTTTTTGTTCTCAAACGCATTTCATCCATTGCCGACGATTACAGCCATGCTATTTGATTAAGCCTTATAATTTGCAAATTAAAAATGAAGTTATATGCCATTGTGTTGTGAAACCTCAGAATAGGTGCTGGTTAATATTTCTTAGCAACGCAGTCATATTTAAGTTGCAGTTGTTTATTGGAGAGAATTGCATGAAAAATGTTAACTCTTAAATCTTTTTAATGAGGGAATAAATGATATGTACAGTGGGCGATAGTCGTAGAGATACTTTATGTTGTTATTTATATGTAAGTAATTTTTTGTTCATTTAAAAATAAGATATATAGATTTTATTGCTAAGCCTCCAGTAAAACATTTTAATTTCCTTTCTGGAATATATCTGCAGAGTAGGATATTAGTGGGAGAATCAAGTAATGTAACTTGACAGGGGTAAACCAATTGAGCAGGGCTTGGCCAAAGCATCAAACATTAGATAGTAACTTTATGGTGATGATGTTAGTCATCTATAAAGGAGTGGCATTAGAATTGCATAAAATTGATTTTTACCATTTGTAATGTAATGCTTTGTTGTATTTTAAAAATATATCTTGAAATTTCCTACTGCTACTCTGTGTGGTTTTCGGATGTACATATGTATGCATTTTGGAGGGCGGGAGAGAAATGTGCTGTAGCTACTAATGACCACATGCTGATTAATTCACTTTGGATGGAATAGCAGGTACATATTTTTCTGTCATTTGCACCGTTTCCACTTGCTGTCTTTGGAAACCGCCAGTAGAGGATGCTAACAAAAATAATTATTGGTGTAGTAGCACCATAAGTCTATCTCCTGTTGATTGGGACCTCTGCATTAATAGGGACCTTTGGTGTAATTCTGGGTCTTAGTGTTACTTAAAACTAGCCCTGGGTAAATTAGGCATAAGCATTTTCTAGTCTGCTAGTCTGCTTAGATGGAAAGAAGTAGAAATGTTTTAACTTGAACAATTTTATAAATATGAGCTTTTTAAATACTGAGATTGATATTACTATCAATTCAGACTTGCTTTAGACCAGTTGTTATTACTGCTTTTTTTTTTTTTAAGTTTTTATGTTGTTAGGTTTGGAAAAGAATATGTGATGATTGGCCTGTATTTATTTTGCATATTTTCTATACTTTTTAACCTTTTTTATTCATTGTAAGATTCCCTGAAAACATTTATTTTTTTAAGACATATATTTTAGGTGTTAAAATTTGTAAACTGTTAAACACGGTTAAGAAAAATTGCAATTAATTGATTGTTAATACTGTCTAATTATGTTCCCATAACTTATGTAAACTTAAACTATATATGGGTTGGGCAGACAACAACTAAAGAAGGTGTTAACCAGCAGTCACTCAGATGTTAGTGATTTTTAGATGTTATCTTTTCCTTTCTCTTCTGATTCTAGTTAAGAATCAGAATAAGGTAGTGTGTAAACTTTACATTTATCAATTGTAAATTAAGAAATATAAGTTTGCTTTGATGTTTTAAATGCAGCAAAAAAGTGTCTTTAGCTTGGTAATTATTGTATGTTTGTATTCATTAATTCTTTTCAAACTGCGTAAATTGGTAATGTAACTTTCACATGTAAATAATTGCATGAAACTTGATGTATTTAGTAATATCTTTTTGGTGTGTGTCCATATAATTATATTAATATAACTGTAAACTTTCGGAAGCCTTTTGTTAGGTCAAATGTTAGAAATATTTATTTCCCTAATTATTTTTAATGGTGTTTCTGTAAATGCACCAATAGCAGTATCATAATGCAATAGTAATACTGTTTATCTTGAATTAAGTAGGAATTACCTGAATTACCAGGTAAGCCTGTGTGAATTTCTCATTTTAGGGTGTCATGGTTTTTCAAGAGTGTGTGTATGTGAGTGTGTGTATGTGTGTGTGTGTGTGTGTGTAAATATAGTTTTACATTTCCTGACAGATGTTTCTTGAATTTGGTGTTCACTTAATTCTTAGAGCTCAGTAGTAAATAGGTGTGATTCACTTACTACTTTTATGAACTGGGGAAGTTTACCACAAAGCCATAACATATACAATTGTGGCATGGAGCAAAACTTAATTTTTATCTTATAAATTGAAAGCATCAATCATTTGTTAAGATGAGCTTTATGTAAAAGCATATGGAATATTTTAGGGTTTTTTTCTTTTTTTCTTTTATAGTATTTTTGAAAGCTTGTACCCCCTGTTTGCAATTTTAGTTGCTTTGAAGCATGTGGTGAGAAGTGAGAAAGTTCTATCAAATTGGGAATGATACTTTGTTAAAAATAACACAATTATATCCCATAATTGTGTTTTTATTATTTTTTTCTCCTTTTTTGCTTTCCCCTGTATAAATTACTTTTAAGCATGTGATTAGAGCCATATGTAGACACAGATGCAACATCATGTGGAATTATATTGTTAACTACTCTCAACTACCTGTATTGAATTGTAGTAGAGAGGAAGAAAAAGCATGTAGATGTTGGAAGAAGATATGCATTAATATATAAAAGTGCAATGAAAGGTTAGAGGACTTGATGAAATTGTAGAATAGTATTTGGGATTAGAAAAGGTTTCTTAGTGTTTGTAGCATGATCACTAATTTATGGGGAAATGTCTGTTCCTCTCTAATAGAGATGGAAGCTAGAATAAAAGTTCATTGTTAAAAGAAAATCTTAAACTCTTAAACTAGAAAAGTACCCTGGTTAGGAAATAAAACATTTTTTAAAAACACTTTTTAGAAGGCTGTATTTTGTACATATTACTAGTAAAATATCATTAAACTAGATGCAGGTTGAAAGAAAATTAATGGATATAGAACAAGATTTTAGTAACCCCAGTTAAAATTTAATCTATTATACATGCATTGCTTTAGGAAATAATCTTCCTTTGGATGGGATAGTGTTTTCAGAATTCCAAGAGGAAGCATTCTTAGGACATCAATTTTAACTAATAAATATTTTCAGTGTGGTGTATATGAGCATGTCTAGATTTTTAACCCTGGTGGAGGTGGGTTATACTGCTTGTTAACGTGGAATTGGGTTGCTTGAAAAGACGGCAGTATTCTATAACACTTAAATATAACAGTGTTCTCTAATAAGGAAAATCTCCCTCACAATTGTTTACGGAGAAAAAAATTTAATATTTAGAACTCAACTCATTAATTTTGTTAAAACATATTTTGAAGTATATCATTTAGGTGTAGATAAATTGGAAGATTCCAAAATAAAGCAAAAATGGCCAAATGTAAGTCTATATTTGTATTATAGCTATGAAATATTATTTTTTCATGCTCTTAAAAGTTATCTCATTTATTTTTTCAAACATCTTCCTGTTATTTAATACATACCTACTATATTTATAGGGATTGCATGTATCTGTCCATGTAGACAATTCTCCTCATATCAACTTTATGTATTTATTGAGACTTGATACAGGGAGTTTGAGTATAAACTATGGCTGTTGGTTGGAGACCTTATAGTATGGCAGCCTGGGAACAACTTCATCATCTCTTTTGCAGTAACAACTACATCTGTGCTGGAATTATTAGTAACAGATGTTTTGTGACCTCTTAATTCCCACTCCCCTCCCTGCCTTCCCCATCCGTAGTTAAAATTAAATGTGAATGGGAGATAAATAAGGGAATGATGTCAATTTCTCATGTTTATTGTTGTATTCTAAGAATATTGCAAGTCTTCTATTTTCCCCCTTTAAGATATAATTTCAAATTTTTAGGTACTGTAACTATCTTAATTTTGGTTTTTAGATATTTTTAATATTCTGGTTTCAATTTTCTTTTTATAATAGGTGATACCATTATTTCTTAGATATCTCAGTTGCTATTCATGGTCACCAACCTATAATGTATTCTAATTTTCCTTATTCTTAAGGTCTTTATCCCCATTTAATCCTCACTTCTAATTGAATGCTTGGCTTTTTGTTAAATGCTCAGAGTATGACTAGTTTGTTAATTTAAAAATTCATTTTTCTCTTAGAATCTTACATGTTTTATGTGGAAGGGATCTTTAGAGATATTTTTTCTATCTGAAAACTGATACAGATAAGTTGAAGTTTAGGGCCTTCAAGTAGAAATTCCACTAGAGACTTTAACTTACGTCTTAGAAGAGGTAATAGTGACATGTGGTAAATCCTTCACAGAGTAGATTGTCTGAACTTGGGCTGAAATACTCTGCCTTACATACTTGAAGAGGCTGTGAAAATCACTGTATCTCTTTAGTGTTTTCTTCTTTCTACCCTAAGAAGCTAAGTTGCTATTCATTCCTATTGCTACATCACTGTTCTAAAATCTCTTTTGATCTTGTTTCTTTTTTTGCTTGTTTGTTTTGTTATTGTTGTTTTGGTGGTGGCAGGGGTAAACAGTTGGGGGATAGAAAAAATAATTCTATATGAATAAATATTAGGAAAATAAATAATTTCAGAGCTAGAGAGATTTGGAGAATCATTCAAATTTGGTTTTGCAGATAAGCAAACTTTCAGGGAGGTAAAATGACTTTGCCAAGTTCCTTTTACTAGTTAGCTTGGGCTAGGTTACAGCTTTTCATGTTCATAGCTCAGTATTCCTTTTATTAGGCCATTTGAGCATGTTTATCTATGATGGCAACAAGGAAGAACATGAATTTTCAAATTTATCATGGTTAAAACCAAGATGTATTGTAAGGAATGCTCAGTCATCACAGAAAAAGGGATTTCTTTAACCATTTGCATAAATTTATCAAATTTAAAAGTTGACATAACTGTATCACTTAAAACATTTCAGATAACAAAGTTGGTTTGTATTGTTTAGAGGCATACCTCATTATTTTGATTATAATTTTTCCTCTTCATTCCCAGTATCAACACCTTCCCGCCTCTCACTTGTACCCAATCTAGTATGTTTTATATATGTTCTTGGTTATGTCTCTATCCTTGTAAAATAATGTTATTTGTGTGTTTTACATCTGTATAACTGCTATTTTGCTATATATTTTACTTTCTTCACTAAGCATTTTTTGGTATCTGTTCATATTGCTCTATGTACATCTAGTTAATTGATTCTAACTGTCCAATATTTCATGGTTTGCATGTAGCACAAATTATCAGTTCCCCTAATGACGGATGCCCAGGTTGATTCCAACTCTTGAGTACAAATAATTTTGTAATAAACATCCTCATACATGTTGCTAGTGGCCGTGGAAGAGTTTTTCTAGGTATACATATCCAGGTGTGGTATTGCTGTGTAATAGGTTAGTCACATATTTAATATCACTAAATTATGCCAGATTATTTCTGAAATGGCTACACCAATTTTTGCCTTCACCAACATTGTATACAAATTTTTACTTTTTCCCAGTTTTGCCTGCATTTCTTATCGTAGAACGTCCTACAATTTGCTAATTTAACGGTTGTTGAATGGAATCTTATGGTTTGGTTGCTGTGCTAGGTTTCTCTGTTTACCAGGGAGCTTGAGCATGTCTTCATATCCTTGCTAGCTGTTTGAGTTTGCCTTCTCATGTCTGGCCTATTCATACCCCTTGCCCTTCGTTTTGGTTGGGTTTCCATTTTTTGTTGGTTTTCCAGAATCCTCTATCTGAGATAGTAATCCTTTGGTAATTTTAGACATGGCAAATATTTTCCCAGTGTGTCAGCATGTGTTGACTTTGACAGTGATACTCCTTAATTTTAATGTACTTAAAATTTTTTATTTTGTGGGCACTAAAAAGTCCTTCGTGATCCACAAATTGCAAAGATATTTTCCTATGTTTTCTTCTAATAGTTCTGTAATTTTACCTTTCATATTTAAGTCTTTAATGCATCTGGAGTTCACCTTTTGAATATAGAATTTCTTCATTTCTTTCTTCTTTCTCTCTTTCTTCCTCCCTCCCTCCCTCCCTCCCTCCCTCCCTCCCTCCCTCCCTCCCTCCCTTCTTTCCTTCCTTCCTTCCTTCCTTCCTTCCTTCCTTCCTTCCTTCCTTCCTTCCTTCCTTCCTTCCAGAAACAGAGTGGTTAAGAGTGTGGGCTATCCTGTCATTTACTAGCTGAGTCACCTTGACCAAGTTACTTAGTCTCTCTATGCTTGAATTTCCCCATCTGTAAAATGGGTATGATAATCTCAGAGTTGGGAAGGTTAAATGAGGACTATAAAACACTGTGCTTTATATGTGTTTGTTTAAATTTTTACTTAAATTATTAGATTAAGTTTGTTTTAAATACATCTTCCATCAACTGACAATTTCTTATTCTCTTATCCAATATTAACTCTGATATAACTTGATTTAAAAGGATGTGGTTATAAAATTTATTATTTCTATAGCTTTGACTTTAAACATTGCTTAGTTGTTCTGGCTTTAAGGACAGGCTGTTTGTTAAATCAGTAATAGAATAGTATCTTAATGCTATTTGTGATATGCCTTTCAGCTTGAGGAAGGCTGCCTTGGACTCTTTTATTATATTGAGGGGTATTATATTGAGGAAGACCTTACTATATTACTTTTATATGTAATAAGGACATGAACTTTAAGGAATATGTCCCCATGCTATTCTCTTGCATAATACAAAGAACCCAAGCCCAAGGAAGCTAAACTTTATTTTTGAAAACCCTAAG
Organism: Zalophus californianus; assembly: GCF_009762305.2. Taxonomy (NCBI): domain Eukaryota; kingdom Metazoa; phylum Chordata; class Mammalia; order Carnivora; family Otariidae; genus Zalophus; species Zalophus californianus. The sequence continues at coordinate 111,444,249 of NC_045603.1, read as the reverse complement.
GAGTGTGCAGTCCACAGATTCTCATACAGATTCATTAATTTAGTTGGGAATATTTTTAAGAAGTTGGTTGTATGTATTCTTAACACATAGTATGTTCTTGTGGCATAGATCAGGGCAATCCTAAGACAGAAGTTGAAATTGTACCATTTTGTGTATGTGTGAATAACTTTATTGAGATATAATTTACATACATCATTACGCATGTACATTTTGATGACTTTTCACATATTTACATGTATGTGTAACCACCACCACAGTTAAGCTATCGAGCATTTCCATCATCCCAGAAAGTCCTCTCGTACCTCATCTCAGTCAGTCCTCCCCTAGTCTAGCCCAAGCAACCAATAATCTGTTTTTGATGAGTGAAGATTAGATTTACTCTTTCTAAAAGAGTTTCCTATAAATGGAATCATACAGTATGTACTCTTTTGTCTGCCTTCTTTTACTCACGTGACGTTTTCAAGATTCATCCATGTTATTGCATGTATCAGGCGTTCATTCCTTTTGTATTGCTAAGTAGTATTCCATTGCCTGAATATATCACAATTTGTTTATCCATTCACCTACAATGGGCAAAATATTTGGATTGTTTCTGGGTTTTTGTATAGAATAAAGCTGTGTGAACATTTACATACAAATTTTCATGTGGATATATGCTTACATTTCTTTTGGGTAAATACCCAAGGTTTGAATTGCTGGGTCATATAGGAAGTACATGCTTGACTTTGTAAGAAACTGGGAACTGGTTTATAAAGTGCTTGTAACATTTTACATTTTACAATGTATGAAAGTTTTAGTTGTTCCAATCCTTATAAACATTTGTCTATGTTTTTAATTTTAGCTATTCTAATAGTTATGTCATAGTATTCTTTTGGTTTTAGTTTAGACTTCACTATAATGATGTTTGGGTATCTTTTTGATGTACTTATTGGCCATTTGTGTATTTTTTCTTATGAAATGTCTATTCCAATCTTTTGCCCATTTTTAATTGGGTTGCTTATCTTTTTATTATCAAGATGTAAGAGTTCTTTATATATTCTGGATCCAAATTCTTTTTGGATATCGGTATTTAAAGTATTTTCTTCCTTTCTGTGTCTTACCTTTTGATTTTCTTAATGGTATCTTCAAAGTGCAAAAGTTTTAAATTTTGATGAAGTCCAATTTATAACTTTATTCTCTTAGGCTTTGTGCTTTTTGTGTTTTAAGAAATCTTTGCCCATTCCAAGATTTTTTCCCTTGTGTATTTAGAATTTTATAGCTTTAACATTTAGGTCTATGATCCATTTCAGGTTAATTTTTGTCTGTTACCCTGTTTTGATCTTCATCTACAAGCCTGCCTGAGGTAGCCCTGAGTATTTGCAAGAGGCTAAAACTTGGTCTTCTTACTAATCAAAATTCTGTGTGAGAATTTCTGTTTGAGTATATTAAAAATATTTTTCAAGACCCAACTAAGAACCAGAGCTCAAGATTGTAGAGAAACACAAATCCTACTTTCCTGGTTTTATGCATTTTAAACTGAGAGCAGTGGCATTGTGCTTAGTCAGTGTTTTCAGAATTTTTCATGTCCTTGACACATTTTTAATTCACAGAGACATACTTAAGTGAAGCTAGAGTTTCAGAGAAAGATGCCCAAAGAGAGTGTCCATGGTGAATGTTATCTTCATGGTCTCTTATTTCCTACACAGTTTTAATGAGTTTAGCATTATACCAATTCTTTTTTACATTCCATAGCTTTTATCTTTACATGGGAATTTATTCAAACCTACCCTTTATCTTGAATTCATTAAGGGACATAATTTTATCCCTTTGAAATGAACATTTTTTTAACCATCTCTTGAGTTTCTTGTATAAGGATTCCACCTTACTGTTCTGCTGAAGCTGCAGTACCTAGTAGAGGTCTCCAGTGACCTCCAAATCCTGCCAGCGTTTCTCAACCTTTATCTTACTTGACTTTCCTGTATTTGTTATTGTTGAATCTCCTGGAAGGTTTTGCTTCCTTAGCTTCTATATTTTTACTCTTTTCTTAAATTCTCATCTTTCTCCATTCTTGTTTCTTAGAGCCTCTTTCTTTTTGAAATTACCTAGGGCTGTCTCCTCTCACTCAATATACCCTACCTAGAAGTCTGACCCAATTCTTTTAGTTTTAGCTTCCACGTATATACTGATGTTTTCAAAATCTTTGTCAGAACTAGATTGAGTTCCAAATATGTATGCAGTTGTCTGTGCAACTTTTCCATCTATATATCCCACAGGACTGTCAAATTTCACAAGTCCAAAGTCGAACTAATTTATTTCCCACCAAGTCTTACTTTCCTTCTCATTCATGATCTTGTTAATGCCACCGCCAATGTATTACACTCAAGTTAAAACTGAGGGTTAACCTTCCCTCTCATAACCTGATGATCACCAAATCTGCCAGTTCTGTATTCTGAATGTCTTTCAAATCAGTCTTTTCCTCTCCATTTCTATCCTGTTGCTTTAGGATCTTCAATTTCTCATGGAAAGCCTATTGTTTGTCCCTACTCTTCTTTGCCATGCAGGCTGCTGCCAAAATTATCTTTGTAAAAAACAGATGATTTAATAATTGTCCCAATCACATGCCTTCCCTGGATCTTTATTAACTTACTGGATAAAACCAAGATTCTTTCCATGACATACAAGGCCCAGATTTATGATCCTCTCCCTGCTATTTCTTCTGTCTGCTGACCACTTCCCTCCTCCTCCTTTTAACTATAGATTCCTATATCCCTCCATGCATTTGAATATACTTTGGTTCCTTCTACCTGTAATATTTTTCCTTTTTCCCTACCTCATATTTTCTGCTATATTTTGAAAGGTGGACAGAAATTTATCTCATATTTCTTCTTCAGAAATGCTTTCTCTGATCCCTTTCAGTCTATTCTTCTTAAGTTGGTGATTTTTCATTTAAGTTAAAATATTACTCCCTTTACATTTTTTTGCCCAATAAAAGGTAACATACAACCAAATAAAGCTACCCCCCTTACCACCCTTTTTACTTTGGTATAAATTATTATGCCAGTTACCTTGGCATAAAAGCTTTGATCTTACTGATTTTTAGCTACATACTTTACCCCTCATTTTGTTATGGTTAAAGAAAAAAATGTTTAATTCCTTTGAACTTTGATGAGTTGATTACAGAGGCATTTATTTACTTACTCATATTTATGAGTAAAATGTATATGTCACTGAAATAACTCCCACACAGTTCTTTTAAGATAGTATTTCTTCTGACTTTTTCTTTTTTTTTATGTTGTGTTAATCGCCATACATTACATCATTAGTTTTTTGATGCAGTGTTCCATGATTCATTGTTTGCATATAACACCCAGTGCTCCATTCAGTATGTGCCCTCTTTAGTACCCATCAGCAGGCTAACCCATCCCCCCACCCCCCTCCCTCTAGAACCCTGTTTGTTTCTCAGAGTCCATAGTCTCTCATGGTTTGTCTCCCCCTCTGATTCCCCCCCTTCTTTTTTCGCTTCCTGCTATCTTCTTTTTTTTTTCTTAACATGTAATGTATTATTTGTTTCAGAGGTACAGCTCTGTGATTCATCAGTCTTACACAATTCACAGCGCTCACCATAGCACATACCCTCCCCAATGTCTATCACCCAGCCACCCCATCCCTCCCACCCCCCACCACTCCCGCAACCCTCAGTTTGTTTCCTGAGATTAAGAATTCCTCATATCAGTGAGGTCTATTTCTTTTTATCACCTGTTCCTATTCCTTGAAAATCCATCGTAACTAACTTGTGTTTTATTTTTGTTTTTAAAGCACTTACTTTTTTATACACCATTTAGTTCTGTATCTGCCTTGAACATTCTAGATATAAGTGACATAATTCCTTCTGATCTGATATCTGTAGGTGCACTTATGGAAAGAGCATTGAACTAGGAGATAGAAGTCTTAGGTAGAAATCTTAGTCTAATGTTAAAGCTGCCATTAATTGGCCTATGAAATTGGGAAAATAATTTATTTGGCCTAAGTCTGTTCATCTGTAGAATGAATATGATGGACTAATGTGTGCTAGGCAATGAAACTCCGAAGATGAGAAATGCAGTTTCTTGCTTTAAAGAGCTTACAGTATCCTAGAGGGGGAAAAAACAAAACAAAACAACCCAGGAAAACAAACCTTTAGAATATAGTTTGGTAACTGATGTGATAGTCTATCCCATATGCATAGAGGGGATGGCCAAATCTTAAGGGATATGTGTGGGTTATCTTAGTAAAAATGTGGAATATATTATTCCAGGTAGGGGAATAGAATGTACAGAAGTATATGAGACACACACGCGCGCACGCACACACACACACACACACACACACACACACACACACACACACACACACACACACACATTGTGGGACTTGTAAGTCACAGGTTTGGTTGAACTCTGTAGGGTTAGTGGAGGAAAGGCTAAACATGAGGCTAGAGAATTAGATAGGAAGCAAATGAAAAAAAAAAGAGCTTTATACTGCCATGATGGGATTCTGTCTTGAAAGTGTTGAAGAATTGCCAAAGATCTTAAAGCAGCAAATGGCTTGAATATAATTATGTAGTTCATCATCTTACTTTCTTTATTAAATTTTAAATGATTAAACATTAAAAATGCCTTACTAAAAGCTGATTTGTCCTGCTTTCCTGAGTTTTGGCTTATGTATACTATAATGCTAATAGATTCACGTAGAAATTACTTTAAAATGGTGCTGCCACCACACCACTTCTACCATCATCATCAGTATCAATAAAAAGCAGTCTTTACTAGAAACAAAAGTGGCCTTGTTTAGAGTTGATTGCTAAAATCTATGACATTGGGGAGGGTATGTGTCGTAATGAGCGCTGAGTATTATGTAAGACTAATGAATCACTGATGTACTCCTGAAACAAATAATATATTATATGTTAATTAATTGAATTTAAATAAATTCTTAAAAAGTTAGAAAATAAAAAACAAATTTATGCATCAAGTTGGCCATGCATTTCTGAACTCTGCACTATTGTAAGGAATTATGTTTTCATTTTTTTCTTCTTTCTAAATCATTAATCACAGCTTATATAGATGTGTTGTGTACTTACAGTCCCTATGGCATAAGATGGTTTTACTGCTATTAATGATGGCTCTCCAAATGTGTAAAATTCTTTGAGTTTATTATTTCTTAATAAATTTCTGGGTTATTTCTGGCACTATTAATGGTTCTGTGTAGAACTCCTGTCTTGTGAACCTGTTATATATACTTTGATATCCGTTCTCTATTACAGATATTTAATAAGATACAGTTAGACAATCCTTGCCATTCTTTTGGCTGGCATGATCCCAGGGCCTGATTGCCTATGATAAATGAGACTAATAAGTAAGCTGGCTATTTTATTGTTTGCATTGAAATAACTAGGCATCCACAAAACCAGATCAAATAAAATAAAACTTTTTCTCTGCTTATTCCAATATTTACTAAGAAAGATTATTTTAAATAATTCACAATGCTGATGAATTTGCCTTTTCCCTCTGTGGTCCTATTTTTTGCTTAATATTTTTTCAAAATATGTTATCAGGTACATACCAATTTAGAATTATCATTGCTTTTATCATTATTTAGTGACCCTCACTTTCTAGGATAGTTTTTCAATAAAGTCAACTTCAGATGGTATTAATATAGCCACACAACCATGAGAGACTATGGACTCTGAGAAACAAACTGAGGGTTCTAGAGGGGAGGGGGGGTTGGGGAATGGGTTACCCTGGTGATGGGTATTAAGGAGGGCACGTATTGAATGGAGCACTGGGTGTTTTCGCAAACAATGAATCATGGAACATTACATCAAAAACTAATGATATAATATATGGTGATTAACATAATAGAAAAAAATATAGCCACACAACCTGAGTGTTTCTCATTGAAAATAGCTGTAGGCCTGATTTATGTTTTTCTTATTGAACAAAAAAAAATTCAAGCTTTTTTGGGAGTTACATAATATGCTACAAGATTAAAGACAGTGCCTTTTTTTAGTCCAAGTGCAGAGGAAATACACTTTATCATGTTTCAACCTCTAAGTTAATAATTTTTTTATTTATTTTTATTTTTTTAAGATTTTATTTATTTATTTGAGAGAGAGAGCATGAGAGAGGGGAGGGTCAGAGGGAGAAGCAGACTCCCCACTGAGCAGGGAGCCCGATGTGGGACTCGATCCCGGGACTCCGGGATCATGACCTGAGCCGAAGGCAGTCGCTTAACCAACTGAGCCACCCAGGCGCCCTAAGTTAATTTTTAATGTAAAAAATAGTGCCTTATTTATACACCATTTTTCTCTATTTACATGTGACCTAATTTGTATGTAGAGGGGCTTTTGTGCTCTGTATGTTATATACCACATGTTTTTAATCTAAACTTTAAAACTTAACCCCATTTTACTAATACTCATTTATACCTTATTTATGCTTGACTTGTCTTATGTATTATGTGTTACAATAGTCAAACAATGGTCATAAAATTCTATGTAATTTCAATTTCTATCACATCAAGCTGATTACTTATTTATTTATTTATTGGTGGGAGGCATCCTCCTTTTTTTTTGTTTGTTTTTCATTAGAGATAGATTTGGAATTTTACCGTACCAACTGTAAAAATAGTTCAGGGCAGTAAGACAGACTTTGAGTGTCTATTATATTGAGAGTCTAACATATTAAGCATATGGGGAGGGAAGCAAGGTGCTAGCTGTTTTAAGGTCTCATGGCCACACTAACATGCACATCTTGTGCATGTTCACCTGGGTTGTATAGAGTTTGGGGATTTCCATCTGCCATTACTGTATTTTGTTGAGTCAGCAGTCAGGTAACAGTAGTGGTCATACTTCCGTCATTATGTTCTCTGAGTTTCTGATCACCATAGTCTCACAGATCAGGAAAATGGTTACAGATGGAAGGTCTTAGATGTAAAGATAAAGAACCCAGGGAATGGTAGATATGGGTAGGTGTAGACAAGCACTGTATAAAACCTGGGAGCAGGGTAAAATTATTGATTAGCTGTAGACTTTGGTAAGTTATGTATTCATGTTAAAATCTCTGAGATAAATAAAAATCTAGAAATAATATGGCTATCTTTCAAATTAGTAGAAGAGGGAAATAGAATGAGAAAAAATAATCTAAGAAAGAAAAAAAAGGAAGGAAGGAAAAGAAGAGAAACAAAAAAACAAATGGAAAGCACAAAGTAAGATTAGTATTTGCATTAGATGCAAATATATTAGTAATTACAGTGCATATAAACTGACAAAATGCTCCAGTTAACATAAGCTGATTGTCAGATTGGATAAAATAACAAAATCTAGATATATACTATTTATAAGAAACATACTTTTAAAAAGGATATAGAAAACTTGAAAATAGAAAGGATGTAAAAAGATATGCTTGACAATACTTACTAAAGAAAGGTGGTGTTGTGTGACTGTATTAATACCATCTGAAGTTGACTTTATGGAAAAACTATCCTAGAAAGTGAGGGTCACTAAAAAATGATAAAAGTAATAATAATTCTAAATTGGTATGTACCTGACAATATACTTTGAAAACATATTAAGCAAAAAATAGGATCAGAGAAGGAATAGGCAAATTCATCAGCATTGTGAATTATTTAAAATAATCTTTCTTAGTAAATATTGGAATAAGCAGAGAAAAATGTAAAAAAATACAGAAGAGTTTATTAACAGTATTTACAAGCTTGTTGTAATGGACATTTAGGAAACACTGCATCTCAGAATACTTTTTAAAAAATTCTTTAAAAGCACATAAGACCTATTTACAAAAAAAAGTGATAACATTCTGGTCAAATACAGCCAGTTTTCACAATTTCAGGAGATTGGCATTATACTACATTCTCTGTTTACAATGACATTAGCTGTAATTTAGCACCATAATTTTCCTGTATGTTTGGGGAAGTTGAGATGTATTATTTACAAAAAACTCATGGGTAAAAGAAATACCTGTAAGGAATATTAGAAAATATAATTTAACAGTAATAAAATACCATATATCAGAACTTATGTGATAAACTGTGATAAACTGATACTTTATGGAAATTTATAGACTTTAATGCTTACATTAAAAGAATAAATGCTGAAAAACAATTACTGCATTCCTAAGAATTAGAAGTGACTAAAAGAATACTCCCCCCAACTGAAGTAAAAACTAAATATAAATTAATGAAATAGAAAATAAAAGTAAATCTGAGAGGAAACAGTACAGGTAAAAATAGATTATTTGAAAAGACTAACAAATTTGAAAACTGTCTGCAAGATTAATCAAGGGAAAAGAGAAGTCACAAAGCAGTAACTTGAATGAAAAAGGGTATGTTACTACAGATATTTTAGGAATAGTCATCTTTATGTTAGTATATTGAAAGCTTATATCAAATGGGCAAATTCCTAGAAAAAAGTAGCTCATATTAGCTCAAGAAGGAATAAAAAATTGAATAGTCTTAAAATATAAAGGAAAAATATTCTTGCAAAGAAAAATACCAAATCCACACAGGTTATAGCAAGTTCTTTAAAATATCCAAGGGATAATAGCAAGATACTCATTAAAGAAACTTGATCTTTAATGGCACTGGTTATGCCAGTCAGTGGAAGGAGGATAGCTCTTTCAATAACTGAGGTAGTTAGTTAATTAAACGGAAAAAATTTAGTTGAGCCATTATATTATTTAGAGAAATTAGTTAGACTAGATTATAGATCTAAATCTATAAGGTAATCGTTTAGTTAAGGTAAAACTAACACTTTCTAGAGATAATAGAGTAGAATGTTTTCATGACTTCGAATAAGACAAAAATGCATAAAACACAGAATGCAAAAGATTGGCAAATATGACTTCATGAAAATAATTTCATCAATAGATACCATAAAGAGAGTGGGGATTAGTATTCAGCACAAATAAAGATCTGCCACACAGTGAAATAAAGATAACAACTTAATAGAAAACTGGGTAAAGGAGTTGAATGTACACTTCGTAAAAGAATAAACTCATTTGACCAATAAGCACATTATGAGATATTCAACCTCATATGTAATCAGAGAAATGCAAATTAAAAACACAGTGAAAAAGTTATTTCATGCCTCCTAGATTCTCAAAAATTCAAGGCCAAATGGTATTGCTCTTCGTGTGAATATGGAACAACTGGAACACTTAGGCAGTGCAGATGGTAATGTTAATTGGTATGTCCACCAGAAAAAAAAATGGCATTATTAAAGTTGAAGATGCACATAAACTATGATCCAGTATCTCTATTCCTAAGTATATCTTTAACCATTATACAGATGATCAGGTGATGTATATAGTTGTTAATATAGCCTTATTCATAATAACAAAACAACAAAAAACAACTCAAATATCTATTAATAGGATAAATAGTGGTATATTCACTCGATGGGATGTTATGCAATTCTGAAAAGGAATGAATTATAGCTATGCCCAGCAGCTTGGGCCATCTTAGGAATATAATGTTGGGGAAAAACAAATCATAGAAGAATATACAACATGTTTCCATTTATATAAAATTCAAGAAAATGCAAAATGAAGTAATATATTAAGAATACAAATATAGTACAGCTCTAAAGGAAATGATAAATATAAAATTTAGGGATGAGTAAATAACACAAGTTTGGAAAGATACTCTTTCTACACAGAGTACATACAATGGGTAAGAGTAATGATTTTTTTTACTGGGTGTTATATGCAACTAATGAATCGTTGAACACTACATCAAAAACTAATGATGTACTATATGCTGGCTAACTGAACATAAAAAAAAAAAAACTGGATGGTGAGTACTCAAGTAATTATTGTACTTTTTTACCTTAAACTTATTTTATAAAATTATTTATTTCATACTTACTATTGATAATTACTGACAGTGATATGAAAATAGTAACTAGAAAAAGAAAAGTGAATCATTTTGGGGAGAAGGCTGTGTATTTCCTATATATCTACATTTAGTCTGTGAATTCTCAATGTAGTCAATTTTTTTGGCTTTTTTTTTAGTTTTTTAATACTATTTTTGTATTTAGTAGAGCATAATTTCTATCCCTGGTTGTGAGATACTTCAAATGTATTCATTTATCTCAAAGCGTACAATTTTAATTCTTTTACATTTTTCTAAGCATTAAATTTACATGTTTTCTACCTCATGTATTTCTTGGGTTTTTAAAAGATTTTTTTATTTGTGAGGGGGAGTGTGCATGAGTGGGGGGTGGGGTGATTGTGGGTAAAAGGAGAGGGATGAGCAGAAGCTGCGCTGGATCCCAGGACCCTGAGATTCTGACCGGAGCCGAAGTCAGACGCTTATTGACCAGCTGAGCCACCCAGATGCCCCTCATATATTTCTTGTTTATTGGCCACATTTTAAGATGCCTGAGAAAGGTAATGCCTTACCTTATATTTTTCTTTTTCTTTCTTTTTTTTTTAGACAGAGAACACATGCGTGTGAGTGGGGCTGGGGGGATGGGCAGAGGGAGAGGAGAAAGAATTTTTTTTTAAGATTTTATTTTTTTTAAAGATTTATTTATTTATTTATTTGATAGAGACACAGCGAGAGAGGGAACACAAGCAGAGGGAGTGGGAGAGGGAGAACAGGCTCCCCGCCGAGCAGGGAGCCCGATGCGGGGTCAATCCCAGGACCCTGGGATCATGACCTGAGCCTAAGGCAGATGCTTAATGACTGAGCCACCCAGGGGCCCCGAGAAAGAGAATCTTAAGCAGACTCCACACTCACTGCAGAGCCCTATGGGAGCTCGATCTCAACGCCAGGAGCTCAATCTCAAGACCATGAGCTCATGAGCTGAGCTGAAACCAAGAGTCGGGTGTTTAACCGACTGAACCACCCAGGCTCCCCTTGAGCTCATGACCTGAGCTGAAACCAAGAGTCGGGTGCTTAACCGACTGAACCACCCAGGCTCCCCTTAAAGTATTTTTTTTTTATTTTTTTGTTTTTTAAAGTAAGCTTTTACCCCCAACATGGGGCATGAACTCATAACCTTGAGATCAAGAGTTGCATGCTTTACCAACTGAACCAGCCAGGTGCCCCTTGTATTTTTCTTATATGTCTTTTATTCTTATAATTGCATTTGTAGACATAACATTTTGTTTCAGAATATTACCATTTTATTTATTTATCTGACTTTATAGTGTTTATATGTCAGGCACTATTCTAAGCAGTTTAAAAATACTAATTTCATCTGCAATAAAATCCTATGAGGAAGATATTGTTATCCTTACTGTAATGGCAAGGAAACTAAGGCACAGAGAGGTGGTTGTCTCAGGTCACATAGCTCGCAGGTCACATAGCTAATAGACACATAGTAGAGCCTATATTCAAATGTAGGCATCCTGGCATTTAACCTCTAAGCTGTAAAAAACGGTAGGAAGTGGATCTCTTAAGGGGAATATGCCATCTTTTTCAATATTCTTTAATAAATAGGGTACTATTTTTAAAGGGTGTTAGCATATTGTCATACAATGATGAAAAGATTATGCAATTCCCTTTCTTTTCTCCAAGAAAGTAAAATATATCCGCAATTGATATTTTTAGACACTGCTTTAAAATGAAATTTATGTCCATAGATTCATGGGACAAGAAAAGTATATAGGTAAAAGGACCTGTTAGTCTAATTGTAGATGTGACCATGTGCATAAATGGTGATAGTGACCTCTCGTTCTTATTCTGAAGGTAAGTTCATAGAGTCATAATTTAAAATCAGAAAGCTTAACAGAAGCATGTATACATTTAGGAAAGCAATATTCAGGGATGTTGACATGGTACTTTTGGAAAATTCTTATAGTATAAGAGTTAGCCAATGAATAGAGAAAATTAGGCAACTGTGATTTGTGAAGCTAGTAGTAATATCCAAAAGTGACACATCAAGGGTAAAGAGACAAGAATCAGACAAATCCTTTAGAGCAGTGGTTCTTTACCATTGAGAATATGATGTTAGCTTACAGAAATTTCTGTGTAAGTTCAAAGGTTTTATAACTACATGAAAGTTTTGCCATGGGACAACCCCTAACCCTATTCCCACTTGGAGCCTTTGAGAACTCATCCTATAGTTACATGTTGTCTCTAAAAAGTTCAGCTATTTTGTGTGTGGCTTTTTGTCAACCAGTTCAGATAACTTAACTTTCAGCAACATGTGGTTTTATCAGTCAAAACACATGACTGTTACTGATTTTTCCTTTAGAGATGAAACTGTATATGTGGCCTAAATATACTTTCAGAGATTCTTCAAAGAGACAGTGTTTCCTACTTAATTTACTTTAGTGGCCTGTTTTTATTTTGTAAGATCAAACACGTATGTAGCATATTTTAAGCAGTAATTTACATTTAAATAAGGAAAGCTCTTGCAGTTGAATAAAGGCATTTATTTTTTAAGAACACATAGGAATGTACAGTAATTTATAGCTCTGACCACTAGGTAATTTGAGATGCTCATGGAGAATTCTGGGTGATTATGACAATGTCCCACCCACATCTGTATTTGTTTTGCCCACTTCTCTACTAGGAAGACTAGGTCATACAATGTATGGTATTTTCAATTATTTTAGATTAATCCATCTCAACACAGCAGGGGAGAGTACATTATACACGATGCTACATGAAATAACCTTCAAGAATTTGGGACAATAACCTTCATAAAATGTTTCTCAGAAAGTGAGACGTTATCTCTTGATTATATCTTTTATATGAATGCAAAATTGCTGTGTTACTCCATAATTTGTGTGTGTTAATGTAAAGCCTACAAGAATTTGTATTAATTTTTTCCTTTAAAAATTGGGTCAAATGAGTTCTCTAGGATGATTTCATTATTTAATCTGTGGCTTCAAGTCTCCATGTTACTCCCTCCCTCTACCAAGTACATCCTTGCTTTTGGCACAAGATATCTTTCTTTCAGATGTCAAAACACTTAGGAATACATTTTATAAATTATTAACTTATTCTTTTAGTACAGGCTTAAAACCATTTGGTGGATAAACTATAGCAATTTAAAAGCCTAGTTTTTGTTGAATGGAGCTGCAGCTAATCTTGAAGACCCACTGATAACATAGCACTTAACATTCAGAAAAGATAAATAAATCACCTAACTTTTCATTTTCAGTTTTATGTAATTTTACAGTTTGGTACTTGATACTTATTCTTGGTATGAGATAAGGTTATATGATGTAACATTTAATAATTGCCTACCATGTTGTAGTCACTGTGCTAATTGCTAAGGATACAGTGATGGGTAAAACTGGGGTTCTGCACTTACAGAGCTCGCAAATGATGGATGGAATCACAAAAACAGATATTTGTAGTACAGTGCAGCCACTATAATATAGAGAAATGGAAAGAATGGCCGAAGAAAGCATTGCTGGAAGAGTTAATGTCTGAACTGAGTATTAAAGGATCAGAGAAAGAGAAAATTGAGATCAGGGAAACGGGGGATGGAATTAGAGGACCAACTGGGGTGGAACAGGAGCAAAGGCATGTTGGTGAGAAATAGCATGTGTCCTGGAAGTACAAGCAGGTGTGTGTTGTAGGAGTATAAATAAGGGACAGAGAATGATGGAGTGGTGTGGAACCAAATCATGGAGGGTTTTTTTTTTTTTTTAAGATTTTATTTATTTGAGAGAGAGAGAATGAGAGATAGAAAGCATGAGAGGGAAGAGGGTCAGAGGGAGAAGCAGACTCCCTGCTGAGCAGGAAGCCAGATGTGGGACTCAGCCCCGGGACTCCAGGATCATGAGCTGAGCCGAAGACAGTCGCTTAACCAACTGAGCCACCCAGGCGCCCATCGTGGAGGGTTTTTAATGCCATGTTCAGGAGCTTGAATTTATCTCTCTTTCTAGGCTTTGGGAAGCCATTGAAGAGTTTTGAGCAGAGACCTGGTTTGCTTGTATTTAGGTTTAAATAGAATACTCTGGTAGCTGTTGTGAATGATAAGTTTTAAGGGGAAAAGATTGGAGGCAGGGAAGGCATTTGTGAAGTAGTTGGCTTGACAAGATCTGATGGGGGCTTAAACTAGGGCTGTGATAATAGAAATGGAGAAGAGGGAACAGATTTCAGACTCTTTACTTTTGTTCTTAGTAAATCCTAGATTCATTAGGACTTGATACTTGGAAATGGCCAATGGGTGAGAAGCAGACAAGCTTAAATCCAGAGTTTCTACCTGGGGCAACTGCATGGATGGTGATGACAACAAACAGAGAATACATGAGTAAGGGTCAATTTAGAAGCTAAGGAAATCAGTTTTGGATTTTTTGAGTTTGAGATGGTAGTGAGATAACCAGTATGGGAGGTCTAACAAGGCAATTGACCTTTTGAATCTGAGGCTGTGGGATGTGACTGGGGGCCCTGGGCTGGAAACCATATATGGCCATATATGGAGGGTATATGGGCTGAGAAGAAAATGAAAGAAGACAGAAGACAGGATCTTGGGGAGCATCAGCGTTTTAGAGTCCAGCAGAGAGAAAGAAGCCCCATAAAGGAGAGGAGAAGCTAACCAGAAACAAATGAAATAATCAGTGAGCAAACCTGTGGATCCAGTTGAGACTAGAAACTACACATTTTTAATGGAACGAATCCATACAGTTGTGATTCACTTAGATGCCCTCTGTAGCTGAAGTAAGTGAGGGGAGATTAGAATGTAACATTAGTCTGGGATTGAGATTTTACCAGAGTGGTACAGTGACAAGTTATGAGCCTAGGGAAATTAAGGTGTTGAAATTAGAGCAGTTTAGATGAGCTATGACAAATGTTGCATATTACATATGTTGCATATTACGTGCTGTGCATTATTCTTTTATAAATATTAGCTCATTTGATCCTGACAACCAGCTTGGTAAAACCTCAGCCCCAGAATTTAAATTCCATAGGAAGGGAGTTTATTTTGTTTTCTGTCTGTATTCTCAGTGCCTGACATACAGAATGGGCTCAAATACCTGTTGAATAAATGAATGAAGATGAAGTACGTTATTATTTCCATTTTACAGATGTGGAAACTGGGTAAGGAGAGGTTAATTTATGCTATTTAGTGGGAGAGCTAGTGGGGAAGGGTATGAGCCTAGGAGAGGGAGCTGGTAAAAAACTGAGGGATTCTAGGACATGAGATCTCTGTGGGGTATAGTAGAAATGAAGGCATGAGAGAGAGGGAAGAAGAGGAAGTCTGGTCAGAGAGTAACGTTAGAAATTATAATTTGTTGAGGTGGGATTCTGGGTGACAACAAATGGTCAAGTCTTAGGAATGGAATGGAGTAGATGTTTATTATGGAAACTCTATGGGTATATATTGTAGATATTGAAAGATTCTGAGAATATGATAGAAGTTTTGATACAGAGGAAGATTATGATACAGTCTTTAACAAATGAAGAGTTTTTATATGGAGATGTGTAGATGAGAAAAGATAGTGGAATGGATGAATGTCATTTGGATAATCTTGGTAGAAAACTTCAAAAGTACTCAGAATGTAAATAGGAATGTTTAAAATTTTGCCTGGTATTGCAGCCATACTTAAGATTGAATTCTAAATGTTACATTTCTCCCCTGCAAAAAAACCTTCCACACTTAATGTAGGAGTAGAGCAAAATTTTGTTTGAGTTCCTAGCTGCATGGCTCACCTCTTTTTCTTTGGTAGCTGTTGAGTACACATCTCAAGGATGGTGAAAATAAAATGCACTTGCTCTTCTAAATCTTCAGCGACTGCCCAGTGCTTTGTCATTCCTTCCCAGTTCCCTTGCTGACCCTTTACCCTCTCCCTCCCCCTAGTCTCTTTTTGAATGCTTTTATTTCAAGAAGCTCTTGAGAGCTTTCTTTCTACATTACCCTTGTGGCAGAGAAAAAAGTAAAACTTATTTTAGCACTAAATTATGGTTAACATTTTAAGTTGAACATTTTCAGAATGTTTCAATAACCTAAGCAATTAATTCTGGTTCATTTTAAAAAGATTATTCAGTCTCATATTTTGTTTGCTTTAAAAGGCTCTAATTTCTTTTCATATATTTTGATAGCATTGTAATTTCTGTCCTGAATATTTTCCTTCAGAAGAATATAAAAATCCAGTAATTTATTATAAGAGCATATTAAACCTAAAATTTAATTGTTTATATCAGTTTAAAGCAAAGACTTTGAGTTACACAGAATTTTTCATTTTGCAATTGTATAGTTATGCCCACTTATCCTTTTGTTTGTGTGTGTGTGTGTGTGTGTGTCTTTCCCACAAATAAGTATCACCCTCTGAATGCTCTTAGGAAAATCAGAGTTAATCAAATGTTATGAAATACATTTATATAATGAAAAGGTTGGAAAAGATGATTTCCAAGGTGACTTCTAGAGCAGATATACTGTGATTTTGTGGTTCTCTATGCTCTACCCACTTCAGACCTTAGTAAATAGTCACTGAAATAGTGCTAAATGACCTTTGACACAGAACCCATGAATGCCCCAAGTATGATTTCACTTTCACCTCCTTTGTAAACCTAAATGCTTGTCAAATTAGATGTGTGTTTAGATCTTTTTACTGAATGTGCCTTGAGGAGGAGAACAAAGCTTGGGGTCAATTTGGCATAATCCCCACATTTATCTTTTTCTGTTATAGAGATTTGTTGGGGGATGGGGTGACAATCCTTTCTGAGGAGAAAGTGCGAGTGTAGGTGGACTCGCTGTCATCTTCATTCTTTTTCCTGCAGCCTCACTGGGCCTTGTTGATTTCCATATGTTAATAAAAGCAGACCAGGTGGGTTACTGGTTAGTACCTGTGGTTCTCATTTGATCCAAGGGCTCTGTTATAGGCACACTAACTGACAAATTAAATCACAGCACTATATATGGAAGTATCTCACTTTTCCATTATCAGTAAACTAGATTAGATTGTCTCACAGGAGTTAATACCATATGAGGTTTTTCATGTGTTCATGTGTATAGTATATATTAAAATATTATTTTTATGTTTTTCTGTATAAATTTTATAAATGCCAATTTGTCAACTCTAATGTATAAAATACTTATATATATACTTAAGTAAATAATTAGTATTAAATTTGTATTTTAACTTTATAGTAATGAAAACTGAAAATTCTTGGATCTTATTCTTTTAAACTTTCTCATTTAGGTTCTGATAATCTGTTTGAAAATTAGGAAAATGCTTAGGCTCGCATGACTTTTAATAGCAGACACTACTACATCTCACTGGTTGTAATTGATTAGAAGCTGTGAACAGTCATTAATTGTTCAAATACAAGAAGGTTGTAGGAGACCATATGACAAAAGAATTAGTTACCTTTACAGTTTGTTCGCTGCACCTCAGGCACTTTGTTTCAGAAGAAAAGCTCTATTCAAGTGCCTTGGGTGAAAAGGCCCTTACCTCCTTTTAGATGAGGATTGTGGAAATTTCTTGATAAATTGGACATTTCAACATGTTCAGGGTTATTTTGAACACACTGAGCTGGAGTAGTGAAATGGTTGAGAACTTAGCTAATACATTTTTTGGGTTGTTTTGCTGAATGAGTGTTTAGTGATTAAAGCTTATGGCCTTTTTACAGATTTAGTAAAGAAATGTTGAAACTGATATTAATGAAATGTAATTAAATTACATGGAGGTAATGTCCAATAATTTTGATATTTTAGAACATAGAAAATCAAAGTATTTAAAGATTTGTCTAGATTTGACTAGGAGAAGATGTTTTCTACCAGAACTTGTTTTGATTTTAATAATTTGAGGGAGGGGGAAGTGAGTTGTGAAGGTGGTCAAGCCCAGATTAACCACTAACATGCTAACATACAAATCCATAGACATTTCACTGAACCATTTAGGCATTTTTGTTGACTGGTCTTTTCATTTACAGAGCTCTGAAGTCACTCCATTTATCTATAAATTCATTTAGCTAAAGATTAAAGCATACATTGTGATAAATGAAAACAATTTTGAGGGTTTGTATTATATAAGTTCCATTAAAGCTATTTTAATTAGAAACACTAATTTCACCTTTCAGAATTGTATCAGTTATAGGAAAATAGAGTGATAACCTAAAATTAATATTTTTCTCTGAGTTTGTCACATTCTTTAGCTAATATGGTGGATATAGACCTGGTATGCTTTAAGTTGTCCAGCTGTACAAAATGACTCTCCAGAAGCCTTGGTGTTTCCAAAAAAAATGTATAAAGTCAAAACAAAACAAAATCTTAACACCTTTTATGGGAGAGAAACCCTTTTGTGGGTTGTGGCACTCATCTTGACTAAGCAGAAGACTGTAGGAGCTAGTAGTCTAAGAGGAAAGTGACCAAAAGAGGCTGTTAGCAGAGACCTCATTCATTCATAGGAATCATCATTTAACCAGGGAAATCAGCTTCTCTAGATCTTAAAGGAAGGTTTTAAAATGCTGGGAAATGCAGACTGTCAAAGAAAGGTGAGAATGTTTTCTTTTACTCTAAATGCCCTATCACTTTTTTTTAATTTTTTATTGTTATGTTAATCACCATATATTACATCATTTGTTTTGGTGTAGTGTTCCATGATTCATTGTTTGTTCATAACACCCAGTGCTCCATGCAGAATGTGCCCTCTTTAATACCCATCACCAGGCTAACCCATCCCCCTACCCTCCTCCCCTCTAGAAACCTCAGTTTGTTTTTCAGAGTCCATCATCTCTCCTGGTTCGTCTCCCCCTCTGACTTACTGCCCTATCACTTTTGAAAAGGATTTGAAAAAGACTGAGAGAAATGAAATAAAAATTTTTAAATTGGAAAGAGACTTAAAGAAATCCATTTGGTCTAGTCATTTTATGGAAGGGAGCAGCTCAAACAGTTATGTGATTTGGTGTAGATCACAGAGGTAGTTTGAGGTGCAAGCTACAATTTCCTCACTGGGTTTAGTTGGTTAAAAGTGTGAACGGTCATTGTTAAAATGTAAGGAGGTTATAGGGGACCCTATGACAGAAGAGCTACTACTTTACAGTTTGTTCACTGCACCTCATCCACTTTGTTTCAGAAGAAAAACTGTTCGGTGACTTATGTGAGAGATTCTGACCTTCCTACAAATGGGAATTAATCGGAAATTTCTTGCCAACTTGGGTGTTTCAGCTACATCAGGGTTATTTTTAGGAACTAGACAGTTTTTCAGAATCCTAGTTAGGGAGACTTACTAGCAAGAGTGTATAAGAATTGTTGATATATGGAAACCTTAGACCCAAAATATAGAATGATGGGAGTTTATTACTTAAAATTTGAATGAAATGAGGCCCTTTTGAGATGTTTTACCAGTTGTCCTTAACGATTTATCTTAAATGGGTTTGAAAGTAATACTGTTTCTTTTGACAAAAAATAAATATATAAATGTAACTTTTGTATATCCATTTTCTTTTCTCTTTTTGAGGTAGATAAGGCATTTTAATGTTTTTAATCTAGTATGTCTTGATAAGTCAAGAACAAACCACTTACTGAAGAAAGTAATGAAATAGTAACTAAAAGAAGAAAAATCCTCTTAGGAAAAAAAATAAACATTTTTCACTGCCTTTTTATCTGGTTATAAAAAGAAGCTTTTATAAGCTTAATGAATCTTGTCAACTTTCACATAAGTCCCATTTGTGTCCTATTTCTGCCACATATCATCCATATTCAGTAATGTCAATTATCAGGTCTTCTTTCACTATAGGTTACAGAATAAATAAATGTGTTATCAGACCTTTGAGTCTTAAATATGAATATCCTTTGCACTTTTTTTCTGTACTGCCTGGTTGGTGATAGATACACAAAATATTTTTCTATCCTCGGACTGTGCCTCTGCTAGTTCAGCCCCTAAAGACAAGATTTACAGATTTTTTAGAGTGAGATTTTTTTTAAAGATTTTATTTATTTATTTGACAGAGAGAGTGAGAGAGCACAAGCAGGGGGAACAGTAGAGGGAGAGGGAGAAGCAGGCTTCCCGTGGAGCAGGGAGTGCGATGCGGGGCTTGATCCCAGGACCCTGGGATCATGACTTGAGCAGAAGGCAGATGCTTGACTGGCTGAGCCACCCAGGTGCCCTAGAATGAGATTTTTGAAAGGCCTCTATTGAGGATCATTTAGAAGCTTTGGTCTTTAGTGTTTTAATAGCTAATAGTGCTTTAGTAACTTTAAAAACATTTCTCAAATCACTTGGAAGATATTCCAATTCTTTTAAGTAAAATGTAGTTCAGCTTTAGATAAGGAGAGTCTTGAAGTTTTATTTGGGGTTTAGGAAATTCATTGTATTTCCAGTCTAAAGTGATTATTACTGCAGGTTTTTGTTCCCTATTAAAGCACTAGAGAAAATGAATTGTGCACTGCCAATTAAAAAAATAAGGCAAATGTATTTCATAGAGAAAGATCATTTTCTCTCCCTTATAACCTCTTCTTATTTAAAATAAGATTTCTCTCTTATTTCTGTCCACCTTAATGTAATAGAATGAATGTCACTCAATGAAGAGCTAAGGATTTTTTTAAAGATTTTATTTATATATTGAGAGAGTGAGAGACAGAGCACAAGCAGGGAGAGGGGCAGAGGGACAGGGACAAGCAGACTCCCTGCTGAGCAGGGAGCTGGACTCAGGGCTCAATCCCAGAACCCTGGCCTGGTTTTTAAAGTTACTAAAGCACTAATAGCTATTAAAACACTAATCCCAGAACCTCATGACCTGAGCTGAAGGCAGCCATTTAACCGATTGAGCCACCCAGGCGTCCCGTAAGGTTTTGATTGAGAACATTTGTTTTGCATACATTCATAAGTTTTGTAAGTTGTCCCCCTCCCCAAACACACAGCACCACTTAACGTGGAAAAGTGCCTTTTATAACAGTACTATAAAATTTTAATAAACATTTCAAATTGCTCCATTATAGTTCTTTTAGTGGATATGCCATCTCCTCTTATTATTGGACATATATTTTCTCAAAGTTCTTATTATAAATACCTGACATGAATATTTGTATATAAAGTTTATCTGACAATTTATCCTAAGATAGAGTCCCAGGAGTGGAATTATTAGGCAAACCCTAAGCCCCACAGTACATATTGCTAAAGTGCTTTCCAAAAGGCTTTATCAGTTGATACTCTTCAATATGAATTCCAGGATCCTTTTGGGAGATTGGTGAAGACATGTAGCAGAGAGTACAAGATGGTGTCTGGAAACATGGTTTCTAATCTCTGCTATGCCACATACTAATTGTAGGCATCTGGATTAATAACATGAATTGAGTAGACCTCCGTTTCCTCACCGTAAATCTAGATGAGTTTTTTTTTTTTTAAGATTTTATTTATTTATTTGACAGAGAGAGACACAGCGAGAGAAGGAACACAAGCAGGGGGAGTGGGAGAGGGAGAAGCAGGCTTCCCGTGGAGTGGGGAGCCCGATTGCAGGGCTGGATCCCAGGACCCTGGGGGAGGGGGGGGGAAGAGTTTAAACAAGGATCAGCTGACATCTGACCAGGTGATTTGTCTGAAAGGAAAGCAAAAGCAGGGTGAATCAGATGTACCTGTACCAGGGAGGGAGCTAGGCCAAATGGACAAGACATTTGGCTTACTATTCAGGTATTTTATCTGAAGAAGAATACAGTCCACTCAAATTATAGACACTTCTGTTGAGACTTAGGGACTTTCAAATGATTTTAAATAGAGAATGAAAGTATAAGGAGATGTGTATGTAAGTTTTCAAAAGAAGTTGTGTTCTATGTGGGTTATAGGTTACAAAATGTCTTCATCCAAGCCAAAAAAGAGAGGGAGATTTTTAAAGATTCAGATATTCACACAAAAGGCAAAATATTTTTCATATTTCCAGAGTAAATTGTTTTGTGATGAGAAAGGGCGGCAAAAATTCTGCATCATCTCGAATATATAGGAAAAGGTGACATATAGATTAAACCTGATTATTTCTCTTTTCAGGAAGCAAGTACTTTATCTCTGCCTTTAGTCAAAGACTTAATCTCTATTAATAATTTAGGCAACCAAACATCATTAATAGTTGTGAGGGAAATCCAACTCTAGCTTGGCTATCCTTATCAAGAACCAGACTACCTTCAAGAGATTTCTGTAAAACAGATCTCAATGACATTATCACCAGCAGAGAAAGGTTTCCTTTAAACAGTTTCAGATACTTAATTAAGCAGACATGAATAGTAGTAATAATAAAAATGTTGATAGATGAGAATTCTTGTAATTAGCTTCCTAAATTGAAAATAACAAAAAATAGTTTAATTCCTAATATCTTGTGATGAAAGTTAACTGATTTTTTGTCTGTTTTAAAAATTGACACTTCTCATCTGATTTATAAAACTTATAAATTAGAAATATGAATTATTCTGTAAAAACATAACTTATAAAGTTAAAATGTTTTTAATTAGAAAGAATCAAGTTTGCTAAATAGTGATAGTTTTTAAACCTTATTAGTCTTTGAGTTCACTCTTTACAGTTCCCTGATAGATTGTTAGAATTAGAAATAGTGAGTTCATTGCCTGACTGAATAAATAATTCATATGGCACAAAAGCGGCTTTTTCTTCCTCCCCACTTCTTTTCTCCCCCATTATATTCACTTTCTCTCTTTTAAAAGGATCCTTTGCAGCCAAAGAGTAACTGTGTGAATGTGCAAGGGCTTCGGCATCGTTGCAACCCTAGTGTTAGCTGAATATCTGGGGTCAATCTAAGAAAACGAAGAATCTGTTTTAAATGTATATTCTCTAGTAGCAACTGAAAAGATATATAGTAGTTATAAATCGTTAGACCTTACCCTTATGGTAAAGTTGCCTTGGGAGTTTCTTTTAGCAAAATACATTTTTCTTTTTGGATATAGTATCTTTCATAGTGTCTGCCTCAAAATCAAACTGAGTTTTAAAATTGAGTAAATCATTGAATTTCTTCTAGTTTTTCAGAAACCTTTTTACTAGATTAAATGACATGGAGTATTCTGGTAAAACATGAGATTTTTTTAATTCTTTACATGATACTTAAGAATTTTTTATTTTCCAAGGATGATAAGATTATATTAAATATTTATGTGAAATTCCATTTTTTCTACTTTTTATTGTAGCACCAATGTAGGAATTATGCCAGATTATTTTGTCTCTGCTGTTTAAATCACAAGAGACTCAGTGTCATATTGGATCAAAGCAGTTGTCTATTCTAATAATCTCTTTGACGATGACACCACTGAAGATGATGGGTATTTTTCATAAATCAACTACCTTCTTATTTTTTGTAATAAATTAGCATCTGATATCCTTAAGAGATACCTAAAACTATTTCTTGAAGTTTGTCTGTATTCGACATATTTCATGGTATAACAATACTTTTATATAATAGATATTTAGTGTAAGACAGTCCAGACTTCTATCCACTGGAAATATTTATGAATATTTGATATTTTATGGCTTCTCCAGTGTGTTAATACTTTAGTTCTTCTTTGAAGAAGTTTCTGAATAAGATAAAATATTATGTTTGGCATAAGTCAGTGCTGCATATTTTATTGTATCCTGTTCTTCATATGATGGTAATCTATAATACTTAGGCTAATAAATCTGATCTGGATTATCTATTTTGGTATAACCCAAGTCTTCTCTGTTGCCTATTTGCCTTTCTTTTCTTTAACTTAAAGTGATGCCATCTTATTTTCTTATTTAAAGACTTAGTGATTCAGTCAATGTTAACTTTATCCATAAATAGTCCTTGTGATTTTATGACACATTATGATTTTAAGCACTAAACCACATTGTTTTTTTTATTTAAACTAAGTGTAACCCTTAGTAATTCTTAAAGCTTAGGCTTTACCATTGTTTTCCACAATTCTATTTCATTAGTCACAGAAACCAAATATTTTTGGTTTTAATTTGCCATCTAAGTGCTGACACTGGTATTGTTGAAATATATTTCTAAGGAGAATAATATTTCACATATCAATTGCTGCGTAACAAACCACCCCAAGGTTTAGTAGCTTGAACACCAGTAATTTATTATTTCTCATTTTAAGGGTTGACTGGGTGAATCTTCTGCCTTGTATGGTCTTTGTTGTGGTGCTAGGAAGGCAGGGTAGTCTCAAATGGCCCCCTCACTTGACTGGCAATGGATGCTGGTTGCTGGTCCCTGGTCCTTAGTTCTCCTTAAGGGTGCTTCTCTGTGATGTTAATTGGGCTTCCTCACAGTAAGATAGCTGGATTCTAAAAAAGGAATGTTCTAAAAGGTAAAGACAGAAGTTGTGTAGCTCTTTTAAGGCTGAGATTCTGGAGTTTCCCATAATCACTTCTGCCCATTCTGTTGGTCAAAACAGGTCACAAGACTAGCCCAGATCAAGGGGAAGGGCAATAGGTTATATTTCTTGGTGGGGGAATAAGAGCAAATGGGATGGGATATATTGTTGTAGCCAACTTTGGAAACAAAATCTATCACAGGGGAATAGAATTTTTTTCTGAATTTGGCTGTTTGCCATTACCACATTTCACAAACTGGTATAGTCAGGCACATAGGATTGTAAGCTGACTTTATACTGGAATTCACTATTTTCACAGCTGTACATAGTAATGTTAACATCACATGATAATTTAACAGTTAAATGAGATGATTTGTTTGGAAGTACACAGCATGGAGCTGGAAATTCAGTTACTCCTTTCCCACCCTTTTCCCATGTCCTTCAATTTAATTAATATATATATATATTTGTGATGATAGTACCTAAAAGTATGTTTTTAATGACAAGTCATAATTTATCTAAAGTCTTAACCAGTCTTATCAAGGCATATTGATAGTGTCACTCTGAATAAAGTTTATAATGATCATATAATATATAGATCTTCTATCTATTTCATGCAAAATTCTTTATAAACTGTCTATATGGGCTGTTTCTAGCATAATGAACTGCTGGTTGGTAGAAAAGTTTAAACAAATTGGCTGTCCTTATTTGCTGTAGTTCTACATTCTATTCTGCCTTCAATTTTGCAGGTAAGTCTTGTGGCTCTTCCTAAGCTGTCTTTTTAGGTCATCTTCCAGAATTTGTTTATGACCTAATGTATAATAAGTCCTTTACATAGGGATTAACAAACTGAATCAGAGAAAGAAGTCTGAAGAGATATATAATTTTCCAGTGGTCATTTATAAGAAGGGTGTAGAGATACTATACTTCTTTGCTCAAGAGAGCAAAGAATTGTTCTTGGTACTAATTGTTAAAGGTTTGATTCTGTTTGAGTCAGCTGTTGTTTGTCCCAGTCTCAGTAGTCACAAGTGCCACCAGCCTGTCATATTGTCAGTACATAGTTTCGGTCACCAGGTGAGCAAGTCCTAGAAAACTAGTACTGCTTATATAAAAATAAGTGAAAGCCCGTGTCCTGTTTTGCTTTTAAAGGTCAGGTTGAAGAGGATATTGATTTGGCTTTAAACAATATCTATAAAGACACAAATAAAATATCACATTAAATGTAACAGACAATTGAAAGAATGGAGATAAACAAAGGAATTTTTGGACAGTAGTAATGATTAGATATTAAAATAGAATTCCAAGGAGAATATTTGAAAGAATTAGGCATATAACAGTGTTATGGATTGTGTGGGAAGCGCTGAAAGTGAGAACAGGACAAAAGAAGTGGAGTCCGTTTTGTCAAGTCTGTCTACTAAAAGGGGGAATGTTTCATTTCGTCTAAAAAATTAGTAACATTAGAATCTTGTTTCATCTTATTTTTAAGCACTGACTTTATAAGTAATTTTTGGAGAAGCTTTTAAGTTTTATGTAAAGCATTATCTTTTGTATACAACACAAAATGGGCGCCTTTAAAACTACCTATTTGTGTAGCATTTAATTTGCAGAACATGTTCATGCATATTACTATATTTGCTTAATTCAAAGAACTCAACAACTGTAAGGCACATCCTTTGATTTAATAACTTTTTCCTTTGTTTTTGGAAAAATGAAATACTTTTCTTAGGGGACGGAGGAGCATTGTATCTGGAGATTATTCTGAATTACTTTTAGCCACAGGCAATATAGCCACATGCTACTCTTGACCCCTAACACCTTTAGGATTGATAGCATACTTCTGAGGCACATCTAGCAATTACTTTGGCTTGGTTTCCATTTCCTATTTAAACTTGTAACTTTGTGGGTTTTTTTTTTTTTTTTTTTACTAATTATATTACCTATTACTAGAAATTAAGTAACTTCTCCTGAAAGTCATCAAGAAGAATTTAACATTAGGTTAAAACTCATCTGTATGGGGCACCTGGGTGGCTCAGTCATTAAGCATTTGCCTTCGGCTCAGGTCATGATCCCAGGGTCCTGGGATCGAGCCCCGCATCCAGCTCCCTGCTCGGCGGGAAGCCTGCTTCTCCCTCTCCCACTCCCCCTGCTTGTGTTCCTGCTCTCGCTGTGTCTCTCTCTGTCAAATAAATAAATCTTAAAAAAAAAAAACACTATATATGGTTCTGTCAGTGCAGATAACTGAGGTGACAGATAAAAGGTATATTCTTGGTCATGTCTAAGTTCATAATTGGATAGACAGTGACAAGGTATTATAACGTGTAAGGACCGACAGAGTTCTGATATCTACTCTAAGGCTCCTCTTGATCTGAAAAATGTTAAAGTGAAAAAATACACATTTTAGAGTTGAGAAAATAGACTATTTCTTTTTTTTTTTTTTCCCTCCCAACACCTACATAAGGAAGACAGAGCAGGTGTTGGATAGTGTTATTAAAGTAAAGAATCTGAGTGTTTGAGACGTAAAGCCACATAATAAGTAGTAGATCTGGGGACAGATCTTCAGTACTTCCAGATCAGTGTACTGTCTACTGTACTATGCTGCCTCTTCAACAATAGTTATCAATTAACTTCAATTTCAAGAGATTCATTATTCAACAAATATTTATTAAATGCTGTTTTTTGTATGCCAGTCATTGTGTTAAATTATATTGTGAGACAGTAAATAAAACAATTAAGATCTGTGTGCTCACAAAACCAAAAGCTTTGGAAAAGACTGAAACTAAACAAATAATTACAACTACATGAATGTTAAAAGAGAATTTATAGGGTGAGATGAGAGTACATCATAGGCAAACCGAACTGCCTGGAATGGGGGTAGTGTTGATGGTCAAGCCAGGCAAGGACAAGAGAAATAACTTTTCGGCTGAGATGTGAAGAATCAGCATGCGTCAGAGAGCATTGCAGGTAGCAGAAAGAGTGTCTGCAAAAGCAAAAGAACTGAAAGGATCCCAGTGTTAGCTGAGCATTGAGAAGGAGGAATAAAGATGGAAAAGAATGCAGGAAAGAGATGATGTGATCTTGTTCAGGATTTTAGCCTTTATCCTAAAGGTTATTGGGAAGCCTTGAAAAGGTCTTAAGCAGAGGCATAACATGATTAAATTTTCATTCGAAAAACATGAATCTGACTGCAGTGAATGTAGAAGTCTGTTGTTACAAGCTATTTCTGCACATGAGGTTGGAGATGATGGATACAGCAGTTGAGTTGGAGAGAAGGTGATAGATTTGAAATTTTTGAGATAGTAAAGCCTAGAGATTTGACAGAGTTACAAAACCAGTATTATTATCGTTTCATCTATAGAGTTTGATTGCAAACTCTAAAATCCTTTCAATGACTTGGTGCTTAATGTTAGGAAGTGACTATATTATATAATTTAGAAAGCATTATTCCTTAAATAATTTGTGAGTTGAGCTAATTCCTGTTGGTTATTTAATTCCATTAAATAGTATAGGGAGAGCTTAGTTTCAAAAGAGAATTTGACATCTTAATTTATATGGTAAAGCGTATAAGTAATTCTGTATATACGTGGTGTGTACACATATAAAGCATGTTATTTTGTTTATACCATTCTTTAATCAGTATCAGATTTGAAAGTTGACTGAATATTTAGGATTCTCCTACTCTTGGTTGAAACTCAGATGAGGAAATTAAACCCTTCTGTTTCAAGTAACATTCTGTTAAGAAACACTTTTTTCTTTATTATGATAAAAAGTTATTGCTGGATTATTGGTTTTAGAAATAGGCTCCTGGATAAATTAGAAGATTTAAGGAGAGAAAGTTTTAGAATCATATTTCCCTGAATGCCTTATAAACTGCTTTATTTTCTTAGCTAACAGTTTCTTTTGTGTATTTCTGGCTGTTATTAGCTATTGTATCAGGGGTAGCATAATCAAATACCTATAAGGACTTTTGACTGTGAAGAATTAGGCCATTTGGGGAAATATATGGACACTGGACTTCTAGAAAGTTTGTGCTCATCTTAGTGGAGCAGTGGACAGCTAGTATTCTATTCCACTTGATTGTGGCCATGTAAGTATTCATGCTGATTGTTGCCAAGTTTTTCAGTTTTTCAGCAAGATCCTAAAATACATATCTTTATACGAATTAGTTGGTAACTAGTTCAGATGTTTTAAAAATACTCTAGCACTACCATGCAAAATATGCCTGTGGAATATATTTGGTCCACCGGTCTCTGTTTTAATTCCTCTGCTTTGTGGAGGTCTTCTGTATATAGGTAAATGATCAAGTTATTCCTAGGCAAAGTAAAGGTCAGAATAAGGAAGGAAAGAAGAAAGGGAAGAAAGGAAAGAGGAGATGAGACACTTTTTATAAGAGGTACAAAACTAATTAGGTGGTAATTTTAGTTTAAACTAGGTTCAAAGAGAAATTCACTGTCCCCAGAATAATTTTATATGCTTCAGAACGTATTTCTAACTTCAGCTATCTGAATATGGATAACTGGGAACTCGAGAGTGGAATGGGAGTGTATAGGGTATAGGGGGAGCCAATGAAATAGAGGAAAGCCTAGTGGTTCTCTCTTAAAGAGTTAAGAGTAAAGTACAGCAAAAATAAGAGATATGGGACATCAGAGAGAAATCAGACTATAGCAATCTGAGTAGATCATGGACCCATAAAAGCATTTCTGTATTAAAAGCATAATTTGACTTTCATATTAGTGATCAAAAAGTGGCCCAATTGTTTGGTACACTTTGGTATTTTAAATACTGCCATCCCAATAACATATATAATACATGATCATTGTAGGCAATTAGGAAAGTACAGAAAAGTAACGTATAGCACTTTTCTTTAAAAGCCAGGAATAGGTAAGAATAGATTTTATAATTTCCTGAAATTATGTAGAAGTTGGCACTTAACTAGTTTTCTAAAAGCTAATTAGTTTCCAAATTCATCTGATTTTGGCTCAAATAAAAAGAATGTTAATTGTCTCATGTAAGAAAGCACCTTAAGTAAGACATACATTGTTAGTTAAGCCAGTGGCTCTGTGATTTCTTCAAGGACTCAATTTGTCTTTCTATTCTACTTTTTCTACACAGTACTGCCTTTTTCCCAGTGCTGTAGCTACAGCTGCCAATTGCAGTCAGGATTATGTGTTTCTTCTTTCAGATCCACAGAAGATAACTTCACCTTCCAAGGGCAATATAGCTTTTTTTTCTTACCCCAAAGCAGTTACCCTTTACCTTCACCCCATGCTTGCATCTCATTGACCTAAATTTGTCTAATTCTAAAATACCTAAACTAATCATTGGCAAGGGGGAATGGGCTTACTATAATAATGGATTGGACTCATTGCAGTCTAGGCTCTTAGCTCAGGGTCAGTCAGCTTTCCCTGAGGCACACTGAACTAGTAGGAGAGACTTGGATACTGAATCAAATCATAGATCATTAGGAAGAAGGAAGCAAGGGAAGGCTGGATAAGCTATCAGCATGGTCCACTACAGGTGCGTTAAGAAATATGTGCTATCTGGAATTTTTGAAGCACCCCTGTGAAGCGCCACCATCTTTCCCTATCAGTACCGGGCAAAATGAGGTGGGTCAGTGGTGAGTGTGTTCTGTCTCCTGTTCCAGCACCCGCATTAGCAAAACTTTTTAACTACTGAGGACTTTTTTTTTCAAAAATTTTCTTGACACTTAATAGACAATTCTGTAGAATAAGCTGTGTGGGCCACGAATGGAACAAACTTAGTTTAGATAAATACGGTTTCTTAAATAAGCTTTATTTTGAAAAAATGTATATTCTGCTCTTCAAAGGATTTTTATACCATGATCTCTGTAATAGATAGTGTCATTCTTATCTGATTATAAAGGTGAAATATAATTTATGAGATTATTTACAAAACAAAGATATTGTTAAAGTTTTAAAAATCTTTGTGTAGAAAATGCTAATTAGGGGCACCTGGGTGGCTCAGTTGGTTAAGCGACTGCCTTCAGCTCAGGTCATGATCCTGGAGTCCCGGGATCGAGTCCCATGTCGGGCTCCCTGCTCAGCAGTGAGTCTGCTTCTCCCTCTGACCCTCTTCCCTCTCGTGCTCTCTATCTCTCATTCTCTCTCTCTCAAATAAATAAATAAAATCTTTAAAAAAATGCTAATTATATATTTTAAGCACCTATCATTTTGACTAAAATATCTTTTTTTTACTAAAATGTTTAATCAGCTGACCGTGTATTTAATTTCTTTCAGTTTTCAGATTTCTAAATATTAGCCAAATGTTTAGTATCTGGGTCACACTGTCATTACAAACAAATCTAGGCCAAAATGGTTTATGCTTCTCAGTTGCCAGCTTTAGTTCCTCTGTTTGACCAGGCCTGACTTTTTGTTATTTGGTTCCCTTTCAACTAAACTTTGTTTCGTGGGATACTATATTAGTTCTTTGTATGGAACTGGTCCTCTTTTGGCGTTTTCCCCCCTGAATCAAGGTAATGGAGCAAATAAATAACTGTGCTCTTGGCTGTGATGTTTTAGAATTGTGACTGTGCAGAGGGTCATGCGTGTTAAATGACCTACTGCAGTGCTAATGATGGTGTGAGACCTTGTTTAAGATGCTAGAGAAACTGTGTTTGAGCACAGGAGCTATAACATTTCTTAAAGATTCAACCTATATGCAGTCAGGTATTGAGAGCATCAGAACTCCTAAAGACCCTATGAAAATCTTAAATGTAAATTTGTTCCACTTGTCATACTAGATGGGATAGCATCTTTCTTCAAGTTAAAATGAGAAGTCTTAAGTGTTATGATACCAGAGATAAGGGAAAAGAGGGAAAAAATATCGGAACAACAAATATTTCACCTGCACTTTTGAAGTAGTAAAAGCTGTAAAAGTCTATTTTGAAGTATTTTTAACTTTGAAAGGTGTGTAGTTTATGGTAGTTTGTGTTAATGCAGGGCCCATAGTTTTGCTGAAATTAAGAACTTTATACCTTTTGGGATTTTTAATACTGCTTTTTCCTCTAAATAATGCTTAATTTCACACTGCTGTATCCTATTTTGAAAATATAAAATGATAGCATCTATACTTCTTGAAGGTTTCTAGATAAAATAAGTTTGTTATAATTAGATATTCAATTCATGTATTTTCCAGATAATAGATGCTTACCTTCTTTGATTGCTAAAACATTTCATCTGAACCATTCTTATTTTAAAGTATCTTAGACTAATATATTTTAATGACTCTGGATTGTTGAGGGGTGTTTGTTAACACACTGTCTTCAGGGGCAACTAAAGTATGTCATAGGGCCATTTGTCTTTAACAACAGTTCTCAATAACTTGTTCTTTTGAGTTTTGTTAAATGGTGTTTCTATTTTTCAAAGCTTGATATTAATTCATATGGCTACTAGCATGCAGAGAAGGGTATTTGTGAATTAAGTAAGAGAAAGAAGGTTCTTAATAGGCTTGAAGAGCACTTCACTGAGGGAAGTACTTGGACTTCATGATGTTTACTTTTATTTTGCTTGGTGCCTCCCCTCTATTTCATGAGCCTGCTCCCTTATACCCAGCTCCCACTCCCTTTTTCCAAAAAGCATGGTACTTGGCATGCATTCCAGATAGTTATTGTAAGAAGGTTGGGCTTAGATTTTGGAGCTAGACAAACAATGATGGGGATTTAACAGGATCATTTAATAGTGCCAGAATCTTAGGCAAGTTCACAGCTATGAAATGGGTATGTTATACCAATCTCTCAGGGTTGTGAGGATTAAAAATAATCTAGTGTAGGAGATACTTTAACAAATGCTAGTTCCCTTTCCTAATGTTTTAAAGTAAGTGACCCGCTTACTTTGGAAATGATACTTGCCCATTTTAGCCCATGATACTCTAATGATTAATGAGTCAGTATCCCTAAACTATGGTAGCTTTTAATATCTTTTTAATCAGAAATAAATGAGATATTGTTGATTAATTTGGTTGATCATATGAATAAAATGAGGTGGAATATTTTTGAAGACTGAAATACAAATTCAGAAGCAAGAAAAATATTTTTTAATAAAATGTGGGAAACCTTTCTTTCCATCCGATAGGACTAATCATATTGAAATATTTTGCTGGTATCTTCAAAGAGTTCATAAACTAGTGAGTGCTGTTTCTTTAGTGCAAAGGTAGATGTTAACCTAGAAACCATGTAGACAAGTTAAAAACCCCATAGAGTTCTCAAGGCCATTTTGTATTTACTAGTGCCACCTCTGTGATGCACCCTGTTGCAGCAAGCTTCAGTAACCTGAAACAATATGGCCTGGGTGCTCTAACAAATCACATATTTATTGTTATGAAATTTTATAATCGTCCATAGCTTTTAGTTAATCCATTTATAGATCAGATTGTAAAGATACCATGTACTTCATAAGTGCCCTAAATATACATCTAGTGCCATTGAGTTTTGATAGAATGGGAGGGGAAAAAACAAAAAGGCATATAAGGAGCGTCTCACAGTAGTATGAACAACTTGATTGAAAAGACCCATATGTGTAATATGATGAAATTCTACAAAATTGCCTATTAAAAACTTCCTAAAAAGACTGGGAGGGGGGATGATGGACGAGTTGGAGGCAGGGTTTGAATGAGAATCAAAGACGTGATTTAAAATTTTCTTATGTTTAAGAATGATGTATGAAATTTAAGGTGAGTTCAGTGTAACAAAGCAAGGATTCTCACTTCCAAAGGAAATAAATGAGCTTTATTATTGAGATTTGTTTATAAGTACAGACTTATTGTTGTGGTAGTGGTAGGGTGGAATTAATTTGTTTTGCGTCATTGCCTGTTCAAAAAGAGTTTTGGTGAGTGGTGAATGATTTTAGGTGTTGCCTAATGAGTCCTCTGACTTTTGAGATCAATTGAACTAAAAGCATGTTGTTTCACTAGAAATATGAGTTATGACCAGATAGACAATGAAATCTCATGTGAGTTAGTAGCCAACTTTTATCCTTACAATTAAATCTAAGCAGAGTTTTGACTATTTCTTTCTATATTTCCCATTTACACATATTCTGAACCTCTTTTGCTGCCCATTTATATCATTGGGATTAGTTGTATCACCTGAAGCAGTCAAAATAAGGCTTTTTATTTCTAGTGCTATCCGTGTAGCATGCTTGAATTACTATACAATCCTATGAAAAACTGAATAAGATAGGGTCCAGTGAAAGAAAAATAGAAGTGATGTCATGGCAAATTCTAGGAAATAGTCTTTTCTATAAAAAGATTTGATACAATTGTATATATTCCTCAAACCCGTGTTCTTAGTCTGTAAGAGTTGGGTATAAGACTGAATGTATGCCTTAAAGCTTATAAAGAGGGTTTAATTTAATCATATAGCTTTATTTACCTAACTTTATGACTTGGTTCTTCGCACTTGCTGGGGCTGATGATTTGAATGTTTGAGACTTAGTTTGGAGGTTAAAAAGTTGAAATCTTTCTAATAAAATTATTTCTGTTTCTAAGATACAACTGTTTCTTTCCTTGATTATAGTAAAAAAAAAGGATTTCTTCTTAAGGGGTCTTGAGTTTGCTGCTGACTACCTGTGTGACTTTACACAAATAATGTTATATTACTGGAACTGTTTCTTTGTTTATAAAATTAGAGGCAGTGTTAAAATCTAAAACTCCTATAAGTAGATTAGTAGAATATATTTAAGATCTATACAAATACATAAACACATTGGCACATCCCTTGCTGCTCATCATTGCTGGAATATGAAACTAGTTTGTTGTGTTAGGTGCATTATCGATAATGTTACTCACACCAAGGAAATCATTGTGTACTTTTTTTGATTCATGATTTTGTTAATCTGATAGTACTCTTCAGGATATGTATCTTGTATTAAAAATTAAATTACTGCCATGATCATTGGAATTATTAAGATGAGTGACATAAGCAAGTTAAAAATTGTTTCTCTTGTACTGAAGACCCATTTTTTTTTTATATACCCAATGTTCTGTAATTTCATTTGACTAAAGAAGAGATTTTTGATCTTCTTCCAGAGTAAGGACATGACTATGTCTATAGTTGTATTCTGTAGTTAATTTTTGCTTTGTGGTTTTCATCAGGCTAAATAAGAATAAAATGGTTTTATATTTTTTGCTTTAAAAATGTCCTTGTTATAAAGTCTTGTCAGATCAGCCCCACATATGGCAAACCTATTCAAACAATTTGAGCTGCCCCAGTGTGCTTGTTTCTTTCTTGGAAATCTAACCATTTATATGTCTTTATGAGCTGTTTTTCCTCTTCCCTCCACCCCCATGTTAAGTTGTAGATTATAAGCTTGCTGAGAAAGGAATTTAATCTTTCCTATGTATCTCATAGTACCCAGGAAAGAATTCTGTTAGTCACTGAATAGTTTATAAATGTTATTACTATTGAGGATTTTGGATTAAAATTATTGGGTAAAATGGAATGAGCCTTTTCTAGGATATCAAGTTGGGGTAAGTGTGATTAACTCAAAGACATAGCACTTTTGTTAAGCTCTGGACTTTGTTCTGAAGTCAGTTTCTCTTGATTTAACCATGAATTGATTATTCACCTTATATACTCTCTTATATAATACTTTAGTATCAGGTTATTAGTAGTGGAAAGACTGTCAGTGGGTAAGTTGGATAGATGTGCACATGCACGTACACATGTGCTCATGTATTTGTAATGAGAGAGAGAGGGAGAGAGTGGGCACATGGAATATATGGGAATCAGGTACATGTGTTCAGCATTCTAATCTGAGTGTTACATCATTATCTAGTTATGTGCACTTAACTTTAGACTACTGACATTCAGCAACAACTTCTAATCAATGGTAAAAGTGATACTTCAGGAAGATAGGGACATATTTTCCATTCCTTTCATGTTTTCCTTTTAGCTTTACTCTATTGTATATTTTCCAAATACTTAAATAGTCAAAGATAAAAAATTATTGAAATGGGTCAACTTCTGTAGCGGGCAGAGATGATTAGAGCTCTGCAGTATATCTTAACAACATGTAAGAACAATCTAATATTGAGAAGCATCAAAACAGACTGTAAAACTTACCAATCATAAAGCTTAGTGGTCAAAAATCGTATATATTGACAGGGTATACGAAGATTAGCTATAATAATTGAGAAAAAGAGAGCCTAAATTTGGTGCAGAAAAGGAGCTGAGTTGTTTTTGCACTATAATTAGAAGTTTGTATCCATAGATTTTTGCCTTCTCAATACAAAGAATGATATTTGCTGGCAGGGCATGTTTTTTCAGTGTAACCTTTAACTTCTTATGGTATGTACTCCTACAAGTAGTTGATGATTTAGTAAATACTTTATGAATGTAGATGATACTATCAAAATGTTTCTAAATATTACAATTAAGTTTTAAGGTGCAGTCAGTGTTAGACAGAATTTAAATTTGAGACTCTATAATTTATAGATATATCATTGAATACATGCCATCTTTATTGTGTGTTAATTTGGATTACAAAATAATTGGGGGAACTTTGTTAAAAGAAATTGAAGTTTACTTAAAACTGTTCTCTGAAGAGATTAGAGTTTTAGAGGGTTTTTTCTTTCTTTTGACCTAGAATTTTTCTTAAACATAATGTTATGACTACTTGAAAGGAG
Source organism: Zalophus californianus (assembly GCF_009762305.2). Taxonomy (NCBI): domain Eukaryota; kingdom Metazoa; phylum Chordata; class Mammalia; order Carnivora; family Otariidae; genus Zalophus; species Zalophus californianus. The sequence continues at coordinate 111,408,392 of NC_045603.1, read as the reverse complement.
AAATAAATCAAAGTCACTCACTTTATTTTCCAGTTTAGAGTCATTGCTCATTATCAGTTGGTGGGTGTGGAAACAACTTAATAAAGTTTGGGTAATTTAGTTTCAGTTTAAATTCTCAACTGGCAATTGGCCGAAAACTCCCATCAGAAGACGTGAGCATCCAAATGTCCTTTTGTGATTTGGCTTCTGTCTGCTTGACATAGGAAGGCCCTATCAAGAAAAAACTAATGGAGTGATTAACTATCAAAAGAAAATCAATGGTAAGAGTTTTCATTTAAATTATAATATGTGTGTGTGTGTATGTGTGTGTATAAAACATACCAACTTATTATTTGAATTAAAATTTTAGAACTTTAAAAATCTAGGACAAATGTTTGAATTTATATGTCTGTGACTTAACATTTGTAATAAAATAAATGCAAAGAATGGTTTTATATGCTTAATGTTGATAAGAAAATACTAATTAAAAGTATGAAAAATCAGTTATATAATTCATATAGTTATATGAATTCACTTTTTTTGTTGTTCTGTAGTTATCTTTAAAAATAGCATATTATAAATATTGCTTGAGTAAAGCTTAACTTTTTTAAAAAACAAATTTATACCAAACTGAATTAGAGGCTTCTTACTAAAGTAAATGTCATAATTTTGCTGTAGAATAGTCTATTGATCTCTGTTTTATTTTTTACTTCCATTGTAAAATGACTGGGGGGAGCAGGGGGGAGAAAAAATATATCATGTAATGAAATCCACTTTAACATTAGGTCTTTAAAACTGTATCATTGCTACTATATCTCTGTGGAAAACATTAAATGATCAGGATTAGATGTTTATATAGCTAAAGTGAAGTGGAATATCTATTCATAATACAGCACTGTATCAAATTTTGGTGATAAAATCAGACATCTCTCCCCTGCCTTACACAGGTTTGCATTGAGAAAATAATTTAAGGTACATGCTTCAAGTGACCTTAAACCTAACATTTTTATTCTCTTTGTATTTGCTTCCTTTATATCCCTTTATTTGGACATCTGTGTCCTATCAGATTTGTGATTAGTTATGTTAACTTTGGACAGGAGTGGAAGTAGTAGCTTACAAAGGTTGAAATCAAAAATGGCTGTTTATGAGAGCTTATTTTAGTATCCTCATGGACATAGTAGCTTTCTAATAACTGGATAATGGGTGATAAAGCTCAGATACTAATAATATATTTCTGTTCATGTCAGACTTACAGTTTTTGCAATTGACATAGTTTGAGTAATTTTTCTTGCTCAATTAGAGATGTCAAAATGATGGTAACTGAATGTGACCATGTTTTTAACTATTTTCCAGAGTTTAGTAATAACCATATCAGGAATTGCACATGTGGCAAGCACCTAGCACAGCATCTGTCATTATGTAAGCATTCAAACATTGACAGTGAACTAAGTACTCTAGATGGCAACATCTGTCCTTCAATCCATCTACCTTGTAATTCCAATTTTTATAGATTGTTATGTGTCATCCATCCAGCTAGGTGCTGAGGATAAAATGGCACCGTTAAAAACAGAGCTACTTTCTAACTGCTCTTGAACTTCCATTGTAGATAGTAATTGCAGTGTAGAAAAAATTATACAGACAAATGTAAAATTGCATCTGGAACCAGTACTATGGAAAGGCAGAAGTCGCTATGAGCATAGAAGCAATGTGGTGGGTGTGTAAGTAAAGCACAGAACCCACACATTTATTTCTTAAAGTGAATTGATAACTTTTTAACTTTTAAAGTTTATAATTCTATTTAAGTCAGTATCTTCTAAGCAAGGTGTGCAGAAAGACTAAATTTTAACTGGGGAGAAATACATTTTTTATGATGCTGTTTTATTAGATTTCTGAAGAATTTACAACAAAGTAGCATCAACAATTTAGTCAAAGCAGCATTCTTATGTAAGAATTTCACTTACAGGAGTGAATTCTTACAGGATGCTTTAACATTTCAGGATTGAATGCAATGAAAGAGGACCCTGATTTCTTCAGCTGAATTTAAGTTAATTAAAGGATGTCAACCATAAAATAACTGCTGTCCTGTCTTAGCAACTGTTCCATTCTATTGTCAAGCTAGTACAGGGATTTATTTATCACTCCTTTTACATCATTGAGTTGTTACATGTAGACATTTCTTAATGGCAGTATGATTTCCTTAATCAACTTTTATCCCTTGTTGAAAGAAAAGAATGTAAAATTTATGTTTCTTTTATATGTTCTAATACACATTTATTAAATTTTTGAAAATAAAATGGGAGAACTTTTGGAGGTCTAAATGTTTACACTTTCTCTGTGGGACACAGAGAATCTCATCTAAGGGAAAGACACTAATGATGTTTGAAGAATTATAAAATTAGTTGTTTTATATGTTCAATTTGTGTATATTTTTAAAAACTCTCATTGAAGACTAGCTTTTTTCTATTCATCTGATAGTATAAACAAATTGAATCAGAGCATACAGTCTAGTATGTAACCAAAATTTGAAAAGCTTAGTTTTACAACGGAAATGATCTTTCCCTAACTTACTACTAAAATATGGAAGCTATTTAAAATATTTTAAACAATATCTTTTCAAACAGCAAAATCAAAATTAAGTCCATTGTTAACTTTTAACTTAAAATTATTATGTTGAATTTCATCTCTACAGTGACGCCTAAATTTAGTTTTTCTGGATATACTCAAAAGAAGGTCACCAGCCTCAGTATTCTGATTTGAAGTTCTTAGCTCAGATACCTAGGCAGGTCTGTTTATCAATGCTGGAAGAAAGATGTCCTTTCTGTACCTCCCAGGAGTGTCTTGAGGAAAATGTTCCTTGCTGGGTAACATGCCTTGCAATGCCCATGACATTCCATTTTTTTGACAACTCTTTTTGCTTCTGTACAGTTCGCTTTGATTGGTCTGTGATGTCAGCTGGAGAATTGGACATTAGCCACACAAAGATATTTTAAAAATGTAGATATGTAAGCATCACAGATGGAAGATGATACATAACACTTCTTTTACTGAAATGAATGAAAAATAACCCTTGTTTCTAAGCAAAGGTCTACCAGAGGTTATCAGTTTTTAATTATATAACTTTTAAATATACAATGCGGTATCTGATTAGGTGCATATGGTGTAATATAATGGCTTTTGTTTGGAATTTTGGTGCTACTACTGACAGAAGAAATGGTAACTAATGAAGGTGTTGAATTAGAAGTTTGAGAAAGGAAAATTTTAATAAAAGTTAGTGTTTACAGTTGTTGGAATGAAAGGAACGTTTTCAGTTCAATATATAAGAAAGAACCTTTTAAATGCGGAAAATAAAATGGAGTGCCTTCTAGAATCCATTCTTTTAAGAATCTATGACAGAAACATACAAGGAAAGAATTCTTGCTGATATAAATCATAAGGATTATTTGGAGGAAATTTGTGGCACCTTAAAAATTAATATGGTCATATAAGTGTATGAAATATTTTATGAAACAGATGTCACTAGCAATATTACGCTACTATTTATGGTGGGAACTTTACTAAATAAACTTAAGAGATAAAAGAGCAAATTCATTCATTCTGTAAATTCTTACTGACAACCAGCTTTATTGGTTGTCCATCCTCAAGCATGGCCCTAGGCATTGGAGGCATAGTCATGAATAAGACTGATGTGACTCTCTAGTTTATATAGTCTGTGAGGGAAGATAGACATTAAACAAATAGTTACAATAAAGTTTAGTGGCTTGTGACATTATAAAAACAAAGCAGTCCTTTATTAAGGACACCTTGAGAATTGATCTCTAGTATGCTAATCATTTAATCAGCTTTCTTCATGAAATGAAGTTATTCATTTTGACAGAAAAATTGGACTAAAATTCTTTGGGAGTCAGTCTTAGAAATTAGTAGAGACTGAAATAGTCTTGGTTTTTCTATGGCTTATTTAAAACAAGAAACTACTATGGAAAGATGAGTACCAAGAAATGTGAATATAAGTAGAATAAACTTCATAATGCCTCATGTATGTTATACACTATACAGATCACTTAATAAAATTATTAAACAGTTTTACATGAAAAATTGCAAAGTTGCAGTGGTTAAGGAGTTGCCTTCTAGAGTCAGACTGGTTGGGTTTGAGTAATAACTCTGACACTTACAAACTTTGCAATTTGAAGTTGTATAACTCCTCTGATCTTCAGTTTCCTCATCCATAAAATGGGGATAATAAGAGTACATATCTCATAGAAAAATTATTTGATGTGTATAAAATGTCTAGAACAGTGGCCCATAGGAAGTGCTTAAGACCCCATATGTTGTAGGTAACAACAGCAATAACAATAATGAAATAATTTCCTCATGTCAGAATGTCTTGCCTAAGTCATGAAGTTGGGCCCAACTGAAGTAATTTCAAAATGTTGCTTTAAATATATAGGTATTGCACTTCAAAGAACTTTTATCTTTTTTACTGCTAAACAAAATCTCAGTGAAATTCTCACCCAAGTTTTGGGCTCTCTTTAGCAGCAATACAGCAGTCACCCAAAGGCCTGCATAGAGTGCCAACTCCAGGGCCAAGGTTATCTCAGCATTTAACCCAAAACTCAGTCTATTCCAAGCATCATGGAACTGATCCTTCTGGTCTAAGAAAGGAAGTAGCAAAGATCTTATTTACCCCATGGGAGATAAGCCCAAACCAGATTAGAGTAAGTTTGGGAAGGAAGTGACTATGTTGATATTAAGTATTTTTTTCCTGCAGAAATCTAAGCAAAGGATTTCTTCCTATAATAGGTCTACAATATATTTGTAACATTTGTAAACTCAATCATATGTAGCACAACTTGTTACTTTGCTTATATTAGAAAACAAATTTTCTGCCATAAAATAGTCCTATATTACATTACTACTTCTAAATATAATTTGTGAAACTATTTTTAAATTCATAAAAAAATATATTTTATGTAGATTTTTACTGTATCTTTTAGTTTGATATCCTAGAAAAAATGTTTGTAAGAGTGAAATAATTTTTGCTAAGTAATTCTTGTTGAAAAACAATTTCAGGGTAAAATTTACTATGACATTTTCAAGTCTGCATATGTAAAATGGGATTTTATTTATAAATATAAATGGATTAATTCAATTTATCATAATAAATAAGTGCTCTAATGAATTGTTTTTAGATTAAATATTTGGATTAAATCTAAAGTACTTCATAACCTAGTTGTTTTTGTTTGTAATGTGGAACTATTTCTTTCATTGTAAGATGCTGAGAGAAAATTCTTTGAATACCAGAAGTGTGGTTTCCCTTGACCTCAATGAGTTTGAATAGGATCAATCAGTAGGTGTCTACTGAAATCTTACTAGCTATCTAGCACTTGCTAGTAATAGTGTCATGGTAGCCTAAAAGAATTATGCCAACACTCTGTTTAGGCCCTAGGAAGACCAGGACCATGGAAAGCATACTTAGATATGAAGCAGAAAATCTAAGACCTAGTTCCTGTTCTGCTACTAATAAACAGAGGGATCTTAGATATAGAACCTATTAAAATTGTGAGGCCATCATAGCATCTCAGTCTCCTCATTATATATGTTATATGTATATATAACATATATGTTTGTGTGTTTTGCCTCCATGTGTACACATAATGTATATATCCCTCCTAAATTATTGCACTAAATTGAAATAAAGAGCTAAGACTTCATTAAGTTTTTTAATGTCCAAATATACAGAGTAAAGAATTCTGTACTATAAAATATTTTACATGATTCCTTCAAGTGAAAATACATTATTGATTTTTACATTCTATTTTAGGACTTCTCACATATTCTCATATAAATTATGTGCTGTTCCAAAAGTTCACAAGGGGAATGTAAAATTTCTTTAGTCTGCCTGATTTCATTTTTTAAAATATTTTATTTATTTATTTGAGAGAGAGAGAGAACTCAGAGAGAGGGAGGGAGAAGCAGACTCCCCACTGAGCAAGGAGCCCGATGTGGGGCTTTTTCCCAGGACTATGGGATCATGACCTGAGCCAAAGGCAGATGCCGACTGAGCCACCCAGGTGCCCCTAATCTGCCTAATTTCAAACTGGATTTCCTTGTTAAGTGATTCATTTTTTTTCTAGTAAACATTTTCAGTAGATACCAAATTATTTTTTTATGCCATTGACTCACTTTTTATAAACCAGTTTTAAATAGCTACATCAATCATTACCAACTCTACTATTTGCAACATTAAGACTTCCCTAGTTCTATAGCATCATGAATTCTCAGATTAATTTTACTAATTCATTAAAAGAAAGACTAAAGCATTTTAAAAGAAAAAAAACAAGTATTTATGTATACACAAACACACACACACACACACACACACACACACACACACACGCATTTGCTTGCTTTACTAAGTGATCTCACTGACTCACCTAAACACCATTCACTGCTGCTAAAGAGGAAAGGACTAGCTGGGAGTTGCTAATTGAAGCACCACATTATTAGTGTTGTAGAGGTCTATGCCCTGACTGGTTTTGAGTCAGGTGAATGTTGGGTGGAAAATGTTATATATATACATATATATATATATATACACACATACACACTTACCATAAGAACTTGTTTAGTATGTTTATTGAATACTAGATGCTACTGTAGTCATAATTAAAATAATTTTTCACATAAAAATCAAAGAATTAAAATTGATACCTTTTTAAGCTTAAGAGAAGATTTAAGAACACCTATATTGTGAGCTACTACATTTTTAAATGTTAAAATGTTACAAAGGTATTGAATGCAGACATTTTGGGACAAGAATAACATTTAAATTTATGAGTTATTTGGAGGAAATACTAAAGCAATCATATGAAAGAAAACTAAAATTTATAAGAAAATAAAATTAACAAAAAAATTTCTTGGGAGGATTTGCTTTGGTGTTGTGTGGAAAAAATTCTTATACATCATTAAGCAGTCATTAATATAGTAAAAAGTCAAGAACCAGCAAAAATAACCTAATTGCTATGAAAATAAGAGGACAAGTAGACAATCCCATTTTAGGCTGTAGAATTCTCTTTATGAGGGGAAGAGCACCTGTGGACTGCTTCTCTGTGATGGAGGTGCATGGCTGCGTGCATAAAGGACTCGTGGAAATCTTTCAGGTTTAAATGTACTTCTGCCACATACTTTACCCATTAGAAATTCATTTACATTTTTAAGAGAAGCATAAAATTCAAATATTCCTATGGATGTTCAACTTTTATCTGTCATTCACTTGAATACCTGAGTACCTACTTACTAAATGTAGAATACTGTGCTTTTATACTTAGCACAGCGAGGCTGTAACACACTGCCTCCTGTTACTTAGATGAGACCAGTCAGTCCCAGAGAAGGGAATATCAGTTGGTTAAAGAAGGAATCCTTTGAATATTGGAACAGTTTTTGAAAATGTAGACCCAGGTAATATGTATCATTAAATATAAGAAGGCAGCAGCATGAGTTTATTGTGATTTGAAGGAGGTAGGAAGATATCAAAATAAAATAATTTACCTTGCGTTGATTCAGTGTGCCCTACAAACTAATATCTTTTTGTTTGTTTTGGGGGTACAAATTATCTTTTCTGAAATTTTGTTTCCTAAATTATTGTTGGACTAGAATTAAAATTTTTTTCTGTATAGATGTTTATATACACAGTAACAATATAAGCAAGTCTAATTTAATTTTAATTGCTTTTTAGTGTAGTTCATGTTCAGTGTTACATTAGTTTCAAGTGTCCAGCATAGTGATTCAACAAGGTCATACTATGCTATGCTCAACTCAAAAGTAGCTACCCTCTGTCACCATACAGTGCTGTTGTAATACCATCTACTAGGTATTATTTTAAAAAATTACAAATGACAAAATTTTTTTTTTAATGGCTGAATGAATTGCCTGGGAAATGACCCTTTGTGGAGACTAAAATGCTAGTATTAGCCAAGGCAAACCCTTCCTGGTTGTGAGGAACCCAGGAAAACAAATTCAGTGAGTTAGAACTTAATCTTGGTTGAATGCCTTTTGTGTTTAACAGTGGATTCTTTTTTCTTTACATGGTATTTTATTAATCTCTCAACAGTTATGTCAGAAATATGCTATGATCTCTCTTTTACTGATGAGGAAACAGATTCAGAGAGGCTGAGTGACTTTCCCAAGGTCACACGGCTAGTGTTCAAAGTGGTTTGTAGGCCAAGTAAGGCAAAGTCTAGAAAGCATTCATTGCATCTTACAGCTAGAAGACCATTTGATGATTCAGTGAGGTGGTGGGGGCATAAGGCTGACTACAATTGCTTTAAGAGTGGATGAGGACCTAGAAAATGAGTAGAACAGGTATGGGCTATGTCTGGGAGAATTCTGGCTGAGAGGAAGTAGAGGAGGGCTCAAGTAGGTTATTTGAGATGCAAAGGAAAAGTGGAAGGTTTGGATGATGCAGGTGGAGGTTTTGCAGAAAGGCAAATGGGAAAAAATTAATTTTAAAGTGAATCTTGTAAAACGTGGGTGTATCTGTTGCCAGTCGCAGGACAGTCATATCTTTTGCATTCTTGCTTTGTGTGGATTGTGAATGTTTGGTATGCAGTAGGGTAGTAAATAACAGTTCCATTTTTACTTTCACTAGAATATATTTGGCTTATTAGTGATGTTCCTAGGGCCTGGATTTTAAAAACTTACTGTAAAAAATTTCAAACATATACAAAAGAGAGACTAGTGTAATAAATGCCTTCTGTCTATGGCCCAAATTTAACTCTTATTTTAACTCTTTTTATTCCTACATTCTTCAGTATGCATTTTTTTCTTAAAAAAAGACATTTTTCTTATATAAATAGAACACCTTTATGACATCAAACAAAATTAACAATAATTATTTATCACCTGACATTATCTCCCTATTCAGTTTCCTCCACTTTTGATTCAAAAATGTCATGTACCGTTTGGGTTGTTCATGCAGATTGCACACAAGGTCCATATAGCGTTTGGTTGCTAGGACTCTTCCTTCTGTAATTAAAATGTCTGTTCTTCTCCTCTTTCTGTTTACCTCCCTCTCCTCTTTTCTTCTCTCCTCCTTCTCTTCCTTTCTTTCCTTCCTGTTCGTGACTTAATAAAGAAACTGAGTAAGCTCTCCCATGTCATATTCCCATTCTGGATTTTTCTGTCAGCCTCCCCAGTTAACTTATTTCTCTAACCTCTAAATTACCTGCAAATTAGAAGGTAGCTCAAAATACTTAATTAGATTCAGGTTCAGCTTTTATTTTGGTGGGGGGGGAGGGTGGACAGGAATACTTCATACACGGGACTTCTCCTTCACACTGTATCACATCAGGGAGCATATAATGTCTACTTGTCATGCTCTTAGTGATGCTGAAATTGGTCTGGTGACAGTCCAGTCTCTCCAGTGAGAGGTTTCCATCAACCTCTCCTTTCATTGTCTCTTGCTGATTGTTCTCTGAATCAGTTCAATCATTAGGGTTTGCAAGATAATGAATTTTTAATCTGCCACTCCTTCCACATTTATTAGTGGAAATAAAGAAGAAATTCCTCTATAAAGAAGAGATTCTATAAAGAAGAAATTTCTCTCATAAACCATGGCTTTTGGATTTCCCTGACATAGTTCATCCTAGAAAGAAACCTGGTGCTTGGATATCTCTTAAATGCCTAGTTTAATATCCAAGAGTAACTTTAGATAGGAGTACATAGCACTTAAGTACCCATGTAATTTTAGGATTTTTATAGAATAAAAGTATTTCTTATGTGATTTTCATGAATACTGTCAGTATTAGAATAACTTTGTATCGTCAACATATTCAGTTTTGATCAGATTGGGGTTGGGACCTTTTCCTGGTTCTCCTTGGTCAGATGTACTGTTTTGTGCTAAGTTATGGATGATAAGTTGAGCTTCAAGGAATAGGAAACTTCATTAAGTCAGTAAGCTAAACAGTATCACCTAGCAGAGTAGGAGCATAGGTGGGGATGATTTTATATTGCTATAATCATAAATTCAAGAATGAAACAATCACCATTTTTATTATTTTATTCAGTAATTACCACTAACTCCATTTTTATTTAACATTGTCAATGGACAAAACCTGAAGAAGAAGAAGAAATAAAACCAAAATATTTCATTTTTAGATGACATGATTGATTAGGAAAGTCTATGGCAGTCAGGTTTAAAACCATTTATGAAAAATAAAAATTTAATGAAGTACAGAATACAATGTATCTTTACATTGGTAATAATGGAAATAATGGGAAAAGACCCAACTCAGAATTGTAACAAATCAAAATATAATACCTAGCAATAAATTTGAGAAAGATGTTAGACTTTTAGAAAGAAACCATTAACATATTTGAAAATATTTTAAGATCATGTAAATGGAGAGAAACTTTCTGAATCATGAGAATTTTGGCAAATTGTCTAAGTAATTTAGAGATTTCTGGGTTTACTTTTAACTTTCAAAGTTCCTAGTGATTTAATTTTTTAAGATTTACTTATTTCGAGAGGGAGCACAAATGGGAGAGGCAGAAGGAGAGGGAGAGAGAATCTCCAGCTGACTCCCCACTGAGCCCCACATGGGTCTCGATCTCAGGACTCTTGAGATCATGACCTGAGCTGAAATCAAGAGTCAGAAGCTTAACTGACTGTGCCACCCAGGCACCCCTCGCCAAGTGATTTATTTTATAGTGATTCTACAATGAGGGGAAGTCTCACCCTTACTATGTATCAGAAACTTTTTAAAGCAACAGTGTCTAAAACAGTGGAGTGATGCAGGAATAGATATGTAGCCCAGATACTACAAGAGACCTCTCTGCCCCTTGGCAATTTAAATATAAACTTTTCTTGACCCTGACTTCCTGGTCAGTGAGAGTTAAGAGAAATGCCTGTCATCCTGTGACTTACAGGATGAGATTTCTGTGCTTGACTAATGCACCTCATGTTTCTTGCTTCTGCTTGCATGCCATCCTGATTTTTGCCAGTGCCAATACTGATGTGAAATCAGCTCCTTTTTAACTAGTTTCCAAAACTTATGTAGCAGTTTGTAAGTTTAGCAACTCTTGAGTAGGTGACAGAACCAGCAGATTTTTTTCTTGGTCTTTGAGCAAATGTTACTATCCACACCCATGCCCTCCTCCTACTCATACACTTTCCTGAATTAATACAGTTGCTTTCTTAAGGAAATTCTGAAGATTAAACCTTTCTTCCATTTTGTAAAACATGGATCACTGCAGCGTATTAGGAATCCAAAATTAGTCCCATCTACATATAATAACTGAATATATGATAAAATATTCTTTCCTATAGGAGAGGCCACTTAAAGGATCTTTACTCAATAGTATTAAATAGTAGTCTTCAGTGGTGTAACTGCAAAACTGATTAGACAAAAAAAAATTCATCCATACTTCATATAACCATAGGAATTTAAAAAGAAAAAGCATAGAAAATACCTTTACGTCTCATATTTGATGCATTAGTGTAACTCTCCAAGGTGTAAAGATGTACTTGAATATCTAAAAAAGTTGTTTGACTGAAATAATTAAAAGGATCACAGGAGATTGTAGGAAATCTCTGCATCAAAAGTTACAAAGAAATGATAATAACTTTAACAATTTTATATTATTGCAGAATATGCTAATTTAGACATCACGATTCTAATATATAAATGAGAAAAAATATGACAGATTTAAGAATATGAAAATGAATATGAATAATAAATGCAAGGGAAAATATCTACTTTATACTTATCACAAAGTTACAAGTAAAATGACTTTCCACGGTTTTTTCATTGTATTAAAGGAACTAAATTCTTTAAAAAGAAATCTAATATTGGCAAGATAAACAGTGATACCAAACTCTTTTGGAAGGTAATACCAGGAGTATCTGCTGAGAGTCACAGTAATGTTCAGATATTTCACTCATAGGAATTTAGGAAATAAATATTGTGGTAATTAAAAGACATAGATATAGAAAAAAATGCTTAGAGACTAATTATAGAACATCTATGTAAAATATCATGTTGTCTTTAAATAATTATTTTTGAAGATTCTAGAACAATTGTCCAATAGAACTTTCTGTGTTGATGAAAAGTTCTATAATTTGCACTGTCCAGTATGGTATCCATTAGCCACATGTAGCTACTGAACATATGAAATGTGGCAAGGGCAACAGAGGAACTGAATTTTAAGTTTTATTTAACATTATTTATACTGAAATACTCACGTAAGGCTAGTAGCCATGGTATTGGACAGTGCAGTTCTAGAAATATGGAGAAATGTTAGGTGAAAATAAATAAGTTTATATGACATGATTACAAGTATGTAAATACCTGTATGTACATAAGGAAAGTGATATTCACAATTAAAATATCTGTTAGGATAGAAGGAAATGGGTGATTTTTTTTTAAATGCTGATTAAAAGATCAAGTGAAAATAATACACCACTCCAGCACTGTGCTACTCAATATGGTACCCAGTAGCCTGATGTGGCAATTTTCATTTAAATTAATTTAAATTAAATAAAATTAAAAACTCAGTTCCTCAGTCACACTAGCCACATTTCAAATGCTCAATAGCACACACAGCTAATGTTTACCATTTAGACAGAGGAGATTATAGAACATTTCTACCATTGCAAAAAATTCTATTGTATAGTTCTATGGAACTGATAAAAGGAATGTACTGCAACAAGTCATATGATTATTAGTAATTTCTAAGGGCACAAATGAATTAAAACTCAAAAGTGAATTTAGTGAAAAAGTATAAGGAGGAAGTGTCGTAAGACCCTATACTTGTAACTTAGATCAGCACTCCGTAAGATATGGGCTGCAAACTAGTGCTGGTTATACCGGTCTATGACTAAATGCTTACTCTCAATTTCATACTTGTTTAGAAACTTTTATAGCAATGTGATAGTTGTTTGTCATCCAAGCATATCACCTACCTTATCTCATTGAACTGATCTAGTTATTAATGAAGCTGCCTGTAGAGTTCTATGTAGTATAAGCTGAATATTAGTTTAAAGCAATAGTAGTCCATGAGTATGGGTCCCCAGTGGGAATAAAAACAGTTCTTTACTACAAATGCCATGTGATTTCACTCATATGTGGAATTTAAGAAACAAAACAGATGAACGTAGGGGAAGGAGAAAAAAAGAGAGGGAAGCAAACCATAGAGACTCTTAACAATAGAGAACAAACTGAGGGTTGCTGGAGGGGAGGTGTGTGAGGGGTGGGCAAAATGGGTGATGGATATTAAGGAGGGCACTTGTTGTGATGAGCACTGGGTGTTACATGCAACTGATGAATCACTAAATTCTACTCCTGAAATCAATATTACACTATAGGTTACTAACTAGAATTTAGTATAAATTTGAAAAAAAAAATTTAAAAACAGTTCTTTACTATAGGCAGTATGAGAAACATTGGTCCAGATGAAGAAGAGAAAGTAGGCTGCTCAGGGCAATTTTTTAAGGAACCTAAAGTAGTTGTTAGTATAGCTTAATGTATACTTGCAAGTGAAATTAAAAATTGAACACTAAATCTCTGAATGTGATAAACTTAGACTTCATCCCTCCTGCTAGTAGAAATAAGACAAAAGATTCATTCTTCAACAGTGTGAATAAGGATTTTAAAGGAGTTCTTAGTGCCTCTATTTTGGGTGTCCTATTTTCCTCCTGGGTACAGAGGAGATTCAACTAGCTAGCCAAATCTTTTCCTTTTAGCAAAATTTCCAACCTAGTGTTTTCCTTTACCTCTCCTAAGCTCCTTTTGGCATACTGTTACACTTAGTTCTTGGTAACTCTTTTCATCTCTTCCCCACAAAGTTAGTTTCAAAGGCTTACAAAATGTCCCAAATGAGAGAATTGTTTTAGACTAAGTGAGCTCCTCACATTTTATTTTAAAATTTCCTTTTTTCACACTTAAACTTAATTGATTCCCTGATACAAGATATTCAGTTGAATTATTTGTGAAATGCGAAAAGCCTTTTATTACTATAATTAAGGTATAATCTGTTAGCTAAAGCATTGTTTTAATGATACAGGGTAAGCATAATCCTAGATTTACTACTTATTTTTTTAATTGTGGTTTTGGCTGCACATTATGACTGCCTGTTCCCTAAAATGAAATGCCCCATATGGGCTGTCCAGTTTGTTTTGAGGACCAATTCCACATTTGTGAAATTTGGGGTCAAATGGAAGCAAGTACTTACTATATAATAGTTATTTCTTCTGATTTTAGTGACCTTGCATTTTGGATTAAAAAACATATACATATTCAGTCCTTCATCAATATCATTGATTAATCTGTTACTGATTTTAGCATTTCTTCTTTTTCTCCCTAATTTATCAAATTTGAAAAGGGCTAGAAAACACTTGAAGGAAATCAGTCTGTTTTCAGTAACAGTCTATAAGTAACAGAAAAAGAAATAAATGAATAGTGCTCAGCATTTCTTGTTTAAATTTTGTGTTTTTTGAGATGGAAAAAACTGTACATATTTAAAATATACATAAATATATTGATAGAATGGCATCTTCTGATTTCACTTTAATATTATGATTTGCTTTACTTAGGCAGAATTATAGATAATCATATTATCACTTGGCTTATATAGTATAGTATCTTCAAAAGATGAAAAATAATACTAATGTATTAAGAAAGCATGTTCTTATCTGTATTAAGCTTATTTTATTTGATATTTGGTAATATTATTTTTAAGATACAGTATATGATTTCCTGATCTGAACAAAGTATTCCATTTCCTCTTAGGATTTGGGTTGTAATAATAGATTTATAGCATTTTCTCATAAATATGTTAAGGTACAGCATTTTAAAAACACGATATTCTTAATATGTAATTAGAGGTTTATATTACTAATATTTTTATATAACACGCTTCAGACTCCTCAGAATATTTGTAGACTTCTAATTGTTTTATTTTATGCAAGTATTGACCTTGAGAATATTGACTAACAGGTTAATATTCTTTCATTCAAATTTTTTTAGTGCTTACTATGTTTTAGGAACTATTTAAGGCTCTTCAGTGTTAAAAAAAAAAAGTCAAAACCCTTTTCCTCTGGAAGGCTTACATGCTAGTAGTTCTTCAATGAATTTAGCTTTACTGATTTTTCTAATGGAATTTACAAGTATGATCATTTGACAACCCAGGATTTCTCTGTATTTTTCTCAACTTCCCAACTGATAATTCAGTGCTGGGGTAGAAGTTTAAACTAGCCACTTGAAGTTTTGGGTTTATGGAGTAGTGTTTGGAGTATGCAGTATTCTTTAGGGAAGATACTCTTTTTTTGAAAGAAGAGAATGTGGTTATGGAATACTCATGATTTTATCTAATTTCTTTTTTTCAGAACCTACATTCTATAATATATAGGTAGATAGACTTGAAGCAGATGGTATGATCTCAGTATAATATTTTACTCTTCTCTCCTCCTTCAGGAAAATCTTTAACTTCCACCACAAGAAGATTAAAAAGAGGTCCCTCCTGCACCAAGAAAGATCTGCAGATCTTTTTCAGTATTCTTGGAGGTGTGGGGTGTGAGAACTTGATCAGTTTGTGTCAACCACCTTGTTCTCTAAAGGTAAGCACTGTGTAGTGAGTGCACACTCATGGGCCCAAGCTCCTAATGCAGGTCTGGTTTTGGAATGCTCCATTGAGGGTTTGAGGCCATCAGATTTCCTCATAGAAGGATGGCCTAGGCAGCCACTTGTCGGCAAGACATCACTGAACACATTCATCAAGAGATGGTTTTCCTTGTTTAGAAGTGAAGCATGTCCTAGAGATGTACGGGTGTTTGTTTAAAAAAATTCCCAATTATAGTAAAACTTGTCTTCCAGTTCAGCCTGCGTTTAAATCAGTTTAATAACTGCTGTGGTTGATCCCTCATCAAGAACTCTTCTTGGATGTCTTGATATTTACATTCAAGAATTTTGAAGCAGTGACAGTGTTTAAGCAGTCTTGTGACTTAATAGCTTAAAGTGATATAAACCACTCTGAAGAGTTGCTTTTCGTGATCTTTTTGAAGCTGCCTCTTACCTTTACTTCAGAGAAAGTCCCTTAAACCATTTTTTAAAATCTGTATTAAGCTTCAGAAAGTATGGAAGCAAAGACCTTCTTAATCTTTAATTGCTTATGTCAGATCCTAATTGAAAAAAATTACTTAAAATGAGCAGTTTTTTTTCCTGGTAGCTTTTTCCTTTCTTTAGGAAATGAAGAAATATACATTGTTGGTTCCATGAGGGAAACCTCATAAAGGATAAATAATGTCTCGCCTTTATTTCTAAACTCTAGTATCAGAAAACCTTATTGTTCTATTGTACAATGTATTGACACCTCCCAAAAAGACCAATCCTAAATTAAATTGTCATTTGAAAAACATTCATTCACTATGAAAAAGAACAGGAGCATGTTGATTTTGAAAATATCAAGATTAAAAGTAGGTTAGCATTAAATAAGAATAATTTGGACTGCCACCAAGAGACTAAATGTCTAACCAAACATTCATGTTATAGTCACCAGGATACTACGGTATTGACAATGAGGATTTAAAGCACTGCTAAAGAAATGAATTGGTCCACATCTAG
This sequence comes from Zalophus californianus, assembly GCF_009762305.2. NCBI lineage: Eukaryota > Metazoa > Chordata > Mammalia > Carnivora > Otariidae > Zalophus > Zalophus californianus. The sequence continues at coordinate 111,391,800 of NC_045603.1, read as the reverse complement.
TTTCATTCATCTTTTTTTCCTTTTCTTAAAGCTCTTAAAGTGATCTTGGAAACTTTAGTTCTAAAAGACATGAACTATTCATGAAACATTAAATTTGGGAGAAATCTGATTTTTGTCTGGTAGCCCTGTCTTTGGTTTATGATAAATTTTATAGTCTTTTCAAAATCTTTGTTCTTCCTATATCTGTATAATAAAAGATATTAAGGAGGAAAAAAACCCTGTGTATTTGCTGTTAGAATGGGAAAAAATGCAGCTGAAACCTTTTTTGAAAGAACCTTGAGAACCAGGTTACTATTTTTTATGAAAATAGTTGAGGAATTAGAACTAGTCCTGCTTATTGTAACTGTAGGCAACTTTAAAAGATTTTTTAAATCTTCAAAGTAGATATGATATAGGTTATACAGTGAAGACATAGAGATCACTGAGTATTTGGAGATAATCTCTCTCTATATATAATTCTTTTGAATTTTTATTTGTGAGAGCATGTTAAATATTTTTAACTTTATAATAGCATGGGACAGACTAGATGAAGGCATTAACTCTTTGAGCCAGTTGAGAAAAAAAAATTGAATTAAAAGTCACATCAACTGAAAATGTAAGGTAGGATATAAGAATAACTAAATAGATTATTCTTTGGTACCTAAAGTATTATTATAGCTGATTTTTTTAAATCAAAAAACCACCCCCATCTTTTTAAAAATGAGCTCTTACAATAGTATTGGCAATACATTTTGTAAAAGGAAAAATTTATTTCACCATGTTAGAACTAGTATTCTAATTTCAGATCAGTTATGTAGAATGAATATATAAAATGGGGACCAGTGAGATCTTGCCTTCTGTATCTAGAGTATGAAAAATAAGATCTTTTTTTAACAATTCTTATTAATAACTTCTATCACCTCCATTCATATTAGGCAGTAGAATAAACTGTTGTTCTTTGATTTTGATAATATATAGGAGTGAAAACCCAACATATTGGCACTAAGAAATTCATCTCTTGGCATTGGAACTAGGATCTGGGGAGATTTTATTTTTATGTGTACATATATATACTTAATCATACACACATATACATCCTATATTTATTTCTTATTTTGAATTATGTAAGAATGATTTGTCAAAGATCAGGTTTCTGATTTGTCTCACTAGTACTTAGATGCCGTGTTTTGTTTTTGTTTTTAAAGAGTCGTAGCTAATTCATGAAAACAGTCCCTACTAGAAATTTAGTTTCTTTGGTATGATCATGCCTCCCTATCTACTCTAATAGCTAAAGGAAGGTGAGAGAGGCAGCCCTATGTTCACCAGTATTGATTTTTTAGAGAAGGAACAAGGAAATTCTAGCCCAGCCCTCTCCTTGAAGCCATCTACACCAGCACTGTTCAATAAAAATATAGTACAAGCCACAAATATAAGCTACATATGTAACTTTAAGTTTGTTTTGTAACCACATTAAAAAAGGAAGAAACAGGCAAAATTAATCTTAATTACATTTAAATTAACCTAATGTATCTAAAATATTATTTCAACATGCAATCAGTATAAAGATTTATGAGATGTTTTATTTTTATTCAATGAAATACTCAAAATCCGATGTATATTTTACACTTACAAAAATTTTGTATTGAACTAGCCACATTTCTAGTGCTCAAAAGCCACACATGGCAGTAGCTACTGTATTAGACAGTACAGATCTACACCAAGGGTGGGGCTCCCATTTTAGCATCATCCATGGTGAATTCCACTGGGTAACTGTAAGCTCCCCTAGTTTAGAGTTTCCAGATTTAACAGAACACGAAAAATCAAGAACAAAAACAAAACAGCATGCCCAGTTTAATTTGAATTTCAAGTAAATAACAAGTAATTGTTTAGTGTAATTGTGACTCATGTTATACTTGGGACATACTGAGAAAAAATTATTTATTTGAAATACAGATTTAACTGGGAGTCCTGTATTTTATATGGCAATCCTGCCCGGTTTTAACAGAGTGGAAGACATCATCAGACTTCCTAGATAGTTGTAGGACTAGAGCATAGAGAATCTCTTCCTCCTGAGAGGATTTTGATAACCCAACCCCCCCCCCCGCCCAAAATCAGTATGCAAACCAGAACTACTGATAGCCCATTTCTTCCTAATTCCCTAAGATGTTTAAGACAGAAGATGGGCTTATATCACAGAGACTCAGTCCTTACAAATTTAAACATTTTGAATCTAAACTATTACATTAAGCTGTAAGGTTTATGAAATTCTATGACTTGAATGATTAGTTACTTGAGTATATAAAATAGAAACTGTCTAACAGCTCATTGCTAGTATCACATCTTACGAAAAACATTTCACCCTTGGTGACAGTCTCGGCAGTTTTCAGGGTCTTGGCTATTTCAAGTTATTTTCCCTACCACTGGTTACCACTGCAGCTGTCACATCATCTTGAGTTGGCAAGCATTAACACAAAATATTAGGTTGCTGAATGCCAGGATAAGGCTTACTTTACATGGCAAGTATTTAAGTACTTGTAATTCTGTGCTCTGGTGTTGATCATTGGACCCTGACCCAGTCGACACCCAGTCAGTTCTTAAACCAGTATCTCTCATTCATCCTGAGGCCTTCTTTTCCAGAACAGCTTTCCATTCGTATTTTTTAAAAACATTTTTAATGTTCCAGTTTTAGCACCGTTTTGAAACATGTAAGTTTCTTTAGGAGTAGATGTATCCCTCTTAACCTCTAGAAAAGAGACCATTTATAATTCGTGTTCTCTAAGGACAGTAATTACACCAGCTCCACACTCCCTCTCAAGGGGAACACTTGCCTTCACGAGGTGAATGACTTCAGTTGTCAGGTCTTCGTTACCAGCCAGGCAGGTAGACCCAGCCGCCAGTGCGGTTGGGGAGTTGAGCAGTTCAGTTTCAGTTATGGCGCATTCCAAATCCATTCATGCTTAGGAGAATGTACCCAAGAGTGTGGATATGTTTATAATTACTGCATTTCCTTCAGAGAACAAGAATTACAGGTAAGGTATGGTTTTTTTTTTGTTTGTTTTTTTGCAGTGATCCAAAAATTATTTTTAGATAAGAAATTTAAGGATTTGAAAGTATTACTTTTCCCCAGTCACCTAAAATATCTCAGATATATCCTATATTATATAATAGTTTTCTTCCTCACTCTAAGAAGGAATTGAACCTGGAAAGGAGGGGAGTGGGAAGAGACAACTTATTGTCATTTGAGAGCTGTGAAAATCACACATTTCCATGCCTAGAAATATCCTCGGTTTATGTAAGAATCTTACTTTGCCTAACTTCTAAGGTCTAAGGTATGAATTATTTTGTCAAATTAACACCTACATCTATATATAGGTAAGGTGTTCAGCTTTTGTGAGCTAATATCTTTAACAGCAGTGAGTAAATTAATGAATTGTGTTTGGGTTTTCACTTTTATTCTCAAGTTTGACTTCCTTTGGTTTAAAGGCTTTAACCTTATTTCTGAAACCAAAATTTAAAGCTGCTGCAAAATACCTTAAAACGTAGCTCCTTTTTTACCCAATAATGTTTGGATGAGCTTTAAAGGGTCTGTGAATCCCCTGAAATTATACTAAAATTTTGTATGTATGTGTTTTTTGCTGGGAGGAGTATACATAATTTTCATTCTATTCTTGAAGGGCTTTGCAACAAAAAATTTGGTTAACAACCACTGATCAAGTAACATCATCACTTTACTGATAAACTGAATTTCAAAGAATATGTTATTTGCCTTCACTCATTTGAAATTTAATACTTGTAAAAACTAAAGTTTGTTTAAAAAAAAACATTATACTTGTTTTTAGAAGGAAAAGCTTTACCTTGAATTAATTAAATTTGAGAAGACCAGCCTAAATGGGGGCAGTTAATTTGCTACTAGTTTCTTCCATTCTACCCTTTGACTAGAACCTTTATCAGTTGTTACATAAACATGGCCTCTCAACACAGTGTGAGACTGTGTGATAAATTCTTGAAGATGAGTTAAAGAAAAAATGAATTATCTATTATAATTTGACTCCTACTTTTTTCTCTTTTCAAATCCTTTATTCAGAGAGTAACTAAAACTCAGGAAAATAACTGAATAATGTTATTTTGAGAGTATTAAAAAAGCAGTTAATTGCTTTAGCAGTTAATTGTTGGGACTCCTTCTGGTCCTGACCCTAGTTGAAGAAATTCTACAGTAGACTGTACATACCTCACGTTGTTTTTCAGTGATAGAGTATTTTAAGGTCATTCTTTTTTTATCAGAAGATGTTTTTATTATTACAGTAGTACGTTAGAAATAGTAAGTCATCAAATTCTATATTAATTAAGGAAACTCATACTTCTTTCTCAAAATAAAGGAAATACCATTTTTTTCATTTTTTTACTTTTTGTTTTTTTTTTTTTTTTCTGGTACTAGCTAGGAAAGTCTGCCTAAGTCAAGATTTAATGAATTTATACCATTAATTGGATATTAAAAGGAAAAGAAATTTGAGGGATGATTCACAGAAAGCAGTTATTTCCCAAAAGGAGTAGGAAAGAGTAAGACAACTTAGAACACTACCTGTATTTTTTTATTTAAGTTTAATTATACTTAAAGATTCTAAAATATATAATATAAAGCTCATCATAGAAAATGCCATTGATTTCTGAAATAGATTACAGTTTTGGGCATTATCACTCAAGGTGATTATCACTTATGCTCCTCTGCCTTTGTAGAAGGTAACTTTTGAAGTGAGCCAGATATTGTTTTTCATTCAGGAAGAACAGTTTCTATATCCCACCCAATAGGCCACCTCTGTTACTTTCTGTGGGTAATTCTAACAAATAAAATTTTTATTTTTTACTTCTCATTCATCAAATAATTTTATGTTTAAAATAGAAAACCTTAAATTCTTCTTAGGAACATTTACAAATATTTAGAAATAGTTGTTTTTTTTAATTTGAGGTAGACCAATTTTAAATATTCTCTGCATTCAAAGAAATTGAAATAATTAATTGACCAGTTACTCACTGAGCTCATTAATCAGTGGTAGAGCTTTGGTTTACATGGTAGATCAAAACTAATCCAACATCTGAACATAGATGAGTAGAAACTTATTTACAGTCAATTTCATATCAATTTTATTAACATAGATTATTGTTTAAAATAGAAGTTTCAAATAAACCAGAACTATTAAAAGTGGCTTCTGTGTGCCTACATGCAGGGCTTATATCTTTCTGTGTATTAACAATTGAGCATTTATCTCTTATTTCTTTTCAGTTTGTGTATCAAAAACTTTTTGTCGCAATTTCACTGTTTATATTGCAATACAGAGACATTGAAACTTTGCCACAACTACCTTCCATGTTCTTGTCTAGGAAATAAATTTATTCAGTCAGTCATCAAGTATATTATGAGAATAGAATGGTAAATGAAACACATTCCCTGTGCTCATAGAAACTATAGTTTACTAAAGATGTGTAATGGAGTGGTACAAAGGGAAGATAGAGGGGATCCTAACCTAAGCCGGGGGTCAGAGAAGGCTTCTTTGCCAAAATGAAATTTTAACTGAACCTGAGGCATTATTAGGAGTTAGTCAAACAAAATGAGAAGACAGAATAAGCAAATGTGAAAACCCTGAAGGAAGAAATAAGACACATTGAAGAGAAAAGACTTAGGAGAGAGGGAGAGATGAGACTGCACAGCAAAGTATCTTTAGTGTCGTTATCAGATATTTGGCCTTCGGACTTTAGCTTAAGAGCAGTGGGAAGACGTTGAACACTGTATTTTATTTTTTCTAAAACTTTTAATGAAAGCCTAATAATACAATTAGAAAAGTGAGCATATCATAAGTATATCACCCCATGAATTTTCACAAGCTGAATACTCCTATGTGACCATCACCCAGATGAAGAAACGGAACACCATCACCATCCCAGAAGTTCCCTTTCATCTTTCCTTCCAGTCAGTCTTGCCCCCCTCTGCCTACCAAGGACAACTCTCACCTGACTTCTTATTGCATAGATGGTATTGCCTATATTGTACTTTATATAAATGGGGGCTTACAGCATATGCTCATTTCTTATGAATGAAAGAAGTCAGACACAACATTCTGATTTTGAGTATTTCTGCATTTTGTTACTGGCACTATAGTTGGGAGACTCAGAACATACAAAAAAAAAAAAAACAGTGTGATCAGTCTTGTGGCTGAATGCTGCAGTACCATGAGATTTGCCGCATCTGCCCAATGAAGGATAGAAAGATGTGAAGTCAAGTTTCACAGTAAGGCTAGGGGAGAGATAATGGGGTTTGAGCTGATGTGGTGACAGTGAGGATGAAGAAAAGTAGGCATATTAGAGAGAGATTTAGGAGTTAGAATTTATAGGGCATTAATTCGATGAGGGGATGAGGAATACAGAGACACCAAGGATGACTCATGGGTTTCTGGAGCAGAGTGGATGGTGGTGCCCTTTAAGTCCAAACACTGGAGAGGAATGGATTGTTGTATGAGTTTTACTGATAGAAGGGGATAATGAGTTCAGCATCCATATATTTGAGGTACCTGTGAAACATTGCGTGGGTCTGCTTTGTACGACTAAAGAACTGTTCATTAACTTAATGCGTGACATATCATTCATCATTAATAACATTCATTAATAACAGAATGCTAACAAAGAACTCTTCTACATGGGGGAAATTGTAAATCTTGTTTTCTCACTATCTGTTCTTCACCTATAAATCTCATCAGATGCTCTTTCTAATGTTTGTAGGAGTGGTTTTGGCACAGCTTTTTTTTTTCATGTATTTGTATATATGGTATATTTCCCCTAAAGTACTGCTAACTTAACATGCGTGCGGAGTCGTACCTTCCCATATACATGGTATGAAAGGTATTGTAATGCCTCCATACTTTAAAAATTGTGTTTCTATCATTACAGTCTTGAATTAGTGTACAATAGTCACACTTTAAAGTGAGTTTATTTATATGAAATGATTAACCTACTTACTTGGCAAGACTTAAAGTGACTGCAACAAATATTCATTCAATTTTGGTAGGGGAAAGGAAAGATAAAAATGAGGTAAAACCTGAAGCCTAAGTACAAGCCTGGGTAAAGAGCCACAGAGAGAGCCCTAGGTGTCAGGGAGCAGAATGAAAGCATCTGATTTTAAAGGGAGGAGATACCAGAAGGCCTGGATGGGAACTAGGAACTCTGCCTCCTGTACAGTGCTGCCTAGGACTGGTGCCCTGGAGAAATTTTATGGGAAGAGGAGTAACTGGTATAGCGCTGAATTTAGGAAATGCCTAGCACATGGTGGAGTACTTAGTAGACTTGGCAGTTTACCCAGTTTACATCACTCAGTTATGATTTAGTGTTATATTTAGCCCACAAAATTTGAACTAAAATTAAGGCATTTTATCATGTCCATGAAAAAAAAAAAACCTTAGTTAACAATCATGATCATGATTTTCAGTTTATAGAGTTTTCCCTAGCTTTAGGCTCTGCCACTTAACAGGTAGTAGTGTTTTACAAAATTAAATACTCCATTTCATTTCATGGAGTTGGGTTTTTTTTTTTTTGGTTTGTTTGTTTTCATATTTTTGCCAATCAGCATATATATATATATATATATATATATATATATATATATATATAGTGAAATCAAACAGTACTTTCTGAAGCCATTGAAGTTCATTCATTCATTCAACGTACATTTATGAAAAATATCCCATATTTGTAATAGTTTTAAAGCCTAGGATGATGATGATGCAAAGAAGTATTTCTGCCTTTTGTTACTGGCACTATAGTTGGGAGACTCAGAACATATACAAAAACAGTGTGATAATACAAATTACTACTGGATTAACTGAATAGTGTTGTAAAAGTGATGAATTCAGGGGAAAGAAGTTACAGGCTATGATATCAGAGAAGAGATGATGGAGGTGGTAGAATTTAATTTGAGTCCCGGTGGCTCAGTGGGGTTTGAATAGGTGTGGCAAGAGCACCACAGGCAAGGGTGCCGTCGTGAGAAAAGTGCAGAAACAAATATGGCGGATGTTGGGCACAGGGAGAAACTGGCCAGCCTGCAGCAGGGAGCCCAAGCTAGTGCGTGGAGAGAGAGAGATGTTTCATTAAAATTTGACCATGTTGTAAGAAGCTTTGAATTACTCAAAAATCCACCAGATCTAAGAGTGTGGATTATTGTCTTGATTTTTAGATTATCTGTAAGTATAATTTTACTTGCCATTATGTGGTAATTATTTAGGTTTTACTTGTCATCATGTGGTAATTCCTTAGATTTTTATCTTAATTTTAGAAACCTCATGTAAGGTTACCTGCAGGAGCAAAATGATTGTGCTTTTAAGTTCAGAGAATCTTCACCTGGGATCTGTGGATTGGTTTCAGGGAGTCTGGATCTCTCTAAAATTAAGACAGAAGTTTGAATGTATCTCTTTTTTGGAGGAAGACTCCATTACCTTTATCAGAGTTTTAAAGGATCTGACAATCCAAAAAAAGTTAATAAAACAGCTTTTGTTCTTCTTAAAATATTTTTAATCTAACTCCTTTGCATATACATATTTTTAATATAGGAAATAAAAATAGGGGAATTAAAACATATTAAATGTTACTGGATGTTTTTCTTTCACTATTTACAGGTGCAGTATTTAAGAGTTAAATAGTATCAGTTGGATTGATTATGTAATCAGAGATAATGGCTATTATGAATTTCATGGCTTTCTGTAAAAGAACTACTAATTGCTTTTTTAGATACAAGCATTTTGTTGAGCATGCTATTTCAAGTAGAACTTTCTTCCTATTTTTGGAAAAAAATACATATCTCCTTTTAATAGAACGTAAAGCACTTTTAAGTAAATTTCCACTTTAATCCTGAGATATGACTCACCTGGATCATGTCTAATCTTCTGTACAACAGTTTTAAGCAGGAGTCAACAAATTATAGCCAATGCGCCAGATCTAGTCTTCGGCCTGTTTTTATATGACCCACAAGCTAAGAATTGTTTTTACATTTTAAAATCATAAAAAAAGGGATTATAAGCGATTACAATTGTGAAAAAGAAGACAATGAACACTTAACAGAGACTGTGTATGGCCCTCAAATCGTAAAATATTTACCGTTTGGCCTTTGGCTTTCTTGCCAACCCTTGGTTTAAAAGTAGTTCAGTTTTTAAGCTCTTCCAAATACATATGTTACAAGAGGACACATTGTTTGTGGATATTTTTGGAGTTGGGCATATATTTGTATAATTCTAGCGGTGTTGATTAGGTAAGATAATCTGTCTATTTTTCATAACAGTGTATTCAGCTAGTAGTTCAGCTTTCTAAATTCTGCAGTGAAAGCATATAAAAAAATGTGGACTTAGTGATCCATTTCAGAGGACTATGTGAATGTGAGGGTAGATTTTGTTCTTCACAAATACGTAATGGGGGCAACCACAACACAGATCAATTGATAAATACTAAAATATGACCTTCAACTGAACATAAAAATATAATCTTTACCTTTGAAGATACCATTTACCTAAAGCAAGTATACTGTATAAAAGCAAAAGAAAATATACACTTAACTGATAAAATGTTGGGCAGGGCAGTTAATAAAAAGTATATTATTCATTGATTTATTCAACATATATACTTATTTCTGGAACTGTTAAATATATTTTGACTCTAATTATATTATTAATATATGAGATACTGTGATTCTGGCTTTTAGGTAAATATTGAAATATTCTTATTAATGGAGAATTATTATATCATAATTGAGTCTCAAACAATTAGGGCAATTCTGACTTCCCTCTCCTGCATTAATATTTTTTCCTTCACTACCAGATCTTTTTCATCAACATACAAATACTACTGGATTTTTTTCATCCCATCTTATAAAAAGTTATTGTTCCACTTTTCCCTCTGTTACTTTCCTTTGTCTTTCTGTTTATAGCTCACCTCTTTGAAAGAGTTGTCTGTGCTCTGAATTTCTGTAACCCCTGCCATGGCACCAGAATTGCCCATGTTACTGACCCCAGGCTGGTCCCTTCTCCATCCTCATCCTACTTGACCTACGTAGCAGCAGTGCTGAACATGTTCTTTATTTGCCTTTCGGTTACTCCACTCCCCTAATTTATCCTCCTACTTCTCTGGTTGCTACTTTCAGTCTCTTGCTGATTCCTTCTTACTTTCCAACTTCTAAATTGGTAGTGCTCCAACATTTGGAATTTGGGCCTCTTTCCCCCCCCCCCCACATCTATTCTCCCTTGATGACCTCATCTGGTATCATGGCTTTAGATGTCCATCCATTTGCTGAGGAGCAGAAGTCATTTAGTATTCTCAAAATGTAATGTAGTAAACTGAATTCTTTATCTCCCCTGCCCTCACCAAAACTGCCCCCCAAGTTTTCCCCATCTTAATAAATAATAGCATTCTTTTGATAAATCTTGGTGTCATCCTTGATTCCTAGCTTTCTTTCACCCCATATCTAATAATTCCCCATATCCCTGTCATCATATTCTCTTGTCTCTATCCTTAATATATTCTCAAAATTCAGGACCGATCACCATTTCCACTGCTATATCTATGATCCAAGTCATCTTCACATCTTGCCTATATTGTTACAAAAGCCTCCTATGATTGGTCTTCCTGTTTCTGCCCTTGATTTACTTCAGTCAATTCTTAATACAGCAGATAGTGTAATTATATTAAAATATGTCATGTTATGTCACTCCTTGATGAAAACCCTCCATTGACTTCTCATCTCTCTGAAAATAAAAGCCAGAGTCCGAGAAATGGCCTATCAGGCTATATCCCCTGGGCCCCTCTTACTCCCAGACATCAACTACTTTTCTTCCCCTCTCACTCTGTTCTTCACCCCCAACTCATTCTGCTCTAGTCATACTGACCTCTTTGCTGTTCTTGGAATGCATCAGGCAAGTTCTTGCTTTGGAAGATTTGCACTGGCTATTCTCTCTGCCTGTAACACTTCTCCCTATTATCTTTATAGTCATTCCCTTATCAATTTGGGATTTTTATTCAAGTCAGTTGACTTTACTTAGCCACTCAATCTAAAATTGCAAAATTTCCCCACTCTGCCCTAATTCTCCTTCCTCCATTATGTTTCTTTTCTTGTCAGCCTTATTGCCATCTCCCATCCCATATTTTACTTACTTTTACTGTTTATTTTCTTCCACCTTCCACTAGAATAAAAAAGCAAGGATTTTGTTTGCTTTGCTAACAGCTCTATCCTCAGCACATAGATGTTTAGTGCCTGGCTCATGTTTTTCACTCAATTAATATTTGTTGAATGAATGAATGAATGAATGCAGTTGAAAATAGTCAATGCAAAAAATTTAAAATAATTCAGGGATTTGGAGAGCCCTTGGATCATTTAATAAGTGCTCAAACATTTCAGTAGACAGCATGAATGGAACTAAGGTGTTAGAAATATTATTGTATACACTGATATTAGAACATATAAAATGTGTTTCTTTGAACGAATCCTTGGTTTTGACCATTTACCCATTTACCTATCCAATTTTTTTAATAATTTTTATTGTTATGTTAATCACCATACATTACATCATTAGTTTTTGATGTAGTGTTCCATGATTCATTGTTTGTGCATAACACCCAGTGCTCCACGCAGAACGTGCCCTCTTTAATACCCATCACCAGGCTAACCCATCCCCCCACCCCCCTCCCCTCTAGAACCCTCAGTTTGTTTTTCAGAGTCCATCGTCTCTAATGGTTCGTCTCCCCCTCCGACTTACTCTCCTTCATTCTTACCCTCCTGCTATCTTCTTTTTCTTTTTTTTTTCTTAACATATATTGCATTATTTGTTTCAGAAGTACAGATCTGTGATTCATGCACCGGGAATTGGGAGGCAGGGGAAGAGGGAAAGACAGAATCTTATACAGGCTCCATGCCCAACACAGAGCCTGACACAGGGCTTGATCTCTCGACCCTGAGATCATGACCTGAGCCGAAATCATGAGTTGAATGCTTAACCAGCTGAGCCACCTGGGCACCCCTTACTTATCCAATTTTATAAGTATAGAATGCTGAAAAAAATAAGTGCTATTTGAAATTAAATATGACACCTTGGGTATGCTACAATGTGGATATTTATAAAAAGAATATTTTTGTCAGGGAGTCTGGGTGGCTCCGATGGTTAAGCGTCTGCCTTCAGCTCAGGTTGTGATCTGCGGGTCCTGGGATCGAGCCCCACGTCGAGCCCCACATGGAGCCCCATGTCAGGCTCCCGGCTCAGCAGGGAGTCTACTTCTCCTTCTGCCTCTCCCCACTTTTTGTGCTCTCTCTCTCTCTCTCTCAGTCTGTCTCTCTCTCAAATGAATAAATCTTTAAAAAAAAGAAAGAATCCTTTTGTCTTGAAAAGTATTGGTCATTTAGTACAATGTAAGTTTCTTTTTTTTAGTATTTTAAACTTTTCTTTTGAAGTAATTTAGATTTATAGAAGAGTTGCAAAAATAGTACAAATACTGTACATTTCAGGACCCTTGTTTTATGTTTTATAAGTTTGCAAGCTTTGTAATGCATAAGATGAATACTAATTCAGACTGCCAATGTAGCTTTTCTTAAGGTTATTCCTTTTTAAAATAACTTTTTAAGGTAACCATTATAAGCCACGAAATAGCTACTGTTTTCAAATTTCCATATTTTCTGTTATGACTACATGGATAACTATTTTAAATAATTGTAGTCATAATATGTATTTGATTTTTATTCTTAATTATGGCATCCATTTTCCATGTTTCATTATAGTCTCCATTTTTATCTTTTTTAAACAACCGATAATAGACCATATTGCTGATGTCCATTACTAATAAACTATTCTCCTTTTGGAGGTTGCCATCCAGCGTGGTGGCAGTAAGAATGGAGAAGAAAGTATAAACATGAGTGGTAAGATTTGTTTCCCAATAAATGTAGGATAAAGAGGATATAAAAATAAATATTTGTCCAATATTGCTCCTAAGTATCCCGAGTAGCTAAAGAATAATGATCCTAAGAAAAGAAGAGATCATGGAACATCAAAAACTAATGATGTAATATATGGTGATTAACATAACATAATAATAATAAAAAAAAGAAAGGATCAGGAAGAATTCTGTGAGTGAAAAGAGGGTATTCTTGAATGATGTGCTTAGTACTGAACTGAGTGTCAGGAAAGTTTGATTAATCACTTGGGACTCTGGACAGCCATTTACTTCTCGAGCTTTCAGTTTTGTCATCTGCAAAATAAGTATTGGGCTACTAGATGATTGCTGAAGTCTCTTCCAGCTTTGGGACAACTGCTGTGTCTTGTGTTTTATTTGAACTTCATTCCTGTTTCTTCTTACTGTTTTCTAGTGACCTTTCATGAAAGCTTCAGTTTATAATGAAAAGAGCATGAAATGCTCAATCTTAAGTCTATTGGAGATTAAACTTCCCTTAATACTGAAACACTTGACTTGACACAGGAAGTGCAGAGCTGTTGTTTCACTTTATCTTTCTCAGCCAGAAGCTTTTAACTTCTCATAGGTTAAAATTTAGAGCAAGAAAGATTGGATTAAGGCCAGACTCGGAGAAAGCACTATGGAATTTTCTTTAGTATATACTTTGGGGGTTCTTATTGTTATTAGCTACCAGAAATCCCAATAAATTATTCAGAAAAAAGTAATGCAATCAAATATAATATCATGTATTTATGTATATAAATAAGTATAATAAGTGTAATCTAAGGGAAGCAATATCCTATAGCAGAAAGATCAGACTTTGGAATTAGCCTTGGGTTCAGTTATCAGTGTTACTTTACTAGCTGTGTCACCTTAGACAACTTGAAATGAAAAGCTTGATTTGGAAGGGTGATTTAGTTTCTTTCCATATAAAATTGGAATAGTTGCACTGAGTTTGCAGAGTTGTCATGAGGATTAGAATATTTATAAAGTGCTAAGTATAAAGCCTGATATTCAGTGAACAGTAACCCTTATCAATAACAGTAACACCTATTGTTAGAATATGTACTTAGTTAACACTTTTTCAAAATCTTACCTATATGAAACACTTATTCTATATTTCTATCCTGTAATTAGGATCATATGTGTTGTGTGGGGGGGGGCGGGGTGAGACCTTGGGATTTCTAATATTCAACTTTTTAGGAGCTTTAAATGATTTGTCAAAACTAAAGAATTATTTTAAAAATTCTTACTCTACAGCTTCAGCATATTCAGGTCGCAGATGGAATAACGTTTCTTTTTAAAGAAATGTTTGTTTCCTTATAAATGCCCATCTTGTACTGCTCTTATAAGAACACTTGTTAGATTGAGACCATAATTCAATAAAATCACTGGAAATACACTTTGAGGGGGTTGGGTCAAATCATGCAGAATGTTTTGTGATAGGAATCAGGAGGGCTAATTTTCTCTTCCTTAAAGATTATTGGTTATATTTTATAATGTTATACAGAGTATTGCCGTACTAATGCAAATTAATTATTTCTAATGCCAGAGCCAGAAGAACTGCCCTGGGTATTTAACATGGAGGAAGGGTCTTATGGTTCTCCGTGGCCTCTTTCAGGAACTTTATTTGTTCAGGGATCTAAAGAAAATAGATGTGCTTCACTGGCTTGATAATACACTTTTTAAAGGAAGCCCAGAAAATTCTTTATTCAAATATATGTAGAGGAAGAAAGAGTAGTAAGTGAGGGAACAAAGGTTCATATAGACATATCATGAGCTTCAAAACTAAGATGGACGAAAATGACTTTATGGTTTATCAAGAAAGATGTTGGGGCGCCTGGGTGGCTCAGTTGGTTAAGCGACTGTGTTCGGCTCAGGTCATGATCCCGGAGTCCTGGGATCGAGTCCCTCATCGGGCTCCCTGCTCAGCGAGGAGCCTGCTTCTCTCTCTAACCCTCCCCCCTCTCATGTACTCTCTTTCTCTCTCTCTCTCAAATAAATCTTTAAAAAAAAAAAGAAAGATGTTAATCAGGAAGGCAAAACAGGAAAAGGTGAAAAATTAGAAGGAAATTTTTAAAGTCCCTAATACTTGGAATATATATTTTATGACAGGAGCAGAAAGATTATTTACCTTCAAGAGAAAAAACATGTTGAATACTAAAGAGGATAGAGATGCAGATATTATTAATGCCAAATGGTATGCTATTAGAGGACCTAGTTTATGCTGGAAGTGATGAAACTATCATAAGTTAGCTATGTTTTCAGACCAGGTGTCCTAAAGGAACAGGCATATTGTTTTCTCTCTTTTATGTTGAGTTCCTTTTATGTTGCCTTTTGTACTTGGTGTGAATTCAGTAGGTGTTATGCACTTATGATTTCTCAATTCCTAAGATTTATTATGTAGTTGTTACTTACAGCATTTTTGGTGGTTCTTTTTAAGCTGTTGTTGACCAAAAAATTACATTCAGTCATAATTTCTCTCTCATATGGTTTGGTTATATTATTGCTAAAAAGAGTAGATTTAATATATTTGTAAAATTCTGTGTTTCTTCTAAGCTGCACTTAAACTATTCATTTGGTCTAGGGATACTTTATAAATAAAAAATACATGAAATTTGGACCATTTAATTTCAAATACCTTATGATACATTTTGAAGACATATTAAGCCACTGGTTCTTAAACTTTAGCTGCATTAGAATCACCTAGAGAACTTGTTTAAATAAAGATTGATGGACGCTTCCCCCATTGTTTCTGATTAGTAGGTCTGGGCAGGGCCCCAGAATTTCCAAGAAGTTTCTAACAAGTTCCCAGATGGAGCTGATGCTATTGTTCTGGGACCATAATTTGAAAACCACTATATTTAATAACTGGGTAACTTTACTTGACCCCTCCTCCAACTATTAAAAATTAGTAATGTTTGAATTACATGTGTTAAAGCTAGTTTTGTGACTCTTTTTTATTGGGTTCTAGCTTAGAGGCAAAAAATAACCTTGTTCCATCCAGGTAGCTAAACTAATTTCTTCTGCTATTTAAACACAGAAATCACCCCTTTGTTTAGAGAAGAATTATTTGTGTAAAATTTGGATGACTTTCCCTTCCTTTTCTTGCATTTAAAAATAGCATTTTTTCTGTGACAAATATGAAAAAGTTCTTCAAAAATAAGAGTCTTCACACTAGTAATCTGCTAGCTAGATCTGACAAAATAATAGAAACAACATCTTATAGAATCTTGTTTACACTACTTCCTTTAAAAGATAGCTGATGTTGTGGGTATTAAAGATTATTTACTAGTATATTATTTATATTTTATATTTATCTTTGCTTTTATAAAATTTACGTATTTCAGAAGTATTTTAAAACTAGGTACTTCTTAATATCTCTTATGCTTTTGGTTTAAATGAAAACAGGATGCTAATATGTGAAACTGTCATATTTTTGCAGAAACCCTATTTAATTTTCTGAAATAATGAAAACAGTTTTTAAAATAGGTAGAGAAAATATTAAAGGCACGTTGCTACTGAAAATTCACATAGTTTTTAAGGTATAAACTATGTAAGTGTTGACTGTGAACAGACTGGCCTGTATTTATTAAATTTCTGCTTAAGTTATAAAAGATTCAGTATATTATCTTTCTGGACACTTAAATCACATTCTTTTTATGAGCAGGAACAGTGTGTTTGAAATACATTTTATGATTGGAATTATATTTGAAGAGTGTATCTTAATAAAATCAATCATTGCTTCTCTGATTGCTACATACCCTTCCTTTTCTACAACCTATTTATTTTTTACTCTTAAAGTTTGTTTCATTATAGTGATTCTCCTTGTTTCAGAGATATAAAGGATTATTTATTTGTTAATAATAAATTCAAGCTTCTTCTTACCTGTCTATACATTCTTTACTTACCTATATAAAACACTTACCTGTGTAAGCAAGTATTAATTTACTTAAAAAGTTGCCAACTTTGTAGCCTTAAAGTCATCTTGTAGAATCTTGTGAACTGATGATACTCAGGTTAAAAGCAAAATGCAACCTCCTACTTGAGAGGATTTGTTTTTACCTTTGTAGAAAAAAAAGTAACATATTTGGTCATATTTTAAGTTTCCTTTCTGCTCACTTTCACATTATTACTTAGTTTGCATTTTGTGTTTGTATAGTTTTCTAGCAAGTTGATCTTTTTGTGGATTTATTATATACTCTTCTTATCCTGTAAGGACTAGGTTACAATTAATATAACTCAAAGACCATTGAGAGGTGTTGTGCTAGACTGAGGACCTTGCCTTTCATCATGTTCAGACTGCGTCTCTCCTTTTATTATTCAGTCTGACGAATCTGAAGATAGTGGCGGTATCCGAGAGTGAACGAGATCTCTGCCAGTAAGCCATGTGGTGGCTAAGAGGTGAAGGCAGATGTGGTTGACTTCCTAGAGGAAATAACAGAAGACTGGGTGAAAGGGTGGAACAAAGTCAAGGTCACATAGGAGAAGAATAGGGACAGCTTCATCATGGGCATGTGATTTGGATAGTCACACAAGGCCCAGCAGCACTTGGTTGAATGCTCTGCTGTTACCATCTTTAAATTTTTAATAATTCACAAACAGGGGTCCTCCTTATATTTTCATTTCTGACTGGATCTCCCAAATGATGTAGCTGATTGTGCAATCAGTGCATGAAGAGGAGAAAAGGAAGCAGAGATTTCTTCTGTCTCCTTGGTTCGTCATTCTTTTTCCTAGTATAGCCAGAATGGGAATTCTTTTTAAAAGTATGACTTACAGACAATGAAATATTGTGGAAAATTACCCTAATTTGAAAGTGATTGTGTGTGTCTTCACATCTGTACTTTATTCACTTACCAAAGAATTGGTTATTAAATTTTTTTATAAAATATCAAAGGTGATCAAACTTCTAGCAGAGGCTTTACCAAGTAAATATACAGTATATACAGCTTGAGAAGTAAAAACAGTTGGAACTACAGAATTTTATTTCTGAGTTAACCTACTACATGTTCATGTGCACCACAGTAGTGTTTTCTGCCGCAGAGCCTGAGGCTCTATATTCAGTATGGTGCTTTATTACTTGGTAATTATTTCCCCTAATATTGTTATTATTTCTAACATGGTAATTGTTTCTTGCCTTTACAATGCTTGTAAAGTTTATTTTTAAAAGATTTTGGAAATTAAAATTTAAAAATTCAAAATCCCACTTTTTTAAGGAGTCTGTCTTGTTTCTTAAATTATTTGATAGTTACATAGTACTCATCTATTGTTTACATCCTGCCAAGACTTTTTCCAGATCTCTTCCTTGCTTAGGCCTGTTAATTTCATTTACTGCATTTACATGCATTACTGCATAACAAAGCCAAACTTTTTTTACATTCTTTCACATGAGAGTTCTTTTATTCTAATAACATGTGAAATAATGAGTGGGGAAGGGGATTGCCTAAGTTCATAAGGATCTTTGCAAATTTAAGTAAGCCAATATAAGATTTTCTGCTATATGTAATTCTACTTTACAGATCTCAGCCAGAATTCATTATATTTAAGCTGCATGTTATAGAATGAGACTCTACTCTTTTAGGAGCAAAATTGTGAGAAAGATGGGGAGTATGGAGAAGTAACTAACAACACTACTTGTTTCTCTGCTAATTTAGTGAAAGTATGTGCCCACTTTTATAAAGTATCTAACAATATAATAGAGAACTAACTTTTTGAAACTAGAGAAGGGGGGAATATCAAAATTTTCATTATAAGATGACTCCTTGTGGAATTTCTGTTTTAAAAAATTGATAAAATGAGTTTCTGTGAGACTCTTACATAATTTTAAGGACTCGTTGGCTTGATTTTAGTTCTTCTTGGCTTCAATCCAAAATATTTTAACTGCCTGGGTTTATAAGTATTCCAAAAGAGTTCTCAGGAAGCATCAGGCTGAAGGTTTAAGCAGGAGTACTGTCAGTCTAGTAAGGGTGTTGAAACTCTTCTACATCCTGGAAATATAACTAAGGGAGAGAATCCCCAAAGCCCATGATTTACCCAGCAGTTTCTGCTGTTGTAGGAGGACATTTTTAAAGAGTGATATAGTTAATAATTTTTAATAGCCATAGATTCTAAATTGTGGTTAAGAATGATTTTATTTTACCTCTTTTTATCCAGAATTATACAATTACATAGAAAATAAACTACATTAGAAGCATTAGTTCTTCATCTAGTTTTGCATGATATTCTGTAAGTTATTTTAACTGTAAAAATGAAGTTAAATATAATGTCTGCTCATCAGAAGCCTAAAACTTAATACACCGTCAACGTAGCCCTTTAGAAGTTATGTAAGCAACTGAACAAATAGCCTAAGTCAGAGAATATACTGATAAAATGGTGAGTGTATTTTGGCCTTCACGGATAATAAACCCTTGTTTCTGTTGGAATAGTCTGGCAAAATTGCATCTTTTTCTTTAGCCTAAAAAGCTTTACACAGGAGGTGGAATTTTAGTTATGTGGATGATGAGAGAAATTGCTTTTGACAAGCTGCAGTTAAAAAAGGAAGGGAATGTGTGATTACAGATACAGAGGTAGGAAAGCACCAGCTTTAGGAATCAGTGGCCATAGACTTGGGGTGGTGTAGAACTAGAAAGCAAAACCTGTTAGGCAAAAGGACTGAACATATTTGTGAAAAAAGAGGAAAGGAACAAACAAATATAAGAGATGAGGAAAAGCTGATGCAGAGTGAAGCTGGTGTGCCCAGTTGTTCACTAATAGGCATGTCAGTGGGTTTTTTTCCAGAATAAAAAGTTTGAAAGACAGAAAATATGGTCTCTTCTTAAGGCTACCTATAAAACTTTGATTCTATTAAGAATACAGAGATAGTTCATATTTTTAATATTGAGAGTTGTTTACAGTTTAATTTTGTAGCTTGAACATTTTTATGATTTCATGGCAATTACAATAAACCTGATGTTCATAAACGTAAAAAGATAAAATGTCTTGGTCACTGTGCCAGTGTGTGTCTTCAGCTGCCCCTAAAGCAGCTCTTTGGGTTGTCTGCTGCTGAGCACTTCCGTTGGCAAGGCTCCTCCCCAGCCGGCTCCTGGCCAAGCTTCGCCCCTCCCACACTTCCTTTCCCTCTTAATAGCATTTCTAAGGACTAGCAAAGTCCTTTTTTCTCTCTTTCCTTTACTCTTTTCAACCCCAGATATAATTTTTGTAAATTGGTTAATCTCTCTGTGCCTCAGTTTTCTGAGATGTAACACGGGGCTAATATTTTATTGCCACTTTCAGAATTAAATGAGTTAATGTTTGAAAGCATCCAACATAGTACCTGGCACACTTGCTCTAGTTTAACAAATGTTACTTGTTTTTCTTCTCTTCTCAAATGGTAATAATAGCTCTACTGGAAAGATAATACAGTAATTTAGGGAAGAAATTTTAAATGAACCATGATGTTTGCTAAAATTTTGGTTTGTACTTATACAGTGGATTTTGTATA
Organism: Zalophus californianus; assembly: GCF_009762305.2. Classification (NCBI taxonomy): domain Eukaryota; kingdom Metazoa; phylum Chordata; class Mammalia; order Carnivora; family Otariidae; genus Zalophus; species Zalophus californianus. The sequence continues at coordinate 111,371,381 of NC_045603.1, read as the reverse complement.
AATTTGTTCTCATTAGATAGGTTATTGAGTGTTTTTACCTTAGTTGTTTTGTCTTATTTTTTTAAAGATTTTATTTATTTATTTGAGAAAGAGAAGAGAAAGAGCATGAGAGGGGGGAGGGCCAGAGGGAGAAGCAGATTCCCTGCTGAGCAGGGTACCCAATGTGGGACTCCATCCTGGACTCCAGGATCATAACCTGAGCCAAAGGCAGTCGATTAACCAACTGAGCCACCCAGGAGCCTTGTTCTGTTGTTTTAAAGGGTTAATTGGGGCATAACAAAATGTAACATTGTCTTGTAAATAACCCATAAAATCGTAATTGTTTTAAAATAAGTTTGAAAATTCGTAAGGGGGTTGTTAGATGAGACACATTATTCTCAGTTTAGTTATGAAATTATTCGCTTCTCAAACTAAGGCCACCTCTGTAATTCCATCTCTCTATCAATGACTATGTGATTTTAGAGGTTGTGACTTAATGTTTTCACATTTGTACCTGTAATGACTCATTATAGATTATCTGATGATGATATCCCTGACATGGGTGGCATTGTATTGGACACTTCATAATATTTATATGAAGCCTTTTATGTATCATAACTATCTCCCTTCTGTCTTTTAAGATCTCTTAGTGAAGTAAAATTCAGTCCTCGCTTGTTATAAATAGCAGCATTGTCAACTAGACCTTTAGATATATTAAATAAGGAACACCACTCAAAGAATGATAAAAGCATTGTTCATAGTTTATAATGTTTAACTACTGACGAAAGATTGAAACTGAAGCTTAACATGAGCAGATCAGCTTTATTCAAACAAGATTATTGAGAAACAGAAATCATAGGTTTCATCTAATCCAAGTTTTATCAGTTATACATTGTTACTCACTCAATAATTTTGATATCACCTTTGTCCACCTCCTTATCCTTACTTTACAAAGATCTTTGACCTGGTAGACATTGCTGATGATGAAATGCAATGTCCTGAAGTCTCTCCTTGCAATACAAAGTTTGTTTCCAATATAACTAGCTGTTCAAAAGGGAGAACAAGTTTTCTGTGAAAAGATAGAGCAGTCCTATAAAAATAGATTGATTTTTACCTTGTTCATTTAATTCTGGAAACTTCACTGTCAAAAAATTCTTAACCATTGGCATAATACATGTGTATAAACCAAATTACATTTCTGAGAAGTAACATTAGGAACCTTTAGCCCTTATATATTGTATAAATTAAGTAAGGATACCTTAATAATCCTGACTGCTGCGGCTGCCACTGCTAGCACTGGTATGACTATACCACTGTTAGAAAAGAAAAGGTCTCTCTCATCATGGGGGAGGGGGCAGTGATTATGGGTGGTCAGTTCATATCTCTTTTAAAGTCTTTTTATGTATTGTTAATTTTTAAATTTTTAATTAAAAAATCTTATTGGGCTTGTTTATACCATCAGTTATTTGTCCTTGACCTGTTCATTTCTGACATTAATAGGGTCATTTACAATTTACTCTCAATACCTTGACATACTTTGATGGTTTTGTAAATACAGTTTGAGTGATTCGAAGTATAGAAAAGTGAAAAATACATTTGAATGTACAACCTGTATTTGGGATATTTGTTGCCTTCTTTGTGTTATGCAAGATAATTTAGAAACACTAAATTGATTGGTTATTTTGTTTTGTAACCTTTTATAAAATCATTTTAGGGGTGCCTGGGTGGCTCAGCCGGTCAAGCATCTGCCTTCGGCTCAGATCATGATTCCAGGGTCCTGGGATTAAGCCCCACATCGGGCTCCCTGCCCGGCAGGGAGCCCGTTTCTCCCTCTCCCACTCCCCCTGCTTGTGTTCCTGTTCTCGCTATCTCTGTCTCTGTCAAATAAATAAATAAAATCTTTTTAAAAAATCATTTTAGCAATAAATGTTAATTTCTCTTCCACTGTGAACAATAACAAAAAATTATTCAGAATTACTCAGTGTTTTAAGAGCTACCCAAGTTTGAGAGGGCTTCAGAATATGAGATAGCGAATTGTTAATCCATGCTGAATTATTGGTAATAATCTTAGATGTAAATGGTGATGTCTTGTTGGTTTTCTACCCTTTATAGCTGGTATAAAAATGTGTTGAAATGTTTGAAATTATTTCTTCTGCTATAGTTTAGGTCCTATGCAGAAGTGTGTTTATCTGAGGAGTGTTTTTTTTTCCAGATTTTTAATATAGAGTATTATTTACTATTACCACATAGTTATAAAGACCACCTTGGCTAAATATTTTTTATTTTATATTGGTTATAATTTAATATTTCATATATTTGGGAAAGAAAGACAATTTAGTTTTAAGTATATTTATAAGTGGTATCTTAATATCTATCTTTTTGTGATGTAGACTTCTAAGCTGAAATTGGTATAATTAAATACATTGAGCATTTTCATATTTTACTATTATAGTACAAAATAAAATGGCCTCTGCCATCAAATACAGGCTAGCCACTAACCTCCATTGCCCAGCTCCTACTATAGTCTTGGCTTTCATTGCCGTGGAGGCACTGGTTGTCAACCCCCACAGCTGCACACACACTCTGCTGGCACTGCCCCCACACAAGTGCTTATAGCAGGCCACCACCACACATATGGCCCGCATGGCTGCATTTAGTTCCCATCCCAGCTCCAGTACTGAGCATGTTTCTGGAGATGACCCCCACAGCAAAACTGCATACAGATGCCCTTGCCTCCTGTAGCTGGCCCCCACTACCATGCACACACTCACAACATTCATGCCTGTAGCTGGCCCCCACTACTATGCACACACTCACAACCAGCCTAAACACACTCACTCCTAGACCTGGAGGCACTGCTGAGGACCCCACTAGCCCTCTCAGACACTACTAAACCCCATAGCCATCGCCACCCAGGGACCATGCAGGGAATTATGTCACGGACCCTAGTTGCCATGCCGCTGGGTCCTTCCTGACAGTTGCTGTACACTCCTACACTTCATGCCCCATGAACAACTAGACCTGGTGCAACAGTGTGCTTACACACGGCCCTTCAAGCGGCACCCACGCACCTCCCCTCCACTCCTCCGTACAGGTGAAGGTCCTTCCTTATGGAAGCCAATTCGTAAAATCTGGAAAATGTGACTACTTCTTCACATGCACAGACACCAATGCAAGGAAACAAAGAACACCAAAAATCAGGGAAACATGGCACCACCAAATAAATACAATAAATGTCCAATAACCTATCCCCAAAGAAATGGAAATTCACAAATTGCCTGAAAAAGAATTCAGAATAACTGTCCTAAGGGAACTCTGCACACCAGAAGTGAACAAAGATAAACAATTTAATGAAATTGGACAGGTAATACAAGAACAAAAAGGGGAGTTCAACAAGAGATAAGAAAAGTATTAAAAAAAGAAACAAATTATGGAGCTGAAACATGCAATGCCCAGACTGGAAATGCAATTCAAAGTTTCAGCAGCAGACTTGATCAAGCAGAAGAAAGAATCAATGAATGTGAAGACAGGTCATTTGAAATTATCCAGTCAGAGGAAAAGAAAGATTGAAAAAGAGTGAAAAAGCCTACAGAAGGTATTAGACACTATTAAATGAACGAATATACATATTATGGGAGTCTTGGAGAAGAGACAGAGAAAGGGGCAGAGAGCTTATTTAAAGAAATAATAACTTGAGAACTTTCCAACTCTGGAGAGTGAAATGGATATCCAGACTCATGAAGCCTATAGGACCCCAAATACTATAGGACATAAAGAGGTCTACACCAAGAAACATTACAATTAAACTGTCAAAAGTCAAAGACAAAGGGAGAATTTTGAGAAGAGCAAGAAAAAAGTGATTCATCGCATACAAAGGACCCCTCCCATAAGACTATCAGTGAATTTCTTAATAAAACTCTTGCAGGCCAGGAAAGAGTGGGATGATATAACTCAAAGTACTGAAAGAACTGCCAACCAAGGGAATTGTACCTTTAAAATTAAGAGGAGATAAAGTCATTTCCATAAAGACAGTTTGTCACTGGGCCTACTTTACAAGAAATCCTTAAATGAGTTCCTCAAATGGAATTGAAACATGCTAAAGAGGAAAACATTAAAATATATTAAAGTATAAATTTCACTGGTAAAGGTAAATATTTAGACAAATGCAGGATAATTTAACACTCTAATGGTGGTGTACAAATTATCTGATATAAAAATTAAAAGACAAAGTATTAAGAATAACTAGAACCACAAAAATTGAATAAGAAATTCACCATATAAAAGGAAGTGAATTCTGACTTCAAGAACACAAAGTGTGTGTAGGGTAAAAGCATAAAGTTGTTGTATGCAGTTGAACTTAAGTTGTTATCAAATTAAAATAAATTGTTATAAGTAAAAGAAGCTTTACATGAGCCTCATTGTAACAACAAAGGAAAAACTTATAGTAGATACACAAAAGACAGAGAAATTAATCAAACCAAGTCGCTACCAAAAAAATTTTAAAAGAAGACCACAAGGAGGGAATAAAAAGAACTGCAAAAAAAAAAAAAAAACAATAAAATGGAAATAGCTAAGTCTTTACATATCAATAATTACTTGAAGTATGAATGAATTAAACTCCCCAATGAAAAGGGATAGAGTGGCTGACTGGATTTTTTTTTTTTTTAAGAAAAATAAAAAACCAAGACCTAATGATAAACTGACCACAACATACTCACTTTAGATATCATAGGCTGAAGAAAAGGATATTCTGTAGAAATGGTAACCAAAAGACACCAAGGTTGGCAATATCAAAGAAAACAGACTTTAAGTCAGAAATTGTCACTGGAGACAAAGAAGGGCATGATATAATAATAAGATATAACAGATAAGTGCCCCTGGGTGGCTCATATGGTTAAGCATCTGCCTTCAGCTCAGGTCATGATCCCAGGGTCCTGGGATCGAGTTCCGCATTGTGTTCCCTGCTCCTTGGGAGCCTGCTTCTCCCTCTGCCCCTCTCTCTCTCTCTCTCTCTGTCTCTCATCAATAAATAAATAAAATCTTTAAAAAAAAAGATATAACAGATAAACAGGTAGATATATACCCAACATCAGAGCACCTAAATATATAAAACACATATTAACAGATTTAAAGGGAAAAACTGACAACAATAGAATAATAGGAGATTTCAATAGCCCCCTTTGAATAATGGATAGAATATCTAGGCAGAAAATCAATAAGGAAACAGCTTACATAACACTGTAGACCAAATGGACCTAACAGACATATACGGAACTTTCCACCAAACAGCAGCAGAATATACATTTTTCTCAAGTGCACATAGAACATTCTCCAGGATAGATCATGTGTTAAGTACAAAACACATCTTAACAAATTATAAAGAAGATTGAAATCATATCTTCTCAGACCCACAGGGGAATGAAGCTAGAAATCAGTAACAGAAAGAAAATAGAAAAATTCACAATTGGGTAGAAGCTAAACAACATACTCTTGAGCAACCATTGAGTGAAAGAGGAAATTGAAAGGGAATTTTAGGGCGCCTGGGTGGCTCAGTCGGTTAAGCATCTGCCCTCGGCTTGGGTCATGATCTCAGGGTCCTGGGATCAAGCCCTGCATGGGGCTCCCTGCTCAGCGGAGAGTCTGCTTCTCCCTCTCCCTCTGACCCTCCTTCCTGCTTGTGCTCTCTCTCTGTCTCAGATAAATAAATAAAATCTTTAAAAAAAAGAAAGGGAATTTTAAAGCTAACTTGAGACAAAAAAAAAAAATGAAAGTATAATTTAACAAAACCTGGGAGGCAGCAAAAGCAATAGTGAGAGGGAAATTTATAGCAATAAATGCCTGCATTTTAAAAAGAAGAAATCTCCCAAACAGCCTACCATTACATACAACTCAAGGAACTGAAGAACAAATGGCACCCAAAATTAGTGGAAGGAATGAAATAATAAATATTAGAAGCAGAAGTAGATAATAGAAAAACAATACCAAAATCAACAAAACTAAGAATTGGTTATTTGAAAAGATAAACAAAATTGACACACTCTTAGCAAGTTTAAAGAAAGAAGACTCAAACTCAGATACAAAGAGGAGACATTACAACAAATGATCCAGAAACAAAAAGGATCAAAGAGCCTATTAAGATAGTTACATGCTAATAATCAGATAACCTAGAAAAAAATCAATATATTCCTAGAGGTGTATCAAGACTGAATAAAGAAATAATAGAAAGTCTGCACAGACCTATAACAGAAATTAAATAAGTAATATAAAACCTTCCCACAAAGAAAAGACCAGGACCAGATGGCTTCATTGGGGGACTTTTAACAGATACAAAAAGATGCACTAATACCAATCCTTCTTTAACGCTTCCAAAAAAATGAAGTAAATGGAATACTCCTAAACTAATTTTGAGGCCAGCTTTACCTTGATTCCAAAGCCGCAAAGACAATGCAAGAAAAGAAAACTACAGGTTAGTATCTCTGATGAACATAGATGCAAAAATCCTCAATAAAAGACTAGCAACAGCTCTTAAAAGGATCATACACCATGGCCAAGTGTGATTTATGCCTAGAATGCAAGGAGGACTCAACCTATGAAAATCAGTCAATGTAGTATACCCCACATTAATAGAATGAAAGACAAAACAAACAAACAAACATGATAATCTCAATAGATGCAGAAAAAGCATTCAAATCTTTTTATAAAATATCTCCACAAAGTATGCATAGAAGGAACATATAAAGGAACCACAATAAAGGCCATATATGAAAAACACAAGGCTAACACCATAATCAATGGGAAAAAATTGGGAGGCTTTTACTCTAAGATTCAGAACAAGGCAGAGATGCCCACTCTCAATCACAACCAACAACATAGTATTAAAAACCCTAGCCAACGTAATCAAGCAAGAAAGAGAAATAAGAGGCATTCAAATCAGAAGGGAAGAAGTAAAATTATTTCTCTTTGCAGATAACATGATTATATTTATAGAAAACAGTAAAGACTCCACACACACACAAACAAAGCCATTAGGACTAATAATGTAGCAAAGTTGAAGGATGTAAAATCAACATAAAAAAGTTAGTTGTGTTCCTATACACCAACAAGGAATTATCTGAAAAAGAAATTATGAAAACAGTCCCATTCACGTTAGCTAGGCAAAGAATAAAATAACCAAAGAGGCAAAGACTTAAACACTGAAAATTATAAAGCACTGATGAAATTAAAAGACACTAATAAATGGATCCCACATTCATGGATTAGAAAAATTAATATTGTTAACATGTCCATATTGTCCAAAGTGATCTACAAATTTATTTTTTTAAGATTTATTTATTTGAGAGACAGTGCATGAGCACAAGTGGAGGGTTGCATAGGGAGACAGAGAGATTCTCAATCAGACTCCCTGCTGAGCATGGATCCCTGCATCCGATGACCCTGAGACCATGACCTGAGCTAAAATCAAGAGCCACCCGGGCATTCCCCAAAGCGATTTTTTAATGTAACCCCTATCCAAATCCCAAAGACATTTTTTACTGAAACAGAAAAAACAATCCTAAAATTTGTATGGAACCATGACCCCAAATAGTCAAAGCAATCTTGAACAAGAAGGCATCTAGAGGAGGCATCACACTTCCTGATTTCAAATTACATTATGAAGTTACAGTAATAGAACAGTACTGGCATTAAAACAGACATGTAGACCAATGGAACAATATCGAAAAAGAAACTCATGTAGTTATAGTCAGCTGATCTTTGACAAGGATTTCCATAACACACAACAGGGAAAGGATAATCTCTTCAACAAGGGGTGTTGGGAAAACTGGATATCTACATATAAAAGAATTAAGTTGGACTCCTATCTTATACCATTCACAAAAATCAACTCAAAATGGATTAAAACTTAAATGTAAGACCTGAAGCTATCAAACTGCTAGAAGAAAACATAAGGGAAACACTACTTTATGTTGGTCTTAGCAATTTTTGGAAACGACACCAAAAACACAGACAAGCAAAAAATAGACAAATGGGATTACATCAAACTAAAGAGCTTTTGTACAGCAAAGGGAAATAACAAAGTGAAAAAGCAGCCTACAAAGTGGGAAAAATGGTTGCAAACTACATATCCAGTAAGAGGGTAATACCTAAACTATATAAGGAATTCATACAACTCAATACCAAAATACAAATAACCCAATTTAAAATGGCCCAAAGAACCTAATGACATTTCTCAAAAGAAATGCAAATCACTAAAAGATATACAAAAAGTTGCCCATCATCTCTAATCATCAAACCAAGTGATATCACTTCACACCTATCAGGATGACTATTATCAAAAAGACAAGAAATAACAAGTATTGGCAAGGGTATGGGAGAAAAAGAAACCGTTGTACACTGTTGGTGGGATTATGACTTAGTATAGCCACTATGGAAAAAAGTACGGAGATTGCTCAAAAAATAATCACTGTATGATCTAGCAATCCCATTTCTGAGTATATACCAAAGGAAATAAAATAAGGATCTTGAAAGATCTCATGCACTCCCAAGTTAGGTGCAACATTATTCACAGTGGTCAAAATATGGATAAAGAAAAATACATATATATACACAGAAACACAAAAGAATATTATTCAGGCATAAAAAATTAAGGAAATCCTGCCACTTGCAACAGTATGGATAAAGCTGGAGGATGTTATGCTAAGTGAAATAAGCAAGACACAGAGAAATAGTTCATGATCCCACTTCGGTGCAGAATCTAAAATAGTCAAACTCACAGAAGTAGAGAGTAGAATGATTTGCCAGGAGCTGGGGGAATGGGGAAATGGAGTGATGTTGATCAAAGGATACAAAGTTTTAGTTATGCAAGACAAATAAATTCTAGAGATCTAATGTACAGCATGGTGTGATGATAGTTAACAGTACCATATTATATACCTGAAATTTGCAAAGAGGATATATCTTAAATCTCACCACACACAAAATGGTAACTATATAGAGGTGATGGTATATTAATTAGCTTGATAATGGTACTCTTCTCACAATTGTATACGTATATCAAAGCATCAATTTGAAAACCTTGAGTATATATGATTTTATATGTCAAAGGTATCTCAGTAAAGCTGTTAAAAAATAAAAAGTTCAGGAAAAATATTTTTTAAGAAATGAAATTCCAGGAGTGCCTGGGTGGCTCAGGCGGTTAAGTGTCTGCCTTCAGCTTGGGTTGTGATCTCCAGGTCCTGGGATCAAGCCCCACGTCCGGGCTCCCAGCTCAGCGGGGAGTCTGCTTCTCCCTCTCCCTCTGCCTCTGCCTCTGCTTGTGCTCTCTCATCACTGTCTCTCTCTCTCTCAAATGAATAAATTCAGTAAACAAACTGAGGGTTGCTGGAGTGGTGGGGGGTGGGAGAGATGGGGTGGCTGGGTGATAGACATTGGGGAGGGTACGTGCTATGGTGAGCGCTGTGAATTGGGTAAGACTGTTGAATCACAGACCTGTACCTCTTAAACAAATAATACATTATATGTTTAAAAGAAGAAGAAGAAGAAGATAGCAGGAAGGGAAGAATGAAGGGGGGAAAATTGGAGGGGGAGACGAACCATGAGAGACTTTGGACTCTGGGAAACAAACAGAGCGTTCTAGAGGGGAGGGGGGTGGGGGGATGTGTTAGCCTGGTGATGGGTATTAAGGAGGGCAGGTACTGCATGGAGCACTGGGTGTTATACTCAAACAATGAATCATGGAACACTACATCAAAAAAAATGAAATTCCAAGTTCTTTCTTACTCTCATGATGGTGTGGTAATATGTATTTTCTAGTCTTTGTCATAAGCTTACAGTTATCTACATGACGGTAATGCACCAGACTGATTAAAATGGAAAACAAGAAATTGAAAATACTGAATTTGAATCCTCCGTGAACTCTTTAGTTGAAGTAAGTTTTAAAATATGTTATTTGACTAAAGAGTCAAAGCACCTTGTAAACTAGGAGATACTACAGGTATACCTAAGTCTTATTTTGAAAGCACCAGAGAGAAATACAGAAATACATAGAAAGAGTGAATCTAGTGCACATTTTATAGCTAATTCCAGGACTCGACCACTTGGGCACATATTTGCCAAATATAATGATTCTATGAGGCAAACACTTTCTTGATTGTACCATAACACCCTGAAAGTTTATATTTGTGGCATTACTCTGATTAATGAAATCAGTCCCAGTGCAAACATTTGGGCTGTTGGAGTATTTACAAAACCATTATTGTCCAGGTCTGCAGCGGCTACCCTCATTCTGGCTCTCATCTTTTGACACCTGGTTTACTGTATCTTCCCTGCTGGAACCCATGCCTCAGTCTCGCCCTGCTCAAATTTCTTTATGTTTTTCAGTCTTTATGCTGTGTGTTTTCCAGTCCCAGTTAGGAGTTTTTGTAGTCCCGAATTGATTACCAGATCAAAACTAATCTCAACCTAGAATTTAAAGTTTTCCAAATTGTACTTATTCTTGCTCAACACAGTTTCTTCGTGGTAACATTTATTGTTCTCAGCATGGTACCCCACTTCTTGTCTTGGCACCTCATCGTTCCTCTTTAAGGATATACTCCTCCACCACTACAACTTAAAGCAGTAACAACCACAACAGCCAGAAGTACCTTGTTAGGTCCGAGTTTTAGGTTGATTTAGTCAGATTAGTCTGGATCATTCTTTTACTCTGAATCCTGAAAGCAGCATCAGGAAGTTGAGTATTCTAGTTAATTAGTGGCTTATCACATATTATTCATAAGTTAACAATGCTAAGCACTCTTTATTCAGTCAAATTCACATTATAAGAAAATATACTGCAATGTATTTAATGCTTTGATGATATAGAAGGCATTTCACATAGAAATTTTGATGTATAGGAATGCTGGTTAGTAGAAATGTCTAATTTTTATTGTCTTTCATATTTGGCGATATTTTATTTATTTGAAGATATTGTAAAATTTTATATGTTTTATATTTTTAATCAGGCAGTAAGTATCTCTGTTCCCCTACTCTGAACACATAATATGGTACTTTGTATATCATAGGTTTTCATAAAATACTTGATTCATTCTGTCTGAAAAATACTTATTGAAAATCTGCTGTGTGCCAGGATATAGGACTTTAGGACTACAGCCATGGAAAGACAGTCTTTGCTCTTAGCTGGCTTATATAGACAAGTAGACTACATCCCTAATACAGTGTAAATTCTCTAATAGAGGTAAATGCACAATAGTAATGTGGTATCTTTTCAGTTTGGTGGGTGTCAAGCAAACTTTTCTAGTAGAAGCAGTCAGTATCAAGGAAGGTATTAAGAAACTTAAGTCCCTCATAGTTTTCAGTCCCCCAAACTGCACCAGATGAAATGTATAATCCCAGTAGCAACGTGTTTTTGTTATGCAAATATGTAAAACAAATCTCCAGTTTTTTTTCCCTTCAGAGTACCACCACTAAACTTTCTCATATAGAAATCCTGGGGCCACCTCTGAGAAAAAGGGATGGCTAAGTGGGGTAAGTAGAAAGTCATCCTGAAGGAGACAAGGAACAAGATATTACTGAAATGGGAACATGAACAAAGGCCAGTGGTGAAAAGAGAGCAAGGCAAGTTGGGGGAAGTAGCTCCCCAAGGCCAGAGTATAGATGTGGTTGAAGGGGTTAGTGAAGGGAAAATGGTCATAGATGAGTTGTAGAAGTAGACAGGAGTCAGGTCGTGAAGGACTTTAAAGGCTTCACAATTCACGATTCTTACGAGACCAATGGGAAGTCACTGAAAGGTTTTAGGTGAAAGAAAAATTACAGGATCCTGTTTGTCAGAGTTGTTCTAAGCCCAATTGAGATTCTTAGTTTATTTTTCATGCTTTTTTTGTAATCATATTTTTTAAAAATGTTGCTCCATACTTTCTTACTCTTAAAAAATATTCTCTATAAAAAACATTTGGAATCCTTACCTCAGCGATTTTAAAACTTTTGTTTTCCTAGCATTGGAATTCTTAAGAATTTTAAAATTCTGCATAGTAGTTCAGTATTAAAAAAAGAATAGTAATAAAAGGAGAATCACTTGGTTTTTACTTCTGGTGCCGTTTAATGTTTATTTTGTTGTTTTTATGGTGAGGTGGTAGAGTGGTAGGGATGATGTTGTCTTGGTTGCTTGCCTCTGTACTCCACTGAGGTTAGGAATTGTGTTCTAGAGTGACATTATTACTAGGTAGGGCTCCATAGTTCTAATGATGGTAGCAGTAGCATTCATAATATATGGTTGGTAGTCTCCTAGGCCTTTGCTTCTATTTATTCAACAAATATGTATGAAGTATTCTTAGTACTAGTGATATTTCTCTGAGTAAAATAGACACAATCCCTGACCTAATGGAGCTTCAGTGTAATGGAGGAGATGGATATTAAAAAGTAGTCATACAATGTAATTTAATTGCAAGCTATACAATAAATGCTGTGTAGAGGGGTAATTTATATTGGGAGATCATTGAAGAAGTGATATTTAGAGATTTAAGCTGGGATCTGAGGGATGAGTAGGAGGTAAGCAAAGACAGAATGTTCCAGGCAGGGAGTATAAAAACATGTATGAATGCTCTGAGGTGATAAGGTGAGTGGCAAGGGATAAAAGCTGGAGAAGGAGGCAGAGGCCAGACTATGGAAAGACAAGTTAAGGACTTTGGCTTTTATACTCAGTATAATGAGAAACCATTAACAGGTTTTCAACAGGGGAATGAAATAAGATGATTTGTCTTAAAATATTACTGTGGCTGATGTGTGGAAATTGCCTCAGAGCTAGAATGGATACAGAGATATCAGCTAAGAAACTATTGCAGGAGTCTGACTCTAGAATCTGGCACACAGTAGGGTATCAGTAGATACTTGTGGATTAGCTAGATTATGACTCCATCACTGTCTCTGTTGTGACATCTCAAATTATTCATACTTTTTAACAGTTAACTTGAATATTTTCAAGAAGTTACAGAGGGTAGTGCCAGTTTATACTGTTTCCTCATAAAATTTCATATTTTTAATCTACTTTTCACATTGACCAGTATGAAATTCATTCATTCATTCATTCATTCATTTAACAAATATTGAGTGCTTAAAATATGCCAGATACTGGCTGGGGGCTGAGGACATAGAATCGGCGAATAAAATAGTCATTATATCTGCCATCAAGTGACTTCTAGTCTGGTTAACCAGATTGAAGCAAAGCAAGCAGTATATTGACCTAATCCCTTGAAATGATGTGGCATGGAATTTGTCGGTTTATCCCAACCTCAGCTTCAAGAATGTCCTAGATGAACCATGTGACCTTTTTTATCAGTTAAACTCTATCTTTTCCTTACCTCCCCCGGTTCTAATTTATACTACTGTGTTTCTACTTTATCTTTGCTGAAAATTCAGCCCCTCATAAATCCTAACACATATGTCAGAGACCTGACAACCTAAAGATTGAAGCCCAATCCTTCTTTACTCTTACAAAAGCTGGGACCTTGCTTAATGGATTACCCTTCTATTGCTGCATAACAAATGACCACAAATTTAGTGGCTTAAACAATACATATTTATTATCTCACATTTTCTGTGGATCGGGGGTCCAGGTATAGCTTAACTGGGCCCTCTGCTCCAAACTGCAATCAAAGCGTCAGTCATACTGCATTCTCAACTGTAGCTCAGTGTCCTCTTCCAAGCTCATTTAGATTATTGACAGAATTCATTTCCTTATGCTTGTAGGAAGGCTTCCCTTCACCATAGGCAGTTCACAACATGGCTCTTTGCTCCTTCAAAGACAGCAGAAGAAAGAGAGTCTCTGCTATTTGGAGTCTCTGAGTCAGGGAGGCTTTAGGCCTCTTTTAAGACTTTTTGCCTGATGAAGTGAAGGCCACTCAAGATAATCTTTTGATAAACACAAAGTCAACTGATTAGAGACTGGCAATACAGCTACAAAGTCCCTTCACATTTGTCATATAACCTAACATTATAATGGGAGTGGTATCCCATCAGATTCACAGCTCCCATCCACACTCAGGAGGGGATTATTCTGCATTCTCACTTGCCTCATTTTAAAGTCTACATCTCTTGGCTTCCAACAAGGCATGCTCTTCTTAGTGTCTCAGTGTCTTTGATGGTTTCTTTTCTACTCTGTCTCTCCATTTTGTAAATGTTGAGGTTCCCCAGAACATCCCATTAACCATCCGACTTGTTTCTTGATCCTATATCTATTGTTTTCCCCTGGCCGAGGACCAACTTCCTACCAAAAGTAAATCTGAGAGAAGATTCTTTTTCTTCCAGTCACTTTCTGAAGAACACAGACTGATCAGATAATGAATAAAACAAAAGCAGTCTATTATTCTGCCATTCTTGGATTCATCTGGGGAGAAAGGGGAAGATTCCTAGCTTAGGGGAGTATTACTGGTTCAGCTCCAGATACTCAGGGTAGGGTAAGTTGTTCATGGATGGTGAAGAAAACCCTGAGGATGGTTGGGAAGACTTCACCAGATCGGGGGATAGGCAGTTGTGTCAGCTGATTCTAGAAGATGTAGTTGCAATAGCATGTGGGTGGGGAGGAGTATTGTCTTGTTATGTCAAGGTACCTTGGAAGAATATGGGTGAGTTCATAGCTTTTATTGAGAGGGACCAGATATGAATGAATTGGGCAACAGTGTGTTAATTCACCCACCCATGATTTCAAAGTATATTGCTAAAAACAACCAGATTCTTTGACATCAGCCATAGAAACATTTTTCTAGATATGTCTCCTCCGGCAAGGGAAACAACAGCAAAATTGAACTATGAAGACTACACCAAAATAAAGAGCTTTTGCATAGAAAAGAAAATCATCAACAAAACAAAAAGGCAACCTAGCAGATAAATATATTTGCAAATGGTATATTTTAATAAGGAGCTAATATCCAAAATATATAAAGAACTTTTTTTTAAGATTTTATTTACTAACAGAGAGAGAGTATAATCAGGGGGAGCAGCAGGCAGAGGGAGGAGCAGGGAGCCCGATGTGGGACTCGATCCCAGGACCCTGCGATCATGACCTGAGCTGAAGGCAGATGCTTAACCGACTGAGCCATCCAGGTGTGCCCTATATAAAGAACTTCTACAACTCAACACCAAAAAAACCCAAATAATCTAATTTAAAAATGGGCAGAGGACCTAAATAGACATTTTTCCAAGAAGACATCAAGATGGCCAACAGACACATGAAAAGATGCTCAACATCACTAACCATCGGGGAAATACAAATTCAAACCACAATGAGATACCACTTTATACCTGTTAGAATGGCTGGAATTAAAAACACAAGAAATAGCAAGTGTAACTAAGGATGTGGAGAAAAAGGAACCCTCGTGCACTGTTAGTAGAAATGCACATTGGTTTAGCCACTGAGAACTGTATAGAGGTTCCTCAAGAATTAAAAATAGAATTACCTTATGATCCAGTAATTACACTACTGGGTATTTACCAAAAGAAAAAACAAAACAAAACAAAAAAAACACTAATTCGAAAAAGATATATGCACCCCTATGTTTACTGTAGCATTATTTACAATAGCCAGGATATGGAAGCAACACAGTGTCCATTGATAGATAAATGGATAAAGAAGATGTGATATACATACACATACACACACACAATGGAATATTATTCAGCCATAAAAAAGTGAAATCTTGCCATTTGCAACAACATGGATAGACCTAGAGGGTATAATGCCAAATGCAGGAAGAGAAAGACAAGTACTGTATGATTTTACTCATATGTGGAATTTAAGAATCAAAACAAATGAACAAAGAAAAAAATGAAAGACCAGACTCTTAAATACAGAGAACACACTGGTGATTGCCAAAGGGGAGATGGGTGGGGAGATAGATTTGAAAAACAATTTTTAAATAAACTCAACTCCCAATGTGGGGCTTGAACTCACGACTGCAAGATCAAGAGTTGCGTGCTCTACCAACTAAGCCAGCTAGGCACCCTGAAAAAAAATTTAATAAAAAAATAAAAACAAATACATTCTTACAATTTAAGTGTAGCATTTGCACCTGAATTTCACATCTGTCCTCTAGCAAAATTGAGTCTCTTGCATACAACTTAAGGTCTTCAGTCTTCTGCAGTCTTCTTAATTTAGGAATAGCATGGTAGAATTTACTTGGAAGAAGCAGTGCCTTTCCTCTTTCTGAAATGACCTTCATCTCTTTTCTTATCTGATTGGTTTATTGTTAAAAACCAGTTCAGAGGGGGGCCTGGATGGCTCAGTCAGTTGAGTCCCTGATTTTTGACTTCAGCTCAGGTCATGATGTCAGGGTCATGAGACTGGGCTCTACATTGGGCTCCATGCTCAGCAGGGAGTCTGCTTGAGGTTCTCATTCTCCCTCTCCCTCTGTCCCTCCCCACGCCACGCTTTCTCTCTCTCTCTCTCTCTCTCTCTCTCTCTCTGTCTCTCTGTCTCTCTCGCTCTCAAATAAATAAATAAATCGTAAAAAAAAAAAGCTTAGGAAAAAAGGCTTAGACATTATCTCCCTACTAAAGCATTTTCACTTTTAGAAACCTGCCCCCCAGTGTCCATCCTTGAGAAAGTTAATCCTTTTCTCTCTTCTCTTCCAGCTTTATATCAATTATACCTATCATAATGTATTACAACTTACTTATTTACATGTTTGTCCGCCCTACTAGTCAGATCCTTGCTGGTAGAAATTGATATATTCATTTCCTTTTTTTTTTTAAGGCTTTATATATTTATTTAGAGAGAGCATGCAGGGGGAGGGGCAGAGGGAGAGAGAATCTCAAGCCGACTCCCTGCTAAGCATACAGTCTGGTGCAGGGCTGGATCCCACAACCCTGAGACCATGACCTGAAAGGAAATCAAGAGTTGTACACTTAACCGACTGAGCCACCCAAGGGCCCTGGCAGTATGTTCATTTTCTTAACTATAGTGCCTGACACAAGCAATGCTCCGTAAGTGTTTTAAATAAAGAAATCAATCAGTCATTGCACTCATCCAAATCATAATATTTTCACCCACTTGACTTCAAGTAACCAGATCTGATTTCCTCATATACAGACACTGACCCTGATAAGCCTCTTTTTATATATATATGAAGTACTGGCCATCTGTTCTGTAGCTAGTTAGGTCTGGCCTAGAGTTCTTTGCCTTCCCAGCATCCCCACTACCACCACCACCACCAATCACCATGTTTTAAAGTCGTAAGACCAGACTTCCAAAAAGATATTATGGCTGGGACAAAGTCTTTTTGTCCTGAAGCCCTGTAAGTTACTCCAGAAAGTATAGGAAAAGAAAGTGCTTGGCACAGGGTATAGCAAATAGCCAAGGATCTTCATTATAATTCTTCACATCTGAGTAAACTTCTGAACCTATGAAATAGAAAAATAGGAGCTATCATTCCAGCATCCTTAGGTTTGGGTGTGGACCAAGGAAGACCTTCAGAAATCCCATTTTGAAATGTACATTACATTTTTAAGGCTGTAGATGCTGAATAATTTTAAGGTTATATAATATTTGGACTACTAAGGAGACTAATTTTATAGTCATACTTAACAGAGAGCTTAGAGTTAGTATCTTCAGATTGTCATCTCCACTGAAGATCCTTATATATTTCACTGTTGAAAAGCAGCATTAAAGATGATATAGTAGCATCACTAGAAATACGGCCTTGGAAGAACATAACTTCCATATTAGAAATGTCTTTTCAACATGAGAATTCTATAAAATATTGATGACTATAACAGGAGTATAGAATTAAGAGTGTGATATGGATAACAATGCTTCATTGATTTCAGAAACTTTTATGTAGCTCTTCTTCTGGAATATGGGCAGAAATTAGTTTCATGGTTTTCTCTAGTCATCATTTTCTGTTGGTTCTTACCTCGCCAGAAGATATTTGACTACAATTAACTAAAAATTCTTGTTTAAAAAAGAATCTTTGGTGGATGTAAAACAGAGCCCACAAGGTGACTAACTTTTTATTGTGCAAGAAATGATGTTTTTAAGCTAATAGCTCTGAAACCAGGTGAAGGTAATAAATGATTCAATAAAAATTGGAACATGCGTGTGATTTTTTTAAAAGATTGTAAAACATGTTAATATTATGCATAATTTTCAAACTTTTTTTCTGTTTTCAAATTATTCTAATAACAAAGATTTATGTAGTAGGCATACTCCCACAAGGTTGTGTTGCCATATAATGTGAACGCATAAGGTCAGATTTTAAGAAACTAAGAAGTCACAGACTTCTCATTTATCTCTTCCCCAAATGTAATGTTTTAACTTTTGTTATCTCTAAACAGGCACACTGGTATGGAAGAAATGGAAAAGTGGGGAAAAGTTGGTTATGTAGGATTTTTAGTCGGAAAACTTAATAGGAAATATTAAAATAGTCAATTAAAATCTGATTGTAGTTACTTTTATCAAATGTTCTTCAGGCCCAGTCTTTTGATACTATTAGTTCTTAAATGAGGAATTTTCACTCTCAGTTCTAATCTTTGAAGGTGCCATAATGGTAGAAAACCACTCTGGAATTATGGGGATAATTTAGGTTTTTCTTAGAGATTCTATAATGATCAGTTATTTATAAAGGACCTATTACACAAAACCAAATTGTTTCTTTTGTTTTTTGTTGTTGTCTGTTTTGTCCCTGTTTTACTTGTGATTGTTTGTTTTAGCTTATTATTTTAGATCTTTGCCTTCTAAATGGTACTTTATCCCCTTATTTTCAATTTTAATTTTTTTCAGAAAGATATTCTGCCACTCTGTTAAAACATTTTGCATTTCTAACATGTTTACATAAATTTATGTTGAAGAAATACATTCAGATTATCAGCTAAATGGGGTAATTAATAGCTACTGGCATCATCAGTGATACTATACATTTTTCCTTGTAGAATGGTCTTTTCATCATGACTTGCATGGCATTGTTTCAAGTAAATCAACAAATTGATTATTGTATTTTATTTTTATTATACCATGAGTAATGCCTCTTAATGAATGAATGAATGAAATTTATTGTGGAGGGTTTCTTTTTAGGCTGCTGTGTTTAAATAGTGCTACAATTTAGTTATTCCACTGAATCCACATAGAGTGCGTACTTGACATAGTTAATAAAAGATTGTGTTAGCTTTCTTTATATTGAACATTTGAGAAATTCACAGTTCTGTTGTGCATTAGGATTTGAATTCCTTATATACAATAATATTTACTACCTTCTTTGTTTCATTTCAGAATGACCTTATTTAAAAATGTATGAGGCTATTTATAATCAACTCTGTGGCAGTGATTAAAGAGGTGTGAATAATAGGTTATTGGAACTTGACAGCTCCTGGTTTGCTAAACTAGTGTAAGAACATTTATGCTGCTCAGATGTACTTTATTTTCCTAAGGTGGGAATTTCTCTTTTGACATGTGGGTTATTGGCGTAATATATTCCATAGGTTTTTCTCTTTAAAATGGTTTACTAAACCATAGTATTTTATTGATTTATTTTAGGTTTCATATTTTCTTCAACTTAATGAATCAACATTTTATGCTTAATAATTATAACCTGAGTATGGGTTATTAATCAAACATCCAATATAGACAGAGGATTGGTCCCTTAACAGAGCAATGGCCTACTATCTGAAGCTTTCCTATAGACAAATGCAATCAAGATTTTATTTTTTTGATGGAAAAAACCCTTTCTTACAGAAAATTTGAAAACGTTTAGTAGGTTGATACTCAGCAGTTGTTACTTTGGGGGAAATGTTAGTACTTCTGAAGACATTTGGGATAGCACAATATATCAAAAAAAAGTTGTATACTTAATATTTCAGCAAACCTTTATTTAATTTTAAATATCAAGACCAGTAAAACATTAAAGTAATTGAATTTGGATTAGATATTATTTTTATTTAAGAACAAAAGGAAATGTAGGAAAGTATTTTAAAATTTTGAGTAAACCAATAATTAACCTAATGATTTTTCAGTGTTACCATAGATTCAGAGCACTTTGTCAGGCACATTCTAAAATACACTAAAGATTTATTACTAAAATCCATTTTAGCATTATCACTCCATTATCCCTAACCAGCCAGGAGGTTAAGGTTTCTAAAAAAGAATGAGGTTGGCAAAACTGAAGCAGAAAGAGACAAGCTTCACAGAAAACAAAGGTTAGGGAAATAACATTAAAAATTACTCTGTATATATTTCACTACATGTCTGAGAAATCTTTAACCTAAAAAAATGCAAAATAAACCCCATCTCTCAGCAAGACAAACTTCCTAAGCTCTTTACTTGACCCACTGTCCTCAATTGTGATCTGTAGCATCGGAGTCTCCCACAAATTTTGAATTGTCCCCATTTTTGAAGTTTTTAAACTGTTTGGTTTGAAACTTACTTTTTGACTTTATTTTTCCCTTGCTTTATTTTTTTCCAAGTCTGAAAAATTATTGTGAAGTGGCTTGTATTTTTGTGGAACTTAAGGGCATATTTTTCTAAAACTGAACATCTTCCCATCTTTTGAGAAACTAGAATACAAATGTTTAGCAAAGGGTAGAAAAACTGGTCAAAGGTGTCAAACAGAATTGTATGTGCATACATATAAACGGCCCAAAGATTTTGTGAAAATTTAATGTGATGATGTATTCAAAGCACCCAGCAAGAGACTTACATTTATTCCTGGAGTGCCATGGTACTTTGGAGAGAACGCCAGGGACATTTTTAATCCTTACTTTCCTAATTACTTTCTGTGTGAATTTGAATGGGTCTGCCTAATTTCTTCAAGCTTCATATGCCTTTTTCTTAAGAAGTGATAATACCAACTCTAGCAGTCAGTCTTACAGTATTGTTCTGAGAGTGTTCTGGTTAAAGTGCTTCACAATTTGTAAAATGCCACAGAGTTGTAAAGTTTGAAGATGTTGTTTTATTCCTTGTCAGCATGAAGATTCAAGGTGAATACAAAACAAGTGACCAAGAGAAAAGCTGACTCTCCACCCCTCCCCCACCTAGGGTGACTCAGGTTGTCACATGTCCTGAGTTAAGAGATACTTGGGAAAACAGGATAGTTTGGGGAGTTCGCTATGGATATTCATTGAGTTCAAGTTCAGTTTGGTCTTCTGAAATGCTTTTCTTGAAAGACAGTTTTATGTCAGTAACTTCACTCCAAAGTCTAGAATACTACAATATTCTGATTATAGAGTCAGTCTAACTTTATAGATCCGCAGTAGTGCAGAGAACCCTCCTGTTGCTTAGGTTTTACAACTGGGGACGTCCTGTGTTCTGACCATTCAAGTGCACAAGCTAATCCCACCCGTATCCTGTTTGTGAGTAATTGGATGGATGCCTGGAAATTCTAGTGCCAGATTATATAGCACCTTCTACAATAGAAATCTGTAGTTGGAGTGTTTATTTACCTTCTCCCTAATCAAACACCTCCTGTAGGTGAGTCTCTTTGCTCAAAAAGGCAAGATTATATAATAAGCTAGATGTTTAGTTATGTTTCCATAGTCACGCTTCGCATAGCATTTCCAGTTGATCTGGATGGAAGACATATCTAAAGTACAAATATAAGGCTGTAGTCCTTCTGTATAATTGAGGAAATAGGTTTTGAATTGTACACCTATTCCCATGAAAATAGAAAAGATCTTTTTGGGAAGAGAAAGAATTTCTTAATTATCTTCTTATCTAAAGCATTAAGAATAGGAAAATACCATTTACATCATTGTAGTCTCTATTGCTATTCCATTTTCTTTACAAAGTGTCCAATGTATGTTTAAAAGACAGATGCATACAGTTGTGGGCAACCTTGTCTTAATTCAGAAAAGAATTCTGTTGTTGCATCTCAGGAGGATATATGTAATACTGCTGCCATTTACTGCAACATTGTGATTAAGGGCACAAGCTCTGGAATCAATATCCTGACTATGAATGCTAAATCCATCACTTACTAAAGAATTCTAATGGGTATGGTGGAAATAAAACCTCCCTTCTGTCTAATTGCTACATTCTCACCCATAATTAGTGTATTAATAAAGACTGCTTTGGTTGTAAGCTTTAGAAACCCAGTTCAATCAGTTACGCATAGCCTAAGAGACGGAAGAGAGCAAGGAATGGATTTTATGGATTGATCCAGGGGTTCAAACTATATCAAGATTCAATCTCAATCTCTTTCTTTCTTAATCTCTCTTTCTCTGTCTCTCTAATTCTTTCTCTGCTCATCTCCCATCTGAGTTATAAAGAGCTTGAACTGGTTCTTTGAAAAGTCAATGATTGTCAAGAATACCATAGACTGAATTCTTACTGAGGGGAGGAGTCTCATAGGATTCCGCAATCCTGTTTTTGTGTTCTTAGTATGCAGTTGTGCATATGATTTTGTAAATCTTTTAATTTTCTTATTTATACTTCTAAATGATATTTGAAATAATACACTATTTAAAATTTCTTAGTGTATCAGGTACAAATTACTAGAATGAATCAAGGTGAAATGCTTATAAATATAGTTGTGTCCTAGGGAAACTCTGTGTGTGTACGGTGTATAGGGCATTTATTAATCACTTATTGTGAATCATTTACTGTGCTAAGCAGTTTACATAAATTACCTAATTTGGTCTTTTATACAATCTTGTACGTGGTTTTTATTATCATGTTATATGTAAGAGAGCCAAGACTTAGGAAAAAACTTGCCCCAGAACAACCAGCCATTGAGGGTTTGACCCATAATTTGAACTCAAATCAGCCTGACTCCAAAACCTCTGTTACATGGTAAGATTATACCTTTATGGCTTTTATTAATAAACTGCCTCCTATGCAAGCTAAATAAATACTGCCTTTTAATACAGTATCTTGCTACTGTTAATAGACATGACTTGAACTTACTAAAAATTATCTTTTTTCAGTTTAATAACTACCTAGCCATATGACTTTTATCTAAATTTTCTAATATTTCAATGTTAAAATTTAACCGATCTGAACCATAAAATCTAGTTTTACTTTTTAAAAAATTTCTACCACTGAAAATATAGCCTAAAAATTTTACCCTTGACTACAGATTGTTACTTGGAAAATAAATTGCTGCATAGGCACACACCCAGTCTGTATGGAAAGCAAAGCAGTTTATGAAAATATGTTAGCTCTTATTTTAGATCATAAGCCTTTCTAGCTACAGAAACATTGTTTAGAAGGAGCTTCTATAGCAAGACAAAATTGAAAACAGAGACTTTAGAACTTATAAAGTTTACAGTTTACAAAAATTATTTAAATAGTTATTTTATTTGCTTTTATTGAAGAAATAAATTCCTGTGATTCAATTTACGGTACACATTCTTCTGCATGGAGTAGGCCTCATTGTGTAAGGCTTATCAGTGCTCACTCCATGTTGCCCAAATAGTATATTAGTTTTGCAGATCATGTTTTTGCTTCTCTCATCCAAAAGACAGACTTAAGAAATATTTTATTCTTTTTCCAGAAAGAATCTGTAAGGGTATATGGAGAGAGTGATGCATAGTCCTAAATTAGCAGAGATCTTGTGCATATATACAAGCAGCTAATCTCACCTAGTTCCAGTCTTGGTTGTTGACCAGAAAAGCACCTGGCCGGAAGCCCACATATCTCTCCTGTTATTCTCCTTCCTATAAATGTGGTCTTGCTTGCCAGGAGCATTGCCTCAAACTACACTGGAAACAAGCAGCATTCATTACACTATAAATCTCTAACTACTGTACAGGGAGTAATAGAGGCCAACTAGAACACTACAGGCTAGTCCTACCTCTTTGGTGTCCCAACGTCCTTTGCAGTTCTGAGATGTAAAAATCTCAGAAGTGTATTTAAACAAAATTTAATTTAAATTTAAATTTTAACAAGCTTTTACAAATTCCATTCCTATATTTAGTAGGAATAAAGAATGTCAAATTGATAAGTGCTAAAATTTCAAAGTTAGAATCCTACAAAGCTGTGAAGGAAATAAAATCAAGCTGTAAACTCCAGGTGATACTAACTCATTCGAAACAAATTTAGTTATTGTTTACAGATTTAGTGTAACTTTTAAAACATTGCTTTCAGTCACATGTATGGAAGTCTTTAGAAAACTTGCAAGTCATTATTAGTAGTCCATAATTATGAACTATATGTCCTATTTAATATAACCAATAGATAATAATAAAATTGTCTTTAATCCTCATTTATGAAAATGTGAACTGAAGCAATGTAAACATTAAATTGTTGATAGAATAGTTTATTACAATCACATGGGAACAGAAAAAGTGGAGACTCAGAGCTTATAAATTTGGATAGGAATATAGTGAAATATGAAAGATAATAATCATAATTGCATGGTACCTGTCTTATATAAAACTCGGAACAAGTATTTATTGAGTTAATAAATACTGTTTAGCAGGTATCTTATTCAGCATAATATTTATTCCTGGTAATATATATATAAAGCATCTTATGGGCTGCAACATCATATATATACATAACAATATCATTATCATATATAGATATAGATATCAGTGTTCTAGTCTCAGCCCTCAAAAGGCACATATATTCTTTTTAAGGAGTTAAAACAGGTAGGATAAAACCAGTGATATTTAGTAAGATGCTAATTAACTGCTCCCCAAATATATTCCAGCACTGTCCAGTAGGACTTCCTATGGTAATAGAAATGTTCTATATCTATTATATCTCATAGCCATTAGCCACATGTGGTAGTTGAGCATATGAAATGTGTCTAGTATAAATGAGGACCCAAACATCATATCTTATTTATAATTTTAATTAACTTCAGTGTGAATAGACATGACAGCATGATTCTAAAAACTTTTTGATCTCAGGATCCCTTTACACTCTTTAAAAATGTTGAAGACCCCAAGTGCTTTTGATTATGTGGGTTATATTTATCAGTATTTACTATATTCACAATTAAAAGTGAAAAAAATTAAAAATATTTATTAATTGATCCTTAATAATAAAGGCAGCT
This sequence comes from Zalophus californianus, assembly GCF_009762305.2. NCBI lineage: Eukaryota > Metazoa > Chordata > Mammalia > Carnivora > Otariidae > Zalophus > Zalophus californianus. The sequence continues at coordinate 111,346,428 of NC_045603.1, read as the reverse complement.
GGGTTCTCATATTTGCTTCTGCCTTTAATCTGTTGTAATTTGTTATGGTTGAAGTATATTAAAAATTGGCCTCACATAAATATGTACGTGGAATTAGCCTTTTCAAATAATTGTGGGTATTATTTAGTGACTGCACCAAAACTTACCAAGTAGCATGTCTTAGAGTCTAGTTGCAATGCAGAATATGAAACCATATCTTGAATTTCATAGTCTGTTACATTGAAATCCATCAGTCTATCTTGAACTTTAAATGGATCTTTTTTACCTACTCATGAATTTGTATTTCCTGCATTAGTCATTTGGAATATATTGGCTCACTTACTTGTACAGATCTTTCAAGTGTTGACCCATTGCATTTTACCCTATTAAAAAAACCACCAATACTAGCATCAGTTTCTTCAGAAGGGTCTTTAAAATTGAGAAGCTGTGAAACTCACAGTGGCAGTTGCATGTTTTCCAGAATTCTAATTTATACCTGAAAGCTCAAATTTTATTATTGGCAACACATTTGATCTTTTGTTTTCCTTGAAGTGACAGGCTTATTACTTGGCTTATTCTTTAGAAAATGTCTTCCAAATATTCAAGTCTGAAAACCCATAGTCAGTTACTGTTCTTTCAAGTAAAATTGGTGTACCCTGAGAAAAGCAGCTAGTTCAGCTGGCATTTCAAAACAACTGCATGCTTTGATACCCAGCAGAAGTAGTTTATGCGTACATCCCATTTTCTCACAGAGAATAGTAAAGACATCTACTGTACTAAGAGGTCATTATTTAATAGAATAACTTTTACTACTTCACCAGGGACATTCTTAAATGAAATTGGCAATTTATTTTTTTTATTTTTTATTGGGAATGAGCATCAGTGAAGGATGCAAGACATATATGGCTTGTTGCAATGGCCTTCAATCATGCTAAAGAACCAACAGTTCTACCCACCATTGCCTTTGCATCAGTGCAAATGTCAAGAGTGAAAAAGGCAAGTAATGTAATGCCTTAGTATTAGTATAAAAAGTTTCGACCTTGCTGGTATAAACATGAAGGGAGGAGAGAAATTGCTGTTAGCTAGAATAAGTTGGGGAAGGCTTCATGATAGAGATCAATGTGATGTGCATGCTTTTTTTCTTTTTTTCTTCTCTTTTGCCTGCTTTGTCCTATAAAAATTGTTTAATTATTTAAAATTGTTTAATTATATTTGTATTTTACTTTTTAATCATTTATTGATTCAAGTATTTCACTGAGTGCCTACTCTGTTGAAGTTATTTATATTGTTGAGAAATGGGAAATACATAGTGTTTATGATAACAGTCAAACCAGTAAAAGCATCTACTGTGCCCCTTATTTATAGAGCACTGTGCTAGGCCCTGTGTTTATGTGTGTGCTTTTAATGCATTGAATTAATCTTTGTGGCAACTTCAGGAGGTAGTGTTTTATAGAAGGTCCACTGGGTTTTGCGCCAGGCTCGCAATTTTTTGTGTAACTAAACAAATTAGTTTAGTTTAGTTAGTTTAGTTTAGTTTGTTTAGTCACTAAACTAAACTAGTTTAGTTTGGTTTGTTTAGTAACTAAACAAATTAGTTTAGTTTAGTTTAGTTAGCTTCATTGGGTTCCAGTTTTCTCAAGTGTAAAATATGGAACTGAGATTTATCTTCAGATCTTTAACAGGTTTAAAATTCATTAAATTAATATACATTTTACAGCAAGGTAATCCTTTACCAACACATTATTAGAATATTCCACACACTTTATTAGGAATCATAAAAACAATTACAAAATCATTAACATAAACCTTTCGGAACCTTTTACTGTCCCTTTCACTTTAAAATGTATTGATTAAACACATCTTTCACAGCCCTTAATCCTTTATTGACATATTATCATAACACTTCACATTTGACCAAGGACTTAATGATAAGCGTGTGAACATAATGAGAACATGATGGCATGTGTGCACTATTGCTGGGAGATGTAAAAAATTATACAGGAGCACAAAGTTTAGGACAAGAGTCAGAAAAAGTCAAGAGTAGCATCACCAAAGCTGTAGTATCTTAATTTGTTCTATAACTCAACAAATACCTTCAGTGCCTTTTGATGTTTGGAACTTAGACTACTGGAGTGAACAAGACAGTGTCCTTGCCCTCATGGAACTTACATTTTATTGGGGAAGTATGGTAGGTAGAATAATGGCCTCCCAGGGCACCTGGGTGGCTCAGTTGGTTAAGCGACTGCCTTCAGCTCAGGTCATGATCTCAGGGTCCTGGGATCGAGCCCCGCATCCGGCTCCCTGCTCCGCGGGAAGCCTGCTTCTCCCTCTGACCCTCCCCCTGCTTGTGTTCCCTCTCTCGCTGTCTCTCTCTCTCTCTGTCAATTAAATAAATAAATAAAATCTTTAAAAAAAATGCTTTGAAAAAAAAAAAGAATAATGGTCTCCCAAAGATGTCGCATGTCCTAATCCCCAGAACCTGTGACTATGTTATATTACCTGGCAAAGGAGAATTAAAGTAGCAGAAGAAATTAAGGTTGCTAATCAGCTAACCTTAAAATGGGGAGATTATTTTGTGTTATCTGGTTAGGTCCAATATAAGAGTCCTTAAAAGTACAAGCAGGAGACAGAAGAAGGGTCAATGTCAGACTAATGAGATGTGAGAAGAGTCTCAACTGGCCACTGCTGGCTTTGAAGATAGAAGGGGGCCGCATGCCAAGGAATGTGTTCAGCCTCAGAAAACAGGCTTGTTTTCTTCCTAAGGTTGCCAGAAAGAACACTGTTCTACCAACACCTTGATTTTAGCCCAGTGAGACCTGTCTTGGGCTTCTGACCTTAAGAACTGTAAAATCATGAGTGCATGTTATTTTAAGCCTCTTAAGTTTGTGTTAAGTTGTTAGAGCAGCAACAAAAACTAATCTAGAGAGAAAATAAGTAACTAAACAAGATAATTACAGATTGGATGCTTTGAAGGAAATAAACAGGATGATGTGAGGAATAAAGGATGGAGCATGTTTGATCAGGTGGTCATGGAAGGGTTCTTTGAAGCTAGGACATTGAAGTGGAGACATGAGGGAAAGAAAGAGCCAGCCCTGCAAAGAACTGGGAACAGCATTCTAGGCAGAAGGAAAGGCAAGTTCAAGGGCTTGTCACCTGCAAAGAATGAAAAGATTATTCAGTGAGAACGTAGAAGAGTAATGGAGAAGGCGGCGAGGGCCCAAGTTTGCAAATCCTTGCAGGCCATGATAGAACACTGAAAAACCATTGAAAGTTTTTAAGGAGCAGAGTGACTTATTCTGCTTTATGGCTTGAAAAAGTCACTCTGGCTGCTAGGTGGTAAATGGAGACAAGAGACCCAGGATAGGGGACATGACAGTTTGAAATAGAGTAGTGGCAGTGGAGATGGAGAGATACAACCAACAGGATTTGTTGATAGGGTGGACATGAATTTTGAAAGGTGAGTAGCAATTTGGTAGTAGTGGAAAAAGGGCAAAGCAGAACCATGAAAGTCTAGCAATGTCTAGGGAATAGAATATATTGGGCAGAATGGTAGGAGGTACAGATAATTGAGGCCCTAATGTTCACAGTCTAGAGACCCTTATTTGCCAAGCATAGGAGTTTGGAATTCATAGTATATGCAATGGAGAGCCGTCAGAATTTTCAATCAAGGGAATAAAACTGTCTCTGAACTGAGGTTTTATTTGTCATTCTGATGCAAAGACGAATAGTAAGGATATTTAAAATTTTATTTTCTTAGGTTCTGAGTTCAGAAAGATTTAAGTTCTTGTCAATGAAGTGTTTAATAATTCATTGTAACATCTCTTCTGTTTTGATTTTGAGGATATTTTGCTCACTTGTTGACTATAATCTGCTTGCGTCAGAGAAGCAGTGTAAGTAGGTTCAGAGCAAAGTCTTTAGAGCCTCCTGGCCTGGGTTGGAATCCTAGCTCCAGTACTAACTGGTCTCCCTTTGGCAAGTTATACAACCTCTAAGTCTCTGTTTCTTTATCTCTAAAACAATGTGTGCCTCATAAGGAGTAAGCAATTGAATGCATAGAAAGCACTGAATACTTTAAGTACTTCCTGGGGCAGGGTTAGAGCAGCATGCAAAACTACATAAGCAGCATTGATTGATTTAACTTTTCTTTCGCCAGTAGTAGAAATTTGATAAAACATAATTTCTTCAAAATACTTTTAAAATGCCCTTTTCGGGGTGCCTGGGTGGCGCAGTTGTTAAGCGTCTGCCTTTGGCTCAGGTCATGATCCCAGGGTCCTGAGATGGAGTCCTACATCGGGCTCCCTGCTCCCCGGGAAGCCTGCTTCTCCCTCTCCCACTTCCCCTGCTTGTGTTCCGCTCTCACTGTGTCTCTCTCTGTCAAATAAATAAATAAAATCTTTAAAAAATAGAAATAAAAATACCCTTTTCTGTGTTTCTACATATGGGACTAAAGTTTCCATTTATCTGTATTTTTCCAAGATGCCCACTTTTTTCACCACTAAGTCCATTTACTCTCTAAGATAAAATTTATATGAAAATGTGAGTAGGGGTGAGTTCGCATGGTCTTCTAGTTTATTGGATATTATTTATTTTCTGACTAGGTTGTATTCACAGATGATTACCATTTTAACTGTTTTTTAGGTAAGCCAGGTAAAACAAAACCACCAGGAATTCTTTGGTACCTCAATTCAAATCCATTTAATTTTCCAACAACATATTTCAAATAAAAAAAAAGTATTTAAAATTTTATTTCTTTGGAACATCAGCAGGGCATAAAAAAAGAGATTAGATACAGTGGGGTAGAGAATCCTCTAGTATTTACATCACTCTTAATTTAGCATTGAATTATTTATTGTCACATTTCTCTCTATAATATTTAATGTACATTACTCATATTGTATAAATAGTGCACGTTTCTCAGAAGCAGAGACTGTAAGTACTCTATGTCTTTATTCTGCCTTCTGGAGCACTTAGGTCAGAGGAACTAAATTATTCATTCTAATGGGATAATTCACAAGCTTGTAACATGTTGTGATGTTTAGAAGGCCTCAGTAAAACTAATCTGATTGTTTTTAATGCTTCGTTAAGAAATAACTTCTAATTCAATTTTTATTAGCATGATGCTTGTTCTTCCAGGTCTAGCCAATAGAGGAGTAGAAGGACTTTAAACTCAGGGAATTAGCACACCTGTATTAAAATTTGGCCCTTCGCAAGGAAAGCTTCCCAAGAGGAGATGGATGGATGGATACCATTAAGCCTTACTTGGATTATTGTTTACTGCCACTCCCATGGAAACAACAGAAGATTGGTCTGCTGACTGCATCCTTGTGATTCATGACCTGTCTCTTTTCACTTATCCTATGATTTCCTTTCCCACTGTGAACACCACTATCTAGCACATGACCAATGGTTTTAAATTATACACACTAAATTATATTACTCGCTTAAAGGAATCTGAGAAACCCAAATGAAAAGAATTCAAATAAAATTCTTGTCCTCTTCCTTCATCTTATTTTTCATAGCCAGTTCAGCTCTGAATCAGTGAGTCTCAAGACCAGTTAGGGAAAAAGTGCCTTCCTAGATTACTAAATGACAAAATATTTCTTAAAACTTCCTTGTAAATTAAGAAAAACTTAGAATCAAGCCAACTCCTATAGCAGAAGCTGTTAAACATGTGAGTGTGTGTGTATGGGGATGTGTATGTTGCTCTAACCTGCATTTGGGGGCAGGTATTAGTTGCCTTTGACAAGGGAAAGTATATGCTCCCCACAATGCCATCCTCCGGGACATCGGTGCAGTGCATGTGCTGCTGCCCTCAGCACTGGCGAGAAGGAGCAGAATTCACTTATCTTGGTCTTCACTTACCTCTTTTTGCAAGTGTTACCTTCCTTTTACATAACTTCACACTTTATGTAGCAATGAATAGAAAAGGTAAGTGTTATTCATACTTTAAAGCAGACTACTGTCATTCCTACATAAAAAATAGAGATTGTTTCCTAATAAGAACTTAAATTGTTTTATTTCAAAACCCACAATATCAAGGTTTACAGCATAGGATTTGTTTTCTTCTTAAAGGTCATTTTAACCTTTATTTTTAAAGAAAATTTCATTTTAGTATGTTGATTGCTGTTTCTAATTATACCTCCTATCTACTGTTATCAAAATCCAAATAACAAAAACATTAAGAAAATACTTCCCCCAATCCCAGTTCAGTTTTCTAAAGTTCACCATTAACAGTGGTATACTGAATATTATTTCAGACTTTTTCCTTGCACATTCAAAATATATCTTTAAAATTTTTTGAAGTAATGTATACATTTAAAGAATATCGAAGGCACAAAATAGAAAAAACAAGTCACTCTTTCATTACCTTAGTTCTTCATTTGTATGTTCTTCTAGACCTTATCATTCATTATTCAGGTATATGTATGCATACTATTATGTTTTCATTTTCTGCAAGAATGGAATCAAACTATTTTGGAGGACTCCTCTCTATATCAGTACAAAGAGATATATCTTGGCTGACCATTTAGGCTTTTTGTAGTTAAAAACAAGTTTGCAGATAAACCTATGTATCTATATTTGCACACATGTGCAAGTTATTTGTAGGGTGAATGCCAAGAAATTTCTGGGTCAACAGGTAAAACATTTTAAATTTTGATAAAAATTTAAAAAAATAAAAATTTGTTCTGATAAACAACAAATTAACACAACAGCATGTAAATGTGTATTCATTTCCTTAACTCTTGCATGTACCCTGTGTTATGGAGAATTTTTTTGCCAATTTATTAAACATTTATTGAGCAGTTAATACTTAATGGACAGTGTTATACATGCAGGGGGCACAGCCAGTAAACAAAACAAAACAAAAATAATCTTGGCTACATGGAACTTACATTCTAGTGAAAGGAGACAATACAAAATAATAAAATATTATGGCAGTTGGTGATACATATTTTAAGAAGAAATAAATCACAGGAGAGAGAGTAGGGTATGCTCTTGGTTGAAGGAGGTCTATAAATTTAAATGGAGTGCTCATAGAAGACCTCATTAAGCAGGTAAAATTGAGCATGCTCCAAGAACATTCCAAGGGGAGCAACAAGAAGTACATAAGCTTTGAGGCAAGGGGCCAGTGTGTGTGGAATGAAGTGCGCAAGTATAAAGTAGATGAGAGATAATGGATGAATAGGAGCCAGCTCATGAAGGGCCTTTGGATCACAGTGAGGTGGGATGCGATTAGATGGTTTGAGTAGAGGAGTAACAAGAGTTTTTTTAACGCTCTAGAAGGATTATGTTGGCTGCTGTGTTGATAATGCTCTATAGGAAGGCAAAAGTGGAGGCAAGGAGACCTGATGGGAGCCCGTAGCAACACTCTAGGTGAGAGATGGCGCCTTAGAACAGGGAGGTGGGGGGGGGGGAGTTAGTGGTAAGGGGGTCAGTTGCCAAATTTTAAGATATTTCTCTCTAGGTTAGATGTGGGTTATGAGGGAGGGAGGTGGAGGTGGGGAAAGGAGTCAAAACTGACACCAAGAGAGTTTTATCCTGAGCAAATGGAAGAGAAAAAATGCCATTGACTGAAATGGAGAATACTGAGAGGATCAAGAGTTGGGTTTTGGATGTGGCATGTTTGTTAGACATCCAAGTGGAGATGTCAAGTAGGCAGTTGGAGTGCAGAGAAGTTTGGACTGGGATATAAAGCAGGGAGTCCTCAAATGGTATTTAGAGCCATGAGACAGATTGAAGTCCAGGAGGTGGAGGAAAGAAATGGAAAGGCAGAAGTGAGTTAGGAAATCAAGGAAGAGATTAGTCAGAGAAAGACATGTATCATATGACCTCACCGATATGAGGAATTCTTAATCTCAGGAAACAAACTGAGGGTTGCTGGAGTGGTGGGGGGTGGGAGGGATGGGGTGGCTGGGTGATGGACACTGGGGAGGGTATGTGCTACGGTGAGCGCTGTGAATTGTGTAAGACTGTTGAATCACAGACCTGTACCTCTGAAACAAATAATACATTATATGTTAAAAAAAAAGAAGATAGTAGGAAGAGTAAAAGGAAGAGGGGGAAATCGGAGAGGGAGACGAACCATGAGAGACTATGGACTCTGAGAAACAAACTGAGGGTTCTAGAGGGGAGGGGGGAGGGGTTAGCCTGGTGATGGGTATTAAAGAGGGCACGTATTGAATGGAGCCCTGGGTGTTATACGCAAACAATGAATCATGGAACACTACATCAAAAACTAATGATGTAATGTATGGTGATTAACATAACAATAAAAATTTTTTTAAAAGATACTAGAAAAAAAGAGGGAGAAGAGATTAGTTTGGAGAGATTTTATGTCAAATGCTGCTAGTAGGTCAGATAAAATGAGGATTGATCATTGTCATTGCCTTTAACAATGTAAAGGTCCTTCATAATCATGACAAGAACAGTTTTGTGACCAGAGTGGGTTTAAGAGAGAATAGGAAAAAACAAATGGGAGACAAGCGTAGGTAACTTTCTCAAGAAGCTTTGCAGTAAAAGGGCCTGAGGTATAGAATTTGGAATTCTGTAGACGTAATCAAAATAGGAGTTTAGCCAGAATAGGGTTTTTTGTTTTGTTTTGTTTTTAGATTTTATTTATTTATTTGACAGAGAGAGACACAGTGAGAGAGGGAACACAAGCAGGGGGAGTGGGAGAGGGAGAAGCAGGCTTCCCGCCGAGCAGGGAGCCCGATGTGGGGCTCGATCCCAGGACCCTGGGATCATGACCTGAGCCAAAGGCAGACGCTTAACAACTGAGCCACCCAGGCGCCCCCAGAATAGGGTTTTTAAATGAGAGAAAGGCAGGAGAGTTAAGAGTGTATGCAAAGAGTGACTGTAATGATATTGCATTAAAGTAGGTATTTCTTTAATTAGTGAGGTTGAACATTTTATTACATGTTTATTGTCCATTCTTATTTGTGTGTGTGAATTTTCTTTGCATATTCTTACGGGGGGGTTCCTTTTTTTTCCCCATGAATATTTAAGAATTCTCTGTATAATAAAAAAGTCAGTCTTTGGTAACATGTATTGCAGATATTTTTTATAGTTTGTCGTTTGTCTTTTGACTTGAAATTTTTTCTATGTACAGTCATGGGTTTTGTATCATGCTTATAATAGCCCTACTTATTCCAAGACTGTAAAAGGATTTGCCTGTATTTTCTTCTATTACTTTTATGATTCCTTTTTCTTTAATTAAAATCTCCAATTCATGTGGATTTCATTTTGGTTAAAATTGTGAGGTGGAATCTGATTAGCAAGACCACCATAAGTCTGAGGGATCTATTTCTGGATTCTGTTTAAGTCCATTAATTTTCTGCCTATCCCTGTACTAGTACAAGTCTGTTTCCATTTCTATAGCTTCAAGATACATTTTTTGTCTGGTATGGCTAGTCCTTGTTCTCCTACCACCACAATTACTATGTTTCTCTGAATTTTCTTGAATATTTTTGTGTTTCTTTTTCTAGGAAGTAATAATACTAACAATGTGTATTGAGCACTTATGTGCAGTACTCTATTAAAGTTTTTTGCATATGTAGTTATTTTTATCACTGTGACAATCCTATTAGGGACATTATCCCCACCTTAGAAATGAAGAAACTGAGGCATGGGAAGATTAAGAAACATGCCCAAGGTGACATGGATAGTCACTGGTGAAGCTGTGGTTTGAGTCAGACAGGCTCATTCCAGAGATTGTGTTCCTACCTCTCCTTGTAAATGTTAGAATCATTTGGCCTAAATCACTTAGATTTAGAATCTAAAATATCATGCTAACATTTGGATCAGAATTGTATTGTAATTATAGATTATTTTAGGTAGAATTGACATCTTTATAATATGAAACCATTCTATCCAAATACAAGGTATGTCTTTTCATTTATTTAAATCTTCTTTTTTGTTTTTATTTAAATTCCAGTTAGTTAACATACAGTGTAGTATTAGTTTCAAGTGTACAATATAGTGATTCAACACTTCCATGTAACACCTGGTGCTCATCACAGCACGTGCACTCCTGGATCACCATCACCTATTTCACCCATCCCCCTGCCCCTCTGGTAGCCATCACATTGTTCTCTATAATTAAGAGTCTGTTTCTTGGTTTGCCTCTTTTTTTTCCCTTTGCTTGTTTTGTTTCTTAAATCCCACATATGAGTGAAATCATACGGTATTTGTCTTTCTCTGACTGACTTATGTCACTTAGCATAATACTCTCTAGCTCCATCCACATTATTGCCAATGACAAGATTTCATTCTTTTTTATGGCCAAGTAATACTCCATTGTGTGTGTGTGTATGTGTATGTGTATACATATACACACACATATCTTCTTTATCCATTCATCAGTCAATGGACACTTGGACTATTTCCATAATTTGGCTATTATAGATAATGCTGCTATAAACAGCAGGGTGCATGTATCCCTTTGAATTTTTATAACCCTCAAGAGAATGCTAAAATCTTCTTTATATAGGTCCTTGTTTTTTGTGGGGGTTTTTGGGTTTTTTTGTTGTTGTTTTTGCCTTCATGGGTTATCTTTTGATAGAGCTGATAGAGATTGAGTTTTTCTTCTGTTATGTTTTTAGCATGTTGTTGGTTTATTGGAAAGCTATTGATTTTTTCTGTTAAATTTGTAATTAAGTCATTTACCAAATTTCTAATTGCTAGTAGTTTTTTGCAGTAATTTTTCTTGATTTTTCCAAAAACATCAACATATCCCTTGCAAATAATATTTTTGCTTTCTCTTTTCCACTATTTGTGCTTTTTCCTTTTGTCATTTTTTTAAAAAGTAGCTTAATGTAATGATGACAGTAAACATCTTTATCTTATAAATGCCTCTGATACATAATCATTTATCATATTACTGACTTGTTTTATTTTTATGAAAAAGTATCAGCAAGGAATAGAGAATTTTATCAAATGCCTTTCATGGTCTATAGAAGTCATATCATTTATCCTTTACTATGTTAAGATGGTAGACTTATATATTTCCTAATGTTGAGTAATGCTTGCTTTACTTAACTTCTAATGTACCACTGGATTTAATATTTTTTTTAACATTTTTTACATCAGGGAGACTGAGTTTATAAGGGTCTGTGTGCATGTGCATGCACATGCATACAAGTGTGCTCTTAGATTTTAGTTGACTTTTAGGAAGCTGGCTTCATAGGAAGAATTTAGGCTCTTTACATTTTCCTCTCTCTTGAAAAAGCAACAGAATTATCAGTCCTTTGAAGATCTGAAGAAATTCACCTGGGAAAACACCTGGCAATTTTTGGGTGGTTAGCTCTTTGATGTTTTCCTAAATTTACTCTATCATCTGTCTACATTTGCCATCTCTTGGATAATTTTATAAATTCTATAAAATAATAAATGTAGTTATAATCATTAATATTTTCCTAGAAAGTTATTTCATCCAGATTTTTTTATTATGTTATGTTAATCACCATATATTACATCATTAGTTTTTGATGTAGTGTTCCATGATTCATTGTTTGCGTATAACACCCAGTGTATTTCATCCAAATTTTTAAATTTATTTGCTTAGATTTGTACAAAATATTTCTAAAGTAAGTCTCTTAAATTCCTTTATAGCTATAATTGCTTCTCTGTTTGCATTAATATTGAATCCTTGTACCTCTCAATTTTTTCTAGGATTAAGTGGGCTAGTGATTTATCTATTTTATTGATTCTTCAAAGATCTGGCTTTTGGATTGAATTAAAATTATATGGCTTCTCTGTTTTCTGACTCAATAATTTCTGCATTTGTATTTTTAATTCAGTCTTCACACTTCACTTGGATTTTGTCATCCTGTCTGCATTCTACAAGTAACAAGTCCTATAAATTAAAAAGCATCCTTTTTATAAATGTATATTTTCCTATGAAGGAAGTATTACTTATTGATAATTTCATGTGAATTATTTTAGTCTTTAAATACTTTCCTCATACACACAAGAGAACCACCTGTCCCTGGGACTGACTGATTTTAGTTTATCTGCTAAAGAACTTTGCTATTTAACTGTTTCATCTGTCTCTTTGTGACTTGTACTTATGCTGGCTGAAATTAGTTCTCAGAATGAGTGGGAACTTTGGTAAGTCAGGGAAAGGAGAGGTAATTTAGGGTGACCCTTGTTGGGGTATATAGACAGAGGGCCTGTGGAGAATGGGAAAGAGGACAGAATAAGAACTGAGAGAGCACACAGAGACAAATCCCAAGAATACTTAGTAATGATTATAAAATGAGAGAGAGGAGAAAATAAGAGCTAGTATTCTCTACATGAGGGCAACCCTCTCCCCTGCCTTCACCTGTCAGTTCTCGTTCTATGAATAGCTTGTATATAGAGGCATTGAAAACCACCAACCCTTTGCAGGGGTAAATAAATGTCAGAATCACTGACTTTTGGGGCGCCTGGGTGGCTCAGTCGGTTAAGCGTCTGCCTTCGGCTCAGTTGATGATCCCGGGGTCCTGGGATCCAGCCCCACATCGGGCTCCTTGCTCAGTGGGGAGCCTGCTTCTCCCTCTGCCTCTGCCTGCCAGTCCCCCTGCTTATACGCGCGCACGCTCTCTCTCTGTCAAATAAATAAAATCTTTAATAAAAAAAAAATCACTGACTTTCATTGGAGTCAGGTTTTTAAAATTATTTTGAAAATGTAAAAACAGTCTGTGGTTATTGTTCAATTTAATAGGCACCCAGATTAAAAAAGATTTTACCTAGAGAGATTAAAAAAAACTTTCCCCCAAATTTGCTGAACTGTTAGTATTTATTTAAACCTAACATGTTCAGAGGCGCCTGGATGCTCAGTCAGTTCAGCAACCGACTGGTGATTTTTGCTTAGGTCATGATCTCATGGGTTGTGAGATTCAGCTCGTGTCAGGTTCTGGTGCTCACCCTCATGCTTGGCAGGGAGTCTGCTCCCTCTGCTCTTCCCCACCCCCACCATGTTCACATGCATGCATGCGTGTGCTCGCCATCTCTCAAATAAATAAATAAACCTAACATGTTCATTGTTCTTGGAGCACTCTAGAATCATTATGATGCCTATTTTTAAAAGACTTAAGTTATAACTACATAATATACATATTGCGTATTATATTACTTACATGTTACATTAAATATGAATGTTATGTCATAACATTTATTATACAGTAAAATACATATACATTAATATTATCTATAAGTTAGGTCAAAGGCCAGATTAACAGATATTTACAGTATGTCTGGGTATAGTATTCACGGACACATAAGCTCCTCTTTCCCGGAGTAACATCATTTGCAGAAGTTTTCTCCCCTTAGGATTGTCAGATGACCTCTCTTTTTCATTTTGTGTACTAATTTACCAGTTCTTTGGTTATCACTACAGTTTTGTCATTTTCCTGAATCAGTAAACTTAAGTATACTGACTTATCTCTTCACTCAGAAAAAAAGAAGTGTGACCCCACATCCAATTCAACAAGTAATTCTATACCTACTATGTGGAAGGCAGTATGCCAGGGACTCTTTTCAGGATAAGAAAAACATGTTAAGTGGTGTTGTTACGGTTTTGTCCCAACTGATGTTAAAGAATAATGGAAATACTTGTTCAGTTTCTCCAAATATTATCTTCATATTTCATAGGATTCATATCTAAATTGTGTTGTTCTCAGCATAGTGCTAACATGATTACTTAATCAAGCTATAATCCATTGCTCTTGAAAACATGACTCAAAATGTATGTTTTTCTGGGTGTTTCTTAAATTATGACACTGGGTTAGTTTGATGGATATGGAGCAATTTGTTAGAAGTACAGTAGCCTGTTATTTTGTAAGGATCAGTCTTAGATCTTTTTCTAAGAAAGATTTTATCTTTCTTTTCTACCATGCAGATGAGTGTGTGTGTTTGATAGGAATGAGTGAGACATTGCTAAGCATGTATTAATGGCATGATGTAAGCAGAACTTCTCCCTCTAGGAAAAAAAAAAGCCTTTTTATGCCTGAAAATATGTTGACATGTGGCCTTAGCCTGTGGCTTTCATTAGCACATGCCACAGTTATCACCTGATAAGAATCAAAGACCTGCAGGTTAAATATGTCCCCTCCCCGCCCCTTCCCCTCTGAAGCCTAACCTGCTATTCAGAGCTATGATAAACAGTGCTTGGCAGGGTTCTTATTTCTAAAGCATTTAGATGATCTTGCTCTTATCTTAATGACTGAAGTTGAGATTGTGTTGCTCTTTTTTTGAACTAAATTCATCTAATTTATTTAATTCTTTATTATAATTGTACATTGCTTAAGAAACATGTTTACATGGGAGTTTAATTAGTGCAATTGATACCATACTACATGCAATAAAGTGCTAAAAATAGCATGTTATGTGAAAGTCTTTCAAAGATTTATTGACTGCAATGATGATACTACCCTATGGTGTACTGTCAGTTATGTTATAATGAGATTCTGATGGTTAAAATTTTTTAGTCATTTGAAAATGTTTTAGTAGCATATTGTTAAATATGGAATTCCAGAGTCCCAGAATAGGCTAAACACAAAAATACAAGTTTAAGAATATTTATCATTAGTGTAACAATTTTCAGTCAGGAGACTTTATATATAAGTAGTTAAAGTGTATGGGCTGTGGAATCAGGCACATGAGGATTTGAGTCCAGCTCCATAACTTAATAGCTAAATAACCTCAAACAGGTTACTCAGCTACTCTAGTTTTGTTTTGTTGTGTTTCAGTTTTGGGGGAGGGGTTATTTTTTGGTCTATAAAAGGGAGATATAACAATACCTACCTCTTAGGAATTACTGTAAAGATTCAGTGGGATGATGATGGTGATGATAAAATAATAATACTAATAATGGCAGACACTTCTATAATCTTTACTGTGTGCCAGACACTGATCTAAGCACAATACATTTTTAAACCATTAGATCCTCACAACCACCTTATTCAGTGGATACTGTTATATCTGACATTATATGTTAGCAAGTAATACCAACAAGAACTACCACCAATAAGTCACTGTGTCCTTAACCACATTCTAGTGACAACAGATGCACTGAAATGTTACCATTTCTCTATGGAAATTTCAATTCATATTGTGTATTGTAAATTATATTTAAAGATTTTAAAAACTTTACCTTTTCTATTTTCCTTTATCTTTGTTTTCTTGAAATTCTTTATTTTAATCAAAACTCAGAAACAAGAGGTGATAATCACCTGTTCGTTAAGAATGCATCACTCTTTAGGTAAACTAAATTTCATTATAGTTTTTTTAGCCAAAGATTTAAAAATATAGAAGCACGGAGATAAATGAGTAGACAGTTAAGATAATGGACATTTTCACTGGCTACTAGAATTTATCAGGGACTGTATCATTATTTATGCTTTTTGTACTGGAGCTCTATTTTTTAAATTAGCTCCGTAGAGCCACAAAAGAGTAGATCGAGAAACCGAAGCTTGACTTTTTTCTAAGTTACACTAATCAATATAAACAATTTTCACTGCTTTTTCTCTCAGCTAAGTAACTGTGAAGCAGAAGATAGTAAGAAGACTTGGAAAATAGTTATTGGTCTTTTTTCCATCTTAACCAATAAAATGTGGTGGGTTTTTTGCCGCATATTCAAAACATGATTTGGGAAAATTCCCAAGATAACTATAAAATATATGCAATCTTTGTGCTTTTGGGTATTTGACTTAAAATCTTCCATACCACAATGGCAGCTCATACTGAAGGCCAGAGTCCTGGAAAGTGACATGTATTCTTGAAGAGTACTTTGGGCTACAGCTGACCCAGGCAGAATAAAACAGGGTGAAGGACCTCTGGGTAAAAAGAACCTAGTGCAGCTCAGGGTAGAAGAAACTTAGTGAAAACTATGAAGCATGCAAGCAAATACTGGAACCAAAATACATATATGTCTTGAAGACTAATTCTGTCGGGTACTTTTTAAGCCCCAAATACTCTAAATGTAAATGTAGGATTAGACAACCTATAGCTAACAAAATTGATAATGATAAAATTGAACTACAGTATTACATCATTAAAAGGCAAGAATAGCACCAATATAAAACCGTGGCCAAGTCAAGATACTGAAGAAATCACTAAACCTTCTCTTCACAAAATAGAATTTCAACTATCCATACATGTCCAAGCATGGTGAGAGCTATGGAACAACCTTTGAGAATCATTCCCTTTATCCACACTTAAAATGGCACAATCTACTCTGCTCATTGTGTGTGGCTGGAATACAAGGAATTCCCCATGTTTCCATTTCTGTCTACTTTCAGTAAGTTTTCCCTTTGACTCAGCACTTCCATCTCTACTAGTAAACCTGACATATGTATTTAAGGAGTGGCCAAAGATATATTTATAAGAAAGTTTGTTGTTAATCCTTAAAAAATAACTTGGAAACATAAATTTTATCAATATAGGTTATTGGTTAAATTCTATCTGTACAATGAAATGATGTGTAGCCAGTGAGAGGAAAATGAGAAAGCTTCACATTTACTGAAAGAGAAAAATTTCTAAGATATGTTATTAAGTGGCAAAAAACTAGGTGGCAAACAGTATAATGTATAGTATAATGTAATCCCATATGTGTGTATTTAAAGATGTATAATACATTTATATAGAGAAATGATATTAAGTATGATATATATGTATATAAGTTGAGGTCTGCATTATAATTAAATAGGATAAGGTATATAAAATGATTAGTATCATGCCTACCTCATGCATAGATAAATTAAAATTGCTGTTATTATTA
The DNA here is from genome assembly GCF_009762305.2 of Zalophus californianus. Lineage (NCBI taxonomy): Eukaryota > Metazoa > Chordata > Mammalia > Carnivora > Otariidae > Zalophus > Zalophus californianus. The sequence continues at coordinate 111,329,690 of NC_045603.1, read as the reverse complement.
TCTTTAAAGAGTGAGTCAAGGAAAGGATATTTTGTGGGAGGGCTTTTACTGATTTTTTACATGTTTTATATTATCTGATTTTTTTGCACTAAACCTGTATTACCTTTATAGTAACATTAAAAAATAGTTTGCTTTTGGGAAAAGATTTGGAAAAATGTATTCACACTAAAGTATTAATGACATAACAAAACTTGGTATTTTTCTTCCGGCACAAGATATTGAAGGATTTCTAATGTGGGCCAAAGTGTAACTCCAGTAGTCTTTTGAACAGAGGGGTCTTCCTAAGGTCTATAAAAGCGGTTTTGGAGATGTTTGCTTATTCATTCTCACTGTGACATATACATCCATACTTGTGATTGTATTTCTTTCTTCCTGCTCTCAGGTGTGTGTATTTATATGGGACGGGGATATATATCACTTAGACATTTAGGTTATTACCTTCTTTTGAGAATGGTTGGAAATTTTAAGGAAGAAATGGAAAGAATAACTGAAAGTAATTATTGCTTAGTTATCTCAAGGAAGCAAAGATTCCTTTTTCTCCCTTTCAATCTTTGCTTAGCAAATAAGAATCACCTTGCAAATAATTGAGAAGAGGTATTCCAGTGACCATACCCAGTGAGGTACTTTATAATTTATCCCAGTAGAGTGATTATTACAAGGACTCTGAAGAAAAAATATTAACTATACTGTATTATTTGTTTTAGAGAATTTTATTCTCCGCTATTACTAATGATTCTGCAAACTGTGGTAATTCCAAACACTTACTTATCTTCATAATGCTGGTGTTAAATTTTATTGAAATTCATTAAAAATATGGAAAGGATGCCCATTTGAAACTTCTGGATGTCAGTTATTTTCTCCAAAATTACAGACTTACATACAAACATTACTTAAATCATGCCTTACTTATATAGAAGTTTGGCTACATTGATTTGATAGATTCTTTCTAAATTCAGTGTGGGATTAATATGAAATGCATGGACCCAGTTGGTATCTTGAAAATATCTTTCTTATGGTAAATATGATGAGGTTTTGTTGTCTTATTAGGAGAGATGAACTCTTCTTAATTATAATGTTTTAAAGATTTGAGGCCTTAATTGTGCATAAACAGTATCATATAGAATAAACTCATTATGACTGGAGAGGATATTTAATGTAGTGTTTAAGAGCACAGACTATAGAACCAGACTGCTAGGGTTCAAATCATGACCCTCCTACTTCTTAGCTATATGATCTTGGAAAAGTTACTTACCTTCCTATGTCTTGGTTTCCATTTCTGGTTTCAAGGTTATGAGTAGTAGATGGTAGATAGGTAGTCTATTTCAAAAGGTTGCTATAAGGTAATGAGTTACTATTTACAGAACACTCTTACTAAGTCCTTTTTAAAATTTCTTTTTACTGAGGCATAAAAACTGATTTTTCCACTAGTTGGTTTTGATTATTTGTTTCTTGTTTGTTTTACAGTTACAAATTATAATACTGTGGTAGAAACAAATTCAGATTCAGATGATGAAGACAAACTCCATATCGTGGAAGAAGAAAGTATTACAGATGCAGCAGATTGTGAAGGTGGTGTGCCAGAAGATGACCTGCCAACAGACCAGACAGTGTTACCGGGGAGCAGTGAAAGAGAAGGCAGTGCTAAGAGCTGCTGGGAGGATGATGGTAAGTTTAATTTTTTCATAATATTCTAGTCTCTTGATTCTTTAAAAAATACATATTAACTGAAAAGATAAATTTGATGAAAAGTTTGAAATGATCTGTAAACGTGTCTATTAATAAAAGGTGTCCCACTTAAACAAAAAGTTGATTGTGAAACAGAATAATAGTCATTCTGATTATTTGTACAATGCATATAATATATTGAATTTTAGTGTTTTTTTAACCAGAATCAAGCTTTCCATATACTGTTGATATAACTGAACCTACCTTTAACTTTATATTGTGACTTCTAGAAATGAAGAATCTACTTAGAAACCTACAGATTATATTTTGGTACAGTAAAATTATAACATTACTCAACAAAAATCCCCCAAACAGTTAAATCATAGGAGTATTTTTAGTGTTTGAAAACTTCTTCCTCCTCCCCCTCCTCACCCCCTTCCCTCCCTTCTCCCATGTATATCAGAATGCTGTGAATTTTCACTCAAGTAAAATTTTTACTTTTACTAAGCTCCAGCATGGTTGAGTGGAAGGATTAGTGAAAGTCTCTCTACTTACTTACATTGAATATTTAAAATTCTTCCTCATCTGTCAAATGAAGAAATTGGACTATAGTCTTTTCTTCTAGATTGAAAATTCCTCCTCTCTGCTTTTCCTAATAAAACTAATTAAATTATTTAGCCTGTCTTGCCAAGATTTAAACAACAGTGGTATAAAAACAGAAGAATGTTAAGAAAGCAGGTATTGTGATTTGGAGGGATTGGGGATCAAGAACAGGGGCATCAGCAAAGGCAAAGAGGAGCATGCACAAGTGATCACATTCAAAGTCAGTCAAAGACAGCTCCCCAGCAAGAGTTCAGATTTGGGGAAGTCGTCTAAGTAAGATATCAGAACTCAGTTTAGGCAGTCTGGGGAAATGAGTCAAGTTTGCTGGTCAGAGAATCTAGATACGAAAATGTGGAAGCTTAGATAAAATGTGGAAGCTTAGATAAAATGTGGAAGCTTAGATAAAATGTGGATCTAATAATCACAGTATAGCAGTAGTTAAGATTTCTATAATAGGACAGATTTGTAGCTAACAAAGAACTTTCAAAATCGTGTAACTGCCCCCCTCATTTTATAGCATTGTTCATTGGTCCATTAAGCAAATTCTGCAGGAATGAAGTTGCAAACTTGAATAAGACTGCCTCTATATGAAAAGTGCTTATAGTTTCGTGAGTGAGAAGGATAAATAAGTCACAAATTCATTACAGTTTGATGTAGGTGTAAATTTAGAATTCTGTGGAAACATTAAGCAGGAAAATACAAATCAGAGAGAGGAAGAGAAGTCCTAAAAGAATTTCTGAGTGAAACAGTGCAGGTCTTGAGTTATGAAGGACCAGTAGAGGTTGATTAGGTAAAGGAGAAGTAAAAGAAGGTGTTTCCAACAGAAGAAGCAATATACATGAAGCCATAGAGGTTTGAACAAGTAGTGTTTACAGAAAATGAAATCAGAGAAGTAAACAAGGAAAAGACTATGAAGGACACTGTGTGCTAAGTCAAGGAATTTGAACTTTTACCTTAGAAGCTGTGAAAACCTCATTAATACATACTTTAGAAATAAGTCTGGTAGCAATATGGAAAATGAATTTTGGAGGCAGAGTGTGTACAGACAGGTAATGCCTTCAGTAAAGAGCTATGAAAATGCAGGCAATGATGAGAGTTTTGGACTAAAGAAATGGCCCTTGGAATGAGAATAAAAGGGAGAGATTTAACAGGAATGTAGGAGGTAGAGTATATAGATTTGGTTTGTTATTATATGGAAGGTAACAGAAGTAAGGACTGACAATTCACAGGCTTCTAGAAAGTAGAATTCAGAGAAATTAAATTGCTTATTTATTATCACACTTCATTAATAACAGAGCTATTAACTTGTTAAACTATAATACTGAGCTCAGAACTTTTGGGAGCAAGGATTTCCATATATATTTCCTGTCTGGGGCCAGAATTGATCCTTTGGTATAGTTAATCCAAAGTGTTAATATGGAAACAAGAAGGTAATGATTTTTCTGGAAAAAGGGGAGATAGGAGAATGAGGGAAATAGAAGGAAAAAGAAAGATGAAAAATCATTGAAGAGGTTCTGTTTCTGAAAATATGTTGGGATAAGTTATTTGAACTGTCTCACTGAAAATAACTAATGATGCTAGATTTAAAAGTAAATAAATCTTCTTGAAAGCTTTAAAAGAGCTAACTAGATAATAGACATTAATAGAAAAAAATCGAAGTGAGGACAGGAACCCATATAGGTAAGCAGAGCACAGCACAGAAGACTCTTTGGCCTTAAGGATATTTGCCTACCCAGGGTCACGTGAGACGTGGTTGTTCAGGCCTCTGAGAGGAAACAAAGCCTGGGACCACCTAAAAGCTTAATAGCAGATCCTCCCCTAGTATGAATTACATCTTAACAATGTGATGAACTATAGTGATTTAAAAGCAAACCCTCTACCATCACTACCATTCTCAGAAGTTAGCAAACAAAATTGCCTTGGCTAGGGATTGGGGAAATGGAGGACTGTCTCTGCCAAGGAGTAACCACCAGCTGTCTTGCATTGATTTACAATTTAAATTCACATTACTATATGGCCTGATAAATCTCAAGCCATAACTGAGTTTAAAGTAGAATTGCTGCTAATACTCATAGGCACCAAGAAGAAGCAAATCCAAATCTTTTGGAGGAACATACCTTTATCCTAGTGCTATAGAAATCTCCAAAATAACTTAGCAAGAAGAGAGCAACATGAGTGACAATTACCAGAAACAAAAGGAAGCAGAAACTCACCTGTAAAGACTTTAATTAGTAGAGTTATCAGACACAGATTAAAAAATGACTGTCATTTTTCAAGAAAAATGGACAAATTTGAAATTACCTGCTCTGAGAGAATAAAATATAACCAACAGATTTTTAAGAAGAACCAAATGGAACTTCTAAAAATGAAAAATTAGAATAATAGAAATTCAGATTCAAAGGATGGATTTTAATAACAAAGTAAACAGAATTGAATAAAGAGTTAAAGATTTGGACGGTGGGGGAAATTATACTAAATACAACTCAGAAAGACAGATAGAAAAATACAAAAAACAGGATAAGAAACATGAAGGACATAATGAGAAGGTTCAATATATGTCTTAATTCTAGGCGAAGACAGAATAGGGAGACAGCAATATTTGAAGAGATAGTGGCAGAGATTTTTTCAGAATTGATGGACACCAGACCACAGATTCAAGAAAACCAACAAATCTCAAGAAGTATAAATAAATCTACCCCCGCTGACATTTTTGTGAAACTGCAGAACAACCAAAACAAAAAGAAAACTCTTAAAAGTAAATCCAGAAAAGTGAGATTGGGTTTGAGAGAATGGCAGTTAGACTGACAGCTGAATTTTCAGTAACCACAATGGAAGCCAGACAGTAAAAAGATGCCTGCCAATACAGACTTCTGTATTTAGCAAAAATATCTCTTAAGAAAGGAGGTGAAATAAGGTGATGATTTCAGACAAGTTTGAAAATAGAAAATTTGTTATCAGTAGACCCTTGTTACTAAAACAAATTTTAAAGAATATATTTTAGGCATGAAGAAAGAGATCCTTCATAGAGGATCTGAGATGTAAGAACAGAGAAAATTACAAATAGATGGCAAAAATAGATATAATAGGTACATAGTATTTCCTATGAAAATACTTTAAAAAGTGGATGTGACGGGCGCCTGGGTGGCTCAGTTGGTTAAGCGACTGCCTTCAGCTCAGGTCATGATCCTGGAGTCCCGGGATCGAGTCCCGCATCGGGCTTCCTGCTCAGCAGGGAGTCTGCTTCTCCCTCTGACCCTCTTCCCTCTCGTGCTTTCTATCTCTCATTCTCTCTCTCTCAAATAAATAAAATCTTTAAAAAAAAAAAAAGTTCAAAAAAGTGGATGTGACTAAGTTAATTTCAGATAATATCAACTTTAAGGCTTAAAAGCGTTATTATAGCTAATAGGATCACTTTATAATAATGAAAGATTAAATTCCCTAATAAAATATTATTATAAATGTGTACCTAATAACAAGGCTACAAAAAAATAGAAAACTAGGCAGTCTACAAGGAGAGAAATACAAATCTAGTCATTATGGAAGATTTAACACACCTCGGTTAGTCATTGATAGAATAATCACACAAAACCAAAGAGGATGTAGATTTGAAAATATGCCTAAGGTGTATAAGCAATGTACATAGTAATTGCAAAACATTTTTCAACTATATGGAGTATTTATAGAAAGCAGTTTTTAGAGGGAAATTTTGAACCTTAAGTACGTATTTTAGTAAAGGTTCTGGCTAAAAGTTAGTGGGCTAACCATCTATTTTAAGAATTTAGAAAAAGCTTTTCGTTCCCAGTGCAGCCATGGCTCGTGGTCCCAAGAAGCATCTGAAGCATGTAGCAGCTCCAAAGCATTGGATGCTGGATAAACTGACTGGTGTGTTTGCTCCTCGCCCATTTACTGGTCCCCATAAGTTGAGAGAATGACTCCCTCTCATCATTTTCCTAAGGAACAGACTTAAGTATGCCCTAACAGGAGACGAAGTAAAGAAGATCTGTATGCAGCGTTTTATTAAGATTGATGGCAAGGTCCGAACTGATATAACCTACCCTGCTGGTTTTATGGATGTCATCAGCATTGACAAGACTGGGGAGAATTTCCGTCTGATCTATGACACCAAGGGTCGCTTTGCTGTTCATCGGATAACACCTGAGGAGGCCAAGTATAAGTTGTGCAAAGTGCGAAAGATCTTTGTGGGGACAAAAGGAATCCCTCATCTGGTGACTCATGATGCTCGCACCGTCCGCCATCCTCATCCCCTCATCAAGGTGAAGGACACCATTCAGATTGATTTGGAGACTGGAAAGATTACTGATTTCATCAAGTTTGATAATGGTAATCTGTGTATGGTGACTGGGGGTGCCAACCTGGGAAGAATTGGTGTGATCACCAACAGAGAGAAACATCCTGGTTCGTTTGATGTGGTTCACGTGAAAGATGCCAATGGCAACAGCTTTGCCACCCGACTCTCCAACATTTTTGTTATTGGCAAAGGCAATAAACCGTGGATTTCGCTTCCCTGTGGAAGGGGTATCCGCCTCACCATCACTGAAGAGAGAGACAAGAGACTGGCTGCCAAACAGAGCAGCAGGTAAAATGGTCCCTAGGTGACATGATTGGAAGACATTATATATACTTAATTAAAGGTCATACAGCACACACACAAAAAAAGAATTTAGAAAAAGAACAGCAAACTGAAAATTTTGAAAGTAAAAACAAAAAAAAATTGAAAATAAACCTACAATACAAAAGGTCAACATAGGCAAAACTCTGTTTTTTGAAAACTATTGACAAGGTTGACCAAGAAAAAAAGAGAGAGAGAATATGTAAATAGCCAAAAATCAAGAATGAAAGAGGATGGGATGCCTGGGTGGTTCAGTCAGTTAAGCGTCTGCCTTCGGCTCTGGTCGTGATCCTGGGATCCTGGGATCGAAGCCCCGCATCGGGCTCCCTGCTCAGACGGGAGTCTGCTTCTCCCTCTGCCACTCCCCCTGCCTGTGTTCCCTCTCTCGCTGCTGCTTCTCCCTCTGCCTGTGGCTCCCTCTGCTTGTGTGCTCTTTCTGTCTCTGACAAATAAGTAAATGAAATCTTTAAAAAAAAAAAAAAGATTGGGGTGCCTGGGTGGCTCAGATGGTTGGGCGTCTGCTTTCGGCTCAGGTCATGATCCCAGGGTCCTGAGATCGAGTCCCGCATCGGGCTCCCTGCTCCTTGGGAGCCTGCTTCTCCCTCTGCTTCTCTCTCTCTCTCTCTGTCTCTCATGAATAAATAAATAAAATCTTTAAAAAAAAAAAAAAGAATAAAAAAAAAAAAAAGAATACCCAAGATACCACAGACATTGACAAGGTAAAAGAAAGTATTGTGAACAACTGCATTCCCATAAATTTGAAAGTATGGACAAGATACTAGAAATTATTAACCAAAACTGGCTGGGGAATAATTGGAAAACATGAATGGTTCTAAAACCTCTAAAGAAATTGAGATGATGGTCAAAAATATTCCCATAAAGAAGTAGTGAAGATATGGAACAACTGAAACTCCTGTACATTGCTCATTTTAAGTGATATGTCACTCTGGAAAAGTTTGGCAGTTTATCATACAATTAGATATAAACTTAACTATATGACCCAATGGTCCCACTCCTGGGTATTTTTCCTAGGAAAATCAAAACTTAGGTTTACCCAAAAACTTGTACACTGACACTTAAAGAAACTCTGTTCATAATTGCCAAAAACTGGAAATAACCCATTGTCCTTCAACAGGTGAAAGGATAAGGAAACTGTAGTACGTCCATATAGTGGTCCACTACTTAGCAGTAAAAATGAACAAACTATTAATGTAAGCAACAAGTTGGATGGATCTCAGAGTCATTATGCTGAGTGAAAGAAGCCAGTCTCAAAAGGTTACTTATTTATGATTCCATATATATGACATTTTCAAAAAGACAAAGTATACATTAGGTGATAAATCAGTGGCTGCCAGGGGCTGGAGCTGGGGAGAGTGTGACTCTAAAGGGATAGCATTAGGGAGTTTTGGGGGGTGATGGAACTGCTCTGTGTCCTGATTTTGGTGGTGGTTACATGAATCTATACATGTGTTAAAATTCAAAGAACCAGGGGTGCTTGGGTGGCTCAGTCGTTTAAGCGTCTGCCTTCAGCTCAGGTCATGATCCCAGGGTCCTGGGATCAAGCCCCACATTGGGCTCCCTGCTCTGCAGGAAGCCTGCTTCTCCTTCTCCCACTCCCCCGCTTGTGTTCCCTCTCTCACTGTGTCTCTCTTTGTCAAATAAATAAAATCCTTAAAAAAATTTTCAACAAACCATACACCAAAAGAAAAAACAATAAAATTTTCTGTATGATAATTTATGTATCTGTATATGTGTGTGTTTGTGTATACATATATATATCATATATGTATATATTATAAAATTTATATGTTTTTTCCTCTCCTACATAGAAAACTCTAGCCCAGATGGCATCACTGGTAAGTTTTTCTAAGCACTCAAGGGACTAATAATTCCAATTTTAGACAACTCTTCCAAAGCCTAGTGTAAGAGGGGAGATTTCCCCAACTCTTTAAATGGGGCTACCATAACCTCGATACCAAAATGAAATAAGTATAAGAAAGGAAAATTACAGACTCACTCAGCTGTATACAGACAGTAATTCCAAGCAAAATATTGGTTACACAAAATATATGTATGTACATATGTGGGAAGCAAGGTCAGAACAACACTTAAACCAATTCAGAAATACCACTTTACTGGACTAAAATGAGAACAATCAAATACTTAACAGACAGAAAAACGTTAAGTAAAATTTAGTACATGTGAATAGTATCATAAAAGTGAGAAACATAGGAATAGAGGGTACTTCCTTGTTCTAATAAAGTATATTTCTTTAAAATCTATCACATTATACTTAATGACAAAATGTTGAAGACATTTTTTTACAATCAAGAACAAGGTAATGATTTCTGCTATCACCACTTTTTATCAGTCTTTTATTAGAATTACTACCCAGCACAATAAGACAAGAAAATAAATCAACAAATATAGGGATTAGAAAGGAAACAAAAAACAAAGCTCTCGTTATTAACAGATGATATAACTGTATATAAAAGGGAATCCAACTAAATTATTAGAACTAATAAGGGAATTTGGCAAGTTTTTGGATGCAAACTATACTGAATTCAAAGTCTTCTTTATACATCAGTAAGAGCTATAAAAGAGAATAGATGTGTAAAACCACATGAAAAAATTATAAACTCTTATTAGAGGTATTAGCAAATTTCTCAGTAAGTGGAGATATAAATTTTGTTCATGCGTTAGAAGACTCAATTTTTCTTAACCTAAACTCCAGACTTTATTTGGATTTCACTAGTTCGTCCATTAACATCCTCTTTTTTCAGGATCCACTCCAGCCTCTCCTGCATGGTATTTAGTTTATTCCTCAGTTTCAGGAGACCAGCCTTTTGCTGTTTCTCATGTCCTTGACAGTTTTAAGGAGTACTGGTGAGGTGTTTGTGGTTTAGGTTTGTCTGATATTTTTCTCGTGATTATATGAGAGTGTGGGATTTTGGAAAAAAATAACACAGTGGTAAAGTACCCTTCTCATCAACTTCATATCAGTGGGCCACATGCCATCAATTTTATTTTTTTTCCTACTAATTTCATGAACTTTATTTTTTTGTTTTTCTCTCTTTTTTTAATTCAAATGAAATTAACATACAGTGTTATATTACTTCCAGGTGTACAATATAATGATTCAACAATTCAATCTATTCTCAGGACATCACTGCAATATTTAATCTGGCATGTGAGGAACAGCCAGGAGGCCCATGAGCAAAGTGAAGGGGGGAGAGATTAGTAGAAATGAAGCCAGTGAATCAATGGAATATCAGAACATTAAAAGGTCTTAAAAGCTATTGGGAATATATATTTTTTAAGATTTATCTATTTATTTTTAGAGAGGGAGAAAGCATGAGCAGGGAGAGGAGCAGAGGGAGAGGGAGAGAGAGAATCCCAAGTAGACTCCCCACCAAGCAGGGAGCCCGACGTGGGGCTCAATCCCATGACCCTGAGATCATGACCCGAGCCAAAATCAAGAGTTGGACACTTAACCACTGAGCCACCCAGGCATCCTGGGAATACTTTTATTGAAAGTGGAGACATTAGAAGAATTTGAATAGAGTAATAGTATAATTTGATTTTTATTTTGGAAGTATGACTCTGGCTGCTCTTTTGAGAATAAACTATAGAAGGCAAGGGAAGGGTGAGGGCAGGAAGACCAATAAGGAGGTTATTACCATAATCTAAGGTGGCAGTTTGAATTAGGAAGGTAGCAATAAAGATAGTGAGAAGGCATCAAATTCCGGTTATATTTTGAAAGCAGGAGTCAATAGGACTTATTGATGGACTTGGTCAGGATTGCAGAAGAAAGAGGAGCTTAAGATGATTCCACGGTTTCCTCCATTTGATGGTTATGTTTGGAGGGGATCTAATTACGAGACATTTATTACTCTTAATCTTGTTGGAACCAGTCCCTGTATCTGTTTTTTACTCTGATTCTGTCATTTGTCTTGTCCATGTCCTTCTTGTCATCCAGAAACGTGGTGAGTCAGGCCAAGAACAGACCTAGTGGCATGGCACTAGCTTTCTTCTGTTGTCATCATTCTATAAATCACCACTTGTTGAATACATTTATTCAGTTATTTTTAATGCATCCATATTTTCAAAAATAAATATCATATGAGATCATGTCTCCTAGTAATACTGTCAAAAATGGATATGATAACAATTTATATGACTTTTTGCAGTGAACTCATCCTGGACGCTCATGATCAATGTGGTTTTTTTTTTTTTAAACACACACAGACAGACAACCTTTATAATCTATTCTAGAAAACGTTTGTAGGATATAAATCAAATATCTCTGACCTGTAGTTTACAAAAGGAAATCAGAGATAGAAGGACAAATTGAATGACATATATTCATCTCTCCTAATCTTCACTGTTCTTCAAAGATCATAACCAGGTCAGTGGTTTATTTTCAAGTGCTTTCATATTTTCTGAAGATACTTTATATGAGCCAGGAGACCCAAGTGCTTCTGTATAATGACCTATCTCTCCTGAGTTTTGATTCTCTTTTGGTTCCTGAACTTACACTTTCTGGAAGAGAAAATCAAAATTAATTCTTGTAGTTCCTGGTTGTCCATAGGATTTGAGTTTAATTCTTTAGCATGACAGCTATGCACTGTCTTTCCAAACTTGATTTTGCACCACTCCCTTTGTACATACTCATTCATTTCTTTAAACCTTTGTATATCCTATTCCGTCTTCCTAGCATTTCCTTCTCTTCCTTTTCTATCACCTCCTTTGTAAACCATTGCCTAACCTCCATAGACATAGTAAATTAACTTTCCACAATTGTTCATAGCTTTTACACATTGTGTTGTGATTGACAGTGTGATGGACTGATCCATCCATTTAGTGATCACTCTGTGTCACTAAAAAATTATTGAGGGCAAGGACTGTATCTTATTGATCTCTGTCTTTTACCACTAATCCTTAATCCCTATTATATGCCTAAAAATACTCTTACAAATGAGTGAATGAATTAAGATGCTTTCCTTTTTTTATTTTAATCTTCATTAATTATACCATCAATTTCAAGAAAATGGCTTTCCCCTCCTTGCCTTCCCTAGCATTTTGAAAGCTTCATGTTTTTTACATTTTTTATCTTCCAGGCACTATTTAGGCCTTACATTGTCTTAACTCATATATTTATTCTTGGCTATATGACATTCTTTCTGTTCTTTATAAATACACTTTTAAAATCTGAGCTACCTGGAAATTCCATCTGTGTGTCACTTTTCTTTCTTTAGAAACATTTTTATATAAATTATGAATAGAGATTAAGGAGTTTTTGTGGCCCTACAAAAGGCATCCAGGAAGAAGTAAAATAAGATAATCACATAATTCTTTATCAGTTGTTTTTTAAAAAAAACTATAGAGACTTCCTCTTCTAGAAAGATGGAGTAGATACACTTTTCTCTATTCCTCCTATTAAGTACAGCCAAAAATCTCAACATTATATGTAAAACAAACAGAAGAGTCTAAAAGGTAGATAGAAGGAGACAGACAGATTTAGGGACCTGAGGAACCAAGGAACAGTACTGCAGTGAGTTCCCTGGGTTTTCTTTTAGCTTATGTACCCTCTTATACATTTCTCATAGATCAGACTGGGTGCTAGAGAAGCCAACCCACAAAAACCTTAACACTTGCCAGTAATGGGACAATGCCTTCTTTCGCACAGGAGTCCTGCTAAAATAGAAGATTTAAATAAGATTTAGTGTCTCTATGTAATAACTTAAATGTCCAAGTTTCATTCAAAAATCACTTGTCATACCCAGAACCAGAAAAACTTCCACTAATTAGAAAAGACAGTCAACAAACACCAACAGTGAGGTGATAAAGATGTTAGAATTACCTCACATGGATCCTCATGGATTGCAGCCATAATAATCTTTCAACAAGCAATTATGAACAAGCTTCAGCTAAAACAATACAGTCTCAGAAAGAAGAAAAGAATGAAAATGAGAGCAGAAATAAATGAAATAGACACTGAAAAGACAGTAGAAAAGATCAATGAAACTAAGAGCTGGCTCCTTAAAAAGATTACTAAAATCAACAAGCCATTAGCTAGACTCACCAAGAAGAAAAGAGAGAGGGCTCAAATAAAATCAGAAAGGAAAGAGAAGTTACAACTAAGACCAAACAAAACAAAGGATCATAAGAGAATACCATGAACAATTAAATACAACAAAGTGGACAACCTAGAAGAAATGAATAGCATACAGTCTTCCAAGACTGAATCATAAAGAAATAGAAAAATATAAATAGATTAATTACTAGCAAGAAGATTGAATTAATCAAAAAACCCCAACAAACAGAAGTTCAGGACCAGATGGCTTCACTGGTGAATTCTACCAAACATTCAAAAAAAAGTTAATATCTGTCTTTCTCAAACTCTTCCAAAAAACTGAAGAAAAGGGAATGCTTCCAAACTTATTTTACGAAGCCAGCGTTACCCTTAAACCAAAACCAGCACAAGCATGCAACAAAAAAAGGAAAATTACAGGCCAGTATCCCTGATAAACATAGGTACAGAAATCCTCAACAAAATATCAGCAGACCAAATTCAACAATACATTAGAATTACATACCATGATCAACTGGAATTTATTTAAGGAGAACAAGGATGATTCAACATCTACAAATCAATGTGATACACCACATCAACAAAATGAAGAATAAAAATTAAATGATCATCACAGTAATGTAGAAAAAGAATTGAAAAAAATTCAACATCCATTTATAATAAAAACTCTCAACAAAGTGGATATAGACAGAGCATACTTCAACATGATCAAGACCATATATAATGAGCCCACAGTTAACATCATACTCAATGGCGAAGAGCTTTTCCCTTAAGATCAGGAATAAGACAAGGATGCCCATTTTCACCACTTATATTCAAGATAGTATTGAAGTCCTAGCCAGAGCATTAGGCAGGAAAAAGAAATAAAAGGCATCCAAATTGGAAAGGAAGAAGTAAAACTGTCACTATTTGCAAATTACATGATTTGTTATATAGAAAACCCTAAAGACTCCACCAAAAAAAACAAACAAACAAAAAACCTTTTAGAACTAATAAACAAATTCAGTAAAGTTTCAGGGTACAAAATAAATATACAAAAATATGTTGCCTTTTTATACACTAACAATGAACTTTTAGAGAAATTAAAGTAGTCCCCTTACAACTGCATCAAAAGAATAAAATACCTAGGAATAAATTTAAGGAGGTGAAAGACTTGTACACTGAAAGCTATAAGACATTAATGAAAAATATTGAAGAAGGCACTAATAAGTTGGAAGCTATCTTGTGCTCATGAATTGGAAGAATGAATATTGTTAAAATGTCCGTATTACCTAAAGCAATGTACACATTCAGTGCAATCCCTATCAAAATTCCAATGGCACTTTTCACAGAAACAGAACAAACAATCCCTAAAGGTTTATGAAACCACAAAAAATCCCAGATAGTCAAAGGAATCCTGAAAAAGAACAAATATAGAGGCACCATGCTCCCTGATTTGAAATTATACTACAAAGCTATAGGAATCAAAACGATATGATGTTGGTATGAAAAACAGACATGTAGATCCGTGGAACAGAAGAGAGAGCCCAGAAATAAACTCACAGATATATGCTCAATTAATTTACAAGAAAGGGGGCAAGATTATACAGTGAGGAAAGGGCAGTCTCTTCAATAAAGTATGTGGGGAAAACTTGACAGCCACATGCAAAATAATGAAACTGGACCACTATCTTACATCACACACAAAAATTAACTCAAAATGGATTGAAGACTTGATCTAAGACCAGAAACCATAAAACTACTAGAAGAAAACATAGGTGGTAAGCTCCTTGATGTTAGTTTCATTGATATGTATTTGGATCTGATTCTAGAAACAATGACAACAAAAGCAAAAAATTAAAATGGGATTATATCAAACTAAAAAGTTTCTGCACAGTGAAGGAAACCATTGACAAAATAAAAAGGCAACCCGCAGAATGGGAGAAGATATTTGCAAATCATATATTCAATAAAGGTTTAATATCCAAAGTATATAAAGAACTCAAGCAACTCAAGAGCAAGAACAACAAAAAAGCAGTCCAATTAAAAATGCACAGAGGAAGAGTCATTTTTCCAAAGATGGGCCAACAGGCACATGAAAAGATGCTCAGCAGTACTAATCATCATGGAAATACAAACCAAAACCACAATAAGATATCACTTTATACATCTGTCAAAATGGCTGTTATTAAAAAGATAAAAATAAATAACAAGTGTTGGTGGGGATGTGAAGAAAAGGGAGCCCTCATGCATTGTTGGTGAGAATGTAAGTTGGTACAGCCACTATGGAAAACAGCATGGAGGTTCCTCAGAAACTTAAAAATAGAACTGCCATACAATCCAGCAATTCAATTTCTGGATATTTATCTGAAAAAAGGGAAAACACTAACTTGAAAAGATATATGCACCCACATGCTCACTGCAGCATTATTTATAATAGCAAAGAAACAACCTAAATGTCCATTGATGGATAAATGGATAAGGAGATGTGTGTGGCATATCTACATACAATAGAATATTACTCAGCTATAAAAAAGGATGAAATCTTGCCATTTGTGACAACATAGATGGACCTCCAGAGTATTACGTTAAGTGAAATAAGACCAAGAAAGACAAACACCATATGATTTCACTTATATCTGGAATCTAAAAAAAAAACAAATGAAAAAAGAAAACTCCAGATATAAGAAAAGTTTGGTGGTTGCCAGAGGGGAGTGTGATGGGGGGTCAAAATTGGTGAAAGAGATGAAGAGGTATAGACTTCCAGTTATAAGGTAAATAAGTCATAGGGATGTAATGTACAACATGGGGACTTTGTTAATAATGTATTGCAATTTTGAAAGTTCCTAAGAAAGTAAATCTAAAAAGTTCTTACCAAAAGAAGAAAGTTGTAAATTTGTATGATGACACATGGTAGACTTAATGTGGTGATCATTTCTGAATGTATACAAATGCCAAATCATGTTGTGCACCTAAACTTAATACAATGTTTCACTATACCTCAAAAAAAAAAAAAAAAAAAGCATGGAGAGAAAGATACAGTCTCTTTGTTGAAACAGAAAATATAAAGAAGCACCAAATAGATAATTTAGAACTGAAAAATACAGTAAATAAAATTTTAGCACTCAGTATACAGACTCAGTAGCAGCATGGAAGGACAGTTGAAACAATCAATGAAGATGGAGATAGAACAATAGAATTTAATTTACCCAATTTGAACAAAAGAAAGAAAATAGACTGGAAAAACAGAGCAGAGTCTGAGCAGCCTGTTTAGATCTAATGTTTATGTCCTCAGAATTCCAGGAGAAAAGAATGAGGATGGGCTGAAAAAGTATTCAAAGAATTAATAGCTGAAATTTTCCAAAATTAGGCAAATGACATAAACCTGTATCCCAAACAGGATAACCAAAGAAATCCATGCCAAGACACATCATAATCAAATTCCTAAAAACTAAAGACAAAGAAAAAAATCTTGAAAGCAAAGAGAGAAAAGGGATATCTTTGTATGGGAAAAATGATTTGAACGAAAGTAATTTCTCATAAGAAACTGTGGAGGACAGCAGAAATGGGACACTTCAAACGCTGAAAGAAAAGAATTGTCAACCCCGGTTTCTGTATCCAGAGAAAATATCCTTTAAGACTGGAGAAGAGATCAGGACAATTTCAAATGAAGGAACACTAAAAGTTTGTCCCCAGCAAATCTACCCTAGATGAATGGTTAAGAGAAACTGTCTAAATAAAAAGGAAATGGTAAAAGAAGGAATCTTGGAATATCAGGAAGGAAGAAAGAACACAGGAAAGAATAAAAATGTGGGTATATACAATAATTTCCTTCTAGAGTTTTCTTAATTATGTATGATGATGAAGCAAAAAATATAAGTATGGGTAAATAAAATTAATGAAACATCAAGTGAACATTAATACTTATGATTTGTATAATATTTACAATTTGTTTTGTATACAACCTACCTAAAGAGTTATATATAACCAACTTTTATGGTAAAGTTGTTACCCAAGTCATAGGATATTTAGAATTACACATTAATTCCCACCTTAACATAACTATTTTCATTTGAGTCATTATTATTCAACATGCATTATTTTAAAGAGAATATTCTCAGACACTAAAAACTACTTAAAATTCCTATGAAGAAAAGAAATCCTCCAGTTGAAGATACAATTCTTTTGTAAATAAACTACACTTCTAAATCTGTCAAAGCACTACTTTAGGTTTTACCTCACCTAATTTAAAAAAAATGAAAGGTTTATGTGTGTCATACCATGTTCAAAACAGTCTTGCCTGACCAACTACAACAAATCAGTAAACACAAAACTGTGTTCCTTTCATAAACTATTTTGACCAAAGTAAGAAATAATTATCAGCCACCAAAAATCACAAATCAAGATAATTCTGTCATTCTATCAGTTAAAAAGTATCCTTTCCCATTGTGAGAGTTTAAAATGTCTTTGTGAAAATGTGCACGACAGATTTGCAACACTGCCCAGTGATGCAAGGCAACAAAGATTTCTTGCTAGAATACTGATTCAAAATCCCTCAGTAAATTAATTTAAATGCACAAATATCGAGGTTAGTAACTCTTAATAGTTCATTTAGTTGGTTACCATTAAGTCATTCATTTAAATGAAAGTTTCTGTAGTGGGGCTCCAGATCGGAACAGAGTACTTCTACATTTAACTTGTTTTATGGCTCCTCAAGATCATCCCTGTGGCTGAATTTGAAAAGTTAGTCTATCAGATTCTATGTTGTTAACCAAACCAACCTGCTCCTGAGGCAGAAAAAGAAAACTTGAGTTACCGAGAAAGGAGCTTGCTCGAAAGGGCAGTCAGCCTGCTTGATAGAGCTCCACTGTTATCACCGTTACTTTCAGGTTCTTTTCTTTCATGAGCCCTGTCTGCACTGCTCTTCTTGTGTTCTTTCTTGAGGATCCCATTTATAAACTACTACCCAGTGTGCAAAGCAAACAAAAACAAGGGGGAAAGTGTAGGGTGATCATATCACCTCTAAAACTTCAAGAAGACAGCAATATGTAAAATTTCCTGCTATTGAAAAAAGAGATTAGCAGTGTTCCAAAATAGAGTAGCTGCAACTTAGGTTTTTAGAAGATAAATTGCTGAGTGAAGTGTTTCCTTTCTAGTTCCTTGAGGGTGACCAAGAAATAGTGAAGTAAAGCCCCTTTACTGACAGTTAATGGAAGCCACACCATTTATGCCAGTGAGTTACTTTAAAACTTTTAAGAAAAGGGAGAAACAATAGAGAAGAAAGTGGTCCATGCTAGAGACCAGCACATGGAACTGATAGTAACAGATCTGTAGCATAGTGTAAATCAACAATCCAAAGTATATTTGAAAATATAATGTGCCATTGAACTGTTAATTATGTAATAAGTACCTTTAAAAAGCTATTCTTAGCTGTGAATAAAATCTCAAGTTAGATCAAGTTCTTAGAAGGAATATAGAGAAGAAGCAATATTTTTATTGTAGATATTAAGTAAACTAGGACATGTTCACTTTCAAAAATAAATAAAAGTAGGTTAATTAAGTCCTGTTGTGTGTAAGGAAGATAGTATAACTTGGCAGTTCTCCAACATATCTATACTCATAAGAGCTTCTTGTGGTTCAACCCAAAACTCTTATGCTTCTGTCAGTTAAACGTTTTTAAATACATGCTCTTACTTTTGAGACACCTGTTTTTATAGGCCTCTCATAATTTTAGTTTTAGAAAAGTAATCTAATAACTAACTAGTAACTAATCTGATAATATAAAATATTGTTTAATATGTTTGTGATTCCTTATTTTTTTAATTGATGAGCTGAAAAAATGATCCCATTAGTGACTTAAACATTTTTCTGACTTGGAAATTTTTAAAACTCTATAAATTTGCATGTTTACAAAAATGCCAAGGAAATGAAAACTTCTTTACAATAAAAATATTTAATATTAATATTCTGATGTTACCCATAGCAAAAAGGCTTTCTTAGGCAAACAGGTTATAACAAAATACTATAGTAATCTTATGCAAAGAATGCATCAATCACTATATAACTCAGCATTGAATCATATTATACTTCTCTCTCAAGGGTCAGTTTAACCTACTCTTTGGAACCTTTTTCAACCAAAGTAGTGTGTGATGTAGAAAAAGCTCAGCACATGGTTTCTAGTCTTCATTATACCACTATGTCTCTTGAGTTCCACTTCTGCATCTATAAAATGAAAAGACTGGCCCACATGACTACAGAGGGATGTTCTAGCTGTACTTATAAGAGAATCCAATTTCATTTGTACTAAATGTACACCTCTAATACTTATTTACCTCTAAATATCTAAGTATTAAGAAATGATACTAATAAGGAATTTGGGCTTTTCCCATAATCCTGAAGCTCAGTTGTACACTTTCTTCTCTTTAAAATCCTGGTCAAACAAATTTGCTACCTAGATCACAATATGTACAGTTCTTTTTGTCATTAGCCCTACAGTATACATTCAAACTGTTGTTTTCCAAAGTTACTTAGGTTATTTCTTCTCTTTCCCACCCCCTTCAATGTGTTATACACCTCATTTATAATATAGTTAGGTTCATTTGTCATTGCTTGTATTTCATTGTCCATTCTCCCTGTCTGCTGAGTGACTTAAATTACTTTTGTGTGAATGGGAAACATTTTCATGGTTATATATGTAAGCTATACAAAAAGGTATGCTCAGAGATGTGTCATCCCCCCATGCCTACTACCCCATCCCCATTTTCCCTCTCGTAAACAAATTTGTTTCTTAAAAGCTATGGTTTATTCTGAAACTACTATATGTATATACTGGAATTGAACAAATAAGTAGATGTATTGAGAATAATGAGACCAAAATTTCTCACCATCAGAGAAAGAAGTTACAAACAAGGAAAAGTGAGAAGTCTAGAATAAATCCTATGGCTTTCTATTGGAATCAGAGGTATCAGTATGAACTCATGGTTCTTAATATATATATAAAGATACATAGATACAAAAATATAGATGGGCTTTATGCAGGTATTAGTATACATACATATATTTCCTAGCTCTGTTTGCTGAGAATGCATGGAAACAATGATACCCAGTAGCAGTGAGCATACCTAGTGCCCAGATCTGGGACTCAAGTACCATTCTCCAATAAATGGTACCAACTCTCTTTGCATAAATGGCTGATTCTAGAACTGAGGTAAGGAAAATATAAGCTAAACCCAGAACAACAAGAAAGTGTTTTTAAAAAAGTCATCCTGTGAAAAGGGGCCAAGAGCCAACCTGAGGGAGCTCCCATTGGCCGAATCTGGAATAATTTTAGCATCAAAATAAATAATGATAGTACTGGATTATAAGCAGTAGAATAAAGTAAATATCCATACATCCATACTGATATAAATACTTTAATAAATGGGAGAGAAGGAAAAGTTATTTCTTATAGTAGAATTTCAGTTATAAATTAAGAACTAATTAGGGAAGTAGAATACCGCTGTTAGGCAAACACCATGGTAATAATTGATGCAGGCGCCTGGGTGGCTCAGTTGGTTAAGTATCTGACTCTTGGTTTTGGCTCCAGTCATGATCTCATGGGTCGTGAAATCAAGTTCAGCAGGGACTCTGCTTGAATATTCTATCCCTCTGCCCTTCCCCCCCCGCTCAGGTGTACTCACTCTCTCTCTTTCTCCCTCCAATGAATAAATAAATTGTTAAAAAAAAAAAAAGAGGACCATCAATGAATGCTAAAACTAGTGGGTGAAAGTTTATGAAGAAAAAGGATATTTGCATAATATCAAAGTATTTCCTCACCAGAGAGTTATTAATATTAAAGACATAGTAATTAGTATAAAGAAACCTGACAGACACCTTCTTAACCAGGTGATCAAGGTTAATGTCCCAGTAATAAAATATAGTGACATTATATGCCACTGGTGAGATATATTAACAAAGGCATAGCACTTCAGTGGTATTCTTGCTGACAACATACTTCCTCATCCAATCATTAGAAAGCATCAGGGAAATCAAATTGAGGGGTACCCTACAAAACCAGTGATCAGTCTTCAATAGTATTAAAGTCATAAGGAAAAGCAAAGACTAAAGCAACTTCTCAGAGACATGATTGGATTGTGAAATTTTGGAGGAGGCTATGGAGACTTGACAACCAAAGGCACTGTGGGTCGAGAATTGGTTTCTGAACCAGAAAAGGAAAAGACCTTAGTGGGAAAACTTGCATAAGTCAAATAAGGTCTGTATGTTAGTTAATATAATATATTAACATTAATATAATGGTTTCCATAATAATAGTACTGTGATTATGTAAGATGTTCTCATTAAGGGAAGCTGGTTGAAGGGTATACTGGAAGTCTGTGCTAGTTTTACAACTTTTCTAAGTCTAAAACTATTTCAAATTAAAAAGTTTTAAAAATCCTAATCAGAAAGAAGCAAAACCCCTTTCCTTCATTCTTTTTTTCAAGATTGCTTTGGCTAAATGGTCTTTTAAGATTGTTTTTTCCTGGGCACCTGGGTGGCTCAGTTGGTTAAGCAACTGCCTTCAGCTCAGGTCATGATCCTGGAGTCCCGGGATCGAGTCCCGCATCAGGTTCCCTGCTTGGCAGGGAGTCTGCTTCTCCCTCTGACCCTCCCCTCTCTCATGTGCTCTCTCTCTCAAATAAATAAATAAAATCTTTAAAAAAAAAAAGATTGTTTTTTCCTGTTTCTGTAAAAAAAAAAAAAAAAGGCCATTGCAATGTTGGTAGGGAATGCATTGAATCTAGAGATGGCTCTGGGTAGTATGGACATTTTAACAATATTAATTCTTCCAATTCATGAACACAGAATAGTTTTCCATTTATTTGTATCATACTCAGTTTCTTTTATCAATGTCTTACAGTTTTCAGTGTATAGATCTTTCACCTCTTTGGTTAAATTTACTCCTAAGCATTTTAATTTTTTTTTTTTGATGCTCATATATGTGAGATTGTTTTATTTCTCTTTCAGATAGTTCATTGCTGGTATATAGAATTGAAGCTGATTTTTGTATGTTGATTTTTTATGCAGCATAAGTGTTTGATTTCTCACATTAGTGTTTTGTAGTTTCAAAATCAGATTATATGCATGTTTTGTTAGATTTATACCTATGTATTTCTTTTTTAAAGGGAGAAACTATTGTGAATGTTTTGTTTTTAATTTAGTTTCCATTTGTTCATTTCTATTAATATAGCAAGCAATGTGATTGATTTTCGTGTGTCGACCTTGTATCCTGTGGACTTGCTAATTCCAGGAATTTTTTGTAGATTCTTTGGGATTTCTATGTAGACAATCTTCTCAAATAGGGACAGTTTTATTTCTTCCTTTCTAATCTGTATACTTTTTATTCCTGTTTATTGACAGAAAATATCAGGAGTGGTAAGAGTAGACATTTTCCTTTTTTCCAGTCTTAAAGGGAAAGTATTCAGTCTTTTATAAGTGTAATGTTAACATAAGGTTTGTTGTAGATGCCTTTTACCAAATTGAGTAAGTTTCTGTTCCTGGTTTGCTGACAGTTTTCATCATGAATAGATGTTGAGTTTTTTCAAATGGTTTTTCTGTGTCAGTTGACAGGATCATGTGGTTTTGCTTCTTTAGTCTGTTAATACAATAAATGTAGTAATGGATTTTCAAATATTGGACCAGCATTGGATTCCCTGGAAAGCCCCACTCAGTCATTTTTCTTTTACATATTGCTCACTTAGATGTGGTAATATTTTGTTGAAAATTTTTAAGTCCATTTTCATTAAGGATATTGGTCTATAATTTCCTTTCTTTTTTATACCATTTTTATATGGTTTTGGTATCAGGAAAATTTTATCCTCATAAAATGAATTAGAAAGTGTTCCTTTTTTATTTTCTTGAAAAGATTATTTAAAATTAGTGCTCTTCTTTAAATGTCTGATAAAATTTGCAAGGGAAACCATCTGGGTCTGGAGTTTTGTTTTGGGGGAAGATCTAAACTACAAATTAAATTTTTAAAACAGTTATAGGAATATTCAAGTTAGCTTGTTTATCTTGGATGAGTGTTAATAATTTCTAATTTTTGAGGAATTGCTCCATTTCAGTTTTCAAATTTATGTGTGTAGAGATGTTCATCTTACAGGACTGTATTAAGGAAAATAGCTAACCATTACATAGCACTTACTATGTGCCAGGTATAGTACTAAGCACATACTATATTTAATTTAATCCTCACAGCTTCCCTAAGAGGTACTATTATTATCCTCCAAATTTATATTATATAAAATATTTATAAACTGCCTCCTAAATTTCTTAATGAGCATACAAAATTTTTCATTTTAAGTGTAAGTTGAAAACAATCTAATTTCTAGCATATTAAATATACTTACATTTTTAACATTCTTATATATGAGCTCCATAGCAATTTAACACCTATCATTCAATTTTTAAAAAAAAGAATAAGCTCTTCAAGAGTCAAAAATGTTATATCATAATGTTTACTCCTTGAACTCAGAGTATTCCCTTATTACCCTTTTACTATCTCCTAGCTCTGTAGTGATATTCCCTTTTCATTCCTGACCGTTGGTAGTTTGTGACTTCCCTCTTACTTGTTTGTCAGTCTTACTAACGGTTTGTTAATTTTATTGATCTTTTCAAAGAACTAGTTTTCTTTTTCATTGTTTTTCTTTCCTTTTTTTGTCTTTAATTTTATTGATTTCTACTCTTTATTCCTTCCCTCTGCTTGCTCTGGACTTACTTTGTTCCTTTTTTTTTTTTTAACACAAGTTTAGAATTTTAATTTGAGAACTTTTGTGTAACATAAGCATTTAATACTATAAATTTCCCTTTAAATGCTGCTTTATGTACATCCCACAAATATTGATGTGTGTTTTTTCATTTTTCTCTTTGACCCATGGATTCTTTAGAAATATGTTAATTGATTCCCAGAGTGTTTGGAGATTTTCTTATCTTTCTGCTATTGATATCTAGTTTAAATTTATTATGATCAGAGAACAAACTTTGTATGATTTCATTTCTTTTAAGTTTTATTATATGATTTGGATATAGTGTGTCTTCATTAGTGCTCTATGTGTATTTGAAAAGAACGTGTAGTCTGCTGTTGTTGGGTGTTCTACAAATGTTAATTGGATGGAGTAGTTGTTAGTGTTGCTTAGTTCATTTATATCCTTGCTGATTTTCTATTTGTTCTGCTTGTTCTTTCAATTAATGTGAGAAGAGTATTGAAGTCTCCAGTTATACACATGGATTTTTCTTTACTTTCTGTTCTGTTTGTCAGATATTTTGAAGCTGTGTTGTTAGGTGCATACTCTTTTAGATTGTTAGGTCCTCTTGGTAAAGTGGCTCTCTTATTATATAATGTTTCTCTAGATTTCTGGTAATAGTCTACTTTGTCTGATGTAAAATAGTCACTCTAGATTTCTTTTGCAAATTTTTACTTTTAACCTATCTATATTATGCTTGAAATAATTTTTTTGTAGAGTGCTAAAAATGGGGCTTGGCTTTTTGTTGTTGTTTTTTTTTTTAATCTGTTCTAACAATCTCTATCCCTTACATTGGCTCATTTAGATCATTTACACATAATCTAAGTTTTAATGTTGGATTTAGGTCTACCATAGTATTATTTGCTTTCTGTTTGTTCCCTCTGTTTTTTTTTTAATTTCTTGTTTCTCCTTTCTTGCCTTCTTTTGAACCATTTGAATATTTTTTTAATATTCAATTTTCATTTGTTTATTTCATTTTTTACTATATCTTCTTGTATTGATTTTTTGGTAGTTAGTCTGTAGATGAGAATGTACATACTTCTCATAGTCTACTTAGAATAAGTATTTCACCACTCAAAGTAAAATATGGAAACTTTACCCCCATTTGGTCCCATTACCCTCCCTCCTTTATGTTATAGTTGTCATGTAGACTACATCATTTCTTGTGTCCTCTTTCAGTCCTCACATCTCAGATTTTCCTCTAATATCATTTCCCTTTCTCTCTGAAGACCTTCCTTTAGCAGTCTGTCAGGTTTGCTCGTGGTGTACTCTGTTCACTTTCCTCCATCTGAGCGTATCTTTATTTTACCTTTGTTTCCAGAGTATAGTTTCACTGGATATAGAATTGGGCCTGACAGGTTTTTTTCTTTTAGCACTTTAAAAATGTTCCATTTCCTTATGAAATCCCTCACTTCTAATGACAAATCTGCCTTCTTTTAAGTCATTGTTCCCTTATAGTTGTGCATCATTTTCTCTCTTTTCAGAATTTTTTTAACTTTAGTTATCAGGATTTGATTGATGGTCTAAGCCCAGATTTGGGGGGCTTTGTCCTGTTTGAGATTCAGTTAACTTCTTTAATCTCTTGGTTTGTGTTTTTTATTAAATCTGGAGAGGTTTAGATACTATTTTTTCAACTATTTTTTCTGTACTGTTTTTTCTCCTTCTAACTGAATGTTAGATATTTTATTAATGTCCCACACATCTCTGAGACTCTGCTTATTTTTTTAAATGTTTTCACTTTATTGTCCAAATTGGGTAATTTCCATTTACCTACCATCAAATTCACTGATCTTTCTTCTTTCATCTCCATTTTGCTATTGCATCCGTCCAGTGATTTTTTCCCAAAAAAATTGTTACAGTAGTTTTAATGCTAAATTTCCTTTGGTTTCCTATCTATATCCTCTTTTTGCTGATAAGAATTAGCCTAGACTTTTTATCTTTCCATTCTTTTCAAGTATTCATCCTTAGCTCTTAGCTGCTTAAAGCCTTTGTCTGATAGTTTCAACATCTGTGTGTTCTCAGTGTTGCCATCTTTTGATTATCTTTTCCTATATAGAAATTGAAATTTTCCTGGTTCTTCATATGGTAAGTAATTTTGGATTGTATCCTGGACATTTTGAATATTATCTTATTTGGTCTTATTTAAATCCTGTGGAGCATTTTGATATTTTTGGTTTAGCAGGCGACTTACCCAGTTGTATCAGGCTGTACATTCTAAATAACTTACTGTGGATTATGGTTCCAATATCAGTTCCGTTTTCAAAGCCTTTACAATGCTTTTTGGATTTGTGCCCTATAGTGGCCATTCTGGGACATGATTAATGATCTTATCCTTACTTCAGTTCTCAAAGCCTGTAGTCAGATCCATACATGGGAAGTTTGGATGTGAACCCAGGAGTTCACAAGCAGCTTTATAATGTTGCTTTCCTGCACTCTCCCTTTCCATGATCTCCCTAGTACTTTCAGTTCCCTGGGACTTCCCTTGTCCATTCTCTGTCCAAAAATCCAGGACTTCCTTTGTCATACTTTGCCAGATACTTACCACAACTATGCCTGCAGGAAGAAGAGCTACAAGAAGATGGAGAGGAAGAGCTTGATGAAAGTTTGTACCATCTTCTTGGGGCCACTGCTCCTCTCTGAGTAGATAAGAAGGCTCCCCTTTCTTGGCATTTTAGGTACCTTTTTGTTCTTGCTGTCACCATGATCTCAGCCACTACCTTGGGATGATCTAGGGACTGGGACACAAGAGAATTGGGGGGAAAAAATGATTTCTCCCTTCTTTGAGCCCTTTCCTATTCTGTGAGCCCAAACTAGAGGGCCTTCCTAGCATTTTTCTGTGCCGTGCCCCAGTGCCCACTTCCAAATCTAGGCTGCCTTGAATCCAGGCCAGGGGGTAAGAGAAATTACTTCCTCATTGATTCAGTGGTACTTTGAATTCTTGTCTTGTCTTCTTCCCCAGTCTTCCTGCTATGATTTATCTTGTAGAGTCTTTAACTCCTTCATGAATTCTCCCCAGGTTTTTTTAGCTGCATTCAGTAGAACACACACGGTAGTTTGTGTTCACTTCATCTTAACCAAATCTAACCTCAGTTATATATTTTTTTACCTTTGTTTAAGTTAACAGGTGTTCATGGAGATTGTGAATTACATTTACTGTGACTCTGATGGACAATTATGCCAAAAATACATGCACATATGTAGAAACTAGAGGACACAAGAGGGAAAAATGAAGCCTTCTGGAAATACTCTGAGAAAGTACACAGTAAAAAAAATCATTTCTAATTAAAGTTTGAACACTTTATGTTTGAATTCCGGAATCTATTGGCTTCTGAGCAGGGTGGGGAAGACTTACAGAATGAGAGAAATGTGAACTGATCTTTCAAGAATAGGATTAGTAAGTGTTTCATATGGAATGGATAACAGCATTCTAGCCAGAGGGGTCAGCTTGAGAAAAGGCAGGTATAAATGTTCATGGCATGCGTGCATGTGTGTTACAGAGGAAGAGACGAAAGCAGGAAAGGAAAATCTGGTTCAGTTACCTACTTCTTGCACCGTATTAGAAATTGCTATAAAATCTTCCCACAAACACATTTGAAATGGTTAGAAACACACTGTTATGAATTCGAAATGAAAGTTTTAAAATTTTGAACATGTGCTTAATAACCAGTCCTGTACTTTGAACTGTTCTGTCCTGCCATTGACATTAAGCCTTCTGGATTTTTGGTTAACATGAATGGCTAAAATTAACAAGTCAGAAACAACAGATACAGGTGGGGATGCGGAGAACGGGGAATCCTCCTACACTGTTGGTGGGAATGCAAGCTGGTGCAACCACTCTGGAAAACAGTATGGAGGTTCCTCAAAAAGTTGAAAATAGAGCTACCTTATGACCCAGCAATTGCACTACTGCGAATTTACCCCAAAGATACAAAGGTAGGGATCCGAAGGGGTACATGCACCCCAATGTTTATAGCAGCAATGTCCACAATAGCCAAACTGTGGAAAGAGCCAAGATGTCCATCAACAGATGAATGGATAAAGAAGAGGTGGTATATATACACAATGGAATATTATGCAGCCATCAAAAGGAATGAGATCTTGCCATTTGCAACGACGTGGATGGAACTGGAGGGTATTATGCTGAGCAAAATAAGTCAATCAGAGAAAGACATGTATCATATGATCTCACTGATAATGAGGAATTCTTAATCTCAGGAAACAAACTGAGGGTTGCTGGAGTGGTGGGGGGTGGGAGGGATGGGGTGGCTGGGTGATAGACATTGGGAAGGGTATGTGCTATGGTGAGCACTGTGAATTGTGTAAGACTTTTGAATCACAGATCTGTACCTCTGAAACAAATAATACATTATATGTTAAAAAAAAAAAACATAGCAGGAAGGGAAAAATGAAGGGAGGAAATCGGTGGGGGAGACGAACCATGAAAGACAATGGACTCTGAGAAACAAACTGAGGGTTCTGGGGGGGTAGGGGGATGGGTTAGCCTGGTGATGAGTGTTAAAGAGGGCACATATCGATTGGAGCACTGGGTGTTATACTCAAACAATGAATCATGGAACATTACATCAGAAATTAATGATGGTAATGTATGGTGATTAACACAACACAAAATAAAAAAAAACAAAAAAATAAAATCAATAAGATTAGAATCAATCAGCTAATTTTAGTAGGAGCAAAATGGAGGAATTGTTATATTTTGTTGGAACTATTCATATTTATATTTTTAAAAAAACGTGAATTGCATTTGTCATTCTTGCTTTTACTTACTAGGAATTACATCTTATGGCAAAATAAACAAGTGCTGTCTCTTTTAATCTAAATGTGTGATATCAGCCATTTACTTATTTTTCAGTTAAACTTTAAGTTTTGAGATAATTATAGATTTGAAAATAATTCACAAATAGTTCTAGATTCACAAATAATTCAGAGATCCTGTTGTATACCCTTTACTCCGTTTTCCCCATTGGTAACATCTTGCAGAACTGTAGTATAGTATCACAACCAGAACATCAACATTGATATAGACAAGATACAGAACAATTCCATCACCACTGAGCTCCCTCCTTGCCTTTTATATGCCCACCCTCCCCTCCCCTCTGCCCCAACCCTAATCCCTCACAATCAGATATCTCTTCTCCATTTTTATAATTTTGTTATTTCAAGAATGTTATATGAATGGAATCATACAGTATGTAATCTTTTGGATTGACTTTTTTCACTTTCCAAATTTCTTGAGAGATTCATCTAAGGTGTTGGATATATCAATAAATTGTCCCTTTTTATTGCTGAGTAGTATTTCATGACTTATTTTTCAGCAATATTTTGCCACTATTTGAAAAAACAAAGTCTTTTACTTGAGAATTTTTCCTCATTTATATATTTGCTTTGGAATTTAGAATAAAAGCAAAAGCCTTAGAAACATTCCAGTTTACCTTTCTAGGTTGCATTTAGGTTAGTCAATCACAGTGTGTTGACATTAGTAAGTCTTACAGGAGAGAAAATCTTATGCACAAGGCGATTCTGTTACTTTATTACCCTTATATTTTCTAAGCTCTAAGTAAGATCAGAACACATGAGGGAGAAGGCTGCTTGAACAGTATTTGGCTGTTCCAGTATACCCTCATGCTGGTCCATGGATGAAGCAGGAAGGAGCCTGTTCCTGGCAGCACTCCCTAGTGAAAGAAGTGTGTTCATGCTGCAGACCAGCATTAGGATATTTTCTATTTTTGTTAGGCAATATGATTTTAGTTGTTCAACCAAAATTCCAAACCCAGTGATGAGGGAAAGAATGGAGACTTCCAGTTTTTAAATCGCAGTAAAGATAAGTCTGGGACCAAATTCTGAAGTATGTTAAATGTTCGTCTAAGGAGACTAGATTTTATCCTGAGCAGAAATGAAGAAATCACTTAATTGAATTGCAGACAGATTTTTAATTAGCTATAATAACTATAAGTAGAAAAATTAGTATTGTCCAAAATAGCATTTTAACTTTTAATATCAGTCATCTTTCATCTTAGTAAGTAACTCTGGCTGTCCTAATTCTCATTTCAGGAGAAATAAAGAGCATAGATCGATCAACAATAAATAACTATATTACTATCCTATCCAAGTGTCATACTGTTTATTATTTTATTACTGTTTATTATTTCAGAGAGGAGAAAAAAAGATGTTAGAAGAATTGCAAACACTTAACCAAGACTGGTGTTTGTCCTACTATATTATAAACACTTTAGCATGGGCTTTTTAATTGTCATTTTGCTGATGGCAAGTATAAAATGAGAATTATTTATCAGACATTAATCTCTTTATTATCTACTTTAGACAGTGTTTTTCATGCTGATCTAAAGGGGTTTATGCATATTTTAACTATTTTCACATAGTGATCATTTTTAAGTACTAATATAAAAGTTCATGAGTAAAGAAAATCTGCTGAATAAATCCACCTGATAATCCAAGGCACTTACAGAAATACATGCTTTAATGTGAGCAAAGATTTTACTTGATTAGTGTTCTATTTCTCAATTCAATTATCAAACTTAGGGGAAATCTAAATCAAGATTTTTGACTGACCTATTCAATGGGATTTGATTGGGGTGCAGATTAACTACATGATGTGATGTTTTAGCATGACTTTATAAGTATTCTGATCATAATTATGTATACTCTGCTGCTAGTTTTTTTAAAAGCAGTTTTTAACTCCTTCATGCTTTTATATATGTACATGTCCTTAATAAACTATTATAATAAATAAAATGTACCTGAATATACAAAACATACTTTCTGCTTGCTAAAATAATATACCTATTTACTCTGATCTTATTCTGTATAGAATACTACAGTCAACTCATTATAAGGTGGCAAAGGAGGACAACTGACATCTAAAAATGTTTACCAGTACTATTATTACTATGATTTATCAGTAGTTAGAATAATGAATAGAGTGAAAGAGAAAGTGTAGTGCCCTAGGTGTTTACTCTGGACACAGTGAAGTTTAGTACAGTCTTCTCTCTAGTTAGCTGCTGGTCCTCTGGTCATACAGGCAAGGGCGGAGTGGGAAGTAGGTTTTATAGCCACTCAGACCTGAATTCAGATTCCACTTCTACCACCTAATAGCAGTGTGTCCTTGGGCTATTTAACCTCTTCAAGCCTCAAGTTTTGGTTGTCTTTTTTTTTTTAACTTATAAGTAATTATGAAGGTTAAAGGAAATAAGTTTATAAATCATCTAGCACAATGCCTAAAATGTAGAAACTTGTACTTTGCAGAAGAAAAAAAAAGGAATCCTGGTACCTACAGGTAGAACGCCTCTCCCAAAAAAAACACTAAAATCCCAGTATGTGTATAGTTAAATGTATAATTCCAGGATGATATCTAAATCTTGACTAATTTTGCTTCTCTAAGATACCTTTGTGAGTTTGGTAAAACTATCTGCTTGATCTCTTCTAAAAAGTTCACTTTTCAAGGACACATTACTTCTAAAAGGGAAAAAAATCCAAATTAAATATAATCTAAAAGTTCCTCTTCAGATTTCTAGATGTTAAAGATGTTTGTGCCACATGGATCTATTTTAATCCTTTGTTCTTTGATTTTAGCAGGAAAGGAAGGACAAGAAATCCTGGGGCCTGAAGCTCAGGCAGATGAAGCGGGATGTGCAGGTACGTGCTCGTCAATTTCTTTGATACTGTAGCCTTTGAACAAGGTCTTTTTGTGTCACTGGTTTTTGCATTTGTGAGTCATGAATTTAGTCTGTTTCCTCCTCTTTTATCTTGACCTTCTTCAGTGTTTCAGTACGTAGGCATATAGGGCACTATATGAAAAGTTAGAAGTTTATATTCTTTAAATACAGTGTAAATTTGCAGATTCATCTAACACAGCATATTTTCCATTCTATAAGGATGACAAGAACAATCTATAGATAATCCAGAAAATAAGTATTTAAATGATGATTTGAATTTATATCAATTTTTTTACCAAAGCTATAGAAATACAGATTTAACTATTTTGAGTTTCATTATTAGTTACCAGGATCTGCATTGAGTTGCCCACAAGACGGAAAGCAGAAGGGAGAAGAATAAGCAAATATCATGAGTTATCTATAAACCAGATGAGAATCATGAATATTGATGAGCTGAGTGAACATGTCACAGCAAACAAGAGAATCAAATTTTTTTCTTGTAATTTCTGTGATTTTGAAAAAGGCTAACATGAAGTTAAATTATGGTAAACAAGAAAATTTGTTTCTAGGTGACTAAAAGTACATACTCCCTGAGACTTAACACTATTCCTTTATAATGGATTCAAATCAGATTTAAGAAGCAAAAGAGTAAGTAGAAAACTTAAATCAAGATCTTATGTATTATAACACCAGGCACTTATTATTGTGTCACATAAGTCAGCAAGAACTCTCAAAATGAAAATTTCAAAGATGAATTCCAAGTTATTAAAACATTTCCTCAAAATACTCTACTTTAAAGTAGTATAGTTGTATTTTGTCTATTCAGTCATAAATTAGAAATTTCTATCATATCATTTTAATTAAATTTTCTGTTTTTTCTTCTCTTTTTTGGTTTAACACTTATAGTTTTTTCTTTTCTCTGCAGTACATTTTAGGAATATTCCATAGAGCCCTATAAATTATCTTTCATTATGTAAGATGAGTATATTTCATAGTAACAAGTCAAAATAGATTTCATCTATAATATAAACAGGCACTTCCATACTTGTCAGTCAGTTCTGTAAAACAAAGAGTAAATCTTCATGCTGTTATTAAAGATGCATTCCAAATTAATTAAATAATAATGGGATATGTGATGATTTATGATACCTGCTGCCTAAGATTTTATATTCTGCCTTTAACTTGGTTGTGTTTAACTTGCATGAATAGTGTATGCAACTATGTTGTTATCAAATATTTGTCATGCTAACTTACACATTATGTAAAATATTTAAACTCGGTATTATTAGTTAAAATACTCTTAATGAACATTAAGACTGCTTATTACTTTTTTACCTAATGTTAAAGTTAGATGATTTACATTACCAGAGTTACAGAAGATCATTTGCCCTTTTAAGAAAATGCTATCAAAAAAAAATTCACAATTCCAAGTGTCAGTATTTTACCTCACGCTTTGCTCTTCACTACAAAAATAAATTCTTTCATTTAGTACTGAGTAGTATATAAATTCCCTTAACCACCCCCACCCAAATAAATCACATCTGGAAAGTAAAGTAACCTTGTATTAACTTAAATTGTTGCTGAAATGTGAGGTCCCCCCACCCAGTGGAAGATGATCCCTGCTGCATTATTTCCCTGGAACATGGGGAGTTAGGAGTAAGCAAACATTTAATAAAGCCCTGATAAGTGTAGTTTTAAGGGAAAAAGGATAGAAATTGGATGGTTGAGGCTTTTGAGCATTTAAACTTAAAAAATACGTTTTGCCTTTGCTTCTGTTACTTCCTTGACTTCTAGGGAATAATGTGCTGACAAAGTAAACAAAAACTTTGTACAAAGGTCACGATCATTAGTTCAGAACTTTGTCAGGTCCTTTCTTCAGCTGACTTCCTTTTGCAATTCATGAAGTTAAGAGAACTGTACTCTCAGCTTAGTATTCAGAGTGAAAAATTCACCCGAAACATCCTTTGTTCCTTCTGAGCATCCCTTTTTTGTTTATACAGTTAATAGTTTTACAAAGTTTGAAAAATGGAAGATAAAGTTAGGAAGAAGCCTAACGACAAGCTGATCAGAAATACCGTCAAGTGGATTTCACACATGAGAGTGGCTCAGGTCATGATTCCAATGGAAATAAAACATAGCTAAATAATTTTTAATCTTTATATTAAATGTTTGCCTCTCTGTCTCCTTGCTGTCTGTAATTTGTGATTATAACCCTATAATTCTACACTTTGATAAATGGTTATTGTCATATAGACCTGTGGTCCAAAGTAATTTTATATTTGACAGTCAGCTCTGAGTTTTGTCATATCTAAAGAAAGCCAGATTATTATTATGTTTCTTTGTATTTGCTCATCTCTCTACTATTTAAATATGTAAGTTTTATCTGTCTTTAGATGAGAAATTTTCCTTTATAATTGACCTTTTTACAATGTGCACTTCCCAGCACTTGAAATTTACATGTAAAACTGTGGAATTTCTGGTCTCAGATTGAGGTTGCTTGGGCTAGATGCAGATCCATGAAGACAGTGTAGTTTAGTTGGAAAGAGCCCAGAATTTGATACCACACCTAATACCAAATCACCTAATCTACTAAATTTAATTTTCACAAATACCCTTAAGAGGTACTGTTATTGTCCCTCAAACTTTATATTATATAAACTGATTACATACTGTTCCCACATATTTCTTAATGTACATTTAAAATTTTTCATCTTAAGTGTAAGTAGTTACAATCTAATTTCTGGCATATTAAAAATGACATTTTTAGGGGCATCTGGGTGGCTCAGTCGTTCAGCTCAGGTCATGATCTCAGGGTCCTGGGATCAAGCCCCACATGGGGCTCCCTGCTCAGTGGGGAGCCTGCTTCTCCCTCTCCCTCTCCCTCTGCCCCTCCCCCTGCTTATGCAGGCACGCACACGCACACTCTCTGTCTCTCTCTCAAAATCTTTTAAAAAAATAAATAAAAATGACATTTTTAACATCACTCATATGTAAATCTATAACAGTTTAATACCTCCTAATCATTCAATTTTTTTAAAAAATATGAATAAGTTCTTCTTTATGAGTCAGAAATGTTATATCATAATGTTTACTCCTTGAACTCATATTTCTTTTCTACATAACCAATAGAATTTGATGCTAGCAGAGTATATATTTCCTGTTTGAAGGTATTTCTGATGAGCTGTCCATTTCTTTATAAGAAAAACGTGTATAAATTGAAATTTAAGTTTCTTTTTAATTTCTAGGGCAAGGCTCTTAAGATTTTTTTTAATTTATGGATTGATTTATCATATAATTATCAGTACTACACAGTTGACCACAACATAAATACATTACAAATTCTAACATAATTATTACCAAAAAATTGTTACTTTAAATGAGATTGAAGGAGCTGAAGTATTCTTCAGTTAGTTCATTTATCAATAGTTTAATGTCACTTTTTTTTTAAGATTTTATTTATTTATTTGAGAGAGAGCATGAGCAAGGGAGGGGAGAAGCAGAGGTAGAAGCAGACTCCCCGCTGAGCAGGGAGCCCGATGCGGGACTCAATCCAAGGACCCTGAGATCATGACCCAAGCCAAAGGCAGCCGCTTAACCGACTGAGCCCCTCCAAGTTCCCCAATGTTACTTATTTCTAGAGGAAAAAATGTTCAGGATTAATTCTGTTTCTTGTTTTGTTAAGCACTCAGATAACCTTATTCTCATAAATAAAAAGGTGAAGTACATTTTTGTGATAACTGATTTACTTTGATTCTTTATACATCCTTAGAATGATGTGCAAAGAGTTATAATTATATATCAATAAAAATATTTTTAATGTCCTGTTAACTGACAGTTGTATTAAATGCTTCTTCAATTCTGTTGAAAGCAAAAATTCAAAGCTGCCTAATTTGCTCAAGAATTTGTTTCCCAGTCACTAGAATCCTTCACTCCCTGATTTTCTGAGACATATACCAAAAAAGCTTTGCCAACACTTCTCAAAGTACTTATGCTACCTGTTCTTGACTTTTGTTATTTCTTCTTAGAGGCATCTTGATTAATATATTCAGAAATGGTTAAGGAAATTGAAATACTGTTAAGTTCAGTACCTTTGCCAATACATTTTGTGTAAAAATCATTTTATCTTACCACATGAGATAGTAATATTCTCATAATGCCTTAGAGCTACAAACTTAGTTCATTCAGTTTCTGGAAATTTTGTACCTAATTACCTAACTAGCAAAGCCAGATATTACTGTTATACCAATCAGCCTCATCAGACTTTCTGTCAAGAAAAAAGTGTGTTTTCATTTTTCTAATTCAAATAATTTTGCCAATACACAATTTGAGAGATTTTGTAAAACTTTCCTCTATGAAAAATATATAAATTATAAATAATAAGGAATATACAAAGTGCAAATAAATGTATCTTTAAAAAAATAGATTATTCACTTAACTATAGAGAACAAACGGATGATTACCAGAAGGGAGATGGGTGGAGGGATGGGTTAAACAACGGATGGGGATGAAGGAGGGCACTTGCTGTGATGAGCACCAGGTGCTGTATGGAAGTGCTGAATCACTGTATTGTACACCTGAAACTAATATTATGCTATTTATTAACTAGAATTAAAATTAAAAACTAATAATTTTTTTTTAGTTATAAAAATTTTTGTCTCCAAGTCAGTACATAGGTAAACTTCTAACTTACTGAAGATGTGAGGTTCATGTATAAAATACAGACTATATAATGCTGCAAAATGTATACCATTTAAAAACTCATTACTCTAGCATCTAGTCTATACACACACATACATACACACATACTTAATAGGATGTAGAAAACTATAAACTTTTTATAAGTGAAGACTTTAATAGAAATAAATATAATTTGATAAAAATATTTTAAGCATCTTGTAATCTATATGGAATTGATAATCACATAAAATATAAATTTCACTCATGAGTTTTATGTAGTTTAACTTGAAATTTTGAAGTTACATTGAAAAGACTCAGTGACACTGACTTGGACTGCTTTAGCTATTCAAAAATGCTTATTTTTCCAGCTAATGACAGATTGTAGGAATGATTTTTGAGAATACTCTTTGCTTTGCTCTGACCAGGTTCCTGAAGAGCAATGAAATTTTTAATAATAGTTAGGGAATGGAACAGATGAGATCATTAAAGGGAAACTACTCTCACTCCCTCTGGCCATATTATTATATAGCTGATTTCAGAGCTTCCTAACTAGAGCCAAAATATCCCCATTTCAGAAAATTGCCATGCTTTACCCCTGATAGAAATCCATGTAAACAGGAAAAACTGGAAGGCCTGTGGTGGTTTTAGGTTGTCTTGATTAATCAATAAGAAAGTTTTCCCAGGGTGCCTGGGTGGCTCAGTCCGTTAAGCCTTCAGCTCAGGTCATGATCCTGGAATCCTTGGACGGAGCACTCCCCTCCCCCTCAGCAGGCTCCCTGCTGAGCAGGGAGTCGGCTTCTCCCGCTGCCCCTCCCCCTGCTCCTTCTCTCTCTCTCTCTCTCTCTCAAATAAATAAATAAATCTTTAAAATAAAAATAAAGCTATGTGGGAGGAAAAAAAGAAAGAAAAGAAAATTTTCCTCAATCAGTATTTTGAATTTTTTTCCTTTGGCAACCTGGAGGTTTTTACACTCCAAGGCAATGCACCATATTAATGTACTGGGATATGGCTTTTTTTCTTCCTTTTTTTTTAAGATTTTACTTATTTATTTGAGAGAGCAGGAGTGGGGAGCAGGGCAGAGGGAGAGGGAGAAGTAGACCCTCACTGAGCAGAAAGCCCAAGAGGGGCTTGATCCCAGGACCCTGAGATCATGACCTGAGCGGAAGGCAGACACTTAACCGACTGAGCCACCCAGGCACCCCTTCTCTTCTTGCTTTTAAGTTTGAGCAAAGGATACTGTGGAAAAGGGCAAGTAGAGAGAAACTTCCAGATTCTAAGAAAAAATATGCACAGAAGTTGAGGATTTGGAAACAGACTCCCTTAAAACCCACAGTACCAGCTTTCCTCTTAAAGTCTTCACTCACCCCTGGATCCAGTAACCCATTGCTGAATAATTGATAGCTATTGGCTATAGTAAAAAGGAGGGGAAAATGGTGGGTCACCACTACTATGATGTCATTGGCTTTAAGGTTTTAAACAGCAGCTGCCCTGAGGAGTTCACTTACTACCACTGTGCAGGAGATTTAGCAAGATTGTTTCAATAACTGTTACACAAAAACATGTCCACACCTCAGCGTTTTAATTTGGCCCAATTTTAGTCTGCTGAGAAATGCTGTTTTACAAATTTAGAACTGACAGTTCAGTCCGAAGTGTATAAAGAAGTCAGCCATGAGACACCTGGGAGCCATACAACCCATTACAGTTCCACCAGCACGGAGGAGACACTGTCCTCTGGAGCCAGTGGAGGAAATGGGAGTGAAACCATGGTGCAGCAATACTGCTTTAGAAACTCAGCAGCACTCTGAGTTACCTTCTCAAAGTGAAAGCATTCCATTATCTCTTGAACCTTTCTAACTGAAGGAAAAAAATGCCTCTGCCCTAAGCCCACTGTTAACATTTATTGAAGCAGAATTAAAGGAAGAGTAGCCTTGTTTATAGCCTTGTTTATATATGAATATAGAGGAGAGAAGAAGCAGTTTTATGGATTTGATACTCCTGACTCTTACTAGAAATTTTTCCGACTATAGATAACTATTGACACTTTTTTAAGAAGTCACATAACTGCACTTGAAAGTGATATAAATTGAGCATGATTCGGGGCACCTGGGTGGCTCAGTCATTAAGCATCTGCCTTCAGTTCAGGTCATGATCCCAGGGCCCTGGGATCGAGCCCCACATCGGGCTCCCTGCTCAGCGGGAAACCTGCTTCTCCCTCTCCCACTCCCCCTGCTTGTGTTCCCTCTCTCGCTGTGTCTCTCTTTGTCAAATAAATAAATAAAATCTTAAAAAAAAATAAATTGAACACGATTCAGATTTAAGCTACAACTCTAAGTAAATATCCAGTAGGTTGCTAGGAGGGTCTAAGGTTTGAGAACTAAGGTTTTCTCCTTTTTTTCCTTGCTTTATCCTTGATTGAGAAATTAAGAGTTCAGTCAACTATATTACCTTTTCTGTGTCTTGTTTATCAGTCACATAGACTAGAAGTACACTCTAAAGTTTAAAAGGGATATTGAGAAAATTTCAAGACTTTTATAATGCTTTCTAAAGGACTTCTTAATAGTGGACAACATAATGAGTGAATTTTGTTTTTAATTTCCGGTAAATATTTCCTACAAATTCAAGAACAATAGTGTATATTCTCTTAAGGTAAATAATTTCTTATTTAGCAAAACTTTGTAACAACTTGGTGGTGAAACTGCTTTCTATAAAGTATGCATTTCTTTTAGTAAAAGATGATGAATGTGACTCAGATGCAGAAAATGAACAAAACCATGATCCTAATGTTGAAGAGTTCCTGCAACAACAAGACACTGCTGTCATTTACCCCGAGGCACCTGAAGAGGACCAGAGGCAGGGCACCCCAGAAGCCAGTGGTCATGACGACAGTGGTAAGTGGACCTTCACAGTTGTTTTCGTTTTCGTCTTGACAGGATTTATTTCCATAGCTGTACGAAGGGAACCTACTCTATCTACTCTAGGTCACATTTCTGAAATCTAACATTTATGGCAGGTGCCCATAGAAAATAATCTCTTTAATAAAAGGAACATGTTTATGATAACGGCATCTCCTGTGTGCCGTGGTAAGGCTGCTGCAGTGAAGTGCTTAGTGAAATGAGTCAATCAGAGAAAGACATGAATCATATGACCTCACTGAAATGAGGAATTCTTAATCTCAGGAAACAAACTGAGGGTTACTGGAGTGGTGGGGGGTGGGAGGGATGGGGTGCCTGGGTGATAGACATTGGGGAGGGTATGTGCTATGGTGAGTGCTGTGAATTGTGCAAGACTGATGAATCACAGATGTGTACCTCTGAAACAAATAATGCAACATATTTTAAGAAAAAAAAGAAGAAGAAGATAGCAGGAGGGGAAGAATGAACAGGGAGAAATCGGAGGGGGAGACAAACCATGAGAGACAATGGACTCTGAGAAACTGAGGGTTCTGGAGCGGAGGGGGTGGGGGGATGGGTTAGCCTGGTGATGGGTATTAAAGAGGGCACGTTCTGCGTGGAGCACTCAAACAATGAATCATGGAACACTACATCAAAAATTAATGATGTAATGTATGGTGATTAACATAACAAAAAAATAATAAATATAAATAAATAAATAAATAAATAAATAAAAGAACAATGCCTGGACGTTGATTTGCATTCACCCACATGGCAGCAAGTAGAAATGGAGCTAGGATAACCTTTAACTGCCGCTTGATTTTTTTTCCACTATTCTGGCAAGCAAAATATGATTTGTTCAAAACATACCGATTTGGAGACAAATGAGGTTTTTTATATTTGCTCTAGTCTATTCTGATATGAACAGCCAGTATATGAAAAGTGGTAAAGTGCAGTTCTAATATGTTCATACTCTCCTGAAAGGAAAACAGGATGCCATTCCCTCCTTCCATGCTAGAAACAGATGACAATTGCATGCAAATATTCCTATAAGAAATTTTATGCAAGATCTGCACCAAGAACTAAGAAGTCACTTGGAATGTTTAAGGATATTTAAAGTATTAAGATCCTAAATCTGGTTTGATTTTTCCAGGGTTCCCAGTTTAATGGATAGATTTAACTTAATATTTAAATAATCAACTTTTTAAAAAGACATTTTTAGAGAAGCCTAAAGCTTACCAAAAAAGTGAGACAGAAGTACAGGTATTTCCCATGTACCCTTTGCCCCCTAATGTTCATAGCTTCTCCCATTATCATCATAACTCATCAGAAATCACCCAAAGTCCATAATCTACCTTAGGGTTCATTCTTGGTGGTGTACCATCTTTGGGTTTGGACAAATACATAATGACATGTATCCATCATCATAATACCTCATAGAGTATTTTCATTGCCCTAAAAATCCTGTATGCTTTGCCTATTCATCTTTCCCCACCTCCCTTCACCCCTGGAAACCACAGATCTTTTTGTGTCTCCATAGTTCTGCCTTTTCCAGAATGTCATTTAGTTGGAATTATACAGCATGTAACCTTTTAAGTTGGCTTTTTTCACTTAGTAATATGCATTTAAGTTTCCTCCATATATCTTCATGGCTTGGTAACTCATTTCCTTTAAGTGCTGAATAATATTCTATTGTCTGGATATACCGTAGTGTATTTACCCATTCACCTACTGAAGGATACCTTGGTTCCAAGCTTTGAAATTATGAATAAAGTTGCTGTACACATCCATGTACAGATGTTTGTGTAGACATAAGTTTTTCAACTCATTTGGATAAATACCAAGGAGTGCATATGCTGGATCCTCTAGTAAGAGTATATTTACTTTTGTAAGAAACTGCCAGACTGTCTTCCAAAGAGGCTGTGCCACTTTGCATCCCCACCAGCAGTGTGAGTTTCTTTTAATCCACATCCTTGCCAGCATGTTGTGGTGTCGGTGTTCTGGATTTGGGCCATTCTGATAGGTGTGTGGTGGTATCTTGTTTTAATTTGCATCCCCCTGATGACATATGATGTGGAGCATCTTTATTTGCCATCTGTGTATCTTCTTTGGTGAGGTGTCTGCTAAGGTCTTTGGACTATTTTTTAATCAAGTTATTGATTTTTTCGTTGAATTTTAAGAGTCCTTTGTATATTTTGGATAATAGCCCTTAATCTGATATGTCTTCTGCAAATATTCTTCCCAGTCTGTGACTTGTCTTCTAATTCTCTTGAGATCATCTTTCACAGAACAGAAGTTTTCATTTTAATGAAGTCCAGCTTGTCAATTCTTTCTTTGGTGTTGTATCTAAAAAACGCAGTATCATACCTAGGGTCATCTAGGTTTTCCCCTGTTTCTAGGAGCTTTATAGTTTTGCACTTTACAGTTAGGTTTGTGACCCATTTTGAGTTAATTTTTGTGAAGGATGTAAGGTCTGTGTCTAGATTCATTTTTATGCATGTCCTGAATGTTCAGTTGTTCCATTACTATTTTTTTTTATTTTGTGTTTAAGTTCATTTTAGTTAATATATAATGTATTATTAGTTTCAGGGGTAGAATTTAGAGATTCATCAGTTGCATATAACACCCAGTTTTCATTACATCAAGTGCCCTCCTTAATGCCCATCACCCAGTTACCCCATCCCCCCATCCACCTCCCCTCCAGCAACCCTCTGTTTCTAGAGCTAAGAGTCTCTTATGGTTTGCCTCCCTCTCTGTTTGTATCTTATTTTATTTTTCCTTCCCTTCCCCTATGTTCATCTGTTTTGTTTTTTAAATTCCACATATGTGTGAAATCATGGTATTGGTCTTTCTCTGACTTATTTCGCTTAGCATGATACCCTGTAGTTCCATCCACGTCATTGCAAATGTCAAGATAAATCTTAAAAAAAAAAAAAAGATTTCATTCTTTTTGATGGCTGAGTCATAGTCCATTGAATTTATATACACCATATCTTCTTTATCCATTTATCTGTCGATGGTCATCTGGGCTCTTTCCATAGTTTGGCTCTTGTGGACATTGCTGATATAAACACTGAGGTGCATGTGCCCCTTCAAATCACTGTTTTTGTATCCTTTGGATAAATACCTAGTAGTGCAATTGCTGGGTCATAGGGTAGTTCTACTTTTAACTTTTTGAGGAACCTCCATACTCTTTTCCAGAGTGGCTGCTCCAGCTTGCATTCCCACCAACAGTGTAGGAGGGTTCCCCTTTCTCCTCATCCTCGCCAATATCTGTCGTTTCCTGACTTGTTCATTTTAGCCATTCTGACTGGTGTGAGGTGGTATCTCATTGTGGTTTTGATTTGTATTTCCTTGATGATGAGTGATACGGAGCATTTTTTCATGTGTCTGTTAGCCATTTGTATGTCTTCTTTAGAGAAATGTCTGTTCATGTCTTCTGCCCATTTCTTGACTGGATTTTTTGGTTTTTTGGGGTATTGAGTTTGAGTTCCTTATGGTTTTTGGACACTAGCCCTTTATTTGATATGTCATTTGGGAATATCTTCTCCCATTCTGTAGGTTGCCTTTTACTTTTGTTGATTGTTTCTTTGGTTGTGCAAAAGCTTTTTATCCTGATGAAGTCCCAGTAGTTCATTTTTGCTTTTGTTTCCTGTTCCATTACTATTGTTGAAAAGGCTATCTTTACTCCATTGTATTGCCTTTCCTCCTTTGTCAAAGACTAGTTGACTATATTTATGAGGATATTTCTGGCTCTCTGTTCCACTTGTCCGTTTCTGTATTCTTATACCAATACCACACTGTTTAGATTACTATGGCTTTATACTAAGCCTTAAAGTCAGGGAGTGTCAGTCCTCCAACTTTATTTTTCACCTTCCATGTTGTGTTGGCTATTCTGGGTCTTTTACCTCTCCATATAAACTTTAGAATGTTTGTCAGTATCCATAAAAGGACTTTCCAAATTCAAATTGGAATTCCACTGAATCAAGTTGGGAAAAACTGGCATCTTAACAACATAAAACATTGAATGTCTCTCCATTTATTTAGTTCTTTGATTTTGTTCATCAGAATTTTACAGTTTTCCTCATATAAATCTTACACATACCTTGTTAAATTTATGCATAAGTATTTCAACTTTTTTGGTGCTAAGTAAATGTTATTGTATCAATCAACTTTAAATTTTTGAAGGAAATTGAGACGAATGGTATAGAAAACAAAATAGATTCCATTGCAAAGAGTCAACTGTACCTTCCTTAAATCA
This sequence comes from Zalophus californianus, assembly GCF_009762305.2. Classification (NCBI taxonomy): domain Eukaryota; kingdom Metazoa; phylum Chordata; class Mammalia; order Carnivora; family Otariidae; genus Zalophus; species Zalophus californianus. The sequence goes on along the minus strand of NC_045603.1, from coordinate 111,286,421 downwards.
GGAATAAGTTATGAAAAAGCAGAAATAGAAGTTTCACCTCAGAATAGGATTTCCTGTAACTAAATCAGTGACAAAGGAAATAGAGATAGGGCACTCTAGGACTGATTCCTCCAGTGTACCAAAAGGACACATTTTTGAAGACTATAGATTATTGCCCCTGGGGACACAGCATTACAGCTTTATGAATAGTGTTGTGTTGATCTATTTGTATATTTGGAGAGTCTATAGTTATAGGCATTGTAATCCTGTAGGGCCCTACCATTTCTACTTTGATTTTCAGGGGTCTTTTCTTTTTTTTAAGATTGTATTAATTTTATTTAGAGAGAGAACAGGGGAAGAGGCACAGGGAGGAAGAGAGAATCCCAAGCAGAGTCTGCACTGAGCATGGAGCCTGATGTGGGGCTTCAAGTCACGACTCCGAGATCATGACCCTGAGCTGAAACCAAGAGTCGGACATTTAACCAACTGAGCCACCCAGGCACCCCAGTTTTTTTCCTTAAGGAAAATTTGTTAACATTTCACCTGAAGAAGCAGTAGGTTACAATAAATATGGAAAAGAAATTTAAAAATTTTAATATATGTATTTATGTATATATGTAAATGTTTATGTACCAAAAAGTTTTTCAATAAGCCTCATGAAAGAAATTAGTGAGAACTTAAAAAAATGTTTCATTGCACAGATCAAATAAGGTTAAACTTTGTATAGTCCATTGTTACTAATCAACACAGTAAAATCCCATAAAAATTGGGGCCCTAATCATTCTGAATTAGTAAAACATTTGAATTCAAGAATCTGTTTTTAATTCAGGTAGTCATTACTTTCAGGTGTACAGCTAATAAAGTATTTCACAGTAGACATTCTGTCACACCAGTAACATGTGATTGTCCTCAGAAGCCCTTAAGTTTTTAAAGTTTTAGTGGATTCAGGATGCTTTCCTGCACTTCATAAATTGTGAAAGGGCAAACTTTACTCCAACAGGTTGAAGTAACACAAACTCTGAATCAGTGGGGCACAAATAAAGGAGATTTTTCAAAGGTTTTATATCAAGTACTACTATCAGTCTGAAATTTTATGCTCCCTAGCAAAGGAAGTTTAGGATGCAAAAATTAGGGTTTTTTTTTTTAATAAGCATATTCACAGTCACAGATACATAAGGAAATTACAGACAGCTCAAAAAAATAGACATAGGTTGGGTTTTTTAGTAGTCTTGAATCGTTACCTTAAGTTTATTATAAGAATTCTAAAAAGATAATTTTTTCCTTACGTGACAACCCTTCTTTGCTAAAAAAAAAAAGTGATTCCTTTAAATAAGCAAACATCCAATATTTTTCAAAAATAGAAACAAAGATTTTTATTTAATTTTCAAGCCTGTTCATTCTATAATTTGCTTATGTCGAATATTCAGATTTACTTTTCATTGTTTTATGCCAGTATCCTAAAAGAATAAATTCATATCTCATATGTGTGAGAAATTCAATAGATATTGATTTATGAAAATAATAACTTGCTGGTAAAATATCACGAGCACCCTGTCATTTTACAAAATTATTAGTATTTTGTTTATTAATGATGAAGGCAAAGAAGAAAATAGAACATAATGAGAGCAGACAGCTGTATTACACTATGGATTATAAGCAGCTTAAGTAATGGAAATCACGTTGTGATTGTGGTGCCAATAATAAAGCACCTGCAATGGCTGACTTGGACTTTTGCCATTGTAGCCAGCTAAAATCAATAGGATGGATTAGGTACTCTAGCAAGGAGACTGTCCCAAATGTTGATTTCCTACTTGCCTGTATAAATAGGAAATTAATACTAGACAAAACATAGCGTGATTTCCAAAACAATTTCATGTGGCTAATCTAGTCCCCACAGAAGTAGGTCATTTTAGAGACATCACCAACAGAAAATTCTCTGATTCCAGTTGCCTTGCTAGCTGATAATAAAGATACCATCATAAACTTTGGGGGATTTGGTTGTTTGATTTTATTCATATATTTGATACATATTTCAACATAATTAACAAACTGTGTGGGGTCAGGTGCTCAGTCTATTACATGCAGGCTGGTTCTCAAGCAAGACTTTTAATTCATATGGACTTGAATTTCCATAAAGGTAATATATGTTTATGAAGAATTTTGAGATTGTAATAAAATTTTCTTGGTAGTCTTTTTCAATAAGAAATTCAAAATGAAGGTAGAGATACGATTTACAATAAGTTATCTTTTAGGAACTTATTTTTTTGAAGAAGTAAATCGAATATGGAAAACCACTCTTAGTTAAATAATATTAATTGGCAAAATAGTGTTACTTTTTAGGATTGTCAGGCTTAGATGGTTCCGTATTTAAAAAATATGGTTCATTCAGGGGCACCTGAGTGGCTTAGTCGGTTAATTGTCCAACTCTTGGTTTCAGCTCAGGTCATGATTTCATAGGTCCTGGGATCAAGCCCCATGTCAAGCCACGTGTCAGGCTCCAAGTTCAGCAGGGAGTCTCCTTGAATTCTCTTCCTTGGCCCTTCCTCCCACTCACGTGCCCCTCTCAAATAAATACATCTTAAAAAAACAATATATGGTCCACTCAGTGAACTCCAGTTTTTCTATATTGCCTTTATTTTCTGAATGCTATCCTGTAATTATCCATATAAAATTCTACAGAAAATGTATCCATGTATTTCAGTAAGGGAAAGAGCATAAAGAAGCATGCGTGGGAGGTCTTTGTGGGCCAGACCTAGATCTGGCTCCTGTTATTCATTTCCCCCAGTACTTGTTCTTGTGGTCTGAACTCTGTCATATGGCTACACCTAACTTCAAGCGGTGTCTTGAAAACATAATCTAATTATATACTACTTACTGTCTGATGACAATAACTTTATAGTGTCCTTTCCAAATTAGAAAGAAAGCATTAAATAATTGATGATACATTGTTACCAATAGAAAGATTCTATTATTGTGTAAAAGTCCCCTTCAATATGTATACATTTACAAATGTAACATATATTTCTAATTTTATTTTTGTTTTCTTTGTCTAATTAGCCATACAAAAAGAAGGGAAGATTTGTGGTTTAGTGGAAAAGACATGGGACTTTGAAGTCAGACAGCACATGTTTGAATCCTGACTTCATCATTTACTAGCTGTGTGACTTTTATTTAACCTTTCTGAGCCTCCTGTTTTCTCTTGTATAAAATAGAGATGAATATCATTGTATTGTTTTAAGGATCAAATATAAAGTGGGTGGCATAATATCTGGCACAAAGCATAGGGACTTAGTGGTAGCTTTGGTAATATTTTTTGAATGTTTTAAATTCAAAATATGTGATCTTTCTTATACAGGAACACCAGATGCATTCTCCCAGTTACTCACCTGCCCGTATTGTGATAGAGGCTATAAACGCTTTACCTCTCTGAAAGAACACATTAAATATCGCCATGAAAAGAATGAAGATAATTTTAGTTGCTCCCTCTGCAGTTACACCTTTGCATACAGAACTCAACTTGAACGTCACATGACGTCACATAAATCAGGAAGAGATCAAGTAAGTGAAATCAACCATCCATAGAGGGCAAGGGTTTTAACATATTTAAAAGGCTGTACTAGACAGCATCTTATCTGCAGCCTTATAAGAATGCAAGTGATTATTTGAATTATCATTTCTGAGTTACAAAGTACATATGAATATTATTTCCGAGGTAACTAAGTTTTTTTATTCTTTTTCAGATAAGATTCCTTTCTTGATTTAATTATTTTGCTTATACTGTAACAAATATTTCCCTTAAGTTTAAAACTAGATTTCAAAATGCATTCTACCAAAATGCTCAGTGTAGGAAAAATAAATACTGGTTTCATAAACCATATGACTAAGTACTGACCAAATTGAGAAGAAAGTCAAATAATAATAATAAAAGTTAATTTTCTGGGAACCAAAGACTACTTTATTTATTCTCAGTATAAGTTACTGTGTTCTGTTTACTGTAGGAAGGGAAGTTGCTTCCTCTAGGAATCTAAGGTTTAGATTCTAAACATTTTTATTCTGAAGACTCAATTTTCACATGGTTGGTTCTATTCCTATGTCACTTTGCCTCAATTTCTAGATGTATAAACCAAGACTATTCTTCTGTAAGTTAAGTTACATTTGAACTGTTGGCTCTATACTTAAGGATTAAAGGCTAAGAAGCTCTTGCTGGTTGTCCTTCTTTTATAAGATCCTGATAAGTGTCAACTCTAAACAATCAAATTAGTATCAACATGATTCTAACTTTAAAAATCAAATAAATATTCAGCTGCACAGTGTATTTTAAGGGTATGTGTTATCGTTGGGACACATGTCCAGTTTCTTGTATCAGAGGATTATGACTGTCTATAAATGCGAATCTGTGAGAACTCTGCCCTATGCATGCACCTAATCTAAGTCCTGTATCTCGTAGAGAACAAGTTAGACCCTTTCTAAGATGATGGCTAAATCAAGCAAAAAAATTATGGCAGAAACAGAATCATCAAGCAGGGCCAACCTGTCTTCTCAGGACTTTGGCAATAACACTCACCAAATCACAAAATAAAGGGGGAGAGGATAGCAATCAGGCAGTATAAGACCAAGATTTCCTTAGGTTAATGGATAAGTCCATGAGAGAACACTTGAAATTGGGGAGAATACCAACAGAAGGAAGAAATTGATACAGAGAAGGAACTACTGAAGACAAAGACATCTGTCTACCATCTGCCCCTGTGCAAGTCTTACCGGGGACAATGCAAAAGAGTGCTTTTTCCATCTCAGAGTCTTAACATGACCACAGTACAGGCAAGCCTTGGGAAAAGAGCCTATTCATGTGACATTTGGGGAGCAGACCCAAATGGCACCTGTTGCCCCCATATCCTTTCTCTACCAAGGGCCATTGTCAAAGAAAGGATCTGCAAAGCACAGATAGAGCTAATAGTGAAAGTGAGAGATGCCATTATAGAAACAAATCGTAAGATCAATGATGAACATGAAAGCCAATTTTGTCATGATTTTTCTGATGGGTGAAAGGTAGTAGGTTTTATTTTTTTTTTAATTTTATTTATTTATTTGAGAGAGAGAGAATGAGAGCCAGAGAGCATGAGAGGGAAGAGGGTCAGAGGGAGAAGCAGACGTCCTGCTGAGCAGGGAGCCCGATATGGGACTCGATCCCGGGACTCCAGGATCATGACCTGAGCCGAAGGCAGTTGCTTAACCAACTGAGCCACCCAGGCACCTGGTAGTAGGTTTTATATATGAAGTTTGTGATCAGACAAAAATCAGAAAGGAGCTGTGATTAGTATGGGGACCAATAATGTGAGGAAGTATGATTGGGATGTCTTGGAAACAATTTAGGTTACAGGGCAGCAAACCTGTGTTTGAAAAGCATGCCATGACTCAGAGATAAGCATTTCCATGTATTATTAATTTATTCATTAAACAAACATTTGTCTTTCTATTACATGTCAGGCCCTGTTCTAGGTATTAAAGGCACAATAGTGAAAAAGATAAGCAAAGATTAAGACAATGGGGAGCAACATATATTAGCAGGTGATATATAATAACAGGTAGTATGAAGAAAAATAAAGCAGAAGATAGAAAGCGAAGAAAAGTTGCTACTTTTTTAAGGATAGAAAGACCTTTCTATGAATGGGACATCCGAATTAAGACCCGAATGAAAAGAAGGAGCCAGTCATAGGATAATTGGGGAGTGGGTGTTCCAGTCAAAGGGAACAGAGCAAAACATGAAAAGGCCTTGAGGCAGAAGCCTGTCCAGCATCCCCAAAGGCCAGCAAGGAGGCCAGTGTGAATAAAGGGGAGAAAGATTGGTGGGGCCAGGAAGTATTAGGGGCTGAATGATACACCCTCTTGTATAGACCATGATAGAGACTTTTGATTTTATTCTACAGTATGACAGGGAAGCCTTTGAAGGATATTGAATTTTATCTTTATTTCCTTTTTATTTTTAAGGGAACACTGGCTTTTGCTGGAGAGTAGATCAAAAAAGACAAGAGTGGAAACAGGGAGACCACTTAGAGGCAGGAGACCATTTGGAGGCTATTGCTATAATCCAGGCCAAAGGTAGTGGTGGCTTTGAAATCACTGGTGGTAACAGACATGACACAGTGATGAATGTTGGATGCAGAGTATATTCAGATGGCTTGCTGATGGATTAAGTAAGGGTGTTCAGAGAAAGAGAGGAATCAAGGATTACTCCAAAGTTGAGGGCCTAAGCAATAATCAAATAAATGAAGGTGTCATTCACAAAGACAGGAAACATCAGAGACGGAGCTGACTCTCAGAAGGGAAATTAAGAGTTCAGGTTAATCGTGGCAAGTTTCACATGCCCATTGCTTTCCAATAGGCAGTATCAAGGTCTCAATTGGCTGGGAGAGTCTGGAGTTAAGGGAAAGAGGTCTAGAGATACCCTGTTGGGAGTTGTCACCATATATGTGGTGCTTATAACCATGGGTTTGGATGAAGTAGGGCCTGATACAGAGTTAAGTACTCATTCTCTTTCCTTACTGTATGAAAAACAAAAGAAGGGAGATTCCAGCTAGGGTGAGCATGAAGCAAGTAGAAAGTACTTGAGTTAACCCTTTGAAGTATGGCTGGAATCTTAATAATCATAATTATAGGGAAATATAGCCAAGAAATAAGGAATAGTATAAACCAAAGCAAGGAGATAGAGTAGTATATGTGCAAAAAACTGAGACTCACTAAGTGACTGAGGCATGAACTTCTTATAGGGAACTGGTGAAGAATCAGCCTGGAAACTCAGGTAAACTTGGAATGTATAGACCCAGAATCTATATTCAGGGGCTAATGGGGGGAGCCTTTGGAGGTTTATGAGCAATTTATGGTTTATGAGGTTTATGATAGAATTCAATTCAAGCAGTGCTTTTGTATGGTTAATCTAATAAACACAAAAAGCAGAAACAGACTCATAAACACAGAGAACATACGGTGGTTGCCACAGGGGAGGGAGGGGAGGGGATGGGTAAAACGGGTGAAGGGGAGTGGGAGGTCCAGGCTTCCAGTTATAGAATGAACAAGGCAAGGGTATGTGCTGTGGTGAGCACTGTGAAGTGTGCAAGACTGTTGAATCACAGATCTGTACCTCTGAAACAAATAATGCAATATATGTTAAGAAAAAAAAAGAAGAAGATAGCAGGAGGGGAAGAATGAAGGGGAGTAAATTGGAGGGGGAGACGAACCATGAGAGACGATGGACTCTGAAAAACAAACTGAGGGTTCTAGAGGGGAGGGGGGTGGGGGGATGGGTTAGCCCAGTGATGGGTATTAAAGAGGGAATGTTCTGCGTGGAGCACTGGGTGTTATATGCAAACAATGAATCATGGAACACTACATCAAACACTAATGATGTAATGTATGGTGATTAACATAACATAGTAAAAAAAAAGAATGAGCAATTATGGGGATGAAAGGTACAGCATTGAGAATATAGTCAGTGGTGTTGTGATAGTGTTGTATGGTGACAGATGGTAGACACTTGTGATGAGCACAGCATAACATATGGAGTTGTTTGACTCACTGTGTTGTATGCTGAAACATTGTCAACTATACTTGACTGGAAAACATTTTTTAATAATAAATAAATTTAATAATGGATAAATAAAAAATAAAATAATGGGACCTGGAAAAAATCTAAGGGTGCAGAATATATTTGAAATATATAAAAGTGAGATTTTGATAAACCAGACAAAGCTATTATAATACTCCATATTTGGATGAAAAGATGGAAGTATTTTTTAAATTCATCAGATTAAAGTACATTTTGGTAATACCAAGCATCTAGGAGATAGGATAAACTGCTGGAAAAAGCCTGGCTGCAGAAGAGATAATCTCTAGTTTCTAGTAAAGTATATATTATTTGTGCTAAATACTGTATTACTCAATAAAGTATGATTCTCATACTCTAGCAAGTAGAGATTTTTCTCTATGTCAAAATTCTGATCCCACTATCACCCTTCTTTTTGGTGTAATATTCCACGTGTTAGATTTTTGTGACTGCCTCAATTTGAAGCCTTTGAGAAGCAGAATTCACCAAAATATTACTTTTAGCAGATTGGCTATTCTTTTATGTCCAAAGGTTTATTGCTCTCTAATTAAAATATCAATTCTTCGTTACAGAGACATGTGACACAGTCTGGGGGAAATCGTAAATTCAAGTGCACTGAATGTGGAAAAGCTTTCAAATACAAACATCATCTAAAAGAGCACTTAAGAATCCACAGTGGTAAATATTTGTTTTCTTTCTACACCTTGAATATCATAGCATATGTGGTAATAAATAAATCTGTTATAACGTGGTCTGCACATATGGTCAGAAACTTTTTGCTTTTCTTGTAGAATAAAGACTAACCTGGAGAAATTTTCTGTTTATGAACGGTATTTTATTGGTGTCTTAATCTTTAACTGAAGCATATTAAGCTAATATAATATAACATACTCCAAATTTCCTAATCAGAACATAGCATGTTTTAACAAGAAGCACAACCTCTTTGAGCTTTCTGATGGATGCTAATTTCATTGCCTCTTTTGCACAGTTAACAAGGGAATGAAAAAGGAAATAGAGGTACAATTTGCACAAGAAAGTAAGGACGCAAAGACGTTCTTTACATGAGAGAAACAGAAGTGGAAACTCCAGATAGGAAGTGGTCAGGGGTGATGTGGAGTCACCCAGACAGGGCAGCATTGAAAATTTAAAAGAAAAATGTGTTCACCTCTCATTTCATCTTTCTTTTCCACATTCTTTTCTAAAAATTACTTACAAAATGATATTATATGATTAAAAAAAAGTCTGTTTTAGAAACTTAGAAACAAAAAGAGCTGTATTTGCATGTCTTTAGGGGCTCTACTTCAACAAAAGCTGTAATAAAAACTTGGTAGCATCTCCCATTGCACTATGATATCCATTCATCTGATTAATTTTGGTATGTTATTTTAGATTTAAATAGTAGTGAAAAAGAACTGTTTTCTAATTAATGAGAAATGATGGGTGTCTGCACATTGCTTATTTTGTGAAAATGATTGTATTGACATTTACATCTTACAGACATCCTATAAAAAAGTACAGCGGGTGGCTTTGTGAGAGGTGACTGGTGTGGTATCTGTGTTTTATTTTGGAACTACATTTCTAGAAGTTTCACTCTCTTGTTTGTTGAGGGCTAAATAATGTGAAAGTTACCAATTTGGTTAAACCAAGATTCTTGCAAAAACATTTATTTATTTTCACAGTTTAATATTCCTGGAAATAAGAAGTTGTCTTTTGCAGTCTGCCACAAAATCCTATTTCTTAACTTCTGGGCTATCAAAAAATTTTCATCAAGAATATATTTTTAATGACCTGCTTTCTTGCTACAGATGATTTGAAGTTATTGATAGAGATCTAACTAATTCAAGAGAGTTTTCTTAAACGTTGAGATTGGGGTAGAGGAGGGAAAATAAAATAAAATTTAGAGCAAGATTCATGTACAGAATGAATGTCATATGGTCCTATTGCAGTTATATAGGATGTGGATCTGTCAGACCTGGTGATGATACGGAATTGGGAAGCATGTATCATACCAGAGATTACAATGCAGGGCAGAAATGGAAGTTGATATTTAATCACAAAACTCTGCATTGATATTCAAAAATCAGTCTCAATCAAGTAGTAAGTAGGGAGCAACTGTCTATAGTACTGACAGAAAAGTTTTAGGAGTTTGGATGGACAAGCGCTTGATAGAAGCTTGGTAACGGTCGCTGAAGGAGCTAGTGCAAGTTTAGCCTACATCGTGGGGCACAGAGCGTCTGCCGTCTCTGCACTGTCCATTCATTATGTGTTTATAGGATAGTCTTATCCTCAAGGGGAAGTAATATGAGACTTATGTACCTTTAATACAGCAAGAAATTTTAATTCAAAAATATATTAGAAAAATAAGTAACACAGGCATGAAGTAAACATGAAATAAAATGGATACTATGACATGCCAAGCACATGCTGGAAGTGGACCACAGATTAGACTCTAAGGTTTAGGAACTCAGAAAACTGCAGTCAGTAACCAAGACCCAGACTGTCTGCAAGTGAAAGGAATCAGTCGCTAGGAAAAGTACAACTCTTCCTGCTACAAAGCCCGTAGAGAAGCAAAATGCATTTTATATCATTTTCCAAAATATCCTTAAAATAGTACAGCAGAAAGTTTGATAGGGTTTTCTTTTTAAAGTAAGATTCTCCATGGGATGCCTGGGTGGCTCAGTCAGTTAAGCGACTGCCTTCGGCTCAGGTCGTGATCCCAGGGTCCTGGGATCGAGTCCCGCATCGGGCCCCCTGCTCGGCAGGAAGTCTGCTTCTCCCTCTGCCTGCCACTCCCCTGCTTGTGCTCTCTCTCTCTCTCTCTTTCTGACAAATAAATAAATAAAATCTTTAAATAAATAAATAAAAATAAAGAAAGATCCTCCAATAGAAAGCCAGTGATATTTCACCAAAATGCAGTTTAGAAAAAGCATTTCTCCAGGGTAGCCACTTGGATACAATCCAGGTATACAGCTCTCAGATGGTCTGGTTTATTCCAAAGGAAGATTTCTGAGTTGGGGCTTCTCAGTGTCATTCCAGGACTGGTACCAGTCTGTAAGCTTTTTTGAGACTGGTTCTTGAAGAGCTAAATATAGAAACTGAGAGTAATTTAGAAACTATTAGACAAAAGCAAATGCTGTGACAATTTTATTATATTTTATACAATATTGATCTTACAGTAGATTGGAAATTTAAAACAAAAAAAAAAAAAAAATGGCACCGAAGGTCCTTCACCACAGATAGTTTTGAAAGAGCTGTTTAGAGTATTGAATAATGGATGAGCTTCATATCCTTCAAGAAACCTCTGCAATCTTTTTTTCTCAGCTCAGTTTTTAATCAGGATCTTCAAATTATACTCCCTAAAATTACCTGGATTGTTGCTATCTTCCGACACCGTTAAAACGAGCCATATGCAGCATCATGTGTTTTAGCCATCATCTGAACTCCTCATGTGGGAGCTGAGCTATGATGAGGAGCAGGTCACCTCACCTCCACTCAGAGGTGAGACAAAAAAGGCTCCTGTTCCCGGGCTCTGATCCTCCCCAGAAATAACTTGGGTTTGTTCCATAGCCCTGTGAACTTTAGCCTGGAAAGTTTTTACGTAAGATGCAGCCAAACGTCCACTGCAGCCATTACAAAAAAGAAATCAGTATTCATAGGACATCTGACTTTTTACAGCACAACTTCACCTCTAGGGTTTAACAGTTGCTAGACAGACAAATTAGGTGATGTACTTTAGCTATAAACCAGAAAGCTATACAGTTAGAAACAAGGGGTTTTCCAACAAACATAGTGGATTTAGCTTTATAACAATTGTTCTGCACTTTCTTTCTGGCAATGATAAAGTATCAGGTAATCCCCAACAATAATACTGATGACTAGCACTTATTGAGTACTTAACTATGTACAGCCACATTCTAGTTATTTGTGTACATTAACTCATATAGTCCCAATGATAGCCGTATGAGGTAGATGCTATTACTTCTTCCCTTTCTACTGATGAGAAAATGGAGCATCAGAGAGCTTACATAACATATCCAGAGTCACTCAGCTAGTCCATGGCAAAGCCAGGGCCCCAGTGTAAGTATCCTGACTCCAAAGCTGTTGCCTTAGCCACTGGGCTCCTCTGTCTCCCTGTCTGTAAAGATAAAAATAATCTGTGGGGCACCTGGGTGACTCAGTTGGTTAAGCATCTGCCGCCTTCTGCTCAGGTCATGATGTCCAGGTCCTGGGATCAAGCCCCATGTCAGGCTCCCTGCTCAGCAGAGAGTCTGCTTCTCCCTCTCCCTCTGCCCCTCCCCACTGCTCCTGCTCTCTCCCTCTCCCTCTCTCCTTCTCTCAAATAAATAAATAAAATCTTTTTTAAAAATAATCTATATTATAAATTCTTATTTTCCAAGTGTCTCTAACAAGAGAACAAGCATATGGCTCATCTAAAAAAGTTATGCAAGAATTTAAAATGTTAAAATAGAGACACTAGAACACATCCCTTGCTTTACAGCCCTTCCCCCCGGAAATTTACCTGATGCATTTTGAGTATTGAATCATATTTCAGGCATCCCATTGGAAAGATACTGATAAACTGGAGAATTTCCAGAGCTGAGTTAACAAGTGGGTAAGTGGGAAGGGTTCTAAAAACCATGTCCTATGAGGAATCTTTGAAGGACCTGGGTATATTTAACCCACACAAGGGAAGTGTAAGGATACAGATGACCGCTCTGCATCAGTTTGAAAGTCTGACTTTGAGAAGAGAAGTTAGACTTGCTCTGTGTGGCATCAGAGGGCAGGCTAGGACGGGAAAGTAGGCATTATAACAAGCAAATTCTGGCCTAGTACTCAACCTCTCTCTCCAGAGAATTACTTTTTAAAAGAATCACTAACTTGTATTAAGACCACACAAAGAGTTTCGCTATATTATGTCATAAAACTGCTACAACAATCCAGTGAGGATGTATTTACATTTGTTTACACACCTAAACACTGAGGCTTGGAAAGATTAAGAAAACAGTAAGCGGCACCTGGGGGGGCTCAGTCAGTTGAGCATCCGACTCTTAATTTCAGCTCAGGTCATGATCTCATGGTCATGGGATCGAGCCCCGTGTTGGGCTCCATGCTCAGTGTGAGTCTGTTTGAGATTCCCTCTCTCCTCTCCTCCTCTTTCTTCTCCCACCCCACTCATGACCCCATCTTTCTCTCAAAATAAATTAATTAATTAATTAACCAATTAATTACTTAAATCTTTTTTAAAAACTAGTGGCAGAGCTAGGTTTTGAACCCAAATTCATGATCCTCAGCAGTACCAAACTAGACTATCTTCCATAGAGCTGTCCAGCAAGTAATAACCTCCTTTTAATAAAGGAGCTTACACAGGAGACTAGCTAAAGTCAAGGATGATATAAAATGAACTCTTTGACTGTACAAGAGGGCCTCTTAGATCCCTTCCAGTTCTAATACCTGATTCTTCAAGTAAATATACTTTGAGAAAATATAACTCACTTTTTAAAAACTTCACAACACTGAAATTACATTATTCGAAGAACTTACATTGAGTTTCTCACTGCTTTCATTTTCATTCTTAAAAAGAACGGAGGAAAGAAAGAGTTTTATCTTGATACTGAGGAGATAAATAGCATCACCATATTCCATAATTTTGCAATGAGTCATTCATTCATCCAAAAAAGGTTTATTGAGCATTTTTGACCTACACTTCAATAGGTACAAGGCATAAATGGCACACGAGACTCAAGTTCCTATCTTATTGAAACTGATAGTCTTTAACCTATAAATTATAAATGAATGAACTATAAATATAAATTAAAATTAAGGTGAAAAATTAGGGTTGTCTGAAAGTATTCCATTTGGCTCCATGCTTCTCAAAATTTTCTACCAAAGTATCCCTAACAGCCAACAAGAATGAATGTCTTCTCTCCTGGAAGGTCAAGGAAGCAACTTGACATAAGTCCCTACAAGCAAGGAGCTTCTTTGACATTCTGGATTTTTCCTAACAATTCACAAGAATATTGTCTTTTTCTCCATGGTATAATCTGTGTTTTAATATTAAAATGTTTTAAGTTACTGTAACCACTGTCACTAAAATTGAAACTACAAGAAAGCTTTGCATACCCACTAGAACACTGCCTTCTAGCTCCAGGAATGCATACCTCCCAGTTTAATAAGCCAAGGCTGATAACAATACCTCATATGGAAAGTTTTCTGCCCATTGAGAAAGATCTTTTCAAGGAAACCTTAAAACCTCGTGGATATGGGAAGGATAGCTATTTGCACTTGTTAAGTCTTATATAAGGGAGATTTTACTTTCCTTTCCTCTAATATTAATTTCTCCTGCAGATGGTTAAGTATAGTGCAATACAGAAAAATTACATAGGTAGATGAAATAGGGTAAGAAAAAAAATTACTTGAAAGAGTAGATGTACATTTGACCCTTGAACAATGCAGGGTTATGGGAGCCAGGCCCCCATGCAGTCAAAACTCCACATACAACTTTTGACTCCCCAAAACTTAACTACTGCTAGCCTACTGCTGACCAGAAGCCTTACCTATAACAGAAACAGTCAATTAATACACGTTTTGAATGTTATCTGTATTATATACTGTATTGTTAGAATAGAGTAAGCAAAGAAAAGGGTATTAAGAAAACTCATAAGGAAGAGAAAATACATTTGCAGTACTGCAGGGTATTTATCAAAAAACATCCCCGTGTTAAGTCAGCCCATGCAGTTCAAACCCATGTTGTTCAAGGGTCAACTGGAATTATTTTTGGCATTTGAGAATTATTTGAAGTTTTAAAGGTTAGCAGGAATATTATACACATATGCTGAGAAGACTTCCTTACAGGTTAGCACATGTACCACAGACAAAGGTTTTGCTAGTCATTATAACATTTATATCAGTTTTGAAATTAAAATGAATATTCTAAATAAAATTGTATCACAAGATACATGGAAATCTCTTTTTAAATTTATACTCTTTGTCTTAAGGAAAATGTGGATACATGAAAACTTACATGTAATAATTCAGTGAATATAATTTTTTTTGTTTAGGAGAGAAGCCATATGAATGCCCAAACTGCAAGAAACGTTTTTCCCATTCTGGTTCCTATAGCTCACACATAAGCAGTAAGAAATGTATCAGCTTGATGCCTGTGAACGGGCGACCAAGAACAGGACTCAAGACGCCTCAGTGTTCCTCGCCATCTCTTTCGGCATCACCAGGCAGTCCCCCACGACCACAGATACGGCAAAAGATAGAGAATAAGCCCCTTCAAGAACAACTTTCTATAAACCAAATTAAAACTGAACCTGTGGATTATGAATTCAAACCCATAGTGGTTGCTTCAGGAATCAACTGTTCAACCCCTTTACAGAATGGGGTTTTCAGTGGTGGTGGCCCGTTACAGGCAACCAGTTCTCCTCAGGGTGTGGTGCAAGCTGTTGTTCTGCCAACAGTCGGTTTGGTGTCTCCCATAAGTATCAATTTAAGTGATATTCAGAATGTACTTAAAGTGGCAGTAGACGGTAATGTAATAAGGCAAGTTTTGGAGAATAATCAAGCCAGTCTTGCATCCAAAGAACAAGAAACAATCAATGCTTCATCCATACAGCAAGGTGGCCATTCTGTTATTTCTGCCATCAGTCTTCCTTTGGTTGATCAAGATGGAACAACCAAAATTATCATTAACTACAGTCTTGAGCAGCCTAGCCAACTTCAAGTTGTTCCTCAGAATTTAAAAAAAGAAAATCCAGTCCCCACAAACAGTTGCAAAAGTGAAAAGTTACCAGAAGATCTTACTGTTAAATCAGAGAAGGACAAAAGCTTTGAAGGAGGAGTGAATGATAGCACTTGCCTTCTGTGTGACGAATGTCCAGGAGATATTAATGCACTTCCCGAATTAAAGCACTATGACCTAAAGCAGCCTGCTCAGCCTCCTCCACTCCCTGCACCAGAAGCTGAGAAGCCCGAGTCCTCTGTTTCCTCGGGTGGAGATGGCAATCTGTCTCCCAGTCAGCCACCTTTAAAGAACCTCTTATCTCTTCTAAAAGCATATTATGCTTTGAACGCACAGCCAAGTGCAGAAGAGCTCTCAAAAATTGCTGATTCGGTAAACCTCCCACTGGATGTAGTAAAAAAGTGGTTTGAAAAGATGCAAGCTGGACAGATTTCAGTGCAGTCTTCTGAACCATCTTCTCCTGAACCAGGCAAAGTGAATATCCCTGCAAAGAATGATGAGCAGCCTCAATCTACAAATGCAAACGAACCCCCGGACAGCACAGTAAATCTACAGAGTCCCCTGAAGATGACTCACTCTCCAGTGTTACCAGCGGGATCAACCGTCAATGGTTCCAGAAGTAGTCCATCATCCCCATCACCTCTAAACCTTTCCTCATCCAGAAATACACAGGGTTACTTGTACACAGCGGAAGGTGCACAAGAAGAGCCACAAGTAGAACCTCTTGATCTTTCACTACCAAAGCAACAGGGAGAATTATTGGAAAGGTCAACTATCACTAGTGTTTACCAGAACAGTGTTTATTCTGTCCAGGAAGAACCCTTGAACTTGTCTTGTGCAAAAAAGGAGCCGCAAAAGGACAGCTGTGTTACAGACTCAGAACCAGTTGTAAATGTAATCCCACCAAGTGCCAACCCCATAAATATTGCTATACCTACAGTCACTGCCCAGTTACCCACGATCGTGGCCATTGCTGACCAGAACAGTGTTCCATGCTTGCGGGCACTAGCTGCCAATAAGCAGACTATTCTGATTCCCCAGGTGGCTTACACGTACTCGACTACAGTCAGCCCTGCAGTCCAGGAACCACCCTTGAAAGTGATCCAGCCAAATGGGAATCAGGTAAAGAAAAGGCCCCTCTCCCAAAGCTATTTACCAAAATGCTAGTTTGACTTCTTTCGGTGAATTTTTTGGAATAAAAATCAGTCTCTGTAGAGCCGAACAGGTTGTTGCAAACTGTCGTTTTTGAGAGGAAATAGATAAACATTTGCTTTAACTTTCATAGCATCTCGCCTTCAGTTTCTTAACTAATCCCAGGTATGGTTATCACCTACAGTTTTGTTATTCTCCTGGGGAAATGAGAAGGCTCAGCTAAAGACTTGACTATCTGAAGCTTGAAACAGAGAAGAAAAATTGGAATACTCACCAATTGGACTTCTGTTTTTAGAGTTAGATTCCCAAATTAGTAACGGTTTCTGCTGTATCATCATTAATGCATGAAAATACATTCCCATTCACAGACATTTCACACCAGCAAAACTGAGCTATTACTTTTTATGTGTTAACACCTATATTTATTAAAGGCTTTAATTAAACAAGAATTAAGTATACAAAGAGCTCACCTAGTGAATTTGCTGATCACTTTATGAGCTGTAAACTAAAACAGCATTCAGTCATAATTAACATATATGAACCTATATGTGCATTTTCCTCCTTACCTTTCCCCCCAAAATCCATGATGCAGTTTTAGTTAGAACCATTTTGTGTACTATTGTGTGGCTCATTATCCAGACTTTTTCTAGGTTACTAACCTTGATGGCCTCCCAATTTTTTTCATCGGTTTCTTATTGAATCAACCAAATACTAGAGATAAATGTGATCTTTCATCCAAATATTTGCTATAAGTAGGTACAGCTGAAATAATTACAATATCCTGTTCAAATGTATACCTGCTGCTTTTTGTCCCCCTTAAATATTGCTACTGATTGGGTTTCCTGCAACTAATGAATTCATCTAGACTCTCAGTGTTTAAAACACTGTGCACACCTTTGAATAATAAAAGGGGACCCACCAACATTTCACTTAATCATAGGGCCACGTCAGATAGCAGTGAAAGTAGTCCAGGTACTTTAGCACAAACTGGCAGCTCACAAACCACCCAGGCAAATGGCTGCGCCTCTCCCACTTTGCAAAACTATAAGAAATGTTGTGGAAAACCTTTGAGCTTTTAGACTATTTGTGGGCTTAGAGGCAATAGAATGGAAGACTTGAGGAAAGACATAAGGATCTTGAGGGACCCAATTCCACTACCAGTCATTGTTTACCTACATGAGAGCTTCCTACACATTACCGCCCTGGGACTGCCTGAAATGTTTTTATTCCACTGAAATTCTGAAGATTTATTTTGTCTAGCAAGTATTCTTGCTTCAAAATAGAGACCCTCCTGCATTGTTTTGCCATCTTGTTCCTTAGCAAGAGCAAATCCCTCTCTTTTCAAAGAAACCATGGAGGTCAGTTCATAGACTTCTGAAGTTCTGGAGGATACAATTGAAAGACCACCTTTAAAAATAGAATCTTGGGGCGCCTGGGTGGCTCAGTCATTAAGCGTCTGCCTTCGGCTCAGGTCATCATCCCAGGGTGCTGGGATCGAGCCCCGCATCGGGCTCCCTGCTCCGCGGGAAGGCTGCTTCTCCCTCTCCCACTCCCCCTGCTTGTGTTCCCTCTCTTGCTGTGTCTCTCTCTGTCAAAGAAATAAATAAAATCTTTATAAATAAATAAATAAAAATAGAATCTTAATTTTTGCTTAGGAAAACAATGAAGGCAAATAATGCAGTTAGAGATTGGTGATGATGTAGCACACTCGTAAGTTAAAATTTTCCGCGAATTTCTCACAAAGTCATGATTTCTTTGAAACCAGGTAAATTTTGTTAGTATACGTTTTACGTTCTTTCATCAGTTGCTCACTTGTTTTTGTCATCGTTGTGACTCTGTTGCCCCCAACCGCACTTTTTTCTGTATCAACCCCCATCTAGCCTCTAGCCTCCCACCCTTGGAGCCTGTCTGCAGTGATGAGTAGTATTCCTGCTTTGGTCAAGCTATTATTGAAAGTATAAAGCGAAGTAGTTTTTTAACCTGTGCTTTTATATATATGTCTCTTGCTTACCTTTTAATTTGAAATTAGGTGTTCTTCTCTTTCTTTAGGATGAAAGGCAAGACACTAGCTCAGAAGGAGTATCAAATGTGGAGGACCAGAATGACTCGGATTCGACACCACCCAAGAAGAAAATGCGGAAGACAGAAAATGGAATGTATGCTTGTGATTTGTGTGATAAGATATTTCAAAAGAGTAGCTCACTGTTGAGACATAAATACGAACACACAGGTATGTCGCCGAACCTGACAGCTTTTGAAAAATGACTCTCTAACCCTTTCCGCAAACTGAAGTGCCCCCGAAAGCCTTCTGAGGATTTTGTGTCATGGCTGTGTTCTTATTTTGCAGGTAAGAGACCGCACGAGTGTGGAATCTGTAAGAAGGCATTTAAACACAAACATCATTTGATCGAACACATGCGGTTACATTCTGGAGAAAAGCCCTATCAATGTGACAAATGTGGAAAGCGTTTCTCACACTCTGGGTCTTACTCCCAACACATGAATCATCGCTACTCCTACTGCAAGCGAGAGGCGGAGGAGCGCGACGGCGCGGAGCACGAGGGCCCGGGGCCGGAAGTCCTGGCCGGCGAGCACGGCGGGGCCCGGGCGTCGCCCTCGCAGGCCGACTCGGATGAGAGGGAGAGTCTGACGAGGGAAGAGGATGAAGACAGTGAGAAGGAGGAGGAGGAGGAGGAGGACAAAGAGACGGAAGAGCTGCGGGAAGAGAAGGAATGTGAGAAACCGCAAGGGGAGGAGGACGAGGACGAGGAGGACGAGGAGCCGGCGGGGGCGGGGGCGGGGGGGGAGGCGGAGGAGGAGGGCGAAGAGGCACAAACTGAAGGTCTGACGAAGGAAGATGACGCCGTAAACCAAGCCCGCGGCTTCGAGCGAAAAGTGAGCAAGAAGAGTGAGCAGGTGTCTGAAGAAAAAACAAACGAAGCCTAATGGTTTTCCTAGAAGGAAAATACATTCTAATTGGTAATGAAGTTTGTTCTATATTATACATGCTTTTCATGGAAACACAGTCAGCTGTATACTGTGGTTTCTGTTCACTACTGTGTAAAGTAAAAATTAAAAAAAAATACAAAATACAAACCCCCCCCACACACACATACACACACACACACACACACAAATCCGGGTGTGCCTGAGCTCAGACCTAGTAATTTTTCATGCATTTTTCAAAGTTAGGAACAAGTTTGTAACACGAAGCAGATTTGAAAACTTTAATGACTCGGAAAGCAAAGATTTAACAGGTTAAAGGAAACTGATTAATTAAATAAGCATCTGGCATTGTTTCATTTTGTCAGTATTAATTATCGCTCTTACGTTGGTTTATTCTTAAGCTGTACAATTGGGAGAAATTTTATAATTTTTTATTGGTAAACGTATGCTAAATCCGCTTCAGTATTTTATTATGTTTTTTAAAATGTGAGAACTTCTGCACTACAAAATTCCCTTCGCAGAGAAGTATAATGCAGTTCCAAACCTTGCTGACTACCTTTTATAAATCCAATCTAGAAGGTAGTAATTTCTAATATTTAGATGTCATAGTGGAGTATTACCATTTCAAGTGTATTGTTAGCCTTAAGAAAGCAGCCGATAGAAGAACTGAAGTTTCTTACTCATGTGGTTTAAAATGGAGTTCAGAAGATCGTCGTTGAGCTCTGATTGCAGGGACTAACAGTGTTCATCCTGGGAAGGGCAGCAGAGTCGTCGGAATCAGTGTCCGTATTGTGTTTGAGTATGTGGTGACAAATATGAAGGATATGATATGAAGCTTTGTATCTCCTTTGGCCTTAAGCAAGACCTGTGTGCTGTAAGTGCCATTTATCAGTATTTTCAAGGCTCTAACCCGCCTTCGTTCAATGTGTGGCCTACAATAACTAGCATTTGTTGATTTGTTTATTGTATCAAAATTCCAAATAAAACTTAAAACCACTGACTCTGTCAGAGAAACCTAAACACTGGGACGTTTCATCCTTTAATTCCTCAGTACTCATTTTGTGTTAATTGACTTTCAAAATTTCTCTACAGAAATGAAAGGGAAATTTTCTAATCTGCTCTGTCCATGTACGTGCATTTCAGACATGGACATGCCATTGTTATTTGGCTCATAACTGTTTCCAAATGTTAGTTATTATGGACCCAGTTTATTAACAACATTAGCTGATTTTTACGTATCAGTATTATTTTATTTCTTTTAGTTTATAGATCTGTGCAACATTTTTGTACTGTATGTCTTCAAACCTGGCAGTATTAATACCCTTCTTACTGACATGTACTTTTAGTTTTAGAAAACTTTTATATTTATGTGTCTTATTTTTATATTTCTTTATTTATTACACAGTGTAGTGTATAATACTGTAGTTTGTATTAATACAATAATATATTTTAGTATGAAAATTTGGAAAGTTGATAAGATTTAAAGTAGAGATGCAATTGGTTCTCTTGCATTGAGATTTGATTTAACAGTGTTATGTTAACATTTATACTTGCCTTGGACTGTAGAACAGAATTTAAATGGGAATGTATTAGTTTTACAACTACAATCAAGTCATTTTACCTTTACCCAGTTTTTAATATAAAACTCTTAAATTTTGAAATTCACTGTGTGACTAATAGCATGATGCTCTGCAGTTTTATTAAGAGATTAGCCTAACCATAAAACTCTCATTTCCTTAGTAAGCCAAATTAGGATAACCTTATATAAACAGTGTTGGGAACAATGTTTAACATTTTGTGCCAATTTGTTCCTGTATTCATGTATGTAAGTTACAAATCTGATTCTTCATTTTTAAGTTCCTTGTTACACCATGGTCATTTTCTAGTTTTTTACCAGACTCCCCCATCTCACAATAAAATGCATCAACAAGCCTGACCTGCTGTCATTCTTTGCATTATTATCAAGATTTTCCTTGGAAAGCTCTCTGAAACGGGGTACTGCACAGTCATCCTGCACTCAGCTTACCTTGGGCTGAATGTGGGTAACAAACTAAATGTTTTCGACATTTACCATTAAATCATGGACTTCCCTGTGGCTGAATGTTTCTGGGAAGATCAGAGTTGGCAACTAAAGGCTTCCTCAGAGGTTGCTCCCTCTTCCCGAAACCTTAACCGCACCCCCTTAGCACCCTGTGACTTCTCATCCGCAGGTCACTTCAGGGAAGCACGGGTGTAGACGCCCTTCCTCTGTGCGTTCCGCGTACCTCTCTTGCCACAGCTCTTACGCGGCTGTTTTCTTCCCTCCCCACCGGGAAGAGGAACCGCGTCTACCAGAGTCACGCTCACATCCCCAGTGCCTAGCAGAGTGCCTGGCACTAGCAGGTACAACAGGTTTTACTGAATGACAATGTAATTTGCGTGTTAACAGAGGTCGGCTATGGCCCTACTACTCTCTTGCCTCTGATCCAAGAATATGTATTAAATCATTCTAGCAAGCGAATATTTTTCTTACTCGGGTCCTATTGAACATTTGACGTCGTAGACAGACAGTAAATTATGCTGCCTTTTTCAATAGAATGCCTTACTATTCTGATTTTGAGAGTTTATTTCTAGGTGTCTTTCTGATGCTTTCCCTCACGGGACACGACACAAGCATTCAAGCCTGTAGATGTGACTGCTTCCAGTATGAACGATGTGACCAATTCTAGGGGACTCTATTTTAGGGCCCACTTCTGTTTCTATGACCCCACATTCCTAAAATACTCATTAACGTCCTGTTGCTTCATTTCTTCTGTCACTGAGAACCGCCACCCAGTAAACAAACTCACCATGTAGGATTAGGAAATAAGAATAAGTAACCCTTCCTAGGAGGCCTTTATACAGTAACCACTGTAAGAAGAAGCTCAAAAAAGCTTGACATACTGAAAAATGGCTAACAAAGGAATCTAGCTATTATCAGAGAAGTTTTGGAAAGGAAGACAAGTGAACACTTCCCAGTGTTTGCCTAAATCACATAACAACAGTAGAGCCATATGTTATTTACTTGTGCCATGCAAAGGTGCTTCACTACTATTACCAAATTAATTTTCACAAAATATGTATAAAAACCATGTGCTCATGAACACACACACACACACATCAATACCAGAATAAGGATTTAAACATAGGCGTATCTGGCTCTAAATCCACGTTCTTAACTAGCTTGTATCACATCTCCTATAAGAATAGCTCATACTAATTTAAACTCGAACCTGGCCTTAGAGAATATGAGAAGAAAATGTCACCAAGACCAATCTACATTTCATAACAGGATGAAAAAGGAAAGGAGGGGCATGAGATTTTTTCAAATCTGTGTGCAAACTTTAAAATTAGCCTTGAAAACATGAAACTACAGTAACTTGGTTTTCTCCTCTTAAGATCAAGGGAAGACATACGAGGACAATCACAATATGGACTTTGTCTCTGAACCTTAAGAAAAAGCAGAAGCTCCTCTGCTCTAATGAGCTAATTCATTCCATTCAACACAGCAGAACACACATTCTTTTTCTCAATAGCACATGGGACATTCATAAAGAGAAACCATATTATGGGCCCTAAAACAACTCTCAAATTCAAAAATATTGCAAATAAAATGTTTCCTCAGACTACAAAAAAATTAAACTAGAAATCTATAACAGAAATATATCTAGAAAATCCCCCAAAATTATCGGAAATAATACGAACACGTTTCTAAGTAACCCATGGGTAAAAAAAGAAATTAACAATTATAAAATAGGGTGAGCTCAATGAAAACGCACTGTATCAAAACTTAGAGTGTGCAGCAAAAGCAGTGCATATAAGAAAATTTATAGCATTCAATGCTTATATTAAAAAATGGAGGACTCAGGTATCTAACCTTCTACCTTAAGAACTAGAAAAAGAATAAAATTAAATCCAAACAAAGCAGAAAGGAAGCAATAATAAAAGATTAATGGGGACGCCTGGGTGGCTCAGTCGTTAGGCGTCTGCCTTCGGCTCAGGTCCTGATCCCGCGGTCCTGGGATCAAGCCCCGCATCGGGCTCCCTGCTCCACCGGAAGCCTGCTTCTCCCGCTCCCACTCCCCCTGCTTGTGTTCCATCTCTCGCTGTGTCTCTCTCTGGCAAATACATAAATAAAATATTTTTTAAAAAGACAAATTAATGGCATAGGAAACAAAAATAAATCAATGAAAAAGAACATAAATCAAAGAAATCAGAATCTGATTCTTCAAAAAGATTAATAAAATTGATAAACCCCCAGCCAAACAAAGAAAGAAAGGAGACATAAATTGCCAACATCAAGAATGAGAGAGAAGACACCCTTGCAGATCCTACAGACTAAAAGGATAAAAAGAAAACATGAACTTGACAACTTTGATGAAAATGACACATTTCTTGAAAGATCCAAAACACCAAACTCGCTAAAGAAGAAATAGCCTCAATAATCCAATGTCAACGAAGTTTTTTAATTTAAATTTCTAGTTACAAATCTCCCCACAAAGACTACAGTCCCAGACAGCTTCACTGGTGCATTCTACCAAACATCTAAGGAACATATCGTACCAATTCTACATAAACTCACTGAGAAAATTTAAAAAGGAGAAAACACTTCCCACCTTAGTCTGTGAAGCCAGCATGAACCTGATACCAAAACCAGGAAATGACATTACAAGAAACAAAATCTACATACCAACATCTCATGAATATTGATGCAAAAATCCTTAACAAAATATTAGGCAATCAATTTGAACAGTATATCAAAAGGAAAACATCTCATGACCAAGTGGGATTTATCCCAGGATTGCAAGGTTGATTTTGAATTGAATTCAAAATTCAATTAATGTAATGCATCATATTTACAGAACAAAAAGAAAGCCCATATAATCATCTCAAGAGGTGTAGAAGAAGCATCTGACAAAATTCAACACCAAGTCATAAAAATTCTCAGCAATCTAGGAATAGAAGGAAATTTCCTAAACCTGATAAAAATCATCTCACAAAAAAAAACCTATTCTTAATATCATACTCAATTATAAAAAAAAATGAAATGCTTTCTCCTTAAATTATGAACAAGGCAAGAATGTCTGCTCTCACACTTTTATTAAACATGGCACCAGAGGTCACACTGGGTGCAACATGACAAGAAAAAGAAATTAAAGACACACAGGTGGGAAAAAAAGTAAAACTGTGTCTGCAGACAGCTTGCTTGTCTATGAGGAAAACAAGGAATTGACAAAAAAGCAACTAGAAATGGTGAGAGCAAGGTTACAGGATACAAGGTCGTTATACAAAACTCAGTAATATTCTACTAAATGGTAGTGATAAAAATGGAAATTTAAATTTAAAAAACAGTACCATCAAAAATGAAATATTTAGGGATAATTTAACAAAATTCACACACACACACACACACACACACACACACACACACACACACACACACAAAACAACCCTGTGCCCTGAAAATTATAAAACATTGCTGAAAGAAACTAAAGATGCAAAGAAAATAGATACTCCTTCTTTATGGATTAGAAAACTCAGTATCATTATGGTGTCAATCCTCCCCAAATTTATCTATTGATTCAATACAATTTCAGTGAAAATCCCAGCCACGTAATTATAGAAATGGACATGCAAAGACTTAAAGTAGGCAAAACAATTTTAAAAGGGAATTAATTTGGAGGACTTCTACTGATTTATAGAGTGACTATAAAGCTAGAGTGACTATAAAGTAGTCAATACAGAATGGTATTGGCATGAGAATAGACATATAAATCAAGAAAACAGGATTAAGAGCTGAGAAACGATCCATACCTTGACAATCGATCATTGCCAAAGGTGCCAAGATAACCCATCTTTAAAAATGTAGTGCTGGTATTAAATACCCATATGCAGGAAAATGAACTTGATCTCTACCTCCTACCATACACAGAAATTGTTTCAAAGTGGATTATAGACCTAAATATAAGAGCTAAAATTGTAAATCTTGAAAACAAATTCTTGGGGGTGCCTGTGTGGCTCAGTCGTTAAGTGTCTGCCTTCGGTTCAGGTCATGATCCCAGGGTCCTGGGATCGAGCCCCACATCGGGCTCTCTGCTCCGCGGGAAGCCTGCTTCTCCCTCTCCCACTCCCCCTGCTTGTGTTCCCTCTCTCGCTGTGTCTCTATCAAATAAATTAATTAAATATTTAAAAAAAAAAGAAAACAAATTCTTTGTGACCTTGGGTTAAGAAAAGATTTCTGAGATAAGACACAAGAAAGAAGAATGAATCATAAAGAAAAAATTGACAAATTGAACTTCACAAAAATTGTACACTTTTGCTCTCCAAAGAAAATCAAAAGGGAAGACATAGATTGGGAGAAAACATTTGCAAACATGTATCTATATACCCAAGAGAAATGAAAACATACAACCACACAAAAAACTGTATACCATGTTTATAGCAGCGTTGTTTATGATAGCTAAAAACTGGAAGCAAACCCACTGTCAATCAAATGATGATTGGATAAACATGGTATACCCATAGAATGAAATATTATTTGACAACAAAAGGAATGAAGTATTGATGCACCTTGAAAACTTTATGCTAAGTGAAAGCAGCTAGTCACAAAATACTACATGTTCTATTATTTCACGCTATGAAATGTCCAAAATAGGCAAATAGATTAGTGGTTGTCTAGGGCTAGGAGTAGGGAGAGAATGGATAGTGACTGCTAATGGATATGGGTTTCTTTTTGGTGTAATGAAAGTGTTCTAAATTAGAGTGTGGTGATATTTGCACAAGTCTGTGAATACACTAAAAACTATGGAACTGTACACTTCAAATGGGTAACTTTATGGTACATGAATTACATCTCAGCAAAACTGTTAAAAATATGTGTATATAAATTTTGAATATATAAAGAATACAACTCAATAATAAGACAACCCAATTTTTTTAAGTAAGCAAAATATTTGAAAAGATAACTTTACCAAGGAAGGTCTAGAGATGGGAAAAAAGCACATGAAACAATGATCAACATCATTAGTAATTAGAGAAAGGCAAATTAAAACCACAATGTGTATCACTAAACACCCAATAGAAGGCTAACATTCATAATTACTAAAATCCAGTAATACCAAATATTGGCCAAGATATAGAGCAACTAGAATTTCCAGGCATTGGTGGTGGGAATTTAAAATAGTACAACCCCTTTTAAAAATAGTTTGTCAGTGTTTTATAAAGTTAAACACATGCTTAACATGCCCAGAAACCCCTTCTTTGGTATTTACACGAGATAAATGAAAACATACGTTCAAAGACTCGTATTAAGATGTTCATAGCAGTTTTAGTCATAATAGCCACACGGACAATAACCCAAATGTCTATAAAACTTTAAATTAATAACAAATTGCAGCATTTTCATACAATGGAATACCGCTCAGCAATAAATAACAACAAATACATAACAACATGGATGAATTGCAAAAGCAGATATGCTAAGTCTAACATGATTGTGTGTTGGCTACACAGATATATACACTTGTGTAAAAATTGTAAAAATTATCCTTTCTGATGTCAACCTCACATAACCTCCAATTCCTTTATTAATTAAAAGAAGATCAAAACAACAGGTAATAAGCACTGGTTTTGTGTGCTAAGTATGTATTTGAGTGGTGTTGCCCTTGTTTTGGTGCATGCAGTGACTCAATATTTCTGTTATTGGATTGAGTTTCTTTTTCTTTTAGTCTTTGAATCCTGGAAGGTGGGAAGAAATATCTCTGAAATGGCAGACATATTCAAGGCAAATTACAAGTTAGATTTGTTTTCAGGTCATCTGGATCTTCAGAAAATATTGTTTTCTATTATTTCTTGGACTTGTATATTCCTTTTTGTGGTCAAATATACCACATGAAATATAAAATTTACCTCTTTAACCACTATTCAGTGTACAGTTCAGTGACATTAAGGACATTCACAATGTTGTGTGGCCATCACCATTATCTATTTTTCATCATTCCAAACAGAAACTCTGTCCCCATTAAACAATAACCCCCATCACCTCCTTCTCTCCAGCCCCTGTTAACCATTTATTATATTTTGTGTCTCTATGAATTTGTCGATTCTAGGCACCTCATATAAGTGAAATCATGCAATATTTGTCCTTTTGTGTCTGGCTTGTTTCACTTAGTATAAAGTCCTCAAAGTCCATCCCCGCTGTAGTTTGTATCAGAATTTCATTTCTTTTTAAAGCTAAATATTCTATTGTATATTTATGCCACATGTTTATCCACTCATCTGTTGATGGACATTAGGTTGTCTCTACCTTTGATTACTGTGAATAACGCTTCTATGGACATTGGTGTACAAGTATCGGAGTCCCTGCTTTCAATTCTTTGGGGTGTATACCTACAAGTGGACTTGCTGGATTATATGGTGATTCTATGTTAAACCTTTTGAAGAGTTGCCCAACTGTCTTCCACAGTGGAAGACATTTTGTATTCTGCTAGCCATGCACAAGCATTCCAGTTGCTCCACATCCTTGCCAACACTTATTTCTGTTTTATCTTTTTGATAATAGCCATTCTAATGGACGTGAGATGATATCTGATGGTGGTTTTGATTTGCACTGACTCTTGACTTCCCTGCTGTTACCAACAACATACTTCTCCCCCCAGCCATCCCCATCCCAATAAAAACCACTGTCACCCACCCAGAGGCTCAGGCCACATTTTAGAATCAAGAAGAAGGCATGAAGGAGGGAGCCTCTCTCCTGTGGAGTATCTCCAGAAGAAACTGATCTCTTATTCTCCCTTTTGAAAATGAAAACAGCAGTTTTTATTTTTCTGATTGCCATAGGCACCATTATTTTGGTTACAGACATAAACATTTAGCAAGGTAAAAAACAAGATAAAAATCAAGATCTATGAGAAGGAATAGCTGCCTTTTAATTCATTCAGTATTTTTCTCCTTTTATTATTATTATTATTATTAGTTTCAGGGGTAGAATTTGGTGATTCATCAGTTGCATACAACACCCAGTTGTCACCACATCAAGTGCCCTCCTTAATGCCCATCACCCAGTAACCTCACCCCCTACCCATCTCCCCTCCAGCAACCCTCAGTTTGTTTCCCATAGTTAAGAATCTCTATGGTTTGTCTGCCTCTCTGTTTCTATCTTATTTTAGTTTTCCTCCCCTTCCCCTATGTTCCTCTGTTTTGTTTCTTAAATTCCACATATGAGTGAAATCAGACGGTATTTGTCTTTCTCTGACTGACTTATTTTGCTTAGCATAATACTCTCTAGTTCCATCACATCATTGCAAATGGCAAGATTTCATTCTTTTTGATGACTACTATTCCATTGTATATATATATACCACATATCTAGGAAGCAACAGATGTTGGCAAGGACGTGGAGAAAGGGGAACCCTCCTACACTGTTGGTGGGAATGCAAGCTGGTGCAGCCACTCTGGAAAATAGTATGGAGGTTCCTCAAAAAGTTAAAAATAGAACTACTCTACAACCCAGCAATGTGCTACTGGGTATTTGGGTATTTACACAAAGGATACAAACATAGTGATTTGAAGGGGCACATGCACCCCAGTGTTTATAGCAGCCAAACTATGGGAAGAGCCCAGATGTCTATCGACAGATGAATGGTTAATTCACTCAGTATGTATTGAAATTGAGTTGGAAGGCAGTATGCACAATATTAAGGACAGACCAGACTGCCATGTTCACATCCCAACTTAGACAGTGATGCACCTAACAGCTCCATGATCCTTGGCAATTTACCTAACATCTCAGAGCCTGTTTCCTTCCTGGTAAAATGGAGATAGTGTTAAAAGAACCCACTTCAAAAGTTTGTTGTGATGATCGCATGAGTTCATACATTGAAAGCACTTAGAACAGTGCTAGGCACTTTGTTACTGCTGAACGTTAGCTGTGGTTATCTATGATGAGGTATGTATTATGAAGGTGAAGCATCTGTGGAATACCTTAGTATACCACAGGATACAGTCATACACAAAAGTACATACAGGAGAACACAAGGAAACCTGCGGAACATAGGACCCCTCCTTCCCCCCCCCACCCCCCGCCCCGCCATGCTTCTCTGTCATTTGGGTCTTTTTCTCCATTCTTACAATCCAATTTCTTTGTTACCTCTTATCCAACCACAAAGAAACCTTTGGTTTCTCCCAGTCGGATAGACCTAGTTTTAACTCTCGGAATGTGAGGAATCACTCCTCAGATTCTTCATTCGTAAAATGTATTTAATATGCTCTGTCATGAGAATTAAATGAGAAAATGTGTACAAGTGTTTTGAGCATGTGCTGCACATAGTAGATGCTTAGTAAGTAGAATTTCTTCTTTTGACTATTCATCTTCACAGCATGTGAAGGACAACTCTGATTCCACGTTTGACCCATTCATGTTTGATCATCTTAACTGAATGAATGAATAAGGATGCGAGAACAGGGAATACAGGATAGCAGGGAAACATTTCTCAAAGTGTGCTCTCTGGGATATTAATGTATGTTGTGTGGGGGAGAGGGCAGGAAATCCATGGACAAGTAAGTTTAGGAACTGCTGAGCCAAACAAAATTAACAGATGTCTTTAACGTATGACTTCTCAGAGCATTTAAGGTGTTCCTTTTGTTTTGTGATTCTCCAAAAAGCAGAGACCTCATAAACATAGAGTCCTTATGATCCCAAGATTGGTGTTCTGAGGTTGGGAAACTAATTATGAAGAGCACATAAAGTTTTCAGGAGGCATGGTGCATATGAGATGATTCTAAAAGAATTGCAAGGATTTCAGTAGACCAAGATGAAGAGAGAAAACGAACTTTCCAGATAGCATTTCATAAAACTACAGAGGCAGGAAGGTACAAGTCACATTCAGGGAAAAGCATGAAAACTGTTTCTCTCTAAGGTTCCTATAAGAGCCTGAAGGGTGACAGGGCCAGGAAGGAAGGCTGTGGGAGAGTTGCACTGCAGACTGGGATATTTGGCCTTTACCATATGATGCTATGAAGGTTTCTGCACCCAGAACTGATGGAATAAACGGTGACAAAGGAATCACTGGTTTTAATTAGAAAGGCATGCTACATGTGTAATGGTTTGCCAAGAAGAAGTCCATATGCTGCAAAACCAAATGAAGCAATCTCAGGTTTTATAACCAAGGCGATGTGTTTGTCACATTACTAAATCCATAGTCATAATAAGGTTTCTGTCATGCTTAATGTTCTAGTTTGCAATAAGCGTCATGGGAAAGAATCTATTAAAACCCTATTAGGATGAACAAATTATTTTTTAAACTTCTTCAGAACAGAAGCTATAAATCACATCCTCCCAATTTCTTGGCTCAGATTTGCAGCCTACATTCACATATTTGGGGCAGCTGAAGTTTGTATCCTTTGAGCAAACCTGAAACTTATTCACTTCAAGAGCTATTTAGTGCTCGTGGATATCATCTTTCAACCAAAAAGCTGGTACATGGCACGCCATAACTGTCTATGACATATAGACATATAGACATATAGAAGCGCCGATGCATGCACACCACTTCCTCCATAAATCAAGGTGCAATATCATCACGAATTGCCGCTGAGTTTGTGCTCTTAGGAAAGACTGGTTGTTGCAGATTGGAAATTTCCTAATCAGCACCTTTTCACTCAAATTAAATGAAAGGCAAATGCTATTTTATAAGTTGAAAATATATTAATCTTCAATATTAAATAACAGGAAAGTTGAACAAATTTTACTCCAGATCTAACATGTTCCCTTGGATTTTTTATATCATCCCAAAGAATCATTTTTTTCTTATGATAAGAACTTTTAAGACTTACTCTCTTGGTTACCAGCAGGGAGGTGGCTGGGGGGACAGGGAATAAATGATGGGATTATGGAGTGCACTTGTAATGAGCACTGGCTGATGTACGAAATTGTCAAATCACTATATTGTACACCTGAAACTAATAAAACACAGGGCATTAATTGTCCTGGAATTTAAAATTACATTACAAAATAATTTCATAGAAATAAAATAAAGTGTTTATTCATGCACACACAAAGATTTACTCTCTTATCAAGTTTCAAATATATAATACAGTACTATTAACTATAGTCACAATGCTATACATCACATCTCCATGGCATTTAGCTTATAACTAGAAGTTTGTGCCGTTTGACCCCCTTCACCCAAAGAATCATCTTAAATTTAAATTATTTTTTTATTTTAAACTGCAACATTTTGAGTTTTAATTATTTCAAATCAGTGTAGGAACAATTTCAAACTCTTCCAAAAACTATATTTGTTATGGCGTTTGCAGTGAGGGAGAAGTGTTTTCTGAGGGTATGTTCACTTATTGACATTTGTCTCTGTAGTTCTTCTCCAGATGCAAAGAAGATCTGTATCTTGCAATTTGTCTTTTATTTTTTTCTAACTGTAATTCATACCCATTTTAGTTTATAACCTAGTGCTCATTCTTAGCACTACTCTGTCTAAATGTACAACCAACCGCACTGCTTCAGACTTGACTACAGGAATCCTTGGATGTATTTATTTTTCTCTGTTGTCACTCAGTCACACTGGCTCCCTGCGCTAGAACCTTTGTTCGTGCTGCACCCCCCTCCCTCCCACCACCGTATAAAATGCTATTCTTTCTCCTCCTCACCAGATTAAGTCTCATCATTTGCAAAGAGAAACCTTCCTTGACTGCCATCACTGAGTCAGTGTTCCTTGTATCACCTCTCACAGGCTTTCTCCACTCCTTAGAACTCACCACAGGTGTAATTTTTGTTTTTATGTGATCATTTGATAGTAGGCTGTTTTCCCCTAGATCCTAATCTCCCTGAGATAAAGGGATCTGGTCCCTCTCTTCTATCATATCTGACATGAAGTTACATTTAACTTATATACAAACCCTTTAATATGACTCCCAAGAAGCTGTCTGATTTAGAAAAATCCCAGAGAAAATTGAAAAGAGGACAAGAATTACCAAAAAGTGGGAAAAGTTTTGCTGATTTTTAAAAAAAATTGGATCTGCTTTCGCCAGTACAAACAAATTAGAAGATGAATCTGCCTAATCAGGTAGACAAACCTCTGGCACAACTACCCAAGATTAAAAAGAGATGATGTAAATCAAATCCTGAATTAAAGGAGGGTTAACTATGACACAACAGAGATATAACAGAAGTAAAAATATTAAGAACCCAGCCTTAACAAGTGTAGAAAATCTAGACAAAGTGAATAAATTCTGGAAAGATATAAAATACAAAAAAAAAAAAAAGGTGCAAGAAGAAAGAAATATTGAGTATATCAATAATTATTAGGGAAGTTAAAGTTGCCAAAAAGTACCCAGACCCAAAGGGTACTGCTATGGATTGAATGTTTGTATCCTCCCAAAATTCATATGTGGAAGCCTAATCCCCAGTGTGATGGTATTTGAAGTTGGGAGTCTTTGGAAGGTGGTTAGATCATGAGGTTGGAGCCTTCATGATGAGATTAGTACCCTTATAAAAAAAAGACTCCCAGAGAGCTCCCTTACTCTCTTTCTTCCATGTGGGGAGTACAGCATGAAAATCACTGTTCGTGAAGCAGGAAGCAGATCTTAATCAGACAGTGAATCTACTGGCACCTTGATGTTGGACTTCCCAGCCTCTGGCATTGTGAGAAATAAGTGTTTGTTGTTTATGCCATGCAGTTTATGGTATTTTTAGTACAGCAACCTAAACAAAGGTATTATGGGTGCATTCTACCAAAGGAAATCCCTCCTGTATGCTTGATTTTGAAATTGAATGAGGAGAGTACAAGAAAAATAACAGTTCTTTCTTTCCATGAACGCTGACCAAAATATTAGCTAACCAAGTCCAATGGGTATTGGCAATGTGACAGCAACAGGAAAAGGTTATCCTGTAACTTTAAGCATGAGTTAGCATCAGGAAAGCAGCCACATTACGGGCTAAGGTACTAAGGACTAAAAAGAAAAATCATATTATTATGAAAATATATGCAGAAAATTACTAGGTAACATTCAACACCTGTCATTGATTTTTACTTAAAAAAAACTCAAAAAGCTATTAATATAAGAATATTTTCTTATTTTGACAAAATCTAAATAGAAAAAAAAAAAGACATACTTAGTCAACAAAAACATCTCACATAATAGGAAAGCCTAAATATTCCCTTAAAGATTGAAAATGCCTACCATCATCCTTACTGCCTAATATAAATCCTCAGTTACTGGCAATCATTCTGAGACAAAAAAATAAATAAAAAAACTAAGAACTAAAAGAATTCAAAGAGGAGAGATAAAAATAGTCTTTGTTTGCAAATATGATAATCTACATAGGAAACCCAACAGGACCATTAGATGAATCATAATAAGAGAGTTTACCAATAATTGTAAGGTAAAATATCAACTCACAAAAAAGAATTTTGTTCTTCATCTATGATAGCCAACTTAGAAATAAAAAAGAAGATAGAATTCACAATAGTTACAAAGACTATAATGTACATAGAAACTAAAATAGTAAATAATGTAAAAAATATATTATTAATTGATACAAAAGAAAATCCAAATAAATGGTGAGATATACTATGTTCATGGATGGATGAGTTAACATTAAAATCAATTATTCTCTAATTAATCTATAAATTGAATGCCTAATAAGATTCCAGCTGGATTATTTGAGGGGTTCAAAGATTCTACTGTAAATCATTCACAGAAAAATTAAAGTGCACAGAAAGAAAAGTCAATTTTGAAAAAGAAAAACAAAGAGTTGAGAAATCCATCCTATTGGACATTGACACAATCCAAAACAACTAATAAAACTTTGACAGTGGTAGAGGTACATGCCAATAGACAAAGGGAGCAGAAAAGTGGCTCAGAAACAAATATAATTGATCCCCATTAATTGTGGATTCCCTATTTTTAAATCTGCCACTCACTAAAATTTATTTGTAACCCCAAAATCAATATTCACAATGTCTTAGTGGTCATTTGAGAACATGCACAGAGTGGTGAAAAATTTGAGTCATTGGATGTACAAGTTGGTAACTGAGGCAAACAAGGCAACACTCTGTCTTCTTGTTTCAGCTTTCATATTGAGAACAAATATCTTATGGTCTATTCAGTGCCACTTTTTTCACATTTCTGTGAAGGTTTGTTTTTTTTTTTTTTTTTTTGGTTGATTTCAAAGTTTAAAATGGTCCACAGGCATAGGGCTAAAGTACTGTCTAGTGTTCCTAAGCAAGAAAGTTGTGATGTGCCTTACGGGAAAAAATACATCTTTTTGATAAATTTTTTTCAGGTATATTTGAGGGTGCCATTGGCCATGATGAGTTCAGTGTTAAGGATCCAACAATACACAAATCCACAAAAATCCACAAAAAGGACAAGGAAATTTGCTAACCTATAGTGAGGCTGCTCAGGAATGTGCTACAGTAACATCCAGAGTGCATGATGAAGCCATGGCGGAGGGGAAGGCAGCTGCATTTGTGGACTCGCTAGGTGACCACCTGTAAGAAAAGCATAGTAGACAGCACTGTTGTGAGCCATTAAAGCCAAAGACGTTTACTATCACATTTTACCCAGGAGCAGGAGATGCTAAATCCTTCTTGGTGGGTGCTGGCTGGCTTGCAAATTTCAAAAAGCAATACAGTCTGAAAAATGTTAAACTTGCAGGAGGGGAGGTTCCATAGACCAAGAGGTGGCAGGAAAATTTTTTAAAATGCCTGCCAAGTGTTATGCAGGAAAAGTGTTCTTCGTGGAACAGCAGGTTCTCAACGCTGATGAGACAGTCCTGTTTTATGAGGATGTTGGCAAATGAACCTATAGAATGTGAGTGGCCTCCATGCCCCCAGCTTTAAATCATTCAAAGACAGCAAATTTAATTATCTGTGAGAAATATATCTTAAACAAGTTGTTTTTAAACAGAAACACCTACAAAACAAGGTTCTCTGTGGATCGGTTGATGAAAACCTTGTGATCAGAGGCGCAAAGAAACTTGACCTTGTATTCCCCTAGGAACAATGTTTCCCCATTCACCAATTTTGTATCAATTTAGCACTATTCACTAATTCAACAGCAGAAGATAACTATAGTGAGTAATGAGAATTGACTGTGTGTGTTGTTATATTAATTAAACAGGGAGTCCATCAGGCTGAGGTGAATCTGATGCCCTAGCACCCTACTTAAGCAACCAAAACCTAAGCCTATAAATACCTCAAGGTCATGAAATTGAAATGCTAGGGACAACCAATCACAAAGAGCCAACTAGAACTTATACCCTTCTCCCAGCTCCTATCAGGACAGTGCCCCTAACCTCTTCTGGCTTAGTGCTGCCCTATTCAAATCGATTTTTTGCTCAAATAAACTTAAAAATTGTAATGTGCCTTAGTTTTCTTTTAATAGTGTGTATATGTGTGAGTTTGATATATAATAAAGTTGGCACCACAAGTGAATGGGAAGAGGGCAGATTATTTAGTAGGTGGTGCTGAGTAAATTGAATCCTCATATGGAAAAATAAAAGTAAATTCCTATTTATATGATTTATAAAAATTGATCCAGAGGAATTAAAGACCACTGAATTTTGTGGGAAAAACTATAAGGCTAATGGAAGAAAATGCAGGAGAGTATCTCTGATTTAGGGGCAGAAAAGGATTTTTTAAACAAGACCCGAAAAGAATGAAGCATAAAGTTAAAAAATTAAAATATTTGACTACACAGAATTAAAGATTTCTTTATCATAAGAGTTAACCTAATCAGAGTTAATTAACATATAACAGACTAGGGAAAGATATTTTCTCTATCTAAAATGATAGGGGATTAATGTCCTGAATATGCAAGAAATCCCTGGGAATCAACAAGAAAAAAAAATAGAAAATCCTGTAGAAAAGTTTGGAAATGGATATGAAGGGACACTTTATAAATGGGAAATCCAAATGACTAGGAAAAATATGAAGAGATGCACAAACTCACAATAAAAAAAATGCAAATGTAAACAAAAAGAACATTCCTCATGAGAGTAAGAACATGAAAAAAAACAAAATGCAAAAACAGGAACCCTCATAAACTGCTAATGGGAAAGTAAACCAGTCCAACCATCCTGCCAATATGTAGTCGGGTTAAGTATGCCCATATTACTCGCCCAGCGGTCCCACCTCTGAGTATATAACCCAGAGAAATTCCCATAGAGATCTTTCCTGGTGGTGGGTAGGAGGCAGTTCACAGTGTTGTTTATGGTCTCAGGAAGCTCAGAAATCTGTGTTGATTTCTATGAGAATAAGCAAGAAACTCTGTGGAAGGCATGTTGTTTAATGCTGTGTAGTATTAGAAGCTACAAAATCGATCTGCCTACCGCAACCAGAAGAGGCCTTAAAAACAGCGTTGAGTGGGGGGAAAAAAAAAAAAGAAATAGAATCAGAAACACACACAAATTGTACATTTTATAAAGATGCATATATACAGTGGCCCTAAAATCTGAAAACATGAATAATATTTTATCTTTCTGCATATTTAACCCCCTTGATTATTTCTCCCAGAGTATAATTAAAGGCACAAGTTTACTTAGTATAAATTCGAGGCACAAGCCATCAGAACCAGCACATGATAGACACATGTGCAGGGATGGATAAAATGCTGCGTTGATGCATTCCTTGAGATTCTGCTTTGAACTATGCCTTTGCTAAGGGGGGGTCACACACCGAGCATACCATGCATTTTTAATATCAAAAAACCATTTATCATGTGAATTTAATGACGTGCCCAGACTTTATAGACACACTGCATGTCTGTGGCCACATCAAATACAGTTAGAATGCATGTCTATGACAATTGCAAGATTGGGAGTTAGGATGGTGGATGAAGGAGGAGAAAAGCCAAAGAGGCTTTTGCATGGACTGATGAGAAAAGTGTGCCATAAACTGAACGTAATCAACTCAACCTTTTGTCTGTGAGCCTGAAGCCTGGTTGTAGCCAAGTGTAATAGGTATGCTGAAAGTGAACTTGTCCTGTCATTACAGGACACAAGCTTGAGCCCTTTGGTGTGCATGTTTTTTTTTAATGATTGTTACTGTAAACAATTTTTGTTAAAAGAAAGTAGATCTCCCTCCATCTTCACTAAATATTTGTTCAATGCATCTGAAAGATCATTGGGGCCTAAGGGGTAAAATCTTCCAGAAGGAAACACAGGCAAAAATATTTGTGATGTTGGCACAGATCAAAATGTCTCTGAGATGACACGAAAAAGCCAATCTAAAAATGAAAGAATGGGGCGCCTGGGTGGCTCAGTTGGTTAAGCGACTGCCTTCGGCTCAGGTCATGATCTTGGAGTCCCGGGATCGAGTCCCGCATCGGGCTCCCTGCTCAGTGGGGAGTCTGCTTCTCCCTCTGACCCTCTTCCCTCTCGTGCTCTCTATCTCTCATTCTCTCTCTCTCTCTCTCTCAAATAAATAAATAAAATCTTTAAAAAAATAAAAAATAAAAAAATAAATAAAAATGAAAGAATGGGTAAATTGGGCTTGGTCAAAATTAAAGCTTTTGTTCTTTAAAAGACATCACTGAGAAAATGAGAGGACAAGACATGAACTGGGAGAAAATACTTACAAATCATGTATCTGATACGGGACTGGTGCAGAAAATAGTTGAAGAACTCAAAATTCACAAAACAACCCAACTTAAAAGTATAAAGAACATATCCAAACAGAGGCTTTACCAGAGGAAATATACAGATGGCAAATGAGCACATGACAACATGCTTAACATCACTAATCGTTAGGGAGATGCCAAAGTCATGACAAAATGCTGAAGTAACACTACATACTTATTAGAATGGAAGGAAAAGCCCAGAGTTCGACAATACCAAGTGTTGACGAGGAGAAAGAACAGCTGGAAATCCCACCCCACTGTGGGCTTGCAAGATGGCCCAGCTACCTTGGAAAACAGCTTGGCAGTTTCTCAAGAAGTTACACATGCTCTTACCAGTAACACCCAGTGTTCTCACTCCCGAGCATTTACTCCAATGAAATGAACACTAAAATCTTGTATGCAAACGTTTCTAGAAACTTTAACAGTGATTGCCAGAAATCTCTCAATGGTGGAAAAGATAAACAAGAAAAGGGAACAATGCAAATGAATCTCAAATGCACTCTGCTAACTGAACGAGGCCAGACTCAAAAGCTGATGATTCCATTTATATGACCTCCTAGAGGAGACACGGAGAGAATAGGGACAGAAATGAATCACTAGTTTCCAGGAGCTGGTGGTGAGGAGAAAGGGCTCAGGGAAATGTTGAGGTTGGAAAGGGGGTGACAGAATGTTCTATGTCTTGATTGGGATGGTGGTGCCACAACTATATACATTATGCCAAAGCTCACAGAACTACCCACCGAATGAGTTGATTTTACTATATGTGAATTGTACCTCAATTTAAAAAAAGGTAGAAAAACTCATCAGACCTTGCAGGGACATCAAATCCTGAAACACTGAGGGGCACATGCATGTCTCCAGCAGATCTGAGTGCTGCCCTGTGCCTTCCGGTTGGTGTCCATGTCTGCCCCACCCACTGAGTCCTGTCCCCCCCAGAGCATGCCCCAAAGACTGCTGTGGCAACATGGCTTCCCTCATCCCCATACCCCTTCAACCCACTCCCTAATATGCACACACACACACACACACATGCACACACACTCATACTTGTACTAGAAGAGGCTGCCCTTTCTCCCTCTCTGTCCCCCTTCTCTCAGAGCCAATCAGAGCTAAGCTCCTAAGGAAAACTTGGGAACCAAGAGCACTATTGGTACCATACCCAGCCACCAACTTTTGTGGGCCGATCCAAGACCCTAAATTACCACCAAGCAGGGCACTGTTCCCACAGGGAAATAACCAAATTAATACTGAATGTTCAGAGCGCACCCTGTTCTAAGCTGAGGACTGTCTGTACCGTTTGCTTGGAACAACTTCTTCTCTTTGGGGTTTCAAGCCGGGCCAGGGCTGTAGGCAGGTCTAGCAGAAGGCCCAGCATCATCCCATCCCACCTCTGCGGAGCCTAACAAGAGGCACCCCACCCTGAGCATCTGCCCAGACAGACTGAGAAGCTGATGGAGCTTAAGACCCTTTCTTTCCACTCTTCCACACCCTGTGGCAGGCACCCCTCCTCGGCCCTAGGGTATCCAGCACCCTGGTGCTTTCCTACACTCACCGTGCAGAACCTCTCCTGCAAAGTCTCAGGCCAGCTCCTCCATACCAAGTGGCAGAGCCTCATGAGAGTGAAGGGGCTTCTCCTGAACCCACTCTTTACTAGGGAAAGAAGTCTTAGCTCAAGTCGAAGCCTCTCAGGTCACAAATTGCAGGGGTTGGATTTAGGTGGGGAAGAGGTGGGGGAGGCTTCTTATGGGCAAAGGCGTCTTGCATTGGAGGAACAATGGCTTCTCGCGTATTTTAAATCTACAGTTAAGGCTTGTGTTTCAGCACTCTGCCAGAGATCTGTCGCAGGACCCTCACCCCTGCTGAACCACAGCTCAATGTGAAGGACAAATGGCCAGGAGGTCACTGCTCAGGGGTTCCCTGGGGCCTTCGGGATGAAGTGCAAACCTTCAAGCCATGTCTGAGGCTCCCGCTGGCTCTCCTGCCTGCCGCTCTCCAGGATCTGCAGCCTCTGGCCAGCATGGCAGACCCCAAATGTCCTCATTCCCTGGCCTAAAATGCCCCCTCCATCCCCCACCTCCTCCCACCCTGGCAGATGCTCCCTTTTTCCCCCAGGCTGAGCTCAACGTTGCTGCTCCATCCAGTGCCACCTTAGGAAGTGGGGACAACATACCCAGGCTGGACTTATTCTCTGTCCTTCCCCTGGACTGCTTGCTCTGAATGGCGTCTGGAAACGGTGCCACAAACCAGCATCTTTGGTCCATGTCCTCAGATGGAAGGACCGCCTCGCTGAACAGGTCTTAAAAAATAGGTCAGACCCACCAGCCTGTGATCACTCAGGAGTAGCCTACCTGAAGGCAGAGGGCAGCTGAGACACTCGTGGAGGCTGAACTAAATGCAGGTCAGACCAGCAGCGGCAGACAGTCTGCCGTGATCTGGCTTGGAGCAGCGAGCCTAATCTGGAGTCTGTGGACACCAGAGTGGGGAATCCCCAGGAGCTTCCTTTCCCCTTAGATTCTCACTTAGCAGCCCAGTCATGGGCATCTCATCCTCCTGACTGCACACTGTTGGGGGAGGAAGTCCAGAGCACACAGCTTACTGAGATGAGGGACCACAGCCCTGCAGGAGGGTCCGTCAATGGGAGAGGGTTTAAAAGGCCCTGGGCATCGGGACCTCTGTACACATGGCCCAAAAGAGCTACTGGGGATTGGGAATGAAATCGGGCAAAGACCTAACACCACACTTAGGGTTACAACAAGGGTTTTGCTTGTGCTGTGGCAGGTTTCCAGCTTTGCCACAGGTGACCCATGTCAAAGTGTGATTTTAGTACATCTGTGTTTGGGCTGACCCGTCCTGGTCCCCCATGGCAGGGCATTTAGGCAAGGGCCTCAAGACTTGCCATCCGGGACGGGACCCCTCTCTTCATGACTCGGAGGCTTTGGGGCAGATTGCTGCCTCCAGCAACCCTGTCCACTAAGATGGCCACAGCCAGACCACGCTGTGATGTGGTCCACTCAACGCCAGAGGCTGTGGGGAGTCCAAGCAGGAAGTGGATGAAGAGGCACCGGGATTTGAAACTCCAAGGTATAGCACGGAGTAGGGACAGCATGACCTTCAACAAGCCACTCAACCTCTCCAGAGCTCGGTGTCCTCATCTGTGCTCTGCATGGGGAAGACAGTCTTTATGAGGAAATGAGAACATGTATCTAAAAGCAATTAAAATTAGTAGCATGACAGAAATATAAACTATTTTCCAAGGTCCCTTCCAGACCCACGCTGTATGTTTCTGCAAAATCCAGACTCAGAAGGGCCAGCAGCTCGGTGACCTGGCAGAGGAGGAGTGGACAGCTCAGCGGGAGGAAGGAGCTGGTGTCGACAGGCCGTCTTCCCACTGACACAAGCACGTGGCCACCCC
Source organism: Zalophus californianus (assembly GCF_009762305.2). NCBI lineage: Eukaryota > Metazoa > Chordata > Mammalia > Carnivora > Otariidae > Zalophus > Zalophus californianus. The sequence continues at coordinate 111,244,937 of NC_045603.1, read as the reverse complement.
GAGGGCTGATGTGGCACTGTGGAGAAATGGAAGCACATCACGAAAAGGACACGGGTGGTCCTCAGCATCTGAGATGCCTCCTTAAGGAGCCGGGGATGTTTTCCTGTTGGCTCGTTCACCCCTCAGATCCGAATCCATCATTGATCTTCCTGGCACAGCAACATCAGAAACCAGTCCATCGTGGCTGCTGCCATCATGGCGGCCAGCAGCCATGGAGGACTGCAGGGCGACCACCACGCTCGGAGCGCCGGAACACAGCACACACTCGGCTTGTCCATCCCTCACAGCGAGACCACCTCCAAGGGAACCGCACTCCCAACTTCCCAGCACTGAGGGAAGGGCATCGCCATGGAAAGCCTGAGGCCAGACAAGCCAAGAACGGGAGGCTCCAAGGAGGCCGTCACAGGGGTCTGGCTGAGCTCCGGCTGAGGTGGCAGGGCCGGCGAGGGACAGACAAGGCAGTGTCTTCAATGGCCATTCCCTCTGTGAAGACAGTAGTGGGACAGTGAGTGCTTTCAGGTGGAGAAGAGAGACTCCTAAAAGGGGTTGAGGCCGAGGGTGTGGTCAACGAGGGAAGGCAGGGAGGCTGTGGACACCTGCCCATATCTCCCCTGCCAGGGCTGCGAGGCTGGAAGGGCCAGAAGGTTCTTAGCCCCCTGGAAATAGACTCTCCATCTTGTTTTTGTTTACATGGGCCTTTTCCCTTGAGCTCTTTGAGCGAGCTGACTCAGTCTGTCCAGTCACGACCTCTCACGGCACTTGCCATAAGTTTGGTCATATCTTTATGTTGAAAAGAATCGTGTGATTTATTCATTTTTGCTCACTGACTTTTTTCCAGCCATGTCTCTGAGGGCTGCTGACTTTCACAGAGCCACTGGAGAACGATGACTAAAAGGGGAACTTGGCTGCCTGGGTCTATTTCTCCATTTTTTTCAGTCATTTCCCCTCTGGGGCGAACCTAGAAAAAAACGAGTGGCTGTAGCTGGTTCGGGCGCAGAGATGCCAGGGGCCCCAGGGGGGCTTGCGATCCTCTGATCTCTCAGCCTCCCTCACTCAGTTCTGAGATTTATCCAGAAAAAGCACTTTCCTGTCCGTCTGTGGAATGATTATATAAATGTAACATTTCATCTACATCAGCTCCTGGAGGCTTTGGCATTAGATTGACTTTAATGCTGAAGGAACAGAACGCAATCCATTTAGGGGACCAGGAACATCTCAAAAATGTCCTTTCTTCCCGTTCCAGCTGCACCATGATGACATTTACACAAAATGAGATAAGATAATAACATTTTTTGAGAACTCTGATTCTCCGGCTCTGTGCCACAGAATGAAATTAGCTCAATTTAATTACACATAACAAATGGCTGTGCTCATCTCCGTGGTGTGCAGCAATCCCAAGAGTCCTTTGTGGGCTCCCTGCCTCCACCCACCCCCATGAGACCATCTGGGGGGCTGACATGTCTCCCTCAGGGCCATCCCCAAAAGGGAAAGAGCTGTGATTCAGGCGTCCTCTGCTGTTTGTTTATCTTGGTAACGGTTGCTAGGGCCCGCCAGTGGCTTGGGATGACCGCGTGGTGTTGCAGAAATAAAGAGGCCCAGAGTGCTCCCAGAGTGCAGGGCTCCCAGCCCAGCCCACTGCCCCAGAGCACATGGGACTTCCACAGGCCACAGCTGTTCCCCTGGGACAATCCACAGGCTTCTCATTCCTCCTGGCCTCGCCCCTGGAAGCCAGGGGCAAACATGCAGCTCATGCCCCTAAGTCCTCCAAAAGCCTGCCCCGAGGGCGGATGCGGTGCCCTGGGGACCCCTTCTGCTTGAGCTGTTGCCACTCTTGGATCCCCAATCACAAAAGACATTCGGTTCTTGGGCACAGTTATTTCTGGCCTGTGGCCTGTCTCTGAGCTCACAGTGTCTCTACATTTGCCCAGCAATATTTATCTAGCACTTTCTGGGCCAGCCCCTGATAGGTGCCGGGGGGTTCAGAAATAAGAAGACACAGTCGCTACCCTTCAGGGAGCTCAAACTCCAATTACCCAAAAGGACAAGATACCTGCTGCTCTCGCCCCACAACAATCCAGGACTACCCTGGAGGGTCTTGTCTCCTTCCTCTTCCAAATTCAAAATATCCTTAGATACAACAGCTTTCTGAGTTGCTCAGCAAAATAGCCAAGACAGCTTCTGGCCTCTGGCTTCACCCTGACGGGCACCAAGTCAGCACTTCCCAAAATGTGAGAAAAACAACAGCTGAATATAAGCTCCCGAGTAACAAAGACTAGGTCGATGGGAATGAGGTGTCCCCAGGCAGCACAAGTCACAGGCAGATAAAAAGGTGAGACATAAGAGCTTTGGGGCCGGCTCCCCCAGTCCTGGCTCTGCGGGCTGGTACACCCAGCCTGAACAAGGCTGATGATCTTCCCAGCAACCAGTTAGAGCTGACAGGCCCAAGTGAGGAAGGCAGGCTCTTGAACTGAGGTTATTTAGAATTAATAACTTTGATTTGTCTGTGCGCAACGACAGCAACCATATCACTGGAAGGCATGAGATGCACAGGATCCCTCGAGATGAAAGAAACTACTCTCCTCTCTCCAACTGTGTGGGTCATTTCTGTGAATAAAACTGTTTGGATAATGATCCGTTTGTGCCATATGTCCAGGACGCAATGGTAAGCGTGGGGGAGGCGGGATGGCGGCAGGGGGTGGTGCATTGCCTCCTTCCAGGAGGTAGGAACCTCGGAAGTGGAGATTCCAGGAATCCAGGAAGCGAAGTGATTTCTGGAGGGGGGTGGCTGCCAGCCAGTGGCTGATCTGACATTGTTATGCACCAACCCTCCTGGCCCCTGGGCTGAACACCCCCAACAGAAAAACAGGATGCCCTGCAAAGTGCTGAGCACGGACAAGAATTAGACTGTCTTCCCCAACATCCTTCCCCTTTCCCTGCTGAGACAGAAGGAATACAGGTGGGGGCGAGCACCAGGTTTCTGTGAAGGGGAAACGGGGGCACCCGTGGCACTGGGGGGGCGGGTAAGGCAAGGGTTTGGAGGGTGAGTCAGATCCCGGCTCATTCTCCTCACCCTATTAATCTTCATTACAGTCCTCCCCAGGCCAGGGCGGCTTGCTGTGCGGCAGGCACTGTGATTCTACCTGCTTCTCGGCAAAAGCAGAGGGGCCCTTCTCGCTTCTCCAAGAGCAGGTGGAATGAAGCACTTTCTTGGCTACTAGACCAGGCAACCGGTTCCTGGAAATCATGCTGTCTGCTCTCACATCCTTCCCCCGCCCCTTCCTTCCAACAGCAAGGAATGCCGTCAAGGGCCCCATTCATTCTCATCTGCGACCCACCAGCCTGCAAATTAAAATGACAATCTTTCCGTAAAGTGACCGGGTAGAATCTCTTGCAAGTTTAGTTGTACATATCCTTTAATTAAGTATCTTACAAAAAGAACTATCTAAGGATGTGTGGACAAGGTTGTTTCTTGCAACATTATTTACAGTGACAATAAAAGGAAATAAGCTATATATCTCACTGGGGGGTGGTAGAAGAAATCTTAGTGCCTCCAACTAAGAAATCCATATTATGAGATGTGCAGTTATTAAAAATAACAGCTTAGAGCCACATGTAGTTACCAATAAACAGATTCATTATGTATTGGAAATAAGCAAATTGTAGAAAATATTGTGTATAGAATGATCTCATTAAAAAAATTAAGAGTGGGCAGGGAGACAGAAAACTTTGCATATTTTTTAATGACTCTCAAGAAAGGCGTGAAAGAATGTACATCAAACTGTTAATATGAGTTCCAGGTGTTTGGGGGGCGTGCAGAAAAGTCTTTCTTTACGTATCTTTGTATCACTTAATTTGTTATTACCAAGAATTCTGAAATTTTATGAAATTGATAGCGTAGAAATTTTATGAAAAAACAAATGTGGTGGAGGCTGACTGTTGTCCCCTCACTAATCATTCACTCTTTATTCCAACAGTAACAGATCTGTCGATATTCACCTGGGTTTGGTTTGTGGCCACATTTCTCTGCCTTCCTATAGCAAATGGAGTGTGAAGAAGAGATGTGTGCAGCATCTGGGACAAGGTCCCTTAAAGAAAGGGTCATGCCCCTCCTCCCAGTGTCCTCCATCCTGCTGTGAGGACACTGATACACCTTGGACCTGGAGTTGCAGAACCCCGCCCCCCTCCCCCCCCCCCCCCGCCAGTGGCTGAGCAGGTGGCCTGGAGAGCCTGAGTGGACCATCCATACTGCCCTAAAGTGCCTACATCCAGACTTTTACAGCAGAGGGAAAGAAATCTGATCTTGTTTCAGCCATTGTTATTTGGGATCTCTTTCACATGCAGCCAAATAAATCCTCCCGAATATAAGAAATGGAAAAACTAGACTCCCATCCTTATCATCAGAGATCCTGCCGTGATGCCACACTCAGGGACACACGGGGACACATCCAGGAACTTGACATGCCGGTGGGGAACAGAGAGAAGGCTGCAGCCCGGAGCTGCTCAGAGATCCACTACCAGGTCACACGGCTCGCAGCGGGGCCCAGGATGCAGGATTCTCTCTGCTGGAGTAGTGCCCAGCCCTGAGTTGTGCTGCCTTCATTTCCCGCTGCGGGACCTCCTTGGAACAGAGGCTTGGTGACCTCAGGAATGCCTGGGGGCGAAGAACAGCATCCTGGGCAGGAATGGGCTGCTCTGTCCTCCCAATGCGAGTCTAGATGGGGTGGCCAACTCCCTTCCCTTTCTTCTCAGAATGCGGCATTTTACCAACCCTTCATGACCTTGGCCTTGGAGGTCAGACCTTCTGGAAGGAAAGGCAGTCCTGCAGTGAGTTTTGGCAAAAACTGAGCTTTAGCTCCTCTCTCGGCTGTAATTCACCCCTGCCGTGGGTAAGACATGGACTCTTCCAAGGCAAGGTGCTGACCTGATGCTGCAGGGAACAGTTTGGCTCCCTGCTCGAGAGCGACAGTGTGGGGCATTCTGCATTATTTTTGTGGTTTCCAGAGTGATAGTGAAAGAAGGGAGGGGAAGCATCCTCATCCAACAGACAAACAAACCAAGACCCAGAGCCCAGCATTGCACCCCCTCACTGTCTTAGTCAAGGAACGTGACCTCGTAACTCCAATTGCCAACATTTTCTGAGGGACTTGGGTTTGGTGTCAAACGTCAAGACTCTCCTGTAAAGGATCTGATTAACCTAAGGCCATTTGGTACCCCCTCAGTCCTACCTCCACCCCCCGTGGACTGTGGGGCTGCTCATGGAAGGCTGTCTAAGGGAAGAAAGAGGAAATGTTAGATTCTATCAAGGCAGGCAGCCCAAGGCTGGCAGTGCTCCCTCCTGGCTCCAGACAGAGAACACACTCAAGCCCTTCCCTCTTCTGTGACCTCTGGCAGCATTGCGGAGGGCCACCGGGAGGCACGATGGGGTTCATGTCTGTCTTTCCAGCGCCCAGTAAAAGTTTCATCATTTGTATCCAACTTCTTTGACATTTGTGACTATTTAGAGAGGGCCCGCCATTTGGCCATATCTGTCTCTTGAAACACAAACTAATAATTTAAAGGAGACTTTAAATTATTAGTGATAATGTGTAGTCTATCTTAAAAAAAAAAAAAAAAAAAAAAAAAACACGAAAATCTCCAGGCTCCCATTTGAATTTCAGCAAGTACTGTGCTAATTATAAAGTGTGCTTATCTAATCATAAAAGCAAGTCTAACAAGAATTCATTAAACATTGTATCTTGTTTTAATTGCTTAAAGGTATTAAGACAACTTATTTTGAAATTTTTTTATCTGGTTTTATCACTGATTTGAGACTGAAATTAAGACTGTTCCTCAATAACATCACCCCTAGAGACTCCATTGGAAAACTGGTGCCCGAGCATGTTTGTGGGTGGGAAGGGAGGACCGAATCTGGATTTTCATCATATCCCATTCTACAGGAACTGCCGTGCTGGGCTCTACCTATAAACACAGTCTGTCTTCCTATGTATTCACACACTGGACTCTTAGATAGATGAGTTCATGATTAGAAAGCAAACACCATGAGAACATGGCCCACTGCAACCCACCTGCTCAGGGTTCTTGGGTTCTAAGGTAAAGCTGGAAAGTCCAGTCAGATTTCTTTAAGAACATTCCATTTCTCAGCTACTGTGTATTAGCCAAACCCAATCTGTGTTGGTTTCCTATGCTATACACCAAATTATCACAAGCTTAATGGCTTAAAACAACACGCATTTATTATGTCGGTTTCTGTTGGTCCCGAGTCTGGATTGAGTCCTCTGTTTCACAAGGCTGCAGTCAAGGTGGTGGCTGAGCCACATTCTCATCAGAAGGCTCAAGTGGGGAAGACTGTGCTTCCAGGTTCATTCAGGTTGTTGGCAGAAGGCACTTTCCGTGACTAGATAGCCAACAGCTCCATGCTGGTTGCTGGCTGGAGGCCACATTTGGGTCCTAGAGGCTACCCACAGTTCCCCATGTGAGCTCTTCCAACATGGCTGCATCGTTCCTTAAGCTCATAAGGAGAGTCTCTAGCCCCAGTTTGCTGAGTCTTATGTAAATGTAATCTAATCATGGGAGTGACCATCCATTACCTTTGTCATATTCTAACAGAAGCACAGTACCACTTGCACTTATGGGATATTATGCAAGGTCAGGGACACCAGGATGCAGGAGTCACAAAGGCCACCCTAAAGTCTCCACCATACAGTCTCTAGAATTTGTTTTTGAGCAATCTCTACAGAAATACTCCTATAGCATTTTAGAAAAAGATTACACTAGGAAAAAAAGAGGCCAGGTCCAGTGAGAAGATATTATTAATCCATAGGCTGTGGGCTAAGCAGTAGCCTGCAAGACCCCAAGAACTCACCTCCAGGCCAGCCCTGCTCAGGACACTCTTGTTTAAATGAAGACAAGTGGCTCGGGTGGATTAAGGCTTTGACCTGTTTTTCATGCAAACAAGCAGGGACCCTTAAAGCTCAAGAGACCTTCATTATCATCTAATTCAGTCTTCTCATTTTGAAATTTTGAAAATGACATTCCCAGAAACGCCACTGAAAAAACTTCTCTGGAAGCCAGGTGGTCAGATAACAAGATGCCAAGTTAGGAAGTGCGGGAAATACAAACGTACAGGGCACGGTGCTCAAAGTCCAGCCAGGAAGTCTGTGTGAAGGACTAAACCATGGCTACGCAGACAGAGCACACGTGTGCTCTTGGGGAAAGAAATGACTTGTCAGTGTGAGGAATTTCAGAGAGAGCTTCTTGAAGGAGATGGAGTGCCAGATAGCCCAAGAGGCTGGATTGGGATTGAGACAGGGGAGGAGGAGAAGGGCAGCAACCTGGGGGTGTATGTTGGGGACATTATCTGGCCGCAGCGGACACAGTGGGGGCTTGTGGAGAAAGGATAAACAGAAACCAGTTTACAAATCAGAAAGAACTTAGATTTTACCCTGTAAGCAGTGGGGAACCACTGAAATCTCATAACTAGTATAACAACATTATCAAGGCTTTACTTTGGGACAGTTAATCTGGCCATGTAGACAGAATTATTATTTATTTCCTAATTTATAAGCTGCCTCATTCCAAACACAAATTGAGGCATTTAAGTTGCACTAAAAAGGGAGGAAGAAAGTCCCTGAAAGTCGGGAGAGCGGTGAAGAAGCTGCTACATGACTTTTTATTGTAGTGAAATATACAAAACATAAAGTTTACTGTTTTAACCACTGTAAGTATTCTGTTCAGTGGTGGTGTGTTCTTGTTGTTATGTTGTACAACTAACACGTAAATTCCTAATCAGATACATAATCTGGAAGTATTTTCTCCCATTCTGTGGGTTGTCTTTTCACTTGTTGATTGTTTCCTTTAACAAGGAGAAGTTTGTAAGTTTAATGTAGTTCCATTTGTCTACTTTGTTTTTGTGGCCTGTGCTTTTGATGTCATACCCAAGAAATCGTTCTCAAATCCAATGTTGTGAAGACTTTGTTCCATGCTTTCTTCTAAGAATTTTATTGTTTTAGATCTTACATTTAGGTTCTTGATCCATTCTGAGTTAATTTTTGTATGTGGTGTAAGGTAAGGGTCCAGCTTCTTTCTTTTGCGTGTGGATAACCAGTTTTCCCAGCCCTGTATGTTGAAAGACTGTCCCTTACCCCAGTGAATGGTCTCAGCACCCTTGCTGAAAATCAACTGACCATACATGCAAGGATTTATTTCCGCCTTCCTTTCTATTCCCTTGGTCTATATATCTGTCCTTATGCTGATGCTTCACTGTGGTCATTTCAGTAGCTTTATAGAAAGTTTTGAAATCAGGAAGTGTGAGTCATCCGACTTTGTTCTTTTGCGGGTTCTCTTGACATTTGGGGCTCCCTGAGATTCTGTATGAATTTTAGGATAGGTTTTTCTATTTCTGTAACCCATAAATATGGGATAGCTTTCCATTTATTTGTCTTTGCTTATTTCTCTTAGCAATGTTTTGTAATTTTCAGTGCAAAAAGTTTTCTTGCCTTCCTCAGTTAAAAGTATTTCTATGTGTTTTATTATATTTTATATTTTTATAAGCACAATTGTTTTTCTAATATCCTTTTTGGATTGCTCATTGTTGGTGAATAGAAAGGCAACTGATTTTTTTAGTGGTAATTTTGTATCTTGTAACTTTGCTGAATTTATTTATTAGCTCTAACAGGTCATGTGTGTGTGTAATCTTTAGAGTTTTCTACATGTAAAATCAAGTCATCCGAAATAGAGATAATTGTACTTTTTACTTTCCAGTTTAAATGCCCTTTTTTCTTCTTGGTTAATTGCTCTTCTGGAACTTCCAATAAGATGTTGAATAGAAGTGGTGAGAGTAGACATTCTTGCTTTGTTCTTGATCTTAGAGGAATGCTTTCAGTCTCTCACCGTAATGTTAGCTAATGGTTTTTCATATATGGCCTTTGTCATGTTGAGGAAGTTTCTTTCTAGTCACAGTTTATTGAGTATTTTTATCATGAAAGGATTTTGCATTTTGTCAAATACTTTTTCTGCCTCAATTGAAATGATTGTGTTTTCCACCTTTATTGTATTTATGTAGTGCATTACACTGATTGATTTTCATAGATTGTAACATCCTTGTAATCTGAGAATAAATCTTACGTAGTCATGGTGTGTAACCCTTTTAATATGTTGTTGAATTCAGTCTGCCAGTATTTTGTTGAAGATTTTGCATCCATATTTATAAAAGATACTGGTTTGTAGGTTTCTTTTATTGTGGTATCTCTGTCTAGCTTTGGTGTCAGGGTAGTGCTGACCTTATAGAGTGGCTTTGGAAATGTTCCCTCCGCTTCAGTTTTTGGAAGAGTTTGAGAAGAAGTGGTGTTAATTCTTCTTTTAATGTTTGGCCTAATGCACCAGTGAAGCCCTCTGAGCTTTTCTTTGTCGGGACGTTCTGATTACTGATTGCTAGTAACTAGTCTCCAACTAGTTACAGGTCTAATCAGATTTTTTTATTTTTTCATGATTCCATTTTGGTATATACGTGTTTCTAAAAATTTGTCCTATTCATCTAGGTTATCCCAGTTTGTTGGTTTATGCTTATTCGTGGTATTCTCTTATAATTCTTTTTATTTCTGTAAAATCAGTAGTAATATTCCCACTTTCATTTTTTATTTTTATAATTGGGGTCTACTTTCTTTTTTTTTTCTTAGTCAGTCTAGCTAAAACCTTGGCAATGTTGTTGATCTTTTCCAAATAGCCAAACTTTGATTCTGCTGATTTTCTCCGTTGTTTTTCTTACTCTCTATTTTATTTACCTCTGATCTAATCTTTATTATTTCTTTCCTTCTGCTCGTTTTGGGGTTAGTATGTTCTTTTTCCAGTTCCTTCTTTCTCCAGTTCCTAACTCCACACTTATGGTGTGCAGTTAGGTTATTGATTTGAGATCTGTCTTCTTTTCTGATTTATATGTTTAATGCTACAAATTTCCCTTTTATTATTTTAAAAATTTATTTGTTTGAGAGAGTTGAAAGAGAAAGAGAAGGGAAGGGGCAGAGGGAGAGAGAGAGAAGCAGATTCCCCACTGAGCAAGGAGTCCGATGTGGTGCTCAATCCCAGGACCCTAAGATCATGACCTGAGCAGAAGGCAGACACAACCGACTGAGCCACCCAGGTGCCCTGTATAAATTTCACTTTAAGTACTTCTTTCACTGCATCCCATAAGCTTCAGAGTATTGTGTTTTTGTTTTCGTTCATCTCAGGGTATTTTCCAGTTTCCTTTGTGATTTCTTTATTGATCCATTGATTGTTTAAGAGTATGTTATTTAGTTTCCATATATTTGCAGATTTTTCAGTTTTCCTTCTGTCGCTGAGTTTTAGTTCTATTGAATTATGATGAGGAAAGGTACTTTGTATGATTTCAGTCTTTTAAAATTTATTAATACTTATTTTGTGTTTTAACACACGGTCCATCCTGGAGAATGTTCCATGTACACTTAAGAAAAATGTGTATTCTGCTGTTACTTAGTGGAGTGTTCTGTACACAGCTGTTAGATCTGGTTGGTCTATTCTGTTGTTTAATTCCTATATTTCCTTATTGATCTTCTGTCTGGTTGCTCCATCTATTATTGAAAATGGGATATTAAAATCTGCTACTGTAGAGTTTTCTATTCTTCAATCTGTCAGTGTTTGCTTTATGTATTTTGGGACTCTGATGCTTGGCTCATATATATTTATAATTGCATATCATCTTTGTGAACTGACATTTTTTGTCTCTTATAACAGTTTTTGACTTAAAGTTTACTTTGTATAATCATAGTATGGTCACCCCAGTTCTCTTCTGTTTACTATTTGCATGGGATATTTGTTTCCATTCTTTCACTTTCAACCTATTTGCCTCTTTAAATCTAAAGTGAGTACCTTGTAGATAGCATACAGTTTGTATCTATTTTGTCCAATCTGTCAACCTATGTGTTTTCTAAAGCCTGTATCTTTAATTTTAATGTTTTATCACATTTCTAATAGTTACATTTTATTTTGTTTCTTAGGATCTTTGCAGTGTAAGATTGGAGACATACTGTAATAAGTGTATGGCAGACTTTTTATCCAGTCCTTCTTTATTGTGTAGCACAATGTATGCCTTTGGAGAATTTAATCCATTTACATGTAAAGTAACTACCAACAAGGAGGGGCTCCTGGGTGGCAGTCGGTTAAGTGGCTGCCTTCAGCTTGGGTCATAATCCCAGGGTCCTGGGATCGAGTCCCACTGCGTGGGGTTCCCTACTCAGTGGAGATGCGCTTCTTTCTCTCCCTCTGCTTGTGCTTGCTCACTCTCTCTCTCCCTCTCTCTCTCTGTCAAATAAATAAATGAAATCTTTAAAAAAAATTACCAACAAAGAAATAATTCTGCCATTTTTATTTATTTTTTTCTGTATGTCTTATAGGTCTTTTCCTCCTCATTTCTTCTGTTAAGGCCTTCTTCTGTGTTTACTTGATTTTTTTTTTTTTTTTTTTTGGTAATGATGTGTTTTGAATCCCTTCTCATTTCCTTTGTGTATGTTTATATTTTGTTTGTAATTACTATGGGGATTACTTACGGCATACTGTAGTTACAACAATCTAATTTGAACTGATGTCAATTTCAACCACATACAACCACATACTCCGATCCAACTTCATCACTCCTCCTTATGTTACTGATGTCACAAATTACATCTTTATACATTGTGTCCCCAAAAACAGATTTATAATCATTTTTATACACTTGTCTTTTAGATATAATAGAAAATTCAAAGTGGAATTACAAACCAAAACTGCACTAGTACTGGATTTTTTAATTCTATTTAAAGATTTTATTTATTTATTTGAGACAGAGGCAGGGGACAGGGAGAAGGAGAAGCAGACTCCCCATTGAGCAGAGAGCCCTACACAAGGCTCAATCCCAGGACCCCGAGATCATGACCTGAGCTGAAGGCAGACGCCTGACTGAGCCACCTAGGTGCCCCAATACTGGATTTCATATTTGTCCCTATATTTCCCTTTACTAGAGATCTCATATAACATCAAGCTACTGTCTAAAATCTCTCATTTCATACTGAAAACCCCTCTTTAGAATTTCTTGGAGAGCAAGGGTAATGGTAATAAACTCACAGCCTTTGTTTATTTTTGTTTATTTATTTTGAGAATGTCTTAATTTCTCATTTTTTGAAAGACAGTTTTACCAGATATAGAATTTTGGTTGACAGGTGTTTTTCTTTCAGTATTTTAAATAAATCATTCCTGTCTGGCCTCCATGGCTTCTGATGAGAAATCAGCTGAAAATCCCTTATATGTGAAAAGTTACTTTTCTCTTGCTATTTTCAAGATTTTTCTCTTTGTCTTTGGATGTTGACAAGTTAATTATATGCCTCCCTATCAGTCTCTTTAGGTTTATCCTATTTGGGATTTATTGAGTTTTTTGGATGTGTAGCTTCATGTCTTCCCTCAAATTTGAGAAATTTTCAGTCATTATTTCTCCATATAATTATTCTACCTCCTTTGCTCTCTTCTCCTTCTGGAATTCCCATAATACATAAGTTTGTCCATTTAATAGTGTTCCATAAGTCCTTTATGATCCGTTCACTTTTCTTCACTCTTTCTACCACCACCCACTCCTCAGACTCAGTACTTCCAATCATTTTATCTTAAAATTCTCTGATTCTTTCTTTTTGCTCCAATTTGATGTCAAACCTCTCTAATGAATATTTAAGTTATTATGCTTTTCAGCTCCAGAATTTCTGTTTAATTCCTTTTTATAATTTCTATCTCTTTGTTGATATTCTCATTTTGTTCATATATTGTTTTCATGATTTCATTTAGTTCTTTGCCCATGTTTTCACTTAGTATATAAGGGTAAAACATATATCTAATATAGATGGCCTGAAGTCTTTTTCTAGTAATTCTGATATCTGGGTTTCCTCGGGGACAGCTTCTGTCAGTTAATTTTGTTTGAATTAACCTTGTGTTCCTGTTTCTTTGTATGCCTTAGTAGTAACTCTGGAAATCAGATTCTCCTTCTCCCCCCACCTCAGGGTTTGCTAGTTTTCTTTCTTTCTTTTTCTTTCTTTCTTTTCTTTCTTTTTCTTTCTTTCTTTTCTTCCTTCCTTCCTCTTCTTTTTCTTTCTTTCCTTCTTTCTTTTCTTTCTTCTTTCTTTTTTTTTTTTCTTTCTCTTTCTTTCTTTCTTTCTTTCTTTCTTTCTTTCTTTCTTTCTTTCTTTCTTTCTTTCTTTCTTTCTTCTTTCTTTTCTTTCTCCCTCCCTCCTCCCTCCCTCCCTTCTTTCTTTCTTTCTCTCTCTTTCCTCTTTCTTTCTTTTCTTTTTTTCTCTTCTTTTTCTTTTTCTTTCTTCTTTCTTTCTTTTCTTTCTTTCTTTTTTCTTTACTTTTCTTTTCTTTCTTTCTTCTCCTGGTGGTGGTGGCCATTGAAGGCTGCACCAATACATTTATTTCAAAATTTTTCCAAATATTTTTGCAAAGACAATACACCTTGTCATGTGTAATCACTGAGGTTTCTACTCCTTTAGCTTGTGTTCAGCTAGTATTTGGAGAGAGGTTTCCTGAAATGCTAGGAACTAAAACAAACAACAACAACAAAAGAAAATACCCAAACCAAAACAAAACAAGAGAACATCCACCACTTCTAGTCTTTGTGGAATGGTTTGGTCCTGGGGTCATTCCTTTGCCATTTAGGTAGTCTTACTCTGAGCCTAAGGATTAACCCGATGTGGCAGATTAAGTTCACAGGATTTTTCTAGGTAGCATGCATCTTCCCTGGGCATGCACATGTGTTTATAAATTCATCTGTATACACGGCTACTTTTGAATGTCCTCATTCCCCAAAGCATCTCACCTCAGTTTACCTTCCTGGCCTTAGATGGTCTACTGTATGTCTCCACTCAGAATCTCTTGCTGCAGCTGTCTTTAGGTCTGCAGCCACCATGTAGCTTTTACAAGCAGCGCCCACTGCGTTTCCTACTTGCATTGTTATGTGGGACAGAGCTATTGCCTTGCATCAGTCCTTCAGGTACCCCCAAACAATTTAGAACAGACATAACATAGTAATTTGAAAATAAGGTCTGCTCTGCTCCCTCTGGTGGGGGAGAACTGGAAGCTGGGCCGCTACCTGCTCAAAACCAAAATCACCACTCTACTGCGAGAGGTGAAGTGGGCTGAATCAAGGGTGAGTGAAAACACTGCAAAATTTCCTACCATTTTGAAAATGAGTTTTTCATGATTGGGCATTACTTGGTTGCTATAAACCTTTAACCATTTTCCAGAGCTCCTACAAAGTTATTTAAGACACCTTGGGTTTTTGTTTTTATATGTGTTTAGGAAAATGAGAACTAGGAGCTTTGTAGTCTGCCACTTTGCTGGTGTCAGTCTCTGCTGCATGACTTTGAACACAGGTGCTGAGGAACTAAATCAGGCAGGATGGCCGTCATGCAAATTGGAAGGAAAGGCTCAGCTCATTATTGAACTTAACAAATATTTATTAAGTACTTACTATATGCAAGGCATGGTTACAGGTACTGGCACCTAGACCAGCAATGAAAACAGAAATGAAATATTTTTACACATTTATTAGTTCATATAATAAACATTTATTGAGTTCCATCCACACACCATGCACTGATAATAGAGTGATAAATAATGCAAGCACCATCCCTGCTCCCACAGAGTTTAGAATTTAATTTAAGTAGAGATTAGTTCATGCTAAACCATTAAAGTGTAAAAATTAGATGTATTACTGCCAGATTACTAGAGGAGAGAAAATGGAAGGAAATTGGTCTTAAAAAATATAGGCAAGGAAGAAGGGTGAGAACAGAATGAGGAAATTGGTAGGGAAATAGCACTGTCATGAGGAGACATAAGCAACCAAAGAGGCAATCGCTGTGCCATGTGATAAGTAACATGGTGGGGAAGCACAAGGTGTTATGGGAGTCTAGAGGCCAGGAGCAAGGAGGTCTTTGCAAGGGTAAGTATAACTAGGCAGATCCTTAAAGATGAACAAGAGGTAACCAGGTGAGAGGTGGCACAGGTGTCCTGGCAGAGGAAAAAATACGTGCAAAGACATAGAATCAAGAGAGACTATGGTATATTCAAGTAACTAAAAGAAGCCCATTGGGGCCAGCTATTTGAGGTTGTAAGTACTGAGAGAGGAGCCAGGAAATATGAGTAGGACCAAGGTCATGCAGGATATTTTAAGTCATATAAAGCAGTTTGAAATTATCATAAGAGCAATGGAAAACCGTTGAACGGTTAATAAAGGAAGTCATGTGAAAAGATGAGATTTAGGAAGATTACTCTGGTTGTCTTACAGGTCATAAACGAGGGTGGTTTGCTAGGAGCCATTGCAGTAATAAGGACAGTAGATGATGGAGATGTCAAGCACGTAGTGAGTGTGAAAACGGAAAAACTAAGTGGAATGATTAGGAGATTGAATACATATTCTGGAGATTGATTTGATTGGATTGAGAATTGAAAGAAGGAAAGGGGACAAGCATGACTCCCAGGTTTCTAGCTTGAGCAACTGGTGGACTGAGGAGCTATTTACTGAAATAGTCTTAGAAGTTGTTGGTGTCCTGCCCGGATCACTTTACAGGCCACTACACCCATCTGCCAAAGAACAGAAAACTACCTTCAGCCAAATAGAATCCAGGAGCTGCCTCAGGCAGGAGGTCACACCCCCAGAATCCTGCAGCTAATGACCAACTGGCATAAAGGTACAAAAGGCTGGCTTTTATGCTTCAAGGTGGGACTGGTTCTGGGGGACCCTTCATGCTCCAGGGCTACCTGAGAAATGAAGCTATATCTGGACTCCAGCTCTATGCATAGGTCCTTCCTCTGGTCTACCCTACTTCTCTTACTTCCTTTCTCCTAAGACCACTCCTTCAGTAAACCACAGGAGCCCAAATCCCTGTCTCAGACTCTACTTTTAGGAAACCCACCCTAAGGTAGTTGGTACAAAGAATACTCTTCAGAGCAAATTCTAAAGATGAGATTCTGGAGTTGATCGCTTGCCAACTAGCTGGCAATGAGGACGTTGTTGGTGGTGGTAGAGTGGGAGATTTGAAAGACCATGCCCTGATGTAGGAGAGCAATTGCTCACCTGTGGGCCCACTGAAAGGGATACAAATTGAAGGAGATGCACCGGTTTGTGTAATATCTCTGGCACTTGAGAGGTATGGGACAAATAGTAATTAAAGGACTGTGGGATTGGTGGTTACTACTGATCATCATTAATGCACTAAAGAGAGAACATGACAGGCTTAGGCAGTCAATTATCAATTCAAAGCAAAAGGTGAAAGACAGAGGCTTCCTTGTCAATGTTAAACAAACAAACAAATACACTAATAAAAAAAAAAAATCTCCTATAGCCAGAAAGTAACCAAGCTGTAAACTAAAACCAAACTCAAGACTTTCAGTAAAGCAAACTTGTTACATCAAAGTCAGGGCCTGATACAGGTTGGAAGGGACTGAGTGGGACTGAGATGTGGATGGATGTTTCTGGGGAGATGGGCTAGATGAGCCAGATTCCCCTGAACTTCTAAGGAACCCAGTCTAAGACAGAAATAGAAGATGAGCTCAGCTTACAACACGCTGAGTAGAGGTGTCTATGAGAGTTTCAAATAGAATTAATAATCATCTTGGGCTGCCTGGGTGGCTCAGTTGGTTAAGTGTCTGGCTTTGGCTCAGGTCATGATCTTGCGGTCCTGGGATCGAGCCCCGCACTGGGCTCCCTGCTCAGTGGAGAGCCTGCTTCTCCCTTTCCCTCTGCCCCTCCCCACCCCCCGCTCTCTCTCTCAAATAAATAAATATAATCTTTAAAAAAAAAGAGAAAGAGAGAGAGATGGACTGAGCCAAAGACACTAGGGCAGAGTGGCCAGAGAAAAGCAAGGGAATTCAGAGGAGAAACTAAAAGGAAAGTGTGTGGTCGGGGGAGGAGATGAGTAGGGTAAGGTGTGTGTGAAAGGATTAAATAGGGCAAAGTGACCTAATGACCCTGGTGAGGGTCCAGGGGTGGTGGAAGCCAGACTACAGTTATTGAGGACCCAAATCAAGCTTTTTAAAGGCGTTTGTCTCTGAAGAGGAGGTAAGAGAAAATTGGGAGCTGAAGGGAGATGTTAGGAAAGGTTTGTCAACTTGTCTTTAGGATGGAGAGACTTCAGCATTGTGGGTCAGTGAGACTTGGGACCAGCCTGGCTACCAGTCAGGGGAGGGACATCTCCGAGACATGGGATAAGGCCAGGATTCCAGTCTGAGTCCTGCTCTGCCACCCCCTCAGGCAGATTATTTTGCCTCTCCAGGCGTCATTTCCATGGTAGCCTACTTCAAAATACTGCTGAGGGTAAGTCAGAAATGCACGTGAAGGCACTCTACCAATAATAACCATTATTTCCAAATAAGAAAGGCAAAGGAAGACACCTCCAAGCTTTTCAAGCCCAAGAGTCTGCGAAATAGTTGTGTGGACGACTGAATCAGGGGAATCCTGACAGGAAAATTTTGGAGAAGGGACAAGATTGGTTCGTGCCGGCTGATACCGAAGTCATGGCAGGACAACAAAAGTGGAAATACTTAGCAGCTATGGGGAGACAGGGACCAGATGCAGGAGAGCAGTCGGGGATGGCGAGAGACTGCTGTCGTTCCTCAACCCAGAGGTGAGCATGAGTCAACACCAGGTTGTGTAAAGCTTGGCAACGCCACAGAAGAATACCCCTAACTGCTGTGCATTCAGCAAGTACTTGGTGTCGGGTCCTTTACCTGTGATATCTGCAAGCCCCATGATTATCTGCACTTTACAGTTGAGCAAATGGAGGCCAGAAAGGTCCCTCAACTAATAAATGATGCAGCTCAGAGTCAGACACAGTCACTCTGGCTCCCAAACCTACATTCTTTCCACTACCTCATGCTGCTCCCAAGCATGGTGTCTTAGGGGACGAGGGGAAACAGCCCACTGGACAGAGGACTGTTGAGAGGGTGTGACGTATGGAGGCTGAGAGAGGATAGAGTTTCCAGACTGTGGAACTGGCAAGCAGTGCCCCAGACTGCAGACAGTAAGGATGAGGGCTGAGAATCACTACTCAGTGATTTGGTGAGCAGAGGGTTCTCCGAACCGCAGACAGTGAAGGCAGTGGGCCGGGGCAGGGGGGGTGGGGGGGCCTCTGTCAGTAAAAACCAAGGTGCCCACAGAGGAGTAGTCCCGCATCCTCCCATATCCTGCTCTGGGGCTGGTGGAGAAGCTCCTTCAGGAGGCCTGCTGGCCGCTTCACGTAGCTAATCAGGGAAGTAAAAGCCAAAGCACTCAGCCTCACGCGGCTCGCGACTTCATTAGGGACACTAGCTTCCAAATGTGACACCCAGAGAACACTGCCCGACGGGAGCACATGTCTGCCCCAAGACTCCTCCCATTGCTGTGACTTCTGTCAACTTCTGGGGGGGGGGGGGGGACCCGAGCTCCAGAGAGAGACTAGGCCGGCCCTCTGTGAGGCATCTGTGTGTGACCTATGACCTCCCCAACAGCATGTGCCTCTGGGGGAGAAAACAGGGTACAGGACGGAAACCTACGTAGCATCAGCATGTCGGGGATAGGCAGAAACCAGTGGGAAATGATGCTGGGAAAGAGTAGCCAGAAGGGAAGGAGGACACACAAGACTCCAGGTAGGGGAGAGGTGAGCTGAGGCTGAGTCCCTCATTCAAGTGCCTCCTTTGACCCAGAGCCCTGAGGTGCCTCCTCCTCTCTCTACACTTGCCGTGCTGGCCCACAGCTTTCCCAGCCCCTCCAGCCGATTCAGCCTTATTTCCTCCTTCCTGCCTCGTTTTCTGAATTCACAGGCCAGTGAGTGTCGTCCTTAGGAGAGAAACAAGGCTCTGGACTCTTCTCTCCCGTTCCACTTCCACACCTCACTGGCTGCAGGTCAAGAGAGGACAAGCAGAATTCCTCTGCGGGACGGCCTGGCGCCCCGGCGCCTCTGCCTGAGAAGCTTCCAGCTGCCACCCCCGCCACCACCCCCCCGCCCCCGCCTCCCCGGAAACACCAGCCTTCTCATCAATTCCTCAGGTGAAGAGTTCGTCTCTCCTCTGGTTCCTGTCTGAAAATATAAATGTACCTGGACAAGTAACAGAGTTTGTCTCAAACACTCTAGAGCAAATCACTGAGAAGACTTCTTTGGTGTGTCTTAGATTATATACTTTGGGAGCCCCGGACAGCTGGAGTTGGCACCAAGAGATGGTTTAGGGAACAGAAAGGGAAGGTGGAGGGGCTGACGAGAATTGTAGCCCGTTACGCAATTATGTCCTGCATTAACCTCATCCCTTGGCTTGGGTTCAGTGGAAGTTGTAATGATTCATTCGTAGCCGAGGCTGTAGATGCTCCAGCCATATCCCCTTGGCCTACCTTAGAACTCACCTGAAGAAATTTTCCAAACAGTGGGGAAAGTCAGATATCTGGAGAGTTAAAGTCCTGCAGAAACAAATGGGAGTCCATTTGTTCTGAGGGTCACCAGCCTAACTGGCCCCCAGTTGCCTGCAGTAATAACCCCTTCATCAGTGCACCTTTTATTGCTCACCTTTCAGAGTGCTTGAAAAAAAAAAAATACTCACACCCAAACTCTTGTTTCAGATTTTGTTTTGAAAGTCCATATACAATGGACTTCCCCTGTTGTTCTTCATACTGAGGAGGGGAAAAGTAGGGAGTTGTTTGCTTCACAAACAACCCACAGACCAACCACAGACCAAAAAAGCAAAAGTTGTTTGCTTCACAAACAACCCACAGACCAAGAATTTAGACATATACATCAAAATTTTAAATGCCCATATCCTTTGACCCAGTAATTCTACTTCTAGAAGTTTCACTTAAGAAAACTAACAGACTGTGCAAAAAACGTATGTGTGAGGATGTTTATTACCGTGTAGAAGAGTAAAAATTGGGAAGCAACTTAAATTTCCAGCAGTAGCAACTTGGTTAATCTTATGCTGCCATGAGAAATAATGAATTGGGGTGCCTGAGTGGCTCAGTCAGTTTAGCATCTGCCTTTGGCTCAGATCATGAGCTCTGGGTCCTGGGATGGAGCCCAGCGTGAGGGCCCCCTGCTCAGCAGAGTCGCTTCTCCCTCTCTCCCTTTGCCCCTCCCCCCCCAAATAGATGGATAAAAAGTCAAAAAAAAAAAAGAAATAATAAATCGATTTTTCTACATCTTCCCATGTCTATGGTAAGTTAAGTGAAAATGCAGGTGACAAAGCATCATGTGCAGCATAATCTACTTTTGTAAATACTACATTTATGTGCAAACATGTGTGCAGGGAAGAATCTGGAAGGATGACAACAAAATGTTAACAGTAGTTATCTTTGGGCATAAGAATTGGGAATTGTGGATCATTTTCATTTCCTTCTTTACACCTTTATGAATTGGAAAAAAAAAACATACTTTTCTTTTTACCCCGAAAACCACTTTTAAAACTACCCCCCAAAAAAACTGTAAAGAAAAGAAAAGAAAGTAATGGCCTCAGCCACATAGAAGTGAATTCCGTAGCTAAAACTTGTGAGAAGAGAACAGAAGGAAGGCATCCCACTTAGCGGGAGCCAGAGCTCGGCAGTGGCTGTTGTAAGCGAGTCAGCAACTACATCTGCTAACCGGCGGCCGTCACGTGTCCAGCATGTGTGGCCCCATCTGACTCCGAGGAAACACACGCAGCCCCGCATCCATGCTTCGGGTCGCTTGTCGGGCTGGGCGCAGCCCCCTACCTCTGCAGACCTCCTCCCCTCCCCCCTCCGGCCAAGAGCCCCAGCTGGCACTCAGCAGGTCCCTTTCCAATTTGCTGCACTTTCGGGAGTTCGTTATTCCCACGGGAAGGAGGAAGAACTCGTTGCCATGGCGATGTGAGCCTCCCAACCCTGAGACCTGCGCCGGAGGCCCGATCCTTCCCCGCGCAGCCCCGCCCGGCCTCCCTGGCTCGGGGCGGCCACGGTGGGCCCGCCCTGCCCTGTTGGAGAAGGTTTTCAGGCTCCAGATTCTTTGGGCTTGAGGGAAGGAGGGGCCATTAATTAGGAACGCAAGGTAAGAGAGAAGGGGACGTGAAGGAAGAAACATGGATGAGAAGGTTTTCTTTACAAGCCCCTTGGCCACTCGGCCCTTTCCTCCCACCCACCGGGACTCCTCAGTCAAATGCTGTCTCCCTGGTGGTGGAGCATTTGGCTGGGGATGTCGGACACTCTGCTTTCCTCTCAACGTCTTCCAGGAACCCCCGGGCATTTTTTTTTTTTTAAGTTTCTGGAACGTAGCACACTGGAACGAAGCTTTAACCTCTCCTGCCCCTCCAGCCGGGGACTGAAAAGTAGGGGGAGCGGGAGCGAGCGGGTCGGAGCGACCAGCCGAGCCCTGCGACCGTGGGTGGAAGGGAGGCGACGCCTTCTGCGCCCGGCGCTGCACCGCCCTGCCCGGGCCCGGGGCCACGGCGCGGACGGCGGTCGGGGTCAGGTAGGAGACACGCGGCCCGCCGGGACCACCGCGCGTCCCCCGCCCCCCGCCCCCCGCCGCCAAAGCCCAGCGGGAGGCGGCGCGCAGAGCGGGCGCGGTGAGGGGGGGGGGCGGGCGGTCACGCGCGCCGCCCGGGGGCTGGGGCTACGCCCCGTCGCCCAGGCCACGCCCACCCCTTGGAGCCCCTGGGCTGCCTAGGTGCCTCCCCCGTTGGCAGCGCGGAACGCCCAGACCTTAGCTCTCAGAACCCTGTCTCCTATTACTCACCCCAGGGTGGCTGCCCAGGGAAAAGCTCCAAGCATATCACTGACTGGCCTGCTGGAAACCCTTTCATCTCTGCTCCATCCGCAGCAGCTCTTTGATTAACTGCCACTGGAGCCTCCAACCATCGCCACGCTGTAAATCCCTGGGTGCCCGCCGGCTCAGATCTGGGGCACGTGTACACCCAGGTGCTCCCCCTTTCTTCAGCGTTCTTCCCTCTTCCTGCTGCCTCCCTATCCTTGAAGCCTTAGGACTTGTGGTGGCAATGAACCTTAGGTTCTTCCAGGAGTCTTTTTGCTTCCAGCCCCTTTGCGCACCCACCTACCCCAACACCTGCCTTTTTCCTTCAGCTACGCCGTTCCTCCCCTCAGTGTCCACGCACACGCACGCACACGCACGCCCGCGCCCGCGCAGGCTCTTCCCTTCCCTTCCATCAGGCCAGGGAGAAGTCCGCTCCCCCAATGGCGAGAGCACAGGCGGTGGACAGGTGCCCACGCAGCCCAAGAGCAGCAGGCCCACGTGGAAACAGTGCTTTTGACAAGCCGAGGCATCGTATTTCATGAGTGAGCCAAATGTAGAAAGGATTAGCTGTTTCACCCAATAAGCCCACATCTGTAGTTACATTCTGATGGGGATAAAATTACTCTGGTTATTAATCCTTCTGCTTTAGGGTATAAGCTGATCACCAGCTGGGCTCAGGGAAAAAAATTCTATCCCGGCTCCTGCCAGGCTCCTCCCCATCCTCACCTGCCCTGCCTTCTGTGCTGCGTTGTTGCGCTTTTAGTTCTGCAGACCAAGCTGAAGGCCACCAGTGGAGGCCCCTCTGAGACAGAAGAGCTCCAGTCGGCTCTGCAGAGGACATCCCTCCAATCACGTGACTATGTATTGGGACTCTACTTTCGGCAAAACCTCGCTGGTCTTCACTGTGGCGGAAGCAAAGATGATTCCTAAACGGCCGTGGCTTTTTCCTGCGGAGGAAAGCTGAAGTGGGCGGTCCGAACCCGCCGGTGGTTTCTGGGACTTTCTGCCCTGAGGCGCCCTGGGTGTATCCAGTGGCCTAGGGGGCATCCATTTTGGGCCCGGCAGGATTTTTCTAAGCCAACAAGGAAGGGGTTTCTGTAGCCTTCGCCTCTGTGGCTTCTCCCCTATAGGAAACCAGCAGGACAGGTAGCTTTGTTTCCATCCTGATCCTTTCTTTTTAGACCCCAACTCAGCGGGCACTGGCGACTTCTGGGAGTCTCCCTGTCCCTGGGTGACAGAGGCGCCATCGATAATTACATGGAACTTTCCTGAGCAAACCAGGGTGTGTTCGCCTTACCTGAGGGGTCCTTGACGTTTGCAAGGGCCATGCCAGGAGACGCCACTGAAACATGGCAGTGAGTTAGCTCCTTCTTGAATCTTTAATCCCTTTTAAGAATTTTAATGGGCATTCTGAGAGAATTTCTGTCTTCTAAAGACATTTCCCTAGGATCACTTTGCTGTAGAGAACTGGCAAACTCCTCCAAAGGAAACTAAAGATTAATATGCATTTTTAAGCCACTCCTGTTTTTAATACTGTTCAGTTCTTATTGCAATGTTGAATGAAACACTCACTTTTAAAATGAAAACAAACAAACATCGCCAGTCCTGGTCCTCTTCTGTGGACACCTATTTCAGCGCTTCCCCTCCCCTCCCCTGGTTTGCCCCATTTCCTGAAGCCTCTATATTTCCACTCTCTGACCCTGGATCAGCCCAACGATCTGCTTTTATTGATGCTATCTGTGTCTAGGATGCTGGGAGATAATAGAGATTGTCATCAATAATGTTCTTTAAGTGAATAAATCAGGATTGACACTGTGACACAATTATGCTTCCCACCCTTGCTCAGTTGCTCTTCTGGCTTTCTCCTTCCCAGGCCTTCGGTAACCCAAATCTCCATCTACCCTCTAACTCTTGGCAGTGGCCCTAACTTCTCCAAGAACAAAAACCAAAAACAAAATAAACTTGAGATATGAGCTTCTCAAACTTTCTAAACTCTCTTCCACCTCCAAACTACGTATATTCATGAACACCCCTCTTCAATAAAAACTACCCTCCTTTCTGCTCCATCTGCGTGGCCCCTGTGGTTGCTGGCATATACTTACATATATGCCTCCTCCTCACCACCTTGCCACAATTTGTTGGCCCACAGTTGGGCTTCCAAAGACTCGAGATGGACCAATGAGAACCTTTCTATAGAATTTTGGGTCAGTCCAGTCTGTCTCCTGTGGCTGCAGCTGTCTGTCTTGTATCCTCATCAGACTGAAGAAGCTGAGGACCTACAGGGGATATAAATATGTTCATCTCTGTATCCAAAAACTAAATAATAAAACAAAGACTTTCTTTCATCTCTGTCCCTCCTCCAGTTTCCAGCCCCTTCCCTCCTCCAGCTCCATTTTCTTACCTCCTATAATACCCATCTACTGCTACCATCCGGTTCCCTCTCCTCTTCCCTCTGTCAACCTAAATAAAGAGGTAAACTGAGGCAAGCTCAAATCACCAGAAATGGGGTTTATTTGGGAATAACAGAGCAACTGCAATTCAGGAAACGTATGCTGTAGCAGCAACAGGCGAGTCCGTTGAGGGTTTGGGGCAGGCTAGATTTATGGGCAAGTTGTGCAAAGAGGGGGATGTCCAGCCAGTGTCCAAGTAGGAAGTTCATGGGCTTGAAGATGGGGAATGATTCCTGACAGATGTTCATTGGTCAGGAGATAAGTCTCACTCTTCTGTAAGTCAGGCATTTATAGGAAATCAGTTTCTTGGTTCTTAAATTCCATTCTTCTGAGGGCATATGTGGGAGATTCTTTATTCCATATCTTCTGGTTCCCTTTGAGATGGAAGTCCTTCTCCACCCCTCTCCTCACGTGCACTGCAGTGTAAACTATGCCCACTTCCTGGCATTCATGCCAGTTGTCTGCAGCATCTGGTGTCCACAACCACTGTCTCTATCTTGAATCTTGCCCTCCTCTTGATGGTTTTCCTTCTGGTTCTTGCTTAGAAGCTGTACCAGAATCTAAATATACGAAGGATCTACAGCTCTAGGCTTTTCCAAACTTCGTCTCACCTCATAGAAATGCAACTGGCCTGTGCCGGCCCTCCTGGGGACCCCACAAAGTGAGGACTAACTTATCTAATGAAATCATAGAAGCTAAGGTGTTAACGGGTGAGTTATTTCACTATTTTGATAATAGCGCTCACAGACTTAGCTCAGGGTCTCTCACACGTGGATTAGAGTGGAAGGAGAGGGTGGAGAGCAGGGATAAGGGTGGAGGAGGGTGTTAGGGGTATATTATTGAGGGTCTGAGAGTTTTTATGACATTTAAGTTTTGTATTTTCACTTCATGTTAATCAACGCTCGACTGTGCATTTTAATTTACCGTTCCGTTGGCATCAAGGGATTGCCAACTTATAGTGCGACGTTTTCAAAGTGGAATGTAGTCTCAGAGAATTTCTACTTCTAAAGCGCATCTCTTTGCTCCTCAGACTGGGAAGTACTGACTCAAGGAATAAGCTCCCTTGAAATGTGAGTGCTGTCCATGTTCCTAGCAGCACCGCAGGGAGAGACAGAAATGTAACACCTGAGTCTTGCCCTCAAATATTCATAGGCTCATTAGGAAGATGACACTGGAACCCTTAAAAAATGAAATACAAGCAGGCGGTCACAATGTGAGACATGTCACAAAGTGGTATGTTATTAAGTGATGTGGACGACACTTTCTACAGAGGTCAGATGCAAGAGAGCTTTCCCTCCGTGGGAATGATCATGGAGCCTTCTTGGTCTGGGGAGGGTCTGGCCGGATGCCAGTCAGGGAACTGAGCAGGGCTATATATAGATGAAAAGTAAGAGTTAAGTAGCCAGAGAAGAAAGAGAGAGATTCTAGGCATGAAGGAAGTTCACGAAACAACAAAGTCCTGAGCTTGGGATGGAGATCACAGTGGACTGAATGGAGGGTTCTCTTGGGGACAAAGTGGACAATGTGGGTTCCCCTCTATCAAACTGAGTACATACTCAGGACATCAACACAGCAAGGACACCAACAAGTTTTGCTTGAGATTTTGTTCCTTGGTATTTTGAAAAAGTATCCAGAAGTCATTATGGGGAAAATTAGAACAGAGTTGGGCTTCCTCACACTTACATTATGGTTTTTAATAGTGTATATTCACTTCTGTGGAGACAGAGGTGAGACACCACAATCGTATCAGTGCTTGTTCCTCAAAAGGTCTAATGCAGCCTGTTAGGAGAAAATCAAGTTGGGGCCATATTCTAGCGGACTTGAATTCCAAATGAGGCAGTCAGACCCTGCCCGCCTTGATGTGCAAAGGGCTTCAAGGGCACTGACAACCTCACACTTTCTGGGTCCGGGAGGTTCCACCCCTAGTCTAACACTGGGTTTCAGATCCTTCACTGCGCAGTGTACAAGGCCACACACGGAAGAGTTTTCTTTATTTCGGTGATTTATGCTTCTTCGTTTTATTGCCATCGTTGATTGGCATTGGTTGGAGGAAATCATATCCTCTTGAATGCAAAGCCACCCTTGCAGAATATCCCCTAAAACAACTGGTGATGTTTATCGCTCTTATTGGCAGTCTGGAGACAATATTGATGATATTCATACAACTTTTTCATTCCACCAGGTTACCGGGACACCACGTTGTTGTTGTCACCTTCGCCCACGTGGTGCTTGGGACAGTGAAGACATGGCATCGCAATGCCTTGAGTCACAGGTATCTGTGAAATGAGTGAATGAGTGAAAAATTAAAGAGGACCCGTGCTAAAGAAGAGGCATCCCAAGATTGGCATTGGGAAGGCAGCTGGAGCAGACAATGGCAAAGGCCTCCTCGGAGCCTCGGAGCCTCGGAGCTCTCCTTCCCCGGCACAGGTTAGAGGGGATATTCAGTCCTCCAGTTGTCTCTCAAGAGAGAGCCTCTTTCTGTCTTTTCCCTGGAGCTCTCTGAGAAACATCGCACCACCTCTGCAGCAGGGGATCTCTGCCTCTCCAAGCTTCAGCGCCATTCTTCCCAATGGCCACCGCAGCTCCCTCAAACTGCGGTCTCAGTGCATCCATCTGCCTGCTCCTTCGAAGCCAACAGCTCCTGTCAGGGCCAGGGTAGGACTGTGGTGAGAGCCAGCCCAGGCGGAGAGCCCACAGAAGGCCCTGGTGGGGAGGGGGGAGAGGCGTGTGCAGAAACACCGCTCAAGGTGATGGGGATCTGCAGGAGGCGGAGAGGGGCCCCAGGGATTCACTCGGCAAGAGTAATTACATTGAACACAACAGATCTCGGGGCCAGCATCACTGCCCAGAGCATGGCCCTGAACGAATGTGGATTGCTTCAATTATCTGGGCATCTTGATGAATGGGCACGGCACACGCTCTGGGGAAGATGGGAGGAAACAAGCCACAGATTAATCACTCGTGGCATCACTGAACGGAGGGTGTTTAGAGCCCGCGAGAGCCCCGGGGACAACAGGTTCACAAAAGCAGAGAGGGAAATGGAAAGCAATCAGGGCACAATTAGAAAAAAAAGGGGAGGAAGCCAGTCTAACAGCGAGGCTCATCTTTGTTAGACGAATTTGCATAAAGGTAGTGACAATGGAGGTAGCCCTGGTAGGGACTAGGGACAGATAGTGGGGTTCTGTTATGGGAACTGCCTGCCTCCAGTGGGGCCAAGGGCTGGGCCCCAAAGGTAACCCCAAACCAGAGAAGGAGGGTCTCAGAAGCAAAGGTAGGGGTGTAGGGAGGAGCAAGACAAGGAGACAAGAACTAATGAGAGCAACACTGTGGAGGCTTCCAGAGGAAGATGAGGTAATGTGCCGTTCTAGGCTTTCCTAGGACTCCAACAGTGCGCCCCATTAGTGGCGTCTCAGGACCTCTCTGCCCCCAAAGTACTACCGGGTAGGTGAGCCAAAATAATGAGAATTATTTTTCCTGGAGAAGTGTTTGGTTGTGTAGGTCCAGCATGTAACATACGGTCTATCATAAATGTTTCCCGAACGAATGAACACAAATAGCTAGCATTAGTTACACTTCTCCTGTGTCAGGCAATATGCTAAGTGCTTTACACAAATAAATTTAATGTAATTCACACAATCTTCCTATGTGGTGTTTTTCAATTCCTCTTTTAGGGGTCTTAAAAACCAAACAAACAAACAAGTGTCAAATAAGTGAAGTAACTTGTTTAGCCAGTAAGTGACTGTGTGTTGGATGCGAGGAAAGAAGAGCAAGGGGGAGGGGGCGGAGAGGGGGAGAGGGAGGGGGAGAGGGAGAGAGAAGGAGCAAGAGAGGAAGGGGGAGGGTGAAAGGAACATCTTAAGAAAGGCTGTGAGAAGTCTCAGAGAATTTCTTGTGAAAATCATTTGACTTAGCAAAAAAGCGCCTGGCACGCGGATCCACTTTAATTCCTCTTTAGTACCAGGTGTTGAGTCCTGTGAAGAGCTGTGAAAACTAGCACAACCTCACATGGGACTGAAAGAAAATAAACCAACAGGGCAGGATTTTAAGTGAACATAGAGAATACGACTCTCACAACCCTGGCTCTTCGGGCTACTGACTCCTGCAGCCTTTGGCCCCTGCACGGAGACCATGGGAGAGAGGGGTGCTGGTGTGCTCACTGTCCGGCTTGCTGGTTGTCGGGAGACACGATTCTGTGACCCTCATACAAGCAGGGTTTATTCAGAATAAGAACAATAAAAACCACTGAGGGACTGAAGGGAAACATGAATGAGAAAATAATCAGATGACCTCACAGATGTGCACACGACATCATCTGCCTCAGGTGCAGAGAGGCAGGACACAATTTGAACTCTGAGTCCCCTAGCAGCCTGAGCAATGAGGGAAATAATCGACTGCAAGGGCCATGGTATCCATGGGACAAAAATAAACCCATGGT
This sequence comes from Zalophus californianus, assembly GCF_009762305.2. Taxonomy (NCBI): domain Eukaryota; kingdom Metazoa; phylum Chordata; class Mammalia; order Carnivora; family Otariidae; genus Zalophus; species Zalophus californianus. The sequence goes on along the minus strand of NC_045603.1, from coordinate 111,216,300 downwards.
TTAGAGGAAGCACGGCTTTTTCTGATGCTGAAAGCTCAGATTTTTTTTTTAATTTTATTTATTTATTTGAGACAGAGAGAGACAGAGAACGAGGAGGGGAGGGGCAGAGGGAGACAGAAACTTTAGCAGACTCTGTGCTCAGCACAGAGCCCGAGGGGAGGCTCGATCTCACGACCCTTGAGATCATGACCCTGAGATCACAACCTGAGCCGAAACCAAGAGTCGGACGCTTCACCGACTGAGCCACCCAGGTGCCCCTGGAGCCCCAGATCTTTTTGTCTTGGCAGTGTGCACAACAGTGCCCTGCGCCGATGATGCAACCAGCAGGTCTCGTGTTTGTGTGCCTGGACGCCATGCTCACCACTGCAAACCTGCCGCAGCAGCCCCTCAGGGCACGAACGCCAAGGTATCACAGCCCCTGCTGCAGGGACAGCACCTTCCTTGCTGTGGCCGCGACTGCCGCTTCCTTGGAGCCAAAGCCCCACGCGAGAGGAGCAGCTGGGGGCTTCAGAAGCCCGCCCAGGGAGCACCTGTCTTGGAAGCCTTGCTCCAGGCAGGTAGCTGCACCTGGCCCACTGCCCGAGTGGCCGGTCCCCAGCCCAGGGACAGGAAGGATTCGGTAACCTGGGAGGAAGCCCTGACCCCCAGGGTATAACCCCCAGGGGACAGGTAGAAAATGCCATGGCAGGACAGCCGCCAGCGAAGGGCTGTCCACTCAGCTCCCTCTGGGAGGTCTGGAGCCCAAAGGCGATCCCTCAGCGGTGGCTCCACAGTCCGATCGTGGCCTGTTTTCCTCGGCTGCTGAACGGGGTCCTACAGACGCAACACGTCAGATAATAACTTGGACTCGATTAACACGGGCTGAGCCGTTTTTAGGCACCGGGGTCCGCAGGGTGAGCCGCACTCTCCAGCTCAGTGCGTCCCCGCTCTCAACTCCCAGGCCCGCCTGTTTGTCGTCTGCCTGCACCGGGTGTCACCTCCCGGCTCGTCTCCTGCTGCTCTAAGGACCCTCATCAGATCTCCCCTTTTCTGGGGCTGGTAAAGACAACCTGGGCTGCAACTCCTTTGGACAGTCCTCTTCCGATTCAAAACAAGACAAGGCCTAAACAGACCTTTAAAAACCAAACCAAAACAAGACAAGGCCTAAACAGACCTTTAAAAACAAAAACAAAACAACCCTAGATCGCTAGATCACAAAAATGCAGGCACTTCGCCCCTTTTCACCTTCCCTCCTTCCTTCTTGCCCAAATATTTTATGAAGTATTTGCAGTGTCGCCTTCCTCGGCACGAGGGGCTCCGAGGGGGACAGAACACAGGCCCCGGGCTCAGGAGCTCACACTCCGCTGAGCAGGTGGGCATCTCCACTCCTGGGCAGGAGGGGCTAGCGCAGGGTGCTGGGGGGCCGAGAGGAAGCCCCCCGGGGGCTGTGGGAGTATGGAGAGCCAGTGTCAGCTGCCTGAGAAGTTACATGTGAAGAAGGGAGGCGAAGGCTGATACAGATGCTGAGGTTAATCTGTGTGACAGGCCCCGGCAAGGAGGATGCCGCAGAGGTAACCAGAGGCCTGGGTGGCGGCTCAGGGGTGTGAGCTGGTTCCCAACTGGGCACAATTTTGTCTAGAGACAAAATGTCTGCAGACATTTTTGGTTGATGCAACTGGGTGTGTGCTGAGGGTGGGGAGGGTGCTGCCGGCATCTACCAAGAGACTAGAGATGCTGCTAATAACCCTTCAATGCACCCAGCGCACCCACAACAAAGAATTAACTGCCTCGGAATGTCCAGAATTGAGAAACCCCCAGCCTAGAGGCATGAGAAGCCACTGAAGGCTCTAGGCAGGGCAGTGAAATGATTAGAGATGTGTTCCTAGCTCCCTCGTCCACATTGAAGAAGTTAGGAAACTTTTTTTTTTTTTTTTTAACCGGAATATAGCTCGGGGATGGCTGTTGGAACCAGGGAGCTGAAGATCTAGAATGGAGGGAACTCCGTCCCGAAGGAGAACCCCCAGAACATCTATTTCTTCATCTGTAAAATGGGGTGTGAGATTTGCTTTATTTTATTTTACAAATCTTTTTATTAAATAAATTTTATTTAATACTCTCCTTGACTTATTCCTGTGTTGCTGAGATGACCAAATACCATAGTATTTATGGAAGGCTTTGTGAAGTGAAAAGAAATGTGGATGAAAGATATTTTTGTACCATAAAGAGCACCTTTTAACAATTACCCCACTATTGTGTGCTAACTCTATTAAAGTAGAAAATATAATTAAGCAAAAATGAGGGCAATAAAGCTCACCCATCATTTCACTATCCAGAAATAACATTTGAACATTCAAGTGTATATTTTTAGCTTCCCAGACTTGTGTGTGTGTGTCATTTTTTTTTTACAGTAAAAACTGGGATCCTACTTTCCCTACAAATATGCATTACAAATAGCATCCTATATCAATAAAATGTTTCAAAGAGTGTCCTCTGTTGTGTATTTCAAATTTTCCACATTCACGAGGAAAATTGCTGGGAACTGCAGCTCCTTGTTGAATTTAATTCAATTAAAGCAAAAAGTGGCCCTGAGAAATGCTTGGCTCAGCCAGCCCCGTGCCCTTACTACTGCTGGGGGGCACATTGCCTGGGATCCTGGAGTTTCAGGCAGATGAGAAGCAATAAATACTTCCCACGTGGATGGAAGAGTTGGTCGTACCTTTGTCGTGGGAACTTGGCTTCCTGCTCAGGAATGCGGGAAGGTGGACAGGTGGCCCACCCTGCGAGGCACTTGATGTATTTCAAAAGCGCCACAAATGTCCCCTAAAAACTGTTTCAGCACTCCCAGCTGAGGCCACTTCTCCAAAGCCCAGCCAACTGGGAATGGTGGACCTGTAACTTGCCTTACTCCGACAATTAATCTGTTGACTTAGAAACTATGACATAGTAACCTGTGACACCCCTCCCCCAGAAGGGGCTGAGCAAACCCAGAGGATGTGCACTGACTCACCCAAACTCTTTTTTTTTTTTTTTTAAGAGGATGAGAGTGTGTGAGTTGGGGTGGGGGGAGTGGGATGGAGAGAGAATCCCAAGCAGGCTCCAAGCTCTGCGTGGAACCCAACCAAGGGCTGAGATCATGACCTGAGCTGAAATCAAGATCGGACACTTACCGAGTGAGCCACCAGGCCCCCCGACTCATCCACACTCTTACACAGTTTCCCTCGTGGTGAACCGCACAGGGTGGAAAGATGGTGGCCCTTGTCTGTGTGTGGTGCCGGACCGATGTAAGGAATGTGCAACTGGTGGTTTATCTCTCCCAGAGACGAATTCTAACTGTGAAAACGCTACATTGCCGAGAAGAGAAAACACAGAAATCACCTAAATGTCCAAAACAAAACATGGGACTATTTTCCCTTGTACATCCATTTCCTACAATATTAATCTCTCATTTTCACTGATAACTGTTAAAACTATACAACAACATCTAAGATTCTTATGAAAAAAATAAAATACAGTAAAATTCTTATAACAGAATATTAAGTGAGAAAAGGAGGGCACAAAATTGTGTGAGAAGGAAACTACTCCTGTGTTTAAATTAGCACTTTCGTATGAAAAAGTGTAAATAGAAATAATCCTCAAACTGCCACAGTTGCTCTGTTAAGCGAGATCATGGAGGGATTTTTCTTTCCTTCCCTTTTTTCAAAATGTTCTGAAACAGGGCTATGATTACTTTCATAGTGAGTATGTTCGCGTGCGTACGTGCCCGGGTGTGCGTGCATGCGTGAGTAGGATATTTCTGCGCCGTGTCCTTGCTTCACACATTGTAGGAATGGAGGTGGAGGAGTGGGAGAAGGGAAGAAACCGTTGGGGCTTAGCAAATGCTCGTCACTTAGTGGGGAAGGTGAGCAGGAGGGTCAAGGAAGGGTCACCTGTGTCCCCAGGTAGCCTGTTTATGTCATCCTTGAGGATCATGCCTGGGCTGACATCCCCAAGACTGGAATTTTTTTCCCCTCTAAAGATAGCTCTGAGGCGGACAAAGAACCTCTTCCCCAGCTGGGCTCCATGACCCCCAGTAGAAAAAGCACTCCAATGTCACAGACACAGCTGGGACCTATGCGTCCTGATTTCCCATGGCCTTGAGTGTCCACCAGTGTCCCAATCTTTGGCCCCAGACCAGGCAGGAAGAAGAGGGAATCTTTGGAAGACATTGGTCTGCTTGCTGGCTGATCCCTTTGCTCAGTCTATGGGGCTCCAGAATTTTCCTGCTCACCTGGACACAGCTGGGGAGGCCCAGGAGGCGGCATCAGCTCTCCGAGGCACCCTTTCTGCCCGCCAGCCCTGGGGTGGGCAGGATGGATTGGGAAGGCTCTCTTCCCTTCGCTTCCACTTGGGTTGGCAGTTCTGGAAGAGACAAGGGGAAGGGTCCCAGTCTCCAGGTCCTGCCTGGGGGCCCGGCCCCAGCAAGCAGCCAGGAGGTTGGCTCAGGCTGTGAGACAGGCGGTGGGGCCCTGGAGCCCTCATGGCCTTCCTTCCCCTCCTGCCCAGGGCGGCTGCGTGCCTCTGCTCTTGCTTTCACTTCCCTCTCCGTTCTCCCCCCTCGGGTCATGCTGATTATCAGCCTCTGACACCCTGTCTTCACTCTCTTGGTCTCCCTTTGTGTCTTGACCGTGTGTCTCCTGCCAGCCTCAGTCCATCATCCCCCTGGGAGCCTGGCACCGCCCTCCCAAAGCAGACAGGTCTAACCCACGCTCCGTGGACCGAGGACCCACGCTGCTGCCCTCCGGCCTCTTGCAGCAGGAGAGAGGCCTGCTTCCAAGCAGAAGGACACGGACTCCATCCTGTGTGGCTCCCTTGTTAGGCTGCAGGGGAAGAGGAGGGGAAATGGCCTCTCATACCCTGCCGAATCCCTGCACTTGCTTCTTCGCTTTTTCATACTAACACCACCAGCTAAGGGATGAGGGGCAAGGAGAGGGCAGAGGAAGAAAGGAGCACGATTTTGCAGCTGGGGAAAGAAATGTCCTTCCTGGCCCAGCTTTTGGCACCAAGTGCTGCCACCCCCCACCGCCCCCCCCGCCCGGAGTTCGGCAGAAAGGAGGTCACGGGGAAAGGAGAAGAGAGGAAAATGTCCTCCTCCACCTCAGCATGCCCTGAGTTTGAGTCCCACGGTGGCTCTAAATGGCAGAACCATCTGCGCGCTGAGGTGAAGCGGTGACACAGCAGGCCCAAAGAGGAAAGGCCGTCACAGCCCGCGCTCCAGGAATTCGGAGGCCTGGATTCTGGAGCCCATGCGGTGTGTGTTATTCTTACCACAAACCAGAACTATGTTCCTTTTTGAAATGGTTGGCTCCACAGCTGTTTGAAAATCCCCTGGTACTTGGAGACAAATGATCCAAGTCAGGCTGTGCTAACAGGCCAGTTCTGGAGCCAGGCGAGAGGTGTGACTGATGTGGGCCCACGGCTCCCTCCTCAGGCCCATCAGTCACGGCTCAGTGGAATTCCCGAGGGGCCACTGGACTCTCCGACAATATTGTTTACATTAGAACATGACTGGGAAACTTCCAGAAAGAAGAGGGGTGGTGGAAAGCACGCCATCGGGCCTAGCTGAGCCACCTCGCCCACGGGGAGGCAGAACGGCTCCAAGGCCCTGTGGGTCGTGGGCTGAGCCCGGTCTCTGCCAGCCTGTCCCTGCGGAGGTGCCGGGAACTTTCCTTAACGTGGGAGCCAGAACCACCTCAGAGGGGAAGGAGCAGGGGAAGCCGCGCCCCTCAACGGCTCCGCATGCCGGTCACGGTGTGGTTTCCGCTGGGCTTCGCACCCCCCACCTCCAAAATCATGTGAATTCAGCCAAAGGCACCTGCTGACAAAAAAATATTTTTCATTTTTACTTCAGGCTCTCACAGCTAAGATGGCTTTGCCCAGCATGGTGAGGGAGCACAATACCTTGCCCCAGGCCAGGACAGCTGGGGCGTGTTGGGAAGGCCCTGAACAGAGGAGCATTTGGGGAGCCCCAAAGACAGGAGGAAGGCACAGCCACAGAGGCCCACAGAGCTGGGGAGCTCCCAGCTGCTGCAGCTGACAAGCTTGGCTAAAGAAGGATTATGCACCTGTTTAATCTTGAGAGAAAGATTGCAAGTTACGGCTGTTTTGCTCTAACACGCCCCATTAAATATTCCTGGAATCCAAATGCAAAAGGAAAAAATAAACCACTTTGAAGTTTCAGGCAAGGGGCGATCTGGCAGGGTGAGGTCCAGGTACAGCTGGGCAGTCCGGGCGGGGAGGCTTCCTGCCCTGGCCATGCTGGGCTCTGGACAGGTGGGAGACCCACACTGCCCTTCCCCTGCCCTCTCACTGGGCGTGTCTGGGCATCAGTTGGTCCTTGGATCTGCAGGAAGTGGGGAGGAGAGGTGGGTGGGGTCTCGGGGTGCAGCTGCTGCCTGCAACCCGGCGGGGAAGGAAGAGTCTTCGGCCAGGGAGAGTCTGTGCTGCTTTACTTGCTGGGAACTCAGGCCACCCTGAGTCTCCAGCAAAGCAAATACATATATGGAACTCACGAGGAGCTCACGGCTCTAAAGCCTGTAGGTGCATTAACTCATTTAGTCCTCACAACAAACCTGGAAAACAGGTATCATCATTGCCCCTACATTACAGATGAGAAAACCAAGGCACGAGAGATAAAGTGGCTTTCCCGAGGAAGACAGCAAGGAAGTGGCGGGGCTAGGACTTGAACCCACAGTCTGGCTCCAGAGGCCCTGCTTTTAACCAAGACGCTCCACTCTGTCCTTAAGGGAATTTGAAAACCAACCATTCTGCCAAGAGGCAGACCACACCCTGCTGCACTGGCTCTCAGCCCTGGAAGTTTCCCAAAGCCTGTGACCGGCTTTCTCTCCAGGTGTGAGCCCTCCCGCCCACTGAACACCCCTTCAAAGCCACAGGTCCAACAAATCATACAGAACCCATTCGCTGCGTTGTCCCCACCTCCAGAAGCAGAAGAGTTGTGCAAAGCTTGATCACCATTAAAAAGCAAACTAGGGGGGAAAAAAGTAAACACAGACAAGGTATCCAGGGCCTCCCACTGGCCAGTCCCAGGATTTATGGGGACTCATGAATAACTGAAGTCTTCATTTCTTTAAAGGCACGGCAAGGGCCATCCCCACCCCCTTCCCAGGCCGAGCATCAGGTCCCTGAAGCCCCTCAGAGTGAGGGCCAGGAGCAAGGTGGTGGAGATTGTTCCTCTCGCCTCCCTGGAGACCAGATAGCAGCCCCCACATTTTTTTAGGACAAAGCTAGTCTTTCCCTCACTGGGGCTTGGGAAAAGGCCTCCTTGACCCAACTCACCCTCACCATCTGCTGGAAATGTCCATATTACTGAATTCTCTGGAATACGGTCTCCCTTTCTCCAAGTGAGTCATCCAGCCTTCTCATTGTTACCAAGACTATCTTTCCAGAACATAAATCAGATGAAGTCTTTCCCCTGATTAAAACAGTTTTAAATCTGATGAGTCCAGCTGTCCATAGGATACAGCCCCAGTGTCTTATGATATCATGGGGGCCCTCCACAGTCAGCCCAGCCCACTGGCTTCTGCCTGCTTTATGCAGCCTGACTAGGGGCCACCTGCGTCATTCTGCTGCTCCCCCTGCTCAGTGACCCCCCCCCGACGCCCCACCCCACCTGCTATCTGTTCCCTAGTCATCTCCCCAAGCCCCAATCAAACACGTCCTCCAGGACTACACCCCACCCCCTCCCTTGGGGGTGGGGGGGAAGTACAGCATGACCCCACACACACCTCTAGCACACCCTCTTGCATAGTGTTCATCTATTCAAGAGTGTGTCTCCCCACCACAATCAGCTGACATCCACTAACCTAACAACATGAACGCTGCTCTCTAGTGAGCTCTAGCCGAGGAAGCCTTCTGAGAGCTCAAGAACTGCATGTGGGAGTTTAGATGTGATAGGAAGGAGGCCTGGGAGGTGGGCATCTGGTCTGGGGCCTTGAGGGGGTGCAGGTACCTGGTGAGCTTGAGGGCCTTATTGATGGGTGAAATCCAACTTTCTCCGCCTCATGGCTTCCGCCAGGCCAGCCTTGCCCAAAGCAACTCATTCTGCCTCCTGACTCATGTACCCTAGACCCTGCCTCTCCCATGGAGACTTGATCCCGGCCACTGGCATCCCCTCCAGACTGTGCAGAAAGCAGCCCCTGGGCACCGCTCTCAGTCCATCACAGGTAACTCCGGGTCAGCGCTTTCTCCATCTTCCTCCATGAGCAGCATCTCTCCCTCCCTGCTGTTTTCACCTCAGATCCCTCTGGTCTGAAGGAAATCGCAGCTCCCTTGCTGGGAGCATGCTGGTGCCATAGGAGATACTGGCTTTGCAGCCGAATCAATCGGAGTTGGAATCCTGACTCAGCCAAGTGTCAGTTTCCTCACCTGCAAGGCGGTGGTGACAAACCATCGCTGAGGGTAGGTATGAGAAGTTGAAATAATGCATGTAGAATCTCAACTAGCAAACAATGGGCACTCATTACATGGAAGCTCTGGGGTCCAATGGCCCCCTTGTTCTTCCTTTCATGTTGGTGAACAGCAGTGAACTATAATATTAGATCCATGGGCTCTTGAGCAATAGCTCATGGGGGTATGTCCAGGTCACCGGTGACCATGGCTTCCACAGCATGAATATACAGGATGGAAGTAGCCCAGAGCTGGGCAGGGCACAATACCACTTCTGTAAGGAAAAATAGTTAGAGGACCCTGAGTGGCTCAGTCCAACTCTTGACTTCGGCTCACGTCATGATCTCAGGGTTGTGAGATCAAGTCCTCCATTGGACTCCATGCTCAGTGGGGAGTCTGCTTGAGGATTCTCTCTCCCTCTCCCTCTGTCACTCCCCCTGGTGCTTGCACACACACACACACACACACACACACACACACACACACTGTCTCCCTGTAAAATAAATAAATGAATCTTAAAAAAAATAAAGTTATACCTATCAGTGAATAAGCCTAGAAAACACCTAGAAGGATAAATTTTAAAATATTAACATCATGGGGCTATGAGAGCCTTTTTTTCTTTCCGTTATGTGTTTATCTACTTTTCCCCCCACAGTGAGCATGCACTGAGTTAACAATAAGAGAAAAAATTAAACCACATGTGGTAGAAATCTGCATGCAATATGGGTCTTAAATTCAAAGCACCATCTGGGATTTGCGTGTCAAAGAATCATGGTTTACAGCTACAGATGTCCATAGCCTCCATGTGGAAGGAATTAGGGTAGCCGAGCATGACCCCACCCTAGGAAAGTCCCCAGTGGGGAGCAGGCAGATGCCACTCCCAAAGTAGAAGCTCCTGAACAGCTACTACACAATGGAGGGGGTTTGTAAATGTGACAGCATTTCACTCGAAATAAATGGTCCATTAGATATTTAGTATTTTGGATTTTTATTTTTGAAATTGCTGTATTTTTAATCCATTGGTGAACTCTACATTTAAAAGAACACTCTAGGAAGCTTCTTGTAAAACAAAGCCATTTGTGCAGTTCAAACTCTCACTTCCCTGAAATCTTTCTCTTTTATAAAGTTGCACATTACTTTGTTTTCTTGCAGCAACAAATGCCTCCACACGCTAATGAGAACTGGTTCTATCAGGACAGATGCCACCACATTTATTTCAGGATAAAACTCTGATGTCGTGCCTCCTTGTTTGGCATCAATGTGCTGGAATGCACCACAGCAAGGGAGGTGATGACATTCTGTGTCTATGAAAAGCATATGAACAATTTTATGGGGTAGTTTCTCATCGGGCCTGCTTAGAGTCAACGCAATAGACTAAATTAACTCTTGACAGCATTTTCAGTTCTGCAAGTCGATCAAATTTATTATAGAGTTGCTTTTTTTTTTTATTAAAAACAGAGCTACCCTATGACACAGCAATTGCACTACTGGGTATTTACACCAAGGACACAGATGTAGTGAAAAGAAGGGCCATATGCACCCCAATGTTCATAGCAGCAATGTCCACAATAGCCAAACCGTGGAAGGAGCTGAGATGCCCTTCAACAGACGAATGGATAAAGAAGATGCGGTCCATATATACAATGGAATGTTACTCAGCCATCAGAAAGGATGAATACCCAACTTTTACATCCACATGGTTGGGACTGGAGGAGATTATGCTAAGTGAAATAAGTGAAGCAGAGAAAGGCAATTATCATACGGTTTCACTTATTTGTGGCACATAAGGAATAGCGTGGAGGACATTAGGAGAAGGAAGGGAAAAATGAAGGGGGGGATATCGGAGGGGGAGATGATCCATGAGAGACTATGGACTCCGAGAAACAGACTGAGGGTTTTAGAGGGGAGGGGGGTGGGGGATGGGTTAGCCTGGTGATGGGTATTAAGGAGGGCACCTACTGCATGGAGCACTGGGTCTTATACAGAAACAATGAATCGTGGATCACTATATCAAAAACCAATGATGTATGGTGACTAACATAACATAATAAAATCAAATTAAATTTTAAAAAAAAAGATTTTTTTTCCCCTTTTTTTTGTAATTCCTTGTCCCTCCATGAAGAAGAGATTAGGGAAACATCAGGCCCAAATCATTTTAACACAAAAGTCATCCATGTTGAGGTGCCAATGACTCAAACTAAGGGTTATAAATAGTAATAAAAAGGGGCACCTGAGTGACTCAGTTGGTTAATTGTCCGATTCTTGATTTTGGCTCAGGTCATGATCTCAGGGTCATGGGATCGAGCCCAGCATCAGGCTCTACACTCAGCTCAGTGTCTGCTTGAAATTCTCTCTTTCCCTCTCTCTCTCTGCCCCCACCCCCTCACACTCTCTAAATAAATAAATAAATATAATCTTTAAGTAAATAAGTAACTAGTAATAAAAGTAATCTCTTCAAGTAGCAAAGTGATCCACAACCAAAGACTCCCTAAAATCTATTTACAAATGAAAACTTTACATTGTAAAGCAGTTAGCTTTAAGGTTGGTTAATTCAACTGCGCAATTATAGCATCAATAACTTGGATTCTTTCCATTTTTCTATTCTGCTAGTTCTGACCTTTTACAGTTCTCCTTATGGTCACTTGGCTGCAACAATTTAGCATCACTAATGCTCAAGCAGAAATATCCAAAAGCCTATTTCTAAATCAATCACTGATGAGAAATGACTTTAGCATGATTGTCTTAAATGATCATTAGTTTCTCTCTGGGGCTAGGAAAGAGGGCCTCCTCCTTCTAAACAATGGTCTGACACTTGAACAAAATCAATGTTTGGTAAAAAGGAAGAAGAAAAGACTGGGTAGTTGGTAGTCTACCAAAAGCTGTCATTAAGACGGATTTGTGATTGATAATTGACAACACTAAATGCTGGAAAACAGGAGAGAAATTCATTTACAGTCCTAGGTGAGAAATATTTCAAACCTGAAATGTATAGTCAGCCAAACTATCAATCAAATAGGAGATAAAATAAATCCAGTTTCAGGTAGGGAGGAATCAGAAAGTTCATCTCCCATAAACCTTTCTAAAAATTAAAAAAAAACATTTGAAGATATATTCCATCTTCCATCAGAGCAAATAGGAATCCAAGAAAGAGGAGTATCTGTGATGCAGGCAAAGTGAAATTAACTCAGGAGTGCAATGAAAATGAATCTTAGCTTGAAATGCTGCAACAGGCCTGGAAAACAATAGGTCAAAATTAAAATGAGACATATCAAAGGACCCCCCCCCGTATGTCTTCAAAATCCAAATGGTTCCATTACACAATTCTATGATTAGGAACCTAGAAATTTTTAATCAGATGAGAGCATATGCTTCTGTCAACAGCAACAACAACAAATAAAACAGCTACAAATTCCAGAGAAAATAAATAGCCATACAACACCATGGTACAAATATAAAGCAGAATAAAAGGTGGCATGACATTGAGCAAATAGTTGTTAATTGTAAATAAAAAAGAATCCATTTAACCATGAGGTTTACAAAGTTTCCTGCCAGTGGTCCATGGTAGTGGAATAGGATTACATTTCCTTTGCCATGGATCTAGTCATACTTTTTTGAGGCTCATCAGTAGATGATATTTATATAATTGTAACTTTACAAATTCTGGTTTTGGCTTTGCGGTTTTTATAATCAGTCTATAGGCAAAATCAGGAAGATTAATTATAGTCAAAGAACCAAATGTTGAGGTTATAAGTCTTGAAGATGTGTGAAAGTAATGTTATAGCTGACAGAAATTGAGAAAGTTGAAGAAAAAAATGAAGGTGCGCTCAATTTCTCATTTATCTGAGGAAAGGAGTTAAGAAATATGGTCTGAATTTTATGGATTTAGAAGTAAAGATTTAACAACGACCAAACTAGGAGGGCCTGGGTGGCTCAGTGGGTTAAGCATCCAACTCTTGATTTCTGCTCAGGTCATGGTCTCAGGGTCCTGAGATGGAACCCCGCCCCTAGCTCTGTGCTGAGCGTGGAACCTGCTTAAGATTCTTTCTCTCCCTCTCCCTCTTCCCCTCTTGCATGTTCTTTCTCACATGCACACATGCACGCTCTCTCTCTCTCTCAAAAAAAATTAATTTATCAATTTAAAAACAAAACACAACAAAACAATGACCAAACTAGTAGCAATGAACACTCAGATGCTCAAACGATGATCCCCAAATACCATTTTCTACTGAAAGCAACCAGAACTCCTCAGAGAAATAATTAATCCAGGACTGGGGCAGCAAACGTGTCGCATGTGCCCGGAACACCTACCCATACTAGAAAGTGAGAAAGGTACCAAAGACTCTTGGAATCAGATCAAAAGGATTCAGGAGCAAATTTGAAGAGACTTTCATTGGTGAAAAACAAGACAATTTTGGGGCACCTGAGTGGCTCAGTCAATGAAACATCTGCCTTCAGCTCAGGTCATGATCTCAGGGTCCTGGGATCGAGCCTTACGTCGGGCTCCCTGCTCAGCAGAGACTCTGCTTCTCCCTCCCCTTGCTCATGTATGAGCTCTCTCTTTCTGTCTGTCTGTCTGTCTCTCTCTCTCCCTCTCAAATAAATAAATAAAATCTTTTAAAAATATATGTTGAAAAACAAGACAATTTCAACATCAATAAGAATTGAAATACAGTGATTTGAAACACATCAAGTATGGGTTCACCATGATACTAATAGAAAAAGAAACTCAACACTAACCATTACAGGATGTAAGGGAATCAACTCATCACTTTCAAAACTGGTAGTTAAGCATGTTTTAAACTAATTAAGAGTTAAGCAATCCTTTCTACTTTTCCTATATCTGAGGATTATCAAATAGGCAAAGGTGAAATCTCTTTTCTAGAAGCATCCCAACTATTAAGTGAATAAAAACTGAGTCCATCACTACCATTAATGAATTAAAGGATCCAGGCAATAGTCATCAATGGCTGCAGGAATCATTAAAAAAGATACCACCAGACATGATGTACTGCCTGGCGGAATTTAATAAAACTATGTATGAAGTATTCTTGCCATAAAATCAAATCTCAATCCGAGCAAGTCTCCAGATCTAATTACCAAGTTACAGGAAACACAAGGGAATGCAAGGGAAAACATGTTGAGTGACACCATCGAGATGTAATCATGGAAATCCAGACAGTGGAAACTCTACAAACCAACCAACCCAGGTTCTTCAGCAAATTGCATTACAATGGGAAGAAAAAGTGGGGTGAAGGACCAATAAATCGAGAGGCTAAAGAGACATGTCAACCAATTGCAATCTGAGGACCTTATTTGGATCCTGATTTGAATAAACTGAAAAAAAAAACAAGATTAAAATATCAACAGTACCTGACTCCTAAGGAATTATTGTTCCTTTTTTTTTAGGTGTGGTAAGTGTATTGATTGCAGTTATATTGTGGGGTATTTTATTCTTATTTTTAAGAAATATATACTGAAATATTTACAGATAAAATGATACAATGTCTAAGATTTGTGTCAAAATAATCAGTAGAGGGGAGTAGGTGGGGACATGGATGAAACAAGATTGGTTATGGGTTCATAGGAGCAGCTAGGTGCTAGATACACGGCAGCTTACTATATTCTTCTCTCTACTTCTGCATATGTTTGAAAATTTCCATATTAAAAAATTTTTCAGAGGATCAAGTGTTAAGTGTGTTATTTAAAGCTAAAAATTAACCACTACAAAGTCCAAAAGTCTAAAGGAAATATTGAGGATCAGAGACAGAGCGGGAGGGTTGATGGGAGTTAGTGGATGTATTCTCAATCCCTCATCCATCCTTGAAAGGAGGCCCCGTACACTATCTACAGTGGGGAGATCAAGGCATAGAGATACGCATAGGTGATTTAGAATTATAGCGGTAACCGCTAGAAACACAAGTATTTGTTAGGAGGAGGAGAGACTCCCTTCTCATTTTATACTATTTTACATTATGTGATGCCTTGAACTTGTGCACATAGTACTTTTTTTATTGTGGTAAAATACATAACATAAAATTTACCTTTTTAATAGTTTTTAAAGTGTACAGTTCAGTAACATTAGGTACATTCCCAATGTTGCGCAACCACCTCCGCTATCCATTTCCAGAGCTTTTTCGTCATCTCAAACAGAAACCTATTAAACAGCAATTCCTCACTACGCCTTTCCCCAGTCCCTGGTAAACACTGTTCTACTTTCTGTCTCTATGAATTTGCCTATTCTCAGTGCCTCACATAAGTGGAATCATACAATATTTGTCCTTTTGTATCCAGACTATTTTACTTAGCATGTTTTCAAGGTTCATCCATGTATCAGAATTTCATTCTCTTTTACTGTGGAAAAATATACATGAAACTTATCATTTTAACAATTTTTCAGTGTACAGCTCAGTGGCATTAAGTACATTCACATTGTGGTGCGACCCTTACCACCTTCCATCTCCAGAACTCTTTCATCTTCTCAAACAGAAATTCTGTACCCATTAAGCAATAACTCCCCATTCCCTCTGCTCCCAGCCCCTGCAAAGCACAATCTCATTTTCTATCCCTAGGAAACTGACAACTCTAGGTACCTCATATCAGTAGACTCATACAATATGTGTCTTTTTGTGTCTGCCTTATTTAACTTAGCATGGTGTCTTCAAGATTCATTCATGTTGTAGCACGCGTCAAAATTTCATTTCTTTTTAAAGCTGCATAATATTCCATTGTGTGTATAGAACACATGTTTTTTATCCATTTGTCTGTTGGACATTTGGGCTGCGTCCACCATTTTTTTATTGTGAATGATGTTGTTATTAACATTGGTGTACAAGTATCCGATCGATATTTGCTTGTAATTCTTTTGGATATATCTCTAGGAGTGAAATTGCTGGATCATATGGTAATTCTATGTTTAACTTTTTGAGGAACTACCAAACTGTTTTCCACAGCATTTTACATTTTCACTGGTAATGCACAAGGTTTCCTATTTCTCTACATCCTTGCCAACAACTGTTATTTTCTGGGTTTTTATTTGTTTTTGATAATAGCCATCCTAACGGGAGTGAAGTGTTGTTTCATCATGATTTTGATTTGCATTGCCCTAAGGACTAGTGATGTTAAATATCTTCATGTGTTCATTGACCATTTTTATATCTTCTTTGTATATCTTCTTTGGAGAAATGTCTATTGAAATCCTTTTTTCAAGTTGATTTTTAGATCCAGTTTTGGTATTTTTTTTTCTGAATTATAGGAGTTCTTTATTTATTCTAGATATTATTCTCTCTCTCTTTCTTTTTTTTAAGAGAGAGAGACAGAGCTAGCATGAGGAGGGGAGGGGAGAATCTTAAGCAGACTCCACGCTCACTGTGGGGCCTGATGTGGGGCTTGATCTCACCATCCTGAGATCATGACCTGAGCTGAAATCAAGAGTCCGATGCTTAACTGACTGAGCCCCACCTTCCAGAAAAATTTTTAACTAGGTAGTAATCTCTTAAGAGATATACAATTTGCAAGTATTTTTCCTATTCCATGGGTTGTCTTTTCACTATGTTAATTGTATCCTTTGATACACAAGTTTTCATTTTGAAGAAGTCCAGTTTATCGATTTTTTCTTTTGTAACCTAAGCTTTGGTATCATATCCAAAAAGTTTTTGCCAACCCAATGTCACTCTTTCTCCTAAGAGTTTTTATAATTTTAGCTCTATGTGTAGAGCTTTGATCATATATTTTTTGATATATGATATAAAATAAAATCACATGTATTATTTTTAAAGTTTAAAAATAAACATTTGTTTATATATACATATGTTACTCAGCCATAAAAAAGAATGAGATCTTGCCATTTGTGACAACATGGTTGGACCTAGAGAAAATTATGCTAAATTTCACAATAAGTCAGACAGAGAAAAACAGATGCCATATGATTTCACTTATATGTGGAATCTAAAAAACAAAACAAATGAACAAAAACACAAACCAAAAAAAAAAGCAGAAACAGACCCATAAATACGGAGAACAAACTGATAGCTGCTGTGGGGTGGGAGACGGCAAGATGAGTAAAATGCGTGAAGGGGAATGGGAGGTCCAGGCTTCCAGTTATGGGATGAACAAGTCACGGGAATACAGCACAGGGAATATAGTCAGTGTTATCGTAAGAGTGTTGTATGATGACAGATGGTAGCTGCACTTGTGGCGAGCACAGCATAACATACAGAGTTGTTGAATCACAATGTTGTATACCTGACAATAATATAACATTGTATGTCAACCATACTTCAATAAAATAAACGCTAATGAAGATAAGACATAAAATTATTTTCAAATGTTGTAGGTCATTCAACAGGATGTTGGCTACTTTTTAAAAATTACCCTTGAATAGTTACTATAGTTCAAAGCTATAGAAACTCATAGCTTTGAAAATCACATTGTTGGGGCGCCTGAGTGGCTCAGTTGGTTAAGCGTCTGCCTTCAGCTCAGGTCATGATCCCAGCATCCTGGGATCAAGTCCAAGTCCCCCTCCCCGAGAGGGAGCCTGCTTCTCCCTCTCCCTCTGCCCCTCCCCTCTGCTCATGATCTCTCTCTCACTCTCTCTCTCAAATAAAAAAATAAAATCTTTTAAAAAAATTTTTTTTAGTTAAAAAAGAAAATCACATTGTTTTAACTTTTCCTAAGTTCTGCAATTGGGCTTTGGTTGAATTGTTTTGGAAAGTCCAGAACAGTCACTGACTTTAAGGTCAGCAATGACTCTTTCCCACAGTGCTCTGGAAAACCTCAACCCCTGACAGGAGCAGGTGGTTTCCAGCCTATTCAGTTCCAGGGAAGTTTAGCTTCTCGTTTGCTTCATGAGGAAGAACAAGACTAGATTCTCTAAGCTTAGTGCATTCCACACAGTAGGTGATCAGTACAGTCTGTTCAATGTTTGTCTGATTGGTTTGTTGACTATCAGGTTCCTGGAACTGAGCACATCCTTTTCACTGTGGTGCTAGCTAGTGACCGACATGTACACAGGGAACACCCACATGAGTTCAGCTTCTGTTGGGCCTCCACTGACAGATCTCCCAGCTTAGAAAAATGAGGGACTCTGAAAGTTTGTCCAGATTTGCAAGTCCTTCCTCCTCCTTGAAGTCTCTAAGCCTGGGCATTTAAGGTGATTGGGCACTTGGAGGGTACCTTCCATTAGCACCAGCCTTCACATTAGCACCATGGACACAAGCCTTTCTGTGAAATCATCACCTCTCCATAGACCTGCCCTATGAAATGCAACAACAGCTTCCTTTTGGTGAATACTTAATTGATTCTATGTGACTGTGTCAACCAATTCTAAGAATAAGCTGGGAACTTGGATGTTTTTAGTTCTATTTTACTGAGGATTAATCGGCATATTTCAGGTTATACAGGTAGAGTTCAAACCCAAGTCTGGCCATCACAGTATATAGACAATCGTACTCTCATCCTCCAACACTGTCAAATTATCTCATAGAAGAGCAGTTCTCAAAGGCCTATCATCATTCCTTGGCCTCCCAGCTAAAGTCCTTTAGCAAAGCCTTCAAGAATTCCAAAGATGTAATAACTGCCCTGAGGAGACTGATCAATGAGATTGTTCTGGAAGACTCTGCTTCCTGTAGGGCAACTTACTACAAGAAAATAGGGCTCTCATCAGCTCTCCCTGAAACAGCTGTAAAAAAAAAGAAATAGGAATCATCCCTAGAATCTTCCTAAATTCTGAAAAAGCAAATCCAGTTATGAAGAAAATACATATTTTATTTTCAATGTCCTGAAAGAATGGTTTGGGAGGTCAAATGTATGATACAACAGAGTTGTATTTTGTTGGCTGTTATATTCTTTAGCTTATATACCAGCTCCTATACACTAACACGGCAAGTACTTTGAGACCCCCAGAGGAAGGTAGCAATAAATAAAAGTTGAGAGACTAAGGGTTTCAGTGTTTGATTGCTGCCTAATTGGGTAACTTTGGGTTAGCCACTTAAGATCACTAAATATTATTTTTAATTTGTACATTCATTCTTTCATTAAAACAGTCAAATATTTATAAGGCCTCTTCTGTTCTGAAATATATATCGTGTAGTTTTAACTTATGGAGGTGACACAGAGAGGTCAATGCTAGTGAAAGAATTTATTCTATTTCCCAAGAGAAAGGGACACACCACTCCAAGCAGGGCCACCTGGGAAGCATCAGGCTGGCCAAGAGGCAGAATACAAAAGCAAGGGGAAAGTCTGAGTCAGTCTCTATTGAGGCTCCCTCAGGAAAGACAAAGCAGGGTAATGAATTTAGGATTGACTAGATTGAATAATTACAGGGGGCTTTGGGCAATAGGGATGGTCTCTAGTTACCTGGTATCTGGCTCTAGGATGATATAGGGCAGAGGAAGAGCTGGTGAGCTGTGTGAGTTAGATGAGGAGGTGGTGAAGGCCATAGACCTGGGACAGTTTGGTTTGCATGTGAGAAAGATGCTCCTGGTCAAGTCATGTGCTAGCTCTAAGAATTGGCTAGACCTGGGAAGGGCAATCCCTCCCAGGGTCTGCAAGACTCCCAAATGCCAGAGTATCAAGAATGCAGAAAATAAGAAAATACAGTTAATAGGAGTGATGTCAGCAAGGTGGCAGAATAAGAGTTTCCAGGACTTGTCCCTCACAGAAACATCAATTTGAACAACAATTCACATGAAAATAACTTCATAAGAGCTGAGGAATCCAGGTGAGAGTTTGCAGCACCCGAGTAGAGCACAGAAATAAGAAAATGCATTGAAGAGGGTAGGAAGGACAGTTTCACATTATCCATGTGCTATGGCCTGAATGCTTGTGTCCTCCTAAAATTCATGTGTTGAAACCTAATGTCCCCTGTGATGGCATTAGGAGGTGGGGACTTCGGGGGACCTTGGGAGGCAGAGCCCTCATGAATCAGATTAGTGCCTTATAAAAGAAGGCCACAAAAGCTCCCTTGCCCTTCTTACCATGTGAGGACACAGTGAAAAGTCAGAATTCTGCAATGCAGAAGAGATCCCCACCAGGACCTGGCCATGCTGGCACCCTGATCTTGGACTTCCAGTCTCCAGAACCATAAGAAATAAATTTCTGTGTCTATAATCCACTCGGTCTGTAGTATTTTATTTTGGCAGCCTTAACAGACTAAGACACCACACCACGCCTCCCCAACCCCTTACAGTACAGCATGGAAAAAGATACCCACTTCATGGAGGCAGGAGAGTGACGTGAGCATCCATTGTTACCATAGCCCCCAGCATTAAGCTTGCCTCAGTGAACCCTGGCAGCAAGCTGGCCTATGCAGCCTCAGTCTCCAGGCTCACCCCAAGTGCCAAGCCAGCCCCTAAACCCAGGCCCTGGCTTGCCCCTATGGACTTAGGCTCCAGGTCAGCTCATAGAGTCTCAGGCTCCAAGCCGACCTCAATGCCAGTCTGACCTCCATGAACACAGGCACCAGGCCTCCTTCAGTAAACCCTGGTGCCAGGTCAGCCCCCACAGACTCAGCACAAACTCCATCCCTGTGGATCTAGGCATCAAGCCAATTGAGGGCCAACCTGGTCCCTGAGGACTCAGGCTCAAAGCCTGCGCCAGCACCAAGAGGGCCTCCAGCTCTGCCCCTGTGAACCCTAGTGCCAGGCCAGCCATGCCGACCCAGTGTACTCAGGTTCTGGGTGAACCCCTGTGGACCTAGGTACTAGGCTGGCCCCAATGGACCCAGGCACCAGGCTCACCAGCCCACTGACCCGGACATAAGCCCAGCCCCACTGAGGACTCTAGTACCAAACTAGCCCATGGAGCCCCGTCCCACAATTGGCCTATCCAGGATTTCTGGACAGGCTGACTGGTGAGGAGCTTTTCCTGTCAAAGCCAGTCTGTAAAGAGGAGAAGAGGTGACTATTTCTTCAAATGCACAGACACAAGGCAATGAGGATCATGAATAATCAGAGAACTATGACAACACCAAAAGAATAAAATAAAGCTCTAGAAACTGATCCTAAAGTAATGGAAACCTACAAACTCCCTGGCAAAGAATTCAAAATAATTGTCAAAATAAAGAAGCTCAGTGAGCTACAAGAGAACACAGATGAATAACTAAACAAAACCAGGAAAATAATACATGACCAAAATGAGAAGTTCAACAAAGAGACAGAAACCATAAAAAGGAACCAAATAATTTTTGGAGCTGAAGGACACAATGACTGAACTTAAAAACTGAAGAGAGTTTCAACCGTAGACTCAATCAAGCAGAAGGAAGAACAACATTGTATTATCAGATAAGTTTTGTGTTAGGTGATTTTGTCCAACTGCAGACCAACATAAGTGTCCTGAGCACATTTAAGGTAGGCTAAACTAAGCTATAATGCTTGGTAGGTTAGGCGTATTAAATGAATTTTTAATTACAATATTTTCAACATAGGATGGGCTTATAGGGACATAACGCCATCATAAGTTAAGGAAGATGTATGCACATTATTAAAGTTCCAGGAGGAGCAGGGAAATAAAAAGGGACAGAAAATGTATTTAAAGAAATAATGACAGGAAACCTCCCAAATCTGAAGGGTTACAGATCCATGAAGCCCAAAGAACTCTTGATACAATAAACATAAAGAGATCATCACCAAAATACATTAAAATCGAATTCTCATAAGTCAAAAGACAAAGACAGAATTTTAAAAGAAGCAGGAAAAAAGTGACTTGTCATGCAAGGGAACCCCCATAATACTGTCAGTGGATTTCTCAGCAGAAACAGGCCTGGAGAAAGTGGGATGATATAGTCAATGTTGAAAGAAAACAATTGCTGACCAAGATTACTATACCCAGCAAAGCTGTCCTCCAGAAATGAAGAGGAGATAAAGACTTTATCAGGCAAAAAAAAAAAAAAAGCTGAGGAAGTCCATCACCAATAGACCTGCCTTGCAAGAAATACTACAGGGAGTTCTTCAAGTTGAAATGAAAATATACTAACTAATAAACATAAAAACATATGAAAGTATAAAACTCACTGTAAAGGGAAGAATATAGTCAAATTCAAATACTTTAGTACTGTAATAGTGGTGAATAAATTAGTCTTAGCTCTAGTGTAAAAGTTTAGACAAAGTGTTTTTTTAAAGCTATAGCTACAATAACTCATTAATGGATACACAATATTAGATGTAAACTGTGACATCAACCACAAAATATGGGAGGAGAAGTAAAAATGTATTTTTTGTATGTGGTTGAAGTTAAGTTGTTATCAGCTTAAAACAGACTTTTATAACTATAAGATATTTTATGTAAGCCTCATGGCAATCACAAAGAAAAAAACCTAAACCTACACAGAAGATTAAGAGAAAGGAATCAAAGGATACCACTACCAAAAAAGAATAAATCATCAAATCACAAAGGAAGACAGCAAAAGAGGAAGAAGGGAACTACAAAGCAATCAAAACACAATTAACAAAAAGGCAATAATAAGTCCTTACCCATCAATAACTACCTTAAATGAAAATGGATTAAATTCTCCAATCAGAAGACACAGAGTGGCTGAATGGATTAAAAACACAATTCAACTACATGCTTATGAGAAATTCACTTTAGCTTTAAGTACACTCACAGGCTGAAAGTGAAAGGAACGAAGATATTCCATGCGAATGGTAACGAAAGCAGAGTGGGAATGACTATCCTTATATCAAGAAAAAATAGGCTAAGTTAAAAAACTGTCATATGAGACAAAGAAGATCACTATATAATGATAAAAGGATCAATTCACTCAGAAACTACAACAATTGTAAATACATCTGTACTCAACATTGGAGTACCTGAATATACAAGGCAGATATTAACAGAATTGAAAAGAAGAATAGACAGCAATATAATAATAAATGATGACTTCAGTACCCCACTTCAACAATGTATACATCATCCAGACAGAAAATCAATAAGAAACACTGGACTTGAACTGCTCTTTAGATCACATGGACCTGACAAGCATAAACAGAACATCCCAAACACCAGCTGCAGAATGCATATTCTTTTCAAGTGCACACAGAACATTCTCCAGGATAGACCACATGTTAGGCCACAAAACAAGTCTTAACAAATTTAAGAAGGCTGAGATCATATCAAGTATCTTTTTCATATCACAATGTTTGAAACTAGAAATCAGTAATAGGAGCAAAATTGGAAAATTCACAAATATGTAGAAATTAACAGCACGCTCCTGAGCAATCAATGGGACAAAGAAGAAATCAAAAGGAAAATAAACATTATCTTGAAACAAATGAAAATAGAGCACAGAATACAAAAACTTAAGGGATATACTAAAATCAGCTCTAAGACAGAAGTTTATAGAAATAAATTCTTATATTAAGAAAACAGATCGCAGATAAACAACCTAATTTTATACCTCAAGGAACTATAAAAAGGACAAACTAAGCCCAAAGTTAGCAAAAGAAAGGAAATAATAAAGATCAGAGCAGAAATAAATGAAATAGACATCTCATGCATAGCATGGTGACTATAGTTATTAATATTATATTGCATACTTGAAATTTGCTAACAGAGTAAATCTTAAATGTTCTCACCACACTCATGTGAACAGTAACTATATGAGGTGATGGATACAGTAGTTAGCTTGATCATGGTCACCATTTCCCAATGTATATGAAAATATGTACATTTTTTATTTGTTAATCATACCTCAATAAAGTTGAGAGAAAAAAGAAAATATAGTTAATAAAATTGGCCCAGTGATGAATAGATGGCAAATAGACAAAAAAAATCTAAGAAAACACAACTAAAATCTCTTCTATATCTTTCTTATTCTTTGTGCTAGGTCCTGAAAATGTAGTGAGCAAAACCATCATAGTTATCTTTATGGAACATTTAGTCTAATTATAAAATAAGGAGGCTGGATCAGGTCAGCTAAGTTCTGTAATTCATTGCACAGTATCTACATGGTTAGGGCATCAACGTCTGAGTTATTTGCTAAGTCCTTGGACAGGATGTAGCCCTTAATTACAGCATGTTTCAGCAGGGAAAAAGATTTTCTTTAAGCAACCAGCTCTGGGTTTGTTTCCAGGAATGCACCGCGAAAATGAGTAGAGCTAGTGTCCCTCTGCCCACCCCAGAGCTGCATGCAGCATGGCAGGGGGAAGAGAGAGATCCAGGTCCTGCTCAAGGCTTGCAGTGGCTGAGGACAGAGGGTGGTCTGCCCGACCCAATGCCAGAGGACCAGAATCTCCCTGGGCATGACTGCTACGCCACTGACAACCAGCAGTGAAAACTGGAGGTAGACGGCAGGAGTAAAGAATCAATGCTTCAGTCAGGGGGATGGGACAGAGAGCCACAGTGCACTTTTTCTTTCCAACAATTTTACTTCCTCAATATATCACAAATCTAGATCACAATTCTTTCTTTCATTCTTGGCCATTGTAACCCATGCCGCCATCATCTTTCCGGACCATTCCAACCGTTCCCTCGCCAGTCTCCCTGCCTCCACTCCCTGCCACCACTCACCCTCCTACTGCCCCTTTTCCAGATGATTTCTTCTTCTATCATGAGTTACTCAGAAGTATTTTAACATTTCTAAGAACATGGAAAATTGGGGAATTTTTTTCCTACCATCTTGTTTTCTCATTTCATTGCCCTGTATTGAGAGAACATGGCCTAGATAGTACTGAAGTGTTGTAATTTCTCAGGGTGTGTTGTTGGGTCAGTATGTGATGTTTCATGTGTGCTTGAAAAAAAAGTTTAAATTCTCCCATTATAAATGTGGATCTGTCAACTTTTCCTGTGACTCTGCCAGGTTTTGCTTTAGATATCTGAAGGTTATGGGTTTAGGTAAATATAGATGTATAAAGATTCCAAACTGTGGTATCTTTCTGGTAAGCTGTAGCCTTTTCCATTGGGGGATGATCTTTCTGATGGTCTCGCCTTTGAGGGAGAACTGCCCTGTGCTGGCTGCCAGCATGCCCTGTCTCTGTAACAGCACTTTGTCCTCACCCCCTAAGGCTTCCTGATATTGGTGACCCAGAAGGAGACCACCTCTGCTTTGGGTATCTGTCAGCCCAGGAAGGTCATAGAAATCCATGGACAAATCAGCAAGCCCAAAGTACTACATAAATAATATTAGTACTCAGCTATTTAGGTGTTTTAAAATATAATGTACACATAATGATGGATCAATGTAAGGTCATCACATAACAAACGTACCCACTCCAGGGGCACCTGGGTGGCTCAGTTGGTTAAGTGACTGCTTTCAGCTCAGGTCACAATCCCAGAGTCCCAGGATCGAGTCCCACGTTGGGCTCCCTGCTCAGCGGGGAGTCTATTTCTCCCTCTGACCCTCTCCTCTCTCACTCCATCTCTCTCTCTTTCAAATAAATAAATAAAATCTTTAAAAAAAATAAAACAAATGTACCCACTCTGCTAGGAGGCTACACATGTGGAGGGAAGGGGTATGTGGGAAATCTCTGTACCTTCTGCTCAATTTTGCTATGAGACTAAAAATGCCCTTAAAGCAGAGTCAAATAAAATATAGTATATTAGTAGAAAATTTGAGGTACAGTAAGGCCAATAGATCAGGAGATGGTTGCCATTGAAATATAGTTTGTCACAGTTCTCAAGAGGAGGAGGCATGGCTCAGAGGGCCACACAGGGAAGCACCAGTCAGGGGGCAGAGGGAGAGAGAGGAAACGTGGGCAAGAGCCTTTATTGCGGTTTCATTGGAAGGGACAGGAAAGTGGGGGTAAGCAGTTGAGGATTGGCTAGTTTTCGGCAGGCTCTGAGCCATAGGGGCTGTCCCTCATTGCCCAAGGCCAGGCCTTGGAGAGATTAGGGTCTGATAAGGGAAGTGATTGGGTGTGTCGGCTCTGGACTGGTTGGTTTGTATTTGTAGGGTGTGCTTGCTGGCAAGTTGTTCGCTATCTCTAAGAATCAGCTAGTCAGAATTGGCCAGGCAGATCAGCAAGACTCCCAGATGTCAAAGCATCAGATTACGGGGGGAGGGGGGGAGACATGGTTAATGCAGCAGGGCATTTGCTGTACGCCAGGCACTGTACTTGGGTTTTACGTCTCTTAAGCCCCAAAAACGCTAAGAGGAAGAGATGAGGAAACAGGGCCAGAGGGACATGAAGCAACTTTACCAATGTCACAGAACAAGTACATAGTGAAATCTGGTCTGACTCCAAAACAGTTTTCTAAGTTGTTTCCAAAGAAGCTCTAACATTAATTCTACGAAAGGAGGGAATGTAACTCATATCAGTTGTTGGCCCTTGGCCTTGAAGGCTTGGGTACTCCCTGCCCTTTCCTGTTCTCCAACATCTGGATACTACCTAGTCTCCCTGGGACCCATATAACTCAGATTCCTGGTCCTAGTTCCTTACCAGGGGTTTGAACCTCTACCCAAGGGCTCTGCCCACAAAGCCAATGAACAATGAGGTTGTAGTCTCTTTGGTCAAGCAGAGAATGAAATGGTCAAGACCACATGTTTCTAAGGCCATGATCACCAAGTTCCAGGCCCCAGCAAGATCCCCTATAGTCACACCCCACACCCACCCTGCACACACTGCTCTACTCAGGCAACTCAGAGCAACACTGACCAGCCTATTAGGATTCTGTCCCCAGCCCCATGCTGGGCTTAGAGTGTCCTCAGCCCTGAGCACTACTGATCTCACAGTCACCCATTTCTCTCTTTCATGCCCCTGCCCCCTCCCTCCCATGCATCTGCAGAGACCCACCCAGAGCAGGGTCCCCCCAGCCCCCACCCCAACCACAGCCCTGGCCCTGCCCAGGAGCAGGTGGGTAGCTTTAGGAAGCATCTTCTCTCAGAAGCTAAGCCTCAGAAATACATGCCAAACTGGCTGCTGGGCCACTCGGGGACTCTGACCGTGGTTCATCAGCCAGTGCTATACCATGGGCCATTCTCCATAGTTTGGACAGGCCTGGGTGAGGAGAAATCTGGCAGCAATGAGAAGGGAAGTGAGCACTCACGATGTCTGCCCCCATCTGCCACTCCCACTCCTCCAGACACTCACGATGCCCCTCCACAGGCCACCCGGCCCCTCCACAGCCAGGACCTGCTTTGTTCACTCTCCACCCTGCCCAACTCCTGAGAGGCGCAAAGCTCACCTCTCAGGCCCAGCCCAAGTTGCCTGATTCTCAATGATGGAGCTGGAAGAGACCTTGGAGATAATAACACTCAACTCCCTGGCTTTAGAAATGAGGGAAATGAGGTACAGAAAGTTGAAGGCTGTCTGCCCCAAAGTAAGAGATGGGGTGGGTGTTATGTGTGCACATGCACGTGCACGCACACGCACACGCCCGCACGCACGCATGCGCGTGCACACACATGCATGCGCGCGCACACACATGCATGCACGTGCACACATACATACAGATGTACACACGCATAGATGTGCACACACTCAGCAGATGTGCATACACACAGAACGCTGGTATAACTGATGAAAACTGAATAAGCTTTGTGTATTGTACTAGTGTTAGATTCCTGGTTTTGATAATCTACTGACGCAGTACAAAATGTTACCACTGGGGATGGATGGGTTGAGGATACGCAAAACCTTTTTTTTTTTTTTTTTTGCCAGTCTATAATTATTTCAAAATTAAAAGTGTTTTTAAAAAATCACCTGAGGAGTTTTTAAAACAGACTAGTGCCTGCACCTCAAAACAGAATGTGTGTGGGGCACCTGGGAGGCTCAATTGGTTAAGTATCTGCCTTGGGCTCAGGTCATGATCTTGGGGTCCTGGGATAGAGCAGCAGTGTGGCTCCCTGCTCAGCGGGGAGTCTGCTTCTCCCTCTCCCTCTGCCCCCCACCGCTTGTGTGCACGCGAGCGCGCGCTCTCTCTCTTTCTCTCTCACGCACACTCTCTCTCTCTCAAATAAATAAAATCTTAAAACAAAAACAAAAACCAGAACATGTGAATTAGAATCTCCAGGGGTGGGAACCAGGCAAATGTGTGTGTGTGTGTGTGTGTGTGTGTGTGTGTATTTTTTTTAACTCTTCAGTGAGAGTAAAGGCAGCCAGAGTTGAGAACCACCGCACTAGGGTCAGTAAGGTAACATGAGGTAATGGTGCTTCATGCTGGTGAACCCAAGGGGCACGTGTAATCTTAGGACTCTGGTTGGGACCTTCTACAGACCTTGGTTTGAACATGATGACTCTCGTGTGCTGCAGGAGGCCGTGTGGTGGGATCTCCAGGGCTCTTTAAAGGGCAAGGCCAACAGATGCCGAGCTCATCCCCTGTGAGAGGATATGGGCCATGAGGGGTTCCCAGCAGCCACACACCCCCCTGCCGGGCATCCCACCTGTGGTGCACTGCAGAGCTGATGGAGAATCTGAGCCATAACACCACGGTGTTGAGGAGAAAGGGAGTGACCCGCCTTCTCTTTGTCAGCCCAGCACTACATTCCAGAGACAGTGGTCTTCTGTCATCACACAATCTGGAGTGTTCTGATTTGGCAACTTGGCATCATCCACTTCTGAGGTGTCTCACTTGTGCCATCACCATCTTTGACTCAGACAGCAATCCCCAGTCTGTCACCTGCGGGGGGGGTGGGGGTGGTAGGAATGGTGGCCCTTATTATGAGTAGCACAAGCCAGAGCCATGTATCCAGGAGAGCATCGATTTGGACTTTTCTTAAGAGGCCACTGGAGGCCATGGGCTCTTCCTACAGCCTGTTCAGTATCTTCTTTGCCCCTGAGACACAGTGTCTCGGTCCTCGGCAGCTGAGAGTCTGTTCTACCAGGGCCTGTGTTGTGGGCTGGGTTCACCACAAGCAGACCCTGGAACAAGGGCTGAAGTGTGACGGATTTATCAGAGAAATGATTTCAGGAAGCACCAATGGGGAAGTGGGTGAGTCAGACTGGGAAGGGAGAGAAGCCAGCACACGGTGTGCTGGGAACATGGAGCCCACTAGCGGACACCTGGGGCCTGACTCCCCATCACCCTTGGCTGTGGACTGCTCCAGGGCACTAACTCCTAAACACTCTGGGCCTGCCTGCAAGTCCCTCCCTGATTCCTGACCCACAGAAATAGTAAGAGGTAGTAAAGGATCGTTGTCATGTTGAGCCACTAATTGTTGGGGTGATTTGTTACACAACAATAAATAGTCACTATATCTGGAATCCAAAAGCCCTCAAAACATCTCCATGTTCCCATTCTCCCAGCGGGTATATTCTGGAAATATCTACGGATGCCTTTGGGGAAGGATTAGAGGAATGCCTACTCTATGCTGCTGCTGCATGGTCCTCCCTCAGGGAAATTTGGCTTCTCCTTTATTGGTCCCTGGGTCTGAGAACAAGCTCAGTCCTGAACACTTGGCAAGGGATAGCCATTTCCACAGCTGTGGGGGACATCAGCCTTCCAGTCATCTCATTGAGAACAAGTCAAGCAATAGCCTATGGGTTTCCTGTCTATCTCACCACCAGTAGCTCCATGGACTAGTCACCACCACCACAGATCCCTGTGAGTCAGTGTCTCCAGTGGCCATTCTGTTCTTGCTCTCCGTTATGGGAATTACTTGCAGTTATCTGAACTCAGAAGTGTGGTGTTGTGTCATATGTGCTAACACTAGATCCCCGTCCATAACAGCATCTCCACCTCCCCGAGCGTGCGTCCTCACTGTTCCGAGCTTCAAGAAGCCATTCCAGCGATGCAGAGGGCTAGCTTCAGCTGTCCTTGCCAGGTTGCTAATGGCTGAGTCACGGAACTGTAGCACTATGTCTAGCCTCATATTCCTTGCTCCCTGGTCCTCACGACCTCCGTCCATGAGCCACTCCCAGCACATCCTCCACCATCCCCACCAACATCTGTCAGGCAGGCCCTGCAGCACCAGGGGCCAACCCCTTTTCTTCCAGTAGCAGGCACAGTGCTTCCCTGCTCAGGCCAGCCTATGACAGGACCCTCGTGACCGGGCTCGAAGCCACAAGGAAAGGTAGGAAAGTTCTTGGGGAAAAGACACATCACCTTGCAGAGCATCTGCCCCATGTGAGGCCTCTCCACAGTATGCAGGCAATGGGACAGTACTCACCCTTGGCAACAAGGATGGTGCCACCCCTGCCAGTCCAGAGGGCTCAGGGGATCAAGTTCATCCACAAAAAGGCCCCATCACAGGTTTCTGGTTTCCACTTCTTCCTTAACAGGGTCCTGACTTCAGCAGATGACACCTGCCCGGACTTGTGCTCCAGCATCTTTACAACCCAGTTTGGGCTGGCTTTCAGCACTCCCCCGTTTGGAAGATGAAGAGCTCTTCATGTGCTTCCATGGAGGCCCCCGACTTTCACACTGTGCCCTGAATGATAACTGCCCGGCCTGGGCCTGTTTATTTTCTTTCTTCTGGGTTACTATGGCAGTTAACAAAGAATCCTTAAAAAGGTCATTGCCCCTATATCTTCAGTCACTAGAACTACCGCATAAGCCACTTCCGCCTGAAGCCCGTCTTGATCCATGGCAGGCAGAAGCCTTAGTAAACATGATGGCACATCGTCTGGTAGTCAACCACCATTAGCCAGCAATCACGTAACTCGGAATCCAATCTGGAGCTTCTGCTTCTGAAGCTTCTCCTGGCACCAATGGTCTTAGGCTGACTCCCTGACAAACAGATCTGGAGACAGAGGTTTGGATGCAAGTGATTTGTTTGGCAGGAAGTCGAGGAAACACCCAGATGGGAGTGGGACGTGAGATGGGAAACAAAGGGAAGCCACTAAAGGCGTGTTCATAGAAATTTACCAATGCAGTCAACTTGGGCTCCATCTTGCTGCGATATCTGGGAGACAGTGTGACTCGAGCTTCAGGATCTTCACCTGCTGTCAAGGCTGGGGCATCGTCCTCCACTCCCATTCACTCCTGGAGGTGTCACCCTAGGATGCCCCACAGGCAACCGAGAGAAAGCACTCAGGCAGAGAGGGGCAGGTGTTCGCGGTCACCTGTCTGCACAGATGAGAACTGGTGCCGTGCTGCGAGGTGGTTCAGGACAGTGGCAGCATCTGCTGAAGCCTGCAGACGTATTAACTGAGCTGAGGCATAAGTGCCTGCACAGGGACACACTAGCGAGCCAATGCAAGACAGGCACTGGGGTGGAGACATCGACGGAAGATTGCTCACAGTCGGGCAGCAGAGCATCATCTCCACAGAAACAAGGGCCCTCCCAGGTGAGCAGGGATGGGGGGGCAACGCTAACAATGCAGAGCAAAGTCCCAGTCCCTGGGGGGCTACAGTGGTGGTCCTGAGCATTTGACTGTTTTATGTGTGAAGAAGAAAGTCAGAGAAGACCCAGAGGAACAGGGGAAGGTGCCAAACAGGCATTATTCATCTCCTAGCATTGCCAAGGACCAGTCTCGGATGGAAGAAGATGGTCAAACTGATAAATTAGCTTTTATGAGCAGGCTCCACACTTAATCACATCAGCTGAGCACATGACTTGATGTTGTCCCATTAGAGAAGAAACCAATTTCCATACAACAGGAGCCAGTAGTTGTCCCCACACAACATCAAAACTGTGGGCTTGAGGCAATTCAATGAAAAATCAATTAGCTCAGCGGGAAAACTGATAAATAAACAAAAACAATAGCTCAATTCTCTTGGCAATATACCAAACAGCTAGTGATTATATTTAAGGAGAGGATTTTTCACTTCTCAACCAGCTGTCTTGACATTGGCTAGCGTTACTCTGAGCTCCCTCCCAGCACAGGGAGACACCAGCGGAAGAACTGGCTTTGGTGTGGAACAAGCCAATGGGTAAGCAGTTGCCATGAATGAAGCACCAACCAGAAGTCAAAACCAAGGGTAGAGTCCTGGGTGATCCTCCTCTCCTGTCAGCTCCTGTCTTTGATCTGAAGAGAGAGTGCTGGAACACAATTGTCCAGCATGACTAATCCTTGAATCACACCCACAAAGGTACTGGCAAGACCCAAATAATTTGTGGAGTCCAGTGGAAAATTAAAATGCAGATCCCCTTCTTTACAAATGATGAAAAATTTCAAGACAGCAACAGCAGATCATTAAACTAAGTGGGGACTCTATGTGAATACACAGGTGGCATGCCCATGAAGCCAGCCTGGGCAACAAGGTAGGGTGCAGAGAGCACTGGGCTGAGAGTCAGTAGCCCTGGGCTTGGTCCTCACCATGCCATGTGCTTGCTGTGTGACTATGGGTGAGTCACTTAGCTTCTCTGGGTCATCTAACAACCCAAGATAAAGAACAAAGATGAGGAAAATTCAAGGTTTCAGATCTAGTTTGCTATTCATAAAGTCAATCTTTTAGGAATCAGTATTCCTAGAAATATGTACATACTTAGCCTTGAGAAAGCTTTATTTTCAACCAACATCCATTCCTTACCTGCCTCCAGCCAGCCACTGAGCCAGGTTCTGGGGATAAGGATTAGGGACATTCACTCCCTTATGAGACTCATACTTTCCAAATCCCCATATCCAGACATAGGACAATGATAACAAGCAGAGTATATCCACCAATTGTACCTCCCAAAGGTGTTGCCCTAAAATGTTCTAATCTTGAAAGCTGCCCTTCTGGAATTGCCTTTAGAGTCAAGGTTAAACCACCAAGAAAGTTAACCCCATTGCATTACAATCACTCCTATCTTTTAGACCACTTAGTATAGAACCTAGTTTGATTATCTTCTTTAATAGTTTCAATTCAGAATGATTTTGGACCATTTCAAAAATTTAAGCCCACCTTCACCCTTTTATTTTTAAAACATAACATTTGTTTAGTGTCTCACATTTTGTGAAGTAAATTTTACATTTTCTTTGTTCTCCGTGATAATAGAAGTATTCTTTTCATCACCATTTTGTGTATGAGATTTTGTCTCTAGTGAAAATAACCAAAGTAATATACAATTAGCCCTGGAATCAATTCTTAAAACATGCCAAAAATTGTTTTGAGAAATGGCAACATCATAGGGATATGTCTATAGTATCTTAATGTGGTAACTTCAAAGGGGAAGTACTTACCTCAGGTATGAGTTCCGGTTGGCTAAAATAGTTACAGCATTTTAATCACACTCATACATTGACAATTCATGAGGTGTGGGCACACATGAAATGCATTGGAAGAGCAGTTTTGGAACGGTAGAATTTTTTTCTTCAGGTGAAATCTTGCACAGAAGTACAATATGCTCTATAAAATGGGCTGACTGGATTAAAACAAGGTAGGGTGGCCTCATCCCTCTAGCTACTCCCCGCCGCCCTCCTCCCCTGACTTGCCCTCATCCTTGGAACCCTAGGGTCCCTCATGATACCGTCAGAGAATTCAAGCAAGCTGTAGAAAAATGAGTTCTAAAATGTTATGTTTGACTGGGGAAAGTGGCTTGTTGATTCAGTGAGGGGAAAAAAGTAGACAATTAATGCTGAGAGACAATAATTAATTAGTGGGGAAAATGCAACAGATTAAAATAAGATGAATCCTATTTTGAAGATTAATCATATTTACATTCCTGAAGCACAAAAAGTATGGATGAGACTCGCTTGAAAAACATGCACAAATATTCGCACCCATGCTTATGCTACAGCAGGGGTCATAGCAGAGGTAAGTTTGTGATTCTCCTCAACAAACATGGTTCATATTAAAAAGAGTGGCACACAGCTCTTTGCAATTTGTGAAGAGAAAAACAATTTCCTGTTTTCCATATAAATCTTCCGGGGGGAGGGAGTGGGTCGGGAGGCCTTGGTAGCACAAGTCCAACAGATACAAGTGGTTACTAGTGGTTCCTTCAGGTGGTAGCTTTGTCCTGTGGGGTGTCAGTGGGGGGTTGGGTGAAACTGCAGTTCAGCCAAGGCCTCAGAGCCCCCCGCCCCCTGCGACCTCCCAATTGGGGACTTTGAGTCCCAGGAAAGATGCATTCTTGGACTTTGGTGAAAACAGCCACATTTCAGATAGACTGGGAGTAGAAATCAAGACCCAAAAAACCTTAAGAGGCATAGACACACAATTCGAATATGAGATTTATTTAGAAGAGTGTCCCAGTTGGGGCCAGGGTGGAGGTCAGGGAAGGATAGCTTCTTTCTTGGAACTTGGCCCAGGAGTAAAATATGTTGGCTTTCTAGTTTGCCTGTGATTGCTTTATGAGCCCAGTTGATGCAAAAAAGAGTAACACAGCATGGAGTATTTACCCGTGCTAAGTGCTTACTACGCGTTCTTTCCCTTCCTCTCACAAAAGCCTTCACATGAGCCAGATCTCCTCAGTCCCATGTCATTGCTAGCCAGAGCCTGAGATCTGGAGGGCCTGAGGAGCCTGTCTCCGTCACACGGCCAGTAAGTGGTGGGGCTGTCTCACTAACCCCATACTTCTGATTCCTAGGTCTGTGCTTTTGGCCTTAGTACCATGCTGCCTGCCACACTGAATGGGCAGACTCTGATACTTTGTCCATTTTATTGTGGAAGGTGGAGAGCAGCCAAGTAGGAAGACAGTCCCTGTGACTTCTCAGCCCTGAGACACAATGATGCAGATGCTCAGGTCTGGCAACAACCACCATCCAACCTGGCTCACAAAACTTCTCACTCTCTGCATCCATAATCTACAGGACCCAGGAGAAGCATGGGAGGCCTGACTGGGCATGGGGGCCCCAGTGGGGAGCTACAGTGGGCCCTGCCATTTTCTCTCTGGGACCCAGGACACCTCCCTCTGAGTATTTCACTCTTCTCTTTCCAGAACACACTGCAGAGCAAATAGCTGAAGAATTTCCTATGAACACATGGGTTTTACTATTCTCTTCCTGCTTTAGGGATTTTGAATACATGTATATGGTTCTTGTAAATGCTAAAGATAAGGCATGGAACGCCGCTCTTATCCCCGCCCTCCCTTCCCCCAATTTTTAGTACTCCTAATACAGGAATGGGTCAGACTCCACCCATTATAGATGAATGTGCTACCATAAAAATCTGGAAAAAAAAAATCCAAACCACCTTGCCCAATACCCTCAGAAATCAAGCCTTTCCACAGGGAGTGTAGAACGTTCTGCATTCTACGTTTAGATGAAAAAAATAAAAAGAGGCAGAAAAAATAGTTAAACAAAACATTCATGCCTGTTCAAAGAATAAAAAAAAATTAATAGCAGCTTTTGGGCTTCAGGTCAAAGTAATATTGTAAGTTTACCCTTGGAATCTCTCCCTGCTCTGCAAGCGTAGTAGTTATAGATGAATTTTTTTTTAACCTAAAAAAAGACAGGGTCACAATTAGAACCAAAATAAACACGTCCAAGGGCTTGAAACTGAACACAGTGCTAAGTGCTGATGTCACAAACTTATGGGGCTCCAAGCAGAGGAAGCTGGAACTCAATCATGGGGGGAGCTGGGACTGAAAGCTTCCCTTTCCTGGAGGCCAGCTTCAGAGGGAGTGGGGCATGAAAGGCAGAGCACAGCTGGTATCATAATTCATCCTCACAGCTGGGCAGGAGCTGAGAAAGGCTTCACCTGGTTGAAGGTATCACCAAGGAATGGAGGAGCCCCCGGTCAGAGAAACATCTCGGGTGGGTAGCTGGGGGCAACCACAAAACCAGGGAGGCGTGAAATGAGAGGGACGGAGAGAAATCAGAAACAATTCCCAGTCCTGGTGGTCTTGCAAACAAAATTTCAAGGGACACGGGAGATGTAGCTCTAAGACAATGTTCCCACAAACTCAATTAATCAACAGATAAACCTACTCTTTATGAATGCATGTAATAGAAGCAATCTCAAAATGAATTTAAAAGGAGCATGTTTGGGGCACCTGGGTGGCTCAGTCGGTTAAAGCGTCTGCCTTAGGCTCAGGTCATGATCCTGGGGTCCCGGGATGGAGCCTGGAGTTGGACTCCCTGCTCAGCGGGGAGTCTGCTTCTCCCTCTGCCCCTCCCCCTGCTCATGCACACACTCTCTCTCTCTCTCAATAAACAAAAAAATCTTAAAAAGAGAGCATGTTTAAGTTCTTGAATATATAAAGGAAGGCAAGCCAAGATATTAACAAGACTTTATGAAACAAAACTAAGAAGCAATGAAAAAGAAAAAGGGGAAAGAACAAATGAGAAGTCTTGGAAAAGAAACATATAACAATTGAGATAGCAGTTTGTACAGGATACTCTCAGCTCAGAACACACTGAACCATCATCCCTCACACACAATTTCATGTTCGGAATGTGAACCAAAGATACTTGGTCGTCAAAGTCTCAAATGTGTGTGTCTTGGCAGGGGTGGGGCTGAGGGGACAAGGGTGGTGAGGCAGTGGAAAGAGGTGAAGCTGTTGAAGGTGGTGGCACCTGGGGCCGCACCCCTGCTCCGTGACCAGCACTATGTAACCTCACTGGAGCTTCACAGCCTAATCGGCCCAGTGAGGACAGACTCCAGGGTTGTGACAAAGATGGCAGACCTTTTGTGTTCTACCTAGGAGCAACCTATCAAGGAAGGGAAGTACATCAACAATTTTTTATTAAAAATCATATTTTTTAATAATAAAAAAGACCAGGGTACCTTACATGCCGCCTTCCTTTATCAGGGTAGTGTACTCTCTGGATGTTCTGATCATGGAAATGTCCTGTAGCTAGGTCGTTCCTGACTCCTATTCATGGACGCTTCTCCTGGCAACTAAGAGAGCTCTCCCCTGCACTTTGGAGGCTGCCATTCCACACGGATAGAGAATCAGAGTCAGATGGCCACGCTGATGTTTCATTTGCTCACTTGACAGGAGAAAAATGTTTCAAAATGACTTAATCCCCTTACTCCCTAGAGGCTTCCTTCTAAGTGCTCCTTCTTAATTCAATAAAAACTTATCTGTGTTAATAAATGTCTTCGTCTGCTCCAGCCTTGCAGTTTGTTCCGCCCGGCATACGCCCATCAACTGATCACCGAGCTGCCTGCCTCCACTCCCCAACCCTGGTTAGCAGACAGTGACGTCATGGCTGACTGGGGAATGGTTCATGTCCAGTAGCTGATGCCCTCTCCCTGCAGGCAAATAGAGAGTCCTGATTAAATAAAACACAGCAGAATTAGATCTTCCAAGATAAGCAGAACCAGAAACACCTGTGCATGACTGCCTAGGGTGGCGTCAGCAACTTTAAGGAGAGGGGGTTAATGTGAAAAATTCCGTATGTCCAAGGTGGCCTTGGCATCAGAAATAGAGGAGCGGCCTTCATATAATGAGATACCCTGACAACCTTTCTCTTCTTCACTTACCAGCAAATTTTTTAAATTAGAAAATATTTCAAATTGGGCGCCTGTGTGGCTCAGTTGGTTAAGCAACTGCCTTCGGCTCAGGTCATGATCCTGGAGTCCCTGGATGGAGTCCCGCCATCGGGCTCCCTGCTCAGCGGGGAGTCTGCTTCTCCCTCTGACCCTCCCCCCCCCCATGTGCTTTCTCTCTCTCTCAAAAATAAATAAATAAAAAATCTTTTAAAAAAATAGAAAATATTTCAAACACCACAGATAACAGATGTTAACATCATGCCAAATATATGTCAGGTCGACCAAACTAAGCAACAAAATGTTATAGATGTGACTAAAACCCAACCCCAAAGCTTCCCCCACCCCAGGTTCTCCCCAGAGAGAGCTACTAGTTAATACGCATGTTTCATTTCTTTCTTTTTTTTACTACACATCCTTAGGTAGCCATAAACTATGTACCATCATGTGCTTTAAAACTTACATGAATGGTATCCATACCGTTTCGCATCTTCATTGTTTCACTCAGTATTGTGTTTTTGAGATTTCGCCCATTCATTTTTGCCACAAATAGTTATAGGTTTCCAACAATATACCAGGCACTGTGTTAGGTGCTGGTATAGGTGGTAGTTTTAGGGGAGAAAAAAAAAAAGATAGAGACAACCTATCTTCATGAGCTAGACAGTAGAAAAAATTAAATTGTCCAATATATGCTATGGTATGTATGAAATATACTGTATATGGAAAATATACTATGGCGGTGGCAAGTACTAAGGAGAACATTTAAGGAAGGAAAGGGGATAGGGAGTATGTATTTTGGGGTGGGGAGCGAGGTTGGGAATTCAGATAGGTCACAGTGTTTCAGGTTAACCACTGCCTGGGATGATCCCTGCTGAAATGACTCTCGCACAGGGGCCTGGCTGCAGTGTACATCCTGCTCACGGCTCCTTTGCGAACTGCCAAAT
The DNA here is from genome assembly GCF_009762305.2 of Zalophus californianus. Classification (NCBI taxonomy): domain Eukaryota; kingdom Metazoa; phylum Chordata; class Mammalia; order Carnivora; family Otariidae; genus Zalophus; species Zalophus californianus. The sequence goes on along the minus strand of NC_045603.1, from coordinate 111,178,765 downwards.
CAGAAATCAGAGCGTACGCACGTCTTCAAACACACATCCTCCCCATTTCCCTCAGGGGTCGGTCATGCCGAAGTATACTCCCACCAGCCGGGTATTAGGATCTCCAGTCCCCCACATCCATGCCAGTTCTTACCAGACTTCTAAATTTTGCCTTTCTGGAGAGTATAAGTGATAACTCTTAATTTTTACTTCCCACATTATTACTGGGGCCGAGATCTCCATACTGACCACTTAGGTTTCCTTTCCCCAGAATTGTCTGTTCACAGCCTTTCCTCATTTTTCTATAAGCTTATTTGTCTTAATTGTATTCATTTGCAGGATTTCTTTATACAGCGTGGATTAATTCTCTGTCACTTTATAGGGATCACAGATATAGTCTCTCTCTCTGTGTGTGTGGCTTGTCTCTTTGTCTATGGTATCTTTCGTGATGCAGGATTAAAACCATCTAATCAAAATGTTCATGCCGTCATTTGTTTTATTTGTGCTTTTTGTTTCTTGAGAAAAGCTTCCCTACCCCCAACATCATAAAAGTATTCAGCTACAGTTTCTTCTAAAAGCTTTACAGCTTTTCATACAAGTCTGTAATCTGTGAATGAAGTAAGATAAAAACTTATTTTTCTTTTTCTCCATAGACAGCCAATTGGCCCAGCCCTGTCTATTAACAGTCTTCTCTGTCGATTGGTAATGACACCTTTCCATCGAATGTCAGGGAATGTGTTTCTGAATAATGTGCCCCACCGGTCTGTTTCTCTATCCCTTACCAGTTCTGCTTTCTCATATGGTTTTATAAGGCTCGGTATCTACAACAACCCCCCACCCCTCCCCACCGTTAGTCTTCCACAAAACTACCTTTGCTATTCTTGGCCTTTTCCGCTATACCATAATAACTTTAGGATAAATTTGGAAAATTCCAATTAGGAATGGAATTGAATTGCTTTTATAAATTAATTTAGGAGTACTATTAACTTTATAATATTGAGCTTTTCCATCATGAAGGTATCTCTTCACTTATTTAGAGGTTTTTTGATGTCAGAATAAATTTTGTAATTTCTTATTTTGTCACATTGCATCCTATTGATATTTTTTGTTACTAGACAGAGAATATCGTCTGTAATTCCATTTACTAATAATTTATTGCTGATGAATGGAACTATTAGGTTTTGAACATTGGTCTTGTATCTAGCAACCTTGCTGAATTCTCCCAGAAGTTTATCTGCGGCTTAGCTTGTCCAATTGTTTATCTGCAGATAAACATATTATCTTGAAATATTACTAGTTAGGATTTTCTCTTTTCTAAACATCATAGTTCTTTCTCTTATTACTAGAACTTCAGGACAAATATTAAATAGAAGTTGTGATGGTGGATATCCTTAGGTTGATACCGATTTAAAAAAGGAATGCTTTTGATATTTTACCAGTAAATATAATGTTAATTATGGGGTTTTTGTAGGTTATTAAGTTAAGGAATTTCCCTTCTAGTCATGGTTTACTAAGGATTTTCTTTTTTTTTTTTAAAGATTTTATTTATTTATTTGAGAGAGAGAATGAGAGAGAGAGAGAGAGAGAGAGAGAGCGAGAGCATGAGAGGAGGTTGGGTCAGAGGGAGAAGCAGACTCCCTGCTGAGCAGGGAGCCCGATGCGGGACTCGATCCCGGGACTCCAGGATCATGACCTGAGCCGAAGGCAGTCGCTTAACCGACTGAGCCACCCAGGCGCCCTAAGGATTTTCATTAGGAATGGGTTTTGAATGATATAAAATTTATTTCCTGCATCTATTCAAATGATTGCATTATTTTGTCCTTTGATTTGTTAATGTTTGGTAAGATACCCTACAAGATTTTCCTCTTGTATTCCAGGAAAGCCCCAGAATTTGGTGATAATGTATTTTGTGTATGGCTGGATTTATTTTGCCAATATTTTATTTAGAATTTTGTATCAATATTTGTAAGTGATATTGTTCAATAATTTTCCTTCATCTTACTTTTCTTTGCGTTTTGGCATCAGGGTTATACTAACTCATAAAAGAAGTTGGGGGAAGGTCTTTCCCTTTCTTTCCTATATTCTGTGGACAGATGCCATAAGATAGAAAGTATTTGTTTCTTAGAGTGTTGACAGAATTCAAGGATTTTGTTTGTATTAAAGAATGGGAAACAACTAGATACTTAACATTAATTCGTTTTCTTTATGGGTTATAGACCTAGTAAGGTTTTCTATCTATTATTGAGCAAAGTTTTTAGAAGTTAGATTTCTCTAAGAAAATCTAACCTCAACTGTCATATTTTTGTTGATAGATTTTGCTTAAGATTTCTAAAATGTGAACCATATGTATTTGACTCCTTTTTTCCTAGCTAAACCTTGCTAGAGATTTCCTCATTCTATCAGTCTTTTCAAAGAACCAGCTGTTGGATTTAATAATCTTTTCAATTTTATTTTTCTTTTCTATTTCATTAATTTCTGTTTTTGATTATGTTTTCTCTTATACATCCTTTCTATTTAATCTGTTGCTATTTTTTCTAATAACTATATTGCTTCATTTTATTACATTTAAATATATAGATTTACTTTTAACAACTCTTTTTTAGCTACCTCCCATAAGTATGATTAATTTTTTAGATTTTATTATAATTCTTTCTTTGACCATTAATTATTTAGAAGTGGGTTTTAAAATTTAACAAAGTGGAGTTTCATGTGTTTTCTTGTGGTATTTAATTTCTTTTTTTTCCCCTTTGTTATAGAGAATATGGGGTATAGTATATTAAGTGTTTAATAGTTTTGAAGTTTTCTCTGTTTTTACAAATTACATTCATGAATGAATGTGAATTTCTTAATTGTTGAGTGAGAAGTTCTCTGTATAAAGACGGATTTAGACATAGGTATATCGTGAGAGCTTTGTCATTATACTATTCAAATCCCTGTATCATTTTCATATTTTGCCTATTTCATCCATCAAGGCAAGGCAAAGGTTGTTAAAATCTCCTACCAAGATTGTAGATTTCTGAAGTTCTTTATAATTCTGTCCATTTTGTATTTATATGATTTGGTGCTAAATTATTAGGTACTTAAAAGTTCAGAATTGTTGGGGCACCTGGGTGGCTCAGTTGGTTAAGCGACTGCCTTCGGCTCAGGTCATGATCCCGGGGTCCTGGGATCGAGCCCCGCATCAGGCTCCCTGCTCCCTGCTCGGCGGGAAGCCTGCTTCTCCCTCTCCCACTCCCCCTGCTTGTGTTCCCTCTCTCACTGCGTCTCTCTCTGTCAAATAAATAAATAAAATCTTTAAAAAAAGAGTTCAGAATTGTCACATCTTGTGTTGAATTTTTCTTTGATCATTATGTGACCAGCTTTTTTTTAAAGATTTTATTTATTTATTTTAGAGAGAGAAAGAGCAGGGAGGAGGGGCAGAGGGAGAGGGAGAAGCAGACTCCCTGCTTAGCAGGGAGCCCACTGAGGGGGCTCGATCCCAGGATCATAACCTGAGCCGAAGGCAGACATTTAACCAACTGAGCCACCCAAGTGCCCCAAGCCTCTTTATTCTTAATAGTGCTTTTTTGCCTTAAGGTGTATCTTTTCTGTTTATTGCTATAGCTTCTCAGTTTAATTAGTATTTGCCTTTACTGTGAACAATTCTGTCATTATGTTTTAGGTGTGTTTCTTGTAAACAGCATAGAACAGGATTTTTAAAAATCCAGTCTAAGCCATTATATCGTATCTGGTGGTGAAACACATTAAAATGTAGCACAATTAGTAAAATATTTAGATTTACTTTTATCGCTGTCATTTTTCATTACATTCATCCTCACTGAGACAAACAAAAGTGGAGAGAATTCATTGCCAGCACACATGAACTACAAGAAGTATTAAAGCAACTTCCTCACCCAAAAGGAAAATGACACCAGATGGCAATTTGGATGTACAAAGAAATGAAGTGGGCCAAAACTGTAAATAAATGAGTAAATATAAATGGCATTTTTCTCATACTTAACTTTCTTTAATTGATAATTGACTGATTGGAATAAAAGTAATAACAATATGTGTAGTTTATAACATATGTAGGACAATATAGAACAAGAGCATAAAGGATGGAAAAGGGAATCCTAAGTGTACTGTTGTAAAGTTCCTACACTGTACTTGAAGTGATTTAATCTTATTTAAGATAGACAGTTTTTAACGTAGCAATGTCCATCATAAACCCTATATCAACCACATACACACACAAAAAAGAGCTGTACCTAATAAGCCAGTAGGGAAGATAAGATGGAGTCATTAAAAATAATCCAAAAGAAAGCAGATAAAGAGAAAAAAGAAACAAACATAGACAAGATGGAACAAACGGAAAAGAGATGATAGATTTACATCCAATGACATCATGAAATACGTTGAATGTACATGTTCTTTTTTTTTTTTTTTTGATTTGATTTATTTGACAGAGAAACAGCAAGAGAGGGAACGCAAGCTGGGCGAGTGGGAGAGGGAGAAGCAGGCTTCCCGTGGAGCAGGGAGCCCGATGCGGGGCTCGATCCCAGGATCCTGGGATCATGACCTGAGCCGAAGGCAGACGCTTTACCATCTGAGCCACCCAGGTGCCCCGAGTGTACATGTTCTAAACAATGCAGTTAGAAGGCAGAGATTATCGTCTTGGAGGAAAAAAGAAAAAGCAAGACTCAACCATATGTCCTTTAGAAGTAATCCACTTGATGTATGAAGTCAGATTTTAAAAGAACGGAAAAGAGGGCGCCTCGGTGGCTCAGATGGTTAAGCGTCTGCCTTCGGCTCAGGTCATGATCCCGGGATCCTGGGGTCGAGGCCCGCTTCAGGCTCCCTGCTCCTTGGGAGCCTGCTTCTCCCTCTGCTTCTCTCTCTCTCCCTCCCTCTGTCTCTCATGAATAAATAAATAAAATCTTAAAAAAAAAAAGAATGGAAAAGATACTCAATGCAAACAGTAATCAAAAGTAAGCTGGGGGTGTCTGGGTGGCAGAGCCGGTTAAGCACCCTACGGTTGGTTTGGCTCAGGTTGCGATGTCAGGGTCATGAGATCAAGCCCCATGTTGAGCTCTACGTTCACTCAGTTCAGAGTCTGCGGGAGATTCTCTTCCTCTCCCTTTGCCCTTCCCATTTGTTCTCTCTCTCTCACAAATGATAAATAAATCTAAAAAAAAAAAAAAAAGGTAAGCTGGAATGACTATGTCATTGTCAGAGTAAATTTTGGAGAAAGATATATTATTAGAAATTATATGAGGTAAAGAGGGACATTTCATAATGATAAAGAAGTCAATTCACCGTGAGGATATAATAAAACTAAATGTGAACACACTCATTTGCAGAGCTTCAAAATACCTGAAGCAAAAACTAGTAGAAGTGAAAGGAAGAATAGGCAAGTAGGCAATTATAGTTGAAGATTTCAACACTCCTTTCTCATAACTGTTAGAACAAATAGAAAATCAGTAATTATCTAGAATATTGATAACTTTGTTGACCAATTTGACCTAATCAATCATTTAGAGAATACTCCACCAACCATGGCAGAATTACACATTCTTTTAAAGGCACACAGGTGGTTCACCAAGATAAACCAAATCCTGGACTATAACACAAGTCTCAATAAATGTAGAAGAAATGGAATCATGCAACGTACGTTATCTGAACACAGTGTAATTTCACACAATTACAAATCAATAACATATATATCTGAAATATGATCAAGTATTCAAAATTTTAAGAACACACTTCTAAATTACCCATAGGGTAAGGAAAAAATATTTTGAATTGAATGAAATGAAAATACAATGTAACAACATTTATGAGATACAGCCAAACCAATGCTTAGAGGAAATTGCTAGCATTGAATGTCTACATTAAGAAAGAAAGATCTCAAATCAATTAACTAAATGTCCACCTGAGGAAAGCAAAAACAAGGGCAAATTAAACCCAAAGTAAGCAAAAGGAAAGAAATAATAAAAGTAAGGGCAGATATCAATGAAATAGAAATGAAAAGGTAATTTTAGAAGAATCAAGAAAATCAATGAAACCAAAAGCTGGTTATTTGAAAAGATCAATAAACCAGTAAGCATTTAGCCAAACTGATCAGGAAAAAGAAAGAAGACAAATGACCAAATGTTATGAATGAAAGAAGAACCATCACTACAGATCCAGTAGCATTACTGGGATAGTAAGAAAATATAATGAACAATTTTATGCCAATATATTAGACAAAATAGACAAATTTCTTGGAGGTCACAAATTGCCAAGCTCACTAAAAAACACGTATAACCAGAACAGCCCAACATTGGTTTGTTTTTAAATGAATTTGTAATTATAACCCTTCTCACAAAGAAAACTCCAGGCTCAGATGGTTTCACTGGTTTCACATTTTTAAGGATGAAATAGTACTCATGCTACACAAACTTCATTCATCTGATAAAAGGTGTATAAGAACCTATAATTACTATCATATTTAATGATGAAAGACAACGCTTTACCCCTAATATTGACAACAAGACAAGAACGTTCACTCTTACTACGTCTACTCAATTTTAAATTGGAGTGCCTAGCAAAGGAAATTAAACAACAAAAAGAAATAAAATGCATATAGACAGCATGATTATCTTAGAGAAAAACCTATAGAATCTACTAAAAAAAATCTAGCAAAGTGTCAAGATTAAAGGTCAACATACAAAATATAGGAGTTAACATTTGAAAATTGAAATTGAAAAACAATAACATTTGTAGTGGCATCAAAATGTATGAAGTAGTTGGGGAGAGACTTAACAAAATATTTTCAAAATAAGTGCACCAAAAACTACAAAACATTGCCAAGAGGTATTAAAGATGACCCAAATAAATGGTGAGATATATCATGTTCATGGACCAGAAGATTTACTGTTAAGGTATCAATTCTCGCGGCACCTGGGTGGTTCAGTAGGTTAAGCATCTGCCTTTGGCTCAGGTCAGGATCCCAGGGTCCTGGGATCGAGCCTCGCATCCGGCTCCCTGCTCAGTGAGGGGCCTGCTTCTCCCTCTCCCTCTTTCCCTCTGCTGCTCCCCCCGCTTGTACTCTCTCTCGTTCTCTGTCAAGTAAATAAATAAAATCTTTTAAAAAAAGTTATCAATTCTCTCTGAATTTAGCTATTCTAGTAAAATCCCAGAAGGCTTTTTTTTTTGATAGAAATGTATAAGCTGATTTGAATATTTATGTGGAGATGCAAAGGACCTAAAGTAGCTATAACAATTTTGGAAAAGAACAAATTGGTTCTCTGTTTATAGGTTTGATCCTGTTTTTTGTTTGTTTATTCATTTTTTTAAGATTCTACATATGAGTGAAATATTATGGTATTTATCTTTCTCAGTCTGACTTATTTCCCTTAGCATAATATATTCTAGGTCTCTCCATGTTTTGCAAATGGCACGATATCATCTTTTTTTATGGCTGTGCAATATATTATTTATTAGAGGGGAGGTGGGTGGAGGAATGGGTAAAATGGGTGAAGGGGAGAGGGAGATTTAGGCTTCCGATTATGGAATGAGTAAGTCACAGGAACAAAAAGACACAGCATAAGGGATATAGTCAATGATACTGTAATAGTGTTGTATGGTGACAGATGGCAGCTACACTTGTGATGTATAAACTTGTCAAATCACTATGTGGTACACCTGAGACTAATGTAACATTGTGTGTCAAATATACTGGGGGGAATAAAAGAACCAGTTGGAGGAGTTATACTACCCGACTTAAAGACTTACTATAGAGCATATTTAAAAAGACAGTGTGGTATTGACAAAGGGTAGACAATATATATCAATGAATGAATAGGGACTCCCAAAATCAACCTACACATCTATCTATGGCCAATTAATTTAAGAAAAAGTACCAAAGTTAACCCAATGGGAAAAGACAGAATTTTCAACAAATTGTGCTGGAACCGTTGGACATCCATATGCAAGAAAATGAAACTTGACCCTTATATTAATTACATCTCATACAAAAATTAATTTGAAAAGAATAACACTTCTAGAAGAAAAAAATAGGTCAAATGTTTATGACCCTGGGTTAGGCTAAGACTTCTTAGGGAGCATATGATAAGCAGAACTCTAAGGAAGTACTTGAAAAATTGGACTTCATCAACTTTCACTTTTCAAAAGACAGTGTTAAAAAAAATTAAAAGGTGAGCCAGAAACTAGGAAAAATATTTATAAAACATTTTACATCCAGAATATGTAAAGAACACTGACAACTCACTAACAAAAAGATAAGCCAGTTAAAAAAAAGGGTAGGGGGGGAACAGTTGAATAGCTGCTTTACAAAAGAAAATATATAAATGACAAATAAACAAATGAAAATATGTTCAACATCATTAGTCACTAGGGAAAAGCAATTAAAACCCCAATGAGATACTACTAATGACATGTCCACTAGAATGGCTAAAATTGAAAGTACCAAGCTTACTATGGGAGGCAAACTAATGGCCCCCAAAGATGTCCATGCTCTAATCCGTGGAATCTGTGAATATGTTACCATACATGGCAAATGGGCCTTTGCAGGTGCAATTAAGGGTGCAGATGTTAAGATGGGGAGTTTGTGATGACTTTCTGGGTGGATCCAATCTAATCACATGGAGGCGAGAACCTTTCCCTGTTGTGGTCAGAGCAATGAACGATGGAAGATGGGTTAAAGAGATGTGATGTGACAAGGACTCTCTCCACCACTGATAGCTTTGAATTGGAGGAAGGGGGCCAGAAGCCAAGCTGGAATGTCCATCAGTTTACAGCCAGCAAGAAAACAAGCAGTGAACAAAGAAATGGCTCCTTCCCTACAACCTCATGAAAAGAACCCAGTCCTGCCAACACCTTAATCTTTAGTCTAGCAAGACTTCTTAGCCAATAAATTTGTATTGTTTAAGCCACTAAACTTGTAGAATATTAACATGGGAGTACACAGGTGTTGGTGAGAATGAGCAACAGTTGGATCTCTCAGTTACTGGTGAAAATTCAGAAGGGTACAACCACCTTGGAAAATCTTTTGGCAGCTTATTGTAAATTAACATAAACTTACCATGCAACTCAGCAGTATCATTCCTTAGATGTTAGCCCAATAGAAATAAAAACATATGCTTATACAAAGACCTTTTGTGATGCTCATTGAAGCTTTATTCATAATAGCTAAAAACCAGAAAAATCCAAATGTCCCTCAACTGGTAAATGGATAGAGAAAATGGAATACCTTCACCAGTAAAAAAGAAATGAACTACCGGGGCGCCTGGGTGGCTCAGTTGGTTAAGCGACTGCCTTTGGCTCAGGTCATGCTCCTGGAGTCCCGGGATCGAGTCCCACATGGGGCTCCCTGCTCATCGGGGAGTCTGCTACTCCCTCTGACCTTCCCCCCTCTCCTGCTCTCTCTCTCTCTCTCATTCTCTCTCTCAAACAAATAAAATCTTTAAAAAAAATTAAAAAGAAATGAACTACCAATACATACAAAGACATGGATGAATCTCAAAGAGCATTATCCTAAGTGAAAAAAGGCAGACAAAAAAGAAAAAAAAAAAAGAGCATGCTGTGATTCCATTTATATCCAGTTCTAGAAAAGTCAAGCTACAGTTATTTAAGCAGATCAGTAGTTACCAGGGGTAGACAGGGTAAAAGAAGTGTATTGACTGAAAAGGCATAAAGGAAATTTTAGAGGGAAGGGTCATGTTCCATTTTGTGATTTGGGTGGTTGCACAACATCTCAAATTCTTCAAATTGGATATTTTAAAATTGGTTAATTTGTTGTATGTAATTTATGTGTCAGTAGATATGATTTAAAAAATAAAAGTGATGAGCTTAAATAAATGAAAAATGAAAAAGGCCTGGGGGCTTTCACTTTTAACCCATTTAAATGTGTTGTGATTAGTGATATATTTGGATTTATTTTCATTATGTTACTTTATAATTTCTATTTACCATGATTTGTCTTTTGTGTCTTTTTCCCTTTGCCTTCCTCCTCTTGGATTAATGAGATTTTCATTATTCTCCTTCCTCTCAACATATTCTAATTTTACTATTTTTGGTATTTACTCTTAAAATTTTAACAGTCGTATTGATTTAACAAGATCTAAAGTTGATTGATAGCTAACTTCCAGAGAAACAACACAAAAAGCTTAAAATTCCTTAACTCTTAATCTCCCTATCCTGTTTTACTCATGACTGTAATCTACTATTTCAGTTCTTGTTGTTATAGTCCCCAAATACATCATCACTATTGGTATTCTTTGATACAGACAATATTTGTTCAGATTTACCCACGTTTTCTGACTTATTTTCTCAATATTACCTCTTGTAGCCTCCTTTCTTCCATCTATTTCCTTCTTACTTAGATACATTTTTTGCTAATTCTTTTAATGAAGGTCTGTGAGAGGCAAATTCTCTACATTATTTGTTAACTAAACTGCCTTTATTTTTTTCCCCTCTCTTGACTAATATTGTAATTCTAAGAAGATGTTATTATATTATCTTCTGGTCCCTATTGTTGGTATTGAGAAATCTTGTCATTCTAACACTTGTTACTATGTACGTAGTCTCTTACCCCTCTTTGGTTTGCAGATTTTCTCTTTTTACTTGGTGTTTAAATAGGTTCACTAGAAAATATCTAGGTGTGGATTTTTTTTTTTTTTTTTTAGACTTACCCAGCTTGGGATTCCTTAGGATTCTTCCATTTGAGAGTTCATAACTTTAATCAGTTCAGAATTATCATCCGTTTTCCCCTAAACTTTTCTATTATCTCTTTCTGGAACTCTTATTAACCTTTGGGTTGGACTTTCTCATTATCACTATCTTGAACTATTTTTCTTATTTTCTGTCTTATCTCTCTTCACTGTATTTTAGATAAAATCCTCTAACCTTTAGTTCAATCATTCTCTCCTGTAGTGTGCTAATGTGTTGTGTAACCAATCAAAATGAGTTTTTCATTCAATGAATATATCTCTCATTTCTAGAAAGTTTAGTTATATTTCAACCTTCTTTTCTTTATTTATAGTATCTTGATCTTTCCTCCAGAGTTTGATTCCTTCTATTATGTTTTAAAGCATTTTTAGCATACTTTTCCCTCTCTGATTGTTCTTTTGTTATCTCAAGTTCATGGGACTTGAATCTGTTTGTTGTGTCTGCTGACTCTTGCTCACAGTGAATTATTTCATTGTATGTTTTTAATTTTTTAAACTCATGAGCTCATCTCTAATGGAGCTTATTTTCTGAGAAAATACAGTGAGGCCTGTGTTGCTGAAGAGTCACTTCAGGGTGATTCAGGATTGCAGGCATTCCAAGGGTATCCACTCTGGGACAGATTATTATGTTTATTTCTCTGCTAGGAGTTTCCTGAGACTTGCAGAGATATTTGCATGTTTTCTGAGTGGACTCAAGACATGTTTTGGACCCAAAACCCAAGGGCTAGCCCAGGCTTAATTTTCTCTAGGGAGACTGTTTCCCTAGACTCAAGCTGAGACAGCTTCCTTGTCTTCTCCTTGTGCCAAGAGGCGGATTTTTCCTAATCTCCCTTTCCACTGAGAGTTCAGCTCTTCAAAAGTCCTGCTTTATACTTCTCAGTATTCCAAGTCCTTGTCTCCTGTCCTCAAATAGGTGTTAAAACACAAGCCCCTAGGTTTACTGGGACCAAAAGCAAACTCCCAGGTCAATTCGTGCACTTACTGCTCTGATTTTCAGTTTCCTCCTCATTTCAGATATTCATGATCTCAGCTATGCAAATTTTAAGAGTATATGTACCCAGAATTTCTGTGTGTTTGTGGGATTTCAAGTTTCTTCATCCTTCATTTTTCTGGAACTAGAAATCTCCTGTGTCATTTATTCATGTGGCGACCTCCCAAGAAACATAATTTCAGAGTAATCTGTGACTGTTTACACAGCTCTAAAATACATTAGTTAAGTTGAAGTATTCAGCCAATAATCCAGATGTTTTGTCTATACAACGCCAAATATCCAGATGTGTGTGTCCAATTCATCTGCTATTTCAAAATATAATAAACCTACATTATTAAGCACATTGTTATTTCACAAATTCAGGAATCCTGTGGGTAGAATCCTGTCCCTTATTTGCTGGGACTAATTATATTAGAGTACATAACTTTTATACTGTCACGTAGATTTATAATGCTGTGATTCTCTTCCTTCTTGTTATTTTTTTTTGGGGGGGGACACAGTATTGAGGTCAATAACTATTTATTAACTCTTGGCTGAGGGTGAAAAGAATGAAAACCACTTTATCCTTTGGGGATATTAAAATCTAGTTATTTTTATTTATTCATTCTTCATTCAAAACCTTATTGAGCACACGTCATGTTCCTGGGGAAACAGTGACAAACAAGAGAGCCCTGCCCTCATGAAGCAGACCATTTAGTAGGACACAAACAATCACACAAGTAGCATACAATTAAAATTGTAATAAATGTTATGTAGAAAAGTAGGAGCACCATGATAGAGTCTATGGTACATGGTCTCAATTTAGTTTGGGTAAGTCAGGGAAGGCCTCTGTTAGGAGTGACCTAAGCTGTGACCTAAAGGATACACAGAGTGAGGAACAGGAAGTTCCAGACAGGAACTGTGGGAAGGTTAGTGCCAGGGCCTAGGACTGCAGGAACTCGGAAGCTTAAGGACACAAAGGTTGTCCGTGTGGGTGGGAATGTCAGCAGGAGGCTGATGGGAAGGTAAGGCTGGAGAGGAAGTGGCCATCTAATCAGGTCTCAATAGGACAGAGTTTGGATTTTGGATTTCTTCTAAGTAGCAATAACTCACCTTTGAAGTATGGGAGCAGAGGAATGATGTAGAAAGATGCCTGGCTGTTGGGTGGGAAATGGTGGGGCAGGGTGACCTGAAAGGAAGCAGGTGAGTTCGGGGGCTAGTCTAGACAAGAGGACATGATAGTGTACAATGGGGCAGCGATGGGGGACATGGACAGAAATAGATGAACTTAAATGTTTTGGGAACTGTCCTTTGGTGATGGATATGGGTCGTGTGGGAGAGGAAAGTGTCAAGGTTTACCCTGGTAAAAACAACTGGGAGGTGTGAAGGTGCCATTTACTCGGATGGGGAGCCCTAGAGAAAAACCAGATTTCTGGGGGAAATTCAGTTTTGGACATTTTAACTTTGAGATGTCTATGGGACATACAAGCAGAGATGGAAATGGACAGTCAGATGTATATGTCTGGAGTAGAAAAGAGCTGGGGGAGATATAAATGGGGCAGCCAATGGCAGGTAACTGGTATTTAGAACCATAGAACTGGTTAAGATTATGTGGGGAGAGGCTATAGACAGAAAGAAGGCAGGAGCCTTGGCCAGATGAAGGAGAAGGAACATATATATATATATATATATTCATTTTTTAAGATTTTTAAAATTTATTTATTTGAGAGAGAGTGTGAGTGGGGAGAGGGGCAGAAGGAGAGAGAGAATCTCAAGCAGACTCTGCACTGAGCATGGAGCCTGACTCAGCACTCCATTTCACGACCCCGAGGTCATGACCTGAGCCAAAATCGAGAGTCTGAGGCTTAACTGAGCCACCCAGACACCCCAGAAGACAAGAGAAGAATTCTGGGTAAGAGTGGGAATATTCAAGTGGGAAGAAACAAGTAGAGCTTGGTGTCATGAAATCCAAGAGAAGAGAGGATTCCAGGGTGACAAAGTGGCCAACTGAGTCCAATACTTCTGAAAGGTTAAGTAAGATAAAAACTAAAAAGTGGCCAATGGGCAGTGCAGATGCCATGGGTGGGTCTAGCAGAAGCGTTTTGGGAAAGAGAAAGAGAAAAGAAGCCAGAGCGAAATGGTTTAAAGTTATCCCTGGGAAACGAGAAGGCAGAGATAGAATGAGTGGTCAGCTCTCCCAGGGAAGGGCAAGGGGAGGGCAGCAGAGATAAGACTCAACTCAGAAAATGGGAGCCGACAGAGTACATGAGGCGTTTATCATTCCACGTTTGGGAAAGGAGATTCAAACAGGCTGGAACAGGTTGCGGAGGGCACTTCCTGATGAGATTCAGCCTTCGGGTAATGGGCAAAATTTGGATAAACAAAAACACAGGGACAGAGGTGGGCAGAGGGCAAGGAGGACCAAGGAGAGACCAGTGTGAAGATGATGTATGTCTGAAGGAACTGAAAAGCAAAGCTGGATGGGAAGAGCTGAATATATCTGGGGTTTTTTGGTCATCTGCCCACTTCCGAGAAACACGCTCCCTACCTTTAGATAAACCTCCCCTGCATTCCATCCGTGAGGTTGCAGGGGGCTGCCATCAGCCCCCCCCCCCCCCCCCACTTACCAGGTCAGGCCAGCCGGGGGCCTTCATCCCCACCCCAGCACCCAGGGCCCTCGCTGGCAGAAGCTACAGAAATGTTCTTGTGGAGAGAAGGAAATAGGCCTTCAGAAAGCAGCAGAGACAAGAGTGGGCACACAGGCCCTGGCATCCAAGGCCCCCTGAGACCCACCTGCTCCACTGTCTTTCCTGTGATTTGAGAACAGGAAGTGCTCCAACACATTCTTCCCGCTCAGGCCCCAGCTGATTCTAGCGAGTACTACTTGCCACCAAGAGGGCCTCGAGCACACAAACAGGATGGTGCCGGAGATCAGGAATCCCCGTGGTGAGGCTGAGCTGCAGGCTGAGAGGTAGCTGCCCGCCCAGCCACCTAGGAGCCTAGAGGACCAGGAAGCAGGCAAACACCCCATGTCTCAGAAATAGGCTTGCTAGTAACAACTGCTGAAATCTCTGGCTTCTGCATTAACAAATTATAGTGAATTCCATTAGTATCATTTTGAAATGACACCAAAACCCTTTTCTCTGAAGCCTCAAGAGTTAGTTCATGTCAGAATCAAGACACCAAGACTCGCTGATCTGAGCTAGCGTGAAAGCTCTTAAAGAGAGAGGTTGTGGGTAAAATGAGCTCACGTCTTTTATCCACAGGCTGGAGGTCCGGCTGCCAACAGCCCATAGAGGGAAATATGCTGCAGGTTTATGGTATTTTGGAGGTAAGAAGGTGGTGGAAAGATCAGTTCCCTTGCCAAGGAAGTGACAAGGGAGCATTTCTCAGCCTCGCAGGCTCTGTCGCCCATTCTCTTCTGAGGTTTTGCTGCCTTATTTGGATTGCAAATGTACACGCGCAGCAAAGGGTCCCTGCCGGCTGAAATGTCAGGCGAGATTGCTACTCCAATTCACTTTTATGAAGAAGCCACCATAACCCTGGCTCTGATTTAGGGCCTCTGAAAGCTGATTTCTTGCACGTGGGGCTCCCAGAGCCCCCTCCAGCTCCCTGAATTTACAATATACCCAAAGAGAAATCCGGGGGGCCAGGCCCCTTCAGAGGGCTGCACTTTGGAGGGATACCCCAAATGTCTGATGGTGAAGCCAGCTCCCCTTATAAAAAGATACAGTACCTCAAAGATTTCGTAACTTGGAAAATGTTTATGAGATAGTAGGTGAAGAATTCAGTTTATAAAACTGTGTGTATAGAGCAATCCCATTTCTATAAACAAACATATGCATGTGTCTATACGTGTGTGTATGTGTGTGTGTGTGTGTGTGTGTGTGTGTGTGTGTGTGTAGCTAAAAGATCCTGAAGTGATGCATACCAACATGTTGACAGTGGTTATCTTGAAGGAGAGAGAAGGGAGGCTTGTAGGTAACTCCTCTCCTTTCCTTTACTTAACCACATTTTCCCATCTTTCTACAGTAAACACATATTCCTTGGATAATTTTTAATGTTATTTTTTAAATGAGCATCTGGCAGGTTTCTTATAAACAAGTATTGAAAGCTCACAGTTGTAGGGCTGTGGTTTTTTTGTTTTTGTTTTTGCTTTCTGTGGGGGGTGGGGGAGGTTAGGGGAGGTTAGTTGTTGTTTGTTCCTATGTTGCTTTACTGCAATGTCCCAGTGGGACATGAGGTGCCCAAACAGTGTCTGATAACACCATATTACCCCTGTGAAACCACATAAAGGATGGTTCTCTGGGTTGTCATTTTTACTTGACTAACCATAAATAACCCCACTAGATAATAGCTGGCTGGTACTAGGGCACCTAATCCCTCCATAATCAGTCTTTTATACTCAGTCCGGGTAACTATATGCTCACAACTTGCTGCAGGAGGTTTGGGAGAAACCACTCAATCACAATGCTGCAACAGACCAACTTTCCCCCCTTGCAGGTAGAATCCCCGATTAAGCCAAGATGCCACTGCGTACTCCAAATAGGTGTTAGCAGTTGTTAAAAGACCTTACATGCCCACCTTCAACCTATTGGCTCTATCCTCAGACCCTCAGAATTGAAAAAAACCTCAAACAGATTTCTTTCTCCGTCCAGCTCTGTAAGAGAAATATATGCAGAGACACAGTCATCTATCTCTCACACAGGAACAAAAGTATACGTATCTGCCTAATGCCTAAGAGCATGGATTTTGAAGTCAAATAGTCTTCAGTTGATTAGCTTTAGCTGCATGATCTTATTTATTACAATAACCCTACAAGGGCAGTTTCACAGATGGGAAAACAAAGCTCACAGAATTTGAGGAGCTTGATCAAAGACACACAGAGAGTAAGTAAAAGATGGAAACTGAGCCAACATTTACCTGACCCCAGAGCCTGTTTTCTTTTTTTTTTTTTTTTCCATCTCTTGCCATTACTTCTACCACTCCCACAAAGATATGACTATGGAAATGTGTACATCTTAAGGACCTATGTCACCAAGTCATTTGAGATAACTGGTTTTTCTCCCCAGCTAACTCCAAGAAGGAACAAACCAGACTGTCTCTTCCCTTTTTCTTGTATTTTTCCTCCCTTCAACTTTCCTGCATGGGGTACACACACACACACACACACACACACACACTCCTCCATAAATAACCATTTGCAATGGGACTAATGAGGGTTTCAGACCCCTCTCAGGCCGTAGGAGACCTCCTTTCCAGCAGCTGCACAGAATTGGGCCCACTCACTGCTAGGAGTTATGAGTTAGTCTACCCTAGAGAGTCTGAGTTGAGGTCACTCCCTTCTTCGTTAGGATGGTCAACGGCTCAAAAGTCTTTCCTAAATCTCCTTGCAAACAACAGTTGGAGATGCCCATGGAGAGGCTGGAGGAGACGCCGTCTTAAAGAGCCTCTAAGGAACTCAAGTGAATTGACTTCAGTGCCATCAGTCTACTTCATAAAGTGGTTGTGAAACTCTCAGAAACTTTCCAAGTATGCTGACAAACCATAACGTGTGACCCCTGTGGAGGTGTCATTGCCTCTTGGTACAAGCTCAACACGGTGGCGGCCATTTTCTAGAAGCTGGCCTCCATGGTGGCCATTTTGTAGAATCTATCAAAGGTCCTGAAGGACAAAACCACCGGAGCCCACAACATGGGGAAGAGCCCCCTGGGGGGCAGAGAAGCCGGTCGGGAGTTCTTAGGACATAGATTTCCTCATCTGAAAAATGGGGATAATCATATTTGCCTGAATGCATCCGGCATAGGGCCTGAGGTGTAAGGAGCCTTCCAAGAATCTCTAGTAAAGCAAATCTAACTTGATTTTTAAAACTTAATATCAATCTCAAGAATCAAATATTAGCCTAGCCAGCTGCCCCTCCTGCCAGAAGGTTTACTTGTACTAACAAATCATGTTCCCCTAGTAAGGAGGATCAAGCTGACACATGCCATTGTTGAGAAGGCAATTATCGTAATGAGGGAAAGCAAACTGAATGGAGGGCTAATCCAGCTGCTATGTTGATAATGCATAATAAAGGTGGCCGCCATGGAGCAGGACGCCGAGTTAATTTGCACTTTTCTCCACAAGCCTGATGCTGCATACACCACAACTACTGTCATAACTAAACAGGAGCTAATTACTTGTGTTAATTACCCAGCCCTGGGTCAGATCCCGAGGCTGGTTAAAGGTGGCCAAGGGCTAAGCACATGGTTCTTCCTTTGAGTGTTGCAGAGACTAAGTTTGGGTACCTCTATCTTTGGGATCAGTTCTCACCACCTTTAAGATAGATTCTCTGCACAGATGAAAGTGATTCTGCAGATGAGCCCAGCAACTTCCCCACTCCCTCCTTCTTATCTTTTAAGATCTCGCAGAACCAAAATATTTTTCCAGATTTTCTTCTCTCTACACAGACCACTGCATCTGTGAAAATTTTAGCAAAAGTTAATACATCAATAATTAATAAACAAAAAGACTACACATTCTATGATTCCACTCATGTAACATTTTGAAAAAGGCAAAACTAGAGAGACAGAGGACAGATCAGTGGTTGCCAGGGTGAGGCTGCAGGGAATCCGGGGGCTGATAGCACTGTTCCCCAAAGGATTGTGGTGATGGATGTAAAATGCTATGCATGTAGCAAAACTCACACACCACAAGGAGCTAATTTTACTGTATTCTACTGTATATAACTTAAAAATACATTAAAACGTGTGTGCGCTCTCTCTCTGACAGTTTCTTGTTAATTTGTCTTTATTACTAGAAATCGCAAAGATAGCTTTTCCTTGAAAAAGAGGAAATCTTTGAAACTCTAGCAAAAACAGGGAGAGGAGACACAATTGTTTGTTTCACGGATTTGTAATAAGGTCCCTGTATCTATTGTTTTTGAAATGATTAAGCAGGTGTGGATATTTTTTCCCTGGGAATGCTCAACCGGTGTCTATGAAAACAGAGTGTAGTAAAGGCTGGAACAATTTTCCAGTGAGATCAGTCAAGTCCTAATCTCCGTGACGCCAAAAGACTTGGCTGCAAAGTGGAAAGTTCAGTCAGTTACCCAGCTGTTTTGTCTCTGTGTGTCCCCCAATCTCTGTGACTACTCAGAGACCGGGTTCAGATTGTTCGGCTGGTGCCAGGGAGACCCATCAGAGTTGGCAGCTTTCTTCAATAACAAATTTTCTTTGCACTTCCTCAACTCCCTCCACTCCCTCAGCTACAGCCCGAAGTTCTTTGTCATGTCATTTCAACAACAGTTGCCTGGAAAAGACAAATCAGCAACTCTGTGATGTGATAATCTGCATCTTTCTTTTTTTTTTTTCCCTCCTTGGAGCCCTCAGAGCGACTCCTTAGAAAGGGCTGATGCAAGTCTTAAATGTCACAAAGGTCATCCATTATTACAGCAACCTCAAAACTCACGCCATTTCCAAAATAATCACCCCAGAACTGATAGACAGCTTTGCATTCATTTGTAATGTTAAGTACTTAATCAACAAGTTAAATATTCTTCAGGTTCACAAGAATGATGACAGCCTCTGAATAGTTTTCGATCACTTAAGTGGGGTTTGTCTGATTAGAGCTGACAGATGTATATAAGAAAGCAAGGAGGTTTACCTACGCGCTTTTTTTTCCCTTGTTGGGAATATGATAATGTGATAAAATTAGATCTTCACATGCTCGCACGTTTTTGCCTTGGAATTATACGTATACCTTTGCTGCAGAAGCAAAAGCGGGGCAAGGAGTCTTAAAGATGGAATCCTACTGCACCTGTTACCTGTTCACAGTGGGGAGTTAAGGCAGGAGTCGTATCAGGGAGGTAGATGTTTAAGTTCAGTTTGTAGGATCACAGACTCTCAGGTTAGCAGAGGCCTTAATAGTGGCTCTGATCAGCTTTTCTTGAGTGAAGGACAAGAGAACACTCCACTTAGCTGGAGAAATTGTAAGAAAACGCACGAAGCTGAAAAACTCTAAGGATCCGAGACAGCTCTGGGGCCCAGCAGCTTGGCTTGTCTCTCTCATGCCAGAGGTCTCAAGGTCTATCTCTGCCTCTCTGTTCACATGTTCCCTCTCATCCCTAGAAAAATGAACTCTTTAATTGCCTCAAACTTCCAACTTGCCCGTGGTCCTTTACGACTTTTCTAGCCTCTCCTTAGTATCAAAACCATTGCAAACTTGCTGGTTCACACCATGTTTCTTAGATTTAAAAGCTGAGAGGGAACGTTTGATTGGTTCAGCACATTTTTTTCCATACCAGGCCCAGTTACTTGTTACTGTCACCCTGTGAACAGACAGCCCTGAGATCAGGTGCCAACCCAAACTGCTCAGTCCAACGTGGAGGAGCACAATACAAAACAGCCATCTTGGCAGCAGGGGCCCTGGGAGGGCCGTTCCCACTAGGAAGGGGTGGATGGCAAGGCTGTGGGGTCACCCTGCCCTTGTCTAACAGTTGAGTTTCCTCTCCAACGGGGATTTCAAACTCCAGTGCCGACAGTGGCCGCGCAAGTGATGGAACTGAGTTAAATCACCTGGACAAGAGCATGCATTGCATGAGTGGGAAAGACTTTGGGGAGCTGGAGAAAACAGCCTGGTGTAAAGGGGAGGAGAAAATTAGCTCCATTTGGTTGGCTGTCATGCAGAAAAGAGGGCTCAGTGTTGGCAGATCTTCCAATTCTTCAACAAAATCCAGACATTTGGCACTTTATATTTTTTTAAGATTTTATTTATTTACTTGAGAGAGAGCGAGAGCACGAGAGGGGGGAGGGTCAGAGGGAGAAGCAGACTCCCTGCTGAGCTGGGAGCCCGATGAGGGGCGTGATCCAGGGACTCTGAGATCATGACCTGAGCCGAAGGCAGACGCTTAACTAACTGAGCCACCCAGGCACCCCAGACATTTCATACTTTATTTAAAATCTCCCAAACTTTAATGTTCACTCAAACGTTTTAAACAATATGGGTCAACCAAAACATTCTCTTATCTCCTCTACCTTTCAACCAACAATCGACCGTCAGGGTCCAGCTCCTCTGAGGAGACACCACCATCTTTAAAGGAAGCCCATTCTGCTTTCCAACAGTTCTGCTCATTTAAAATTCTTTGTTATATTTTAATCTAATTCTGTCTCCCTACAATCTGTCTTTTATCATGTGAAGGGGAAAAAAAACCCAAAAGCCTCTTCAACCTGTAGCCAAAGGCTTCCTTGAAGACAACTCCTGCAACACACCTACTTCCTCTCATATCTTCAGAAGTACTTGATGCGATTCACTCCCTCCCCCGCCCTGTTGGTACTGCTCTGAAAGCAGCACCTTGGTCATTGTCCCCCTCAGACTGTGGAAGTCAGACTATAGCCCGGAACCCATTTGAGACTTTGTACTTCTCTCAACATGACTGAAGATTATTTTTGATGACAAATTCATACTGTTAATTCATACTGTGTTTCAAGTAAACTTAAGTGCTTAAGGTGTTTTACCGGTTGGTTGTTTTTCACATCATTTACCGGTTGGTTGTTTTTCACATCAACACTTACTAAACCTGATTTTTATCACCCTGCCCTTGTGAAGTTGGGTTCTCGGGACCTGAGTAAATTCACTGTCCTGTTAAATCTTATTTTGTTAGTTTTCTCCCAGCTCTTCAGCCTCTCCTTTAGGTCCTTCTGTTGTTGTTGCTGTTGTCCAAATGATTAACTTGTCTATCTGTAGCCATTATTTGTTATCTATACTCCAAAAAGAAATACCAAAAGGCAGGCCAGCATATCAGTCTATTTTTTAGATTTGTTTCTCCATCTTTAAGATATTTTGTCATTAGAGGGAAATCCACTTTTTATAGCAAAATTTCACTTTTACTCTGAGAGTCTTTTGATAATTCTTCACTTTTACTTAAATGGTCCTAGGAGTTTATATCTTTTCCTGGGAAGATTGAAATCTGTATTTCTAAAGTCCAGAGCATAAATCTGGCTATATTCTGTACACCCCTTCCTGGGAGCCCTGCATAGTCAAAGTCATCCAGGTCATTTCCTCCTCATGTTCTCATCATTTCTGCATCTCCAACCAACTGTTCTTTGTGAACAGAATTAAGTCCACCACAACAGTTTCCCTCATCACTCTTTCTGGCTTCTGAGAATTAAAACAGTAAGCATGATCTGCTTCCAGCTATGATGGAATGCATGATATCAGAATCATCCCCCACTGAGAACAACTATAAAGTTGGATAAAATACAAAGGCCAACTGTTGGAAAGCACTGGAGAGCAACCAAGGCAACCAGGGCCCCAAAGGGGCCAAGATCCTGAAGACACAGGAAATGCATTGATATGTACCTAACATTCTGTGCACAATTTCCCCTGGAGGCATTTGCTGGCTTCTAAGGGTGCTTATACAGGCCTAACGTGGCAGGTTGGGTTCCCTAAAACAGAGATTAGTAAGCATGATGCTCACTAGAGGGTGTTTAGGATCAACCTTTGTGAAAGGGAGAGGAAGAAGGCAGGAATGTGTTGCAGGTCCAGCCTCTGATGACCCCACAGGGAGTTCTAAAGTGAGAAGAAGACTTCTGAGTTATCCTGACTTGTTGAACAGGGTACAGCTACCCCTGGAATGAGGTGGATCCTGGGGGGAAGTAGTTTTCTTCAGAAGAGACAATCCCCAAAGAACGGTGATGATTGGAGGCTGCCTTCTTTTTTTTTTTTCTTTTAAGATTTATTTATTTATTTGAGAGAGAGAGCATGTGCACGAGTAGGGGGAGGGGCAGAGGGAGAGAATCTTCAAGCAGACACCCGGCTGAGTATGGACCCTGACAAGGGTCTTGATCCCACAACCCATCAGATCATGACCTGAGCTGAAACCAAAAGTCAGACACTCGACCAACCGAGCCCCCAAGCTGCCCTCTGATGAAATTTTAATTGGATAGGGGAATAAGTCTTTCATTCCTGAATGGTGACCTGGCCAGTGCATCACAGCATCCATCACATGTAGAGACTGAGAAACTAAGCAAAAATCAGCCTCTAAGAGGTTAAAAAGTCAAATATTAACTTCAGATTCTTACAGTGCTAGAGACACAGAAACGAGTTGAGGATGTGGCAAGAAGAAAGGTCACTGATAGAAACCCAAGTGTTTAGCTGAGGGAACTTGGAAGAGCTAGCCCATAGGAGTAAGAGAAAACCTGAAATAATCTCAAGGAGATCAGCAAATTATCAGCCTCTCAGAAGAAAAGTAAATCTTTTCTGAAAGAAGGTAACATCAGCCAAACTCTTCATGATTTTTCCTACATGATGTCCAACACTCAATTAAAAAATTACCTGACAACCAGGAGATAGCAGCAAATGGAGTGGGGTAAGGGGTGGGGGAGGGAGGGAATAGAAAGAGGTAAAACAGAAAGTAGAACCAGAGGGAGATGATCTAGATGCTAAACTTAACAGACATGCGTTTTGAATAGCTATGATCAACAGTTCAAGAAAAAAATGGAGAAGATGGGGAATTTCACCAGAGAACTGGAATCTTGAAGAAAGAACCAAATGGCACTCCTAGAACTGAAAACCACAATAATGGAAAATAAGGATGCAATAGATTAAACAATGATAATACACAGCTGGAGACAGTTTTCATGACTTGGATGAGAGATGAGTAAAAATATCTAGGACGAAGCAGTCAGGGGAAAAGATGCTTCTTCAAGCTTAACAGACTTGTGAGAATCAGTAAAAATGTTTCAAATAAATGAAATTGGAGTCCTAGATGGACACATAAGAGAAAATAGAGAAGAAGTAATATTTGAAGAAACAGAAGCTGGAAAAAAATTGTCCAGACATATTTGAGAAGCTTGGGTTATTTCCCATTAGGGATGACTGCAGGCCTGGATGCTGCTGAGTCCTACACCGCCGAATAGCAAACGGTCGTTGGGCTCTTAAGACGCGCACCCAGGAAAGCATTTAGGTCCACCCCACCCTCTTCCTCCTCCTCACTGCACCCTTACAACTGCGTCATCAGCAGAGGAAGAAGCTAAGGCTGGAGGTTCATTTCTCATCCAAGGTCACCAGCCTACAGTAGCTGGGACTCCAATCCTCTGCCATTGACCTCTCTGCCATCCTCCTTGTAACGGTGCACTTAGTAGTCTCTCTCCTAATGTCTTGCTTGGGTCATCCCTACAAACAAAATGAGAACTCTCGTGGGGTTGGGGAGGTTTGGAGGAGACAATTCTAGGAATTCTGGAGGATAGGAACATCTGGCTGGGTGCTCCAAGGGCAGGCATGAAGCACAGGGAGGGTGACAGGTGGGGAAAGAGAGAATAGTAGATGGGAGAAGGTTCCAGAAGGAGAGATGGAAGCATGTGCAATCCTTTCAATATTTAGGGGGTTTGTTTTGTTTTTTCCTGACAGCTGGTCTTGTGCTCAGGAAGAAGTTGATTCTTCCTCCTGAAGAACCTCCCCAATGGTCCAGCACACCAAAATCTGCTCTGGTCTGGTTCAGCACATAAAAGCCTATTTATGGGTTAAATAGGCTTTTATGTGCTGACCTAGGGGCCCACCCCCCACTGCAACATAGCTTCTATGGAAACGTGTGTTCTGATTCTGACAGCCCTTTCCATTGACCTGAGAACACAATTCATCTTAAGCTGGGACCCGCCTGTACCTGAGAAGTTAATAGCACCAGGTGATGACTTAACGCCTCAATACAGAGTGGATTAATTACAATTAATTACCAAAGGAGAATGGGAAACCACAGGGCATGCAGTTCTAAAGACACACAGAGAGAACCTTGCAGTTTTCAGTGGGTTGGGGAGGGGAGGGCGGGTGTCCCTGGAGACTGAGGGAGTGTGGGATCAGCTAGGAAACCTAGGTGGACTTCTGACAGCCCCGGAAAAGGAGGGCAAAGAAAAGCAGCTGCGCAGGCTCCAGGACAAATGGGAGGGGCAAGGAGCCTGCTTTCACCTTTAGAGCCTCCCAGCAGTCCCCTCAGGCTGCAGGTCACTGTCCCTCTGGTTCGGGATCAGCTGCAGGGGGCGGAGTTCCCATCGCGCCGGGGTTCCGCGGGCCGCTGTTTGCTTTGCTGCGGGTAGGTGTTTGTGCAAGCTGCCGCGGGCCCTTCCGGCTTTGCTCCACGCCTGCCCCAGGAGGCTGGCTCCTTCTGACTGCCCGCCGCAGCCAAGCCTCCTGTTCAGGGTGGTAGGCTCCAGAAGCATTGATGAGGCCCAGACGGGT
The DNA here is from genome assembly GCF_009762305.2 of Zalophus californianus. Taxonomy (NCBI): domain Eukaryota; kingdom Metazoa; phylum Chordata; class Mammalia; order Carnivora; family Otariidae; genus Zalophus; species Zalophus californianus. The sequence continues at coordinate 111,153,898 of NC_045603.1, read as the reverse complement.
GCCGGGCCTTGCACCACACACTGCGGAGGTAGAGCGAGCCCTGCGGGGAACAGGCTGGCAGCAAGGAAGGGCCCGTTCGGGTGGGCGTGGGGCCAGTGTGCCCGGGGCGGGGGTGGGGGCATGGCTAGAGAGAAAAGGGACACCAGGGAACTACGTTAGGGCAGTCGGGAGTTTCAAAGCCTTGCCCCTCCTCCAGTGGCCTTTTCTCGCATTTACCCAGAAACGCAGTGCAAGCCTTCAAGCCCCTGAGCCGGGACACGGGGGAACCCAGGCAGAGTCTGGTTTCTCAACCAGATCTTTGACTTTCGGGTGCTACGCTTAGCAGTTTGGGCCAGCCGCTTCTGTAAATTTATTTATTTATTTATTTGAGAGAGCGAGAATGAGAGAGAGAGAGCACATGAGAGGGGGGGGAATGGTGAGAGGGAGAAGCGGACTCACGCTGAACAGGAACCCCGATGCGGGACTCGATCCGGGGACTCCAGGATCATGACCTGAACTGAAGGCAGTCCCTTAACCGACTGAGCCACCCTGGCGCCCCTGGGCCAGCCGCTTCTAAAGCTCCCTTTCCTCGTCTTTATGATGGACATAGGGTGCAGTCGGTTCTGCCACAATAGGGACATAGGTGTTCCTAAAAATCACTGCTCTGCAAAAGCGCAAGATAGAAACCTCAAGGCTTGGGGCGCCTGGGTGGCTCAGTTGGTTAAGCGACTGCCTTCGGCTCAGGTCATGATCTCAGGGTCCTGGGATCAAGCCCCGTATCAGGCTCCCCGCTCGGCCGGAAGCCTGCTTCTCCCTCTCCCACTCCCCCTGCTTGTGTTCCCCTCTCTCGCTCTCTCTCCGTGTCAAATAAATAAAATCTTAAAAAAAAAAAGAAAGAAAGAAAAGAAACCTCAAGGCTTATGGGGGAAATGGGGTTGGGGCACAACACCCAAACACTTAATCAGTGACACACAGAATAAGGCAGAAACCTAATGATAACCGTAGCACCGTTTCACGCATGTACATAACTGTACAAATAAGTCTGGCACTCTCCCTTGCCCGAAACCTGGCGTTTGCTTGCAGAAGTGGCTGTTGGTGTGTGAGTTGCCCTCACAGTGGAGGGAGAAGAGCTATGTGACATTGGGTAGGAAGTACCCACACCCGATGTGGGGGGGCGTGGCTCCTGTGCAGGTGCACCCAGGTAACCAGGAGGCGTTTCAGGTGCAGCCAGGTGCAGGCTTTTGCATCCCAGTTTTGTCTGTGCGTGTGGACAAAATCAAACACAAAATTCCCAGTATGATCACATGGTTCCCTAATACATCAACTAGGGTGAAACGAATTTTTATTTTTACAACTAGTATGATAGCAAACCTGGTTGTACTAAATGCCTCATGAGGGGATATCGTGAGGATGAAATGAGATAATTCATGTAAGTGCTGAATCCAGTGCCAGAGAAGTGGCGAGTCAGTGTTGCTAATGTGATGAATATACATCAAATTATTGTATTTCAAGCAAATTGAAAAATGAATCTGTGAATGCCAGAATGCCTAATTGTGGAGGAGTAGGGAGTGGTTGTCTAGGGAGTGGAGGGGGGGGTGATAATTTATCTTGATGAAGAAAAGGGAACACATGACTGAGACACCCAGCACCAAGCTACCCTATGTCTTGCGACCAGGGGGACAGCCTGCACATTCTCCCTGCCCCCATGAACGGGGATCGTCTGCCCACCCCCGTGTAGGCCTTATCTTCTAGCACTTACTTAATATTTCGTAGACTAGGAATTTGGGCAAGGCTCAGCTGAGCAATTCTTCTGTTCCTCATGTTCCTGACCATCAGCAGAGGTCACTCAGTGTTACTCAGCTAGCAGATGGGCTGGTCTGGAGAGTCCAAGAGCGCTTCATTCCCATGGCTGTTGGCCTTAGTGGGGATGGCTTGAAGGCTGGACTCAGTTGGGACCATCAGTCAGAGCACCTGCATGTCACCCCTCCCTGACAGACAGGTTTCAAGAGCCAGCAAGTAAATACAGTAAGTCTTCTTATCTAGACTTGGAAATTCCAGAACATCACTTCTAGTGCATCCTATTGGTCAAGAAAGTTAGCCCATCCCGGATTCAAGGGCAGAAGAGGCAGAGTCTACTTCTCAATGGAGGAGTGGCAAAGACCTGGGGCCACCGTTAATCTACCACACTGCCCTTGAAAACTCAGCTCCAGCGTCATCACCAGAATGCTGGACTGGAGCTTTCTGCGGTAGACAACCTTCCTGGGCGCCCCCACTTTTGCTCTGCATATTTCTGCCATAATCTGTGGTCTCCTGCCCTGTACACATTGGTTTATCTAATGTTGCCCTTGGGCTGCAAGCTCCTGTGTGGTGGGCACTAGGTTTCAGTCAGTTTGGGATCTGGAGTGTCCTTGTATCTGGCACCTAAAAGGCCCTCGTAAAGCTTGAGTAAATGAATGAATAAACACACAACACAGGACCACCTCTACCCCTGTTGTTCAAAAGCTTGATGAGGCAGGAGCAGAACCATGGCTCTTCCTCTTGTAACCCGGACACATAATGTACTGCATGACACTTAGCTGATACTTAATGTTTGTTGAAAACCCAAATATATATGCTTCCACACTGGGGCCCCGCTGTGCAGCCCCAGCTCAGAGGCCTGGCGCTGTGGCCCCAGCAGGTGAGGAGAGGATTTGCAGCGGTCGCCTGAGGCTGGGGCGGCCTGAGCTAAAAGCAAGACCTGAGTGTGGGGACTTGTGGTTGCGGTGGCTGGGGCCAGGGCTTAGTGCAGGTCGCTATTGTGAGCACTGAGAGACAGACGAAAACTGGACGGGGGTGGGGGCTCTCCTGCTGCTAGAGCCAGTCCGTGGAGAGAGCCAGGGCCCACGATCACACAGGGGCCCATGTTTGTCAAACTGTTCTCCACAGACTTGCCTTAACACACTGACCACACCCAGCACAACAGAAAAACGGCTTCAGGTTCAAGGCAAGCGAAGGAGCTTTGGAAAGTGGGGAACTGGCCACAGAAAATGCGCCTTTAGTAACGTGGGAGCTGTTGGCTACCAGGAGCAGTAAACCAGGTGTTGACTGTGTGACTATTTTAAGTCTCCTTTAATTTAGCACTTGGATTAGGTGAGTGCTATTTATAAGGAATGATCCCGACTGCAGCTTTGGTCCTGAAGCAGGTGAGGGTCCGGGAAGCCTGCGGATCTCCCAGTTAGGAGGCCCAGGGCCTGCCTCAGACAACCAGTCCATGGCAAGCAGGCAGAAGCCATCAGCCTCCAGATAATAGCTCTGCTTGAGCTCACGGAATCAAGCCTCAGCCCCCACCTTGCCGACGCCTCTGCACGGCTACCATGGGAAGAGAAGTCGTGGTCTTTGTCCTGCCCCGCCTCAGCCTCGAGGAGAGATGAGATGCGATGGTTTGTCCCAGCCGGGTGACCCCCTCCTCACACAGGCCTTTGGTATCTTCCACTGGACACAAAGACCCGAGTCCATATGCCTCCCTGAACTGCAGCAGCGAGGAGCTGAGCTTGGAGACCGGCCCCAGCATTCCTGGAAGCCTGTGCTTTGGCTTCCCAGGCAGGCCCAGGTTGCCCGTGAGGACTTTTCCCAGAACAAATGGAAGCTACACACCCTGCCTTGAGAGGCAGCCGTTGTGACCAGGGCCCAGCAGAGCCACAGGCCCGGCTGGAGCAGGGGCGAGGCCTGCAGGATCCCACCTGCTAGGAGCTGCCCCTGAGGCAGCCAGGGGCAAGAAGGCCGGCCACAGAGGCAACAGACAACAGTTTCTTGAAATGACACACAAATCAGGGCCGAGCTGACTCCTTTGCAGGGGTGGCAGTGTGGCGTGGGGGCTGGGTTCCAGAGGGGCCTGGCTGACGAGGGCCGGGGGGCGGGCGGGAGTCAGGCTTGAAGGCTGTCCCAGCCCTCCTGGTGCAGCAGGGAATCTAGAGCTTAGCTGAGAGCTCATCCCCACCCCCACTCTGCAGGTAGAGACCTGGGACACAGTCACCTCCAGAGGGAACTCGGCACCACCCGCAATGTTTGGGCTGTGAATAAGGCCAGCACCACAAGCGTCTGGGAAACAGCAGGGCCCGCTACCTGGCAGGCAGCATATCATTTCCCGAGCCTCCCTGGCGCCGTTCCCGCCCCTCCAGTTAGCACCGTCCCTCCCCGTCTGGGCCTGCAGACAGTGACACATTTTAAATTGGACCTGTCCCTTTTCTGTGTGTGAGATGTCAGACTGCTTACAGGGGACTCAACCTTGCGTTCTGTTTGGAGGGAGGGTCCGCCGGACTTGCAGGCCCCCGTGGCCAGGGATCGACGGGACGGGGGCCTCACTTTGGAGGTTCCGGCGCTGGCTTCAGTTGTCCCAGGGCAGGGGTGACAGAGAAGAAAGCACTTTCAGGGCAGAGCGGTTCTGACGGAAGCTTTCTTCTTGCTCAGGAGAGGGGCCGGCCAGGGAGGTTTGTGTCACCTCATCACCTTTCATTACCTGGCCAAGATGCACAAAGAGGCATGTATTTTTTGAAGAGCTTTTTATTGGTCATTCAAGCATGGTAAGTGACACATGTTTCTGAGTACACGGGTACAGCACCGCAGCGCCGGGCGGCACGCTTTCCAATGTGGCACCGTGGCGTGCCCAGTTCTTGCCCTCTGAGGGTCAGGGACACACCTCTTCTGTTTGGAAATGTTGGCCCGGTCTCCTTGGCTTCCCTTCTGTCCTCATTCCTTCAGAAAAGGAGGCCTGGGAGGAAAGGCTGGGCTCTCCAGAGCCAGCCCACTTTCTCGGAAATGCTCCCTCATGGTGACAGGCAAACACCGCTTTGCTGTTACCTCATTCCCAGTGCCTGCTTGTACTGGGGGGAGCGGTCGTCTGGGCTTCTTGCAAGGGGGAGGCGGGGGAGGCGAGGAAGGGTGGGCAGCGGAGAGCACACCCAACCCGGCCATTTCCTCTCCTCGGGAGAAGGGAGCCTCCGCCCTCCCAGCCGGCATTTACCTCTGGGGGAAATGTCCTTCCCATTCGCTTACATCCTTTTTCCTCCCGGCATGTGCGACATGTTTGCTAACACGTGATACACACACCTTACTCTCCGAGCGATTTACAGAGCCCAGTGGCTTCTTCCTGGCCTCAGTGGGAACGGCTGGCCCAGGGCTCTCTGTGTTGTTCCTGGAAATCTGTCGGGACCTTCACTGAACAATGGTCCTGTATATCTGCAGGCCCCGCCCCTTTCCTCCCATCTCTCTTCCCCAAAGAAAGCCTCTTTTCTCTCTTTCTCTCATCTTTTGAGTTAATACCTCAGGGGGCCTGTAATGGGCCCCAGGCCCTGAGACATAGATCAGTGGGAATCAGTGAATTCAGAGACAGAGAGTGGAGTGTGTGTGTGTGTGTGTGTGTGTGTGTGTGTGTGTTCGCATGCATTTGTACGCAAGACAGAAAACTACTTAGGACTATTTGACCATTTATACAAAAAAAAAAGAAGAAGAAGAATAGATCCATGCTAACATTATATAATAATCACAATTTAACAATAATGAATACCAAAAAAGGTCATTAACAAATGTCCTCAGGCAAGAGAAGAAGAAAGGAAAGGAAAGGAAGAGAAAAGGAAAAAAAGAAAAGAAAAGTCCTCAGACCAAGACTTGCAAACACATATAGAGCTCACTGTGTGTCAGGAACTGTCCTGAGCACTTGACATACATGATCATGTATTAAGTAACTTCACCACGATCCCGCAAATTTAGTACTGTTAGTATTTACCCCGCTTTACACTGAGGACCCTAGAGGAAGATCTGAGATAAGATAGCAGATGGAGCTTCTAAGTCTCTAAGAAACTCTAAGCTTTCAGGACCTTCGGGGACAATTTGGCAGAGCAGGTTTGTCCCATCTGGGCTGTCTGAGTGGCAGCCATGTGCTGAACTGCAGTCCTCAGTTTTTCAAGGGTCCCACTGATTGAAGCCCCCAGAACAAGGATGTGAATGGCTGCCATATTGTGTCTGACCAGAGAAAGATAGGGGAAGAGAGTAAGGGAAACTTGCTAAAGACCTGGCTCCAAAGTGGATTGTCCAAAGGAAAACGAGTTCTATGGTCAGTGAAGACTAGGAAATGCTAAGTTAAATAGATTGAAAGTTTCCTAGTATAGGACTTCTCAGAGATTTCCAAGTACTAACATGCACTGTGACACTGTAATTCATACAACAGGGAATAGAGAATGGAGCATTTCCTCAGCTTGTTAGACCTCTTTCTGAGGAGACACTCATGAGACCAGAATTCCATGGAATACACTTTGAGAAACGCTTTGTGTCTGACTTAATCAGTCTCCCCACTTTTAAGGTTAATGTTGGCCTGATCCGGCCCAGAACTTGAGGTGTGTCTGTGATAGTCTGAAAGATCCAAATGTCTGGAGATGCCTAAAGAAGGGTTTGGATCCACCATTTGGGAGACAGAGCAGCACAGGAAGGAGGGGGGAGGAATCTCAGCACCTGCTGTATCTGATCAGATCCCCCCCTGCCCAACGCACACACACCCTTACTTTTGGGCCAGTGTACCTAGAAAAGAGGTTCTGGTTATCAGTGATAATCCAGAAGGAAAGTGCCAGGCTCCTCTTTTGCTCAGCACAGTGCCCCCCACCAGCAAACGGATGACAAACGTATTGATTTTTTTTTTTAATTAGGGGCCCCTATGATTCAAGAATTTCATGTGCTTACAGTCAAGCCTGGCTATGTGAACACCAACTGTGCCTCCCCACCCAGGAGCAGACCACTGGAGGAAATTACTGGCCATGAACTTCAAGATACTTCACCATTTCATTGGGAGGGTCATTCACGGAGGGCAAGCGGTATAAGAGGGGGAAGCCAGAAGGACCCCCTTGGGAGCTATATAACTTCCGGGCTAACAGGCAGAAAACTTGAGAGGTTGGCATCTCACTATCAATAACTCCAGAAAACAATTATATGCACACGTGTACTTTGAAGCCTTCCCCTATGAGCAGTCATTGGCCATTCCACAGAAGCTCCCTTCAGAAGGCTCTCACACCAACCTATTCTTATCGCTACTCCCAGGTACACAATTATTCCCTTCCGACCAAAGGAACTGGTCTTCTTGCTTCTATTCTTGCTCACCTCCTAGACTCCCTGCCGGATTAATCTTAAAACATTATTTTCACCATGTTCACTTTTGTCCTCAAAAACTTTGAATGCCAGTTTGAAAACAGCTTCAAGCTGTCTTTGTTCTACCTTCTTCCCACTCTCCTGCAGCATGGGGCCCCTGGTCCGACCAAACCGCATGTCCCACTGAAAACTCTGGGTATGTTCCCAGAGTCAACTTTGTTTATGCCATTTCTAGCCTCAAGTGTCCTTTCAAGAGCGATGGCAGCGGGAATGATGGAGTGAAGACCTCTGAAAATCCTCTTCTCTGTAAAAACAATGAGAACTGTGGCCAAAATCAGCAGAACTGACTTTACAGAACTCAGAAAATTAACCAAAGGACTTGCCGCAATTGGGGAGTGTTTACTGGAAAAAAAAAAAAAAAAAGGCAGAATCTCAGGAAGAACAGTGAGCTTTAAATGGTGTTGTAACTTAACTGATTCTCATCCCCCACTCCCCAGTTCCATAGTAGCCTTGAAAACCAGCAGCGTGGGGCACCTGGGTGGCTCAGTCGTTAAGCGCCTGCCTTCAGCTCAGGTCATGATCCCAGGGTTCTGGGATCGAGCCCCCGCATCGAGCTCCCTGCTCCGCGGGAAACCTGCTTCTCCCTCTCCCTCTCCCTCTCCCCCTGCTCGTGTTCCCTCTCTCGCTGTGTTTCTCTCTGTCAAATAAATAAATAAAATCTTTAAAAAAAAAAAAAAAAGAAAACCAACAGCCTGCAACCTCAGCAAAAATCAACGGCCTGGCCCCCATTCCCACACCTGGCCCGTTCCCGGGAAGATCCCACTTGCAAGACTTGTCTTTAATTGACCTGACTGGTAGTCTACCTAGTGCAGTCTTCTCTGCCTCCTTGGTGTTCCTCGAACAGACCAGGCACACTCTCATCTCAGGGCTGTCACTACTGTGTGGAGTGTCTTGGCCCTGCAATCCAAATGTCTCCCTCCCTACCTGGCTTGTCCCTCCTTCAAGTTCTTGTTCAAATGTCACTCTCTCGATGAGGCTTTCCCTGACCACGCTATTGTAATGAAACCCGACCTACAGGCACTTCCCACTTCCCTTTCCTGCTTCATTTCCCTCCGGAGCACTTACTACCTTCCAACATACTATGTATTTCATTTACTTGCTAACGTTTATCATATGTCTTCCCAGTAGGATGTCAGCCAACATGAAGGCAGAGTTCTGTTTGTTTTCTTTGGTGCTGTATCTCCAGCACCTAGAACAGTGCCCGGCACAAAATACGTGTTCAGTAAATATTTGTTGAATGAGTAAAGGAATGAAGGTTTAAAAAAGAAAACATTGGCAGAAATGTTGTACTTGTTGTTAAATTTAGCCTGTAGGTGTTGGGTAACTAATTGTTATTTGCAAGTGAAACTGGTCACTGAATCCTTAACAAAACTTCCAGGGCTAAAGCCAATGTTGTTCATCCATTGATACAACATATTTTTGTTGATTTATTGGAGCCCAAAGCCTGGCCTTTCTCCAGGAAGTTATAATAATACAGAAGTCCCCAGGAGTCCCTGTGACCCAGTGAAGTTAGAGGGGAGAGATTATGTCTGAAGGAAGGTGACTTGTTTCTGTTTGGTTTTGTTTGACAAAAAATACCTTCAGAAGTGCTACCCCAAATAAACAAGTTCTCTTGGAGGGCAGTGTGCACTCTAACTACAGTGCTATAACTTTGCTTCTAGAAAAGTTTTTAAGGTCAGTAGGACTTTTTTTCTTTTAAACTTACAATGGCAAATCTTCACTTTTAGAAGAGGGAGTCTTGTTGCTGCAAAACAAAATCTAGTGAATAAAATGGCTGAACAGTTGAAAACATACTGAATGGATCAAGTCTGTGTTATGAGTCAAAAGCTGAGAGCTCTCTGCTTAGCAAACAGTCTCTGCTCCCATCTGGGTGGTCTGTCCACTGAGCTGCTGCTGCTGCTGAGGCATTGGCAGTGGTCAAGACTAATCCTTCTCTTTGTGCTTTGGGATGGAGGGTTCTTTTCTTCTCAGATTAGATCTCCAGACCAAGACAGAGTATACACACTTTCTCTGTTCCACCTGTTAAAAACAAATAAAAACCCTGGGATAAATATATATTTATATCTTTAGTAATAAATATATAAGTATATTTATTTTATATATTTATACACAAATATTTAATATAAATGTAAATATTGGCAAGTAAATATATTTCCCTAGGTAAAGGACCAAGAAAGGGGGCAACCAAGCAAGATGGAAAACTTTTAGATAATAACTACTCCACCCCCAGCCAAACACCAAGGGAAAAAATGTTGTCATATTGCCACTCCATCAGCACAGGCAGAACCTGGAACCTCCATATCCACCTCGCCTGCTGTAATGAGGTGCCCTTCCTTCTCCTGCCCACTACGTTGGCATCAGGGAAGACTGAGTAGGGATCTGAAAACTTCAGTCCCACCCACCATTTATAACCCTCTCCCTAGGGCCAGTGGAGACCATGTAGGGACCCTGAACTCCCACACTCATCCAGTGGTGATGAGGTGGCACCACCCCCTCCCTCAGTGTCAAAGGAAGATGGATGGGAAACCACAATTTTCACCACCATCCAGTGGGGCAGAGCTCTGCCTCACCTTGACCCATGCAGTGTCAGTGGAAACTTGCTAAAAAAGAAGATTTAAATAAAAGGCAGAGTCTGGTAACACAATATCCAAGTTCAGGACACAAACAAAAAGCACTTGCCACTCCAAGAAGCAGGAAAATTACAATGAGTGAGAAAAGACATTCAATACACACCAACACCAAGACAATACAAATGTTAGAATTATGTGACAAGGAATTTAAAACAGCCATCATAAAAATGCTCCAACGAGCAATTACAAACCCACTTACAAAAAAGAAAGGTCTCAACCAAGAAATAGAAGATGCAAGCATGTAAGTTCTCTAAATGGAAATTTTGGGACTGAAAAATAGATGATTACCAAAATTTTAAATACTTAACGGATGGGCTTGACAACAGAATGGAAAGGGCAAAGGAAAGGATAAATAGACTTGAGCATAAAACAACAGAAAGTACCCAGTCTAAATAAGAAAGAAAATAGAATGGAAAAAAAAAAATGAATGGAGCCTCCGGGACCTGTGGGACTATCCTGTAAGATCTAACATTCATGTCACCAGAGTCCCCAAAGGAGAGGAAAAGGGCTGAAAAGGCATTAAAAGAAATATGGCTGGAAATTTCCAAACTTCAGCAAAAGACATAAATTTACAGATCTGAGAAGCTGAATGAAGCCTAGACAGGATAAACCCAGAGAAAACCATACCAAGGCATATCATAGTCAAACTTCTAAAAACTAAAGACAAAAAAAAATTCTTTTTTCTAAAGATGTATTTATTTATTTTAGAGAGAAAGAGAGTGTATGCATGGTGGGGAGAGGCAGAGGGACAGGAAGAGAGAGAATCTCAAGCAGACTCCCCACTGAACACAGAGCCAGACACCAGGCTCAATCTCAAGACTCTGAGATCATGACCTGAGCTGAAATCAAGAGTTGGACGCTTAACCAACTGAGCCACCCAGGTGCCCCCCAAAAAGAAGTTCTTGAAAGCAGTCAGAGAGAAACAATACCTTACCTTGAGGGGGGGAACGATTTGAATGACAGAGAATTTCTCATCAAAAACCAGAGGCCAAACGGAAGTGGCACCACATTTTCCAAGTGCTGAAAGAAAAGAACCGTTGACCAAGAATCCTGTATCCAGTGAAAATATGCTTCATGAGTAAAGAGTGAGGAAAACTAAGAGAATCTGTGGTCTGCAGACATAGTCTAAAACACCTAAAGAAAATTCTTGAACAGAAAGAAGCTTCTGGGAGGGAAAAAGAACAATGGGAAGAATATAAAAAAGATGAATACAATAGACTTCTTGAATTTTCTAAATTGTGTTTGGTTGAAACAAAAATTATAACAGAGTTCAATTGGTTCTAAATGCATGAAGAGGAATACTTAAGGAAATTATATCATAAACAAGGGAGAGTAATAGGAACTGAAAAAGAGGGAGGGTTTCAGCACTTGATTCAACTGGTAAAATGTCAACAGTGGTAGACTGTTATAAATTATGTATGCATAACATAATACCTAAACCAACCACTAAACCATCTACACAAAGAGATACATTTGGAAGTACTATAGAAAAATCAAAATGGAATTCTGAAAAATGTTCAAGTAACCAACAGTAAGACAGAAAAACAAAAACAAAAGAAAACAAAGGGAACAAACAGGAAAAAAGTTAAAAGGCCAACTTAGCCCCTAATATACGAACAATCACATTAAAGGTAAATAGTCTATGCTTCTATTTACCTAACGTTTTCAAAATGACAAAATGAAAGAGGTGGAGAACAGATCCGTGGTGGCCAAGGGATAGGAATGAGGAGGAGGAGGAGGAGGAGGGAGATCTTTGTCATGGGGAAGGAGTTCTGGATCTTGACTAAGGTGCTGGTCACACAAACGTGGGCATGTGATAAAATGGCCCGATGTGTGACACCACTGTACCAATGTCTATCCTTCTCATTGTTCTGTTTCTGTCTAAGATGTCACCTTCCACAGGACATCTCTCTACTAGCCTCACATCTTCCTCGGAATCTGTAACTACTTCAAAATAAAAAGTTACAAAAAGAAAGAGATGAAGTCTGGATACAGCAGCCTGGTTTCTAACATTCGGTCTGACATCCTCTGTGGTAGGGATCTGTAGTGAAAGTCAGGGGTTGCCCTCTTTTCCTGTCCCACACCCCACACACAGCCTTGACCACCACGGATTTGGTAGTTAAAAACTGTCGCATTTTTATAGTTTCAGCAGTTTTGGTCTTCCAAGGAGATACCAAGTCGTTCTGGGACAAATGTTCCTTTCTCCTGAGGGAAAAAGAAAATCACCATTATGTGCCAGTGGTAGTAAAGTAAGAACCTGTTGAGAAACCTGAACATAGTAAAGTAGTTTGAAAAAGACCAGTAAGTTAAGGTTTCTCTTCAGTAATGGGAATTGAGTGTATGTATTTATAACGTGGTTGTTTTCTCTGTATCACCTGGTGTTCTTAGGCACCGGGTGTGTTTTGGAAGCAACTGTTTCCAAAAAGGATGGAGTTGAATGGAAAGGAGTTCAGGGGAGACACCGAGACCTGTCATGGCTAAGTTACTAACATGTCTGTGCCTCAGTTTCCTCAACCGTTAAATGGGAATCATAAGAGTAACTCCCACATGCGGTTGTGAGCATTCGAAGAGCCGCTATTTGTACAGCACTTTGAACAGTGCCTGGCACATAGCAGACATTAACTCTTGCAATTTTATTATCATTCTAGTGTACTAGGAGTGGTGGCCAAAGGACAAGAACACATCTTTGTGTGTGACCTGGGAAGATGTCAGTTTGGGGGCCAGAAATGAGACTGAATTGAGAGGGGATGTGTCTTCCTCTATTTGAGGGCTCCTTGAGCTTGGAGTCCTAACTTCCACGGTCTTAAAATCAGGTAGCCATTCCTCCTTTTTAAGTTATTTGGCTATTCTAGGTTCTCTGCATTTCCACATGAATTTTAGAATCAATTGACAGTTTCTACATAAAAACAACTGGGATTTTGGTAGGAATTGTGTTAAACCTGTAAATAGATCAATAGGGGAGAACTGTGACATCTTAGCCATAGTGAGTCTACTCACCCATAACAAGGTATCTTTCTCAATTTATTTAGGTCTGCTTCAACTTCCATCAGCAGTGATTCACAGTTTGCAGTGTACAGATCTTGTGTATCTTTTGTCAAATTTATTCCAATTTCATATTTTTGTATGCTATTGTAAATGATATTATTTTTTTCTTAATTCCAACTCCTGGTTGGTCATTGTCAGCATATAGAAATAAATGTGATTGGCGGGGGAGGGCACCTGGCTGGCTCAGTCAGTTAAGCATCTGCCTCTTGATTTCAGCTCAGGTCATGATCTCAGGGTTGTGAGATCGAGCCCCGAATCGCGCTCCAAGCTGGGCGTGGAGCCTGCTTAAGATTCCCTCTCTCTGTCTCCCTCTGCCCCCACATTCTCTCTCCCTCTCTAAAAACAAAACAAGAAACAAGAAAATGATTTTTGTATATTGATATTGTACCCTGCAGGCTTGCAATAATTCACTTCTTAGTTGATCACTTCGATCATAGATGACCATATTGTCTGCAAGCAATGTCTCTTATGTCTTTATCTTTCCTAATTTCCCCAGTTAGTGCCTCCAGTACAATGTCAAAAAGAAGTCGTAAAGCAGACATCTCTTATTCCAGACCTTAGGGAAGGGAAAGGATTTAGTCTCCCACCAGCAATTAGGATGTTAGTTATATATTTTTTGTAGGTGCCTCTTATGAAATAGAAGCTAGTTACTACTAATTTTCTACTGTGTGCGTGTGTGTGTGTGTGTGTGTTTATTTAGGAACAAAGTTTGGATTTTGTAAATGCTTTTTATATGGCTATTAAGATAATCATATAATTTCTTCTCTGACTCACTGGGTAGTTACCAAGGTGTTGTTTAATTTACAATGATTTGGAGATCTTCCAAATATTGGATATTGATTTGCAATTTACTTCCACCATGGTCAGAGGATGTTACTTTATATGACTTGAATCTGCTTAAATATATTGAGACTTGTTTTATAGACCAGAATATGATATAGTTGATAACGTCTTCTGTATGTGTACTTGCAAAGAACACGTGTTCCGCTCTTGTTGATTGAAGTGATCTATAAAAGTCAATCAAGCGAAGTGGGTGGCTAGTGTTGTCCCAGTCTTGTAGTAATTATTGAGAGAATGGTATTGAAATCCTGGACTATAACTGTGGATTTGTCTATTTCTTCTTGCAGTTCCATCAATTTTTGCTTTGTGTATTTTGAAGGACTGTCACTCAGTACATAAACATTCAGAATTGTTATGTCCTCTTGATTAATTGATCCTTTATTATTATGAAATGACATCCCCCCCCCCGGGAAATGTTGTTTTCTCTGTAATCTACTTTGTCTTATATTAATATCATCTCCCCAGTTTTCTTTTATTGATTAATGGTTAACATAGTGTATCTTTATTCATCTTTTTACACTTAACCTACTTGTGTCTTATTAAAATTGCATTTCTGTAGGCAGCATATAGTCTGCTTCAGGTCACAGTCCTCAGCTTCCTCACATTACAGAACGGTGAACCACATTGTCAGTCTTGCTTCTCCCTAATGCCCAGGGTCCTCCCTTGACCATGGTGATGATCGGGGGGACGCAGATGATGGGATGGAGCAGGGTGGACAGAGAGAATTTCCAGTTCACCCTCCCACAAATACTATTCTATAAATGAGGTCAAATTCCAGTATACTGCATCTCAGCTGTGTGACCTTGGGCAAACGCCTTGACCACTCTGAGCCTCAGTTTCTCCATCAATAAAATGAATTGACTAACGTTGGCCTGGCAGGGTTATAAATAACCTGTGTATAACTCCTTCCCCCACCCCTGGTCTGCAACTCATTTAGTGATAGATGCTATCACCATTATTATTACTTTTCTATCAATGTATGTACTGTACAAATGCATATATTTACATTACAAATCAACCTCTTAAGTGAGCACAAGGCAGTAATCATACTTTTTTTTAATTAACTTGCTGGGCCAGGGAGGTAATAAAATGAATGAAATCAGCATTTTTTTTTTCAACATGCCTGTCATAAATTAAGCATCTAAGTAAGTGTTTCTTTCCAAGGCTGCAAAGACTCCGGCTCCCACCCTTGTGGGTGAGCAGGGCCAGATGGAGAGGGGCAGTGCATAAATTCTCTGCTGCTCTGCCCTGGGCTCTTCTTGGAGAGGAGCCTGCTCAGGGCACTCGCTCTTGGGCTGCGTGATCACGACTCCACCTTGCAAGACCTTGACAAGGAGCAAGGGTCTGGGGCTTTCACCAAGTGCTGCCAGTAGGTCTTTTCCCTCTGACATATTAATTCCTGCCTCTTCCTGTAAAGATAATTCATGCTCCCTGGCAGCATTGTGTAATGCACAACACTGGGTGCCAGGGACCTCCTGCAAACTTCAGTGGGGCCATATTGTTATGTGCCACTCGATTAATCCAGCCATCTAAAATGCATTCTTTAAAAGCCAAAGGTCTTTCCCATGAATAACCTGGCAAGTATTTGAGCTTCATTATAATTTCCCTCTAATGGAGTTTGGGGAAATGAAATGGGAGTTATCAGCCAGATTTATAAGACTGTCTCTTGAGAAAATAAGGTGGCTGGAGGGGGCGGGCTTAGCAGACAAGGCGTAGCGGTTAACCGTCTAACCGAGGAGAAGGAGCTGACCCTCAGCTTGCAAAGACAAAAGTAGCCCAACCCAACAGCCACTTTTTCCCACTTGTGCACTCTCAGTAGAGGACAGCTGTGCTCGGATAACTTGAGGAGAGGCTGCATGTGCATCCCCCAGGGGCCTCCTTTCCCCGTCTTTAAAATCCTACCCTGCGATCCCATGGCTGTGCGTTTATCCTAAAGAACTGAAATCAAGATCTCGCAGAGATGTTAGTACTCTGACATTCACTATTCACAATAGCCGAGATGTGGAAACAGCCTAATGTCCATCGACAGATGAATGGATAACAAAAATTGGGTGCACGCATACCATGGAATACTATTCCGACTTAACAGAGAAATTTTGTAATATGGGACAAGATGGATGAACCTCGAGGACATTGTGCTAAGTGAAATAAGCCAGTCCCAGAAAGACATGATCCCACTTATATGAAGGATCTAAAATTAAAAAAAAAGTCAAATTCACAGACTTAGAGAGTGGAATGGTGGTTGCCAGGGGCGGGAAAGAGGGGAGAAGGGGAGCTACTCATCAACAGGCATGAAGTTTCAGTCGAAAAAAAGATGAATAAGCTCTAGAGAGCTACTGCACAAGATTGTACCCATCTTTGACAACAAGGTATTATACACTTAAAAATTTGTTAAGAAAGTAGATCTCTTATTAAGTGTTCTTACCACAACAAAATAAATTTTAAAACAATAATAAAAAATAAATATATTTAAGCATTCAAAAGAAATCCGAGCCTAAGAAACCATCATGTTTGATGCAAAGGGAGCCTGCATCAATGCGTTCTCTTGTTGGTGTCTGGAGGATTCAAAACCCCTTCATTCCAAATGCAGATACACCTTCAGGAAGCAGGACATCTTCTCCGGGAAAACGGCTGGCCACGGCTCCTGGAGGAGGAAGGAGTGAATTCCCCCCAAATGGAGTTGAGAGTCTTGGCTGCTTTCTGGGGAGAAACAGTCATGGTGAGGCATGAGCGTGGGGGCCCCGAGGACACCCCCAGGATACTGAGCATGCCGGGAAGAGGAGGGAGCTTCCAGGAGTGGGCAAGGGGAACGGTGCTGTTCTGCTGGGTCCATGGCAGGAGCTCTTTTCTTTTTGTATGAGACTTTTCCACCATCTCTTAGACCTCTTGGCACTGCTCTTAGATTGTAAGGAACTCAGGGCAGAGGGGCCATAAACAACAGCAGCACCAATACTCCTACCAAGGAACTGTATTATTTTCTAGGGCAGCCATCACAAAGCACCACAGGCCGGGGGCTTAACCAACGGGAATTTATTTTCTCACAATTTCGGAAGTTGGAAGCCCGAAATCAGAGTGTTGGCAGGGTTGGTTTCTTCAGAGACCTCTCTCTTTGGCTTGTAGATGGCCACCTTCACTCGGGAGCCTCACGTGGTCTCCCCCCTGGGGGTGTCTGGGTCCCCATCTCTTCCTATAAAGACACCAGTCCTATAGGATTAGGGCCCACTCTGATGACCTCACTTTAACTCAATTTCCTTTGCAAGCCCAATCTCTAAATACAGTCACATTCTGAGCTATGGGGGTTAGGACATCGAAGATGAATTTGAAGGGGACACAATTCAGCGCATAAGCCCATAACTCTTAGCATTTCTACTATTACAAGGCTAATGGAAAGCCACCGTGGTTACCGTTTGCCTCGTAGGTACCAGGCTTTTCATGCATCACTACATCTGAACTTCAGAACCTACCTATGGGGGAGGTAGTAGCATCACTGTTCCCGCTTTAGAGACGAGGAAACTGAGTCACAGCGCAGTTCAGCGGGCCGCTCGCCTGGCTAGCGGCAGCAAGGAACCCACGCCGCCGGATGCCGGAGCCCACACTGCTGATCACTGCATCGTTCCGCCTCTTCTCTGGGGTTTGCTCCAGAAAACCGTGCAAACCATTGAAGAGAAAGAAGAAAATAAAAGTCATCCACCAGCCCAGCCATCTAGGCTTTCTGCACAGACCCGAATGATGGTATCTACTCAGTTTTCCTGTTCTTCTTTCCTCGGGAACACTGGCTCCTGTCTTTGATGCTGCTTTGCTGGAGGCAGAGCCGAAGGAGAGCAAAAGAGGCTTAAACATGGTGCCTACAAAACATCCAAGTCCTGGGACCACGTTAATGACAGTGTTGGGTGTAAAAAGCCGGTTCCTTAACAATATATGTAGTATGAGCCCAGCCAGAAAAAAGAAACAAAGAGAGAAAAACTACACGGGGAGGCCGCTTAGTGGTGGGTCTCTGGCCGCGAGACTGTGGGTGATACCATCTTTCCTCTTCCATCACCTACATTTATTTCCTCTATTTCTCAAATGTGCTATAATGAGCATGTGGACAAGATGACCTCTGTGAGCAGAGAGGAAAACAATAAATGTCATCAGAGAAAAATTAAACCGTGCTCCTCACAGCACCACGGGTCCAATTCACTGATTCAGCCTGGGTTCTAGAAGACTTCTCCATGTGCGTTTGGAGAGGCAAACAAAGGCAGCAGACGGAGTCTGTGAGGAAATCGACTGGAAACAACATCCTGAGTGAGAAAAGCGACAAAAGAACCACCTCCCTAAAAGCAGCCCAAAGTGGCCGTTTAAATAGTAAAAATGACGCAGGGCTTTGAAAACAAAGTCCCAGCTTTCGGTCAGTTTCCTGAGCCCGTGAAAACAGCGGGCGTGGAAGAGGAAGCCTGGCCTCCCCAGTGTCCCCACCTATGCCAAGACCCCCGAGAGCCCAGGGATCTCCATCTTGTCGTCCCCGGGGGAGGGTGACTGAGCAGAACCCGACCAACACTCTGCTTCCCTCCCAGCAGCTCAGGGGGCCGCCGCCACGCTTTGCTTTCTGGAAGCGGGGTGGCAGCGGGGTGGCACTTGGAAGGGGACCCACGGCCGGCCGGGGAGGGGGCTGGGCACATGTCCCACCTCGGGCCACCTGCTTCCTGCCGGACTGAGCAGCCCGGAGCCAGCCAGGCAGACACAATGGGCAGGACCCACGTCAGATTCTTAGGGGAAGAAAATTACTCTTTGTGGACCGAGAGATCGGGACGGGATATCTATAACTGTTTAAAGAAAAGCCCGGTCTGCAGCCTCCTCCCTCTTGAAGCACTTCCGAAATGTAGTGCAACACTCCCTGCTCTTTAAATATCCAACCCCAGAATAAATGTGCACGCAGCATTTCCCCCAGCAACCGGGTCCACGCGGCTGCCAGCTGAGTCAGAGTCCGAAATGTTAGAGCCGGAGAGGGCCTTCCAGATCAACAGGTCCAGGCAGAGGCTAGGACACCCGCACTCGGCGCCCCCGGCCTGAGCGTCACCTCTGGCTACGGCTGTCTGCCCAGGACGGGCTCCCTGGGGCACAGGCTCCTGACCTCTGTGACCTCCGCGCCACCCTGTGTTGGCCACTTGGGCCACTCTGTGCTTCTGAGTGAGTGCAGAGTCTAGGGAGGTGAGAACTGGGACTAAGTCACATGACTTGTTCGTGACACCCACACCCCCACCCTCCCGCTCTTCCCCTGGGCCCCGGACACTTGGACCTGTTGGCTTTTTGCTGTGGGCTGTCCTGTGATAGTTGCCCAGACTGCCCTGGATTGAAAGCCGTGGCATGTACTTTAAGACCCGTACAAATAGGTTTAGACAGACATTTCTCTTAAGAGTTTGGAATTTTTACCTAGGACTGTATCTATGGTTTGATTCGGTTTTTCATTAAAAAAAAAAAAAAAAAAAAAAAAGGCCTCTAATTGCATTTGGCTTCTATCAGACCTCAAGAGGTGACACAAATATTAAGCAGAGCTGATCTGGTGGCGTGGGGGGGCAGGGGCCCCAAGCTCCCTCACCCATAGCCCCTGCCCCCTGTGTCCCTGCACCCTGGAGACCTGTCCTGGGACTCAGGGCTTGGAGCGATGGCTTGGATGTTGCACACTCACATACCTGAGAATTCCTGACTCACCATTATATGAGTCTGGGTGATAGAGAGAGCATCCTTCCTGTTCTATTCAATCCTTGCCTGCAACCTAGTAGCAAAGAAGGATGAGAAAAGACCTAATAGATGTGCCTGAATTTAATGCAAGCAGAGGGTAAGGGTGAAATCCAGCAGGTCTGAGCCCAGCATCAATCACCCACTCTTTCATTCGTCCAGCAGAAATTTACTGAGCATTTATTTACTGTGAGCCATCCCGAGTGCTAGGCCCAACAAATTATATACAGAAATGTAATTCGTGGTCTTTATCCTTAAGGAGGTTTGTGTTCTAATAAAATCTGACACACAAGCACAAAGAAATACTAAACACTTCCGATATAATTTTTTTCAGAGACTTAGGAATAAGAGCCACCCTTTCCAGCAAGGGTGTCCATTAAAGGCTCAAGGAAGAAGTGGAGTTTGAGAATAGTGTGGTTCTGACAGGTGGAGCTGGGAGAGGCAGGTGCCCCAGAATGAAGAAGCAGCATGTCTACATGGGGCTCTGTGGCCCAGGGGCTCTGTGGTTGCATGGGCTGTACAAAGCCAGGAAGGACCTTAGTGGCGTTTATCAGGTGAGGGGCAAGCCCTGGACTCAGCCACATGGCGGCCCAGCTAGAAAGCACAGATGTGGTCAGGAAATAGTGAGCCTGCCTGGGCAGTGGGAAAGATCTGTATAGGAAAGTAGAAA
Source organism: Zalophus californianus (assembly GCF_009762305.2). Lineage (NCBI taxonomy): Eukaryota > Metazoa > Chordata > Mammalia > Carnivora > Otariidae > Zalophus > Zalophus californianus. Next base: position 111,133,849 of record NC_045603.1, on the reverse strand, counting down.
GATCCAGGGCAAAGTCAGGTTAGAATGAGAGTATGGAGGGCCTGGCCTGGCGGGCAAGATGCTCTGTGACTCCACTCTGCACGCAGTGGGCAGTGGGGGGTTTTGAACAAGACAGCGACAACAGTGAAGCTGAGCCTAGCAGCAGGTGGAAGGGAGCAATGCAAGGCGAGGGGGAAAATCTGGGACAGTGGAGGCAAATTTCTGCCACAGTGAAAGGGACAGGGGATGGGGCCAACTGCACGTGGAGGCAGTGAGGATGCAGAACAGCAGATGGATGCCAGAGATAAAAACGGCCCAGGAAAATCCGCGGGGCCTGGCAAAGCACTGACTTTGGAGGTCTAGGGAGAGGAATGTCAGCGGGGACAGCAGGCCCGCCCCGGTGCATGGGGTTGCAGCGGGTGGGTGCCTTTGTCCATTTAGGGAAGCTGGCAGGAGGGCTTGGGGCTGGGTGGGCACGTGGAAGTTTGATTTTAGGCCTGGAATGTGTGGGACGTTGGAGAGCGAGTCCGTTCAAATGACCAACTCCACCCCCAAGCCAGGCCCCCCTCAATCCTGGCACAAGCGCGTCCAGAAAAGTTGTGGGTGGGATTGTGAAAGAGGCCGAGGCTGCGGGAGGGTCATCAGCCCCGGGGATACCCACATACTTACCATCCGACTCTTCCCCCCTCCTCTTCCCCTGGGAACACGGGGCTCCCACGTGAAGAAAGCTGAAATGACTCCCCACCGGCCAATAGGGGCAACAATGAGAAGAGCAAGAAAGGGGACCCTCCCCCCCGCCCCGCCCGGCCCCATGTTTTCCAGCTGGGCTGGGCTCGCCAGGATAAACAGCAACCAAAATAATCACAGTTGCTTGCCACTTGGAATAGTATTATCTGAACAGTTGGTGGATATGAACTGTTTTTGAAACAAGCTATCAAAACAAACCCGGGGAGAACATCTGTGAGGCCGCGGGCCCGTGAGTCGCTGAGGAAGGAAGCCAGTATCCCATCCGCCTCTCCACTCCGTCAGGTGTCCTCCGCCGAGGGGCAGTCCCGGAGGTGGCCCGGGGGCGGGGGGAGGGGGGGTTTCGGGGTGGGGGGAACAGAAGCCGGGCTCGGGGATGCGCCCAGACTCCGCAAGGTGCAGGGGCTCCGCGTGCCAAGGCGGTGAGGCGCGGGGACGGGCCGTGAGCCAGCAAGGGGAGGACCAGGGCGGCCCCTGGTCCCGGCGCAAGGCCTGCAGGGCCCGGGGTAAACCCTGAGTGAAAACAGCACATGTTATTTATAGCCGTCGCTTCCAATCCGTGCTTTTTATTACGATGTTTATAAAAATAAATGGTAGGTGGCCTCTCCTTCCTTTGCCTCTCCAGCCCGGGTGTAGACAGGTTTTTACGCGCAGACGTCTCCTCTTGGTGTGGCTTATTTTCCTTTGCAAAAACTGTCACGAATGCGGGCAAGGAGAGCATATGTTTATTATTGAAAACCTGGGGTGAGGCCGAGGCACCTGAACTTCCTGGAGGGAAAGTCTGTGGCCAGAGGTGCAGGGCGCCCCCCCCCCCCCCCCCCCCCCCCCCCCCCCCCCCCTACACCCTTCTTTCCCTCCGGTGACCTGGGGCAGGGAGCAGCTTTTCAAAACAAAATCCTTCAGACGCGCTCACCGGGGTTTCGTCTGTAGTTTTTGTGGGGGGTGATTTTTTTAGACTAGGGAAAGGATTTCCACAAGCAGAATTGCTTCCTTCCCTCTGTCCCCATCTACTTACCCCCGAAATCAACCTCCCGGATGCTCCCCTGACTCTCACTTCTTGCCTCCGTGCACCCGGGGCTGGTTGCTTGTGTGAAAACGAAGGACACTCTATGATTTAAGAACAAGGGAGGAGGTTGGAAGTTTGGGGTAATGAGTTCAATTAAAGGAAAGAGCGGGGAATATTGGAAGGCCCTCTTAGCTGCTGATCCATTCTCCCAGAGGTTTATTAGTAATACATAGAATATTTTGATCTTTAAACACACACACACACACACACACACACAGTGAATCGCTCATGGGCGAGTGTGCCAAGGGCAGACTAGGGGTGTAACAAAGAGAACAGTGATTGGAAGCCTGGCAAGAAGCCTGTAATCCTGGATTCAGAACCCCGGCCCCATGGCTCCAAAACCGCCTTCCTCCTCTGCAGGCCTGGGTGCTGACCCTGCCTCCCCCCTGCCTCTCTCAGGGGCTCTGCCTCTCCCTGTTGCTCTCCCAGCAATGGGAAGCCCAAGGCTGTGGGGTTCCCGTGGCCCCGGCAAGGACAGAGCGCTCTCTAGCCAGAGCGGAAGGAATGGTCTGGGAGGGTGCTGAGGCCAGACAGCATCCTGAGGGACAAGGAGGCGGGGAGGCCAGCGAGCATTTCCTCTCTTTGAGGCTTCCACTGTTTGGGGCCTCCCTGGCTGAGCAGAAGGAAAATCTCCACTTTCAGCGAACAGACTCTCTAGGTGTCCCTGCCACCTTAAGGCAATGTTGCCAAAGTGGGGAGGGATCCGGGGCCTGTCAGTGGGGGACGCAGGGATTGAGATCGATGGCAATGGGGACCGAAAGAGGAGTATTGGGTATTGTTTTGTGGAGAGGAGGGAACAGAGTGGAGCGTGGTTCTCAGAGTAGGGATGGAGTTACTCTGAGGGAAAGGTCTGAGGGGCAAGGGCGGACACAGATGAACAGGAGGGTCCTGAAGAGGATCTTTGCCAGAAGCAGCTCAGGAAGTGGCGTCGGGACGACAGTTCCCCTTAAGAAAACTATGTGGCAGACAGGCCTCCACTCTGCCCAAACTGGGGCACAGATTCCTGGAGGGAGAAAAACCCAAGTCCAAATACCCTCCTCCAGGCTGCTGAGCAGGGTCCTGGGCTCCGGGTGGAGAAATGAGGAAGAAGTCTGGAGTGCTTCGGGCCATTTCAGGGAAGCCAGGCGATTGAAAAAAATGCAAGATGGTGCCTTTATTTTATTTCCACCTCTTTTTTCTTCTTTTTTTTTTTTTTTTTGGCACTGTTGTAAGAATTTCCCACTAAATTGATAAAAGGACTAAATTGCATGTGGAACAATGACAAGCAGCAACATGGATGACTCTCATAGACATAATGTTGAAGGAAAGAAGCAAGACACAAGTGAGCAGCTGGGGCCTGCGTCCATTTACATGAAGTTCAAAAGCAAGCAAAAGGAAAATTTATCTCTGGGGACGGAGGTCAGAAGAGTGGTCACTCCTGGTGTGCTGCCTGAGATGGACCACCAGAGAAGCTTCTGGGTGCTAGAATGTTCCACAGCTTGGTCTGAGGGATGGTTACACAGAGTATGATGTGTGAGAAGTCATGAAGCTGTGTAAGTCCAACCCAGGCACTTCACTGCATGTCACCATATCTCAACAAACATGCTTTCAAGATAGAACGATATGTAAGCATATTTGCTTCCTATTGTTGCTTGACAAGTTACCACAAACTTAGTGGCTTAAAGCAACACAAACCTGTTATCTTGCCGGAGGTCAGAAGTTTTACCACCAAAGTGTCAGCAGCGCTGAGCTCCTTCTGGAGGCTTCAGGGGAGAATCCGCTTCCTGTAGCTCTTACAGCTTCTAGAAGCCACCTTCTCATGTCATTCCAACCTCTTGCTTCTGTCATCACATCTCTTACTGCTGTGACTTTTACTCCCTGACCTCCCTCTGGTAAGGACCCTTGTGATAACTTTGGGCCCATCGAGATACGCCAGAATAAACTCTCCATCTCAAAATCCTTGACTTAATCACATCTGCAAAGCCTCTTTTGCCATATAAGGTAACATTCACAATTCTGGGCATTAGGACATGGACATCCTGGGGGGGTCATTTTTGAGCCTATCATGATAACATTGCATGAAGCTCAAGTTCCTCATGCAGGCAGGGTGCCCCTGTCCAGGTCAACAGATGTGATAGGATAATTAATGCTAGCTGCTGTTGGAATACACAAATTCCAAAATCTGCATGGCTTTATACAATAAACAGTGGTTCTTAACCTATGTCCAGCATCCCCAAAAGATCCTTAAATAGAACTCAGGGGATCTGTGAACTTGGATAAGAAAAAGAAGTATATCTTCATAGTCTCTAAACTTAGCACTTTCTTCAATAATAAATGCAGTCGGGGCACCTGGGTGGCTCAGTCGTTAAGCGTCTGCCTTCGGCTTAGGTCATGATCCCGAGGTCCTGGGACCGAGCCCCGCATCGGGCTCCCTGCTCAGCGGGAGCCTGCTTCCCCCTCTGCCTCTCTCTCTCTCTCTCTCTCCCTCATGAATAAATAAATAAAATCTTTAAAAAAAGAAAAATAAAATAAATAAATGCCATCAATAAGTCCCATCAGTATCGACTGTACCTATGATGTCATCACCAATAGAAATCAAAGATATTTTCACATCCCCTTACAGTTGTATTCATATCAAAATATCACTTATACTCATCACTACTTCAAAAGTATGGAGGTTATTAAACCTTCCCCTTATTATTTATTATCTTATTATTTAGTAGTGGATTAATAAAGAGATATGTGTATTAAATTATTATTATTTTTATATTTTAATAACTGTACCTCAGTACAAATTTCAATCTAGTTTTCTATTTTATCCACTTAAAAACATTTCTAGGAGCACCTGGGTAGCTCAGTCGGCCCCTGCTTGTGCACTCTCTCTCTCACGCACTCTCTCTCTCAAATAAATAAAATCTTAAAGAAAAAAAATTCCTAAGGAATCTTATAGGCTTTACCAATTTGACAAAGTGGTCCATAGCTCACACACATACACACACAAAACAGGTTTTATTTTTATTTTTTTAAGATTTATTTATTTATTTATTTATTTATTTATTTATTTATTAGAGAGAGAGAGAGAGCGAGAGCGAGAGAGCATGAGCAGGAGGAGGGGCAGAGGCAGAGGGAGAAGCAAGCCCCCCACTGAGCAGGGAGCCAGACGAGAGACTCCATCCCAGGACCCTGGGACCATGACCTGAGCTGAAGGCAGATGCTTAACCGACTGAGCCCCCCAGGAGCCCCCCAAACAAATTTTAATACCCTGAAATACGGGTTTCCTTTCTGTTCCTGTAAATTTTGGAACAGGTTGGGTGGCCCTACTGCACTGCAACTACCCCACATAGCTCCAAATGACCCCAGCGAGCTCCCCAGTGCCGCTTCCTTCCTGGGTCCCGGCACCCAGAGCAGAGCACTTTCCCCAGCCTCTCTGAAGGAATCCCTCCTTCACATCACAACCTCGGGGCAGAGGTCCTCTCAGTTCTCCCGGGAATTACTGACCCAGCACAGACCCCATGGATCCTGCGGGCGACAAAGCTACTCTTCTGGGCACCCCTAGGTGAGCACAGGGCGCACGTGGTTCACTTGCTTGACCAGCTTACCACTCTTCTAAGCTAATTCCACTTCCACCCTTCTTTATTCCCCCAGACCACACTAGGACTCTTCGCTGTGTCCTCCTTGGCCAGGATCCTCATGCAGCAAGCGTCTCCAGCTCGTCGCTGCTCAGCTGCTGTAATTTTACTCTGGGTCTCACTGGAACGTTCAGTTGGGATATACCCTGACGATGTGAGTGCTTACACACCCAGGCTTCCCACCCACAGCCATCTCCCTTCTCCCTGGGTGGATGACCCTTGGGATGTTTCCCATGCTTTTGGCTTTCTTGACGCCCCCCCCCCCCCCCCACTGCTGGCCCGTTGTTGGCCTGCTGTCCTACAGCTCTCCGGTGTGACCTTACCTTCCAGTGCTACTTCCTCTATACCCTCCCTTCATTCTCTCCCTCATCCGACCCATATGGCGTCCCTCCACCACGCATTCTGCTCATGCCTCCGCCTTTGACCCCAAGATGCCCTTCCATTAGAGGAAGTGGCCCTGCCTTATCTGGATATAGCTGCCCATCCGTTGGAGGGGAGAGAGGAGAGACCCCACCTGAGGCATGCATCCTGTTCTCTTCTTTGAAGTGTTCTTCTCGGTTGGTCTCTCTTGTAGAGGCCTAAAGTCCTTCAGTGGAAGCAGGAAAAGGATGCATTCCCGCTCACAACTGTTGGCTCCAGGATCACAATGGTGGGAGCCATTCTGCTTTGCCCAAACTGCCTCTTTCTCCCTGTGATGACGCTGCATCCAGTGCTCCATGGGGAGTGTGCGGAAGTAGATGGAGACAGCCCCCAACCCTTGTCTGTGACACTCACCCAGGTGAAGGAAGAACGAAGGATTCTTAGATGGATACTGGCTGGCACGCGACCCCCAGGCAGGTGAGCTGGCCATGGGCCGCCCTGCCAATAGGGGTGCTCCTCTGCCCCCAGGCTGGTGGCAGTCCCCCGAGGTGCTGCGGGCGACCAACGGTCTATCGCGGTAACTGCTGCTCAAGAGCTTATTGCCTCGAAAGCCAGCAGAAAATCCCTTCCCGTCTCCCAGCTGCTCCGGTACCTGGAGATGAACGTGCTCCGGAAGCGGAGCGCCAGCACGCGGCTCCCCAGCCCATTTTGCACCTGCTCCCCGGTGCCAGATCTGGGGCGCGCTTTGACAACGCATTTGTCCGCACGCTTGAAAACTCCAGCTTTCCCGCCACTCGTCTTTCCCTCCTTTCCTTGCCCGGGGCTCTGAGTGACCTCCCCACCCAGATGTTTTCCGTGACTTTGTTGCACTTTTCTGTGCCTCTTCATCCCGGGACGCGAAACCAGAGGTGGGGCCGGGAATACAGAGGCGGCCTGCAGCCCCCCCCACCCCCACCCCAGGGCGGCGGGCAGGTGCGCACCACTCTGCGGGAGAAACCCAGCGACTGCGGGTCTCCCGGATCCCCACGCAGGGAAGAGCGACCAGTGAATGGGTCCGGTTCCTACTGCTGCCCTCGTGAAGGACCACAAACTGGCGTAAAACAGCAGCAAGATTCTCACCGTTCCGGAGGCTAGAAGTCCGAGATCAAAGTGTGGGTAGGTTGGAGTCCTTTTTGGGGTGATTTTGGAGTACTGGGTTCCATGCCTTCTAACCTCTCTGGTGGTGGTGGGCCATCCTTGGCATTTCTCGGGGTAGAGCAGCATCCCTTGTCCCTGCCTCTGCCATCAGGCACCCTTCTCCCTGGGTCTCCGTGACCAACCTTCCCTCTCCTTATAAGGGCACCAGTCGTAATGGATTGAGGACATTTCTAATGCAGTATGGCCTCATCTTCACTTGATGACATCTGCAAAAATTCCATTTCCAAATAAGGTCATATTCACAGATTCTGGGTGGATATGAATTTGTGGGGTAGGGGAGGGGGAGGGACGTTACTCACCCGCATATAAGCAGGAAGGGAAGGAGGGGAATAAAAAGACAAAAAAAGACACAGAGACAGAGAGAAGATGAGTGAGGAGGAAGGCAGAAGAAACGACAGCCAGCTGACAGAAAGGCGCCAGGCCAAGGGAGAGAATGGAAAAGCCATGGGAGAGAAAGGGGACTCACACTTATTCCATTTTCGCTGGTGCCCCCCGCACGCTGGAACCTTCAACTCGCTCGTGCGTCCATCAGATATTTCTGAAGACTGTCCTAGTGTCAGGCACTGCTGTAAGCGGGCCAGGCGGCCAGACACAACCAAAAACCATTTGTCCCTCCTGAGTCCTGGGCACGCTGCGGGCTGGTGCGTTCTGCGGGTGCTCCCAGGGCACTGACAAGGTGAGACGCCTGCTCAAGGTCCCACGGCCAGGAAGCGGCCGATGGAACATTCCAGTGAAGGCTCCCCTGGTTTTCCATCCAGGCCCAGTAAGAAAAGGAAAGCCTTGTGCTCTGAGAGGGTCATGGCAGAAAGTTCCCCACGTTGTCATGTTACTTTACTGGCAGCAAGACAATTCTGAGCCCTGCCCTGCAGAGAGCACACAGGCCATGACTGGCCCGCACACCTCACTGTGGGCTCGCGGCCCCTCTTCAGCACAGTTGCCCCCGGACCACAGCTGCTAGTGGGCAGGGTGCCTCCCGCTGTGTCCCTCCTGGAATAGGGATCCAGAGCCCAGGCCTTGGCTGTGGAGCTGACCTGGGGGTTTGGGGTGCCCATATGGGTGAGCATGTCAGATGGATGTGCATCCCCCTTCACCCCAGTCTGGCCCCCAACCTCTGTCCTCCACACACACAACCCCCCGGCGTCCCCCACCAGCACCCTGAGGTATCTCTCTCACACCCGAGCCCAGAAGCATGAGGGACCCACAGCCACAGTTGTGAGGCCTGTTCCGTCTCCCTCGGGTCCTGCACCATCCGCCATCCTAGGCTGGCTCAGCCCTCGCCCCTCGCATCTGCAGACCGCTGGCTCTCCCCACTTTGCTCCCCATTCTAGCTCTCTGGTTGGCGGCCTTCTCTTGGCCTCGAGGTGGAGGCTTCCTGCTCCGCCACGGGCATCTGTCTCCTCCCTCTCTGTTTCCTTCCTGGCCTTCCTCTCATCGTTGCTGGCTGCTGGAACATCTCCTTCTCTCCAGGGTCCTCCTTGCCCATGCTCTGCTTGGTCCTGCTGCCCCTCAGAATTTGTGATTCAACGACATTGAACTCCTCTTCTTTCCCTGGACCTGCGCTCCCGGTTCAGCATCTGGTGAGGAGTCGAGATTCCTCCCCCTGCCGTGGAGCTGGGAGCCTGAGGGTCATGGTGGACTCCTGCCCTCCCCACCCTGCCCCCAGCTGCTCAAGCACCAACCCTGCCTTCTGGATGTCTCTCCACCTCCATTGCCCCTCCCTGAGTCCCAGCAGCGCCTTGCTGCTTGACTCCACACTCACCTCCTAAGCAGTGCCCCTCCCGTCCATCCCTGTACAGAAGCCAGGAGGAGCTTTTGGAAATACATACCTGATTACTACATCCTAAATGATGCTTACATATTCTGAGGCTTTAAAAACATTTTTCTAGGCTTCCCTTTGCCAACAGTCTTTTCGCAGTCTGGTTCCAGCCTACTTTGTAAGCCTTGAGTCCTCTACTCCTCCATAGACCAGCCTCCACATGCACACACATGCACACCCATACACACTCATGCACACTCATGCACACGTGTACACACATACACACTCGTGCACACTATGCTCTAAGTCATGCCCAACTAGTCAATTGTGTGTGCAATTATTTACAGAGTACCAACTATATGTGCTTGGGATACTACACTGACATTCGTACCATTTCTCAAACATATCACATACATGTTTCCTGTGTTATTTCTATTATTCGCTCTGTTGGAAATATCTTCCTCCCTTTCAGCCTAATGTGGCCCTGTCCCTTTTCTTTGAGATTTGGCTCAGCGGCACCTCTTATGTTGTATTTTGTTTGCTTCCCAGGTGGAGTGGATACCCTGATACGTGTCTTATCCGCCTGGCTCAGCTGGAAATGACAGCCCTGTGGGTGGGGACCCGAGTCACTAATTTTATGCATCCCAGGGCCTGATATGAGGGTCCAGCATGCTTGCTGCATGAGCAAGGGAACACATGTCCCAGCAGCGTTCTGAGCTCTCTCCACATGTCTCTGTCATCCCTCCAAAGCTCTGGTTCCCAAGCCACAAGTCGTGCACAGACAGAGGTGGTATAGTCTTGATGTCCTTCAGGCCCAGCAGCAGCCGGGGGGTGTCCTCAGGAGAACAGTAGGTGCTTCGTCCCCTACCATTGCTGCATGGCAACTCAGTGGTCACTTACCCAAGGGAACCTGGCTTCCCTACCAAATCCCTTACACTTGATTGGAGAAATGGTGGAAAAGCCAAAGTTAGGGACTTGCCTGAGAAGCCCCTGATAGGGGCATCACCGGGGCCCCGCTCGTCATCGGAGGCCACGTGTGTCCCTCCTTGGCCCACCTTTTCCCAGGGACAGATCATCGGGGGTGGCTCACTCCCAGTGGGTAACTGGGCTTCCCCAGGGTGAGCGACAAAGAATCAGAGCAGTTGGGCATTTCAGTTCTGGCCTGGGGGTTTTCACGCTCTCCTCTTTCCCTCTTGGAGGCAACATCGCAGTTAAATACTGAGGGATTTCTGCAGAAATGTAACATACAACCCTAGGAGCAATTCTGTTTCTTGGAATGAGTCTAGCTTGGCTTAGAGGGTTTGTTCTTTTTTTTTCTCTCCCAATTTAATGAACCAAGTATTTAGGAAATTAGCTCACAGAGTCATGCCACCAACTCCAAATTAGAGCCATCTGTACAGATAAAACATTTGGGAGCTTTTGTGCCACAGTGGGCTGAGATGTGTAGCTCATTCAGTCACCGAGGACGCACTTTATCCCTGAGTTTCTTTTTTTTCCCCTAACACAGAAGAAGCCTCAGTCAGCGCGTAGGAAACAGGAAGGAACCCGTTGTTTTAAATAGCAGGCAGCAGAGAATTGACTCATTATGGTCTGTTCATTCAGCGAGTGACAGCCAGAAGGCGGCCCGCTCAGTCCCCACATTCCCAAGATGCAAGTCAAGGGGCATGGCCAGGATTTTCTCACAGACAGTCTGGAAGAAGCCAGGGCGAGCCCTTTCCAAGGGAATTGGTGAAGCCCGAGGTTTCTGTCTGGTTACACTTTCCACTTTACACAAGGACTTTACAACAACTAGTGTCTTTAAAAAAAAAAAAAAAAGACAAAAACAAAAGCTCCAGTAAAATCCTACAAGAATACCTGGAAGTCAGACAACATCCTGTGTTTCCCTTCCCTATCCTGATTTACTCTCAATAGGGCAAACACGCTTTTCAAGCCTCCTTTCTGATCTTGGCAACAGTCTATTTTCACTTTTCTGGGCTTTTGGCTGTGAGGCAGCAGGAGGGGTTGACCTCTGCAGGGACAGGGGACCCCATGCAAAGTCAGTCTTATGCAGGGAAATGTGCCCCCCATCCAGGGCATTTGGGCACAGGAACCCAAGGGTTAATGTGCTGCAAATCCATCATTGTGACAGCCAAGCGTACCCATTAGTCCTGTCCGAAACTGTCCTGACCTCTGTTTCAATTATTTTTAAGTGTGTGGTGTTGTTTCTGACATTCAGATTGGACCCCAGGTGTCACGATGGATCCTGCAGGAGAGGAGAGTGGAGGCCATCCTGCACTGCAGCCCACGTCCCTCCAATGGTCCTGTCTTTTTGTCAGTATGGACCCACATCCCCTACTTTCCAACAGATGAGCCAGGGGGCCTTGACATTGACCCACCTAAATCCTTCTTCTAAGCCAGTTGTGAACACTCAGAGCCCCAAGGCTCGTGGGGCTGTCCTCACTGAGTCCTTCCCTGTCCTTTTCAGACAACTTCCTGTCCCCCAGAGGTGGGTCCAAGTATCACACCTCCCATCCCGGTCATTGTCTTTCATAGAGCATAGAGCCATTTGACCAGAAACTATTGTCACCAACAGAAGTGGTCAAAATGTCCTCTTCAGAACATTGACATTACTCCAACTTTTAGTATAACCCTGGACACTCGAGGCAGCAGAGTATGTAGCATCTTCAAGTGAAAATGTTTCCCTGCCATTGTCTTTTTCTAGAACATGCCAAACAATCAAGGTTCTCAGTGTATGCAGGAGGTGGACTAAAATCCTGGACGTTGAGGGTAGAGAGTCTTCCACCTTTTCATTTTCTTCAAAGCCATTTTGTATCCTACAGGTGTCAGTATAAGCCAAAGAATGGGTCTCATTACAGATGAAAAGTTAGAGTAACTACATGATTTATTGTCTAAATCTGGACACCGTTGAGTGAAAAAGAGAGCTATTAATAATTATGCCAAAACAACAAGTGTAGATGGTGACTGTCCCAGGAAAACTGGAACATAGAGTCATCCTATCAGCTGTGTCAGCTAAGCTGGTGTCAGCTCCAATTTTGGACATTCATTTGGGGGATCCAAGTGACCCTGGGCCCAACGGGGTAGAGTGGATTGAGGAAGGGAAGGAACGTGACTGTCAGCAACCATGACCATCTGAAGCTATACAGGGATGGGGAATGGGGAGAAAGGGGATTAGTTCATCCCAGAGAAAGCTGGCTCTGCTGCAGACTTGAGGAAAGCCAGGCTCCTTTCCTTGTCTGAGCAGCTCACTACTCTCAACAAAGTGACTGAGTTCTGCCAACTTCCTCTCCACGTGCAAGAGAGAGCAAAGTACTGAGTAGTCCTGAATTCTGAATTTCAAGCCCACTCTCCTCCCTCAGGCCTCTGTGAAGTCTTTCAGAAGACAGACTCAGGTCTGCAACACTCATTCATCTGTGGCTTCTAGGCAGAAGGCATTGTCCTTTATCCATTCTAAACAGGCACAGTGACTGACCCATTGCTCCAGATGCTTTCCCCGCCCCCCCCCCCCACCACTGAACAAGGCCAGAGGGTCAGATGTCATCTCCAGCCAGCAGTTTGGTAAGAAACAACTTCCTCTAGTTTCAAGGACAAAATTATCTGAAATAATCATATTGTAACTGTTCTCTCCTCATACCCCAAAGAATCAAAGTGTTCTTAACTATTTGATGGAAACTTCTTCATTCACTTAGAAAAGGTTATTCCCTTCTTCTAGAGTAGAAACTCAACTGGCCTACAAAATACTATTATACAACAGCGCTTATCCTCAACCTCTAGGCAAAAATTATATTGAAATTATACTGAAATATTGAAATGATCCAAAATGGCTACAAAGATAAAATTTTCCTTCCAGAATCATGGTGCACTGAGTAGAAGACTTAAGAAAACTCCATTATATATCATAACATATCATTTGAAAGGGGACAAAATCCTCTATGTAACCATAAAAAGGAATAAGGAACAAGCATATATTTTGCATCTCCATATAAATTCTACTGAATAATAGATTAGAAATGAAAATCCGTTTTCATTTGGAGTCAGTTCTCTCATTTCATTCTTTCATATTCCCTGGGTAAAATTATCATTGGCAGTAGTGATCACAGTCTACTAAAGACTGTGATCTCCCAAAAGGCAAAAATTTTGCTTCATTCATTTTTTTTTCCAGGAAAGTGTTCAACAAATATTTGATAAATATGTAAATAAAAAGTCATAATAAGCAGCAAATTATGACAATAAATATAAATGGCTTAAATTTCTCCAAAGACTCAGATTAAGTTGTGAAGCAAAATCTAAAACTTTTCTGCTTATAAGGTGATATCTAAAGCATAAAATAAATAACATAAAGTGCTAAATATAAAAGGATTGTGGTAGTCAAAAATAAGAAGAAACATGAGCACAGAGAAAAGATCAATTAATATAGCAGAAGTGGAATTTAAGCCAAAATGTTAAAACAAAATAATTTCATATTGTCAAAGGTAAAATCAACTGAATTTGAGAGAATTCCTTATTTTGTGGGTTTTCATTTGTTTGTTTGTTTAGGGGTGTGCCAAAGAGCCATTCTGGGATTTATTTATTCAATACATTGCTTTCTTTCTTTACCAAGTATGGCAACAAATTATATAATGTAAAAAATCTAGAAATACATAAAATACTGACTGAAACAAAGTTGCCATGGGATGTTCTAATGAATTTGTGATGTACCAGTAGCAGATAAAGATGGAAGATATGAACAATAATTATAATAAATTATGTTATGTTGAGTTCTGCTTCTGATGAAGATATAAAAAGATATTCTCACTCCCACCTTTACAACCCAAACAAACTGGATAAGCTACAAAATCCTAGTTTTTTAGAACCCATCAGAGAGCTGAGAATGCAAAGTAACCTAAGTGGATTCAACCATCAAAAGTGCCAAGCTATCTGTAGGAAATAAGATACCTACAACTGCTTTTATGCCTGCCAAAGGCTGAGAGGCAGAACAGAAGAGCTGGAAGAGATACCACCAGAAGTATGTGGGTCTTCCACCAAGTTCAAGGCAGCCAATCTATGAAGGTAGCGGAACAAAATGGGAAAGCTGAGAAAATTCAATATGAGATGCTCTGGACTTTTGACTGCCATGAGATGAAGTAGGGAAGGATAGCTGAAGGAAATTGCTCCAGGAATTCTAGGCAGACTGATACAGAAAATCTGGGGCAAAAGCAAAGAGAACTCATCACACCTCAAAATGCTGGCAGGCTCCTAAACCAAATGAGAGATCTCTTCTGTCTCAAAAAGCTGTCAGCTTAGCCATAAAAACAAGTTTTCCAGAGTGTTACTTACTCAGACACCAAGACCCAGAGAAGGGAAATTTCTGATTATACTCTCAAAACACGTGTATCTACCAGTTAGCCAAATCGAAATAAAGCTGCAATAAAATACAGACCCAACTATACAAATTTTAACTCAGCCTCTCAATTCTAGTATCCCTTCCTGGAAGTAAATACTGTTGGCTTCACTCTATTGTTCTTTTATATAAAATGGCTGACATCAATAAAAAATTAGAAGACACATGAAAACCCAAGAAAATATGATTTATGATCAAGAAAAGAAATAACAGAAGCAAACAGATCATCTCTGGAATTATCAAACAGGGAATTTTAAAATAACTATAATAGAAATGCTAAAGTATCTAGTATGGAGGTAGAAAATATGCAGGTAATTTCTAGAGACATGGAAGTATAACAGAATCAAATGAAAATGTTGGAAACAAAAAATACAATATTACAAATAAAGGACTCAATTGATGGCCTTATGGCAGACTGGACTCAGCAAAGGAAAGATTCAGTAAACTTACAGACAGAGCAATAGAAAATTTCCAAACTGAAACGAAGGTAGAGGTGAATGAATGAAAAGAACAAAAGAAAGAATTTGAGATCTATGAGATATATCAAATATCAAACATTTTACTGTACGTGTAATTGGAGTCCTGGGGAGAGGACAGAAAGAAATGGACAAAAGAACATTTGAGCAGATAATGGCCAATAAATTTCCAAATCCAAAATCCAAAAAGCTCAGCAAGTCTCAAGTACAGGCAATTAAAAGAAAACCACCTAGGCACAACATATTCAAACTACTGGAAATAAAATACAAACATCAAATCTTAAGAGCAACCAGGGAAGAAGGATATGTTATTTTTATTTTTAATTTTTTAAAATTATTATTTCCTTATTTATTTTATTTTTTAATTTAAATTCAATTAACATATAATGTATTATTGGTTTCAGAGATAGAGGTCAGTGATTCATCAGTCTTCTATAATACCCAGTGCTCATTACATCACATGCCCTCCTTGATGTCCATCACCCAGTTACCCCCTCCCCCACCCCTCTCCCCTCAAGCAACCCTCAGTTTCTTTCCTATGATTAAGAGTCTCTGTGGTTTGTCTCCCTCCTCTGATTCATCTTGTTTATTTTTTCCTCTCTTCCCTTTTGATTCTCTGTCTTATTTCTTAAATTCCACATATGAGTGAGATAATATGATCATTGTCTTTCTCTGATTGACTTATTCCACTTAGCATAATACCCTCTAATTCAATTCCAAGTCATTGCAAACAGTAAGATTTTGTTTTTTTGATGGCTGAGTAGTATTCCATCGTATATATATATGCCACATCTTCTTTATCCATTCAAGAAGTATACGTTATTTCTCACCAGCAACAATGGAGAGCAAAGGGCGATAGAATGATATCTTTTTTAAAGTGCTGAAAGAAAAAAATTAAAGTAAAATTCTATATCCAATACAAAGCTGCTTCAAAAATGAAGGCCACATGAAGATATTTTCAGCCATACAAAAACTTAAATCTTTTCCAGGACAATGGATTGCTAAAAGAAGACATACAAGAAATGTTAAAAGATTTTTTTCAGACTGAAAGAATTATATCTTTCTGAAGGGAAACAATACAGCAGATGGAACACATAGAACCCCCAGTCTGCAGGAAGGGATGAAGAGCAACGGTAAACATCAGTGCAGTTAATATAAAAGATTTCATCTTTGTAGTTGTATGAGTGTGTGTGTGTTCAAGCATGTGTGTAATTTTTTAAAATAATTTAAAAACATTATTGAATATTTAAACCCAAAGTAATAGTATGTACTGTGGGCTTCATAGTGTAAGACAATAACACAAAATACAGAATGGAGGGCGCCTGGGTGGCTCAGTTGGTTGAGCGACTGCCTTCGGCTCAGGTCATGATCCTGGAGTCCCGGGATCGAGTCCCGCATCGGGCTTCCTGCTCAGCGGGGAGTCTGCTTCTCCCTCTGACCCTCTTCCCTCTTGTGCTTTCTATCTCTCATTCTCTCTCTCTCTCAAATAAATAAATAAAATCTTTAAAAAAAAAAAAAAGAGTCTGTTTCCTTTAAAAAAAAAAAATACAGAATGGAGCAAATGGAATTCTTACACAGCTCAAGAAGTAATATATTATTAGAAGGGAGATTTTGAGCAACCATTAAAAGAAATATCACAAAGAGTTATAGTTAAAAAGTCAATACAAGGGGAAAAATAGAATACTAAAAAATACACAGCTAACCTACCCACCCCTAAAAGAGGTAAGAAATAGGAGGAGGGGCAACCAGGAAGATATTCAACCAAGAGTATAAGATGAGTTAAGGCTACAGATCTACCGTATAGCTCAGAGCCCATAGTTCATTGTATCGTATACTCCAGAATTTTTTTTTAAAGATTTTATTTATTTGACAGAGAGAGACACAGCGAGAGAGGGAACACAAGCAGGGGGAGTGAGAGAGGGAGAAGCAGGCTTCCCGCCGAGCAGGGAGCCCGATGTGGGACTCAATCCCCGGACCCTGGGATCATGACCTGAGCCGAAGGCAGACACTTAACGACTGAGCCACCCAGGCGCCCCACTCCAAAATTTTCTAAGAGGGTAGATCTTAAGTTGAGTGTTCCTACCACACACACACAAAAATAAAAAAGGAAGAAGAGGAAAAAAAGAGGGTGGGAGAAAACTTTTGGAGGTAATGGATAACTTTGTGGCATAGATTGTGGTGAAGGTTTCACAGATGTATACTTTCTCCAAACTCATCAAGTGTTATATACATTAAATATGTACAGCCTTTTGTATGTCAATAATACTTCAAAGGAGTGGGTTTTTAAAGTCAGGAAAGAAGAAACAAAGGGAAACAGAACTAATGAGATGAATAATAACCAGTTCACCTGGGAGACATAAATCTAATCATATAATAATTACATTGAATGTAAACAGGACAAACATTCCAATTAAGGGTCAGAATTGGACAAACAGGATACAAAAGCAAGATGAAATATATGTTGTTGGGTATAAAGATGCAGGTTTAAAGCAAAGGGTAGGGGGAAAAATACTATGCAAATTATAAGCATGAGAGAGTTGGCATAGCTCTAATCAGTATCAAACAAAGTAGACTTTAAGTCAATGAGTATTACTAGAGATAGAGGGTCACTTCCTAACTATAAAAGAATCAATTCATCAAGAGGACATGCATATGCAACTCATAGCAGATCTTCAAAATACACTTAGAAAATTAAAAGAACTAAAGGGAGAAATCGGGGTTCCTGGCTGGCTCAGTCAGTTGAGCATATGACTCTTGATCTCAGGGTGGGGAGTTCAAGCTGTACGTTGGGTGTGGCGCCTACTTAAAATTTTAAATAAAAAGAACTAATGGGAGAAATAGACAAAGTCACAAATATAGAGGAAGATTTCTTAACATCCGTCTTTCAATAATTGATGGAAGAAATACTAGTGAAAATATAGAAGATGTGAACAAATAATCAACTAACTTTACCTACTTAACATTTATAGAACAGCTCCCAACTTCAGAGTGTATATTCTTTCTAAATGCACATGAACATTCACCATAATAGACCACAGGCTGGGCAGTAAAATAAATATCGGTGAATAACAAAGGATTGAAAACAATACACAGTATGTTTCCTGACCACAAGGTTGAATTATTTCATGGCTCCTAAAGAAACAAAATGCACATTCTTTTTGAGTTTATGTGAAACAGTTATAAAAATTGATGAAATGCTAGTTAACAAAATCAAATTTTTTCCCAATCAAATTTTGGTCAGCAATTTCTCAGCCCATGTTCTCTGATCTCAAATGATAAAAACTGAAAATCAGGGACACCTGGGTGGCTCAGGCAGTTGAGTGTCCAACTCTTGATTTCAGCTCGGTCTTGATCTCAGGGTCATGGGCTCGAACCCTGCGTTGGGCTCTGCTTTGGATGTGGAGCCTACTTAAAAAAAAAAACAAACAAGGGGCACCTAGGTGGCTCAGTCATTAAGCATCTGCCTTCGGCTCAGGTCATGATCCCAGGGTCCTGGGATGGAGTCCCTCATCAGGCTCCTTGCTCAGCGGGAGACCTGCTTCTCCCTCTCCCACTCCCCCCGCCCCTGCTTGTGTTCCCTCTCTCAGTGTGTCTCTCTCTGTCAAATAAATAAATAAAATCTTAAAAAAAAAGAAAAAAGAAAAGCTGAAAATCAGTACTCTGGACAAAAACAATGATTTTTAAAATCCTAATCACCTGGATATTGGAAAACAGTCATCAAAGAAGCAATGATTTAAGAGGAAAATTAAGAATCTAGTGGTAGGCTATTCCAAAAAAACAATAAAATATGACCATTACTGAAACCAGTTGGGTTCAAAGAAGAGTTAAAGGGGGAGGGGAGTGGAATAGAAGGAGCACAGAGGATTTTTAGGGCCATGAAACAACTCTGTATGATACAATAAATGGTGGAGACATGCCATCACAAACTTGTCCAAACCCAGAGAATTGATAGCATGAAGACTGAAGCCTTGGGGAAGCCTGGGTGGCATAGTCGGTTAAGCATCCAACTCTTGGTTTCAGCCCAGGTCATGATCTCAGGGTCATGAGAACAAGCCCTGCATCAGGCTCTGCACGCAGCTTGGAGTCTTCTTAAGACTCTCTCTCTTTCTCTCCATATGCCTCTTCCCCCACATACTCTCTTTCTAAAATAATTAAATCTTAAAAAAAAAAAAAAAAGACTGAAGCCTTAGGTAAGCTCTGGACTTCAGGCAATTATGATAGATCAATGTAGGTTCACAGATTGTAACAAATGTACCAGTCTGGTAGAGGATGTTGATATGGAGGAGGCTGTGCATGTGTGGGAGCAGGGAGTACAGGTACCCCAATGTAGGTCTTTTATAAAAGCAAAGTAATGAAACATGAACTTTCAGAAAGCAGGGAGATACTCTGCTTTATGTCATTTTACAGAAGTTTTCATGAAAACTCTCTACTTTTGGATAGTAGGAGGAACCCATATATAGGAAATCTCTGTTGACCTTCTGTCAGTTTTGCTGTCAACCGAAAACTGCTCTAAAAATTAAGTCTATTCTTTTTTTATAAAAGGAGCTAAACTCAAAGGAAACATCACAGCCTTAAATGTTTTTATTATTTAAAATAATAATAAAAAGAAATAAAAAATAAGGAAATAAACTAAAATGAGAACATAAAAGTAGAGAAAATAAATTAGTAGAAAAATGAATAAATTAATTAAAATCTAGTTCTTTGACAAAAAACAAAATTGCTTAACATTTGGCAAATATAAAAGAAGACTTCCAAATGGCCGACAGACACATGAAAAAGTGCTCAACATCACTTGGTATCAGGGAAATCCAAATCAAAACCTCAATGAGATACCACCTTACACGAGTCAGAATGTCTACAATTAAGAAGTCAGGAAACAACAGATGTTGGCGAGGACGCAGAGAAAGGGGAACCCTCCTACACTGTTGGTGGGAACGCAAGCTGGTACAGCCACTCTGGATAAAAGTATGGAGGTTTCTCAAAAAGTTGAAAATAGAGCTACCCTACGACCCAGCAATTGCACTACTGGGGATTAACCTCAAAGATACAAATGTAGGGATCCGAAGGGGTACGTGTACCCCAATGTCCCCAATAGCAGCAATGTCCACAATAGCCAAACTATGGAAAGAGCCAAGATGTCCATCAACAGATGAATGGATAAAGAAGAGGTGGTATATATACACAATGGAATATTATGCAGCCATCAAAAGAAAAGAGATCTTGCCATTTGCAACGACGTGGATGGAACTGGAGGGTGTTATGCTGAGTGAAATAAGTCAATCAGAGAAGAAGTATCATTTGATCTCCCTGATATGAGGAATTTGAGAAACAAGACAGAGGACCATAGGGGAAGGGAGGAAAAAATGAAACAAGATGACACCAGAGAGGGAAACAAACCATTAAGAGACTCTTAATCTCAGGAAACAAACTGAGGGTTGCTGGAGTGGTGGGGGGTGGGAGGGATGGGGTGGCTGGGTGATGGACACTGGGTAGGGTATGTGCTATGGTGAGCGCTGTGAATTGTGTAAGACTGATGAGTCACAGACCTGTACCTCTGAAACAAATAATACATTATATGTCAAAAAAAAAAAAAAAGAAGATAGTAGGAAGGAAAAATGAAGGGGGGAAATCAGAGGGGGAGATGAACCATGAGAAACTATGGACTCCGAGAAACAAACTGAGGGTTCTAGAGGGGAGGGGGGTGGGGGATGGGTTAGCCTGGTGATGGGTATTAAAGAGGGCACGTACTGCGTGGAGCCCTGGGTGTTATACGCAAACAATGAATCATGGAACACTACATCAAAAACTAATGATGTACTGTATGGTGATTAACATAACATAATAAAATAAAATTTAAAAAATAAATAAATAAATAAATAAATATTATTTCCTTTGACCAAAAAAATTTAGCAAATATAATAAAGAAAACTGTCTTAACAACAAAAAAAAGGTTAGAAATAAGAAAATGATATACATCAGAGATAAAAAGATTAAAACTATACACGATTTTGTGGTCATAAATCTGAAGATCTTAAAAAAATGCTTTTTCTAGTAAATATAGATAGCCAAATCAATGCAACCAGATGTGGAAAGTTTGAAATCAACAGAACCTACCGAAGTGAGGCAGGAACCACCTCCAAAGTAGACTCAGCACCTGACATTTCCTTGTGGATTTCTTTTAAATTGTCAAGGTGAGATTAACTCCTATGGTACATACACCTTTTCAGAAAGTACCAAAAAAGGAAGGAAAGTTACCTAATTTATTTAATAAATCACATAACCCTGACACCAAAATCCAATGAAGAAGGAAGGTAAAAGGGCAGAGAATCATTGGCGCAGGCCATGGCGGGTCGGAGAGAGCCAGGGGAACCATCCAGATCACAGATCTTTTGGTGCTGGGCCAAGAGAGCAGAAATGCTGAGATAAAACCAGGAAGGTGGACACAGGCAGACATGAGTCATTTCCATTTTGAATATATATATATATATATATATATATATACACACACACACACATATGAAAGAAAGAAAAGAAAAAGAAATGACAAAACTATTTTTCAAATATAAAAACGTTTAACAAAAACACTTTCAATACTTAAAAAATAAAAATAAATACAAATGCATTAGAGCATTATGTGGAGATTGTGCCATGAGTGCACGTGAAGCCTATAAGGAAGGGCAATCCTGGGCGCCTGGGTGGCTCAATCGTTAAGCATCTGCCTCTGGCTCAGGTCATGATCCCAGGGTCCTGGGATCGAGCCCCACATTGGGCTCCCTGCTCAGCGGGGAGTCTGCTTCTCCCTCTGCCACTCCCCCAGCTTGTGCTCTCTCTCCCTCACATTTATAAATAAATAAAATCTTTAAAGAAAAGAAAGAAGGGAGATCTTTTCGGCAACAGCCCCCACACATAGCTTGTGTAGATTCCACTAAGGCCGAGAGCAGAGTCTGCAAGCGGACAGGAGAGCAGAAACTGTAAACGTTCCCAGAAACAACTCCTTTCCTGTTTCTGCCTCCTGAGTGTGAGTGAGGTGCCATGCAGGGTATACCTTGGCTGCCAACAGCATTACCATTTAGGATGAGAGAGTACCAGAACCACAGTGTTTCTATTATGTGCCATTACCTCCAAAGTTCCAATCATGAAATCTGCAGAAAGAGATGTTGCTAACTAACGTAACTTGACATCGGGCACCTGTCTCTGCCAGGGATTACCTGCCACTTCCCAGTTTCTCCTTCCCAGGCCTGCAGAGGCTCAGGGCGAGGTTGGATGGACCAAATAGAGCCCGGTGTGCAGCCCAGAGCCCTGCTGCCTTCTTTCCCCAGGCCCTGTGCTTATTTTATCCCCCTGTTCCTGTCTCATTTGTCATTTACTATAATTTTTATTCCCAGGTGTCTCTTTGGTTTCACTTGGCAAACTGGCCACCTGGCCTCCTTGACAGCTTCTGGCCAATCCGATATTAACAGAAATAGTGTGCTCGATTTCTAGATGTCATTAAAGGAAGAGGCAGGCCCTTATCTTCCATTTTTCTCCTTCCTGCCGGCTGGAATGCAGCCATGAGGATAAAGCTGAGGCAGCCATTTGGACCATGAGGTAAACTGGAGGAATTGAGCCCTACACAGTGGACCAATAAGATGTAAGGAGTGGAGGGATCAGCCCCAAAAGCGGTGTGAATCTGAGGCACCGAAGAGAAGAGATTGTCCCAGCCCTGGCCTCTTCCTACCTGCTGGGAGAGCTTGGGAGAGCGTGGGAGCCCAGCAGGATTTGGTCCCCCTTTGCTAAGGAGGAAAGACCGCCCGTCCCAGCAAAGGCTGGGATGGGACACTGACCCTCCTAAGGTAACACCATCAGCAGTCACCTGCTCTGCTGATCACCAGCTGCCGTTCTGCTTTGTATGGGCTGGAGCTCCTACCCACTTTCAACTTCTAGAAAGACGCCAGAGAAATGATGCTGGTGTTAAGCCAGGCAGAATTAGCGCCGCTTCTTGTTTTTATCCCAGATTAGTTTAATAATTGTCTTTGTAGGTCTTATTCAGAGATCCTCACAATTGCTACCTAATATCTCCTTTGGTTTTACACTCGAGAGAATCAAATACAACTAAGCCTCAGAAGCCCCAACAGGAATTATCAATGAAGGACTGATGCGCCCTAGAATTTCTTTTAGACCAAGGGCCCAGTTCTGAGATATGTACTGGTGTAGGGACCCCCATCTCACACCCTCAGGAGCACATCCCCCCAGCTGTGGACACCTAACTCCTGCTCTCCACCCTCTCTCCGGGCATCTCTCTAAGGGCGAGAGCTCTCCCTTCCATCCAGAGCTGGACGCCACACCTTCTCCCCAAGCTGGCTGGCTGGTCTGGGGAATCCTTGAGGGGTTACAGCTACATAGATCCCCGCCAAACCTTGATGGACTCCTGGAAGGAGGAGCAAGAAGAACCCAGGCAAGTGCAGAGAGATGAGGAGGAACCAAGCCAACTTAACACCACCCCAGGGAGTCTCCTGTGAGGCTTCTCTGACAATTCCCCAGAGACTGCATGTCCCACTCTGCAGTAAGTGGGCAATACAGCGTGGCTATACCCTACATGTCAGCTACATCTTCTGGCCACTTAAAATCCAGTGAGGTTGGCTCACACTTCTTTCCCATGACTCATGGGTGTCCAAAGCATCCCTAGAGATTTCACATATCCATCTGGGGACTTAAGTTATATGGTCATATCTGTCTCTGCCTGACAGCCTGGATTCATGTTACACTGACCAACATGTGAAAGTCAGACCCTTCTTGATTTGCAGACACCCAGGGCGACATTAGAAACACTTACCCACTGGGGCGCCTGGGTAAGTCAGTCGGTTAAGCGTTGGACTCTTGATTTCGGCTCAGGTCATGATCTCAGGGCTGTGAGATCCAGGCCTGTGTCAGACTCAGCACTGGGCTGGGCCTGGAGCCTGCTTTTGACTCCCTCCCTGCCCCTCCCCCTCCGCTCCCCTCTCTAAAGCAAAAACAAACAAAGAAACAAAAAAAAACAAAAAAAACCCACCTCATTTGGCTACACCCCCATCACCTCCTCACTTCTCTTCACCATTTGTTGTCTACCTAAGAGTCATCTTCTGCTTTCTCCTTGCTAATGAAACCTCATTTTATTCAACCATGGGGTCCATGCTCTCCAAAGGTGAGCTCTCCAACAGGACCAGAAGGTGAACCACGATGGGCCCGTGGGATCATGACAATCCCATTGCCCTTTGCCAGGGTGGGTTTAGGTATAGGCACCTGAAAGCAGAAATATCAGATCTGGCCAGTGGTCTGAAGGGAAGTGTCCAAGAAGCTTCTGGAAAATATTTTCCTTCTTAGTAAAAGTAAAAAGGTACAAAAGGAAAATTCCTCTCTTACTCCCTTCCCACCCTGCTTTTGAGCTCAGCTACATGAGCTCACTGTGTCCAGTGTTACACAGATGTGTCACAACCAGAACAGTGATGCAGACAGGCAGGAGGAGCCCGGGCCCACCCTAAGGACCCCTCCTCACAATCACCCATGGTCCAGCCACTTCCTGAGAGAGCTTCTGCTTCTTCTGGTCAAAAGTTTGACCACAAACAGCCTGTCACCATCTGACAGTCCTCTTTCATCTCCTCTCTCTGTTCCTCTCAGGTGAAGATAAAAATTTTTCCCCATTTTCTGCTGAAAGGCAGTTTAAATAGCTCTTCTACCTTGCTTGGGTCCCTGCCAAAACCATGCCTTCCATAGTCTCTTCTTGTATCCCAAAGAGCTTAGTCAAATATTTCCCCCAACAAAGAAAATTCCCTCTCTAGGAAGAATCCTGGTTCTGGTCCTGAATAAGATTTTTGTCTAAAAAAATAAATAAGTAAAAAATAAATTCAGGGCAGATCCCATTCAGGGATCTCTAAGAGTAACTTACCCTGACAAATCATGGGAGGCCCTGGCTGTCCTTGGCTAGAGAGGCTGAACCCCTTAAACAGAACGTACCTTTCACTCATTCGCTCTGTCATTCAACATATATTTATTGAGCACATACTATAGGCTGGGCTGGGTGTTATGGACCCCACAAGGGCAAAAAGAGAGAACTTCCCTCCCTACGTGGAACTTACATTCTAAAGGGGTAGACAGGTAACCACAAAAAACATACGACTAAACTGGCAAAATAGTTGCAAATTATAATTATTCCTCTGAGGGAAGCAAAGACTGTTGACATTTAAGTGTATTCCTAAAGTCTAATAGAAAGCTCCCGATTCCAACACTGACCAGAACAGTGCTCTGGGTGCTGAAGCAGGAAGGAACTCACGGGTTCGAGGAACTGAAAGTAAATTCTCAGCACAGCGGCCAAGAGGGCGGGGAGGGTGGTGAATGAAGAGAGGCAGCAGGCCCCAGGTCACTGATGGCAAGGAGTCCTCGTTTTAATCTAAAGGCAATGGAAGGTCCTGGAAGGGTTTGAAGCAGTCAGGTAACCTGGTCATTCTGCTCTGCGGGGGGAGAATGGGTGGGAAGTGCGTGAGTCTGGAGGGAGAATGCCAACTGGCCTATTTGTCCGGGCCCATCGTTGGTGCCCTTTGTGAAGGAGTGGCAGTGGAGATGCAGAGAAACAGAATATTCAAGACATATCTTGGGAGTAGAAACAAAGGACCTTGCTGATAGATTGAATGTGGAAAAACCACAAGGACATTAGTCCTAAGCTTGACTCTCATGCGTATTTCCAGGAAAAATAGCTGAACACAGATTCCCCAAAGACCAAATGTTGAGAAGTTTTATAATGGAACAATGTCCCCTATAAACAATTATAAAGCACTAATAGTATGCCAGGCGCTGTGCTAGGACCCTGGGAACAAAACTACGAAACCCCCCCAGGATGAGAAGAGCGGCGTTCTGGAAGGAGAGTCTGCAGGTGGAGGACATGGGCTGACCCAGGAGCCTGAGCTCCAACCTACTGAGATTCATCCTCATCAGGAACCAGCGCAGCCCTCCTTTCCAAACCCCAAATCTTTGCTGAGCGAGACTTACCTTTCCACCAACATAGGACTAGATAGCCTGAATGCTTTCCTGTTAGAAAACAAAGACAATTCTGGGTAAAACATGACAAACCCCTTTTTAAAGGCACAGCTGAGGTGGGGGGAGGGGGGGAGAAGTAAGGAAAATCCCCAAAGGCCAAAAACCGAAAGGAAAACAAAACCACTTGGGCCAGCTAAAGCTCACGCCTTATGTCACCTCTGGGTGTTGGCTGGCCTTGGAAACCCAAAGACTTGAGTATTACTGGCCACCCAGGAGCAGGAACTGCAGTCTGGGGTCTGAGAAAGGGAGCCAGTTGGAACTAAGACCCCCACAAAAGGGTCTTTGAAGTGAAAGAGTGAACCAAAAAAAAAAAAAAAAAAAAATCAGTCCCCAGGCAAACCGGGACCACAGGGAAGCTCGTCTTAGCCTTTTCGTGGGGAAAGAAACCCCACAGAGACATTTTATATTGAAGAGTATCATCTCATAGTGATCTAGGAACTCCAAGCCGAGAACATATTATAAAAAGTGGTATCCCTCCCCCAGAAGCAAACACACAACCGCTCTGGGGGGCCCCAGCAGGCCAGATGACCAGACATCTGATCCCAAATTACAATATATGTGAAAAGACAGTTCTCAATAAACAGAAAGACAAGAACCCCAGAATTATAAAAATACTTTAAATATTTAAAGCATCAAAGAACGAATTACAAAACATGCTGGGGGGGGGGTCTTTCCATGGAAAAAGAATGCTCAACCTCACTATTAGTCAAAGACATTTAAATTAAAAAGAAAGGAAGGAAGAAAGAAAGAAGAAAGAAAGAAAAAGAAAAGAAAGAAAGAAGGAAAGAAAGAAAGAAAGAAAGAAAGAAAGAAAGAAAGAAAGAGAGAAAGAGAGAAAGAGAGAAAGAGAGAAAGAGAGAAAGAGAGAAAGAGAGAAAGAGAGAAAGAGGAAGGAAGGAAGGAAGGAAGGAAGGAAGGAAGGAAGGAAGGAAGGAAGGAAGAAAAAGAAAGAAACTTAAATTAGAACAATGCGGTACCTGTATTCAGCATAACAGTTGTCAACCATTAGAGGGGGTGATCCTCGAGATTCTAAGAGTGAGGATAGCTGGACCGTTGTCATCTGCCAGTGGGGCACACACCTGCTGTCTTGCCATGGGTGTCTCTGAAGCAAAGCCTGGGACAGTTGGCTCGAAGCTGATCTCAGGAAGCAGTGCAGAACCCACACAGGGAAACCAAAGGAGAGGAGCCAGCATGAGGACGTGGCATCAGGTCGCTCCACCGTGGGTGGCTGGAGCTCAGACTTGCAGGACCTTCTGAGGAGCTCCATGAAGTGACTGTAAAAATTCCCACCCCGGGCATGAAGGGGAAGCCATCACCGAAGTTCAGAGTGGGCTCACGGGCACTCACGTTTCCAGATTGCACACTTGGGAGCGCCGAGGCTTCAGGAAAGGCCTAGGACAGCCACAGGGAGGCCGTCAGGTTGCACCTGCACAAAGCTGATCAAAATAAGGAGGGAACAAGAGGCAGAGTCAAGCGGACTAAAGCGGCGCTCGAGATGCCCCCTGAGCACACAGCATCCCCTTTGTCTCAGGAATTACCCTTCGGAGCATCCATCTAGGGAAATGCAGCTGAGCCGTGCACCACACAGGTTAGAGCTGAGGGGTTCCACGCATATGTGAATTTTTTTTTCAAAAAACATATTGGGAAATTTGGGGGAGACTTGTGACAGTTTGAAAAAACTCACAAATGGACCATGCAGCCTAGAACAGTCCAAAAAACGAAATAAGGAAAAGTGAGGTATGCCAGGCATGAATGCATACAATATAGGTACTCGTCTTTTTGTCATTTCCTACCATAAAATATACACAAATCTATGACAAAAAGTTAAAATTTATCAAAGTTTATACAAACAAACACAGACTGTACATTATCGTTTCATTTGTGATGTCTGGCGTTAGGTATATGGGTATGACACCTGCCGTGTTCTGTGTCCTAAAAGCTGATCATTGTTGTAGGTCCTGATAGAAGATTCACAGATGGGGGAAACTTACGGTGTCCATACACACAGGACAATACTGTCAATGTATTTTCTCTTCCTTACGATTCTCTCAATAACATTCTCTTTTCTATAGCTTTATTGTAAGAATACAGTATATAAGACGTATAACATGCAAACTATGTGTTGATCAACTATTTATGTCATTGGTGAGGCTTCCAGTCAGCAATAGGCTATTAGTAGTTAAGTGGTTGGGAAGTCGGAATTTATACACAGCTTTTCAAATGCATGGAGGGGTCAGCACCCCTAACCCCCACGTTGCTCAAGGGTCAGCTATAATCAAAATAGGGAATGGTGTGTGTACTTGACTATATCTGAAAGGAAGGGCTGGAGGGAAGGGGGAAGGATGGATAGAGGGAGGAAAAATGTCTTTATTTACCCCATTAACCTTTCCTATTCAACCATATTTTCCCCTCTACCCTAGGGAAAGCAGTCACAGCTGAATTGCAAAGAGGAATACAAATAGTTAATTCTCAGTTTCTGAGCTTCTGGTGGCCTTGATGGATTAAAGCTGACTTAAGGGATTTTTTTCAAGATTAATTTTACCTATACTCAATTTTGGCTTTACACTTTGATTTTAAAGCTTAACCCCAGCTTCAGATGCAACTTCTTCATACATAGATTGATGCACAAAAATATTAACTGAAGCAGAGTATATAATGGCACAAAAAATTAGAAAAAAAATCTAACCTAATTGTCCAAAAAGCAGGTATTAATTAAGTAAATATGCAGCCATTAAAGATGATATTTACAAAGAGTTTTTAATGATTTGGAACAATGCTCACCATATAATGTTGAGGGGGAAAAGGCAAGATGCAAAATTGCATACATAGTATGATCTAAATCATATAAAAATGTGTAGGAAAAAAGCTGGAGCAAAACATACCATTTAAAAAATCGGCCTGAATTATGGGAATTTTGTGATCTTTCCTCCTTTATTCCAAAATGAGTAAATATCGCTTCCACAATCAAGGAGGGAAAAGCAGGTGTGTGCCATCGGGGGTGTTGTGGAGGGCCATGGAAACCTCAGGTCCCAGTGTCCCAGACCATGTGACCGCACCTGCAGAGCCCTGCCTCATGGCTCTGTTCCCATCCAAAGTCTCTGCTGTACCTTTGTGACCTGCTGGAACTGTCCTGACTCCTTGCTCGGTGCTTCAGTTGTCTACCATTCAACAATATTCGACAACTTGGGTGAAATTCAGACCAGCCCCTCTCTTGATAAACTAGACAGTGTCGAAGATTGTAAAGAGGCTTGGAGGGTGTCTGGCATGTCGCTGGCTCAAGTTATCCTTGCGAGAGCAGCCCAGGGGCATGGGCTCTGGAATCCGATGGGCACTCCCTAGGTATACAGTGGCCATCGGGGGAATAATGGCCCCCCAAAGATGTTCACACCCTAATCCCCAGAATCTGTAAATGCATTACCTTACAGGACCAAAGGGGCTTTGCAGCAGTGATTAGGTTAAGGATTCTGAGGTGGGGACAGTATCCTGGATTATTCAGGAGGGCCCAATGTAACCACAAGGGCCCTTCTAAGAGGGAGGCGGAAGGGTTGGAGGCAGAGGAGAAGACGTGACAAGAGAAGCGGACCAAAGGTCAGAGAGTGAGAGAGTGGTGGGGTGTGGGGAGAGAGAGATTTGAAGATGCTGCCCTGCGGGTTTAAAGAAGAGGCCCTCACCAAGGCACACTGGCAGTCTTCAGAAGCTGGAAAAGGCAAGAAAGCAGATTGTCCCCCAACCCCTCAAGCTTCCAGAAGGAACACAGCCTTGTCGACACCTTGAATTTAGGGCTTTTGACTGCCAGAACAAATATGAAAGAATGAATGAATGATTGAATGAATGAATGAATGAGTAATCTGAGCTGCTAAGTTTGTGCTAGTTTGTTAGCGCAGCAATAGGAAATGGATACAACAGGACAAGCGTATTTCCTCCTCTGTAAGGAGAAGCGTGTCATTTGTGTCTCTCTGTGCCTTTATGAGCATCAAACCAAATACTGTACATGCCACACTTACTAATAAGCGTAATGAGCGTTCAGTAAGCCATAGTTACTCTTTCTCACCTCTTAGCCTGACACCTGAAGAGCACTTTAGAGAGCATTTAAGAAACATACAATATGGAATAAACTAACCGTAGGGAAGGCAGCAGGCATGGATTGTCACCACTTCACCTATGACCCCGTCCGGACTCAGGAAAGTTAAGCAAACTGTCAGAGATCACACAGCTATTAGGTGGCAAACAGAATCAAAATGTTTCACTCTTGACTTTTAGTTCGGTGGGTAATTGATTACTCTTGTGCTTCTCACTCAGGAACTCTGCTAAATGTGCAGGTGCCCACAAGAACATCTGGCCCAGGAATCTGCATTTTTTCAAGTTCCATTGTTACTTTGATACAGGCTGGTCCAGTGACCCATGCAGAGCAGTGTTGACCCACCCTGTGTTGCCGAACAGCTGTCCAACTGCTGAATGCTTCCATCTGCCTCCACTTCTTTGAGGAAATGGGAGGCCACAGATGCCCTGTCATGTTGTTGACTTTATATTTTGAAAAATTTTGAACATACAGAAAAAAGACGAAATCAATGACCACTCATATATCCACCACCTAGATTAAAGAGCTGCTGGCATTTTGCCCTATTTCCTGCATCTCTATGTATCCACATATTTTCCTTGTTGGCCGAAGCATCTTAAAGTATATTACAGACACCGTGCCATTTTTTAAACTGCATTTTAAAAATAAGGACATTTTGGGGCGCCTGGGTGGCTCAGTCAGTTAAGCGTCTTCCTTTGGCTCAGGTCATGATCCCAGGGTCCTGGGATTGAGCCCTGCATCAGGCTCTCTGCTCGGCGGGAAGTCTGCTTCTCCCTCTCCCACTCCCCTGGGTTGTGTTCGCTCTCTCGCTGTGTCTCTCTCTGTCAAATAAATAAATAAAATCTTTTAAAAATAAATAAATAAATAAAAATAAGGACATTTTCCTATTGTCCACAAGAAATGATCCCACTTAATAATATTTGGACATCACTGAATATCAATTCTTATACTTCAAATGTCCCCAATATTCCCCCCAAAATCTTTAATAGGTGACTTTTTGTTTTTTTCCAAATCAGGAAGTGTGCTCTACCAATTTTCATGTGACTGGTCTACACAGAGCTTGAGGATTTCCAGGGTGATGTGCTGATGGGAGTCCCCCTAGGTTTTCTGTACCCAGACAAACACATGGATGAGAGGCTGGTTTTCCCCTGGAATCCAGGCCTGATAACCCTGCAGCCTCCCCCTTCCAGCTCTTGTCCTTTTGGGCTGAGGATTGACAGTAAAGCATTCTTCTTCCCAAGGCCACATAGCCTCTTCTGTGGCCCCTTCCTACAACTACAGCTCCCTCTCCAGGTTCTGACAACCTCTCAGACCTAGATAAGACTAGGGATCTCAGCTCTTTCCAGCCCAAGAGTGCTATACCACAACCCTGTTGATCTCCCTTAATGCCACTCACAACTTTGTAAATATCTTTGTTAAACTTTCTGCAATTACCCCACTTCAATGTGCCATCCCTTTCCCACTGGGACCTTGACTGATAAAGTAATGGTACCAGGGATGGCCCTACAGGAAAGTAACCCTCAGATGAGATTCTAAGATTGGATTGCTCACATATTTGAGGTGTATGGCCAAGGAAATAGAATGCAGGGTATCTGTAAAACACAGAGGCATCATAGTTGTTCAAATTATCACCATTAGTGGCATTAAAAGAATGCAGATGAAAGATATGATGTTGGCAGATCCAGTGGCTTGGCCATGCTGACAATGGTGATTACTGCAGTGTGGGGTGGCTGTTATACAGAGGAGGGACAAATTGAAGGTCCTGAATACTTGGAACATGGATGGAAATGCAGAAAGCCTTGACGGTAGCTTTGAGAGAGTTGCAGATCTCCTGGTGGGCAGCTATGCCCAGGGACTGATTATAAAGGTGAGACACAGGCAGAGTCAATTAAATGTTCAATCCTGCAATTACACTTTCTACTGGTTGCAAAAGTGGAACCCTGATTCATAGGTTGGGACATTTGAGCAGACACAGATGTGGCATAGTCACCTCAGGACCTTTTTCCACAGCCCTCATTGTCTCCAGGCCAACAGTGAGAGTTATGCTCTAATCTAGCCCAGATGGAGAAGGACAAAGCCTGATACAGGGAGGGAGAGCCTATACCTCAGAAGGGTTGCGGGACACCCAGCAGGAGTCTGTGCAGCATATATGGGGGGGAGGGGGGTTGTAAGGACATTGAATGGGAGAATTTAATGATACAGGCATGCTCACTCTAGATTCAGGACTTCCTGTGCTGGCTGGAGCATCCGGGAGCGGCAGTCTCAGCTGGACTGGCCAACAGAAGCCTGGACTCAACAGTGGCTGGCCATTAATCAGGACTTTTCTAGCATTCTGAGGAGAGGGAAACTGAAGATTCAGGAGGTTAGGAATGTTGGAGGGGATCTATTCGGCGCAACATGCACGGCCACACCTTAACCACATTCCCCAGGAGGCCAGAGGATACTCTCTTCACTAGGCCAGAAGAATTCCATTGTGAAGAGTTCACAGACCTCCTTGAAAAGCTTTTGGCTGTTTTCTGTAAGCAGGAAATGACAATGGGAGAGGTTGCAATGAAATTAGACTCCCTGATTTTAATGGGGGAAAAAAAAAAAAACGGGATCCCAGTGTTGCAGGGGCCAGGGGTCTCAAAGCCACAGTGGACACAATTCCCATAATGAGCTGTGAAACTGGAGTGCTAATTGGAATGCTTGGGCCTGTAGCGATCTCTCACACTGGCTAACTAATCTGCAGTAGATGTACAAACTCTTAAGGTGCTGCTTGACATAGACAAGCAGGAAAATTATGGCTCTAGTGGGAAAAATCATGGTGGAGAATCAGAATTTACCCAGTGTTTGGGCCCAGAGGCCCAGAATCCCTTGACTTGGGGGTGGGAGTGGAGGAAGGTCTCTTTGAGCAAGCACCTGAAATGTGGCCATAAATCTATGCTGTGAATCTTCCCCAGTCTTTCCCCAGAAAGACCAGAGACCACTAAACAGAATGGGGAAAGGGAACTATCCAGAACTTCCAGGGACCGTTAAATTCTGCTCCTGAACTCAGGCTAACCACAGGAAACTCAACTGGCAGAGTGGTCCACGAGTCAGAGGGTGAGCTAACGGAGATCAGGAGATAAATGGAATAGTGGTCCAAGTCTGTCTTACAGCAGGTCCAAGAGGATCAAGGAGCCATGCTCTTGTGACTTTCCCAGGCCCAGAATGTATAATAGTGAATATTACTAGCTCACAGAATCTCACACTGGCCCCCTGACCCATGGAATGAAAGCCATTATGGCAGTTCCAAATGGAACTTCCTTCTCTCCCACTGCCAAGATAGTGAACCCAAAGAAATAGCATAACCCTGGGGGAATCGCACAGATTAGTGTGTAACCATCAAATACTTAAAAGAGGCAGGAGTGGTGATTCCTACCACATTAACATTTAAGTCATGTTTGGCTGGTGCAGAAACCAGATGGATGGTAAATAATGACTATAGACTACAGAGAATTCAGTCACATGGTGATGTCAGTTGCAAATGTAATTCCAGATGGGTATCTTAACCAGAACAAATAAAAACACCCTTGACACCTGCTATGCAGCTATATGCCTAGAAAGGCTTTTTTTTTTTTTTTTTTTTTTTTTTTCAATTCCCAGCAGCAAAGCTGGTTGCCTTCACATGGCAGGGACCACAGTACTTTCACCGGAAGCTTTATGTCGAGGCTTTGTCGGCTGTCTTGCTCTCTATTGTACTGCAGTCCACAGAACTTGATCATTTTTGATACCTTTTAAAAAAAATCACTGTATTTCACTGGTGACATTGTGCTAATTGGACCTGGTGAGCAGCCTCTGGCAAATATTTTAGGTGCCTCGATAAGAAACATGCATTTCGGGGGATGAGAGATAAACCCCATGAAAGTTTAGAAGTATTCCATATTGTGAAGTTTCTAGGAACCCAGGGTTATGAAAGATGTCAGGAATGAGTGACAAACTGTTACTTCTTGCACTTCCTACCAAAATATTTTGTAGACCAGTGGGTTTTGGGGAATAACATATACCACCCTTGTATACACTGCTCTGACCCATTCAAGCTGCCAGTTTTGAGGGATGCCAGTTCAACAAATACTCTGGTCACGGTGTAAGCCGCTCTGTGTCTGGAGCTACATGAGTAAGCAGACCCAGTGCTAGAGAAAGTGTTTGTACATAGACTATATAAAATGCCGTCTGTAGGCTCGGGAGAACTCTAATAGGAGAACTACCTAGAGATGGGGGGGTGTACGGCCTCTTTTGCTGACAACTGTTCTCCATTGGCAAAGCAGTTCCCTGCCTGCCACTAGGTTCTGATAGATACTGAATCCCTGGTCATTCGATACCAAGTAACTATGTGACCAGCACCGCCATCATGAGCTGAGCATTATCTTATCTACCAATTCAGGCACAAGTAAATTGCATGAGCAGTGTGATGGTTAATTTATGTATCAACTTAGCTGGGCCACTGTACCCTGATATTCAGTAAATTTGTGACAAGGAGGAATGGGGAGGGGCGTATGGATAGACTTCACTGAATGGGCCATGATTGCGAAAATATTCATGTTCTCTGAGAGTGCTTACCCAAGGGCGGACTGGGACTGAATCACTGGGACCACGTACAGAGTAGCTTACCCCACCCCTTTCTGGGATGGAAGCTATGCTAGTCTCAACCACAAGGACTCTACCTCACCAAAGTTCACCTAAGCAGTGCCACTGCTGAATGCCCTTGCTGCCATCAGCAGAGGTCAGTGCTGAGTTCCCAGTGTGGTATTATTCCCCGAGCTGAATAGCCAGCCACCTAGTGACAGGTTGATGACACTGAATCCCTTACAGCGTGGTGGGGGGTGGAGGAGGGCAGTGATTTGTCCTTATATGAATAGATACATACTCCACATTTGTTTTCACTTTGCCTGCTCATAACACTCTGTCAGCACCATCATTCCCTGCAGAATGCCTTATTCATCACTATAAGTCACAATGCCTATGACCAAGAAACCCATTTTGTAAAAGTGCAAAGAAAGTACAGTAGAGGGTTTATTCCAGTTAAATTCACGTGGTCTTTCCACATGCCCTGTCACCCAGAAATAGATGGATTCAGATTCCAGTGGAATGGCCCATCGAAGGCTCAGTTATTGTGCCTACTGGAAGACAACAGTCTGCAAAATTAGGGCGCTAGTCTTTTGGATGTGGTACATTCCTTAAACCAGCAGCCGATAGGTAGTGCTGTCTTGTAACAAGAATGCTCAAGTCTGGGAATCAAGGGTGGACATGGGAGTGGACCCTCACTATTGTACCCTCTTATGGGATGTTTGCTTCTGATCCCTGCAAACTTGAGCTCAGTGGTCTCCGTGAAGGTCCTTGTGTGCAAGGGAAGAACCAGAAAACATGGCTGAGGTTCTGTTAAGACAGAAGCTGATACCATCTTCTAACCATTTTCAGCTTCTCATGCTACTGATCCAACAGTCAGAAAAGAGGGCATGCTACTCACCAAGGCGTTTGATCTGATTACCAAGGCAAAATGGGTTTGCCTCTACACAATGAGGCTGAGAAGGACTAGATGCAGAATCCAAGAATTCCCAGGCCACCAGTGACTATTCTCTTACCTAGATTACTGGCCAGTGGAAAACAGAGGCAACCCAAAAAAGACAGGACCACTGAGGACACAGATCATGAAGAAGCGAGGGAAAGGAACCCTGATAAGCTGAGGTGCTAGCAAAGAGTTAAGGAATGTGTAATAGGTGGTAAAAGAAAGAAGCCACAATTATCAGCTTGGGTCTCATGACCAGGTATAGAAGTGGGGATAATAGCAGCTTTTATGCTAATTACTTGATTCTCTTTCCTTACTTTTACCTCAAAACCTTACATGAAGAGCATTATGGCTAACATTTTAGGTTTCAGGTGGGAATATGACGTCATTCGGTATCTAATGGGATTTTGTACGTCCTGGTGTTGGGCCCACGACGTCTTCATCTGTTCAAGGAGGATGGTCAAGGGCAAAAGGTGGGAAAAGTGCTGGATATTCTCTTTCCTCCACTCTGTGCTCTGTGCCGGGAAGTTGGCCTCTGCACAGCACACCTATGGGCTCCTTTGTCTTCAGCATCCACTTGGGTTTGGCCATGGCGGGCTCTGGCAGGAGACTGGAGGCAGGGGGACAATGCGGTCATAACACGTTTCCATCAGCTCCTTCCCATCACATCACAGGTTGTCAGGGGTCACATTCCTTTACCAAAGGTTACAGACTCCACTGCGCAGCTCTTGGCACTCCAGGTTCTTGTACCCACCCCTCCTCCTCTTCTCTCCAAGCCAAAGAGTGGTAATGGCACCTACTCCCAAGATGATTCACTAACTGATGCTTATTTCTCTTAACCCTGCCGATACACTTGTCAATAGTCCCTTTATTAAACTCTTCTCAATTATTCCATCTGAATAATCTGGGGCACCTGGGTGGCTCAGTCGGTTTAGCATCTGACTCTTGATTTCAGCTCAGGTCATGATCTCAGCGTCCTGGGGATCGAGCCCCGCATCAGGGCAGGCTCTGCACTCAGCCAGGAGTCTGCCTGAGATCCTCGCGCCCTCTACCTCTGCTCCTTACCACCCCCTGCCTCCACTTACATGCACCACGTGCTTGTGCTCTCTCTCTCTCTCAAATAAATAAATCTTTGAATAATCTACCACAATCCTCTGTGATACAGCCCAGTTTAGTCAGGCTGAGTTTAGAATGGATATTATCCCTCAGACTAGTGCCAATCCTCACCTGTTCTGAGTGGGCCTGACTCATAGCTCTTGAAGCTGTGATTCACCTGCCTGTATCCTGTGTAAAAGTCTTCGGCGCCACACATACGCAGACACATTTCACCAGCCTTCTGAGCAGATAATCAGGAAGTTGTCCAGCAGGGCTCTCCTGGTCTCAACTGGAGCAACCAGCTAGCTTGGGGGAGGGTGGCAGTGAACAGAATATTTGTGTCTCCCCAAAATTTGTATGTTGGAATCCTAACCTCCATTGTGACAGTGTAAGGAGGTGGGGCTTTGGGAGGTAAGTACGTCACGAGAGTGGAACCCTCATGAATGGGATTAGTGGCCTTAAAAAAAACAGGACCAAGAGACTCTCTTCTCTCTGCCATGTGAGGATGCAATGAGAAGTCTTCAGTCTACAACCTGGAAGAGGTCCTCACCAGAACCTGACCATGCTGGCACCCTGATCTCAGACTTCCAGACTCCAAACCTGGGAGAAATGCCTTTCTGCTGTTTATAAGGCACCCAGCCTACTGTACTTTGTGCTAGCAGCCCAAATGTCCTAAGGCGAGGGTTCTAGAGCATTGGGCTCCCTCACTAACACATCTTAGGAAGAATATTCCAAATGGTGAGCCAACTGGAGTGCCGCAGATGAGTTCCAGGAATGCCATGGGAGACGATCCCCTCATCCTTTAGGGCAGCTGAGCAGGGCCTGAGCAGTTGGAGCGGCCGCACCTCCAGCTCCTTGGAGGGCAGCCAGGGGAAGTGGGGTCTGATGGCATGCACGTGGTCCCGCAGGCTGCACGCACAATGAGAAACACCCCACAGCTGCGGCTTTACCTCCACCACCTGGCCATGGACTCTGCAGCCTGCCACAGTCTGCAGCTGCTCTTCGTGGGCAAGGAGTCCCTGAGCTGCCACAGGACTTTGGGGTTCCATGTACCCAGGGGGCGTGGCTCACATGGAGGTGACAGAGACTCTCCCAGGCACAGCTCAATCTCCAGTTTTCTTTTTTATTTTCTTTTTTATTTATTTATTTGACAGAGAGAGACACAGCAAGAGAGGGAACACAAGCAGGGGGAGTGGGAGAGGGAGAAGCAGGCTTCCTGCCGAGCAGGGAGCCCGATGTGGGACTCGATTCCAGGACCCCAGGATCATGACCTGAGCTGAAGGCAGACGCTTAACGACTGAGCCACCCAGGCGCCCCTCTCCAGTTTTCTGTATATTGGATACTTTTGTTGAGATTTTGGTTGATATGCCTTTTAGTGGTGCCCAAGCCAGCTGATGAAGCACCACTCTAACAATGCATGTTTATTCTGCAAATTAGAATGTCTTTGTTCTGAAATAGATTATATGAAATAAATGAGTTTGGATTTGAAATTCTATTTACCTCATCAAACATACACAAATCAACATTACATATGACACGAAAAGGAAGAGCTATTAGATTCCTTCAATATAAATCTATACAATAAATACATGTATTATATATTTACTCAGTATGTTTAAATATGTTATAGATTATACCTGTTTAAATATAAATATATACATAAATGGAACTGTTGTATTTGAATGGTGTAAAACGTGGTCTTATGTTTTGTCAGCCATTATACAAAAATATGTTCTCCATTGACCCCAGTTGGCCATATAAATGTAGTCTCTGTTGTGACAAAGGCTGGGGAGCACTAGCTCTAAGGTATCAGCCCGTGTGATTTCCCCACCTCCCTTGGCTGTCACGCCCACAGCATATTAGCACAAACCATAACTAGGGATTAAATGCTGACTTGAACATCTGATTTAAAGGCTTCCCTAAACATAGACACAACTCTCCATAATCCTTTCCCTCAGAAACACAGAAGTCATTCCCCATAGGGCTAATGCAGAAACACACACACACACACACACACACACACACACACACACACACACACGCTGTGTCCTCAGAGATTACCCAGATGTAAGAGTATGATTTGACCCGAGGAGGAAGAGGGTTGATTCTGAGGAGTAAAAGGGACAAAGTAACCAGTAAATGGTTCAAGTAAAATTCTAACTCAGAAACCCGGCATGTCACGAGGAGTGTTACTTAGCTGCGGTCAACACTGACAGGCCTGAGCTTGAAATGCCCTGGTTCGCAGACCCGGAGATCCTTGTAGGCCTACTGATGAAAAGGGTGAGTTTGATAAAGGAGAGTGAAAGTGAGTGGCAACATGAATGAACCGGACACAAAATAGTGCACACTCTGGAATTGTGTTTTATAAAGAGTAAAAACAGGCTAAATTAATCTATGGTATTAACAGTTAAGATACTGGTTAATGGAGGTGGAGTGGGGGCAGAGGTGGTAAAGGGGCATGAGAGAGGCTTCATCTGTTGCTACATCTGAATGTTGGTTACATGGGCTGCCACCGAGAAATGTATCAAATTGTATACTTATGTGTGCAGTTTTGTGTGTGTTTATTATGCTTCAGAGAAAACATGCTAAATGGAATGGCAGAGGGGTCCTACTAACACAAAAATACTTGGTAGTTCAGCACAGGCATAGAAAACAGAAAACAAAAATGAAAATCCAGAGGCCCTAGCTGACCACAGGCTGAACATGAAATAAGTTAGGGTTATTAAATATTTATTTATTTATTTGAGAGAGAGAGAGAAAGAGAGAGAACACACACACGAGTCGGGGGAGGGGCAGAGGGAGAGAGAGAGCAAATCTCAAACAGACTCCCTGCTGAACGTGGAGCCCAACTCAGGACTCGATCTCATGACCCATGAGATCATAACCCATGAGATCATGACCTGAGCCAAAACCATCAGTTGGACAATAACCCACTGAGCTACCCAGGCACCCCAACAAGTTAGGGTTATTAGAATTGAAGGAAGAGTGACAGCCTGATCACTTGGGCTATAATAAAGGATACTTGCATGACTTACCGAGACTGCAAAGTGATTCTTCTACAATACAGTGTAGCTACTTGAGCCCTGATCAGAATAATGGGTAATTTTGATTAACATCCCTTCAAAAGGACATTGAAAACTAGAAAGGATTCAGAGAAGAGCAATAGAGATGATTAAAGATATGGAAACTAGACACTCAAAAAAGGTTAAAAGTAGTGCATTTTTTTTTAAAGTTGGGTGCTGGTTCTCTTCTCTTGATCAAGGGTCGCATGACTCGTCAGCCCTCTCCTCTAATGCTTTGCTCCTCTCCCTCTCCTTTACCGGCGATGAACTTGTAAGAGCCAAATAAGTCAGCCGATGGTACTTTCTTGAGCAGATATGTCAATGTCATTCTAAAAGAAAAGAAAGATGTTCGGTCATTAAAAAGCCGCCTTCGGAATAATTGGGGTTGTTCCGCTTAAGGAAGAGAAGGCTTGATGGGCCTTAAAATAGCTGGAGATTTCTGAGGAGGGAGTCTGTGTCCGTCATTCTTCACCTCCGACACACCGAAAGCAAATGATCTTAAAATAAAGCAAAGATTTCAGCAGACCAGAAAGACTCATTAAATGAATGAATCGCAAGGCCGGGGGACACTCAAGCACAGAATTAGGATATTCTGACTACACCGGTTTCTTTCTAACATCATAATTTTGATTATCTCCTGAATGATGAGTTTGATTTTATTTGTAACAACAATACCTTACATTTGTAATGTCTTAGAGCTCGCCAGGGACACTTTCAGCCCATTTGCCTCAACTTAGAACCCCTGCTTTTGAATTGAGGCTGCCAGAGAGAAATGTGTGGCTGAACGGAGGCCCCCGGGGCAGCCGGTGGGCAGGCCCCGCTGTCCCGCTGCTCCCTGGGGGCTGGATGCTGGGGGGCTGGGGGACTGGCTGCCGGCTGTCGCCAGTCACCATGGTGACCTCGCAGCGGCAGCTGCTGTCCCCACCATCTGAAGATGTCTGCAGGGTTTTGGAGGCAGGTCTGGGCGGTGGGTGGTCCCAGAAGTGGCCGGAGCCTTGGGAAGTCCTGGCCACTTGCACACGGGGCCAACCGCCTCTTCTGGGGCTCCCAGCCGGGGCTCCCAGCCGAATTCAGGGTGAGCTTCAGAGCAGGCTTTGCCAGAACAGCCTGAGAAACGTCTCCTGGCACGAATGTGCTCCTTCCTCCACTACTTGCTGCCCTGGGGAAGTCTGAGGCCTGGGAAAAGGGGGACCACGGCTGGAGGCCATTTTTTTTTCCAAGGGAAAACAGAATTACGTGGAATCTTCGGTTTAGGCCAAGACTTGATCCACTTCCCCCCCCTCCCCCCCCCCGTATTTTGTCCATGTTGTGACTGTGGCTGGCGGCAGACCTTCAGGACAGCCTCTAGGCCTGAATCCCGAAAAGGCAGCTGCCCTATCTCTCAGCAACCTGCTGCCCCTCCAGCAGCCCCTTATCGCCAGCCCCCCACCCCCTCCCTGCACACTCCGGCCCCTAGACACAAGCTGCAGGGGGCAGCCCCCTGCATGGCACCTGCCGCACACAAAGCAGGGCCAGGGCCAGCGCCCCGGCGGAGCCAACAGCTGGAAGGCCGTCTCTCCGCCGGGCGCCTGCCCTGCTGCGCTTCTGGGACGAGGGGAGGCCCGGGGGCGGGTTGGGGGGGCTCTTGATGGGGAGTCGCTCCAGCAAGACATCTGCTCCCCTGGCCACGAGATCTGAAGGGCGGATGCAAGAGATCCGAGGGGGCGGGGTGTCAAGGCGGCCCCCACCCCGCAGCTGTGCCAAGCACCGGCTCCCACTCTCCGTGGCCACAGTCTGTCCCTTTCAAGCCTGTGTCTTCTCCCCTCCCCCCTTCAGCTGGCGTCTCGGGAAAGACAAGTATCGCAAGCAAACTGCCTCGGAAAAACAAAGCTGTCTGCTGGCGGCCGTCCCAGCCCGCCCCGGGCTCCCCGGCCCACCCCCACCCCGGCCCCTTCCTGACGCGCGGCTCCCCCAGCCCCAGCGGCTCTGGGCCCCGGCCAGGGAGTGCAGGACCCCTCTTGGCTCCCTGGTCTGGTCTGAGGCCCCTGTCAGATGCCCTTAGGAGTGCTGGGCTGCAGGATGCAGGGCACGGGGCCCTCAGGGACAGAAGTGACAGATGAACAAGGGGACTTCTTCTCACTAAATCACCGATGTGGAGCCTCCCTGGCGGAGCTTGAAGAAGCAGCCCCTCCACCCCTGTCAGCTTTTCTATCTCGCTGGGCCAAAGCTCCTGGACTGGATGGAGGTGGGCGGGGGCTTCAAGCCAGTGAGCCTGGGGACTTGGCTTTTGGGCAAAAGCTAGATCACGGACCCAACGCCAATTCTACCAGCCTAGTTGGAAGGAAAGAAAGAGTCTGTCATCACACCTTGATTAGCATAAGGACTTAAAAACCAACAAACAAGCAGTTCTGCCCTCTGCCTTGCCAGAGAGAGCAGTGTACAAATTGACTAAGGGGCCCAGACATTTATGTTGCCCAAGACTCTCAGGCAACCTGGGGTTTCCTTTTCCCCAGGCATACTGCTGATTGTGCCCAGAATACGAAGCATAGATCATGGAGGAGCCGACAGGAACGGGACCTCCAGGCCCAGTCACTGTGGGAAACTTCTCCCCAGCGACTAATGGAACTATGTCTACAAGAAGGGACTCTCCTGCTGGCCCAAGCAATCCAAGGATGCTCCTTTTTGGAAGTCCCCAAGTCAGAATACAACAGCAGAGTGATAAGACGGTCACACACAAACCCCACACAGGCCATCCTTTGGTGGTTTGTGATCATTGTCCACTTGCTTCTGGTTTCTGGGTTTTTTTAAGACTTTTTTAATTTATTTATTTGAGAGAGAGAGCACAAGTGGGGTGGAGGGCAGAGGGAGAAGCAGACTCCCCGCTGAGCAGGGAGCCTGATGCGGGACTCGATCCCGGGACCCTGGGATCATGACCCAAGCCGAAGGCAGACGCTCAACCGACTGAGCCATCCAGGTGCCCTGGTTTCTGGTTTTTGCAGATTGGATGTTAACTTTCCTTCCCATCCTCCTGGTGACTCAGAGATGCATCAGAAAACTTGTAGGCAGTTGAGCTTGTCTTCCAGGTGCCCACAGGCTGGGGAGCCCTGTGACACTTCAGCCCCATGTCATTTCTCCCCACTGGTCATCAGCAGTCTGCAGCATACTGGTGTCTGAGCACCTCAGGGCTGGCTGAGGGCTGGAAGGTGACCTGCAAATTCTGGGGCTCCCACAGAGCTTCCATGGAGAATGCAGACCAGAACATGCACTGTGCATCACAAGAGCCAGTGTGTGCATGTGCATGAGCATGCACACACACACATATACACACCAATGCGCACACTCACACACAGGGCCAGAGATAACCAGTGGTCCCAGCCCAACTCCTTCTTTAGCCCCCAGCTTCCTCCTCACTCCCTGTCAGCGGCCCCATTTCTCCGGCCTTTAGCCTGGCCCTGAGGCACACACCTCCATCACCCTGCTCGGCACTGTCACGGCATCATCCATTCATTTGACTGTTTCCCTCTCTAGCTCCGTGAAGCGACAGCAGAGGCTTTGGCTTGTTTGTGGCCTAGGACAGCAAGCACTTCAGTGTTTGTGGAGCGAATCCACTCCTCCAAAGTGTTCTCTAATTCCCAGCTCCGCCATCCACCCCTTCAGGCTCTGCTCCCCCAGGCCTGGCCTAACAAGAGCTTGGTCTCCTTGGCTCCTCAGCCTTCTCACCATCCACACCCAAGCAAATGGAACATGGATTTATAATCAATTAGGCAAGTCCCATTCTTGTAATGGGGCCAAAAAGGGAAAAACCCTTAACTATATACACAGAATGGGCTTTATTCTCCCAGGAATCTCATTACAGATTAGAATATAAGAGGTGACCAAACAACAACAACAAAGCCTGAAAACAAGAAAAAGAAAAAGGAAAGGAAAGAAAGTAAAAGAAAGAAAGAAAGAAAGAAAAAGAAAGAAAGAAAGAAAGAAAGAAAGAAAGAAAGAAAGAAAGAAAGAAAAAGAAAGAAAGAAAGAAAGAAAGAAAGAAAGAAAGAAAGAAAGAAAGAAAGAAAGTAAGAGAGAGAGAAAGAAAGAAAGAAAAAGAGAGAAAGAAAGACAGACAAAAAAGAAAGGGGGAAGGAGGGAGGGAGGGAAGAAGGAAGGAAGGAAGGAAGGGGGAAGGGGGGAGGAACGGAGGGTTGGAGGGAGACATGGAATTTTTCTCTGTACCCTCCCTTGCCAGCTCTCAGCCCTGCTCAGACATTGCACCGAAGTCCCTGGAAGCCAAGAACACAGACATAGTGTGTGCACAGCA
This sequence comes from Zalophus californianus, assembly GCF_009762305.2. Lineage (NCBI taxonomy): Eukaryota > Metazoa > Chordata > Mammalia > Carnivora > Otariidae > Zalophus > Zalophus californianus. The sequence goes on along the minus strand of NC_045603.1, from coordinate 111,090,196 downwards.
GGTGCTCAGGGCACCTGTGGAAAGAATACTATTTTGGGTGCCGGAAAATCTGGGTTCCAATCGTGACATCCTGGGATACACCATTTAACTTCTCTGAACTTGGGTTCTCCTGCAAAATAATAATAAATGTGTCCTGCCTGACTCATAGGAGATTGTGAGGAATAAATGCGCCCAGTGCTCCCTTCCAGGGAAAGTGTGGAGGCGGTGAGCCCCCAGAGGCCGGTGCAGAGAAAGGCCAGCTGGGCCCTGGGACAAGCCTGGAGACAAGAAGACCCTGCCCCCCACTACCCTCCTCTTCTCCACGCTGCCTCTGTGTGTTCCTGCTATGGAATCAGTCATGTCCCCCAGAATTCATCTGTTGAAACCCTAACCCCCAGTACCTCAGAATGTGGCCATATCTGGAGAGGTAATCAAGTTAAAATGTGGTCATCCAGGTGGGCCCCAATCCAATATGACCAGTGCCCTTAGAAGAAGAGGAGACTGGGGCACAGACTATAGGAAGGGAAGACCACCCTAAAACACTGGAAGAAGGCAGACATTGACAAGCTGAGAGAGAGGCCTCAGCAGAAACCAACCCTGCCGACTCCTGCCTCCAGAACCGTGAGGAAATAGATCGGTGTGGTGTTGTTTAAGCCCCTCAGAATGTAGTCCTTGACGATGGCAGCCCGAGTGAACTCACACAGCCCCTTCCTGCCTTTCTACTCATTCTCTTGCCCTACTGGGTGATGCTGTCCCACAAAGAGCCGCTCCCCCAGTGGGCCTAGCAAAACACCAGAGAAGCAAGTCACAACCCCGGTCACCGTGCTCTCGCATCTGTGGGGGCGGGACCCATCAACTGGGGGACACTTTCAGTCAAGATGTCCCCTTCTGTCATCACACGGCAAAGACATCTAGGAGAGCACGTGTCCTGTCGACCTCACAGCCTACCGGACAGGCCATCACCTACTCCAGTGGGCCCCAAATGCACGCCCTTATATGGTTGTCGGTATCCCCTGGGGAGACTGATAAAATAGAGACTCCCGAGCTTGCCCACAGAGATTTAAACCAGTAAGCACGAGGTGGGGCCTGAGAATCTGCTCCTAGGTGAACCTGAGGCACAGCCATGCACACTGACCCGGCTGCCACTGCGTGAGCGATGCCCCTGTTTCCTCGGCCTGACTGAGGCTGGGTCCTCCACGTGAGGGACCGTGGCAGTTAGGATATCAGCAGAGTCCTCGAAGTTCACGCGCGTTAACACGCAAATGCCCAACGACTCCGGAGAAGGCCTCCTAGAAGGCCCTTGGTGAAGGCCGATGGGCCCTTGCCTCCCATTTCCTCCCTTCAGGGGAGCCCAGTGAAAACCGATCTTTGCTCAGAGCCACGCATCACAGAATCCTGGAGCTGGCAGGCACCACGAGGGGTCACGGAGCTCAAGCCCCTCCATTTTCCTACAGAGACTGCTGTCGGGAGTGGGGTAGCCTGCCCGGGACACAGAACCAGCGGGAGCCCGAGCCCAGAGCAGCCTCTCAGATTCCCTGTTGCGTTCTTGCTTTCTCAAGTGCACTGTTAAACACCACCCCAGCTTCTGAATGTGACTCCGACAGAAAAGAAAATAGGGCTCTGATGGGGCTTGAGCACCTGGATGCTGGGCACTTCGTATGCATTATGGCATTACTTCTCCCAACAGCCCGCTCTCATTAGACCTCATTTTCTACACTTTTATTAAAGAGACCTGCTCAACATCACACGTGCAATAAAGTTGGAGACAGGACGCATCCCAGGCCTGTGTAACTCCAAGTGCCAGACAGCCCATAATCTGGGGACGAGAAGCCTGTCCTTTTTTTAAAAGAAGTTTGACATATAAAATTGCGTAAGGTTAAGGTATACAACCCGTTACTTTGATACATTTTATATATTGTAATAGGATTGCCAATGCGGCGATATTTATTACATTATGTAATTATAGTACAATATTATTATCTATATTTATTATACTGTACACTAGATTTCTATGGCTTATTTACTACACACTACGAGTATGTACCTTAAATACCATCACTCTTTACCACCACCCCCCATCCCTGGGTAACCATTCTACTCTCTGTTTTTTACAGGCTTAACTTTTTAGATTCGAAACATTAGTGAGACCGTATCGTACTTGTCTTTCTCTGTCTGACTTGGCATGATGTGCTAAAGATCCATCCTTTTCATCTCAAATGGCAGGCTGTCCTCCTTTCTCGTAGCTGAATAATATTCCATTATGTGTATGTACTGTGTCTTTCTATCCATTCATTCATTGATGAGCATTTGGCTTGTTTCAGTATCTTTAGCCTGTACTTTTTAAAATGCTGCCAAGAGCTAGAAGCATACCAGGACTCTCGCGCTGGGCCCTGAGGTCTTACCAGGCAGGTCTCAGGTGACACCCCTGATGAGGTGGGCAGGGTAGCAGCACCTGTGCAAGGAGCCAGGGCTGCCCCACCAGAGGAGAGACACTTCCTGCCCTGACGCCAATGGCATCTGGTTTCCACGAGACTCCTTGGCTTTCTCTTGGCCTCCCGTTCCTTAAGACGGGGCCCCTTCATACCAGCTCAACAGTGGAGGTTACGTTCCACACACTGATGTCTCTGACATATCTCATTCTATTCCTGAATCTCCAGGAGGGCTTCCTGTGGGACTCCCCAAGCTGATAGCAGGCGCTAAGGCCCCATCACAATGATCCAGTAGATACTGGAAAAGAGAAGGTGGGTGGCACAGAGGGGGTTCTCCCACACCCACTGCCTTTCATGACCTCCATTTTTCACTCCTAGGGCTTTGCTCTCCTTATCCTTCCACATGACCTCCTGCATGTCTCCTTCAACCACCTTCCCCTCCTCACACTTCCCCACCCTCCTGTCCTATCAGAAGGTTCTAGCCCCCTCCCATGACATGGGGTAAATTACGGGACTCATTCATTCACCTGTTTGTTCAGCAAATATTTGTTCATAACCCGTGTGCCAGCCCCTGTCCCAGGCACAGGGAATAGAGCAGTGAGCGAAAGAAACCAACCAAACAACACAGACGAAACCGCCTGCCCTCACAGAGCCTCCGCTCTAGCTGGGGAGACAGAAGGTGAATAAGAAAAATAAGAAAGTGTCAAGTAAGTAAACGATAAGGAGAAAAAGAAGACAAAAGGAAGATACGGAGTGTGAGGGGTGGTTTAAATTTCAGAGGCGGCGGCCAGGGAAGCCTTCCTCGCGTTATTCTTTAGTAAAAACATGAAGAGGTGAGGAAACCACCACGGGGCTGTGGGGGGCTGGGGGGGGGGATTCTAGTTGGAGGGAAGAGCAAGTGCCAAGGCTTTGAGGCCGGCACAGAGGGCGTGACAAGGACAGTGGTAGAAGATGAGGTCAGGCAGGTGGGGAGGGGGCAGGAGACCACTCATGTGGAGGAAAGCCTGGGGGGTTGGCAGAGGAATGACCCAGTCTGAGTTCTGACTGGACGTCTGTGGCTGCCTGTTGAACAGACTAAAGGAGGGTAAGGGTGGGAGCAGGGAGACCACTCGGGGCCTCAGTAGGTCCCAGGGAGGTTTCACAGTGGCTTGACTACAGTAGTGAGGTGATAAAAAGTGGTTGAAAATACAGTTTGAGGATAGTATCAATATCAGCTGTTGACTGCCTGGGGCCTGAGCAAATGAAGGAGGAGACTTGTTTCATTGCCTTCCCCACTGCATGGCGGGCCACCACACACGCCGCAAAGCACACGTAAGCCCCACAGCCCCACACTCCTGCCCTCCCGACGGATCCCAACAGTTCACAACTGTTCTGACTCCTCTCCACTTCCCAAAGTTTGCATGTCCTGTCCCAGGGAGGTCGAATTCACCTCTGACACCTCCCCGCAGAATGACGCTGGGCTCTTTGGCTCCCTCTTTCTCTGTAGAACAGGAATAAGGATTTATACCCACCAGCCCCGCCCCTCCGCCCCAGCCCGGGTTGTTGTGGCGCTAAGCGAGGAACCATAAACGCACAGCACACGGAAGGCACTCCCTCGTGGCTAATCACTCTTCCTGCGATGGGCCTACTCTGCCACGTCTGCATGCCAGTCACCCCGACGCGGCCCAAGCCACGGCCCAGGACTCGCTGGTCAGGAACCGGGAGCTGGGTGCGCGGCCCCCACGGGACACAGCTGGCAGCACCCACGCCCCACCCAGGGAAACGTGCACAGGCCCCGGGACGAGTTCGCTTCGCGGCTTTCCGGGGCCGCAGGGGAGGGGACCGGCCGCGGCGACAGGACACAGTGCCCGGGGCGCGCGGCGAGGCGGCCGGAGGATCCGGGAGGATCCGGGAGGATCCGGGGCTGTGAGGCCCTCGGAGCCGCGGTCGTGGCGAGGCCGCGCCGGGGCCCAAATCCTGGCCGCGGCCCAAAGCCCGGCTCTCAGCCACCTCCTGCTCGCCTCCCCGCCACCCTCCAGCCCTGGGCCCTTCCAGGCGCGGGGATGCCTCGTTTCCCGCCGCCAGGGGCTGTTTCCCAATATTTTTGCCCCGGGACCTTTGAGGCCTTTCCCCCGCCGGGCCCTGCGGACGCCTCTTGCGAGGCCTCGAGGAGCTTGGGTCTCCCTTGCCTGGGCTCCCAGGGCGCGCGGCTCCAGCAGGGCCCTGCCAAGAGCTGCTGGGCGGTGGAGTCTGAATTCCCGGTCTGAGAACTGCGCTACCACTCGGGAGCTGCGTGGCCTTGGGTAGGTTCCTTAACCGCTCAGCCTCCGGTTTTTCTTCCTTCACCGGGCGATTAACGCCCGCGGAGCAGTCAGGCGAGGGTGGGGGGCGGTGGGGGTGTAAGATGAACTATGCATACAAAGCACTTGGCCCTGAGTCTGTCGCTGGTAAAAGCTCAAAGGCTGGATGGATTCCTCAGAATAAGCATACTGTTGGCTAGCAGGACCTGCCACCCATATTCTAGAAACAAAATTCGGATGAAAATGAAAAAAAACATCCTATTCTCTTTATTGCCGAAAAAATGTTGACTAAGTTTGTGTCCTCTAACTTCAGCTCAGAGTTCCCAGCCTTCTCACGGAGCGCATGCGCTTTTTCCGTAGCGAATGCCTTGGGGTGGGAAAGAGACAAACTCTCGAGGACACCATTTTAAACTCCCCCTGATTTGGGGGTCTGCAACGAACTCTGCCCAGATGCATTCAGGGGGGATCTTCCTCCTCCCTAATGCAGACCTGCCTCCCACCAGCCTCCCTGGGTTTCCCGTCGCCACAGGCAGCGTGGCCCTTGCAGAAGCAGGTGAGGATGGGCGACTACTCCCCCTTAGCCTGGCTGGGTATTCACAAGTCTGGGAGCCAAGGGGCTGTCTCAGGGCTGTCTGGGTGGGCGCCAGAGGATGGGAGAGACAATAGGCAACAAGCGCTGGGGCCATTTTCTTTTCTGAAAAGATCTTCATTTCCACGCTAATTGCAATTTCTGGCCTGCCTCAGTTTCAGACTCAGCCTTATTTGCCGAGTTGTCTGGCAAATGGTTCCTGGCGTGCTTCCTCCACCTCCTTTTCCTTGGCCAGACCCGGCCAGTCATAAATTGACAGGGAAAAACAGCTCTCCCAATTATTTTAATGTCTTGTCTAGGGTTATTATGGAGCTTGGGACAAATCCCAAACAGGTCTCAGCTGCTACGGATACCGATCTCAACTTCCCTAGCTCACCTGCATTCCTCTTTGCTGGCTATAAATGAATTCCTTCTTCCTCAAACCTTCCCAAGCTGCTCCACAAACCAAGGGCCACTTGAAGGCTAGAACCAGACCCTGTGGGAACCTCTTACCCAGGACTGGACTAACCCTCCCATTTGAAAGGCCCTTATTCTGCTACTTAATGAGGAGGCAAATGCCCAGAAGGGCTGAACTGTGGGACTGACTGGGTGTGAATGGAGATGGGGAATTTGCAGGTGGAGTTAGAGGGTTGAAAGGAAGGTGTTCTGGACAGGGCAAAGCAGGGAAGTAGAAACAACCTCGGCAGTCAGGCTGGTTTCATGAGACCTGTAGCTCCAGGCCTCAGACTAGAGAGGCCAGAGTTGGTTTTTAGTACACTAGGTCAAAAGCAGGAGTCATCTTGGGTTTTCGAGCACAGAAATAATGATGAAGCACATTTTTTCCCCAGGTGGGAATTAGAGTAGGTTCAGTGCACTGAAAGCCTCAGGCACCTTATCTGAAAGAAAGCGACTCCACAGGTCTACATTCCTGTTCCCCCAGCCCCTTCATTCTCGAACCTACTCTAACCTCTCACAAAATTTAAGATCACAAATTGATGTATTTCAAATGGATCCGTTTTTTTAAAAAGACTTTATTTATTTATTTGACAGAGAGCACAAGCAGGGGGAGCGGCAGAGGCAGAGGGAGAAGCAGACTCTCAGCTGAGCAGAGAACCCGTGGTGGGTCTCCACCCCAGGACCCTGGGATCATGACCTGAGCCCAAGGCAGACATTTAACAAACTGAGCCACCCAGGCGCCCCTAATGGGTCCATTTACTGCGTGGTGCAACTCATAAGGTGGTCTGTGTCTTGATAGCTAAAGGGGGAAAAAAGGAAATTATCTAAAGTGATGAGGGAAACAAGCCTGGAATGCAGGGGATGCAGACCAGCTCCTACCACGTCAGCGCTTTCTCTTAAGACTGAAGACAGGTTTCAGGTGAGAAGAATTGTGTTCACTTAAGAAGACTGACCTCTACATTCTAATAAAAGGGTTCGTTTTTGTCTTCAGCTTTTTATTCTTTGGTTGGGGGAAAGTCACATTTAGTGCTGACTGCCACGTTTCGTCCTGAGAACAAGGACTGTGAAGTCTGTGAATGATCTTGGGAAATGGGCATTACCTTGACCTTTAGAGATGACAGCACCCTGATTGGCTAGCTGTGCTACCCTCTCCCCGGGGGTCAGCAGGGTCATAAATGCAGAAGAAATAGAAAAGCAGGTGATCAAACAAGCCCACCGCAGCCCCAGCTCCGGGCGCCGCCGCGCCGGGGAAGGTGGGAGCTTGGGGCTAGGTTCCAGTGGGTCAGTCGGCCTGGCTACGGGGTGCTACGGGGGTGGGAGGGGGCTGGAGCAGGATCGTGCGCGCCGGCCCGCCTGCGTGAGACTGGGCGTGACCGTGGGGTGGCCCTGGCCGTCCGTGTGCACGCGTTTGTGTCCCCACTGCTCGCGGGCAGGACAGTGGGGGCGGGGGACAGCGTGCTGGGGCCGAAGAGTCTGGGTATCGCGGTGGGGCTATACGTGAGCACCCACCCCGGGGGAAGCCGCTCCCCAGCACCCCTGGCCTGGGGCAGATTTCTGGGGGAGGTGGTGCGTGTGTCTCCGTGGCCGTCCACCTGGGCCACGACGGGCCCTCACACAGGAAACGAGGTTTCTGCTCCATCAAGGACCACCCAAGCGCTTGCATCAGGTCCAGGCGGGCACAGCGGGGCTCGTCCATCCAGGTGTCTTGAGGGGGAAGCTCTTCTCTGCCCGGGAAAGCAGCTTCTCTCCGGGCAACATCCATCAAAGTCCTGTCGGGAAACCTTGCACGTAATACTAACGCGCTGGGACAGATTCAAGGACAGGAGCTGTAAAATTAAAAACGATACCAAAGTCCCGGAGTGGGATTGAGGTGTTTTTCAGTCTTCAACACGCCGCCCCGGCACTTGGGTGGTGGGCATAATTAGTGTTTACTGATCAGCCGCAGCTGGAGTGCGGTAACCACGGCGACCGCGCAGCCCCCTCGCCCCGCCCCCCGCCCGTCTACCCGCCGCTCCGCGGCTCCGCCCCGCCCTGAGGCGCCCCGCCTCCCCGTGCTCCCTATTGGTCGCCGGCTCCGGCGTTCCCCGAACCCACCAATCACCGCACGCATCTCCTTACAAAGGGTGGAGAGACACCTCCTTGCCGAAGCCATGCTCTATACGGGAAAGCTAGGCTGATGGCTTAATTGAGGTTAACATAAACTCCAATCAGACTGGCAAAACGCGAGCAGGATTATGTAATCGTATTTACATTAAGGAGCAATACGAGACCCCGAACTGTCCCCAACAGCCGGCCCTGGAAGGGTTTCTGGAGCGAAGGGCCATCAGATCGCGCTCATCCTATGTGCATACCTGTGTAATGCCCGAGTTCGGGTTCCATCACTACCTAATTCTGTGTCACTTCCCATCTGGGGATCTCTGTTTCCTCAGTTTAGAGAGGACTGGATAGTCTGTCGGGACCCTTCCAACTCCAAATTTCTATGAGCTGCGGAAGCTGAGTCACCCCCTGGGAGCCAACGCTGTTTAGCATTCAGGCCTGAACAGAAAATCACCGAATGGGAGTCTGGTTTGACTTTGTTTTTTCTTTCCTTCTGTCTGCAGAGGAAGAAATAGCTGTCTCATTCCCCTTTGCCAGAGGGAAAAAAAAATCAATAGGTGTTTAATCCGCAAGGGAGATGAATTTCCCATCCAACCCAAGGAGATGTGGAATGGCTCTGGGCTGAGGATTGATCGAAGTGTCAGATGTCAGAGCTGGCAGGGATGATAAACAATCTCATTCGGAAACCCCTTGCTTTACAGATAAGTCTGAGGCCCAGAGACGCCAGGGCACTTGTGCAAGGCAGCCCAGCTTTCAGAACAGAAATACTATGTCTCTTCTGCCCCAACATGCTGGACAGCTCAGACCGTTTGCTTCCCGCGGGGGGCCCTGGTTTTCTGTGCCTCCCCCTCTTCTTCATCCGCTCCTACTGTCCAATAATAATTGGCAATGTACAAATCTGGCCCTCAGAAACTGGAGGCAAGCACCAAGCTGAGTTTTCTGATACTAGCTACGGTAGATTCCTTGAAAAAAGAAGAAGCTTCCTTTAACTTGGCCACAATCTGAAACTCTGAGACATGCCAGTGATCTGCAACACATAGGCTTTGACTTTGCAGGAGTTGCAGATGATTTGACAAGCTTTCCAAACCTTAAAATGCAGAGTGATGAAGCATTGGGTCAGCAGTATAGTGGCTAATGGCTGGATTCTCTTATTCCCCAAATATCCCAAGCCCACAACACAGAATCAGTTGGGTTTGATACCTGTGAAATCTTGCAGTCATCCAAGGATAGATTTCCTCATTTTACCAAACCCACCTCACTTCATTCCCTGTACCTACATCTTCGGCCACCAGCTGTACCCCAGCATCAGGCATTTACTGAACTCCCCTACAATCTCATCAAATGGTAAAACTTTTGTAAGGCACGGGAAGAATCTCAGAAGCTTTCCTCTGGCCTATTCTTGGCCTGCTGTCTCTGCCTACCTTCTGCCCCAGGATAGAGTGACCTGCCTCCCCCCACCACGTGTACCCGTTCAAAACAGCTTTCAGGCTCCCCGTGGTTTTCTTCTAGTTTAATTCCTAAAATCCAACTTTTCCCAATTTCTCCAACACTGTTCTAATATAGACAAACAGCCAAACTGGTTAACCATCTGCACAGAAATTGGAAGTTCATGGTGATGTCTAGCCCAAGGAAGAAGGAAAAGGAGGAAGAGGAGGGGGAAGAGAAGAAAAGAAGATAAAGGGCTAAAATGCATCTTTTCCCACCCTACACAGCAAGGTTCAAAATCTTTTCCACCACGTTCAAAGCAGAGCCTACTCGATCGGTAATTGGTACTGCTCATTCATTGAACAAACCCTTTGAGCACCTGCTCCGTGCAGGCACTGGGGGTACACCGGCGAACGAGGCAGACAAGGAAAGCCCTTGCCCCTAGAGCGTACCGGCTCTAGGCTGTAGTGGGAGCTGCCAGCAGAGGTTCCCAGGAATAGTGTGAGACATTCAGTTGGATCGCGAGGGAACAGAAAGGAGGGCGGATGGCTGGGGCAAAGTGCTCAGAGGTAGGGTGGTAGAAGGCGGAGTTGGAAGGGGAGGCAGGGCCAGAACTTGCAGAACTCTGTACTCCTGTGTAAGGAGGTGGAATTTTATTTTGAGCCCAGGGCAAAACAATTGCAGGGTTTTAAGCAGGGGAGAGGCATGATCTGATTTACATTTGTAAACATCACTCTGGCTGCTATGTGGTTAATGGACCGTAGCATTATCTAGAGAGGAATCTTCTTGGGGTGAGGAAAAGCAATCCATTCACTGATCTTGAGTCGACATCCCCATTCTGGACTTTAATTTGCCCCAGGAGGGAACACTGGCACCAGTTATCCCACCCAGTCTAGCTTGGGATACAATTGATTTTTGGCCTTCAGGTTGACAAATCAGTCTCCTATGACTTCTTTGGAATGAACCTCTGGGCAAGTGAACAAAAATCAGTTTCTAGACCTGCAAAGCTCTGACCTAGATTCTGTGCAAAGTCCTGCCCACCTGTGAGGTTGTATGAACAGTGGGTCTGCAAACCCTCTCTGCTGCTGCCATGTGCTTTAAAACACGTGCATGTTTATGGACTGAAGGAATGGCTGAATGAACGAAAAAGTCAAGAAACAAACAAATGGCTGGCTGGTTGGCTAGAATGGGTGGATGGAAGGAACCTGTGTGTGTGTTTGTGTGGTGTGTGTGTGTACACATATATGCGTGGAGAGAGAGAGAAAGTTTGGGGAAATTGGAGACAGACAGGGTAAGGTCTCAGAGGATAGGGAGAAGATGGCTCAAGAGGGCCAGCGGAGAAGTTATTCTGGCCTCTAAAGCCACCCCTTACTTATTCTGGAAGATCCCTCGATAAGCCTTCCAAGTCTCTTTGGCTGCCTGGATCCCTACGCAAATGATAGGAAGCAGGTGGTCACCATCTCCCCAAGTCCTTTGCTCCTGGAGGACAAGTTCAATCACCCTCTCTTTAGACCCCACAGCTGCATTCACCCCTCCGTGGGCCTACAGACTTTCCACCCCCCTCCAATCTCCCTCCAGCTCTGGGTAGGGTTAGGAGGACCCAGGAAGAAAGAAGAGGGAATGGGGCTGCTGAGACCCCAGGTTAGGGTTCCCTGTGGAGCCAGAGAAAGGTGGAAGCAGAGCCCTCCCACCCCCACTGCAAGGCCGGTCCTCTGACTCCCAAGGATCTACCTGCACAGAGGTGGGGCTATCGGGTACCAGCCTGGTAAGGCGCAGAACCAAAAAGCCTCATCTGACCAAGTCATTGTCCCCCACTCCCAAACTGCACCTCAAGAAGGGAATCCAAGACCAACATACAAATGCCCTCTGTGAGGTGAACATCTTCAACTAGGAGGCACTCTCTCTGGGCCCTGGACAGAGAAAAAAGCTTCCTATGGAACAACATGCCCACTTAGCAGGACCAGGAAACAGAGAACAAAGTGCCAGCATTCTGCTGTGAGCCCACTCTACTTGGGAAATCTGGCTTTTCTGATTCTGGTGGGAAGTCCCACCCTGTCTGTTAGCAAAAGGCTGAGAGACCAGTAACAAGAAGATGCAGGGCCTTGAAAGCATTCTGCAAGGTTTGCTTTTGTTCTCATGCAAGGCTTCCAGCAGGAGATAAATGCTTTCCACGTGGCCTCAGAGTGGAGGAGGCTTCTTACCACCCGCTTTTGATCCTTAGACACGGCAGCACATAAACAATCATCATCCCACAGTTATTTTCCAGAAACAGAACCTCGCTCGCTGACCTCCTACCCCCACCTCTGAGCAGGACAACCATGTTCCCACACCATCCTGCATCCCAGCCAGCGGACGACCCCAAGAGCCATGCCTCTCAGTCCTGAGGGAGCTCATCATCCAGCGAGAAAAGGCTGGATGCCTTGATGGCCTCCTCTGCTCACTTGGGCTCCCTGCGCAAAGCTGTCTTCCCCAGAGCCCATGGGTTCCGTGCCTGCCCTGAGACAGACCACGGTCCTCCCGTCCTACTAGCGTGAAATCGAGATTCCAACAAACCCAAGGATGGGGGATAAACATTCTCATGGATGGCAGCAGACACGTCAATTATTACAGATTTCCTCACTCTCTCTTTTCAATTTGTAATACATAAATATAAAAATATTCCCTTAAAACGAACATCCTCTTTGATTAAGCACTTCCACTTCTAGGAATCTATCCCAGAAAATAAGCAGGAATGTGACAAAAGGAAAAAAAAATAGAAATAATTTAAATGCCCAACAGTAGGGGGTGAAGTGGTCTCCTGTACTTTGAGTCAAACTTACGTACTCCTATCAGACAGAATTTTTGAGTTCATATCCTGCCAAATGAATATATATTTGTTTATAATGAGTTATACATGGGTACTACTGAACTAAAAATGGTGTGTGCCCTACAAAATATACAATATGAAAATTTTAACCAATATTCCAAATTTTTTATTTTACTCATTAATACTACAGAAACATTTTGGCTTAGAGCAACATGATATTGGACATGTGCCATTGTTTCTTAAAATCTGAGCACTTGGTGGGCGCCTGGGTGGCTCAGTCGTTAGGCGTCTGCCTTTGGCTCAGGTCATGATCTCAGGGTCCTGGGATCGAGCCCCACATCGGGCTCCCTGCTCAGCGGGAAGCCTGCTTCTCCCTCTCCCACTCCCCCTGCTTGTGTTCCTGCTCTCGCTGTCTCTCTCTGTCAAATAAATAAATAAAATCTTTAAAAAAAAAAAATCTTAACACTTGGTGATAGAAAGGTCAATCTATTTTTATACTTGGTTACAAGAGTCACCACAATTGGAAACAATCCTTTATAAAGACACAGATACAAATAGAAGAAAGGCATAATTGGGCACACTTATTAATTTAGAAGTTAATTTTTCATCCTCATATGTTAAGTGTAGAGGGATTTTTATTGAAATTAGGTTAAGTAAATTTTCTACTGCTATCATATCAATCTATAGGCCTTACATTTTTTACATTTTAAACGAATGCATCCAAAACACTAAAAATTTCACTGGAGTATCTTTAAACAAGTTAGTAAATTTGGTTTCTGCATTTTAAAGTGGGTATAGGAGAATTTTTATACATAAGTGCGCTTTTTTCCAGCAAAAGAGTCATATAACGTTGGAAATCAAAATGCTCTGTTTCTTTCAAAAAGTATTGTTTTATTCATTTTTTGAAATGTCACCATAATTGGAAGAGACAAATTCCATGTAATTATTTATATATATTTAAAAGTTAAGTAACAGGGAATGGGAAGCCACAAAAATTCCTTACTTATTTTTATATTTATTAACTCTTAAGTAATTTGCTACACAATACACATCTGACCTTTGTGTACATAAGAGATTATTTGCTCATCCCCCATCAGGCTCCCCACTCAGTGGGGAGTCTGCTTCTCCCGCTGTCCCTCCCCCTGGTCATTCTCTCTCTCTCTCACTCTCTCTCTCAAATAAACAAATAAAATCTTTTTAAAAAAAGATTTTTTGCTCATTCTCTATGTCCTTAATATTATAACATATGATAAGTATTTTATATTATATAAGCACGTAGTATATATTATACAAATGATATATATATTTATATAATAATGAATCCATATATAAAATGTTATGAAAATTCTATATATGAAAAGCTTCATTTTATTAACTATGAAAATTCTATATATGAAAAGCTTCATTTTATTAACTGAACCACATCACTGATATGGTTCAAATTCTTTGCTATAGTAGTTTGTAAATAAATTTCAAGTGTGGTATAAATTATCAACTGATGTTTGTTGAGCGCTTATGATGTGTCAGGCATAATTTAAGCACCCTACACATCTGAATTCATTTTCTTTTTGCAGCTACCTGTCATGTAGATACAATTTTATTTTACAGGGGATGTTTATTTTACAGGGGAGGAAACTGAGACACAGGGAGGTTGGGTAACTTGCCCAGGATTACACAGTTAGCAAGCAGCAGCACTGGATTTTGAACTGTGACTTCCAGGATTCAGGGACAGAGCTATTCCCCACCATGCTAGAACATTATCTGTGCAATGATACTCAAGAATCTTGTTGTTGGGGCGCCTGGGTGGCTCAGTCGGTTAAGCATCTGACTCTTGATTTCAGCTCAGGTCATGATCTCAGGGTCATGGGGTCGAGCCCTGCATCCAGTTCTGTGCTTGGCGCGGAGTCTGCTTGAGATTCCCTCTTCCTCTCCCTCTACCCACCCCCAAGATAGATAAATAAATAAATAAATAAAATCTTTAAAAAAAAAAAAGAATCTTGTTGAAGTCAAAGCAGGTGCCCTATCTGCAACATTTTTGTTGTTTCAACCATTATTAAAGACCTCATTTAATATTGAGAATATATGTCCTTCAATTATCCTTCCTATGGTGGCTTACAAAAACAGAATTCACGAGTTTTGTTTTTGAAGCAGAACTTGGCAACTGCCACAACTGAATCACGTTGGAAACATATGGACTTTCATCCAAGTATGTGGCAACACTCCCACACTGCATTATGTATTCTCATACTTGTTTCTTCAAACATTCAGCAATTGCTTTCCTTGCACCTTCCAACATATTTTCTGACAAAATACTACATTTAAGTTCATCCCTACATCTTTGTCCCTGTGTTATTCTGGCCAGTTTTGCCATGGTATGTGACTTTTAAGCTTCTAAACATTTAATAGTAGTAGTTTAGCAAAAATGTTTCAGTACTGAAATATTGTATGACTTTAAACATTGGTGTAATGTTGGGACTTAACCCTTATATTCTTGATGTTTATTTTTTAACATTTTGCCTTTGGTGATAATCTCATTAGCTACTATCTCTGTATATAATATACAGATAAGGTAAGGCCATCATGAATGAAATGACTATATATCCATTATTCACATAATCTTCGCAAGATATTAATACACTTTTGGCTGACTTTTCAGATCTGATGATATTGGGGTTTTTTTTTCTTTTACATCTAGTAAGAATTATGACGAGCTCATGCTAGAAACTGAAGAAGAATCCACTCTGCTAGTTTCTCATTCTCTTCTCATGCTCTACATTTTCTTTGCAGGAAGATTTTTTAGGCCACCTGTTCATTTATGAAGGTTATTAGTTCAGAGAATATGATCTGGCAAAACCTCTTTAACCTAGACTCACAAACTGCAGTAAACTGCAATTTACTGGAAGCAGACAATGCCGTGGGGGCCCTGCTGCCCCTCCCCAGGACCCACTGGTGCCACGGTAGTTCTTTCTTCGGTTTGGATAAAAATACGTATGAAAGGAAGTTGCAGGATTTTCTTCCCTCATCCCAGTGGATTGTCTTGCATGCGCCCCACCTTGGGGACCACAAGGGACTACTTTGTAGTTATTAGAAATTATGTTATAGCAGATGATATATAAGGACATGGGAAAATAGTCACAATATACTGAATGGTAAAAGTTTCAGAAACAAGATATATAGGATAATTTAATTTTATACTTCAAAGTGTACACACACATATGACAGTTATTCACATAAATGGCAGGAGGCAAATCAACATGTTCGTCTAGCAATACTTCATGCTCATCTGCACCTGCACCAAGCTGCACCCTTCTGGGTTAAGTGGGTGTGGAGGGCACACATCCCCCTGGAAAAGAGTGAGAGAACACGCCTGACCACCAACACCAGCGCTCCAGCCGCGGTGAGCTCATGGGCCTGGGGGACGGCTGAGGGGGAGGCCCGGAGTTAGGGCTCAGCTTTATGAGAGCAGCCCAGGTGAGCCCTGAGCCGCCTGAAAACTAGCCAGGCACCAGGCGCTCCCGTGGACGGAGGGGGAGTAGAAAGTGTGAGCCAGCAGGCGCATTTCCTAGCTCCCAGCTCCGTCCTGGGGCAGGCCTTCTGTCAGTGTGGCCTTAAGGAATGACCTGTGTCATGATAACATGGTTCTTCCAAGGAACCTCACGAGACTTCATGTCTTGTCCTCACATGCCAGACAAGGTGAGTTGGAATCCTCATGCCAAGAGGAGAGAGTTGCTCTTGACATGCGAAACCGGAATGGAGCATCTAGCGTCTGGGCAACATGAAGCCTTTGGCCCAAGACAGTGGGTCCCAGACTCCATGTTCCCGCAGGTTCTGCTCAGCGCTCACATCGCGGAGGTCCCACGTCTCCAGTCTTCACTCCTCTGAAGGCAGGGGCTTGGTTTGGGGTCTTGCTAAGGCTGACACCAAATGGCTAGGTTAGTAGTGCCCCTGGCCTCTCAATGCCTATTTTGCAGGTCTTCTAGGCCTGATGGGAGACCAGGGCAGATACCTGAGGGCACCTGGGACTGACCGCCCACCCTTGGCCACCGCCCGTCAGACTCCCACCTGTCTTCCTGCGCTCAACACAGCGGAGGGCAGGGTCCCAGACCAAGACACACCAGTGCCAATGGGGAGCTCAAGGAACCTGGAAGAGTTAGGGAATGTGCCAGAAGCCCTGATTTGCCCATCATCCACCATACCCGAGGCTTTTCCTGGCCCTGCTGCTGAAATCAGCCCTCGGTCTGTCAGCCTGTGTGGCCCACTGCTGTTTCCTCTTCCCGGGATCAGAGCCTTGGGCCAAAGAGACAATAAAATAATAATAGTATTTATTATAGCTGCCATATATTGAGGACCCCAATAAAACAACTGGCCCTTTACACACATTCTTTCTTTTAATCCTATTAACAGCCCCTTGAGGGTAAGTTCTTTCATCTTCATTTTTTATAGATAAGAAAACTGAGGCTCAGAGGTTAAAATCATAATTTGCCCAAGGTCTCACAGCCGGGAAGCGGCAGAGCTAGGACCTGCTGAGCCCAGGTGTGTCCGTCTGGGAACCCTGTGTTCCCTCCTCCAGGCAGCCTTGCCTATGTCTGGACCAGTCAGCAGGGAACTTTAGCTCCCATCCCAAGGTGCGCTCTGGCGGCCTCACAAGGAACGGGGTGGACAGGTATATGGCACTTGGCGACCACCAGCCACTGTGGCATGGGACTTCAGATGCCTGCCGGGGAGTGTGTGTGCGCGTGTGCGTGTGCATGGGGGAGCGCCCGTGAGTGTTTGCGTGTGAGTGAAAATGTGTGCACGTGTGTTTGGAGGGGCACATGGATTATCACCTGCCCAAATTGGGGGTTGTGCTCTCATTTGAGGCACTAAAGGCCAAACATGTGCTCTGTACACTTGCCAGCTCCGGGACCTCTGTCTAAAGTAGCCTATTTTAGGTACGAGAGGAAAAGCCCCACACACATCTAAGAGGCCACCAGGAGAGCTGATTATGATTTTTAAGAGCTAATGCTACCACCCACGACTCACTGTTTATGGATGACCTTTGCTCACTGTCACTATCGTAAACTGTGTGCAAGACGCTGTATATACGCGCGCCAACCAAAGCACTTGGCGGGCAGAGACAGCAGTACTAGTGAAGGTGCCGGGAGGAGAGAGGGCCCCACGGCTGCTGCATGAGATGAGCACGGAGGCCAGACAAAGGCAGAGTAAGTCCTGCGTGCAGCTGGGTGGCCGTCCACTGAAGGTGACAGATCCCGTTAAGTTATGCAGCCAGGCGCACACGGAGGGGCCGCGTCCCCGTAAATCAGCAACAGGCCCACATCTTTGGGAAGGCTCCTGCAAGCTTAGGGGGTCTGAACAGGCCCACTGCCTGGGTAAAAAGGAAGAAAAAGAAAGGAAGAAGGCGGGATGGGGGGGCTGTGGCTATCTAACAACTTCGAAAGCCAGGCTTTGAGCCGCAGAGGTGGGGCAAGAACCCCAGGGATACCCCAATCTCCCAATCCAGGCCCCCTGGGAGAATCTCAGGCCCTGGGGCTGCTGACTCAAGCCCAGTGCTGCCCAACCTGGTGCAGACAGGCCTGCAGTCTGGAGGGGACCCGAGTGTGCTGGCTCCCTCTGGAGAGTTTGCCTCTGCTCCGGGATCTGCCTCGGCTAAAAGGCACTTGTCCCTGGACAGCCGCCATCAACTCGCTCCCTCCGGTCCTTCTAGCGCTATCAAGTCTGATTCCACGACTGTGCAGGGCATGGGGGCAACATTCCTCCTGGAATGGTGGGAGAAAGGCGGTCCGACCGCTGGAGCAGGAGAGACCACAGCAGGCGCTGAGCCCACCATCTCTTTCACTTTGCAGGTGAGGAGACTAGTCCCAGAGAAGTCTCGGACAGGCCCAGGCTTGATGATGGAGCTGAGAGCGGAGCCCAAGTCTCTTGCTGGCCAGCCCAGGGCTCAGTGCAACAAGCTGACCAGGTCAAGTCTCTGCTTTGTGGCTGCAACATTTCTGAAATGGCACCTGCTCTGCAACGAATGGCCCTGAAATACAACCTAATAGGCTGATCACTTAAAAAAAAAATATGTTGTTTGGTAAAATAAATAAATAATGCATAAATAAAGCCTTCAGCTCCAGCTCTTCAGTTTTGCTTTGGCTTCCCGCCTCCCGCCCCCATCACCTACTGCAGACAAAGGCAGGAATTAATCACTATTGTTCACAGAGCAGCACCGTTCCTGCAGACATCATCCAAGATGCTGATGCCTCCGGGAGGAGGTGAACAACCTCCGTGGTATTGACTTCCAATACTGTGGAAATAAAGGGAAGGGGGAAGTGAGGGGAGAAGGGGAGGTAGAGGGAGGAGGAAGGCAAGAGATGGGAGAATAGCTGTGGCCCCCCGTGCTCTCTTCAACAGCCCGGGGTCTGCCTTGTGGTGGGTACCTACTCCATTTGCAGTGCTGTGCACATTGATGAAAAATCACATACACTGGAGAGCATTCTGCTTCCCTAAGGGAAAGCTCTTTTTGGTATTTAGAAAGGCAAAATCTCCTTTGAGATCTTTTCAAAACTAATGGGCAAGTTATACAACACTGTGAATGTCCTAAGGCCACTGAACTGTACAATTAAAGCCAGCTAAAATGATTACGTTTATATCATGTACATTCCACCACAATTGTTAAAAAGGAAGAAAAACTTAATGGGAATAAAGAGAAAAGTGCTCAGTTGTTTCCATATGTAACCCCTAGAAAGACTGTCCAAGCCCTCTGGTGCTCATCAGAGTAAGGAAAACACCCAGGCCAGTGCAGGCTTCAGGGCGTGGCCAGCGATCAGCACCCAGCAGGGGCACGCCTCGGTGGTGGGGGCCACGCCCCAGTGGACCCACCCGCACATTTCGAATCCTCAGCCTTAGAAACCAGGGCAGATCCGAGGCTCCTGCGTCCACGGGGTGTGGCTGAGCTTGGAGCCTCCGGTCCAGGCTGCTTCTACACTCAGTCTAGATGAAGGGGGAACCGATTTGCAGAGGCTGTGTTCCAAGGCCACAGCCCTTGGAAGGGCGGAGTGTAAAAACACTCATCAAAGGGAATCCATTCAGCATGCCAGCCACCGCGCTAGACACAGACACGGACAGCCCCAGGAGATGAACAGAAGTGCGGTCTGTGCAGTCACCCGCCTGGTGTAGGAGGTAGGACGCTCCGTAGGACGCTCACGGGTAGAACGCTGTCTCCAAGAAGCTGGGGTTTGAGGACCTGTGCTGGGAGGGCCCCAGGGCATAAAGTTTATGTCATTAAGAAGTGACTTGAAAAAATACATGACTGGTTCCTCCAAAAGTTAAACACAGATGTATCACATGACCCAGCAATTCCACTGCTCGGTTTATACCCCAAAGAACTGAAAGCAAGGACTCAAACAGACACCTGTAAACTAGTGTGCACGGCGGCATCATTCACAACAGCCTACGGGTGGAAACAACCCAAGTGTCCGTCAACAGATGAATGGACAAACAGAATGTGTATATACATGATTAGTATTATTCAGCCATAAAATGGAAAGTTCTGACAAGCTACAAACGAACATGGACGGACCTCAGAAACATCATACTAAGTGAAATAAGCCAGACACAAAAGGACAAATATTGTATGATTCCACTTATATGAGGCGCCTTGAATAGTTACATTCATAGAGACAGTAGATTAGAGGTTACTAAGGACTAGGGGTGGGGAGAATGGGTATAAAATTTGGTTTTATGGTGGTTTAATGGGTATAAAATTTCTGCTTGGAATGATGAAATGTTCTGGTAATGGCAGCACAACATTGTAAATGTACTTAATGCCACTGAACTATACAATTAAAATGGTTAAAATGGTAAATTTTGTGTTATGTATGTTTTTCCAAAATAACAAAAAGTTCTTCAGTTACTTAACTCCTCGTGGGGGAATAAAACAACCCATCTCACGCTCAGATTACATAAGGCTTCCACAGACTGGGAGAGAAGAAGCCAGTAATAGTTAGGTGGACTTTTGATTCCTTCAACGGCACACCAGATTTTCAGACCAAGCTGCCTACTGGAGGAAAAAAATACTGGATAAAATAGAAGCAAACTCCTTAAAAGCATCACTAAGCTGACCAGATGGTAACTACCAGGCTCGAGTCTAAGGGGAAATGGGAACCCAGAGAGGTAGCAGAACATCCAAGCATCTCAGCGGCATTTACCTTCAGGGCCGTTGCTAGAACGGGCAAACGGAAAGCGTTTTACTTTAACAGACTTCTGGGGCAAGGAAACAGAAACCGAGGCCTGGGACTCCACCAAGACAGGGAACCCAATGGGACAGCCTCCTGACATGGAAGCCCCACGGGGGCCCAAACCCATCCTCCCCACCCCACATGCACACACAGCTTGGGGGTCACTGGCAAGAGGGCTCTGCAGCTAGCAAGCCAGGCAAGGAAGACAATGAAAGGAAAAACACCTCCCTGGCCACTGGCCCTGGAATGGATTTGCAGCCTAGATTCACAGGGAAATTCAAGCTGGGACTCTGGTATAAGGTGGTCCCTGATGGGCCCAGCCAACTTGGCAGGTACAGAGTCAATAAGTATTGGCGCAGTCTCTGCCTCCTCGCTACCTTCTGTGCCTATTTCCTGGAGGCTTTCGCGCTCTCCTGCCCCGGCCCCTCCCTGCGGGCTCTACATTCTCTCTGTGATCGGCTGACCTAGGCTCATCCTTCTGACCTTGGCTCCACGGACATTTCCTCGGGGAAGCCTGCTCTGCCCTCAAGTCTAAAAGTCAGGCCCCTTTGTAAATACACCTTTATAAAACTTCCTTCCTTGCTTCCACAGCAGTTAAATCGGTTCTGAATTAGACATTTATTAGTGGGATTATTTGATTAATATCTCTGTCCCTCACAAGACTATAAACACGTTGGTAGCAGGAAATATATCTGGTAATATTCATCATAAATGCTAGTATTTAGCACATAGGAAGTACTCCAAATTAATTTCGAACGGCTGAATTGCAGGAGGTTGGAACACAGTTTGTCCCAACTTTGCCACTTGTCTTGCGCCCGTTGTCGGGCCCTGCTCTTTCTGAAATTTAGTTTCTCCTCTTGTATAATGGAATAATGAGACCTAGCCACCTACTTCCCAGGGCTCTTACAGGGTCCAGAGAAAACCCAACATATGCACAATGTAAGGAATTTTATTAGAGGATTGCAACTGGAGTAGAATCGAAGTATGCTGTATGACTACCACTTTTGGGGGGGCTTACTATAAACCAGGCACTATGCAAAGTGCTCCAAATACATTCTCTCATTTAATCCTTATTTTAAAAACTGTGAAGAAGACACTAAGGTCTTTGTTCTACAAATGAAGGAACTGAAGTCCTAAGAGGTTCAAGAAATTTGCTTCAACTCCAGTTGAGAAATTTGGGATCTGAACTCAGATCTCTCTGATCCCAATGCCCGCACACTCTTAACCCCCAGACCCCGCGTCATCCCAGAGCCCCGCATGGCCCAGCACTGCTCTGAGGCAGCAACGTCCACTCTGGAACTGGCTGGCTGGCTTGCTAGGAACCAAGGAGTGAACATCAGGGGTCCTCTTCTAGTATTCATGTCCTTCCCAAATTCACTGGGAAGGAATGTACCAGAGCACAGCAATCCCAGTATAAAGAACCTGGATCTGCCCCAGTTGTGCAAAGCCTTCTGACTCCTGCCATGTCACAGAGGTGTTCCTGTCACTTTGGTGACGGTGCCTCTTGCCTCATCTTGCCCAACATCTGCTTGGTTCTTGACGGCTTTCCTCCTGCCCTCCGCTCACAAACACACCAGTTCAAGCAGTCCTTGAGTTCCAAAAGATCATGGGAGGAGAGCCTGATACTAAAGAGAGTTCTTTCTCATTTAACAAAAGGTTTTTAAACATGATCTTTCAACCTTAAGATAAAAAACAGCTTTAAATTTTTGCCACGTGTCTCCAGATCCAAAAGTACCTTTTCCTAAGTTTTTGAAGAGAACTACACTTCAGTCTGCTTTGGAATCAGTTTACAGTTTCCATTTTGTTGTTCGGAAGGGCTTCATGTAGTTATGGCAAAGTTGTCTCCAACTGCAATCACCCAAGGAGCGGGAAAACCCTTTGTGTCCCGTGTTTCACATAGTGATGTGTGCCCGTATGTCCTTAAAATCCCTCTGGGTAGTAAAGATGAAGGGTGACAACGGGAAGGGTTTCCACTGTTGTCTTCTAGGACCCCTGAGATTAATTAACACAAACAAGAAAAATCCAAAACAGTAAGAGCTCGACGATTGTATTTTGAACATCTAACCTAGGTTATGAGCAGATAGCTATTTTATTTTAAACATAAGCACACTAAGTTTACTTTCTGCAAAAAGGCATTTGCAGCTCCTACTCTAAGCTCAAGGAAATTAAAACAACACACACACACCATCTCAGACGTATTTTCACCAAAGATAATGAACAGAGCAGACAAATCAGTCCGACAGGTAATTTACCACTAACGGTTTGATTTCATCAGTCTAGCCACAATGCATTATGAACTAGGAAAATTAGACAAGTCAAGGGGATGATAGTATCAGTGTTTAATGTTTATTTTCCATTACCTGGCAGCACAATTATTCTCAATAAAATATAACCATTCTCTAAGAGAAAAACTTGAAGCAGTTCATCTCATAAAATAGTACTATTAAAGTTTCAAGCAGACTCAGCTACTTGGAGAAAGAGACCATGTGCCTTTTATTGATGACCGGTGTGACAAGCAGAAAACTCTGCAGATTGGTCCCTCTGTTTAGGTAAAATGAAGGGAAACAGGGCAGTCTCTGGACAAATAACTTCCATATTCACTAAGTGAAAGAGGTTTTTCTCCTTCCCTTTTGAATGTCACGCAAAATGTAATCATTTTCAAAATGAGTTGACAGTTCTGTGTTGGTTACCCCAACCCAAAGCAACACAGGACAGAGATCTTGAAAATCTTATGTCAGTACAGACTAGATCAATAAATGTCACACATACTCTGGTGCCTTAAGCCTAGGTATAAACTCATCCAAAAGTGACTGAGACAAGAGTCTTAATAGATCTCACTGCCTATCAGACTTCTCAGAAACTGAGTTTTCAAAAATGGGTAAGTTGTTTGAAATTAGCCTCAGATACCAATATCTCTGTCATATGGGGACGTTCTTCTTCCTAATGATCTGTTTTGAAAAAAAAGAGTGAAATACAATTTGGAAAAAAAATTTAGATTCCTTACATTTCAAGTGTAATTTAAATGTTCCTAATTTTGGGGCGCCTGGGTGGCTCAGTTGGTTAAGCGACTGCCTTCGGCTCAGGTCATGATCCTGGAGTCCCGGGATCGAGTCCCATATCGGGCTCCCTGCTCGGCAGGGAGTCTGCTTCTCCCTCTGACCCTCTTCCCTCTCGTGCTCTCTATCTCTCATTCTCTCTCTCTCAAATAAATAAATAAAATCTTTAAAAATAAAATAAAATAAATGTTCCTAATTTTACTATTGAGTCCCCTTTAACTAATTAACAAACAAAGCAGCTGAGAATCCCAGAAGAGTTTTAAGATAGCATCTTCTTGGGAGTGGAAAGAATTAACAAGAACACCAAAGCTGAGTGGGGGTAGAACAGTTTCTAAGGCTTGATAAGGTCAATGTAATTCCTTCTCCCGAAAGAAGCGTAAATTGAGGGCTGATATATAAGAAAAACAGCAGCAGCAGTAGTAAAAATAATAATAGAACTATAGCAAGGACTCTAGTCTGCAGATACCAAAGCATTTACAGTTGGGAACGACTGAAAGAAACGACCGTTTCTCATGCCACTCTCACTCCCTAGTTTAGCCCCCACTGATAATGAATCGCTTATTACCTTCATGATTGCTATTCCCTTCCTTCGTTTATGCTTCTACTGGCTTGTTGGTTCTGCTTATTAATTTTTAGGTGCTCTTTATATATTGGGGAGATTAGCCCTTTTTCTATGACAGACTCTCTCCTTTCTATTGCTTTTGTGTCAGTCTTGGGAAGTTTTTTTCCCCTGGAATTGCCCATTTTATATAAATTTTCAAATTTATTGGCATATTTCAATAAAATCCTTCTTTTTAAAGATTTATTTTTTACAAATTTCATTTATTTTTATTTATTTGAGAGAAAGAGCATGCACATGAGTGGGGGTGGGCAGAAGGAGAGGGAGGATCTTCAGCAGACCCCACACCCAGCTCAGAGCCCGACAGAGGGGCTTGATCTCACCACCCTGAGAGCATGACCTGAGCCGAAACCAAGAATCAGATGCTTAACCGCCTGAGCCACTTAGGCACCCCTCCATAAAATCCTTAGATATATCCTTTTAGACATCTCTAGAATTTATGATGGTGTCCACCTCCATTTTTGGGCTTGATATGGGCTATTTACTTTCTCTCTCATCAGTTTTATTAGGTTTTTTTTCAAATGACTATTTTTTGGCTTTACTAATCCCTACTCTTGTACACTATTTTTTTCTTTTAATGTCATGCCTTCTGTCCTTCTACTTCTGTGGGTTGAATTTGCTGTCCTTTGCTTATTTATAGCAGGTGAACTGTCATACTTTCAATATCATTCAGTTATAGTATTTTTAAATTTCCATTGTGATTTCTTCTTGGACCTCTGGGTTATTTAAAAGTGTATTGCTTAATTTCCAAGCACATGTGACTTTTATAGTTCCCTTGGATGCCGATCTCTTGCATAACTCCACACTAGTCAGAGAGCACTCTCTATATGAGTCCACTGAAAGTTGAAATTATCTTTACTGCCCAACGTATGGTCAATATTGGTAAATGTTTCATGTGTACTTTATTTTTCTTTTTTAAAAAAGATTTTATTTATTTATTTGACAGAGAGAGAGACAGCGAGAGCAGGAACACAAGCAGGGGGAGTGGGAGAGGGAGAAGCAGGCTTCCCGTGGAGCAGGGAGCCCGATGCGGGGCTCGATCCCAGGACCCTGGGATCATGACCTGAGCCGAAGGCAGACGCTTAACGACTGAGCCACCCAGGTCCCCCATCACGTGCACTTTAAATGAACATGCCCTCTAACATTGTGGCAAATTTATGGTGTTGTTTACATTTCTAATATGCTTGATCTTCACATATTCCATCAGTTATTAAGGGAGGTGTGTTAAAATTTCCCACAATGGTTGTGAATAGGTCTATTTCTTCTTTCAGTTCTAGCTTTCCATATTTTGAGGCTATGTAAATAGCTGCATGAAATTTAGACTTTTTATATCTTTCTGGTAGACTGGCTCTTTTATCCATATGATAATAGCTTTAATATGCGTTGGCAAGCCCAGGATATCACCTGCGCATCTGACAGACTGGCTATCAATTGGAGGTTCCAGTGACCCCGCCTCCTTTGGTTTGGTTAATTTGCTAGAGCAGCTCACAGAACTCTTGAGAGGCATTTTACCTACTAAATTACTGGTTTATTATAAAAGGATAGAAGTCGAGAAGAGCTGGATGAAGGAGATGCATTAGGGCAGGGTATGCAGGAGGGAACACAAAGCTTCCATGCCCTCTTCTGGGTGTGCCACTGCCCCAGCACTTCCATGTGTTCACCAACCTGGAAACTCCCTAAACCCTGTCCTTTTTGGGTTTTTATGGAGGCTTCATTTCATAGGCATGAATAATCAAATCACTGACCATTGGTGACTGATTTAACATCCAGCCCCTCTCCCCTCTGTGGAAATGAGGGTGGTGGGACTGAAAGTTCCAACCCTCTAATCGCATGGTTGTTACCCCTGGCAACCAGCTCCGTCCTTATGTGCTCCAAAAATCAATTCATTAACATAAACCCAGTTGTGGAGGAAAGGGGCTTGTCATGAAGACCTCCATTTCACCTTTATCGTTCTGAAGCGATTTCAGGAACTGAGGACAAGAGACCAAATATTATAACAACAAATGCTCCCATTGCTAGGAACTAGAGGCAAACCCCAAATACATATGACAAATATATGTTTGATCATTCAAATGACCAAACATATATTTCTCATAAGTCACAATATCACAAGTATAGAATTCTAGATTGGCAGTTTACTTTTAGCACTTTATAATTTTTATTGAGAAGTCCACAGCCAATTTTATTATTGCTCATTTGAAGGCAATATGTCCTTTTCCTTTTTTTTAGTTTTTAGCAGTTTCTCCATGATGCCCTAAGACGCAGTTTTGTGTTTATTCTACTTGTGTTTGTAGAGCTTCCTCAATTTATGGTTTTCTGAATTTCAATCTCTTTTAGACAATTCTCAGCCATTATCTCTTCAAATAATGATGCTTCTGCCATATCCTCTCTCACCTTGCCTGAAACTCCTACATGTATGCTAAATTTTCTTCACCATGTCCTATATAACCCTTTTGCTCAATTCTTTAGTTCTTTCCTCTGAGTTTCAGTCTGGATATTTTCTTTTGACATAACTTCTCGTATAATTCTCCCTTCAGCTGTGTCTAATATGTAAGCTTGCCTTTGAGTTTATTTCAGTTCCTATATTTTTCAGTCCCAGAATTTCCATTTGAATCTTATAATTTCTAGTTCTCTACTGAAATGCTTGATCTTTTCATTTAACGTCTTGAACATGCTAATCACAGCTTTTGTAAAGAAGGACAATGGCAATATTTGGAACTCACATGTAACTGTTTCTAGTATCTGTTTTTTCTATTGATTTTCATCAATTATACCTTTATTATCTATTTTTTTATTGAATGCCAAACATTGTTTCTGAAAAATTGTGAAGTGGATATTCTGGATGATCCTATAGTCCAGCATAGATGGGAAATTACTTTTAAAATTGTAAACACATTCTCACCCTCTATCTTATTGTGATGTAATTTGCATACAGGGAAATTCGGGGACCTTAAGAGTTTGAGGAACTTTGGCAAATACATAACCCATGCCCCTATCAAAATAGGGCATATTTTATCACTTCTTATGTCTCCTTCTCAATAATTTCCTTCTCCACAGAAAATAAATTTCAAGAGATGAATGCATAAACAAATTGTGGTATAGATACAAAATGTATAAACAAATTGTGGTATACCACAGCAATAAAAAGACTGCGGTATACACATCATAGGTTCTGGGTGAATCACAAAACATTCTGCTGAATCAAAGAAGTTGAACAGAAAAGAGTGAATGTAGTATGGTTACATTTACATGAAACTCAGGAAAAGTCAAATCTAATCTATAGTTATAGAAAGCCCATCAGTGGTTGCTTGGGACCAGCGGTGGAGGACAGATATTGGCTGAAAGAGGGCACATGGAATTTCTGGGAGTGATGAAATATTCTTTGTGTTGAATTGTGGTAGTGGTTTACACAGGTACGTGCATTTGTCGAAACTAATCAAACTGTACACTTAAAGTGGGTGTATTTTATTATATGTAAATTGTAATTGTACCCCAATAATATTTTAAAAGGTTATCCAGCTTTTCTAGTTGTTCTCAGCTGGAAGGTTCATTTGATACAAGTTAATCTGACACAGCAGCCAGAAGCATAAGTGTATTAATATAATTTTGCGTATTATTTCAGCCACATTGCCTAATATTCTCAGTTCTGTATTATCTGCAGGTTTTAGTGCTTTAAGTCATTAACAGAAGATTTTTAACAACATGACTTAAGACAAAGTCTTGGGTCACTCAAGAGTATTCTGGTAGTATATCATCAAGCTACTTTATTAGTACTCTCACTATTCACTATTCAACAGCTGGGTATTTCTCTAAAAATAACAGAAGATAACTTATTTTTATCTCTTTATCCACAGGACATCATGTGCAATTTCATCAAAGTCTTTGCTGATTCCAAGATTGTATTTACAGCATTCCTTTCATCAACCATTTTTTACTTCAGAAAAAATTATCCATTTTGATATTTATGAATATTTTCTCTATTATCTATCAAACATCACTGACATATGTTCTTGGACTCCATCTGCGACTTCTTTAAGAAGCAGAAGCCTACTGGGATGTAGTTGGCCTGGTCCTGGAGACAGAGTCATTTAAAACTTTCCATGGCTTTCCTTTGTTCTGCAATCATATCTCTATATTACTTATTTTATACTTCCCTATTTGAAGATTATTTTGTTTGCTGGAGATGTGGGCCTTGTATGTCTTAATCTGAATATAGCTTAGGAGGCACTTTTAGCAGACGTCAGGATAGTTGAAGGTCTTAATTCAATGGATTATTTCTTTGTGTGTTATATAATCTATATTAAGCAGGCATCATTCAAATTTTCTAAATAGGTAAGTGGCATCATGTAATTATACTAAAGTGCTGCCTATTTCCTTTTATTTTCTCTTAAATGCTCTTCATCATGCTTCCAATCCTTAGATTTATATATTTCCTTACAAATAAACGTCTTATTTAGGTACCACACAACTTGCCTTTCCTATTCAATCTATTTGACTTAAATTGGAATCTTAATGTATTTCTCCATTTTCATCTGGTGTAAAGTGTTACTTTTGGAAAATTCTGATAATCTAATACAAATCACATGCCTTTTTAACAGATGCCCAAAAGATTTGCTTTTCTTCATAGTCTCATAATTTCACTAGTGAATGTCTTGGTATTGGTTATTTTAGGTCAGTATTAGTTATTTGCTGTGCTTTTCCAATACAGAATTTCAATTTCTTTCCTAATTTCAGAGTTCTTGAAATATTTTTGTCTTTTGCATATCTTGATTTTTTTAATGAACTCCTAGTAATTCCATGTTTGATCTTCGTTGCTATCTTCAATGACACTTTTTTTTAATTGCAATATATGGTTTATAACTGGATTCTTCTACTATAAAGGACATTATTGGAACAACTGTCAAAATTTGAATGGGGTCTGAGGATTGGATGGTGGTAATGTACCCATGTGAATTTTCTGATTTTGATGGTTATATTGCAGTTATATGGGAGAATGTCCTTGTTTGTAGGAAATACATGTCCTAATTCCTGAACTTGGGAGTATGTTACCTAACAAACAAGATTTTGCAGATGTAATTAAGTTAGTATTATTTTTTTCCATTCAGAACGTGCCCTTTTTAATACCCATCACCAGGCTAACCCATCCTCCCACACCCCTCCCCTCTAGAACCCTCAGTTTGTTTTTCAGAGTCCATTGTCTCTCATGGTTCATCTCCCCCTCCGATTTACTCCCCTTCATTCTTTCCCTCCTGCTATCTTCTTCTGCTTTTTTTTTTTTAACATATAATGTATTATTTGTTTCAGAGGTACAGATCTGTGATTCATCAGTCTTGCACAATTCACAGCGCTCACCATAGCACATACCCTCCCCAATGTCTATCACCCAGCCACCCCATCCCTCCCACCCCCCACCACTCCAGCAACCCTCAGGTCCTTTCTGAGATTAAGAATTCCTCATATCAGTGAGATCATATAATACATATCTTTCTCTGATTGATTTATTTCACTCAGCATAACACTCTCCAGTTCCATCCACATCGTTGCAAATGGCAAGATTTCATTCCTTTTGATGGCTGCATAATATTCCATTGTGTACATATACCACATCTTCTTTATCCATTCATCTGTCGATGGACATCTTAGCTCTTTCCACAGTTTGCCTATTGTGGACATTGCTGCTATAAACATCGAGGTGTACGTACCCCTTCAGATCCCTACATTTGTATCTTTGGGGTAAATACCCAGTAGTGCAATTGCTGGATCATAGGGTAGCTCTATTTTCAGCCTTTTGAGGAACCTTCATACTGTTTTCCAGAGTGGTTGCACCAGCTTGCATTCCCCCTCAACAGTGTAGGAGGGTTCGCTTCTCTGCATCCCCGCCAACATCTGTCATTTCCTGACTTGTTAATTTTAGCCATTCTGACTGGTGTGAGGTGATATCTCATTGAGGTGTTGATTTGGCTTTCCCTGATGCCGAGTGATATTGAGCACTTTTTCATGTGTCTGTTGGCCATCTGGATGTCTTCTTCGGAAAAATGTCTGTTCATGTCTTCTGCCCATTTCTTGATTGGATCATTTGTTCTTTGGGTGTTGAGTTTAAGAAGTTCTTTATAGATTTTGGATACTAGCCCTTTATCTGATATGTCATTTGCAAATATCTTCTCCCATTCTGTCAGTTGTCTTTTGGTTTTGTGGACTGTTTCTTTTGCTGTGCAAAAGCTTTTTATCTTGAGGAGGTCCCAATGGTTCATTTTTGCCCTTGCTTCCCTTGCCTTTGGCGATGTTTCTAGGAAGAAGTCGCTGCAGCTGAGGCCGAAGAGGTTGCTGCCTGTGTTCTCCTTTAGGATTTTGATGGACTCCTGTCTCACATTTAGGTCTTTCATCCATTTTGAGTCTATTTTTGTGTGTGGTGTAAGGAAATGGTCCAGTTTCATTCTTCTGCATGTGGCTGTCCAAATTTCCCCACACCATTTGTTGAAGAGACTGTCGTTTTTCCATTGGACATTCTTTCTTGCTTTGTCAAGATTAGTTGACCATAGAGTTGAGGGTCCATTTCTGGGCTCTCTATTCCGTTCCATTGATCTTTGTGTCTGTTTTGGTGCCAGTACCATACTGTCTTGATGATGACAGCTTTGTAATAGAGCTGGAAGTCTGGAATTGTGATGCCGCCAGCTTTGCTTTTCTTTTTCAATATTCCTCTGGCTATTCGGGGTCTTTTCTGGTTCCATACAAATTTTAGGATTATTTGTTCCATTTCTTTGAAAAAAGTGGATGGTATTTTGATGGGGATTGCATTGAATGTGTAGATTGCTCTAGGTAGCATTGACATCTTCACAATGTTTGTTCTTCCAATCCATGAGCATGGAATGTTTTTCCATTTCTTTGTGTCTTCTTCAATTTGTTTCATGAGTATTTTATAGTTTTCTGAGTACAGATTCTTTGCCTCTTTGGTTAGATTTATTCCTAGGTATCTTATGGTTTTGGGTGCAATTGTAAATGGGATCGACTCCTTAATTTCTCTTTCTTCTGTCTTGTTGTTGGTGTATAGGAACGCCACTGATTTCTGTGCATTGATTTTATATCCTGCCACTTTACTGAATTCCTGTATGAGTTAGCAGTTTTGGGGTGGAGTCTTTTGGGTTTTCCACATAAAGTATCATATGATCTGCAGTCAGAGTTTGACTTCTTCTTTGCTGATTTGGATGCCTTTTATTTCTCTTTGTTGTCTTATTGCTGTGGCTAGGACTTCTAATACTATGTTGAATAGCAGTGGTGATAGTGCACATCCCTGCCGCGTTCGTGACCTTAGGGGGAAAGCTCTCAGTTTTTCCCCATTGAGAATGATATTTGCTGTGGGTTTTTCATAAATGGCTTTTATGATATTGAGGTATGTACCCTCTATTCCTATACTCTGAAGAGTTTTGATCAAGAAAGTATGCTGTACTTTGTCAAATGCTTTTTCTGCATCTATTGAGAGGATCGTATGGTTCTTGTTTTCTTTTATTAATGTATTGTGTCACATTGATTGATTTGCGGATGTTGAACCAACCTTGAAGCCTAGGGATAAATCCCACTTGGTCGTGGTGAATAATCCTTTTAATGTACTGTTGGATCCTATTGGCTAGTATTCTGGTGAGAATTTTTGCATCCATGTTCATCAAGAATATTGGTCTGTAATTCTTTTTGATGGGGTCTTTGTCTGGTTTGGGGATCAAGGTAACGGTGGCCTCATAAAACAAGTTTGGA
The DNA here is from genome assembly GCF_009762305.2 of Zalophus californianus. Classification (NCBI taxonomy): domain Eukaryota; kingdom Metazoa; phylum Chordata; class Mammalia; order Carnivora; family Otariidae; genus Zalophus; species Zalophus californianus. The sequence goes on along the minus strand of NC_045603.1, from coordinate 111,058,517 downwards.
AGTTTTCCTTCCATTTCTATTTTTTGGAACAGTTTCAGAAGAATAGGTATTAATTCTTGAAATGTTTGGTAGAATTCCCCTGGGAAGCCATCTGGCCCTGGGCTCTTGTTTGTTGGGAGATTTTTGATGACTGCTTCAATTTCCTTAGTGGTTATAGGTCTGTTCAGGTTTTCTGTTTCTTTCTGGTTCAGTTTTGGTAGTTGATACATCTCTAGGAATGCATCCATTTCTTCCAGATTATCTAATTTGCTGGCATACAGTTGCTCATAATATGTTCTTAAAATTGTTTGTATTTCTTTGGTGTTGGTTGTGATCTCTCCTCTTTCATTCACGATTTTGTTGATTTGGGTCCATTCTCTTTTCTTTTTGATAAGTCTGGCCCGGAGTTGATCAATCTTTTTAATTCTTTGAAAGAACCAGCTCCTAGTTTCGTTGATCTGTTCTACTGTTCTTTTGCTTTCTAGTTCATTGATTTCTGCTGTGATCTTTATTATTTCTCTTCTCCTGCTGGGTTTAGGCTTTCTTTGCTGTTCTTTCTCCAGCTCCTTTAGGTGTAGGGTTAGATTGTGTATTTGAGACCTTTCTTGTGTCTTGAGAAAGGCTTGTATTGCTATATACTTTCCTCTTAGGACTGGCTTTGCTGTATCCCAAAGATTTGAACAGTTGTGTTTTCATTTTCATTTGTTTCCATGCATTTTTTAAATTCTTCTTTAATTTCCTGGTTGACCCATTCATTCTTTAGTAGGATGCTCTTTAGCCTCCATGTATTTGAATTCTTTCTGACTTTCCTCTTGTGATTGAGTTCTAGTTTCAAAGCATTGTGGTCTGAAAATACGCAGGGAATGATCCCAATCTTTTGGTACCAGTTGAGACCTGATTTGTGACCCAGGATGTGATCTATTCTGGAGAATGTTCCATGGGCACTAGAGAAGAATGTGTATTCTGTTGCTTTGGGATGGGATGTTGAATAGATCTGCGAAGTCCATTTGGTTCAGTGTGTCATTTAAAGTCTTTATTTCCTTGTTGATCTTTTGCTTAGATGATCTGTCCATTTCAGTGAGGGGGGTATTAAAGTCCCCCACTATTATTGTATTGTTGATGTGTTTCTTTGCTTTTGTTATTAATTGGCTTATAATTGGCTTCTCCCATGTTAGGGGCATAGATATTTACAATTGTTAGATCTTCTTGTTGGATAGACCCTTTAAGTAGGATATAGTGTCCTTCCTCATCTCTTATTACAGTCTGTGGTTTAAAATCTAATTTGTCTGATATAAGGATTGCCACCCCAGCTTTCTTTTGGTGTCCATTAGCATGGTAAATGGTTTTCCACCCCTTCACTTTCAATCTGGGGGTTTCTTTGGGTCTAAAATGAGTCTCTTGCAGACAGCATATCGATGGGTCTTGTTTTTTTTATCCAATCTGATAGCCTGTCTTTTGATTGGGGCATTTAGCCCATTTACATTCAGGGTAACTATTGAAAGATATGAATTTGGTGCCATTGTATTGCCTGTAAGGGGATTGTTACTGTATATTTTCTGTGTTCCTTTCTGGTCTATGTTGCTTTTAGGCTCTCTCTTTGCTTAGAGGACCCCTTACAATATTTCTTGTAGGGCTGGTTTCGTGTTTGCAAATTCCTTTAGTTTTTATTTGTCCTGGAAGCTTTTTATCTCTCCTTCTATTTTCAATGACCGCCTAGCTGGATATAGTATTCTTGGCTGCATATTTTTCTCATTTAGTGCTCTGAATACATCATGCCAGTCCTTTCTGGCCTGCCAGATCTCTGTGGATAGGTCTGTTGCCAATCTAATGTTTCTACCGTTGTAGGTTACAGATCCCTTCTCCCGAGCTGCTTTCAGGATTTTCTCTTTGTCTCTGAGACTCGTAAGTTTTACTATTAGATATCCGAGTGTTGACCTATTTTTATTGATTTTGAGAGGGGTTCTCTGTGCCTCCTGGATTTTGATGCCTGTTTCCTTCCCCAAGTTAGGGAAGTTCTCTGCTATAATTTGCTCCAATATACCTTCTGCCCCTCTCTCTCATTCTTCTTCTTCTGGGATCCCAATTATTCTAATATTGTTTCTTATGATATCGTTTATCTCTCGAATTCTGCCCTCGTGATGCAGTTGTTTATCTCCCTTTTTCTCAGCTTTTTTCCCCATCACTTGGTCTTCCTTATCACTAATTCTCTCTTCTGCCTCATTTATCCTAGCAGTTAGAGCCTCCATTTTTTATTGCACCTTATTAATAGCCTTTTTGATTTCGACTTGGTTAGATTTTAGTTCTTTTATTTCTCCAGAAAGGGTTTCTCTAATATCTTCCATGCTTTTTTCAAGCCCAGCTAGTATCTTTAAAATCATCACTCTGAACTCTAGTTCTGACATTTTACTAATGTCCATATTGATTAGGTCCCTGGCAGTCGGTACTGCCTCTTGTTCTTTTTGTTGAGGTGATTTTTTCCATCTTGTCATTTTGTCCAGAGGAGAATAGATGAATGAGAGAACAAAATGTTAACAGGGTAACAACATCCCCAGAAAATATACACTAAACAAATCAGAAAAGACCTGAAACCGGGGGAAAAGAAAGGGCAAGAAAGAAAAGAGAAAAAGAAAAAGATAAAAACAAACAAAAACAAAACAAAAGAAACAGAATATGATCAAATATGATCAGGCTGGTGCATAGATCAGTGCCACACACTAGATTTTGGGTGTATTTTGTTCTGTTAGAAGAAAGTGCCTCCCAAAATTTTAAAGAAAGAAAAAGTTATATATGTACAAAAGTAAGAGTTAATACAATGAAGGGATGGAATATGATTGTAAGGATGAAAATTATAAAAGATTTTATAAAAGGAATTGATAAGTAGTTGGTCGAAAAAAGAAAGAAGAGGATTTAAAAAAAAAAGGGAGAGAATGTGATCAGGCAGGAAACTAGAACAAAGCCATACACTAGAGATTTAGGGTATATTTTGATCTGTTAGAGGAAACTGTATCTCAAAATTTTAAAGAGAGAACAACTTACATATATATACCAAAAATAAGGGTAACTACTATGAAGGGATAGAATATGACTCTAAAAATGAAAAACAAAAAAATATTTTTTAAAAAAGGGATTGATAAGATGTTGGTTGAAAAAGGGAAAAAGAAAAATTCAAAAAAAATTAACTTTGAAAGACTAAAGAATCATGGTAAAAAAGCCATGAATTCTATGTGCAGTATTCCCCTAGCGCTGGAGTTCTGCCGTTCTCATTGATCGGTAAACTTGGTCTTGGCGGGCTGTTCTTGCCGATCTTCTGGGGAAGGGGCCTGTTGCCGTGGTTCCCAAATGTCCTTGCCGGAGGCGGTATTGCCCCACCCTTGCTGGGTCTGGGCTAAGTAATCTGCTCGGGTTTGCTCTTGGGAGCTTTTGTTCCCTGCAAGCTCTCCGTACAGCTTTGGAGGATGACAGTGAAATGGCGGCCTCCCAATCTCCACCGCAGAGGAGCGGAGAACTCGGGGCCCTGCTCCTCAGTGCGCCCCCAGAGAAAAGCCGTCAATCACTCCCATCTCCCCGGTCTCTGGCCACACTCCGTGCTCACCCGGCCGGTGACCGAGTGTTTCTATCTCTGGCGCACAACCCCATGCAGAGTCTCCAAACCCAGCAGATCCCTGCGGTGCGCTCCCACGCCGCTCCTCCTGGGGGAGGAAGGGGAGTCTCCCCAGATCTGCCGCTTGTTGGGTTCCTGCTGGAGCAGCAGTGGCCCGACTGTGTCACTGATCACAGTTTATGGCCACCCGAGCTGAGATTCCGCAACCTCGGCTCCGTCTCTGCAGCCAGCTTCCCCGCTCCGATACCTGGGAGCTCTGCCGCACTCCGACACCCCCGGTCTTTCTGTGACCCCAAGTGTCCTGAGACCACACTGTCCCAGCGAGGGTTCCACCCCTCGGCTTAGCCACTGGAGCGACGTCCCTCAGCAGAGCAGACTTCTAAAAGTTCCGATTTTGTGCTCCGCTGCTCTATCACTTGCCAGTAGTGGCCGACAGAGGCCCACTCCCCTGCCGTCTATCCTCCCGAATATTGCCTCGGATTCACTTCTCCGCACGTCCTACCTTCCAGAAAGTGGCTGATTTTCTGTTCAGAGAGTTGTTGCTATTCCTTTCTTCAATCTCCTGTTGAGTTCGTAGGTGTTCAGAATGGTTTGATCCCTATCCAGCTGAATTCTTAGGACCAGATGAAATCCAGGTCTCCTACTCCTCCGCCATCTTGCTCCGCCCCCTTCAATGACACTTTTTAATCTTTAAAAAACTTTCCTTAAATCTTTGATTTCAAAGTTTTCTTTAAAATTTTTTTAAAATAATTTTTCTTTTTTATATCTTCTGTTCCTTTTAGGGTATTGTTTTATTTATATGCTCTTATGTTTCTATTTACAATTCTGAAATATTTCCATTTCTAATGCTTTCCTGAGTTGTCAAACTATTTCTTATAATTCTGTTCTATGTTGTTTCATGTCTTATGTCATTTCTTAGAGATTTCAAGTTCCTTTCACAATAATAGGTTACAGTTTTCTTTTGTGGGCATGTGTTTTCTGGCAATCTTCCATTTTCCACACAGATGTTATTCTTACTCTTTTTTCTTATAATGTTATTTGGTATTTGGCCTTAATACTATTATTTTGCTCATTTTTGTATAAAATTAATTTTCTTGAAACATTGAATAGGATTCAGAAAAGCTTCGTTAAGAGATTCATTTTTTGCATTGTGTTAAAAAACATGACAGCTTGGTTCCTGGGATTTCCTGGCTCTACTTCCTTTCTACACTTTGAACTAGACAATCTTTTCGGTCTGTTGTCCCTATCCTGTTCAATTTTGATTCTACTCGCAGCAACTTTTCTTCAATGTGACTTGTCCTGGAAGAAAGCTCGGGCAAGCTGGTTTTGAGAATTCCCAGAGGCTAGAGTGTTTTAGCCCCTTAAATCCTGATGGTTATATTGTGGATTTTCCTGTTCTTGGACCTAACAGATGCTACCTTGTTGCTTCTTTCTTGTTCCTCTCTGAGACACCAATATCATTGCAGATTGTGGAGGTGTTGGTGTTTAATCCCACCTACTGGTATCTGGAGGGTTGTAAACATACCTCATTACCTAGTTTTACTATCAATGTGATTATGTTGTTTTAATGTGCAAATCGAAAACTATGCTGTCCCCACCACGATCTTCCTAGGATCCTCTCCATGTATTTAATTTTATACAGAAGTATGATGTGGATTTCTTGTGGAACCACTATTGTTATTAAATCCATGCTTTTCCTAACACTTTCATTGAGAATGTTCCACTTCACATCTTATTGTTTCATGCCAGGATGATCCATTTGTTTAAAAACAGGTCTCATCAATTGAAACTATGCTTCATCAAAGCCTTCAACATTTCTTGTATTTGACAAACTCACCTTACATCACCTCAGCAAGTACTCAAGAACTATGTCATTCTTAACATGGTACCCAATTATGTAGCAATAAATCTTAGTTCAATCTCAGTAGACTGGCATGACCACAACACAAGTAGCTAACTTGGAAGGCACACTAATAAAACTACTTGAGATTGGTCATTCTGAACGCACCTACTCAGAACGGGTATATGTCAGAATTTAAGTATATACGAGTTATCATATTACCAATCCCAAAAGTATAAACATAAAAGCAGGGATTCCATCGGTTTTGTTTACCGTTTTATCCCCAGAGGTTAACACTATGCTTAAACACCTAAAACAAATACACTGAATTTGTTGAATAAATAAATGGGCTCTTAGCAGATTGTTGTATTAACTCTCTTCCCAACCTCCTATTCAGTGGGAGATGTTTCAGTACTACCCATCATTTAAAACAGCAATTGCATACTGTCTGATACTTGCTTTGTAGAACCATTCATGCCAACTGGATATGCTAAAGTTGTTTAGAGTGAGAAGATGGGTAAAGAAGGTTGTCACTGTTTTGGCAATGCTCAATTTGTCTAATATAACAAGTCAGGAGACAAGGACATGATCAGAGAGGGCAGTCATAAGATGCAGCCAGATATCAGAAATGTTACATCAGATCTGGTCATCTAACATAATGGGTTGAATTCTAGGAACCTCACAGTCAAAACTAGGTCATCCGAAGATACTGGGATTGCTCCTTATAAAAGGTTTAGTTTTGGGGCACCTGGGTGGCTCAGTCGTTAAGCGTCTGCCTTCGGCTCAGGTCATGATCCCAGGGTCCTGGGATCGAGCCCCGCATAGGGCTCCCTGCTCCGCGGGAAGCCTGCTTCTCCCTCTGACACTCCCTCTGCTTGTGTTCCCTCTCTCGTCGTGTCTCTGTCAAATAAATAAATAAAATCTTTAAAAAAAAAAAAGTTTTAGTTTCCTCCTTGACACAGCTGTGTTCCCTAGAGGCCTTTGATTCCTCTTTAAGTCTAACTCCCCTCCAGGAAACCTGGACACTTGGGACACAAGGGCCTCAAATAAGTCTCAAAACAGCCTCTGTGAGTAGCCACTCATCTGATTGTCTAAAGCAAACACCAACTACTGAGACAGAGGATGGGAGGGGAGATAAAAGGAAGGCAGAAGAAAAGACACAGAAAGGAGTATTTCACATTCCAATGGACTTCTTAATGAGCAGATGGGAGGAGGGTTTTCTGAGTTAATTTTACTAGATGGCAAAGCTTCTTCACCCTATGATTTGCTTAAGTCTGACCTGAAGCATTCTGTCAACAGGTTGGCTTAATGGAAATAAGTAACAAACTATTAAACTCACTACCTAGAAATAAGATACTTAACAGCCTTTATAACGAGGTTGAAAACACAACAGTAGCATCTTCTTCAACCAGAGCATTATGTATGTCAACTATGCACAGTATATATGTCAACTATGCACATAAGTACCTCTGGCCTGGGACCCTTAAACATTTTGATAAAGATGAAAATGAAAAATGCTAATTACCATCTAGTCTATGGACTCTATGTAACATGTCACTGTCCACACTTGAGTAAGCATCTGGTGAAATCACGTGCAGATCGACTAACTTTGACTATCAAAAATTTCCCTGTACCCATGGCTAGATGTCACTCTCATTTAAAGAGAAATTTTGTACGTAGGCTCTTCAAGATCTCCACTACCTCATAAAGGGCACTGTTAAAAATCAAAAGTAGGGACTCCTGAGTGGCTCAGTTGGTTAAGCGTCTGCCTTTGGCTCAGGTCATGATCCCAGGATTCTGGGATCGAGTCCCACATCCAGCTCCTTGCTCAGCGGGGAGCCTGCTTCTCTCTCTGCCTGCTGCTTGCTCCCCCTACTCGTGCTCTCTCTCCGACAAATAAATAAATAAAAATTAAAAAAAAAAAAAATCAGGGGCTCCTGGGTGGCTCAGTCGCTGGGCGTCTGCCTTCGGCTCAGGTCATGATCCCGGGGTCCTGGGATTGAGCCCCTGCTTCTCCCTCTCCCACTGTGTCTCTGTCAGATAAATAAAATCTTCAAAAATAAAAAAATAAAAAGTAAATACAAGGTGAGGGAACTTGGATCTCAAGGGAATGCTCTAATTAGAACAATTTCTTTATTCAGTTTCTAAAATATGATTTCAGAAAATCTTTCCTAACATCTAAATGTAAGAATACTGTGACATAGTCTCAGAAATATCTCAGTACAGCATTCCTACATTTCCCAGAGAACAATGTCACCTGAGGCTTTTCTTAGGCTGTAGTTTCAAACGGATTTTCACCAAATTGTAAGCATTTTAATGGAGCTGTAATAGAAGTCAAATCACATTTACCACCCGTCCAGGCCCCCCCCTAATGAGAGCATATAATGGGGCAAATATTCAAAGTTTGGCAGACCTTTATAAAAATGTTCTCTCTCCTTCATTTTAAATTCTAGTGTCATGTACTTGAGACAAGCATGAGGGAGAATTATATAATGCTTTAGAGCATGTATTTTTTGAAAGAATTTTGTCTTTTGTAATTGCTTATTCCTCACAACCAACCTTCCATAACAGCACTGCCCAGTACAGTGGCCATCAACCCCATCACCACTTAACATTTGAGGAGTGGCTGCTCTGACTGGATTTTCATGTTTCACTTAATTTTAATGACATTTAAGTTGCCACACGTGGCTACAATACTGGACAGCACAGTTCCAGAACTCAAGTGAAAGGAGATATCCATATTAAACAGAGATTAATGAACACAATGGCCAGTCCAGACTGTCAGCAGGTAGAAGAACCACTGAAGTCTGATGATCTGCCAGAGGAGGGAAAGGGATACTGGTTTCCTATTCATACAACTAGAACCAGAAGAGACCAGCAGGAAGCACTACCTACCCACAACCCCCCGTCACCTCTATATCCCTAATAGATGTACATGATACACAAAAGAAGTTTCAATATGCCATACAAATAACAATAAGCTTAGCTTGAAAACAGATGTTCCCAATATGTCGAGAAGTTACTAGTTTCTTCCTCAAAGGTATTATTTGAACATGCCAGAATATGCTTTACTTAAATTGATCACAAACTTTAAAGAGAATGTCAAGATATTTCTTCCCTTCAGTTTTAGGCTTATCATTCTGTGCTTCCATAAAGTAAGACTATGAATGTGAGGGTCCCTATTGGTTCTGTCCCGCTTTACCAATGAGACTCAGTTTTACTTGAGTGTCTAAGAGTCCCATTTCCCTTGCCTAAATATAAACCATCTCTCAAAATGCCCAGGAGGAGAAAGGAGGCCTTGAATGTTATGCTGAATCTTCACCACTCCACCATGAGCTTACAGAGTTTGAGGTCTACCTCTGCAAAGGCCCTGTTGATAAGAGCTTCCACAGCCTCATTTGTTGCTCTGATGTCACCATGAATTTTATCAGCAAGATTCATGATGTTTCAACTTGCAGCGTGAGCCACAACTATTAAGAACTACCTGATTTAGCTATTGACATTAATAATTTTAAAATCTTTACCAGAAAGTTTTTCTGGAAACACAGAGAGGAAGTAAAATAAAGGGGAGAGGGGTTGATGAGAAAAAGTAAGCAATCAGACTTTAGATTCTAAATACATTTTGTAGTGGTTTGTTAAACAGTTACCTTGTTCTACAAGTGCTCTGTTTATGAGAGTACCATGAAAGTGTTTTTTTTTTTCTTTCCTTTTTTTCCTGTGGGAGAAGGGAAGCAATGAAGGAAATGAAAGAGTTCATTTAAGTGCCATATTCACATAAGGCTAATTTGTAAAAGCTCAATCCAGCTGAATATATTTACAGCCACCACTGGCCCACAAAACTTCAGTTGAGAAGACTAATTGAGATTCTTCAGGAGAAGTCCCTTGTCTTTAGTAGTTACAGAATGTCTCATTAGGCATTCTGTACCTCCCCCTTCTCTAGAATACTAAGTCTGACTGTGCTTGGCCTGGGTCTGCAGCTTGTGAATTTCCAATAGATTCTAATACACATTATTGTAAGGTTGTTGATTTTGTTTTGCAGCCCCCTTTGCTTTTTGTTTTTTGTGGGGAGTTTTGTGGGGGTTTTTTGGTGTAAAATTAAAGTTTCACGTAACAGAACTATATTAGTTATATTGAAATACTGTTTAAAAAACAAAACTGTGCCCCACATCCAGGAATGTAACATACAGTTACATTGAGGCTACAGTCCCTATTAAACACCGTCTCTAGTCTTGTATTAGAAATGTGCTTCCTATAAAAGAGGATCATTAGAGCTGATGGCTAGAGTTCAGAGAGACTAGCAAACTCCATAAAATCTTATTTTCTACCCATTTTCAATTCTCTATACAGATGCGATCTTTGAGCATTTGACTTTTATTAGGCCAGCAAGAGCATGACGCCCATTTGACTATTTTTATTTTCTTCTTTACTAAAATGACATGTTGTAGACTGTGTTTTTTAAATGCCTAAAGATGTTGGAGAAATTAGTGTCATGGGAAACTATGTGTTTACTTTAAATATTTAATTAGAGGGTCTCTCCCACGAGCTGGAAAAGAATCTCTTAGCAAAATTACGGAATAACTCTGTTTCCTCTCCCTGCTATCTTAACATCTAGTATTACAGGCTTACAAAGAAGCCTGGCATGGAACTAAAATAGCACAAAGGTCTCCAGGTATCTGCCATTACTACTATTACTGAGTTTTCATCTGTAGGTAAGCAGTGACACACACACACACACACACACACACACACACACACTTACATACACATCCATGTGTATGTGTACCTAACACATCTGCCTAAGCCCAATTTGGCTGAATTATTCCATTTGTGCTTTTCCCATAAGAAAAAAAATTCTGAAGATTTGCCTCTAACTAAAAGGTAACATCATTTTTCCAGAGTAAAAGGTAAAATTCCTTACAGTTGTAAAATTTAAATAAGTATTTTTCTTCTTCTAATTAAATGTAGTAACACATGTGAATATACTATTTCTTTCAATTTCCAACTATTTTTCTAAAATGACATTCTGAAGGAAGGCCTATTAGCAAATGAAATCCACTGACAATTTATTTCAGCCTTTAATATATTTTCTACTAAAAACCAAGTTGTCAAGACAGGAAAATATTACTGGCTTTGTTATTACAAAAAAAAAAAAGTGAGAATTTTTAATTCACAAAAGATGAAAACACAAGACATTGATCTCACTGTACATACAATAAACGAATTAGCTGTAGACTAATAAAACATTTAAGACTCCACATACACACACATGTACTTTGAAACAAGAAACACAGGACAATTTTAATCTTTGTTATGTCCACAGCTACCAAGAGAAAGAGCATCACTGGTTTGAGTCTAATGGTTTTGCTGGCATACAATCACTATATAGGCCAGTTCTAAAGCATACTGTATTGATCAGGACATTGTTAGACAAATACAAATGTTCTCATTTTGGGGCTTTTTATCCCTGCCCAAAACAATCTGCTTTCCATAGCTATCAAGTACTTTGGTTTGTTACCAATTTAACAAGACCACAACAACAAGCAATATTTTTACCACAAAACTCAGGTGAGAGATTTTTGGATTGTACAAAAACTATTTGTTCCCAAGGAAGGCAATCTGTAAATTACAAATGCAATTCTAAGAAAAGAAGTCTTGGTCACAAATCATTCACTTTCAAAAATTGATGAAGAAATGAAAATTGGAGAGGGGAGAGTGGAGGAGATATTGGCATGGCAGGGAGTAGAAAAGGTGTGGAAAAAAATGAGGAAAATATATTTACCACAGGAAATATTGGATTCAGTTGATTTTTTAAAAATGAGGTATAAGAGTATGCCAGTAAATGCAAAAACAAGAAAAAAATTAAAAACCAAAATGCACATTTCCAACGGAAAATCTCTAAACCTCATAGTTTTCTTTATTCGGATTAGACATTTCATATACATCAGTTAATCTAGAAAAATACATCTTAAAATATCTTCAACAGACCATGCTCTCTGTAACAAAACCTTCCAAACCCTGTTTTATTATACAAATCAATCTACATTAGTAATGTAAAAAGAAATTCTCAAATTTAGCAATGTCATTTTCCATTTGACATCCATCTAATTTACATATGGGTTTCCACTATTCATACTGCACCAGTTAGAATTCTGTAATAAATTTTTTTCTAATGTATTCTGTACATATTAAATTATCTAAAAGATTCCTCTTGTAGTGCATTTACCATTTAGCAAGTCTATTCAGTATTTTTCCAGTACCATTTGCATTACAGTGATTTGCCTGTAAATGTAATTAAAATCTAAAAGTGCACACAGTTAAGTTTCTCAAATAACAGCGTATTTCTGGAGGAAACCTAATATTCACGGAAAAGATTACCAATATCATGATTAGAAATGTCAGGTTAGAATGTACTCTGAGACTATACAACAAAATTATATACATAAGCTAAAGGACATTAAGTCTTTAGCTTATATTTACATCAGATAATGTCTGTTTCCACAGGGTCATACCAAGAACTCAGTATGGCACTAGATATAATTAGGAATCTTAGCTACAAATCAGCGTAGCACAGACAGCCCCAAAATACCCTGAACTGACTTATGCTAAATTAAACTCCAGTATATCACAGTGTGTTAAGTAATATTAGTGTGCTGCCCAACAAGCGACTAAGACATCCATCCATTAAGGATGATGTGCAACACAGGGAAGGTGGAAAGCCTTCGCCAAGGGATTATATCTGGGTTAGAATGAATTGTAGAACTTAAGACTGCCACTGCATGCAGAAACCCTGAAAAATAAATACACAGGTTTCAAAAAGGATATACTTCATTTTGTTTAGAATGCCCAACAGCGTCTTCAAAATAACTGATAGTGAGTACTGTTCTATCAAGTGATCAATCTAATGAATCATGAGAAGAAATTCTACATTATCCAGTTTTAGAAAAAAAATGTAGTTTTCTTACCAAATTATCCAGTGTATACGACTGGTTGTAAGTTTTGATTTTTACTGAAATTCAGAGTATGAAATGCAAAACATTCAGGATAAAATTAATTCAAAATTACACACAGTTATATCAACTTGCAACAAAGCAGCAAATATGAGGGCCTAACACACATCTTGACTCCCCCATTCCCTTCTGATCCCTCAAAAAAGTGCAAAATCAAAGAGTCACTGCTTGGTCCAAAAATAAAATACATCATGTATAAGGATTTGAAAAATGATGGAATCCGGCTTCAATAATCCACAGGTTGTCTTCAATAAGAATCAACGCCCAAAGATGGAATTTATTTCCAGTAGAATTAATTCTACAATCTGATTTTGGTAGACAGTATGAACTGCTATATTACCAGTCTCCTTCTCTGGCTTCAACAGAGTGGGACCAAACACAATTGCTATACTCTGATAGGTCATTCGATTTTTTTCTCCATTTTCTATAACTCTAAGGGGGGAAAAATAAATTGTTAAAAGAGAAACAGTTTGCATTTAGAAATGAGAAATAGTGCTTTTTCCTAAAATACATACAAACTACTTAAAACCAAGTAGAATTCAGTCCAAACATCACATGAAGGTTTCTTTTGGGTAAACACAGCTGAAAGGTAGAATTATACATACTCTAACAAACTTTCAGTGTGTGATATTTCAGCTTAGTGTCTAAAGCAAGACACACAATTAAGTATGAACTACAATTCAGGTAACAATAATTACTCCACTAGGGTGATGGGGAAAAAAATTTCATTAGGATAGAGAGATTATATTTTCATTTTACTAATTCTATGTTTGTTTGTTTTTTAAATCTCCTTCATTGGGATAATTTACTATTCTAGTGTTCCATCAGAAGGCAAAAATCAGTTATTAAAATGGCTATGTAGTAACCTGAAAGCCATGATGGCTTTCTTCTAAAGTAATTTAATAGTCCTCATCTCAAAATCTCATCTTCAGGTTAACTTAAACAACAATTTCTGAACACTTACATGCTAGGCATTATATAATTGCTTCGCATATAACATTAAGTAAATATTTTTCACACGAGAACATTTACCTGTGAGGAAAAAGGCCCAAAGGAGTTCTCGTTTTCAAGTTACAAAGACAAGCAAGTAGCACAGCTGGGATGTGAACCGATGTCTGAGGGACCCTGGCCTCGTGGGTGCTATACCACACCTCATAACTGTGCATTTCTCTTACCTTTCTCTTTTTTTCTCCCTAATTACTATTTCTTTTCTGTGGTGAACCTCTTACCTTTTGAGATGTCTAAAAAGAATCTGCATTGTATCTTGATTTGGCTTTGGCAACTGTCTGATTAGGTCCTTAACAGCAGCAACTCGCTGTCTTGGTTCTTGTTCTAAAAAAAAAAAAAAAAAAAAAAAAAAGATAATAATGAGAGATTATGCATGAAATTGAAAACAGTGACATAGTTTCGAACCTGACATTTGGTAATACACAGTGACATCTGGTGGTCACATTTAAAACTTCTAAAGTAAAACAACCCTTTGAAATAATTAAAAAGAAAGATCAAACAATGTAGTGGCTTAATCGGTACAGAGGACTTTCAACATGTAGAAAAAACTAAGTGTAATGACATACTTACTAATTGCATTAACAAAATCATTAAAATGGTTAAATGTAAAAAGAGGTTCTGGTAATTCTCGAAAAAACATTTTGAGTGCTCCAGTAATAACATGAATATCTTCCCATTTACTATCATTCAAGTCCAATTTCTCATCTGAAAAACAGAACAGGAAATTTTTTTAAATAACTTTAAACTGATTCTAAAAGTTATGAGTGCTTTTTTTGCACATAATAATAGGGAGTATGATCTTACCATGATTGACTGCAAATCTCAGTTTCTGGATCACTGCAAGGTTGCCACTTACTCTGTATATCCCATCAACATCCAAACCTAAGAGAAAATTAAAATATTTTCGTGTTTTAAGTAGGTGTTTGCCTCTTCTAAAGATGCTTGCATGCTTCAGAATCCTTATTCATTAACATGAGCCTAAAATCAAATGGGCAAATACTCTTTTCCTCTAACTGGCTTTTTATAGATGCTTGGCGGGGGGGGGGGGGGGTAAAGATACACTCTGAATTCTGTTTATTAAACAGCAACAATTCTAGTTTATCATGTAGACTGTGGATCATCGCGAAAAAAATCATCTCATTAAACTTGAAATACAAATAATTTAAGATAAACTTCTACTCCTGGGGATAGTTCAGAAAGTAAAGGAAACCAAAAGATAAAACCAGCCCACCCATTTTTTTTTTTTTGCACATTTCATAATGTAAATGTACATATTAAAGCACTCTTTTAAAGATGGCTGTCCTATTAAGTGCTTGTAATAAATAAAGTTAATAATCAATTAAAATAAAGGTTCTATAAAAACAATTGATAATTTGATAGTTTTATTCATTTCTTTTTATATGTGGAATAGAACTGTGAAATTCACCCAATTAAGCCTAAAAAATCCAAATATTCATTAAATGATAATGCTGGACACATTTAACAAAGCACATTATCTGACGTGCTATTCATAGAACTTCAAATAAAGGCACAGTGTCTCTATTGTCATGTTGACAAAAAAGTCAACAAGATCTGATACTGACAGAAATCACAAATTATGCAAATGTTTTAACTGTACAAGATGTTTTTGATGCTGTACAGGTACAAGTTAATGTGATTGCCATCATGGTAATTATTTTATATAAAACTAGTATAAATATTATGTTAAAATCAACCAAAATATAAATTCATTTAAGTCTTATTTAACAGGAAATGACATAAGAAGGTTTGTCTACTTAGATATTTTATAGTTGATTTAACAGTTTTAAAATGTCATCTCATTTTTATTATAAAGAGAAGCAACTTTCTCTTGGTGAGTAAACACAATCTCCTATCTTCTACACTGTCAAATCACTTCTTAATAAACTCAGTTTCATAATCACCACCTTCTTCATCTTAAGTAAAGGCCAACTCCAAATGGCTTCAAAGAATACCATACACTTAATCAGCTAGAAGTGCTGAATATGCAACAGGTGCCTAGAAAGGTCTTAATTTTAAAACAGATATATGTAACCATTAAAACATGTAAAGTTTTGCAAACAAGATGCTCTTAACATCTTATGACTGTTCCATCACTCAAAATCATAAAAATCCTAAGGATTTTGATGGCAAAACAATGCGTTAGTGTGCTTAACATAAAAAAAAATTCATTTTCTTACCATATGCTTCAACATGTTCAATGCATAACTTCACAAATTTTGGCACTGTGCCATTTTCTCTCTGACAAAGATTAGCAAGATTGGCTCCAAATACCTGATCTGAAAGAGATTTATTTTTTAAAATAAATCACCCTGCTAAAATGTAGTTTACAAAGTGGCGATCGCTATTCACAGTGCTATTAGAAGACATTCAGTACATCCTGACATGGTCTGCTGTGACTCATGCCTTCTGTGATCTGCCTACCCATTCCAATTCCACTTCAAACAATTTTCCTGCTTTACTAAATTCCATGAACACCCCATTTTTACCTGAGCGCCTTCTAATTTTCTATACCTTTTGTAGAGATCCATCCTCTCCCCCAAACTTAGCTTTTTATCACTCCCGCCCTCAGCTCTAATGTCATCTCCTTAGAAAAACCTTATGATCAGCATAAGGTAACCCACGTACAGTCACTCTCTATTTCATTACTATGGTAGATTCCTCATGGTCGTCATAATTATCTTGTCTGTCTCGTTTTTATGTCAGTTTCATGAGGGCAGGGACCTTGTAGTTCTCAAACCAACAGGTATTCATGGCACCCAGGCTCACGCCTAGCACTTAGTAAACACCAGAATTATTTTTTAAACTATTAAAACAAGCATGGTGCATACCCATCAGGGGCCAACCCAATGGGTATGCACCATGCTTGTTTTAATAGTTTAAATATTAAATATTCCACAAAGTATATTTCAAAGGCTGTTCTATTAGTCTTTCAACCCAACACTTCTGAAATGCTACATTAGTGCTAACTACCGAGGAAAACAAAATATTTGAACTCCTGAACAACACCATAAAGCAGCAACAGTTTATATTTCTCAATAAAAAGTCCTGGTGAAAAATTAATAGCAATTGCTATTTACTGATTTGTCAGGCTTTTTTCTTTTTTTAAAGTTCTAAACTCAATATACTAAATTCATATGCGTTACCTGGGAGTCCCTATTTACCTATAACTCTTAAGGTTATTAATTTGAATCACTTAATTAGCTGAACTCTACCCAGAAGTTTTAAATATCTTTTTAATGAAACCCATTTGTGTATTTTAATTTAGATGCTTTGCAAACAGATGTTCTAGTGATGGTCTTTTTTAGAATCTTCAAAGACAGATATATATGTTATACATTACCCATACCTATGTTTTTATTTACTACTTAATGTCACTGAGTCCTGTATTAGAAAATTTTATCATTGAAATTAAAAGTGCTTGTAAGAACTAAAGGTATATACAAGTATATGTGATTTTAAAGAACACTCTGTTATTAGGATCCTGTTAGTGCATTATTATTATTGTTGCTTATAAATGAAATAAATATAAAAATTATTTAGGAAAAAACATCTTACACTAATTTTAAAATCACCTGAAATGAGAACTGAAGGCAAACAATCAAGATAAAATTGTTCAATATTTTCTTCCTCCTACTGTGTCAGTGATGTTTCATTCAAAAGTTCTGATCTGTGCATCTCAAAACTAAAAATCTTTTTTTAAAAGATTCTACTTATTTGAGAGAGAGACAGAGAGAGAGAGAGAGAGAGAGAGAGAGAGAGCGAGCATGAGCGGGGGAAGGACAGAGGGAGAGAAGCACACTCCCCGCTGAGCAGAGAGCCCAACACGGGGCTCGATCCCAGGACCCTGGGATCATGACCTGAGCCAAAGGCAGACGCTTAACCAACTGAGCCACCCAGATGCCCCTCAAAACTAAAAATCTTTATTGTCACGTCTTCTATCCATCCATCTCACCCCTGTAGTTCCTCTGGTACAGGATCTCTAAAAACTTACTTTGGGATTTCTGTCTGTTCAGTGCCTTAGTTAAACTCTGTGTGCATTGAAAAATCAATTTTATTTAAAGATTTTTTTTAACTTATTTTTTATTTTTTATTTGACAGAGAGACACACAGCGAGGGAGGGAACACAAGCAGAGGGAGTGGGAGAGGGAGAAGCAGGCTTCCCGCAGAGCAGGGAGCCCGATGAGGGGCTCGATCCCAGCACCCTGGGATCATGACCTGAGCCGAAGGCAGATGCTTAACGACTGAGCCACCCAGGTGCCCCGAAAAATCAATTTTAATCACTCAAATGTATTTTAAACCAATGAACCTGCTAACTTTAAAGAATGAAAACATTTTTACTGTTCAAAAAATGTTCAGTTTTTAATTTAAAATGTCTTATTTCTGATTTTGCCCAAAGTTCATTGTTATAAACATCACTTCTACCTACCTTTAATATAACCTTTTTCACGAACAGCTTGCAAAGTGGGGCGCCGTGTAAGAAACTTCTTTAAGTTTTTCTTGGTTTTTTTCTGTTCTGAAGAATCTATGCTAGACACTTTCGTGGCTTAAGACAAATGGATATTAAGCATTTCATAAAATAAAAAGTTTTTGATAAAAATTTTTTCACCAGCACTCAAAACATATTAATTTCATATGTAAAAGTCAGTTATAAATTCAGTTATTCTAACTTTAATATAGTTTAAGAGTAGTAGGTCAAGAATCAAGCTAACACAGACCCAATTTCAAAGTGATAAACCAAACAAAACATTTCATTTTTATCACTAAACACTGACCACAAACTGCACCTTCTTTGGTATATGTGTTAAGACACTGGTTATTCTAACTTATACTCATTATTTCATAAATGATACTACTTATATCTCCTTTGACTCTCCATCAGTTTTAGAAGGTAAAATGATGAGAAAAAAATGTCCATAAAACATAAACAAAAAAAGTCCTTATCCTGCAGTATCCTTACTGGACTAGGAGTCTAGAGAATATATATCCATCACAATTATTTGTACTTTAAGCTAACCACACCTCATCATAATTACCTCTAAACTAAGAATGGGAACACTTGAAAAATGTCCTACATTGCCATAACTCTGATTCCTTTTTTGGTTCCAATAAAAAGTATCCAAAAAGTAAATTTCTTGAAAAGAACTATATTTGAGGAAACTTGAAAGCAAAAGAATTTGTTAGTAAAGCGTTAAAGTAATCGAATTTTCATGTGTTTACACTGTTACATGTCAGTGACAATGTCAGTTAATAGGCCTAACCTTCATTAGAACGTGGGAGAACAAAAGTAGAAATGATTTTCTAATCATTCAGTTAATCCAAAGGCCAAAAATTCTTAGTTAAATGTGGATTGTTAAAATACATTTAACAAGTTCAGAGCCACAGCTAATGGTCTATTTAAACAATGTAATTCACAAGGGGCCTGCATCAGAAAATGCTATTAAATTTGCTGGCTTTAGCGCATATATACATATATCTGCACACACATACATACATATATATGAATGATCTGGAGACGCGAATGCACGCAGCTGTACCCGCACAGGCATTTCCTAGTCCAGAGATGGTTGCCTGGTGTCCAGTGTGAACTATGGTACATGTCCCATGACTTCTGACTTCTTAAAGTGTAAAGATTCTATCTAGACCTTAAACAGTAATTATGTACTTTTAACTCAGGATAGAGTTCAGCTTCCTGGATACCTCAAGAGAAGTGCATTCTAATATACTTTTTTCTCTTAAAGAACCACAGCATCTTAAAATTAATAAGATGCTGTACGGGTGCACACGATGAGGCTGAAAAGTAACAAGGAGTTAACAAGGAGGGAGTACTCCTAAAACACCAAGATTGCAAATATCTATCCTTATAATTTCCTGGTAACAGTGGAGATTCCACTCAGCCTTTATATATTTAAAATATTCAAAAAATCTAAGAGAAGATGCTCAAACGACTAACAAAATAGGTAAAGAATAACTTACAACGAAGTTTCTTAAGATCCTTATGGTCCTTCTCTTTATCATGCTTTTCTATTCCTGGGGAATCTGGTATCTCTTCTTCAATAGCTTCATCAGTTTCTACTGTCTATTGATTAAAGATTTCCCAAATACATATTACTTTTGAGATTATTTTAGATGTAATAGCATAATTCTCAGTATAATCAGTAACTGATCCTCCCAAATGATTTTAGGGAACCAATTAGTATATAGTATATATGATTTAGATACTTGGTAAATCTTTAAAAATATTCTTTTTCCCCCTAGATAGGGGGAATTCATTAATTCTGAATTTCAAAAAAGAAAAAAATGCTGATTATTCACAGGATGATGGGTTTATGTACTGATAATGAGGCTATGTTCCCTCATGTAGATCAAATGCATAAGAATGACAGTAACAAGAGTTAAAAGGTCCTGACCCACAAGCTACACTGAGAGACCAGGATGAAGCTACATTCTGTGCTAACAGCACAAGATAAAGCTAAGTAGCCAATGGCACATTAATTTTTCACACCAACCATCTTTTCAAATTATACTTTGTATCAGTAGCTAGTAATCACACTCACAGATTCATGAATGTTAGGCACTGAAAGAAATCCCAGAACTCGTGTATAGCCTAATCAAAGTCACTTTTGCAGGTTAAAAAACTGAAGGAGTTCTCAAAGCTAGTATTGCTTTGCCTTTCACACTGATGTCTTTATCCACTTAGAACTTATTTTTGTGATTAGTGTTAGGAAAGGTTCTAATTTCTTCCTGGATATCCAGCTGACCCAGTACCATTTAAAGTTTATTCTTCCTTACTTTTCTACAGTGCTATATCTGGCATAAAGTATCCAAAGGAATGTTGGTTTCTAGGTTCTTTATTCTGTTCCACAGGTCTGTAGATCTATCCTGGTATGGACAGCATGTTCTATTAATTAATACAGTTCTAGAAGTCTTAACATCTGATAGAGCAAGTCCTTCCACTTTCTTCCTCAAGAGTGTCTTGGCTATTTTTACCCTTTATATTCTGGTATGAATTTCAGAAGAAGGTTGCCAAGTTCTAGCATAAAACCTACTAGGATTTTGAATGAGATTCAAAAATTTCAAGTCTATAAATTTATAAATCATTTGGAAGAATATTTTATCTTTACATTATTGAATCTTTTAATCCATGAAATACTTTCTCATATAATTAGATTTTCTTCAATGTTTCTCAATAAGGTTTTGCAATTTTCCCTGTTTCGTGCATCTTTCTACATTTATTGTGTATTTCTACAGTATCTTTTGCCACTTTATAAACAGTATATATTTTAAATTTCATAGTCAACAATATGTTACTCTCTTTTCACTTGGCTTATTCCCTGATCCTATAAGCTTCAATTAAAAAAAGAAAAAAAAAAGAAAAAAACCACTTTCTCTGCAAGGCCTTCCTGGATCCCTAACACTAGGTTAACTCCTACCTAATCGGTGTTTTTATAATAAGTTGTATATCCCTATCATAAGCCTCATCACATTTCACTGTATTAACTGCTCAGTTGTCTGTCTTCAGTAATCTTCTGTCTTTGGCTGTAAACTCCGCAGGGAAAGATGTAGCAAAGGAATTGCATGCTGCTCTATCTCCAGGGCAAAGCACTCCCACATTTGTTAAATGAATGCAGCCATAGTTGCTTTCAAGGGATTGGGAACCCATTACAGGACTAGAGCTGAAAGCCCATACTGGGTAGAGTAGAAGGTACATTTGAAAAGACAGATTGGGCTCAGGTTGTTGAATTTTAATGAGAGTCACAGAAGCTTTACTGAGCAGGAGGGAATTATAAAGTTAACATTAGGAAGTTTCATATAGCAATGCTATTAAGAACGGATTGGTGGGGGGTGAAATGAAGTAAGAAAAACTGTTTAGGAATTGACTCTTATGTAACATATAAAGTCCTGATGATGGTTTCAGGAATAAATGGAAAGGAAGAGACAAGATTCAGAAATATACAATATTACAAACTGCAAAGGAAGAATATTTATAGAGATGGGTGAATAACTGGCTTAAAGGGGTAAGAGAGGAGGAAGAGTTAATACTCAAGATCCCACATCTGGCTGTTTTGAACTGACTGCATCATAAAAATTTTGGAGTTTAAAGGGACACTTGGAGACAAATCAAATGCAACCTCTCTATTTTATAAGTGAAAACAAGAAACCCACAGAGGTAGAATACCTCACTAAGATCACAAACCTTATTATAATGAGGCTTCACCTACAGTCTCTGAAAGATCTCTCAATTTCTACTAAAGCCTGTGATTCCCAACTTTTTTTCAATCTCTGTTTAGTTTAAAACCATAACACACTCCCGTAAGTATCACTTTCCTTTTTGTCACTGACATATGATCCTCAGTCAGGAGCCTTGTCCCCATATAGTGAGGGCGTAAGAATATAGTCTGAGAAGCACATCCCCTCTCTGTTTCTTCCTGCTCTTACGAACAGCAGCAGAGTATCAATTTGAGGTTCTTTTTGGTTGTTATACACGTACTACACATATTACATAACGTACTATATGTCTACTATATATATATAAAACACATACACATGTATGAGGAAATTTACCAGGAACAGGAGGGTACTGAACACCTCCCTGGTTGGGGGACAAGGGAGAACTAAAACACCTCCAGGGGTAGCTAGAGAGGTGTCAGGAGGAAAGAAAAAGTGCTCATGAAGAGAGACTAGTGCTTCATTCATTTCATACCTTTACCTAAGACCTGTCTCCACCAAACAGTACTGTTCCCAACTCATTGGTCATTGACTAAATACTCTGTACTAGGAATGGTTTGTCCCTCTTCTTGAATTACTTCTTTTTGGACAATGCCTCATGTGAAAATGATTTAAAATCCACTACTAGCAAGTATTATATAACTGAGAATATTAAATCATTCACCAGCTCCAAGGAATTGCTAAACTACCATTGCCTTTCCTACCTCTTGTCCAAATACATATTAAAAAAGTGTTTATTACATATAAACTGGACACTAGATATGCAATAACCAATTAAAATGCAGAAAAGAAAAACAGCTCTGAAGTAAAAAAAATTTACCTAAGTCCAACACATACCTGATTATTGATAGTACTACTAAGAACTTTAAACCAATCATTAATAACAGTGTCATTATCAGACTGAATTAGCAGTTCTGTTCCTTGACGGGTTTTCAGCTTTAGAGAAAAGGAGGAAAAAAAAAAAAAAAAGAGGATGGTTAGTACTTTCAACCAAATAAATAAAAAATATATATTTTTAAGATTTTATTGTTATTTTTAAGTAATCTCTACACCCAATGTGGGGTTTGAACTCACAATCTCGAGATCAAGAGTTGCACGCTCCACTGAGCCAGCCAGGAGCCCCCAGATAAATGAATATATTCAAGCCAAAGTCCACAAAACCACCAGCCAGAAGACTAGATGCCATAATATTATACTGAGCAATGAAAGGTTAAAGTAATGCACAGCAATGGAATATCTTTTAATATAAAATAATCCCAGGGGAATTAGTGTATAAAACATGAAGTTTTCCTCATAAAAAATTCTCAATGAAAATCTAATAACTTAAGGGTCCCAAATTCCAACACACAAATGCCACAGAACTTGCTGAAATCTAGTATACCATATCATTAAAAAATAAGTTCAAATATCAAAGCTGTGCATTTTTAGTTAGAATTGAAACAAAATTCATTTGTAAAGAAAGAAAATCTGTAATAGTTTTATGTAAATGTGAGGAATGTTTTTCTCTCTCCAGTTAAAAAATAAATGTAGAAAAAGTATATGAAAGAGTTAAAACTTTTATTATTTCCTATTTAATAGGTAAATAAATATAGTGGCTTAATGCAAAGAGAAGGCACAGACAATAAATGTTACATCACTTTTGGCAGAAACTACTAAATTATGTCAAATCATGAACTAACAAGTAAGGATCTCTTTGGTTCAAAGTTTCTTACACTGGATTGACGAAAAATTTGGAGGTATTAGGAGAATATTCCTAATTTCTCCTATTTTCTCGTTGGTAACTGTTTATTTTTTTTTCCTTGAGGAACATATGGCAATGTTTCCCAAACAACATTCTGAGACATATGCCTTAAACATAGTTCCCGAAGTAATGTTTAGAAAAGGTATTCCTCAAAAAAAAAAAAAAAAAAGGAAAAAACAGTTATATGGTATTAATTTGGGAAATACTGCATTAAAGAAAGTTAAACAAGATTCTCTCCTTCAAAACGTCTCAGGGCTTTGCTATTCCAGGGTGCTCTGATTTTCTAAAGAAAGAAAAACATCTACACCACTGCCTACATTTATTTGACCATGGATTAGTTTTCACTCTGAAATCACTTACTGAAACTGCAAGGCTAATTCAGGAAACACTGACTTCCTTTCTTGTACTTCTTTTAAGAGAGTAGGTCAAGCCAGTCAACCAATACTTGAATATTCGCCACACATAAGATATTCTCTGTTAAAGGTTCTTTCTTAAAGATAAGGAAAAATACAGTCTCTCTGCTTAAAAAAAAAAAAAAATCATCATCTAGTGGGACAAGTAATTTACAGATGATGGTAAACCTAAATTACACTAAATTAAATATTTTAAAAGCATAAATAAAAAAGAAGCATCAGTATTGTGATAGCATTTCTGATGGGTCTTGGAAAACACCTGACAGAGACTGCCATGGGTCAGTACTAATAAAGAGTAAAAATCACAGCAGGGAAACCTAGGTTTCACTTGGAAAACAGCAAGTGCATGAATAAGACAGGAAAGGACTGACACATGGGGCTATAAATGAAGGCTGGGATGTGGAAGACTGCAAAGACAGTCTGAATAATTCCTCCCATTTCCCATATACACACCCCTCTGCAACGTGCCTTTACTGCACTTCCACCAACAGGTGAGCTCCAGTCGCCCACAACCCTGAATGCCCAGCCAGCCTTCTGACTGCTTCACCCAACAGAACACACTGATGTGTGACTTCTCAGTCTAAGCCTCAGGAAGTGTCGTAGCTTCCGCTCTCACCCTCTTGGAAGCCTGACACTGCCATGTGAAGAAGCCTGAGGCAGCCTCCTTGAGGGAGAGATCTTATAAAGAAGGAGGCCTAGCAAACTGCTGGCACCAACACCAGACACATGAACTAGACCATCCAGATCGGGGCGAGCCACTGACTGACTAAAGCCTCATGAATGGTCCCATGTTGAGATCAGAATCACTCAGCTCGGCACAATCCGAACAAACAGAACAGTTCTTTTCCTAAGCTACTAAATTCTGAGGTGGTCTGATATGCTGCAATAAATAACTGATACAGAATCATATATTATGGGGGGGAGGGGATTTTATTTATTATTATTGTTTTTTTATTTGAGACAGAGAAAGAGAATGAGAGAGCACAAGCAGGGGGAGTGGCAGAGGGAGAGGGAGAAGCAGACTCCCCGCTGAGTAAGGAGCCCGATGCGGGGCTCAAACCCAGGACCCCAAGATCACGACCTGAGCCAAAGACAGCCCCATAACAGACTGAGCCACCCAGGTGCCCCTACTGGGTGTGCGGGGGTGGGGGGGGAATTTTTAATGACAAAATGGAAAGTTTTCAATTTATTTTTCATATTAGATTTGGTAGGTAAAGGAAACCATCCGCCCCCCTTTTTTTTAAGTTTTTATTTATCTACTTGTCAGAGAGAGAGCACAAGCAGGGGGAGTGGCAGGCAAAGGGAGAAGCAGGCTCCCCGCAGAGTGGGGAGCCCAATGCGGGACTTGATCCCAGGACCTTGGGACCATGACCTGAGCAGAGGGCAGACGCTTAACCCACTGAGCCACCCAGGTGATCCGGAATCACACCTTTTCTTGTTGGTAGGGAAAGCAAGATTGTGGAACAAAGGCTTGTCATCTATAGTCTGAGATCCCATGACTTACGCAAATGAAGCCCCGCTCTTCATGCCCGCTGCTTCTCCCTTAAACTATACCAAACTGACTTATTTAATGACCAACTTCGTCTTAGTCACTGAAATACAGCTCAGAAGAATTCAAAAAAGAACATCCAATACTATGGTTAAGAATGTGAGTAATACCTAGAAAACAAATGTATTACCTCAAACACATTCTTTTTGCTGGATTTATCCTTCGAAGCCATCTCCACCGTCGCCCCCTTTAGGTCCACTGTGAACTCTGGCTTGGACTGATTACTCCCAAACTTCATTTTAGAAAAAAGGAAAAACCTTTGTGATGTTCATATACACGTGTATATCAAAAAGAATTAAGACCAATTATTAACAATAAACCAAATAGGTGATTACCTCAAATTTTTGTCATTATAAAATAACAATTCCTACTTTAAAATTGAAATGTCTGTAAGACATGAATATATTGTTCATAGAAATAAAATGGCTCAACTTCCATCTTAATAAGAAAAATATAAAATAAAGCCACACTAAAATCTTTTTCACCCATCAGTATAGAAAAAAACAAATTCCAGACGTTAGATGAAAAACTATGTTTTTAATGATGTACTATATGCTGGCTAATTCAACATAATAATAAACAACACTATGTTTCTCATAGAGTATGGAATCTTCATATGCAAGTGGAGTATAAACTAGAATAATGCCTAGAGAGGGAAAACTGGTAATACTGTATTTGCAAATTTACAAACAAATGTATCCTTTGGCTTTAGCAATTTCATTTCTTGGAATTGATCCTAGACTATCTATGACTAAGTAAAAGGATGTGTTCAAAAAGGCAAGGCAATATTCTTACATATGTATAAATAATATCTGGCAGATAACAAGTGCTTTTCCACCTAATAAACAGTCTCTAAACCCGATTCTCTGCTTTCAAGAGTTATTTCCTTATCGACTATTTATGTTGTCAACAACAATAACTTGTAGAAACAGAAAACTCTAAGCCCCATATTCTTTTATTCAGCCTTTGTTAGAAATTATAACTAGAGCCAGATGCTAATAAAGCCTCAGCAATTTAATAAGGAATTGTGAAAAGAATAGGAAGACAGCTGACATGGGTGGTTTGAAAAGAAAAAGCACTTAGCTATTATATTTTGTTAACCAGATAAGGAAAAGATTAGCAAGTAGCAGAAAATTCATGTTAAATATAGACTTACTCTGCATCTTGCCATCATTAAGTTAAATTTTTGTTTAGTCTGTTAACTAAGAATAGAAAATAGCATTCTTATTTACTGAAAGGTTTAGAAGTTTTAAAATCTTTAAGGGCTAATGAATTGTAATCTTAAGATGAAAGATTTGTTACAGGAAATTTCATTTCTTAAAATATTTTCAAGTCAAATTATGTTTGTCACTGGAAATGGATCTTACCCATCAACCTAGTGATGGGTAAGATATTATGCACTATTCATAACGTCAATAACTACTCAGTGGCTTCGCATTTAATAAATGATTCGACCTCATCTATTTACTTCATCTTTTCAGCTAGCAACGTGGACTTAAATAATGTACTTGTTATAACAAAACAACACTTAGGATATTATTGTGAATGTATTAGTGGGATCAAAACAAAGCTTAGGATATTATATGAAATTTTTATTAGTGGAATCATAATAACAATCACAAAAATTTTAACTATTCTACAAAGTCTTGCCCTTAAGTACCTTTTGTCATTCAAAAGACATTCAATTAACCATAAAGCTACAATGGGCAAAGATAACTTTCTGAGTAAAAATGATGTATCTCAAAAGTCACAAAACTTAAATGTGCACGTTTAACCGAATGATAAAAATCACTGTACGTAACTTGTTGCCATCACATGCTCTGTCAATGGTTAGCTATAAACTAAGATACAAACAACTAACCAAGTATGATAGGGCAACCAAATACAAGTACAATGATAAGAGCACAGAATGCTGGTAAAAATGCATTCACTATGGTTGGCAAAATTTTGTGTTTGTTATTCATCCTTTTTCAAACTCTAATTCCACTCGATCATACACCCTCCAACATATTCGGGGCAAAGAAAATGGAATTACTGTGGCAAGGGGCATGCAACAAGAACACATACAGTGACAGCTGAAACAGGATCAGATTTTACATATGCAGGCCGACGACTGACAGAATTTTTCCAAGAAGAA
Source organism: Zalophus californianus (assembly GCF_009762305.2). Classification (NCBI taxonomy): domain Eukaryota; kingdom Metazoa; phylum Chordata; class Mammalia; order Carnivora; family Otariidae; genus Zalophus; species Zalophus californianus. The sequence continues at coordinate 111,030,995 of NC_045603.1, read as the reverse complement.
AGCAGCGAAAGCAAGAGCTCAGAGACTGAGCCCTGTTGGCAGAATGACTTGATGGAGAAAGGGAAGAAAATGATGATGTCATAATAATGCACAATGGCAAAATGACACACAAGAGAAAAGCATATGGAACCAAATGGGACAAAACTACAATTCTACAAGCAGACACAACACAAACAAAGCTTAACTTCCAAATATTTTTATAAAGCCCCTTGCATTTATATCTCAGAATATTTTCTGACTCTTACTACATAAATTCATATTTTATTTTTAAGGTGAATGCTTTATAGAAATTACACTAAACAGACTTGTCTTAGCCTATATTCACAACAGAAGACTTGAGGGGTAATAGGGAGAGTCACATATGGCCCACTGCCACCTTGCTCAGCCCCCTTACTCAGACCTGCCGGGCAACTGTCCTCTGGTATCCCTTTCTAAGTCCTCTCTTGGGAGTGGCCCTACCATCCAGTTTGCCTTCCCCTTCCTCTAAGACAGTGGTTCTCAACCACAGGCAATTTTGTCCTCTAGGGGGCATCTGACAATGTCTGGAGACATTTGTGGTTGTCACAACTGGAGGTGGGGATGCTTTTGTCTCCTGCTAAATACCATACTATTTATAGGAGAGCCCCCAGAAGAATTATCTGACCCAAAAAGGAGACAAATTTTAGAAATTTAAATGCACATATAAGTAAATTTGAATAATTAGTGGTATTTGTAGGGTGATTTTTGTAATACTCAAGGAATATGATGAATGATATCTGAAAGGGAGCACAATACATGTCATGTCATACTGTCACCATGCACTTGTCAGTCTTCCCCATTACAGTGTAAGCCACGAAGACAGAGACCATGTTACTTCTATACCTCCAAACTTTTAACACAATGCTTAGAACAAAACAGGCTTTTATATGTCTGTTGAACAAACCAGGTGAAATGAAGTAAGAAAAAAAGCATTAATTTATGCTATTGATATCACAATCCAGTAGATAACTAATACACAGAAAACAACTGGAATGTATCCAGCCTAAAGGAGAAAGAATGGCTCACTGGATGATACAGCATCTATGTAAAATTTATCTTATACAGTGGAGTTGCATGCTGCATATGTACGTTTTGTTTACTCGATATTAACTATCCATGGAACCAAAACTAAATACAAAGTGTGAATTATTTAAAAACAAAAACAAAAAACAACTTCAAACAGTGTGGATGATTTTGCTCAGCCTTCAATCAATGAATATATGCTATGGAGTGAGCAAAAGATTTGAACCTGCTCTTTCTTCAAGTGGACCTAGGTGTAGGTTTTTGCACTATGTGTGAAAAACTAATTTTTAAAGAACAAAACTTCTGCAACATGGCCCCTTAAAGTAAACCAAACTCAAAAAGAATAATGATGATAATAACAACAACATAAACCAAACTCAACTAGAGGAAAAGCAATCTCCTCCAACATCAAAGGCAAAAGATGGCTCTGCTACAGATCAACTTCTAACTAACACCTTCCTAAGAGAGATACTCACGGACAATTTTCACTATAGGTGATTTTTGTCTTTTTGGCTTTTTTACCAGCCTTAGACTCTCATCCCCAAGTGTGATTTCAGTATACAAAAAGGATATTTTACCTACAATAAATCTACTTGGTGACTGAGCAGAGAAACAAAACTATTATTTTTTTTTCAAATCATTTTTAACAATCCTAATTACAGAGTTAATTAAGAACCCTCTCACATATTTCACCAATTTTTACTATTTATGAATGTTCTATAATGCCAAAATACATTATACACACTCACACACTTTTTATTTGAATAATCTTACTTGCTTTTACTTAGACCATTTAAATTAGTTTTCATTCCCTTCATAAGTGTTACATATGGAAAGAAAAAGCAAGACAGTCTGATCTTTAAATATGCCATAAAACAAAAATTACGAACTGACTGCATAACCAAGCATTTTATCACCTTCCACATCTGTTTAGTTTTTATTGAGACTATAAATACAGTAGGACTATATTTTATTTAATTATACTGATCTGAAATGATAATATACTGTATGATTCACAATATATTAGTAAAATTTCATTTAAAGGCAAAAATTCAAATAGTAAATCCCCCAAATTAAAAACTCATTAAGAATTCTACAATTGCCAAACTGGCTAGCTTGGTGAATTTTTAACTCTGCCTCCGCTATTGCCACATGACAACACAGTGACACAGCTCTGGCTGATGAACAGAAACACCTCACACCCTTTGTCAGGATAAGATTTAATTATGAGTTCTGAATTATGTAAAACCTTCGTGAGTGAAAATCTTAAAATGCAACCAGCCTGTACTAACAATCATGTACTAACAATCACTTAACATCTTTTCGTTTAAAACGAAGTTCCCATTTTCTTTTACAAGCATACAAACCTGCCTACCTAAATGATGCCTCTTACCCTAAGGCTCTACTTTATCTGTACATACCACAACCTCCAGTCTTTAAGTATCAGAAATTATCAAATAAATGCCCATTATCCAGCTTTCTTTGAGTACTTTTTTTATTACTTATTAATTTGTTTCTCCATTCCTCTTCTTTCATTCATTTCCTGCACTCAATTTCAAATAAAAGTTGAGCCACAAGTAGGAAGAAGAAATAATTGCATAACCCTGTAGAAATGCATTAACGCAAACAAGAAAGTACCATATGCTTTACCTCAGGGGGAAAAAAGGAGAAACACATAACTATCAATTTACTTTAAGATAAGTGAAACCAGACTTTCAATCTTTAAATATGGAAAACATGTATTACAGATCAGTTCCACTGTACTGGCTAAACAATGAAGCAAATCAAAGGTGAAGTAAAACAGAAGAAACATTCTAGAATGTTCATTTTAGTGCCCAATCCAGAGGATTTTTGGGTTGCCATTTCAAAGTATTTGTGGACTAACATGCTCTGTGGCATTCCTGTTTTAGAAGAATGTTAAATGGCTGCATTATAAATGTAGATGAGTAGAATCTGCTTGAATTTTATAAATGGATTTTCTTTTTCAACAAACAAGGTCCATAGGTCCTGTTAATTTTAAAACGACTCAGTAAATGTAAGGAAATATTGGTTAAGGTAGGATATAAAGCAAACTAAAGACATTAGATTGATTTCATTTTAAATTTTATTTAAGCATTGACCCTTCAAACTCAATTACCAAAAATTTTTGGAAATATCCAGAGCATGGACTCTGGAGACAAAATGCCACCTAGATCTGCCACTTAGTAGCTAGCTAAACAACCTTCAGCAAGCTCCTTAACTGATTTATACCTCATTCTCTCAACTACAAAAGGGGAAGGGGGTTGATAAAGAGTAGCTATATCAGACTTAAGAAAATAATATATACCTAATCATCTGCCCTTAGAACAGTACCTGATACATATTAAGCATTCAAAAAGTGTTAGCTGTTATATGTCACAAATTATAATTTTTTGTATTTGTATTACAAATTAACCAAGGAGTAACAATAGTAAACATTCAGATATACAAAAAAAACTCCAAAACCCCATGAGTAATGGGATATTTACTTATTCTTCTAAAAGCTGGCTGACATTATATACAGATATGGACACCTGAATCACCGACTAGTATCCAAAGATCAGATTACAATTCAAGGTGGGGCTTGACATATTTCTTTGCTTATTTTCTGACTAGCTGAATTAGCCAAGTCACAAGCACAAGAAAGTTTTACAGGTATCCCCTGCTTTTCGAAAGTTCACATTACACCACTTTGCTTTTTACAGAAGACATATCAGTACTTGTTTTTGCTAGCCAAAACAAATCTGATGAGTATTTCCACTTTCATTAAAAAAGGTTAAAAGTGAAAATAGTGTTCAGTGTTTGTTGCACTGCAAGCAATTAATGGAGGTAGCACGCACCCTGAGCAGTCAAAGTGGCCCACTAAGCTCCTTCTCAGGAAACCACACTCAGCATGTCAGCATCCCTCCACCATAGTTTGGACTGTGTGAGCATCTGTGTTTTAGCTCCTCTGTGCATCCATTAGCAAGATATATATCCTAAAGTATCAGAAAAGCCTAAAAGGTTTTTTTTGGGGGGGGTGGCGGGGGGTCTGGGAATGCTCAAAAATTTTTCCATATAGATTAATGATAACTGCTTCTTTGCTTTACAGAGGTCTCATAGGAGCACCCTGCTTTTGGACAGCAGGGGAAACCTGTAATACCCGGAGCTGAATCAAGATATCTATTTTGTCCTATAATGTCCAAGTAGTAAGCCCATCTTTCAGTTCAATGGATAAAATAGACTTTGTTGATTTTAATAATACAACTAATCAGACTTCTAATTAGCCCTCCTCTTTTGTTACAAGTCAAAATGCATCTTTTAAAAAACTTTATTTACTTTTATTTGCACACCAGCTGTAGCTAGAAGGACTCTGAAATACTTTGTGAAATTCAGGTACAATACCATCCACATAATTTAATGTGTAAAGCCTTCAAGAGAAGAAATACTTACCCAACTTGTGCTGCTTCCTTGAGTTTTGGTAAAGAGTAAAGATGAACCTTGCAACACAGCCCAAGAAGACAACCAGTTCTTTCTGTAAGTATAAAGAGAACCAACTAAAGCTTTGCTATTCAGTTTTTCCAACCAAATTTAAAATATTACAACCTAGTTATCAATGTTGCCCACAATTTACATTAATTATTGACATTCTAATTGTTTTTATTGAGGATATAATGCTAATGGAATTACATTCATTTTATGGTTCCAAACTGACCCTAAAGGCCCCCCAAACAAATGAAGCTAATAGAGATGTTATCAGAAAAACTATATACCTAATTATGTTCACATGGTAATCCAGCACACTTGGGATCAAGGGTACCAAATTACCTTGAAGGAACATGAACTGAACTCTGTATTTGGCAAGAATTATTCATGATTAAAAATCAGGAAAACTTGTCCACCTCACCTAATTCTATTGTTTCATATTTCTTGGTTATCTCTCTTCCCCTAAATAAGACTACACTAGGTAATTGGGAGATACTAGGCACATTAGTAGATAGTAGGTATAATAAATTACATACTCATTGATCAGAGATTACTGAGGTTTCTTTTATATTTTTTATATTTTTTGTTTTATTTTATATGTATATATATGTTTATCCTTATTTTATTTATATTTTATTTTTGTATTTCTTGGTTATCCCCCTTCCCCTAGTAAGGTTACACTAGGTAAATGGGAGATACTAGGTACAATAAATTACATACTTATTGATCACGATGTTACTAAGATGAAGGTTTTTTTTAATTGTCTAAGTTATAAAATCAACACATATATCAAAATTCTAAATATAAAAATGTATAAAAAGAACGGTCCCCATTTCTTCTCCTTCAATCCACATTCCAGAGACAACCAATGGAATGCAATCATTGGCAGACTAAAATGAATGTCAAATATGTCTACTACAGAAATTTATTAAAGCAAACCTTACTACCAAACATACTGACAGTTTTGTGAAAATTCTACAGGCACTCAAAAGGAGTTCTCCATTTTCAGAATTTAGAATTTAATAACTATCAATTAGACCTACTTTGTTATTTTCTATGTACACTTGAACTTCATGGATTAAAAGTGAAATAAAGTTTACTACTATTGAGTTTCTATTTTTCCTTTTATTTCCTGTTGTTTTTGCTCATGGCTGTTAATGCTACTTATTTGGTGAATGGCTATTCTTAATGATTAGATCTTTATTGCTGATTTATCGATGGTTTTGACATGCCTGTTCTTTTAACTTTTCTGAATCATTTTTATGATGTTTTCTTTATATGTAATATTTAGGTGGGTTTTGTTTTGTGCTTCAATCTGAACATCTTTTTCTTTCAACAGGGGAGTACAGTCCATTTACATTTATTGATATTGATATCTGGCCCTTGTGTTATCATTTTGTTACATCTTCATTTTATTATTTTGTTTCATCTTCATTTTATTATTTTGTTTTGTGTGGATCTCAAGATATTTTGAAGGGACTTATTTTTATTTGTAAGTTTATTTTATACTCAATCTTCTATTTCTATAGAGAGCATCTACAAACTCCCTCCTCTGAAAAATGCTAATATCAGTATATTTCCACTTTAAATAAACTTCTTGAATTTAATTTTCAAAATCAAAAACCGTAGAACTAGCAAATATATCCAAGAATACTGGATTTTTTAAAAAGATTTTATTATTTGACAGAGAGAGACACAGCGAGAGAGGGAACACAAGCAGGGGGAGTGGGAAAGGGAGAAGCAGGCTTCCCGCTGAGCAGGGAGCCCGATGTGGGGCTCGATCCCAGGACCCTGGGATCATGACCTGAGCCACCCAGGTACTCCGAATATTGGACATTTGAACACTGAATTAACAATAGCTGCCTCGAAGACTGAAGCACTTGCGTACCTCAGTTGCAAGCAGAATTAGTCACATTTTTTTCCTGGAAAAAAAAGTACAATGACTGACGGTCACACTACGATTATTTAGACTTGAGTATCTGGCAGGTAGACATTATCTCAAAAATAAATGAAGTGAGTCTGTCATTTAAATGACAGTATTTGTTGACAAAAAATTGAAGCTTTCAAAGGGAAAATAGAATTTTGGAAAACTTGGCATATCTGCCACTGTGAGGCTGACAATTTTCCAATAGCTAATGACTTTTCTGATGATGTTACTGATTTGTGATTCTTTGATATTATAAAATATGTCAACATTTGAAAAATCAGCAAACTTAGTGAACCAGTATTTTCCAAATGATCTGCAAGATGCTACAAAATTACGTACAGGTAAAGAGTCCTTCAAAATGCAACACAGACCAATGCTTTTTTAAGATTTTATTTAATTATCTGAGAGAGAGAGAGCACGAGAGCAGGGTGAGGGGCAAAGGGAGAAGCAGACTCCCCGCTGAGCAGGGAGCCTGATTCGGGGCTCCATTCGGGGCTTGATCCTGGGACTCTAGGAGCCCAAGGCAGATGTTTAACCGACTAAGCCACCCAGGCTCCCCCCAGACCAATGGATTTTGACGTAACTAAGTATGAAAAGTTCATTAACAGTTTTTCACAGTCTTAACTTGCGGAGTTTTGGTGTAGCAGAAAAATACACGCAATTACCTAAGAAGAATATTAAAACACTCCTCCCTTTCCAACTTTATATAAGAAAAGGAGGATTATCTTCATATACAACAGACTGCCTGCCAGCAGAGATGAGGATCCAGCTGTTTTCCATTAAGCCAAATACTAAAGATTTGCAAAAAATGTGAAACAATGCCACACTTCTCAAGGAAAATTTTTGTATTGGAAATACAGGGGTTTTTCCTTTATAAAAATGTTACTCACGTTAACATATAATGGGTTATTAGTTTTAAGAATTAAAAAACTTAAAATGTCTCAGCTTTAATTTCTCAAATCTACAGCTATAAACTATACACATAAAAAGTTCTTTGCAGCAATCAATAATTTTTAAGAGTTTAAAGGGGTCCTCAGATCAAAATGCTTGAGAATCACTAATATACAGGAAATTAAAAAACTAGTTTGCTCAACTCTACATAAATAAAGATGAAATAGATGATATTCTTTGGAAAACATAAATCACCAAAAGTTTTCCAAAATAAGTAGAAAATCTAAAAGACTAATTACCACAGGAAAAACGACAACAATGAAAAAAGAGAAAGTGGCCAAAGAACTAGGTGCACTACATATGCCCAAAAGGGAGAAAGAGGAAAAATAAAGACCCCATTCACAAGTGACTTCGCCCAAGGAACAATTTAAAGAACAAATAATTGCAGTATTTGTAAAGTTGTTTCAGAGCACTTAAAAGAAAAATTTCCAAGTACTAAAATGTGACAAAGACAGTTCATTTAAAGCAAATCTTGAAAACTTAACTACATGTAAATTTTAAACTCTTCTTTACACAACAGGCTGATCTCTGTTGACTATAAACTCATAGCATTTTAGTAGTTCTTAAAAACTGGGGAAAATGCAACTTGCTTATTACAAAGAGTTAATTTTCCTTAATTCATTAGGAGATACCACACAACCAAAAAAGCCAACAACCCAATAGACAAACAGATAAAGGGGATGAACTGACAAATTAACAACAACAAAAAGACATACAAATGGCTTAGGATACCCTACCACACTAAAAAGTAACACAAATTAAAAATATCATTCTCTCTCTAATCTCTATTAGCAAAGATCAAAAAAGTGGACAACATATTGAATTGGCAAAGGTGTGGAGAAAGCCACTGCTTTTGGAAGTATGAACTGCTTCAGTGCCTTAGAGCGTAATATGGAACACTATCAAAATGACTAGTGCACATAGCTTAGCCATTCCACTTTTGTAGAATCTATTCCACAGGGATTTACATATTTGCAAAATGAACTATGTAAGATGTGATGTAAGTGTAATACTGTTTGCAACAGCTAAACAATGTAAACATTCTAAATGTCTAGCAATAGACAGGCATATTTACCCACCATATGGCTAAATAAACCAGGATACAGCCACACAATATATAACCAAGGACAGTTAAAAACAATGTGGTGGCTCCACATGCAACAAAACAGAACCATCTACAAAATAAACTGCTCAAAGACTGTGTTTAAAAAATTAACCTATGCAGGGGCACCCAGGTGGCTCAGTCACTTGAGCATCGGTCTCTTGGTTTTGGCTCAGGTCATCATCTCAGGGTTGTGAGAGCCAGCCCTGCATTGGGATTGGCACTCAGCTCAGAATCTGCTCAAGATTCTCTCTCCCTCCCCGTCTGCCCTTCCTTCCAATGTGCACACTCACACTCATTCTCAAATAAATAAAATCTTTAAAATATATACATTAAAAAAATTACTATGCATATAGAAATATATATATCTTCTATCTCTGAAGGAAAACACTACATCTCATTCACTTAACTAGCTGCCTCTGGGGAATGGAAATCATGGCTGGGTAATTGACTTTTGGCTAAACACTTTTATCGTGTGCACTTACTGCTTACTGAAAAAAAATTTATTTTAAAGATTTTATTTATTTATTTGAGAGAGAGAGAGAGAGAGAGAGAGCACAAGCAGGGGGAGGGGCAGAGGGAGAAGAAGGCTCCCCATTGAGCAGGGAGACCAATGTGGGACTTGACCCCAGGATGCTGGGATCATGACCTGAGCCAAAGGTAGACGCCCAACCGACTGAGCCACATAGGCACCCCTGGAAAATTTTTTTCAAATAAAGCTAACGGTTGCTCAGAATCCTATGCTTTATCACCCTGAATTTAATATAACCTTAAAAAATATGTCAAGACAAAGGAAGATTTTCATACATTTCATGACAATTCTACATACATATTAGAAAATACATCTGAAATTCTTATGAACCTTTTAATCATTTCCACTAGAATGTAACTGTACTCATAGCTTTTACTTATTTCGATCAAATAAAACATGTCAGAACATTAATGGTTTTGTACTTACCGAACCTTTTTCCCATTTTCAGTAATTTTTGTTACATTTAGTAATCCATATTTTTCTTGACCCTATGGAACAGAGTAATACTGTTTATACATCATTCACATAGACAATGAGGTCCAAATTCTTACATATGAATGAATCAAAATGATCTGGTACTCTAAAAATTAGCTTAAAAAAAAGATCAGTCAGTATGTAATATGCTTAGTTCTAAAGTATATTAGGGAATACAATTTCCTAATACTTCTGTATAGTTATTTTCAGTAACTTTACAATTAAACTTTTCCTCTTCTCAAGTCCTGGCAACCATAAGGTACTTTGCTATCAAATCAGATTTCCACATGAATACCACTAGTCAGCACTGGAAAAATGATTTATGACTTCCTGTTCAAAGAAAGTAATATAATGCTATAATGATAAATACCACAAAAAGCAATTATTTACTTTGCTGTTATTTTACAGCAATACAGTCTGAAAATTATCTAAGATACTAACCTGCTTTGTCAAATGTAAAAATAACTAGATAGAACAAATGCAGTAACTGCATTAATAAATTACTCAAAGTAAATGTTATTATACATAGAACTAGCCGTAAGGTGGCATTAAAAAATTCAGTATGAGCTTCATGACATATATTATCAGATGGTAAACTGGGGCTCTGGACAAACCAGATACACTAGTTGGCTGATGTCAAAAATAGTGACCCAGCTTTATCACCAAACCCCAGGAAAGCAAGAGCCACTTTGCTGAGGTTAACGGTCATCTTAAAATTCCTCCAGGTAGAAGAAAGGAAACACTTCCCCACTGCTTTAGCTTCCAATATTCAACTAAATGTAATCAAAATGAGTTGGTATCTACAGCAATCATCAATATTAGTAAGCAATGTATATACATGACAGAGCAAATGTACTTCAACTGAAACATACATAGAGGCGGCACACAGAAAAAATATTCCCAATTCAGAATTTATTTCTATTTAATCCATACCTCGGCTATTTTCTCAATGTACTTCCTTGAGAAAAAGATAAGTCTTTCTTGTATGGGACATAATGTTTAAAAAATAATGTTTGAAAGTTTTGCCTAGCCTGATAAAAACTCTCACCTATAAGCGAAGCTGATAAAGTATTAATGTTAATTCGTGGTACACTGGGAACTTGGGAAACAGTCACATGACGTTTTATTGTAATTTTTTCATGAAGCATAGGTTAGATCTCCTTAGATATGCAAGTCTGATACTTCTAAGAGCTGTTGCCTCTTAACAAAAACATCAATCACACAGTTACAAGTATGCACAAGATATCAAGTAAAAACATTCCCAATTTACTATCAGAAGCAGGAAGGAAAAAAAACTTTCAAAGATACAGGAACTAAGTACAACATTAATCTGAGAGGATGGCACTGCTTATGTGAGCTAGGGAGCACAGGAGTCAGAAGAGCAGGAGTGGGAATCAAGCCTATAAAAAAATGCCAAAGCTGGAACTGAACAGGACAAAAGAGCTGAGGCATGAGAGAAATACCGAAGAAAAATGGAAGTGACAGACCACATAAGCTTAAGGTTGAGTGAGACGTTCTAAATCAGGGATTCTTACCTGAGGCAATGGATGGACTGAAACTGGTATAAAATTGTGCGTGGACAGTATATACATTGTTTAAGGGTCCAGGACACTCATGCAATTCTCACAGGCATCAAGACTCCAGTACTAATGCTCTAAGTATTAAACACTCTAATTTGAACATAAAATAAGAACAAAATTTGCCACATCCAAAATGTACAAATACAAAAATACTTGGCTAAGTGTTATGAGAAAGGTGTATCTAACTTCACCTGAAAGAGAGAGGGAGTGAAGAGAAGGCTTCCTGGAGACTCTTGAGCTAAGGAATTGGGGTTAGCTAGATGGTGACAGTAGGCGATGAAAACAACAAAGTATAAAGGTACAGAAGTGAAAGAGAGCATATCATATCTGAGGGCCTTTAAGTTCCCTCAAAGTAATGGGTGAGGTGAAGTAGCAAAGAAATGAAGCAGTGTAAAGTATGAACTAAGAAAGGGTGGCAAGACAGGGAACCAACCAGAATACATTCTAGTAATTACCACAGGAGATGGTGAAGGCCTGAGCTAGGGCAGTGCATGTGAGCAAGCGATGAGGAGCCAAATTTGAGAGATTCAGAAGACAGAATTGACAGGGACTGGATAGGAGGGAAAGAGGGCAGATCTGAGGAAAACTCCCAAGCTTGAACAACTGGATAGATGGTGGTATCTCAGTTTTAATGACACTTTTTTAGAGAAGCTTTCCCACACGACTCTTAAGTAGGAGCTCCTCTACACCTCCCATTATTTACCACTGCCCCCAGTTTGGTCCCTTCATTGCATTTAATGCAAAGTACAATTACATCTTTTATTTACGGTCTATTTTATTGGGCTGTACACTGGGACCATATCTGCTGTGTTCATCAATGTATGACAAGTGTCTACAGCATGTAGTTGATGTGTGATACAATACATATCTGTTGAAGTAATTAACCAACATATTAGCAGTGCTATTCCAAGAAAGGAATATAAAAGAATGCCAGTGATGGAGAAAATCAAGCTTTAACTTTTAAACACTGAAGTTTCTGAGTTTGATATAAAAGTGCTAAAGAGGCAGATGAATAATAGAGGTTTGACTACACAGGTGAGAGGTTTGGGGAAAAAATTTAGATTTTGAACATATTTTTTTTAATTTTATTTTATTATGTTATGTTAGTCACCATACAATACATCATTAGTTTTTGATGGACATACTTTTTGGTGTACTTTCGCTACTTAATATGATTCAAAACAACCAATGTTTTTGTGTTGCTTACTAAAAAAACTCCATAAAAATATCCTGTTAAATCCTGCAAAAAATGCCCACATTTACACACGAATATTTCTTAGTCTAAATAGATTTGATATTCCAAAGGAAACTTCATACTGAAAATAAGCAGAAATGTTTTAGTAAGGACTAGCAAAATATGGTTAAAATTTAATCAAAATGACTGTACTTAGATTACCCTATCCTAATAGGGTAAGAAAACAATAAAATGTTAGTTCTCTTTAGTAATCTGGGAAAATTTCCACAGGCTCATAATCACTTTGCAGGCTCCAGAATTTTTTTTTTTTTTTAAGTAGGCTCCATGCCCAGCATGGAGCCCAACGTAAGGCTTGAACTCAAGACCCTGAGAGATCAAGACCTGAGCTGAGATCAAGAGTCGGCCGCTTAACCAACAGAGCCACCCAGGTGCCCCTGCAGGGTCCACAATTTCTAATCAATGTTGCATTTATTTGGTAAACAGGAATTTCCCAATTTGGCTAACAATTATCATATACCAAAATCAATACAACCCATCAAAATCCTTATCTTCAGTTAATCATGCAATAAGTATTTTTTTTAATACAGAGTAGCTTTGCACAGTGATATAGTGGTTGAAGAACCAGGTGATGCAACTTCCAGAACAGGTAAGTTGACAAGGAGAGAAGACAAACTAGTGGTTGCCAGGGGAGAGGAAAAGGTGATGGGGAAATGTGGGGTGAATGCTTAATGGGAATGGGTTGCCCTTTCAGGTAATGAAAATGTCCTGAAGCCAGGTAGAAGTGATCACTGCACACTCTGTAAATATACTATATGCCATTTAAATGTATACTTTAAAATGGTTAATGGCTAATTTTCTGTTATATGAATTTCACCTCAATAAAAAAAAATATTTTAGGGGAACCCAGCTGGCTCAGTTGGTTAAGCATCTGACTCTTGATTTAGGTTCAGGCCATGATCTCAGGGTTATGAGATTAAGCCCTGTTTTGGGCTCTGTGCTCAGCATGGAGCCTGCTTAAGATTCTCTCTCTCCTTCTGCCCCCACCCCCCAAAAAAAATTTTTTTAATATATTTTAGGGGCGCCTGGGTGGCTCAGTCATTAAGCGTCTGCCTTCAGCTCAGGTCATGATCCCGGGGTCCTGGGATCGAGCCCCACATCAGGCTCCCTGCTCGTGGGAAGCCTGTTTCTCCCTCTCACTCTGCCCCTGCTTGTGTTCCCTCTCTCGCTGTGTCTCTGTCAAATAAATAAATAAAATCTTTAAAAATATATATATATATAGGGCGCCTGGGTGGCTCAGATGGTTAAGCGTCTGCCTTCGGCTCAGGTCATGATCCCAGGGTCCTGGGATTGAGTCCCGCATCAGGCTCCCTGCTCCTTGGGAGCCTGCTTCTCCCTCTGCCTCTCTCTCTCTCTCTTTCATGAATAAATAAAATCTTTAAAAAAAAAAATTCTCTAAAAAAAATATATATATATATATTTTAAAGAACTAGTGTTTTAAAAAATTAGATGTTTAAATATTTTTTAAAAAGGCTTTAGAACAGTTCTATTCAATGAAAAAAACATTAACAAATATGTCCATAATACTTTTGCTAAAGAAAGTGTTAAAACATTCTTTTCTCCAATGCATTTTTTTTCTCTCCAATGCATTTTAATACCATAATTGTAAATACAGGGTCAAAAACTCAAGTTTCCAAATTATATATTCTTAAATTTTACTCAGTATTCAGTGACTGGAAACTTCAAAATGCACATTTATCTGGAGTATTACTCAGCCATAAAAAAAGAATGAAATCTTGCCATTTGCAATGACATGGATGGAGCTAGAGAGTATTATACTAATAAGCAAAATAAGTCAGAGAAAGACAAATACCATATGATTTCACTCATATGTGGCGTTTAACAAAATAAAGAGACCAAGGAACAGACTCTTAACTATAGAGAACGAACTGAGGGTTACCAGAGGGGAGGTGGGTGAGTGGATGGGTGAAATAGGTGATGGGGATTAAGGGGTGCACTTGTTGTGATGAGCACGAGGTGTTGTATGGAAGTGTTGAATCACTATATTGTACACCTGAAACTAATATCATACTGTATGTTAACTGGAATTTAAATAAAAACTTTAAAAAATAAAATAAAATGCACATCTGTCATAGATACACTGGGACAAACAGAGACTGGGTTCTCAGATCAGTCCAAAAAATCCTATTTGATCCACACTGTACTCATACTGTACAGAAGGAGAACATTGATCTTTTTAAAAAGTATGTGCTGGGTATTTCAAAAAAGGATTTGAAGGGGCCATGAAAAATAACAATAATGCATCTGAAAATTGGAAATGAAACAAGAAAAAAATGAACATGTTTAAAATCTGTATTAAGGGATGGAATTTTAAATCTGGTTTAATTAGAAAAGCTTCCATGAAAACATTGTACTAAATGAACAAAGTCTGCCAAAAAAGACCACATATTATAGGAGTCTATTCTTATGAAATGTCCAGAATAGGCAAATCCAGTGAGACAGAAAGTAGATTCCTGGTTGTTCAGGGCTTGGTGAGACGTGGAGGTTAGACAGGTGATACTAAATAGAATGTGGTTTCTTCCTGAGGCGATGAAAATATTCTAAAATTGACTGTGATGACGGCTGCACATTTCTGAATACACTAACAACCACTTAACTGTACACTTAAGTGAGCAAATCACACAGTATATAAATTACAAGCTTTTTATAAAAACAAAAAAGAGACTAAAGAGGTGGATGGGCAATTTGCAGAGATTTAAAAATGACATCAGAGAGCTAACACTGATTACACTATTTTCATTCCTAAATTTGTAGCTTCCTTTTTCTTACCACTAAGGCTTAGGATTTTAACTCACAAAGAGGGAAAAGATAGCTGCTCGTATTAACTGGGTAAGAGTGAAAAAAACAGGTGAGACTCAATGGAAACAGCACAAGTTGAGAGGAGGGAGTGAAGGGCCAAGAGAGGGAAAAGTCAAGGAGGGAAAAAGCCTCAGTGAGGAGGGGCAAGACAGCATGGAAGAGGTGCCCTCTGGAGCACGAAAGCAGAGTTGTATTTTCATGGGAAAAAAAGAATGGACTCAGGTAGAATGAACAAAGCTATTTCATCTTTCACTCTAAGACAGAACAATGAAGAAAAATAATGGTGAGGCAGTTCCCTGTGGTGGCCAGCAGGGGGTATCGTGAATCCAGGATGGTCTAGTTGCTGTCAAATTTGAGAAAAGGGGTAAATGGTTTAGGAAATAATTTGCAAATCGACCTTTTAACTCCATGTGGAACATCTGCAAATTCATGTTTCTAGGCTAACCTAAAGATTCCTTTTTACCAAAATGTAAATAATTTATAAAAGGTCTCCTTGGCAATTACGTATTACCTATATTTAAAATAAGTTAGAAAGGGTTTCTGCTTTTTTCTAGATGCACTGTAGTAACAACACCTTAGATTCATACAATAATTCTTGACACCACCACTAAAATCATGGTCACTTTCATCTTTAATGTTAATGTACCCAGGACAGTGTTAAATAATGCAAAAGACAAAAAAGAGGAAAGTAGTCACTATCCATCCTTTAGTAGGACTTTAAAACCTTAGTAGGGAGATGAGGGGGGGTCCATGAGGTAACATTTACACTATTTGACAAGTGACTTGGAAATCGAGGAAAAGACGAAGAGATCATTATTATGCTAAGGTTAGTCTGGCAAGGCCTCTTAAAGAGTCAGTCTTAAAAACTTTTCTAACTTTGGGGCACAGGGGTGCCTCAGTCAGTCAAGTGTCTTGCCTTCAGCTCAGGTCATGATCTCAGGGTCCTGGGATGGAGCCCCACGTCAGGCTCTCTGCTCAGTGGAGAGCCTGCTTCTCCCTCTCCTTCTGCCCCTTCCCCCGACTGTGCTCTGTCAAATAATTAAAATCTTTAAAAAAAATTTTTTTTTCTAACTTTAAGTGTACAAAAGCCAAGGACCACTGTAGGCAGGGGGAACCACCTGAGCAATGTCAGAAGGAAATGTGTAAAACATGTGATATGAACCATAAAAGATCTGATTCAGTCAGGGAATGGAAAGAGAGTTAGAAAAATAAAATGACATCTGTGGAAACCTTTGCCTCTAAAAAGATCAGAAATATCCCATAAATAAGTCTATTACAGTTTTATAAAATAAGGAAGTAACAGTAAAAGTTTGTCTTTTAAAAAGCTTTAGAAGTTTCATTTACTCATTCAATAAATATTTACTGAACAGCTAGTATATGGTACACAGTAGTTACTGAGATTATTCCTGCTCTAATGAAGCTTTTCTTTGTCTAGTAGGGAAGACGGACACAAATAGAGGGTTTGAGGTTTCGACAAGAAATAAAAAATGAAAAGTGTTATTCTATTTAATATAATCAAGTAACATATAATTATATGCTACAAAGAGTATTACAGAGAAACCTGACCAAATCTAGAAGATTCGAATAAAATTCTCTGAGGAAGCAAAATCTGCACTGAGCCCTCTAATGAATGAACAGACATTAACAGGCAAAGATGTGGGAGAGAAATGGTTCAGTGGGCGAGGAATGACATGTACCAGGACCTTGAGCTGAAAAGCAGGCTCTTTTGAGGAAAGATGTACAGTGCGGCTGGAGGAAAAGAAGCAAGGAGGGAAGAAGAGGACCCAAGAAGTCTGAGGCGAGGCTGGAGAGGCAGTCAAGAGCCAGCGCATGCTCAGTCTTATAGTCCTCATTAAAAATTTTGGCCTTCATCCTGAAAGAAAAGGAAAGCCACTGAGGGGTTATAGCAGAATCAGCCAACTTTGGGAAAGACAAGAGGGACTACAAAGACACAGATCAAGTAAACTTTCATCCAAGTTAAACCAGGTCTCTGAGGAGAAGTCAACTGGAGGTTTTCAGTTTAGGGCAAACTTACAGTTGAGTTACAGATCTCTAATATTCATCCGGCATAGACTGGGCATTGTATTTTAAGCATAGAACGCCTGTCCTCATTAAGAAGGAGGGAAACTGCTTACCTTTGGACTGCCGGCCTGAGGAAAAAAGATTAAAGTATAACTTGATAGCATTTTCCAGGGATTTTTATTTTTTAAAAACCAAATATGAATTTATCACTTACAAATATGGTATATAAATTAATCATGAAGATACCCTATTTTGCATTAAAAGGGGCTTTTAAGTCTCTAAAACTGATTAAATTCTTAATTTAAACCTATTTTAATGGTGATTAGTATCTGAAAAACCAATGAAAGTTAAGAGAAGCCCAGGAAATATTTAAACATTACATTTAGAGAAAATTAATTTATTGAAACTGATTGAAATAACTGGACTATATTATACTATAGGCTATCATACTAACTGTATCTTGGTGCTTTGGTGAAGAGGGAGAAGATTCATTTTCAGGAAAGCAGGGTTTTGAGGCAGTTGGAGATTCCTACAAGAAATAAGTAATGAAAAATGTTACTCTATTTTATATCATTACATTTCTCCCTCTATTCACGGTGGGAGAGCTTAATAAGGGAAGCTCAAAAAATCTTTTCCTAGTTATTTCCTTTCTACATTCAGCTCTGAAACTAATATGACACTGATTTGCAAACTAGAGTTGCCTGAAAGTTTATGAAATATGGCATATTTTATGCTGATTATAGTTTAATTTAAATAGTGCATACGGAATTAATAAAAAGAAATGATGCACGTTGCCTTAAAACCATGATGTTGTATCAGCCTGAACTGACCACTTTTAAAATAGGTAAAATCTAAACACTGAGCGATAACAATGTAACAGTCACCATTTGAACTGGCTCTTGTTGCAGTCGGTCTGAATATGCAAGCCAATAGTCACAGGAGTGATGTGGCAACTGCCAGAATGAGAACTTCATTTAATTGCATTAATATTTACAGTAATTTACAGATAACCTTCCAATTATTAGAAAAAAGCGAGATTTTTTTAAATGCAAAGAAGAAACTTTAAAAGATTAATAACTCACCAGAAAAAAAAAATGTTTTAAGTTTAAGCCTACAAAAATATATCATAGGAGCAAATCAACAATGTGTATTTTAAAAGCAATTCGGCTTTGTCAATATTAAAACACACTATGTGATTTCTACCACAGATGTTTGTAAGACTCTTCATAGAGGACAAGACTGAAAGAACACATTTTTGGTACCAACAGCCAAGCTCCATTTAAATCTTTTCCATTCCCCTAAATGCTTTGAATAATCTCAGGAAAAGAAAATGAGAAAAATCATATGCCAACACCGATTATTAATTTTCTTAGAAACCAAATAATGTCTTTGCACATTCATCTCCACATCTCTAACAATCTACTTTACCATGCTTATGAAACTGGACAAGGTACCGTTAACAAATCTGAGTATTCATATTAAATCACAATACACAAACCATTAACACCATATCCATTCACTTAGAAAAAAGTCTTCAGGTTTATACCATATAAAATTTGTAAACACAAAAACTAGATAGCAGTGAAAGCAGGGAAAATCCTTGAAGGGACAACCTTACAAATCAAACATCCAAGGCCTATACTACTAGTGAAGAAAACATTAAAATCATATCAAATTTTACCTTTACAAAAAAAAATTATACATAATATCCAAATCCAGTATAGCCTCATTTAAGTATTATTTTTCTGACCACTTCAGATGTTTCACTTTTCAATTTCTTGAGTTCTAGGAGTGTCTAATATTAAAAGCTTGGAAAAAAGATGAAAGAAAGATTTGATGACCCACAAAGTAGAAAATAAGTGAATGGTAATCACAATTTATTTTTCATGGGATTATCAGTCCTACAGAAATAAAAACCACAGCAAATGGAGGAAAAATATAAGTACAACAATTATAATTTCTATAACAAAGATTTCACACATATTTATGTATATTTATAAGTGTATGTGCATATCTAAATGTATCTTAAATGCCTACAACTAGCAGATTTTAATAAAAACCATACATAGGCAGAAACAGATGCACCCACACATATACACACATACACAGACATACACACCTACCTCCTCCAGTGTTGTCTGACAACTGAATTAGGACTTATATCATCAGAACAATATTTGCTACATAGTATTAGGTTTATCACATTTCAAGTTACACACTCTTTAACCCTCATCATACATCGGTCAGCTAGTTTTATAGCTCTTTCATAACCTCAAATCTTTTCTTTTTTTTTTAAAGATTTTATTTGACAGTCCCTCTTTCATAACCTCAAATCTTTTTTTTTTTTAAAAATTTTATTTATTTATTTGACAGAGAGAGACACAGCGAGAGAGGGAACACAAGCAGGGGGAGTGGGAGAGGGAGAAGCAGGCTTCCCGCAGAGCAGGGAGCCCGATGTGGGGCTCGATCCCAGAACCCTGGGATCATGACCTGAGCCGAAGGCAGACGCTTAACGACTGAGCCACCCAGGTGCCCCATAACCTCAAATCTTAAAAACATATATAGTAGGTGGTGATAATAAACAGAAAGGTTTACTTTATCTAGGATTCCATTTTTAAAGGTTAAGGTGCAGGGAAAAAAAAAACAAAATATTTCCATCAAAAATAAGTAAATCTCTGGTCTCAAGAAAATCATGCTCTCACAACTCTGGAACACTCAGATTATAAAAAGAAATGTCATGAGAACTTCAAGCAAGTTATTCTAATAACAGACTGAAAATAAATCTCAAAAAAGATTTTAAAAGAGTAAGAAACTGTAAGTCTGTATCAGCAAAATAATCATCCCTTTTGTTCTAAAACGAAGAGGCAGTGGAGTTGGTTCAACAATGGCTTTTGCATTAGAGCATTATATATGACAACATTTACAAGCCTGCTGTGTACACTGAATTGTAATCTGGTTCCTGGAGTTAAATGAATTTTCTATTAAAATCTCATGTTATTCTCAATGCTAAAATATTTTCAAGTATTCTCTAATAGCAGATTCCAGAATGTCTTTCCTTTGATATGGCCTCTACATTCAAATCACATACTACCCTTACAAAATATAAATTACAAACTGGTCTACTACTTTCATTGTTGTTCTATTAGTCTATCTTATACACAATGTGTGAAGACTGTTTCTACAGCTGCACAAAAAGTCTTCCATTTAATTTCATGAAAACCAACATTACAGTCACTAAAAAACAAACTTGTTTGGACTGATTGAGATAATTTATAAAGGAATTTACAAGTGAGTACCCAAACATAACTATGCCTTAAGAAAATTCATTCTGTTTCCACTAACACACCCGAAAATGCAAGAAACCTGTTAATTATGCCAAAAGAGAAGTCTTTTGGTAAAAAGACTTTGGTAAAACAAAAAAAGAGTCCCCAGTGACAAATACCTTTTAAAATAAGATTTTTAGAGTGTTACCACCACCCTCACATTTTTACATTAGTATGGCTAATGTTCTACAAATTCATACGAATTTCCTATTCCATCCCCAAAATGAAGCTACAACATAAAAAGAAAAGTCACATGAAAAGTAAAAACTTTATGGGTTTTCCATTCTGATGTTTGCATCAAAATTTATCCCTTATTTGAAACAGAGAACATTACTTCTCAGATTAGTAAAAGAAGTCCTTTGTGCAGAAAACAATTAGGGAAACAGAAGCGTGGGATTCCAATTCTCCCACAATATGAAGAAATTAATTAAATGTCTTTACTATTAAAACCTCCCAGAGACTGAAGACAAACAATAACAGATATATGACTGGGTTTTGCTAACAGGGTTATCAGAAATATCTACCACCTCCTAGGCTCAAATACATACATTATTAAGCCACAGATGAGTCAGTCCACTGCGCAAAAATCAATAAACTACAAAACCAAAACCCATTCCAGGACAAATTGACACTATACACAATAAAACAATAGTTACCAAACAAAGTATGAGATGCAGCTAAGGAAAAAATAAAAGTATAAAGAATAAAAAGAACGTTCAATATTCTCAACAGATTATCTCAAAAAGTCCTACCTTGTCATTGGTGTCCAACACAATGGTGCTATGTCTCCACTTTGTTAATACAATTGGTTCTTGCAGCCGCCTGTCCAGGCTCCTACTTTTAATTATTTCTCTTTGCTGCTGGGATGAAGCATTATACTAAAAAAACAAAAAACAAACTCATAAATAATAGAAACAAAAGTAGAATCTAAACATGACATTTGATGTTCAGCAAAGTTCATCACAGGAATTTTTCTGGCCTGTTTTCTCATCCTTGACCACACTGTGGCCCAACTGAGATGATCAAAGATTTCAGTGTTGGAGAGACCAAGTTACCGTTACTTTGGCAAAACATTTAGTCTCCCTATGTCTCAGTTTCATCAACCGTAAAATAGACATAACAGAAATATCATCTCATTCACAGATGTGTTATAAAAATTAAGCAGTATAAAAAAGGCCAAATATTGCCCTAACAGTGGGGTTCTCAATAAAATATTAGTTATCATAATTTATAAAATGAGGTCATAGGACAAACTATTTTTTTAAGGTTCCTTCTACCTTGAAAATCCATGAGTCCAATTTTTGGTTTAGGTTTTAAAAATGATGATTACATACACAACAGTATCTTCACATTTAAAGGGTTGTTTGTTTTTGCTTTCATTTATAGGCCGAACATACTATTATTTGTTTCTCTGAAGTTGTAAAACATAATCAGGTCACAAGGCAGAGATAGTTCCAGTCTGAAAGACCAATTCTGACTTTATCAGTTGTGTACAAAGAATAGATAATAACTGCCCCCCCAAATAACATCTAAAATTAAGAACACATTATCAATAAGGTATTAAATCATGTGTTTGAAATGTCAAGTAGATCACCAAGCATAAACATTTCAGAAATGTCAGGTTTAAGAGTTATGCTGTTTTATACAGCCAATTTTAATAAATTATACATAAGTAAATAACAAAAGAAAATTAGAGGCTATATTCTTCTCCTGAAAGCAAAGGATACCTAATACCTATCTACTTCTCCCACCCCTAAAAAGCCCAGTAAATCTTAAAATTTTAATGATTCATTAGAATTTCAGTAAAATTGTAAGAATGTTTTTAATATTAAAAAAAAAAAATGTTCCAACATCTTTCTCCACACTATGCCATTTCTTTACTCCCCAAAATGAGCCTACACACACACCCCCACCAAACTATCTCCCAAACCTGTTACTTCTTCACATTAAAATTTGCCAAAGCAAGGCAATCACATATGGCATTTGCTTTTAAATTACTGCTGCTTAACAAATAGCAATCTAAAAATTCATCACAGAAGTTCACAAAGGGATCATTTCTAGGATGAACAAAGATGAAACTTAAAGGCTATCCCCCAAAAAATTCTGTGCCAGAAATCTCTAAGTGAAAAGAGACCTAAACAGAGCTATATTTTCAACAGAATCGTCATTAGCAATAATTAAAATGTATAATTGTGTAAATGCACGTGTATGAACTTTAATAGATACAACTACCTTAGCTTATGAGCTTTGTAATTACTACAATTGTTTAGAAATCCTTTCTGTGTGGCAATAAAAATAATGTGAAACTAAACTGGGCAATAATCACAATGATAAATGTGCTGGTAGTTTTACCAGGCAACAGTATGTTCACAAAAACAAAGTTTAAATAAAATGTGAGATATAAAATATAGTCTAGTTAACAAGATGGCTAAGTTTAAAACTTTTCTCCAAAAAACCAAACTTCTCTATTCCTTTTAAAAATACTTTTTAAGAATTTTAGATGAATTTTTATTTGAATTATTTCAAACATATACAATAGAATAAGAACTATAATAAAAATCCACCATCGAGTTTTAGCATATCTAATATAAAACAATTGCTTTAGGTACCTTTAAAAAAAGAAAGAAAGAAAGAAAATATAGACCTATTAGACACCCTCTGAATATATCTTCCAGATTCCATTCCTCTCCTTCTTTTCCCCAGTAGCACCACAGAACTCAGTGGTCATCACTGTCATCACACTTTAATACACACTTAGTTATCTATAAATACACGTACTTGTGGAGTTTTAAAATTTATATAAATGGAGTCCTACCACATGCATCATTCTTCAACTTGCTTTTTGCATTCAATATGTTATTTTACAAAACATATCCGTGCTGGTGAGTACGCAGTTCTAGCTTATATTTTCACTGCTATATACATTACATTGTATGTAGATACAATTTAACCGTTTTGCTATAAATGGACATGTCTAAAGTGGTAATACTAATTTACACTTCTACCAGAACAGATTGGTTTGCACAACCTTACTTGGTACTATTGAATTTATATGCATTGGTGTATATAAAATAAAGGTTAAGTACATACACACATTAAAAAAAATGTGAGAAGTGAAATGTTAGCTTGTTTTAATTTACATTTTCTGATTACCTGTAAATTTGGACACCTTTTCACATATTTATTTCATGTATTTCTTCTTCTGGTATTGCTTAGTCATGTATTTTGCCCAATTTCAACTGGGCTTTCTTTTACTCTTACAGAAAGAAAGGACCAGGAAGCTCTTGATGTATTTTGGCTTCAAAGCATTTTTGTAAGCTACATGAGTTGAACATACCTTCTCCTAGTCTGTAGCTCAGCTTTTCCCCTTTGTGTATGGTACTTTTTATATTAGAAAGTATTTTTGTTTAATTTGATGTAATCACATCTGTCAATCTTTCCTTTTATAGTTTTTCTTTATTATAGTTTTAAGAAATCCTTCCCACTCTGAAGTCAAAGATATTTTTATATATCCTTCTGTAGCCTTTACAGTTTATTACATTTACATCTCTGATCTACCTGGAATTAATCATTAAGTGTGAAGTGAGGTCAAGATCTACACTTCAGGGGCACCTGGGTGGCTCAGTCGGTTAAGCGACTGCCTTCGGCTCAGGTCATGATCCTGGAGTCCGGGGATCGAGTCCCGCATCGGGCTCCCTGCTCCTTGGGAGCCTGCTTCTCCCTCTGACCCTCTTCCCTCTTGTGCTCTCTATCTCTCATTCTCTCTCTCTCGAATAAATAAATAAAATCTTAAAAAAAAAAAAAGCATCTGCCTTCGGCTCAGGTCATGAATGGGTCCTGGGATCAAGCCCCACATCGGGCTCCTTGTTCAGCCGGGAGCCTGCTTCTCCCTCTCCCACTCCCCCTGCTTGTGTTTCCTCTCTAGCTGTCAAATAAATAAAATCTTTTTTAAAAGATCTACACTTCATTTTTCACATGAATAACCAATAATCTTAGCAACATTTATTGCAGACTCCATACTTAATCCACTGATTTGTGATGCTACATGTAAGCTTTCTATTCTGGTTTATTTCTCAACTGGTCTATTTCTATGTGTGCTCTTACTACCCCATCTTAATCACCACAGCAAGAAGCCCGTCTCTCACATGCCCCACCTCCCATTTTCAGGAATACTTTGGGTACTTTGTTTGTAAATAAAATTTAGCATTAGTTCCCAAAAAGGTGGAGAGGGAGAAAGTAAAATGGAAATATAGTGAATTTATAAATTAATGTGGACACTGTTATAACACTGAGCCCCCCAATCCAAAATCATAATGGTATATTGCACCATTTACTCAGGTTTTTCGTCCTTCAATTCAACTCTGAAATTTTCTTCATTAAGATCTTACAAACCAGAGTACCTGGGTGGCTCAGTCGGTTAAGTGTCTGCCTTCGGTTCGGGTCATAATCTCTGGGTCCTGGGATCAAGCCCCACATCAGGCTCCTTGCTCAGCGGGGAGTCTGCTTCTCTCTCTCCTTCTGCCCCTCCCCCCAGTCATGCATGTGCACAAGCTCTCTCTCTTGCTAATAAATAAAATGTTTAAAAAAATATTTTTTTTAAAGATTTTTTTTTTAATTTATTTATTTGACAGAGAGATAGCACAAGTAGGCAGAGCGGCCAGCAGAGGGAAAGGGAGAAGCAGGCTCTCTGCTAAGCAGGGAGCCCGACGCAGGGCTTGATCCCAGGACTCTGGGATCATGACCTGAGCCGAAGGCAGCTGCTTAACCGACCAAGCCACCCAGGCGCCCCTAAAAAAAAAAAAAAAAGATCTTACAAACCTTAATTCTTAGTTACAACTCTTCCTGTTGCTACTGCTGGTAATGAAATTTATTTGTCACCTCTCAAGCCTGACTTTTTACTAGAGATGGGTAGTTTGGGTTTTATTTTAACATTTTATTTATTTATTCTATAGAGTGAGAGAGAGAAAAAGAGAGAGCACAAGCCAAGGGGAGAGGCAGAGGGAGAAGCAGACTCCCCGCTGAGCTGTGAGCCCGACACAGGGCTTGATCCCAGGACCTCGGGATCATGACCCGAGCTGAAAGCAGACACTTTAACTGACTGAGCCCCCACACACCCCAAGAGATGGGTAGTCTTTTTGATTTTATATCTAGCAACTCAAGAGCTTTGAGTTTGTAGATTCTCTTGATTTTTCTAATAATCAAAACAACTGTATCTCTTTCTTCTCAATTTTTTTTTACTTTATTGTTGAATAAAGCAGTGATTTTAAAAAGTTCAAATCTAGTTCCTAATTCTAATGAGAAAGCTTCTGTAACCTCACAATTAA
The DNA here is from genome assembly GCF_009762305.2 of Zalophus californianus. Lineage (NCBI taxonomy): Eukaryota > Metazoa > Chordata > Mammalia > Carnivora > Otariidae > Zalophus > Zalophus californianus. The sequence continues at coordinate 111,005,164 of NC_045603.1, read as the reverse complement.
GTATGAAATTTACTGTAGATTATCTGACAAATAACCTTTAGCATGATGTAATATAGCATTACATCTGAAATGATTTTCTTGTAGAAGCAAATAGTTGGGTCATGGTTTACCATTTCTGAAAAATTTTTAACAGGTGTGTTTAGACATTTATATTTAATGTAATTATATACGTTAGGATTCCAGTCTGCCATTTTATTTTCTATCCTGTAATTCATTTGAGTTTCTCCTTTCCTGCCTTCCTGTGGGCTACTTGAAAAGTTTTTACTATTACATTTTAATTCATCTATAGTTTCTTGGGTCTGTATTTTGTTAGTTTTTTAGTGCTTGTTGTAGGGATTACAATTCACATGCTTAATTTATCACAGTCTAATAGTATCAACCTTTCACGATTTCAAATGAAATGTAGAAATCTTACCAACAACTACATCACTTCACTCTCCCCTCTTTATGGTATAAGTATCATCTCTACCCACAATGAGTACTTCAGAAATGTTTCAATTTTTGTTTTGAATGTCAAACATAAATTTTTAAAACTCAAGTCTCCTCAGATATTCACCCTTTCCATTGTACTTTCTTCATTCCTGATGTTTCAGGTTTTCTTTAGTTATCATTTCCCTTCCATGTGAAAGACTTCCTACAGCAATTCTCTGAGAACATGATGCTGGTAATAAACCTCTTAGTTTACTTTCATTTGAAAATGTCTTTATTTTACTTTCATTCCTGAAGGGCATTTTTGTTGGATGTACAATTATGGGTTTACAGTTTTTTCTTTCAGCATCTGAAAAACGTTATACACTTCCTTCCAGCTTCATGATTTCTGATAAGACACCCACTGCCATTCAAATCATTATTACCCTATAGGTACTGTGTTGTTTCATCAAGCTGCTTTCAAGATTATTTTAGGGGGAAGAAAAGGGGGAGTCCTTAGTTCTCAGAAATCTGACTACTATGTGTCTAGATGTGAATTTCTTTAGGTCTATCCTGTTTATTAGGTGTTGCTCAGCTTCTTGGTTTCTGTTGGTCTTTTGCCAAATTTGGGATGTTTTCAAACATTGTTTCTGCAAGTATTTTTCAACTTCACACACTTTCTCTTCTTCTAGAACTCCAATGAAATGAAAGTTAGGTCTTTTGTACTTTCCCAAAGATCTCTGAGGCTCTGTTCATTTAATTTTTAATTAAATTTTTTGGGGGTGCCTGGGTGGCTCAGTCGGTGAAGCATCTGCCTTCGGCTCAGGTCATGATCCCAGGGTCCAGGGATTGAGCCCCACATCGGGCTCCCTGCTCCACAGGAGGCCTGCTTCTCCCTCTCCCACTCCCCCTGCTTGTGTTCCCTCTCTTGCTGTGTCTCTGTCAAAAAAATAAATAAAATCTTTAAAAATTTTTTAATTTTTAATTACATTTTTTGGTGCACATGCCCATTTCAATACTATACTTTGTGATACATTTGCTCACAAATCATCAGGGAAAGCAAGTCATATGACTCAATGCAGGTAACAGCAGCATAAACTCCCACCCACAGTGGGAGGCCTCTACAAAGGTAAACAGCAAAGAGCGCTGATACAGGAATGGGTAAAGAACAGATCCAAAGATGTAATCTATCACAGCAGGTAATCTGGTCTTTTACCCTTTGATAGCTGTTATAATTGTCTCCCTATACTGAAGTTCTGCACATCCAGTAAAACTTGTCAACATATAAACGTATTTTTATTTATCCTGGTCAGTATTTAAGGCATATTTTCTAGTTACAGACTCATGCTTTCCTTCAGCTTTAGAAAATTCCTAGAAATTATATTTTTAAATATTATTTCCCCCTCTTTCATCCATTCTCTCCTCTGGAATTCCTAGTTTCTGAGTATAGGAAACTTCCCACCCATCTTCCATTTCTCTTAACTACATGTTAGTATTTGTTATCTTTCTACCCTTCTGTCTATAGTTTATACTACAGACCACACTTTTTAATTGCAATGACTAGCGTTTTCATCTGAAATATTTCTATTTTTTATCATATTCACCTATTCAGATATCATTTGTTTTTATTTTTCATAATTTCTTGTTCTTTTTATTTTTTATTTTATTTTTCTGGTGGGCAGCAAAGCAAAGTTTACTGAGTGATAGCACAAAGCTCCCAAAGAGGAAGGGGACCCAAGAGGGTTGCCCTTCTTGGTCTTTTGAAATGAAAGCCTTCATTTAACTCCAGACATCTACAATATATTTAAAGTCTGTATTTAAGTTATTAACAAAATTAATTTCAACTGGAGTACAATGTTCTGATTCTTGATTTTTTTCATGTTTATATTAGCATTGGGTTCTTCATGTGTTTTACTTGGAATTTTGAATACCAGACTCATTTTAAATGGGAGATGTTTTGTTCTCTTTTCATTCATCCTTATTTCTCCCTCCCAGTCCTTCCTCTAGTCTACTTTTATGGTCCCCTTCACCCACACCCTATCTAGAGTCAGGTATGCATAAAAGTATATGTGTACATATTTTGTCTCACTTAGCTATCATATGTACATGCTTCTTTCCAGATTTAGGGCAAACTCCTTGAGAATAAAGACCATGCCCTGTGCATTTGCATTCATGATAACATCTATAAAGTGCTCACCACCAAAGACGTACTCAGAAAACAGTAGCTAAGTTTCTAATATCTGACAGAACTTATTTTGGATTTACTAAGTAGAGGTTACAAAACCATCTGACAGAACTTATTTTGGATTTACTAAGTAGAGGTTCTAAAACATTTTGCCTTATTTCCTCATTCCCACTGTACCCAAATCAAACCTTCTCCCCACATTCAATTTAATTCGAAGTTCAAGAAACTGCCCATTCCGACTTTATCCTAAGTGGCAAATGGTGGCAGAAAATGAGATAATACCACAAAACTAATGGCTCAACAATGATCACAATCAGCACCCATTTCCACTGTTGTGGAACTACCCTGAAAGGTTTTGATATGACTCAGTCCCTTGCCTTTCTTTCTTTCTTTCACCCAGGAAATCTCCACAAGATGTTGAACCTATAAGTCTTCCAACCAGGGAAAGTATAGGAGTTAATACAAAAACAAATAGAAATATTTAGCTATGAGTTAAGTATAGGTTCCAAATTGCTCCTTATATAGGGTCATCCAGGAAGCCTTTTCTTTCAATGGACCCCAACCTGGGACAAATCACTCAAAAGAAGTCTTGTGTTTGATCTCAGTACTCCACACAGTCAGAAACTACTATGAAGGAAGATGCAATACAACAAAAGATACTTCTATAACTCAAATGATGAGGTACTGATAGGAGCTACAATTAGAATTTGTCAAGTGGAACAAAAATTTCATATGTTTACATTATTTAATGATTATATTAATAAAATACTGTTCTTCTATAATCTAAATCATTTTCAGTGAACTAAACCTTCAGCAGATTTATCTTCTGGTATCTTTAAGTCAAAATCTGAATGCATATTTTAGAAGCCCAACAGAACTAATCAATGCCACATAGTTTTCAATATTGAATAGTTATATCCTCAAATATATATTCCTTTCCCAGCACATAGGTATTACGTATTTTGGCCCCACTATCCATAAGATTTTTCTTTCCAATTTAATCACTAAATAGGACTGTATTTATAAATGGTACCAGTTTTGAAAAATAGCTGATGTATTCTATAATTTCTTCCCAGTTGATTTACAAATAAAAATATTATTAATCTTATCTTTTCTCCTAACAGTTGATAATAGCCATATTAAACTTGGAATATTATTTCCCACTAAAAAGTTTCATTAAGAGACAAACTGGGAAAATAAAGTTAGGCCATTTCATATCCAATTCTCTGTAAAACAAACAACCAAAAAGACCCCCCAAAAAACCAGAACAAAACAAAACAAAACAAACACCTCACAAACAAAAAAACCCAAATTGTTGCTAGAGTGTCATTCAACTGCTATTCTCTGGTTTATAAAACACTATAGGATTTTGAGGGGTTGGTACAACTTCAAAGTTTAAAAGGTAAATATGGTTTTATCTGCAGAATCAGATTCCAAAAGTACTAATTAATGATGAAAATGGAAAAAATCCATGAATGTTTTACTGCATTATATTTCATAATTTTAAAGAGTGGTAACAGAAAACTTCCAAGCATGAAATATGTGAGGAGCAATTTATGGCACTTTTAATATATTTTTATTTGGGTCTTTATTCATTCTTGGTATTAGTTTATGGTTAATTTTATTTTTTTTAAGATTTTATTTATTTAACAGAGAGAGAGACAGTGAGAGAAGGAACACAAGCAGGGGGAGTGGGAGAGGGAGAAGCAGGCTGCCCGAGGAGCAGGGAGCCCGATGCGGGGCTCGATCCCAGGACCCTGGGATCATGACCTGAGCCAAAGGCAGACACTTAATGACTGAGCCACCCAGGCACCCCTGGTTAATTTTAAATAAAAACAATGTTACAGGCACCTGGGTAGCTCAGTCAGTTAAGCATCCACCTTCAGCTGAGGTCACAATCCCAGGGTCCTGGGACGGAGCCCAGCATTGGGGTCTCTGCTCAGTGGGAAGCCTGTTTCTCCCTTTCCCTCTGCCTGCTGTTCCCCCTGCTTATGCTCTCTATCAAATAAATAAATAAAATCTTAAAAAAACAAAAAACAAAACCAATGTGACAAAACCATGGAGACAATAAAAAGATCAGTGGTTGCCAGGGGCTGGGGGAGGCAGTGAACAGAGGATTTTTAGGGCAGTGAAAATACTTTGTATGATATTATAATGAAAGACATGTCAGTATACTTTTGTCCAAACCCACAGAATATACAACACCAAGAATGAACCCTGAGGTAGACTATGGACTTTGGGTGTTATGATGTGTCAATGTAGGTTCATTCTTAGTGAAGAATATACCATTGTGGTGAGTGATGTTGATAACGGGGGAGGTTGTGCATGTGTAGGAGAAACTAGGGATATAAGAGAAATCTCTATACCTTCCTCTCACTTTTACTATAAACCTATAACTGTTCTAAAAAAGTTAAGCCTTAAAAAAAAAGCCCACAATGTGATATATCTTCATAACTCTTCGCATGTGAGTTTTGTAATTAAAATGTAAAAGTTATCATCAATAACACTAATGTTATGTTGCAAACAGCATTATTTTCAAAAAACAATCCTATTGTCTACATGTAAATTTTAATACAATTTCTCATTTTGAAAGTATTAAAAAATGGTTAAAAATAGTTTTTTCTGCTGAGTTGGGCAAAAGAGAAAGTACTTGTGTAAAATACATGCTAAAATATGTGTAAAATATAGAAATACAGAAGCTTATTTGAAGATCTGACAAGGCTTTTTAACACAAGAAAATTCTGGGGCTGTACTTGATAGCTAAATTAATCAAAAGACTTATTATTTCCCTTATCCTCACCACCTACCCCTGAACCCTGCACCAAGTTTGCATTGTAGCAACCTACATCGTTCCTTGGTATCTTAGCATTGTAAAAGCTCTCAGGCTTATAATGGAGTTCTTATGCTACTAGCTCAAGACAGGTCACAAAGGTGTTCTTAATAATCGAGTACTGGCTATATATCTTATTATACTAGTATCAAGCCTTACAATTTCATAAAATAATTAGAGGCCAGATAACATTCACATAGGAAGAAAACACAATTAATACTAATTTACTAGACCATGTTTTCCAACCTTCAAGTAAGTAACATCTAGTGATTTTTTCTATATCCATGTATCTTTATACTAATAGTACTTTTCTTTAAATTGACTTACTTTGGCAAAAAGACAAATTTCTTTAAAAATTGAAGTCTATCTAACACTATAGATATGTCTGCTAACATTGTCATTTTCTAAAACATCAACATTTAATACCAATTAAAATTTAAACGTTTGCTCAGATATCATTTAAGATTATCTCGATACGAATAGTGACAAGCACATGACCACGTTGAAACCCACTGCCTTAAGATGAACTCAGCTCTGATGTACTTATCTGAAAAAAGGTATCCAGTGAAACCCCAGAAGATCTCATCAGCACATGCTGCTAATGACTGACACAATTACAACACATATTTACATACGAGAATAAACTGGAATACTGAGTTGCTTTTTTCTCTTAAAAAAAAAAGATTAAATGTAAGATTAACCTCATGTAGAAAATTCAATATATGTAAGATGACTAGATGTAAGAGGACCTTATTGGCACTGAAGGAAATTCTTATTTCTAGGGAGGATGAAAAACTGATTTCAAGTTAAACCAAAAGAATATTTGAATAGGAATTATCAGTATTATATAGCAAAGATCATACACATCTTAGAAAAATTTAGCCAAAGGATTCTCAATGAATTACCAAAAAAAAAAAAAAAGTTTCGCTTTTTAAAAGCTGAATAAAAATTTTGAAGCAAATCTACTGAGGCCATTTTCAGATATTATTTTATCTACTGTTTTAAAATAGAAATTCAATGTTAAGGTTTATTACCTTTGGCAATTCCCATTCCGAACGAGATCCATCTGCACTGTAGTAATATTGTCTACCTTGATCATCAACATGCTTGAGCCACTACAAAAACAAAACAGGTGTAAAACAACAAACACAAAAACAAAAAAAAGTGTTATTTTTTAAATCTAACTAAAAGTGAGTTTAAGCTTATACAACCAGAGACATTTTTCTTGTGAATTTTATTCTACTTCCTCAAGAACACTGTAAAAAAAAATTTACAAACTTATACTAATAGATTTGTATTTTAAGTTTGGTAAGAGTAAGTAAACTCAGTATTAAATGTGAATTTATTTCCTCTCTCCTTCCAATGTCAAGTTAGTTCCAATGTCAAGCACCACTTAACATAAGAAAATGTAACATAAAAACACACAGATATACATATACACTGGACACAGTGCCACACTCATTCTGAAAACAAGGTTGAGAAATGAACAAATGAGAATATTTTTTTAAATCTTCAAATATAAAACTACTGAACAATTTAAGCCCAACTTCGTGTAAACCCTTAGGAATTACCTCCTGCAGCCAATACATTTCTCACTCAATACCATTTAAATAACACTAATAATAAAACTTCATACGATGTAAAACAGGGACTCTGAGGGGCAAAAGACTAAGTACTGCTAATTTAACATATGATCTTAAATGTGAAATACATGAAAACTAATGTGTCCTTATGTTCTAGTGTGAAGTAATTAAAGCAAGCACAACCAACCAGTTATCTTCTCTGATAATACCAGATGTTAATACATAAAATTTCAATATGCATTCCCAAACTAGTTAATCATAAAGTACTAGATTCATGGTTTTTGTTTTACATAACTTGGTTATAAAAGAAAAAGGAGTATACAAAGTGAGGAGGTATATCATAGTAACATATGCTGAGAACACTATTCCTAAAAAACCATTCCTCAAGAAAAATATAAAGAAATATGCTTACTGAAGAAGTCTAAACAGAATGACACTCAATAGGTCCACTCTTAAAAAGGTCTGTCTTAAACAGTTTTGACACCACAAAAATCAGTGTAATTACAAGCAATTTATAACCATGAATCAGTAGTTACATAATGAGTTTTCATGTTGTCAATTGGCATGATTTCAGAATTACAATAAAGAATATTTTCATGCGTTTTTAAAATACTACTAAAACTTCAGTACACAACTATTTCATGAAAGGATTCTGACCAAAAAAACTAGATGAGAAAAAAAGAATGTACCTTTTCATTAGTATAGTCACTGGTATATAAGGTATGCCCACGTTCATCCAACTCTTCTGACCAACCCCTTGGAGGAGAACCACACTGACTATCTGACTGGCTGTAACAAATGCTGTGGTAGTTTTCTTCTGATGAAAGCTATAAATAGTCAGAAACATAAGGATTTTTCTTCTTTGAATATATATATATGCAGCAGTTGCAAATCTAAGCAATACTGTAATTAGCCATAAGCACTAAGATGTCTTGACTATAACTGAAAATTTAATTTTCAAAACAAACTGTTAGTCTTTCAAATAGTACACTGTAAGTGGTAAGGTGAAATTAATAATAGTTATTTTATCACAACGATGTAACCCTGGAAAAATTCACCATAATAAAACTGAAAACAATGTTTTCAGACAGAGATAAAATACTACCTTCTATTATTTAATTCTGCTTTTGAACTGAAATCAGGTTAAAAACCAACAGGAGAAGGGGCGCCTGGGTGGCTCAGTCGTTAAGCGTCTGCCTTCGGCTCAGGTCATGATCCCAGGGTCCTGGGATCGAGCCCTGCATTGGGCTCCCTGCTCCACGGGAAGCCTGCTTCTCCCTCTCCCACTCCCCCTGCTTGTGTTCCCTCTCTCGCTTGTCTCTGTCAAATAAGTAAATAAAAATAATAATAAAAAAAACCCCGACAGGAGTATGGGTATACACATCCGTGTGTAAGCAAAATAGGGGATGAGGATACTTCATCAGACTGAGTTTCTTGAAAATTCTCATGCTTGGCAAACAGTGCTCAAGATATAAATATATCTTGAATTATGTTTTTTTTAATGTGCAGAATTGGGAGAGGAGAGACACTAGTCTTGTAATACTGTATTTTATGTTCTAATTTATTGATTTTGTCTAATTTATTTCCTCAGTCAAATGTTTATTAAAGATAGTTGGAAACTAAACTTCAAAACAAGAAAAAAATATTTAAAAAATTCAAACATGACAGAGAGGTGAAAAAATTCAGTATGGAAATAACTTAGAAAGCATGATAAAATCCAGACATACAAGACAAGCAATTAAGATTGACAAAACTTAACTTCTGCTTTCTCAAACAAGAGGCACCATAATGTGAGTGAGAAGCAACTTGCTTACAGCACTTAAACTTCATTCATTCACAAATATTTATGAGATCCGCTCTCGTAAATGACCCCTCCAGGGTCACTTTTAGGTAGATTCTCAATGTTGTAGAAGTAACTTAAAGACATAAACATACTAATAGTAACATGTTCACAAAAACTGACATAGACAACTTTACAGAAGCCCTGCATAAAGTGAGCTACATACGTTTTGTAACAGTAATGTTAAAAATGGAAAACCTATTTCAAAAATCAGGACTTATTGTTAAATTGAGACCACTTAAAATATACGTTCATGTAAGCAAAGTACAATAAAATCTTTTAGAAACAGAAAAGAAATCTATACAATGGAATACTATTCAGCCATGAAAAAAAAGAATGTAATTTTACCATCTGCAACAACACAGATGGACCTTCAGGCCATTATGCTAAGTGAAATAAGTCAGATAGAGAAAGACAAATACCGTATGATCCCACTTATGTGGAATCCTCAAAACAAAACAGAACAAACTCACAGACACAGAGAACAGACTGGTGGTTGCCAGAGGTGGGGGAGGAGGCACGTTAAATGGGTAAAGGGGGCCAAAAGGCACAAGTTTCCAGTTATACAATAAATAAGTCATGGGGATGTAATGTACTACATGGAAAACACAGTTACTAATACTGTATTGCATATATGAAAGTTGCTTAGACAGTGGATCTTAAAACTTCTCACAAAACAAAAAATTTCTGTAAGTGATGATAGATGTTAACTAGACTTACTGTGGTGATCATTTTGCAATATACACAAATATAGAATCACTAGGGTTGTACACCTGAAACTAACAATGTTGTACGTCAATTACACCTGAATAATAGTGTAAAACTAATTTAGGAAACAAAGTCACTAAATCAATTTTTTCATAAACATGACTCCCTAGCTGACGAAATGCTCCCATAATTTCCCAATTTTTGTGCAGTAAGATGTTCCTTTCTTGCATGAAAAGAAACCTCCGGTATCTCAACATGTTTTATTTCTTTATAAAACCAGGAGTACCTTTAAAATCTTGATATTTACTGCTAGGAAAGAGCTATTTAGTGGCAATTAAATAAAATTAAGATTATTTTTGGTAAGCATTCTCTAAATGTTAACCATGCTATACTTGTAACTCCATTCAGCAGGGTACTTGGCTCAGTAACTTTGGGGTATATATTTTGCAGCAAATATAGCCTTATAGAGGGGGCTACAGAGATGTTCCATTTACAGGAGAATGGCAGGTACTGAAATGATAACCTGGATTAAAACAATTTAAAATATTACATAAATTTTTCAAGAATCATCCAGAAGCAAGAGGTTAAGAAATACTCAGAGATCAAAAACTAAGTAGAATATAAAGACCAGCTTTCTCTTTGAAGGCATTTGCCAAACCCCAAACTAGAACATTAGTTTTCAAGGCAGTGAAGTATTAGGGAACACGAATCGAGACTACCAAAAGTAGGGAGTGTAACAGGATTCCCCCCGAGAATAAAGAACTGGAACCCCAAAGAATTATGCCCTCAGATTATCAGTGAGCCTGAAATAAGTCTTGTCCTTTATTCCTCACAAGGGAAATAACAGCAATCTCCCCAGATAAATGGGGGGAAATGGGAGAATCTCCAACCACAAACCAGGCTTCATGTAATCCAAATTACTACTAACTAGATGGCCTACAAATACTAAAGCTGAAAATTCAGTTTCGAATGTTCACAGGATACTAGCTTTCTGGCAGAAACAAAAGCAAATCCTCTCTGACAGAACAAGTTTTCAACCCCAGCATTAAAGACTTCTATATATAAAAATTTCCAAGTACTATACATAGTCTCATATTAAAACACACATACGGGGATGCCTGGGTGGCTCAGTCGGTTAAGCATCTGCCTTTCGCTCAGGTCATGATCCCAGGGTCCTGGGATCAAGTCCCACATCAGGCTCCCTGCACAGTGAGGAGCCTGCTTCTCCTTCTGCCTGCTGCTCCCCCTGCTTGTGCTCTCTCTCTGACAAATAAATAAAATCTTTTTAAAAATAAATAAATAAGTAAAACACACATATGTGGACAAGATGTGAAACAAAATACCATGAGTAAGAGTCAGCAGAAAAGCAGCATAATCCAACTCTTAAAGACCTTATGTACTAGGGGCGCCTGGGTGGCTCAGTCGTTAAGCGTCTGCCTTTGGCTCAGGTCATGATCCCAGGGTCCTGGGATGAAGCTGCGCATCGGGCTCCTTGCTCAGTGGGAAGCCTGCTTCTCCCTCTCCCACTCCCCCTGCTTGTGTTCCCTCTCTCGCTGTCTCTCTCTGTCAAATAAATAAAATCTTTAAAAAAAAAAAAAGACCTTATGTACTATTTATATAAAAAATAAAATATAAAATAAGACTAAAGAAAGATATGACAAATAAATGAAATACATGATCCTTCACTGGATCTTTCATTGCAGGAAAAAAAACTATAAAGGATATTAACTGACAAGTGAGAAACACTGAACATTAACTGTGTATTAAATAACATACCAATATTAAACTTCTTGGGTATGATAATTTTTCACCAAAAACAATGACAACAAGTTTTGCTGGAAAATGTCCTTAGAGAATAAAATATTATGTTGTCTTAATCCAAATGGTTCAGAAAAAAAGTTACTAGCAGGTAGAAGGAGGAAGAGAAAAAGCAAATGTGGCAAAATGTTAAAACAGGTAAATCTAGATGGTTATCTAGTATGTGGGTGGGGTGTTCACTATACTATTTTTTTAGGTTTAAGACTTTTCAAAGTAATAAGATGGAGAAGCTCTCCAAAATAAATAAAAGCTAACATGTTTTTAAAATTTAAGGATTGGTTTAATAATAAAGATGAAAAATAGTGAACAGGAACTACATCAAAAATTACTGAGAATGAAGCATAAAGAGACACAGAGATAAAATTCACAAATAAAGGGAAATCAAAAGACACGGCCAATGTAAGCAGATTAAATATTCATCTAATCAAAGTTCCAGAATGAAAGGAAAGAGAAAGTGGGACAGAGGCTATATACAGAAAACTAGGAATTTTCCAGCACTAATCAAGGATAGGACTCCTCAAGTTCAAGAATCCCAACAAAAGGGGCGCCTGGGTGGCTCAGTCGGTTAAGTGTCTGCCTTCAGCTCAGGTCATGATCCCAGGGTCCTGGGTTGGGCTCCTTGCTCAGCGGGGAATCTGCTTCTCCCTCTCCCTGTTTGTGTTCTCTGTCAAATAAATTTTTAAAAATCCTTAAAAAAAAGAACTGTATATCAAGTAAAGATATTCTTAAAACACGAGGAAAAATAAATTTCCAGAAAAAACTACGATTCTATCACTAACATCCTCGGTAAATTTTAAACTAAGATTCTCTCACTAACAAATCCTCACTAAGAAAATTTAAAAGTACATGCTTAAGACAGAAGTTATCCAAGACAAACGTTATCCAAGATAATCTGATTTGCATAAAGGAGTGTGAGGGGGAAAAATGCGAAATAAGAGGATGAATTTAAGAATCAACATGTGCAACAATAAGAGGGCTAAAAACAGAAATAAAAGCCAACAACAAACAGCACATACAGTTCTCACATGGCGTTAAAGAGCAAGAGGATACTAACTTTAGACTTTGGTAAGTATGCATGTTAGCATTTCTAAGGGAGGGTCCGCCCCAGCAGCACTACTGACATTCAGGGCCAGATGACTCTTTGCTGTGGGAGCTATGGAGCTATCTTGTGTATCAAGGATGTTTAATAGCATCTCTGGCTTCTACCCACGACATGCCAGGAGCCCTCCCCAAGCTGTAACAACAAAAAAGTGTCCCCAGACATTGTCTAATGTCCCCCAGGAGGCAAAACTGTCCCCAGTTGAGAACCATTGTTCTAGGGTAACCACTAAAATAATAAGCTCTAATTAGATGGAAGAGTGACCACTTACTCCCCCCTCAAGCCCCACTGAAAGTACTGAAATACGTTTTAAAAGACTTAAACCGCCAAGAACAGGGAGAACACAAGAAGAGAGCAGTCACAAAACTCTGGAAGCTGAGAAGCAGACGAACAAGACTAACTTATCTACAAAGAAAGCAGATTCTAAAATGGTGGAGGGAGGCAATGGAGTTGGTGAGGGAAGTGAAATCCAACCACTTTACAGAGCAGAATCTTCAAATGGCTCAGGAACTGACCATATTAGGTCCTCCTGGAACTAGGGGTGAAGGCAGGGGTATTGCAATGAGGACTAAAATTGCCAGAATCCCTTTCCTTCAGGCCTGCTTGCTAGGTGTGCACCGTCCCCTCTTCCCAGCAAAAGTACAGGAATTAATTACCTCTTATGAGGGAAAAACAGTAAGATTCTGATTTGGAAGACAAGAGGCACAACTGGGTCATGGGTTCCAACCAGAAAGAGGGGAGACTGAGGGACTATATGCAAAACTAAATGCTGACTACCAAGACCCTGGCAGCCCTTACTTTCCTGGCAGATTTTAAGACTTCTGTGAAGACTGAGCAGTCTAAAAGAAAGACCTACTGGTTCTGACCCTGGAGACTCCTGGCAAGTAGCTGATCCATATCGCCATACACTGAAGTTCAAAATGCCCTCCAGTTGTGAGGAAAAAATTATTTCCAACCTAGAATTCTATACTCAGGCAAGCTATCAATTAAATATAAGAGCAGAATATAAACATTTTCACATACAAAGTCTCAATATTACCTCCTATATGCAATCTTTCTCAAGAAATTATTAGAAAATGTGCTCTAGAGACGAGTAGTGTAAGCAGAGATTCTAATATACAAATATATTTATTAATATGGAAAGCTAAAAAGCATGTTTAAAGTTGCTGTGTGTACTTTAAATTTCCTTATTCTATAACTGAACTCTTTCCCTAATTCTTCCAAATTATTAGACTTTATATATATTATTCATATACAGAACAATGTAATTTGAAATCTTTCTAGATCTACAATTCAAATAATTTTCCCAACATTTTTCTTATTATAGTAACACATGAACAAATTTCTCTCACTACTCTCGATCTCATTCTTGAACACTGAAAGTACAAGTTACCACCAAACCAAAGCTATAAATAACCAACTGAAAAATAGGACAAGAAGAAGAGTCATTAACTACAAAAAGCTTTTATATTCCGCTAAATACAAGATGTGTTACCTGATTTTTCCAGCTCCTACCTAACTGGAGTTCTGTTTTTATTATACATGCTTTCTGTAAGAGCAGAGTGTCCCATGCAGGTGTAGGGGCCTCCGTCTATCAAACAGCAGGATTTAACTCCATTCTATCAATCCTACCCAAGTCTCTCCTGCATGTCTGAAGAGTCCCAAGGAATCTCTCCAGACCTCTGACATGACTGTTTCTCAAAATATAGCTGGGCAAGTTCACTGCACGACCCTCCAAGAGGTGCAGGGAAAGGTGAAACAAAGGTGGGGGGCAAGTAGCATGAACACTTGATAGAGAAAATAATGATTTTAGAGCAAATGGTCATACTTTACAAGATGGCTCATTTATGGGAAAGGAATTACATTATACTTACTTTCCTTACATATAAATAAAAAGTGATCTTGCACCTCTGACGGACAAACACTGAAAAGCATCTCAGTAGCCAAACCAAACCAATACAGAAAAGTGTCTGTTTTAACCAGTTCATAACTTTGTTTTTATTTATGTGGCTAAGTCATATCATATATTTTCTTTCCTTTTCCTAAAAAATGTCCCCAATTCAGCAATACAGTAACTGTGTTAGTATCTTCTAGAATGTGAGGGAACCCACTGGCACTAAGCAATTTTAAATGAGTTAATTCAGGAACTAGTAAACACATTATAAGGTTAACTACTGTCTATTAGTTAGACATTAGAAAATAACTAGCATTAATATAACGAAACTGGGAAAGAACATTTAGTAACTTAGAGATTTCAAGTGTTCTACCATTTCAATACCAAGAAACAAACTATTCACTTCTTTGGCCTTGAATAATGAAGAGAGAGAAAGTTTGCTAAGTCACTGGTTGAATTATTCATACCTCTTGGTCTCCTGGACTCTGGAAATCTCCTTTGCTTATGCCTGTATCCCGAGTCCAGCGAGGTGGTTTCCAGGTTCTTTCCTGGGTTCCTCTGTTATAGTAGTAACAACGCCCTGAACTATCTTTATGAGTTTCCCATTCTCCATTAATCTGAATTGCTGGGCTCCCAGGAAGTGGGGGAAGAGCAGACTGGGATATTTTCAGTTCTTGTAGATTAGCGTAGACAGGAGAATCTGGACGTCCTTGATTTGGAGGTGTCGCTGCCTGTGAAAAATGTGAAATATTCAGGCTTAAACTGGCATAACATTTACAAATAAAAATTAGGTGAAACATGAGACATAGAAAATACATATAAACTTATTTTAAAACATACATACAGGTGTACATATTCTCTCTAAAGAAAGAACAATTTCACAGTATTAAAATTCATGATTTGGTTGAAGAAAATATAAAAGCTTCAAAGAGAATCCAAAGTGTACTTAATAACTTCCCCTCACCCTGAAACAATAGTCCACTAGAAGTCAGGAACTGTGGGTTCCGGTTCAAGCTCTGGCACTAACAAGCTGTATGACATTGGATTAGATCACCTCATCCTCCCTGAAATTGAATTTTTAAATCTCTGTAAATGAGGGAATCAGATTAAACCACACAGGTCTCCTTTGTCTCTAGAAGTCTATGATTTTAGGCAATTTTTTAAAATACAGAAAGTTTTACATATGAGTAATTCAACATCTATTCAGAAAACTATCAAAAAAGATTTTATGTTCTAAACTCAAATATTAAATCAGGAATATATAAGTGAAAGATAAAGGAGATAAAATACCTCAGCTAAGAATTTACTACATTCTATTCTTTCTCAGCTAAATTCTCAATCAATAAATCATTTAATCTCTTCCTAGGTTCCTTATTTGTGAATTTCCTAACAGTGGAAAAATAAGAATGAGTAGTAACTGATTTAAATGCTTAATCTCAATCTACAGCTTTACTTTTTATTTTTAAATGTCTCACTAGATGTCAGTCAAGAGCAGAATATCCTTCGTACACTTTGCATAAGGACATTGTAAACATACTAGTTAGAATTCTGGTAGCTGAAGAAAAAAGCACATGTCTGAGAACACCTTTTTACACTGTGCATTCATATTTGTGTACATATCTTTCTACAACAGAGTTTCTCAACCTTGGCACGAACAACATTTTGGGTCAGATAATTCTTTACCGTGGGGGGCTATGTTGTGTGTTTTAGAATGTTTACTAGCATCTCTGGCCTCTACCCACTAGATGACAGAGGCATTCCCATTGTGTCAACTAAAAAGACTCCAGACATCGCCAAATGTCCTCTGGGGACATAACTGACCCTGGCTGAGAACCACTGCTTTACTATATAAATCCTAGAGTTATATCCAGATGTTTAATTACTTCTATAATGTACCCAAGCGTTTTATGAATGCTAAAAAATACAGAATTTAAAAAGGGAAATGTGGATGGATACACTGAATCAGTTTTATCTGAATCAGTTTTATTAAAGTACTTTAACTCCTAAAATATTATTTGCCTGTAAAATAATCATAATGAGTCTAAACCACAGAATAAGATTTACAAGAGAACACAGTAAAAATAACCCCAAACATGAATACATATGTAAAATTATTACATTCGGTCTTTTTACACATGGTAATTACCCAACTACTGTATTAATGATACAAATTAGACTGTTTTCCTTGAAATGTTAGCTTTGAATTTAGACTACCACCAAACAGCATCTTTTTATGAAGAAAATCTATCTATGAAGACAGATTTCCATGTAGTATTTCTCTTCCAGACTAATTCCATATCCTGGTGAATTAGCCAAGGTAACAATGTTTCTCTGACTACAATGAAGTCTGTTAATATAACAAACAATTCTATATAGCAAATCATTTCTCAGAACCTTATCTAGAGAATATTTATTCAACAAGTGTTAAAAGAAGTTCTTATTTTGCTCCTGATACTTTACTAGACTTGGAGAAATAAAGATGCCAAGAAACAGCCATTTTCTAAAAGCTTTTTATGGAGAATTATATTAAATCCTTAAGAAACAACCAATTCCTATTATTTAAACAGTTCAAACAGTTTTTCTAATTTAAAAAACTGAAATGCTTCAACACAGTTTATGAGGCTAGCGTAATTCTGAAACAAAACCAAAGAATTAAATGAAAGAAAATTATAAACCAACCTCACTTACAAATATAAATGAAAATACACAAAGAAGTCAAACGTTAGCAATCAAATCCAGCACTGCATTAAGTCAATCAGGAAAGAAGTAGAAATATTAATAAAATCTGTCTTTAGGAACTCTTTTACTATAATTCTTCACATTAACAGATTCACATAATCATCTCCACAGATACCAACAATGCATTTGATAAAATTCAATGTGGATTCAGGATAAAACTCCTAGACTTTTTTTTTTAAGATTTTAATTTGAGAGCGAGCGCATGCGCGTGTGCGCACTAGAGCATGAGCAGAGGGGGAGAGGCAGAGGCAGAGGGAAAAGCAGACTTTCCGCTGAGCAGGGAGCCAGGTGCGGGACTGGATCCCAGGACCCTGGGACCACCACCTGAGCTGAAGGCAGACACTTAACCAACTGAGCCACCCAGACGCCCCTATTTGACTTTTAGAAATTATTATTTAAAAATAAACATCACAGTTAGCAAGACACTGATAAGCATTTTCATTAAAAGAATAAAACTAGGATGCCAAGTATCACTGCTTTTATTCAACATTGTACTGGAGGTTCTATGCAATGTACTAGTAAGATATGAAAAATGAGTTAAACTCAAATACCTTAGAGGAAAAAAGATACCCTGATATTTGTCAATGACATAACAAATATCTGGAAACTCAAGTCCATAAAAACTAAGAAATTTAGTTAAGTTGGCCTGATAAAAGATCATCTAATCAATTTTCCATACATGAGCAAGGGCAAACGGGAAAATGTAACAATAAAAAAACCTTATTCACAATAAGAAAAGAATACAAATAAGCTTTAAAAGAAATGTACAAAACCAAATGGGGAACACTTATAAAATCTCCCTTAGGTGCCTAAAATCATACTTGAATAGATAAACCTTTGTTCCTAAATAAAAAACTGAACTTTATAATCATGTTACTTCTGCAAAAATTAATGTATAAACTCTACAAATTCAATGCAATGTCCAGAAAGCAGTATAGTTAGTACACTGCCTAGCAAAGAGCAGCACTTAATTAAATTTGTTGAATGAATGAACATGTGAACAAAAGAATGCAAACACATAATGCCCAAGTAAAAGCAAAATTCAAGGAGTAGGAACTGGTTACATGTGATAAAAAGAGAAAAAACTAGGAAAACATCCACATTTCTAGTATGGAGAAAGGATGGACAGTTGTGTCACCATTTAAGATAGAAACTATTTAAAAATGAATTGGGAGTTCAAGTACTCAGCTAAACACTAAGGTTATAAATATGAATTTAAAAATGTACTGTCTTCTGTACTTCTGAAACAAATAATGCAATATATGTTAAAAAAAAAAAAAAGAAGAAGATAGCAGGAGGGGAAGAATGAAGGGGAGTAAGTCAGAGGGGGAGACGAACCACGAGAGATGATGGACTCTGAAAAACAGAGTTCTAGAGGGGAGAGGGGTGGGGGGATGGGTTAGCCTGGTGATGGGTATTAAAGAGGGCACGTTCTGCGTGGAGCACTGGGTGTTATGCACAATGAATCATGGAACACTACATCAAAAACTAATGATGTAATGTATGTGATTAACATAACAATAAAAAATTTTAAAAAATAAAAAATGTAGTCTTCTAAGACTTCATACAGCAAAAGAAAAGTGAAACAAAAGATCATTTAAATGTATAATAGACAAGACTCAGAGCTATGTATGGGACACGCTATGGGAGCAAAAAGGAAAAAGACCTGGAAACAAGTGACTGAGTCCTAGAAATGAATAAATAAGAGTCAGTCAGGTAAAAGGTGGAGATACAGAGGCAATATGAACAAAAGTTTGCAAAAACAGCATGGTACAGTCCGGGAATGTTGTGACTCCTAGAGTAGGTAAAAGCAGTAGCAAGAGAAAGATCTAAGAAACAGCAAATTACAGAACAAGGAGGTTGAAGACTTTAAGCCAGGAAGTACATTCTGATTTAAAATTTAGAAATACTACAGATTTTAGAGGGACATAACCAGAGGCAGAGGATCAGTTAGGCTGGTACAGACGCACAGACAGAATAGGAGAGCTGCAATAGGACAAGATAGCAGGAATGGAGCAGCAGGGCCAGATTTAAGAAATAATTAGGTTAAATTAGCATGCAGATTTTGGGTGTTTATGTGAAGCATATTTTTTGTTGTGTTTGTGTGTTTACAGATCAAATAATGCCAAGATAAAGAGTAACATAAAAAAAGAGAAGCAAAGAGGAGTTCCATTCAGATTGTATTAGGTTGAAAAGCCTTTGAAAACTGCTGACAGACTGTTGGATATAAAGACTGGGAGTTCAGTACAGAAATCAGGGCTAAAAATATAAATGTAAGTCATCATTATTTACATGGGGCCAATAACCTAAGAGAGTATACAGAACGCGAGGAGGAGGAAAACAACTCTGGAGGAAAACAACTGTTTACAGTTGCTGAAATTAAATTGAGAATATACGTATAAAGTTAGCACAGGGTCTGACATGGTGACCTCTAGTGTTGTCATTATTATTATAATTATTATTGCAATTAATATAATTAAAGTACCAAAGTTGGAGGATCTAGTAAAAAAAGGGGGGGGGGCAGAAAGGAAAGTCAGAAATAGAAGATCTAAATAGGAAAAGGTAGTATTTAAAAATCAGAGAGAGGAAAAATTTAAAAAGAAGGGAAATTTGACCATATCATTCCAAAGACTTCAATACAGGGGCTCTGGAACAATCACTAGATTCAGAAATTAAGAAGTCATTAAAGGACTTCACCTTCCAGCCATGAGAATCCAAAATTATCTTCCTGCCATCAACAAGTAGAAAAGTGAATGAAACCTAGGAAACAAGTATATTCAGGCATTGTACAACAAGCAGCGCAGAACTGTGATCTCAGAAAGAAGAACCAAATGAGGTGCGTCCTACCATTCCAAGCTTTCTGCCTGGAGGTAGTTTCCAGAAATCAGCACAGGGAGGAGAAACCTAAACGGTTCAGTGACTAAACAGGAAAGATAAAGGTTTACATTTATTATTTAAAATGACAAAGGGAAAAATACAAGAAATGAAAATAATGATATAAATATCAAACACTGTTAAGAGAGGAAAAGGAGAATGTTCCCTAATTTTTCCAGAGAATCTCCAAATTTCGTTGGTGTTCTTCAAAACTGATAAACTAAGCAATGGAGGTGACAGTTATGTCTGAAATCCAGAGATATAAGAGTAATCTTAAGTACAAGAACATATAGTTAGAAGAGGTTTATTGACATGAATGAATGGTAAAATTTTAATATTTCACATTCTTAGCACCAGTTAAATTTTTTGACAGATGTTCATTTGAAATGTTGCTCATTTCATATCAGAAACAGTTTCTAGCAGAAGTAAAAATTTTGTTTTCTTAATTAAGAATCAACTTCATGGGGCACCTGGGTGGCTGAGTAGGTTAAGCGTCTGCCTTCACCAAGCAGGTTCCCTGCTCAGTGGGAGTCTGCTTCTCCCTCTGCGTCTCCCTCTCTGTGCTGGCTCTCTCTGTCTCAAATAAATAAATCTTTAAAAAAAATTAATTTCATAATTAAAATCAGCTTATACTTTCAACTTCCAAAACACGTGGAAAGAGAACAGGACTCAGTATTTTTGTTAATACTCTCACCTCTGGCAAAACGAAACTGTTTATTTATTATCAACCGCTGAAACCATTGAGAAAAAAAAAAAATCAAGAGAATTACCATTTATTGATCACTAAGGATTTTCCTCAAGAACTCTTAAAAATATAAGTTCTTGATAGAAAAAAATACTTAGTATAGAATATCAAACTAATGTTTACATATATACAAAACATAGTAACTTCAAAGAGGAATGTAAATAATAACACAGCATTTTGTATCTTAAAAAAAAGTATTTTTGGCTCACTAAACACACTCAGTGCTGGTGAAAGTCGAATGTAAGAGCTTCAGTTTACTGCTGGTAACTTTTATTAGCTGAAACCTTCTTAGCCAATAGTATGGCAGTATGTTTCAAAAGCTTTTAAAAATATTTTTAGAACAATGAGCAAAGAGGGAAAAAAAAATCCTAAGTACAGAAAAGTTTTTCACACAAAGATGTTCACTCCAATGTTATTTATCAGAAATAAATTAGAAACCATCTAAAATAAATAATCCAATCAATAAATGGGCAGAAGACATGAACAGACATTTCTCCAAAGAAGACATCCAAATGGCCAACAGACACATGAAAAAGTGCTCAACATCACCTGGCATCAGGGAAATACAAATCAAAACCACAATGAGATACCACCTCACACCAGTCAGAATGGCTAAAATTAACAAGTCAGGAAAGGACAAATGTTGGCGAGGATGTGGAGAAAGGGGAACCCCTCCTACACTGTTGGTGGGAATGCAACCTGGTGCAGCCACTCTCAAAAACAGTATGGAGGTTCCTCAAAAAGTTGAAAATAGAGCTATCTTACAACCCAGCAATTGCACTACTAGGGATTTACCCCAAAGACACAAATGTAGTGATCTGAAGGGGCACCTGCACACCAATGTTTATAGCAGCAATGTCCACAATAGCCAAACTATGGGAAGAGCCCAGACGTCCATCGACAGATGAATGAATAAAGAAGATATGGTATATATATACAATGGAATATTACACAGCCATCAAAAAATTAAATCTTGCCATTTGCAACGACATGCATGGAACTAAAGGGTATTATGCTAAGCGAAATAGTCAATCAGATGATCTCACTGATATGTGGAATTTAAGAAACAAAACAGAGGATCATCGGGGAAGAAAGGAAAAAATAAAACAAGACAAAACCTGAGAGGGAGACAAACCATAAGAAACTCTTAATCACAGGAAACAAACTGAGGGTTGCTGGAGGGGAGGCAGGTGGAGGAATAGGGTAACTGGGGATGGACATTAAGGAGGGCATGTGATGTAATGAGTGCTGGGCATTATATAAAGCTGATGAATCACAGACCTGTACCTCTGAAACCAGTAATACATGATATGTTAATTTTAAAAAAATAAATTAAAAAAAATCTAAAAACCATCCAGCAACAGAGGAATGGTTAAGTAAACAATGATATATGAGGCAATCTATATTTTTTTTTCAGAGAGGCACTAAAAATGGTGATGAGTCTTAAATAACATTATTAAAAAAAATTATGAGCTTAATGGGAATAGCAGAATATATAACTGCTTCTAACTTCCAACTAAACTCCAACTAAAAATTTACAAGTATGGAGAAAAACCAACTAAAACATTATCAGTTTCCTCTGGATAATGGGAATATGTATAATTTTTTTTCTATGTGCTTTATTTCCCAATTTATTTTTCCCAATTTCACAGTGAGAATTATTACCTTTAGAGTTTGATTAGGACAAGAATCCGGGGCACTTGATCAGTCCAGGGAGACTCATAAAAGTGACAACCAGAGTATTAACACTATATAAACCAGTCTTTTCTTAACAGGTGGTCAGTGGATCATCTGTATCAGACTCATTTACGAATGCTTTTTTTTTTTTTAATTTAAAATTGAGTCATATCCCAGAGTCACTGGGGATGGACAATGGTGGGGGTAGTAGTCAAGAATCTGTATTTTTAAGTACTCTATGGGATCCTTATGTATACTATTGTTTAGAACACACTGATAAAATTAAATCTTCCTGAATGGACTCAGGGCAAACTAGTCCCCCTGGCCCAATAAATTTGTATTATAAAAAGCAAAGTACTTAAAGACAATTCTGTTCAGACCACCAGTTGTTTCTCAGTCTGCAGATAAGCCAGAGAATTAAAATAACAAGAGGTACTTTCAACATATGAATCACATAAAAATTAGTTTTCTAATATTTTTAAGACTTAAGTATTGTGCACTTAAACTGAACAAAGAAGCCTGTTCATCAACTACAGACAACAAGAGCAAGTGATTGTCATACAAAATAATCTTTAAAAGGAGAGCACAGAAACAAAGTTAATTTTATGGGCCATATCTGTCATTAATTAACAACTGAACTGGGACTAGTACCTCTGCACATGACCCAATTTTGTATTTAAAAAAAGCCCTGGCCTGTTCCACTTTATCTATAGATTAAAATAGTCCTCCCACTATCCACAGAAAGAAAAAATTGGGGAACCATATATATAAGAAGATAACTTTAAACTTAAGACTCTACCTGAATCCTTACTTTTTTTAATAACAAAAACAGAGATTTGTCCCCTTTTTTCTTTTAACATTAGTTCAAGAATTGCTTCTAAAATAAACTTCAGGGAATGGCAGAATACGTATTTACTAAGGAGTTGTACCTATTGTTTCTTAAATAGCATATGCTACTCAGTACTGATACTTAGGTACCTATCTTCATATTAACAATAATAAAAACAGTAACAATGATGAATTATATTACATAAATATACTTCTATTTATGTTACTGAATAATCAGTTTAAGTCCCTGCAGCCTATAATCATATTTTTTATTTAGTTTATGGGTTAAAAAAAAAAAAAAAAAAGGCACTTACCAAATATCAGACTCCAAAACAAAATTTAAATTATGTTTTAACTCTATTTTAATTCATATGGAAAAAAGACATTTATGTGCCTTTGGTAATTTACCTGCTTAAACTCTGCCTTACCATAATTGCTAATCATCATTAACACTAGGCCAGTTAACAGAATAGAGGACAAAAAATAGCCAACAAGCCAATATTCAGTTAACACAACACTAAAATTTGTTTTAGTTTCACAAGTGAAAACTGCGTATCAGTTTTAACTGGAAAATTTAACTTTCCAAAAGAAATCTTTTTGCTTAAAACGAAATTTTAGGGACAAAAACATATTATTCCTTGTTTAATAATTTTATAATATAAATTCTAATGTTGATATCTTAAAGCATGACTGCATTGAGATTTCAGGGTCTGCAAGAGCATAGGGACATTTTCTATGATTTTACTTATTTAGCTACCATTTGAGGACTAATTTCAAGCTGTATGGGAGATGAAAGCAAGACAGTTCCTGTCCTTAAGGGCCAGCAACCTAGTAAAGAGACTGATAATAAAACGATTCCAATAGCATGAGCTACGTGCCACAGAAAGCTGTGTGGACAGGATGCTCTAGAAGCACAAAAAAGCAGCAATAAACAAGAAGAGAGTGAGGCGTGATGCGGAGGAAAGGTTCACAGCAGAGGTTTAACTGGATCTGTAAATGGAAGCAGGACGAAGCCAAGTAAGTCAAAGGAACTTGTGAAGGCGCTCCAAGTACACTCAAAATCTGTTTTAGCTGACATTAACACAAAGAAATAAAAAGCAGCCTTCCCATAATGAAACCTAACTGTGGCTCAGGGGAGTCAGTACTGTGAAAAGCTTTAATAAATATTATTTTCATAGTTAAAAAAAAAACAACAAAAATCTCTTTTCTGTAGTTTTTCTATTCACTGACTTGAGGTTGCTGAACTCCTCCTATAGGGTTTGTTACCTTATATTCACACACTAAAACTTTTTTAGCTCCTCATCTTTCATCTTGTTTCTGTACTCTTCCCCTCCCCTTTGATCACCTTAGCCAACAACTTGAACAACCCCTTCACACCATCAGAGATCTGCCACCATTTCTGTCTGTCCCCTGACAGACAATAAAGAAGGCAGGCCCCAAGTAGGAAAACTGTGAGGTCTAAAAAATGCTTATTTCTAGGAAGCCATAAACAAACATACTGATGAAGTCATTTCTGTGCTACCAACCTGCAAAAACAGATGCCAACTAACAAAAGCGCAATCGTACCATGCCATGCTAACTAAAAGTACTGGAGGGTAAGACAGTCTGTACCTAGAAGGTGGGTAGGTAAGAGCTGACAGACACCACAGTGAAAACCCCCAGGTAAAAGGGACCAATACATACATAGTCACAAGGGTGTGCACAATTAGGAAGTTTATCACAGGTAAAAAGATTTTCCAAAAGAAGAACAAAAGACAAATTTCCCCTTAAAGATTAAGCCCACACCCACCTCCTCCAATAATTTTCTGTTGTGCCCTCACATGCATCTCTTCCTACAGCCTCACTACGCTGTAGTTTATCGTGGTACTTATTACACTGCACTATAATCTCAGATTTACTTGTCCGCCTTTTCTTCTAGAACTTGATTATCTTTAGGGCAGATATGTTTGCCTTATTTCTTCATCTACAGTGACTAACACAGCACCTGCACATAGTAAACACTCAATACGTCCCCGAATGAAAATTACTTTCATATAAACTAAGAAGCTATCATGGAATCCATATACTGCTATTAATTCCTTTCTCCTGTTTTTATAGTCTCCTTGGGAAATCTTACCTAATTCTACTG
Source organism: Zalophus californianus (assembly GCF_009762305.2). Classification (NCBI taxonomy): domain Eukaryota; kingdom Metazoa; phylum Chordata; class Mammalia; order Carnivora; family Otariidae; genus Zalophus; species Zalophus californianus. Next base: position 110,979,808 of record NC_045603.1, on the reverse strand, counting down.
TTTCAATAAAATCAAACTCACCCTGTAACATCCACCGCTCCCCCTAAATGACAGACATGTATTTTGAAGGACCTACTAGCATGGATCCTCCACACATTCCTCAAACTCCTTATATCCTCTGCCTAAACTTTTTTTTTCTGGTAACACACTATCTTTGAATATTCGCCAGTTCAAATAATAGCATCATAAGCTACTCAATCAGAAATCTCCAAGTCATCTTGTGTCTCTTCTCTTACTCCAAAGAGTTCCACTAATTCTTCCTCCTAATAAACCTCGAATTCCTTCTTCTCTTACCCTCAAGATAACTTAGTCTAGGTCCTCTTCATCTTTTTTGCTAAATGACTACAAGCACCCATGGAGGGGCGACTGCCTCCATTTCTTCACCCTGTTCAACTGGTCTTCCACAGTACCAATAATAATCCTCTAAAAACACAAATCTGATTTTTTTTAAAGATTTTATTTGAGAAAGAGAGAGCGAACGCACACAAGCAGGGGGAGGGGCAGAAGGAGAGGGAGAAGCAGGCTCCCCGCTGAGCAGAGAGCCCGACACGGGGCTCTATCCCAGGACCCTAGTATTACGACCTGAGCCAAAAAGTAGACGCTTAACCAACTAAGCCATCCAGGTGCCCCAACACAAATCTGATCTTGTTATTCACCTGCTTAAAAACATCAATGAATACTTCACTGAGTATAAAAGAAGTTCAAATGCCATAGCTGAGATTGTAAGGCTCTTGAACAGTCCAGGCGCAATCTTTTCTGCCCCATTCATTGCCATTCTCTTTACATCCTTTGCTCTGAAACCCCCATGTGACTCACACATCTACTATGAATGTCATGCTATTCCCCCACCCCTACCACTACCTTCAAATCTTTGTTTATCCTTCTGTGTGGGACATCCTGTCCCTAATCACCAACCAGTGAACTGCATATAAAACCATAAATAGCTGGTTCAAAGGTCACCTTCTCTTTGAGACGCTCCTCTATGCCTCAATGTAGAACTCCCATGTATCTAGAGCAGTACTCACACAAATATAGTATGAGCTAGGTATGACGTGTAAAATTTTCTAGTGGGGGGCACCTGGGTAGTTCAGTCGGTAAACATCTAACTCTTGATCCCAGCTCAGGTCTTGATCTCAGGGTTGTGAATTCAGGCCCCATGCTGGGCTCCACGCTAGGCATGGGGCCTACTTAAAAAAAAATTTCTAGTAGGCACATTAAAAAGGTAAAAAGAAGGAGGCGAAATGAATTCTAATAATATATTCATTTAACCCAATATATCTAAAATATTAGCATTTTACTATATAATCAATATAAAAATTATAAGTCTTTAAAATCCAGTGTATATTTTAGAGCATATCTCAATTCAAATCCTAAAATTTTCATCAAAGTACTTGATCTATATTTAGATTTCATAAAATTTACAAGTGAAAAAGCAAATTCACATACTCAAATTATTCTATGTCAGTTTTTAAATTTCTTAACAATAACTGAAACTAAAGTAAATTCAGTTCCTCAGTCTATCAGCCGCACATTCAAGCGCTCAATAACCACAGATGGTAACTGGCCACTGTACTGGACAATATCAATCCACAGCATTTTGTGTTCACCTATACTATAGTCCCCCTAACACTACATTATGTTCAGTTGTTATTTTTCAGTCTTTTCAACAAAACTCGAAGCCCCTCAAGAGTTTAGAGGAAGATCATGTATTTTCAAAGTCTAGAAACAAATAAATATAAACTAAAGATCGCTTCTCAAGCCGACTCAGATTCTGATAATTTTTCCCAGTAACTACTTTCCCAATCCATAGAAATTTTTTAAAAATAGAAAGGTAAATGAAACAGCTGCTAGAAACTAATATTTATTGATGAAACCTCATTGTTAAACATGTGCTGAAAGTATTCAACAAGATATCCTTGTCCTTGGTCAGTTAAGCAAACAAAATTCTCCAATAGGACATTATGCTGAAATAGCAAGACCTAGCTATTATTTTATACTGATGAAGCAACATGCAATGGCCTGGTATGCTGCCATTCATTATCACAAATCTCTCTCTCTAGGGACTTGAATGCTAACTGTACGATCAGCATTCAGAGGATGACTAAACAATACTCCATGGCTGAAAGTTCTAGAGAGTAACAAGTTTATGGTACAATCACGAATGAAAAGAATGCATCTGTGTTTACTTGTTGAAAGCACATAGTACACGCAGAAGTCTAAGCTTAGACACTGAGGTTTCTGGTAACAGCCAAAAATATAATAAATTTCAAAAAAATACAAAATTAATCGAGTACATGGTATACATTTAATTGGCTGACATACCATCCTTCCTGTCATCTTCTGATAAAAACCTATTCTTTTATGTTTTTTCAAAAATAAGATTCTGAAGTAAAATATTCTGAAAAACTAAGGAAAATATAAATTGTCACTTCAAACGAACACAACCAAATAAATGGATTTCTAACTTACTACACGTACCAATTTGTTAACAAGGCTGCATGTCAGCACTGTAATACAGTTGCTTAGATAATCTATTAATTCCAAACTCAGTGCATAATTTAAGAGTTTACAGTATTATATCCTTAAAGCTGTACTGAAAATCTTAAACCCATACAAAGTAAATAAAAAATAGATGATTTTCTATCATTTTAATGGCCACTTTATACTAAAACAAGAAATGTTTAAGCCCTGAATTCCTTAAAAGATAGTCAAAATAGGTATCTAGATACATATAGATGAACTTACTAATATAAAAATATGTGCATAATTCACCCACATATATGCATGAAAAAAATCAAAAGATACATATCAGTTCCTGTAACCTGTTTCATGGAATTATGGCTGGTTTTGTTTACCTGTATTCTCTTATTCTGAAATGAGATTAAAAAAGAAATTTTAGAAGAGAAAAAGGCCATTAGTTTTAAACCTATGTAACAATTCTGAAATGAAATTCTACAGCCTAAGCTATAAAGGCAAGAACACACTGATGATACCCATGGAGGTCAGTATCTAAAACTTTACCTAGAAAATTGAGAGCAGGCAAGGAGAAAGGGCTAGTTCACATTCATGAATATTCTGGGTTCATTCTAAATCAGAAATGTAGTCACCGTGCTTAGAATTAAAAACCTCATAAGCCACATTGAGAATACGGTTCCCATTAGAGCAAGTTCTCCGAGTTGCTAAAGGATAAAACAGGACAGGGTAGAGAAGAGAAAGGTGAAATGCATGAGGTAGAATGAGACTGTTCCCTAACGACAGTGGTCAAAAGTCCAACACCTCTCTGAATGCAGTTCATCCTCAAGTTTCATAAACTGAGGCCAGTCTAAACACTAAGTAATCATGCTCTTTGCAACCATCAGCACAATCCATTTCCAGAACTTTTTTCATCTTACAAAACTTAAACTCTGTACACATCACACAGTAATTCTCTATCCCCTCACCCCTCAGCCCCAGGCAACCAACACTCGACTTTCTGTCTATATGAACCTGACCATGCTAGGTGCTTCATGTAAATGGAATCATACATATTTGTCTTTTTGTGACTGGTTTATTTCATTTTACAAAATGGTCTCAAGACTCATCCATGCTGTGGCATGTGTCAGAATTTCCCTTCTAAGATTGAATAGTATCCCACTATATGTACATACTACATTTTGTTTATTCATCTCTTCACGGACTCTTGGGTTGCTTCCACCTTTTGCTATTATAAATAATGCTGCTATAAACATGGACATAAAATTTCTATTCCAAGTCCCAGCTTTCAATTCTTTTGGATACTGTGATGATTAATTTTAACTAGACTGGATTAAGAGAATGCTCTAATAGGTGGAAAAACACTATTTCTGGGGATCTCTGGAAGAGATAAGCATTTAAATCAGCAAAGTAGACTGTCCTCACCAAAGGAGGTTGGCATCTTCCAATCTATTTAGGGCCTAAATAGAACAAAAAGGCAAAGGAAGGGCAAAATCACTCTCTTACCATGACTCTCCAGGTTCTTGAATGTTAAGACTTAGACAAGGACTTACACCATCATCAGACCTTCAGACTTGGACTGAATTACACTACCGGCTTCCGTGGTTCTACAGATTGTAGATAGCAGAGTTGGGCTTTTCGGCCTCCATTACTACATGAGCCAATTCCTATAAGTCTCTTATATCTATAGATACCCTATTGGTTCTATTTCTCTTGAGAACCCTAATAAGAGCCCTTTTCTCTTGAAACACCTCAAATAAAACTTACCATTAGCTCTAAAGGTCATCATTCAAAAAAATAACCCTAATACCTTACATATTTTCCACATCCTGACATCCTACATATACATGGAAGACCATTAATCCAAAAGAGGGGGAAAACTCAGCAGCTAAGCTTAAAAGTAATTGAATTTTCTCTCGACCTCCTTATATATCCTTACTGCCAAAGAGAAAAATATAAAACATTCTACTTATATTTCAAAGTACATGAAATAAAATTCATCTAATACACTCGAATTCTACAGAGTTAATGCTAGCCAAAAATGCGGTTTATTTCCCAAATCCTCAGTCTCCTCTCAGGGCCCTTTCAACCTCTCTTCCTCTCAAAACTAGTTCTCAATTTGGATTTTTTTTTTAAAAGGCTCTTAAATACAAAAGATATGGGGCGCCTGGGTGGCTCAGTCGGTTAAGCATCTGCCTTCGGCTCAGGTCATGATCTCAGGGTCCTGGGATCGAATCCCACATCACGCTCTCCGCTCAGCAGGGAGTCGGCTTCTCCCTCTCCGTCTACTCCTCCCCACTGCTTGTGCTCTCCCAAATAAATAAATTCTTTAAAAAAATATTTTTTAAATAAATAAACACAAAAGATATGTTCCCCTAAGTCAAATTAACTACTGACCCTCAACTAAAGACTCAGAATTACTCTATCCTGTTCTTTTTGGTCTTTTTTTTTAAAGATTTTATTTATTTATTTGACAGAGAGAGACACAGTGAGAGAGGGAACACAAGCAGGGGGAGTGGGAGAGGGAGAAGCAGCCTTTCCCGCGGAGCAGGGAGCCCGATGTGGGGCCCGATCCCAGGAGCCCGGGATCATGACCTGAGCCAAAGGCAGACGCTTAATGACTGAGCCACCCAGGCGCCCCACTCTACCCTGTTCTAAGGCTCACTTGAAACACGCTGGTCTCCTCTGGTTCCAAATCAATTTTTTATATATGCTTGCTCCTTTTCATTAGGTATCTGAACATTCAAGGAGAAATAAAAAGGTTTTCATTCAAGGTTCAGAAGTCTATAAAAACAAAATGAGAAAATCTGTGACAGAGATCTAAATTAAGATTTACTAACTTCTTGTTTACTGTGTCTGTTTAGGATACTGTTGCTCTTCAGCATGAGACATACTGAAAGTGGCATAAAGATGCCTTGCTCCTTTTAATAGAAGAAAGTGCTAACCATAGGGAGGAACAAGTCTGGTTATCACAGTTTTTAGTCTTCATATTCGATTTCAGTGAATGTACTAACATGAAAACTATTACATAACAACAATGATACAGCAAAGCAAGTGACTATTATAAAAGTATCCATATTTTTCTTTTTATATTTAGTTACTAGAGAAACATTAAGATTTATTAATTCCCATTTCAATCATTAAATCTTTAGCTGAAAAGTTAAAAAGATCACATTCCTTCCCACTTGATTATGCCTAAAGAACAGCTAGTTATAAGTTATTACAACTGAATAAGTTATTATAACTGATAAACACTATTTTTCCTTAACTCATTTAAATTACAGTAACAGAACTGTCAATGAAGAAAAAAATTACTTGAATTGAAATATGAAATAGATGGCCTTTCCGTAAAAACAAATAATCTAATCCTTAGGCATATGTTACATTCCCCGAACGTTTAACAATACTATCAACATGACACAGCTGCTTAATAATTTTTTTTTAAAGATTTTATTTATTTACTTGAGAGAGAGAGAGAGAGAGAGAGAGAGCACAAACAGGGGAAGCAGCAGAGGGAGAGGGAGAAGCAGGCTCCACACTGAGCAAAGAGCCTGACACAGGGCTCAATCCCAGAACCCGGGATCATGAACTGAGCTGAAGGCAGACACTTAACCGACTGAGCCACAAAGGCACCCCAATGCCTTTCAATAATAAACATGACAAATCAAATGAAGGAAAACCTGGCATACCTGAGAGACATGTTTAGTAGATAATTAATAAAACTTTAAAACCATACTTTGCTGGCTAGAAAAGGGATGCACTAAGCTGCACAAAGCATTAGACTCTTCTTTAAATTATGCAATATAGTTATAAAAGGCAAAAAAAACTTAACAAAAAAAATTTTTTTTGAAAATAGAGAATAGGAGTAAAAAGAAAAAAACCCCACAAAACTCCAGAAAACTACTACTCCAGTAGAACCCCTGTTGATGTCTTAAATGAAGTTGTGGACACTTCTAATTTTTAACCTTCAAACATCTTGTACTTCCACAATTTCAAAATGAAACACCTAAGCTTCCTTTAATACAAAAATCTGGACAGTCTTAAACCAGCTGATAAACTTCTGAGCAATCGAGTAATAGCAACAGTTCTGTTTCATATATTATCTGTAGGACAATGTTTCTGCAATTTTGTATGAGCATTTTATTGTATTTCACATTTATTAAAATGAGGCAAAAAAATTTGAAAAAAATAGTACAGCATTGCCCTATATCTGACATAGAGACAAGAAATCTATAGTCCAAATTCAGCTTGCAGCCCATTTTTGTAAATAAAGTTTTACTGAAACATAGCCACACTGTTTCCATATGGCCTATGGCTGCTTTTTTGCTACAATGAGAGTTGGATACTTGTAAGAGAAGCCATATAAACTCACAAAACCTAAAATATTTACTATCTGGTTCTTCATAGAAAAAGTCAGCAACTCTGTGAAGATGCCCTCCCCATATTCAGCTAGATTTTACTAAAACCAAATACACAAGAATTAGATGAATTATGGATTTTACTACATTCTTCCAAAGTAATTACCTCAAATAAATTACAAAATTTACATCCTTTCAGCAGTGACATTCTCCTATAAACTTCAGAAAGCAGAAAATGCAATCTTCAGCTTTTATATTAACAGTGAGTTTCAACTGTTTTCTTAATTCACACGTTTTAATACCTATTTAAAAGACAAAAATAGTTCTCTTAACTACAGACTCAGTTATCACAAAGACCTTTAGTGATTGCCTTCAAACAAATTTTATTTTAAAAATATAACTTTATTAGTAGCTAGCCAATGTCAAACAGACACACAAATTGAATGCAGAATCTCTAGCTTTAAAAATTAACTTATGGGGCGCCTGGGTGGCTCAGTTGTTAAGCATCTGCCTTTGGCTCAGGTCATGATCCCAGGGTCCTGGGATCAAGCCCCGCATCAGGCTCCCTGCTCAGCGGGAAGCCTGCTTCTCCCTCTCCCACTCCCCCTGCTTGTGTTCCCTCTCTCGCTGTGTCTCTATCAAATAAATAAATAAAATCTTAAAAAAATAAAATAAAATAAATATTAACTTATTTCGGGCGCTGGGGTGGCTCAGTAGGTTAAGCTCTGCCTTCGGCTCAGGTCATGATCTCAGGGTCCTGGGGATTGAGCCCCGCATCAGGCTCCCTGCTCAGTAGGGAGCCTGCTTCTCCTTCTCCCGCTCCCCCTGCTTATGCACCCTCTTTCTCTAATAAATCTAAAAACAAATTAACTTATTTAACTTATTCTTCCCCAAATATTTTCCCTCTGACTTCATAGGTCATCCTATTCATTGCTTTAACCTACTTATTACCTGCATTTCAACAAATCACCTAACATGCTCACACTTGGCTCTAGTTTAAAAAAAAAAAAAAAGTCAATACAGATTAACAGACTGACACTATAGGTTAGCAGGGTTTTCTTCCTAGCTTATTTATAAAATTGTATTAAATGATACTGTTTATATTTCTTACATGTCAGGAATTTTTAAGACAATGAATGGTGTCTCATTCATATTCTGGGTCTAATTCTTATTGTTGTACTACTATATTTTGACTTTTCCTTTGCATTTGCAAACAGAAAATTAGAGCTGTATTGGGGGATGAAAAAGTTTGGGAAACGTTTGTAGAGATCCAAACAGAAAGGAGTTGAAACTTGAAGGGAAAATAAGAATAGCAACTACATAGATTTGAAATACACACAAACACATACACATATTTTCTAAAGGAAATTAAGCCGCTCTGTGGCAATAAATATTACAGAGTATAAGTGATTTTGTGTTGCAATTTCATTTCCTCTGATTAACAATGACATTTTCCTTCGTCTAAATAAACTTAGGCTTAAACTGTCTATTCAAAATAATTTAATTGTCCTCCAAAAAAGCTGAAGTCACTTAATTGTCTTGGTTTTCCAGACACTCCACCTCTCCCATTCCTCCACTGGCTCCTAGAGGAGTCAATAAGAATTAATGTGTGCAACTTGATTTTTCTATGATATATATAGAGAGACACTCAAGACATGGTGACCCCTAAACTTCTGAAAGAAAGGTGTGTTGGGGGGACACCTAAAACACCTGAAGTGTACATCACTGCAAAGCATAACCTGGCAGTTTCTGTATCAGATAAAGTACCATAACTAATATCACCACCACTTACAGTACCAGAATCATATTGGAATATCCTATATAGTTCCTTGATGTTTACAGTAATGGCTCCTACATGCTTCTACCAGGTTGCTGGCTATTCTGTTCTCTGCAGGTACTTTTAACAAGTCAGGTAATATCCAGCCAAATCAAAATTTCTTATCAGAGATCACAGGAAAGCAACAGAAATAATCTACTATTCCACAATGGTATCTGGTATTCTTTCATAAGGTATCATTCTATCATAAGACATGATCCTTTGCTCATCATCATATCCCCAGAACCTTGCACAATACAAAGTACACAGCTGGTGCCCAATAAACGTTTCTTTAGTGAATGTATGAATTAATTATTCCAGTAAATCTAAAGTCATGATTTTTATTTTATTCTTCCCCAGTGGTGTTTTCCCTTCCTTTCCATATAAGAAGTGATCAAGATATTTAACAAATATGTATGAAAAAAGGAAAAAAAAAAAAACAGTTCTCTTAAAGCCCTTAGATGACAATGGGTATTAAAAAACTATTGTTTAGTGGCGCCTGGGTGGCTCAGTCATTAAGTGGCTCAGGTCATGATCCCAGGGTCCTGGGATCAAGCCCCATGTCGTCAGCTACGCGGGGGAACCTGTTTTTCCTTCCCCCACTCCCCCCTGCTTGTGTTCTCTCTCTCTCTTGCTGTCTCTCAAATAAAATCTTAAAAAAAAAAAAAAACTATGTTTAACTTGATGAGTTCAAACTTCTCTGAAATATAGGGAAGATACTGCAGATTCTGTTTTCAAATACCCTGCCTTGTTGTCTCAGAAAAACGCTTATCTAAAAAACATGGCCTCAAATCTCTTCATGTAAAATAACCAACAGAGATACATATAGGCATCTACGTCAAATTATGCCTAGTAATTAAGTTGCACCTTTCATACTTCAATCAGACATATAATGGTATTTCTATGACTTTTATAGACATACATTCACTTGATAAGTACATTTTATTTCCTAAGTAAATATTAAAATAGGCTTTAGCTATTTTTCCTTTCTTCTATTTTTAATTAAAATGTAAAAAAAAAAAATAGGGGTGCCTGGGTGGCTCAGTCGGGTTGCCTTCAGCTCAGGTCATAATCCCAGGATCCTGGGATGGAGCCCTGGGTCGGGCTCCCTGCCCAGTGGGGAGCCTTGCTTCTCCATCTCTTCCCTGCTTGTGCTCTCTCTGTCTCTGTCTCTCTCTCAAATAAATAAAATCTTTTTAAAAGTGTCAAAAAATATACAGTACAGTCTGTACGCCTGAGGTCAAACTAACAAAGATACATCTACACATAATAACAGAAACCACTTATATAGTATATTTTGTGGACCAGACACTAGTCTAAGTACTTGTATTAATTCATTTAATCCTCGTAAAAATCCTATGACATAGGTACTATTATTCCCACTTTACAGATGAGGAAATGCTGCCAGAAAAGTTCAGGTACTCATCTAGGGCCCGACAACTAGAAAATGATCTTTGAACCCAAGCAACCAGGCTCCAGAATCCATGCTCTCTGCCTCTCTTACACTATGTTGCCTCTACACTTCATTAATGGGTAAAAAGTTTATTAAAGTTGTAAGTGTAATTTAATACTGAATTTTTAGAAATGGTTAAGCTATAGAAACTTATAAGCTATTTAGAAAGTAAACCATACCAAAATTCAAGTCTTCTTTGAAGTACACTGAAGACTAAATTGGAAAATCAAGAAAAGGACTTGTGCCAGAGAATGAAATAACATTTCTGTTTGACAATGTACGTATTAATTAGGAAATAGAACTGAGAAGTCCTATTCTTCAATGTCCAGCTCTTCTGATTTCACTAGTAGCCTTTTATGCTCTCTTTCATTCACTTACTCACATTCAAGAAATGTTCAACATATCCCTGACTGAAAGGACAGAAAAAGTAACAGACAAATCGCTGTCCCTGAGAAGTATGGCACCTCAGGGATGGGAAGCAAGACTCAAAGCAGCTGAGTGTGTTTCCCAGACTTTACATTGTAAGTTCCTCAAAAAACAGTATCGTATCAGTTTTCTATAAGAATATTAAAATTGACAAAAGATTATCAAATGTTAAGTGTAGTAAGCAATGTTATGTTAAAAAAAAATAAAAATAAAAACACGCCTAAGGCAGTAACAATTTCCATATAGGTAGAAAAACAAGAATGCATGCCCACTGATATATATTATAAGAGGCCCAATACAGTATACAAAATATGTAGTACACACTCCAAACAAATCAATTCTAAACTATACATTTAAGAATTTTTGCTTGCCTCAGAAAAGCTCTTTCGAAGGGTCTCAAATAGAAATCCACAAAGCTTCCAACTGTCTCTCTTCCAATAAAATTTTCCTTAAGCAGGAACAAAAATAATACATAGCAATTAATATTTATTAAGCATAAACTCTGTTGGAAGCACTTGACTTATCTCGTTAATCTTCTCAACACCAAGGAGTTTAATTATTCCTCCTCATGAGGAAGTTGTTGAACTCAGATCAAAACCAGGTCTATTGGATTTCAAAGTCCAGGCTGTTACTCAGCACCTATACTGCTGCTACCGAGAAGGAGTAAAAGAAATCATTTCTCAGAGCTGTGTTTAATAAATACGTTCATTACCATAGTGTAAAATATTTTCAAATTTAAGAACTGGCACATTGTCTTTCCCTGAAACTACAAACAGAAAAACACTAACAAGAAATACTAAGTTATTTGATTTTAATTCCAGTTTGCCTATCTTTTAACGAAAGCTGACGATACTGTTCCATACTTTCTAAAACGTGCCTGGCACAGCATAAGTAATCAATAAATATTTTAAATAATTAAAGAATACTCTCCTGTCTGTAAGCATGGCAACCATACGGTTCAGTTCAGATTTCAACGCCTCCCACTGTCCCAAGAAGTACATTCTCACTTCCCATACTTGGTCATAACAAAGTATAGGACAGGCTTTGGTTCTGATTTTTGGTTCATAAAGTATGGTTGCCACATCCATGACACCACCAAAAATACAAGCTCAAAATTTTTTCAACTGTCCAACTAATTTTGCTATGCACAATAAAAGTAGAAGAAGTAACAGAGCAAAAGTATATTCCACTAGGAAACAGATTACTACTTTATTCAATATACAGAGTGATCCAACTTACTGAGTGCCTTTAAGTATGGCGCATGAGGTAGTTTTAAGCAGAAAAAGACAATTCTCAAGATTTATTTTCATGGTTCTGTAGTACTTTGGAAATTATAAAATAAGGGCCATGACACACCCACCAATTTCTTTTTCAAAATACTTTCAAATACATTTCTGACTGCAGTACCATACCTCTGTCTACTCTCCCAAAGTAAGGGACTGAATACCTTCCCACTCCATTTATTTCTCAAAGAGAAGGGGAGGCTGAACAAATCCCCCATTGTGAACCATTCAGCTAGATTATGTGCTTAGGTACTTATGAGATTTTAACTAACATCACCTATAGTCCCCATCTGTGGAGAAGCTACTAGATACAAAAACTAAGAAGGCCAGATGTATACTCTGGGCTCTAACTAAGAGGCCAAATATGATAAGGAGAATTCAGAGGATAGAGTCTCCAAAATAAGACTCAGTCTACATCTACAGAACTTTAAAAGAATGTCACAAATAATAAACACACTAAGAGTTCAGAAAGAAGGAGAAACAAGTGTTTCAAACTTAGAGAGTAAGGGAAACAAGGTTTTTGTTTAGATTTTTTTTTAATCAGACAGAAAGTTGAATATCTAGCATTTTTAAAAATTATAGTAATCACAGCCTACAGTAAGCAAAACTATTACCTGGAATTTTTCAGCATTTTCATTTCAGGGGAATTAGGCAAATGATATCTAATAGTACAATTTTTTTTTCCCAAAAAGTTACATTGAGTATGTCCTGGAGAGACACTACAAACTAACATACTACTATAAAGACAAACTAATAGTAATAATTACGAAGACTACAAACGTCTTGGTTTCTTTACAGAAAGGTTCAATAATCTTTCATATACTGTTACTAATGCTGGAGCATGGATTACAATACACCAAAAAAAAAAAAAAACCCTGCATATTATGCTTAAGGAAGAACCTATATAGTAGGCAGGCTTTTTTTTGTTTAAGTTTCCCATCTTCTAACTTCAGCACAAAAGATATTTAAAGCAGTCGGACTCCTTCCTCTTTTCCATCCTTACTAGAGACATAAAGTCTTTCACTTCTTGTCATTTCTATTTTTGCATATCCAAGGTTTTAAGATCCTGACACTGAGTATTTTCACATTATGCTTTCCTTGTGAGAATGTGACTTTATGTACAACAATTTTTGATTCAAGTACAAACTACTTCTAAGGCAAGAAATTTCCAACACTTTAGTATTACTGTAATTCATTATATTTCATATGGGTTTACAACAGAAAAATTAATTCAATTCTATGTATTGTTAAAAGACCACTGAATATATGCTGATTTAACTGACACAGATTTTAACAAATTATTCACCTAACCGGTTGTCTAACTGAAAAAGAGTTTAGCCAAAAAGTATATAGCCAAATTTTAAAACATTTTATCAAAAATTTTTATCATCATCAACCACTAAACCACTAAACACATAACTTTTACCTACTACATAAAGGAGTACATTCTAAGGGGAAGAACCCTGCAAGAGAAGGGGAGGCATTTTAATGCCTCAATCAAATGCCATTTTCACACAGCCTGATGTACACTTTCACTGAAACAGCAATTTTTTTTTTTAAGAATTTATTTATTTGACAGAGAGAGACAGTGAGAGAGGGAACACAAGCAGGGGGAGTGGGAGAGGGAGAAGCAGGCTTCCCACGGAGCAGGGAGCCTGATGCGGGGCTCGATCCCAGGACACCGGGACCATGACCTGAGCCGAAGGCAGACACCCAATGACTGAGGCACCCAGGCGCCCCTGAAACAGCAATTTTCAAAAATTGTGGTTCTAGAGTCCCTTTATACTCCTGACACAAAAGAGCTTTTGTTCATGTATGTTCTATCAATTGCTATATCTAGTTATTAGGAATTAAAACAAAGAACTTTCAAAATTATTTGTTCATTTAAAAATAAACCCCTTATATGTTAGCATAAATATATATTAATGAAAACTAATTAGTCTCCCCAAAAACATTAGTGAGAAAGATGGCATTGTTTTACATTTACAAATCTCTGTGTGGACTCACCAATCTACTTCTACATTACGTCTTTTGTTATATGTTGTTTTGAACTACATGAAGGGAAAATGGTCTTATGAAGACATGCAGATGGAAAAGGAAGAACTATTTCAGTAGCCCTTCCAGTAATTGTGGACATTCTTCTCTGACACTACCAAAACTCAGTAAGTGGTAGTTTCTTATCTTACAAATACTGAAACATTTCATTACGCAGCATCAAAGACAAAGAACAAAACAAAATACTCATTATTACCAATGTTTCATCAGAAAAGTCTTAAGATTGAGAAGTATAAGCTCATGGTGGCTGATATAAATTCTTAAAATTCTAATTTGTACTTTAAAGCTTGAATTTTATCATTTGCAACAAACACGGTTTTCCTTAAAGTGATGGGCTTACTCTGTTCATATCTGAGAAAGTACCTAACAAATGCCCTAGTATGAACACTGTTTCTCAATTACTCTCTCAGGTAAAACTGATGTTCTGTGAAAAGTGACTGGTTCAACTCCTAACTCAAGAATGTCAAATTTTTTATTTTGTTATATTTAAGTATTTTTAAAAGATATAAGTACTCCCCTGACTTTGCAAACTGAGAATATGGAATTGTTTCTTCAGTGTAATAAGAAATTCATCTCTACCTACCTTACAAAGCAGTGGTGAAGCAACTGCATATGTAAGCATCTTTTCTGGTGCCTGACACATTGAAGATACTCAGCAATGGCTAGTCCCTTCACCTTCCTCTCCAATCGTGCTTATTTTCATGAATTCCCTCTAGTTTATTTTTGTATCTCTCATCAGAAATCAAGTTGTTACCCACTTTCCAACTACGTTCAAGTTACTGAATTCTATACTGCTGAGTCAGAAAAGTTGGCAAATAAAGTAGTGTTCAACCCAGATTACAGAAAGAGGGCTTCAGAAGTCAAGTATCTTGTAGAAAGGCCCTGAGACAAAAATTTCTCTGGTTCAGAAGCCTCTTCTGCACCTCCTTCCTTAATATGCCAAGTTACAATCATGATTTTCCAGACATCTGAGCTTATGTGTTACTATACCACACTTCAAAGTAATTATGGTGATAAAATTATTTGTTAGTCATTCTGAGTCTAAACCATCCGTCTGGCATTTACTGAAGCAATTGCTAAAGATATTCTATGCATACAGATGAGATTTTTCTGAAGAAAAATGCAAAAATGTTTCCACATCTGTTGTTTTTGTTGATATGTCACCTAGATTAGCAAATTCTTTCCTAGGAAGAAAACAGGGTGAAAACACAGAATATAATGTACACATTTTTTAATGACTCTATTAAGATTATGTTATCTTTTCAACCATATTTTCCTATTACTACTCTACTACAATCCTACATTTATATGTGAGTATGTATATACACATATACATTTATATGTCAAGAGACAGAAAATTCCCAATACCCCAAGTCAACTGACACAGTGACTTTAATCTTTAAACATAATGTCTGGCTTTTTTAAATCACAGACTAGAATATTCATGCATTTAAGTCTATCAGAATTCATCTACAGATGTGAAAAAATTTGTATGCAATTTACCTTAGAGTATCCAAAAATTCTGAAACATGAATATATTAATTCCATATTCCAAAGGATATATCCCACAGTATAGCGAATCACTGTGCTATACGAACATTTTTTTTTAAGATTTATTTGAGAGAGAGTGTGAGAGAGAGAGAGAGCGCACATGAGGGGGGGAGGGCCAGAGGGAGAAGCAGACTCCCCGCTTGGGAGGGGAGCCCAATGCCAGACTTGATCCTGGGACTCCAAGATCATGACCTGAGCCGAAGGCAGTCGCTTAACCAACTGAGTCACCTAGGTGCCCCTGAACATTTATTGTTTCTTACTGTCTAGCATTCTCCTTTTCACATACTGTCTAGCATTCTCCTTTCACCACCCCCATTCCTTTCTTTAGTTATCTGCCCTCCCCCAAATAATGTGATTCTGACAGGACTGCCAATCACACTACCCTGTACACCTCACACCTTCTTTGTGAAGGGATTGGCACAAAATGCAGTTCTGACAAATCAGAATACTCAACCTACCTAACAGAGTAATTGGCCCAGAGATGAGCGCAAGACTTAATCAAGCTAGGTTGAGATGTTCCTGCAAAGGATTTTACATATGAACTTCAGGTCTGTCTTTTGGATCTAACCGTGATGATAAAGCCTGGGGTAGTCAGTTGCACATCCCGTGTATTAGTCAGAGAAACAGATCCAACAGGATGTATGTGTATATAGAGAGAGAGAAAGAGAAAGTAATTTATTTTAAGGAACTGGCTCAGGCAATTATGGAGGCTTGGCAAATCCAAAATCTGCAGGGTAGGCTGGCAGGCTGGAGACCAAGGGAAGAGTAGCAGTTTAAGTTCAAAGTTTACTGGCAGAATTCCTTCTTGCGGAGGGGAGGGTCTATTCTGCACTCTATTAAGTATTTCAACTGATTGGATGAGGCCCATCCACATTATCGAGTGTAATCTGCTTTACTCAAAGTCCATTGACTTACATGTTAATCACATCCAAAAACACCTTCACAGAAACATTCAGAATAATATTTGACCAAATACCTGGGCATCATGGTCCAGCCAAGTTGACATACAAAGTTTCAGTTCTTCATCACACTTCTCTTGTCACCTATAGGCATATCTTATTAAGGTGGTGTTTTCTTTTAAATCAGTATTGTCTTCACTATACAGATTATTTACTACATTATTTGCTGTCAAGAGTTACTGGCAGAAATAGAACACAATCTTTGACTTTAAAGACTACAACCTGAAAAGGGCAAGATATGCACAAAAGGGAACATTACTTTGCTCTTCCAATTTTATAGCACAGAAAATTCCTCTCTACTTGAAATCTGGATCTTCAAAACTTCCTTTGCTGAACTAGAATCAGTCTGGGAATTCCATCCTTGCCAGCTGATTCCCTGGCCTTCAGAACAGCTGGTGTCAATGAATGACCTGGTACAGGACAAGTATAATGTGGGAAGACCTAGAGAATCAATCTCAGAAACAGAGGATATGGTTGATAACTACTATTCTGTCTCCCTGGCACCTCTCCCCTTCCTTATTCTGGGAACAGCATACCTACTATTTCTTTGGAGGAGTGCTTTCTCTGTAAATTCCAAATATGGAGTTTGGGTAGGGCCCAATCATGCCCCTGGCCATAAGTATAAGCATGTCATAAGCCAAGCCCAATTCCTTCTCTGAGATTTTCTGAATTAGAACCAAGAGAAGAAAATAAAATATTTTAATACAAAAACGAAGGACATGAGCCTAGTAGTTGCTAGCAACTCATCTATAGCCATGTGGAAGAAGTCTGTCTGGAAAAATAACAAAATCATGGAGACAGAATCAGAGGTAAGAGACAGAAGCAATAAAAGGAATCCTGACAGTAAACCAGGCCCTGGCTCCAACGAATAAACCCTTCCTGTAGTCTGGTTACATGAGCCAATAAATTCCCTTTTGCCTCACCGAGTCACAGTTGGTTTCTACCACTTACAGCTAAGTTCTGAGTAATCACAGGGATTAAAACAGAAAAAAGTAAATGAAAAAATAAAATAAGGCCAAATGCATTAGGAATCATAAAGCAGAAGGACAGGTAAAGTTTAGAAGAAAGTTAAGAGAGACCACACTTGTCTTAGAAAAATGAAAAGGTGAGAAAACGTCAGGTAAGAGGTGAAAGGAAGATGGACATAAAAGGAGTTTTACATTGACTGTGAGCCCAATGAAACTGTATGCACTGATGCAAACGTAGGCACTTTCTTGGAAAGATAGTTCATGGCTTTCACTAGATCCTCAAAAAGATCACAACCAAAACCAATTAAGGAGGAAGGGACCTGATAAACAGGTCAATGCTAAAATAAAGCAGGCTCTTTGTTCCAAAAGGAACCCAGTAAGACCAGTTATCCTAAAAGACCTCAATCAACTTTGCCTTCGGGTTTAACCCAAATGTAATTCCAAGCTGATCTAGCTCCTCTACCAAATTTCCATCTACCTAGACATTCATGCCTAAATTTCCTTAAAGAAGATTTATCAATTTTTACTCCATAATTACTTTGCCCAAAACTTTCACTTTAAGAATCTAGGTTTCTGGGGGCAACTGGGTGGCTCAGTCAGTCAGTTAAGTGTCCAACTCTTAGTTTTGGCTCAGGTCATGATTGTGAGGTTTTGAGACTGAGCCCCATGTAGGGCTCCAGGCTGGGTGTGGAGCCAGCTTAAGATTCTCTCTCTCCCTCTCCTCCTCCCTCCTTGCTCATGCATGCACATGCACTTTCACTCTAGAAAACTGAAGACTAGGGGGGAAAAAAAAAAAAGAATCTAGGTTTTTGTATATCTTGAAATTTTAACAAAATCTGGTGCAAATGTGCATTTCTTGAGAAAAGGGTTGGTATTTTTCATCAAAATCTAAGAGTTCTGTGACTTTCTGAGTATGTAAGTAGTCAATCAAATAAAACCAATTTTTTAAAACTATTATTCTTTCCTCTTTTGATTAAGGAGAAAGATGTGACGGGAGGATAATCTTGGGAAGCAGAAAGAGAAGACGGGAGTTTCCCAGATGTCATTCAGGGAGAAAAGTACAAAGGGAAGGACATTAAACAGTTTTGAAACTTCAACTTTTTGCCTAAATGTGGCTAAATAATGACTCCTTTGGTTCCAGCAGTGTGGCAGGGGGAGGACTTAACAAAAAGATACAGTGAGCAAGGAACTGGATGACAGGAGACATTATTAGTTGTTGCTACACAAAGCTAATTTACATCTGTTTTTAGATTCAGCACCATCTATGTGGAAACAGATTTAGGAAAATCTCTAACAAACACTGAAACCTTTTATACCTAATCCTGTATTAACCAGGAAATCCAATTAGCCTGAAAAATTACATCCCTCTCGCATTCTTCTTTGTATAACAGATATTCTGTCTGTATTAATACATAGTTTTTAAAATGTTCCCTACAGTGAAATTGCACACAGTATGATTTTGACTTTATAAATATATATATATGTATGTATGTATAGTTAAATTTTTAAATGCAATAAACAACTATATTAGCAGCTGACACAATTTGGGAATAATGAAAGACTAAAAATAAATATTTAAATGCTTTTCAATTAGAAACAAAGTGTAAATCTGTAACAAATTAGGGAATTGATTTCATGAATCCAGTATAGAAGAACTGTTTCATATATAAAATTTTCCAGATGAATTTAAGATTAGGTTTCAAATGCCAGAAATGCATGATCTTATCACTATCAATGAAAATATATATTCTTTCTATAAATCTTTCTACCACCTAAAAATCTAGAACTTAAACATTTCTAGATTTATGGTGACCATAAATATTCATATTATATTTTAAAATAATAATTCTAGGCATTAGAGTTGTTTGGGCTTCCTAAATTTATGTCACATCGTCAGTCCTCTGACTGACCGACCTTTGGCATCTTGTCAGGGTCATAGACAAAGGTCTACCATACCATTTCTACTCTCCAGCTTTTTCTTTTTAAAGATTTATTTATTTGACAGAGAGAGACACAGCAAGAGAGGGAACACAAGCAGGGGGAGTGGGAGAGGGAGAAGCAGGTTTCCTGCTGAGCAGGGAGCCCGATGCGGGGCTCGATCCCAGGGCCCTGGGATCATGACCTGAGCTGAAGGCAGACGCTTAATGACTGAGCCACCCAGGCGCCTCTCTACTCTCCAATTTTAGACCATACTTTCTAATAACTATAGGGAACTGGGAAACTTGATACTTAAGCCTGGTAAGACATATATTAAAGGAGCATTAGTGAGATCATGAGGGACAAACAGGGCATCAGGAGCAAAGTGTGTGGTTTTTAAGGCTTTTTTTTTTTTTTTAGATTTTGTATTCATTTGAGAGAGAGAGTAAATGCACGAGAGGGGGCGAGGGGCAGAGAGAGAGGGAAAAGCAGATTCCCTGATGAGTGCAGAGCCCCAACATGGGGCTTAATCCCAGGACCCTGAGATCATGACCTGAGCTGAAGTCAGATGCTTAACTGACTGAGCCACCCCCTTTTTTAAAGCTGTTTAAAGGCTTAGAGTTCTGAACTAACATACTGATTTTCAAAGTTTCATATTCTTACCAACCACTAGTATGAACTCTGAAATGACCTAAAAACCTGTTGCTCTAAGGAAGACAATAAATATGATGTATCCAGTTTACTGGGAGTGAAGGGCCAAACTGAATTTTACAATTTTTTACTCAAATTTTGGAATCTCTGTATTGAATTACAATTTTTACCTCCAACTCTATCTCCCTAATATTCTTTGATAAAACCTATGTTGTAGGTAAGGCAAGGGTCACAGCACTTCTAGGTTACTGTTTTTCAAAAAGAAACATACATTTTTACTGGGACATTAATCTAGGTTTCCCTTTCCCCTTTGACTTGAAGTATTTGTGGCTAACCACTGGCCATCATTTCAGAAGCATTTAGCCTATCTATTATGTGCCAGGTACTATACAAGGCACTTGATATATAGAGATAGACAAGGCATGATAACTAGCGTGCCCTGGAGATTACAGACTGACTAGCAAGAAGGAAGAAAATAATCATAAATGTGGTGAGTACAACAAAGGAGGAGCACAGGATGTGATGGAAGCTGATGATGAGAGGACATCCCATAGATGACCAGACTAACAACACTGTTAAGAGGTCAAGAAAATTAATACTTAAGGGACGCCTGGGTGGCTCAGTCAGTTAAGCATCTGTCTTCGGCTCAGGTCATGATCCCAGGGTCCTGGGATCGAGTCCCGTATCGGGCTCCTTGCTCCGCGGGGAGCCTGCTTCCCCCTCTGCCTGCCGCTCCCCCTGCTTGTGTTCTCTCTGACAAATAAAATCTTTAAAAAAAGAAAAAGAAAATTAATACTTAAAAAGTACCACTGAAAACTTATCAATCACTTCCAATTCTGGGAAAAAGGAGTATATGTACTTTTCCCTATTCCTCACACTAAGTACAAATAGAAACACTGGACATAATATAAAACAAACACAAGAACACATCTGTCCATCAGTAGATGAAAGAATAAAGAAGATGGGGTACGTACACGTACACACACACACACACACACACACACACACACACACACACACACACAGGAATATTATTCAGCCATAAGAAAGAGACTTGCTATTTATGAAAATATGGATGGACCTAGAGGGTAGAATAATAAATGAAATAAACGAGAGAAAGTCAAATACCATATGATTTTACTTATATGTGGAATTTGAAAAGCAAAACAAATAAATAAACAAACCAGAAACAGACTCATAAATACAGAGAACTGGTTGTTTCCAGAGGGGGGAGGGTAGGGGGATGGGTGAAACAGGTGAAAGGGATCAGGAATTATTATTAAATCATTAAAACACACACACACACACACAAGACTCTGAAAGGTAGAGAGAAGGTAGACCAACTAGTGACCTCAGGACCCAATGAACAACAACACAGTGGTGAGTTTCCTATGTTTAATTTTGGCTTCATATATCCCAGATTTGAAGGGGGAAGTCAGCAAAAACCAGAAACACTAA
Organism: Zalophus californianus; assembly: GCF_009762305.2. Lineage (NCBI taxonomy): Eukaryota > Metazoa > Chordata > Mammalia > Carnivora > Otariidae > Zalophus > Zalophus californianus. Next base: position 110,958,441 of record NC_045603.1, on the reverse strand, counting down.
CAGACACAGACCAAAAAGCCCCAACAAATTCCTGCTCTGTCTAGCAAAATGACCAGAAAAGGGGAAGACTTAGCAAGATTGAAAACTTTTTACATAACTACTCTACATCAGCCAAATGCTACAGAAAGAAAACCAACAGTCCCACCACGTATCTCCAGCAATGGCAAACAGGTAACCTAGATTTACACACTTTCCAGGCTGTTACTAGGCATCCCAAAACCCCCATGAGAGTGGTGTCAGAGAAGGCAAAGGGACTAGGACCATCACTGCCAGACAGTAACAAGACACCCTCCACCCCCAACACACACACACACACACACACGTATACATGTGGCCTACTGGAAGAGCCAAAACTTTCACTACTGCCAAGTGGCAAGGAAGCCATCCTCTAACCCATGGTGTTAGGGAAAGCTATGTGGACCAAATAATGAGGTACTTCAAACCCTACCACCCAGGGAGAGAGCAGGGAGACTTCGTGGGGAACCAGACATTAATGAGAAACTCTTAGAAAAGCGCCCGAACATGGATACCTGAGAAATTTAGAGCCTCTGGTACCTAAAATCACAGCAAACAATTCAATTTCTTGCCAGATTAGCCTAACACCTCACACTAGAGGTCTATTTACTTCAGTTCCCATTACCCAATAGCACATGCCTGGCTTTCAACAAAAAAATCAGAAGATATGGAAAAAGGCAAGAAAATATTTGAAGAGATAAAGCAAGCACTGATGTTAGAATTATCAGGGAATTTAAAATATATCTTAGGAACTATGAAAGAAAGACAACATTCAAAAACAAGTAATGTAAGCACAGAGATGGAAAAGCTAAGACAGAATCAAAATGAAATTCTATAAATTAAAACACTAACAAAAATAGAAAATGCCTTTGATGGGATGATCACTAGAGTGCACATGCTGGGAAAGAATCAATGAGCACACAGATACATCAAAAGAAAGGTCTCAAAATGAAAACAGGATATTTAAAAAATATACAAAAAAGCATATTGCACACAAACTGCAAAAAACCAAAGAAGGGGCGCCTGGGTGGCTCAGTTGGTTAGGCGACTGCCTTCAGCTCGGGTCATGATCCTGGAGTCCTGGGATCGAGTCCCGCATCAGGCTCCCTGCTCGGGAGTCTGCTTCTCCCTCTGACCTTCCCCCCTCTCATGTGCTCTCTCTCTCTCTCTCTCATTCTCTCTCTTTCAAATAAATAAATAAATCTTAAAAAAAAAAAAAAAAAGAGGGCGCCTGGGTGGCTCAGATGGTTAAGCGTCTGCCTTCGGATCAGGTCATGGGGATCGAGTCCCGCATTGGGCTCCCTGCTCCTTGGGAGCCTGCTTCTCCCTCTGCTTCTCTCTCTCTCTCTCCCTCTCCATCTCTCATGAATAAATAAATAAAATCTTAAAAAAAAAAAAAAAGAACCATTCACTTTCTTTAAAAAAAAAAAAAAACCAAAGAGGAAGAGAAAAGCTTGAAAGAAGCCAGAGGAAAAAACACCTGAACTATTATTGAAGAACAAGAGTAAAAAGTACAGCATATTTTTCATCAGAAACCCCATGCAAACAAAGAGTGGGTAAAATACTTAAAAGTGTTGAAAAAGAAAATCACCAACAAAAATTCTGTACCCAAAGAAATTATGCAGCAAAATGAAGCAGAAATAAACACTTTCTTTAACAAGCAAAACTGAGGGAATTCAGCACCACCACACCTGCCCTTAGAAACACGGACACTGTTAAAATGGCATCATTCCCTAAATTGCTCTACAGACTCAAGACAACCTTTATCAGACTCCCAGCCATTGTCATAGTTGTAGAAATTAACAAGGTGATTCTAAAATCCACATAGAATTGCAAAGGAACCAGAATAGACAAAACACTTTTGAAAAAGAATAATAAAGTAGGAGGAATAACACTTTGTGCTTTCAAAACAAGAGTAATCAAGACAGTCTAGCAGAGGCAAAAGGAAGCACATATAAATCAAGGGAGTTGGACAGCCCAGAAATAAACACATGTGTCTATGGTCAACTGATTTTCAACAAAGGTGCCAAGACCATTCAATGAGGGAAAGAAAGAGTCTTCAACAAATAGTTCTGGAACAACTGGATTGCCACATACAAAAAACTTAAGTTGGACCTTTACTTTATACCATACATAAAAATGAACTCAAAATGGATCAAAACTAAATGTAAGAGCTAAAACAGTAAAACTGTTGGGAAAAAATGTAGGACTGAATCTTCCTCACCTCATATTTAGCAATGGGGTCTTAAAAAAGACACCAAAAGCACAAGCAACAAAAGGAAAAAATAGGCAAACTGGACTAAAGGACATTATCAAGAAAATAAGAAGACAACCTACAGAATGGGAGAAAATATTTGCAAATCATATTTGGTAAGGGACCTATATCTAGACTATATAAAGAACTCTTATAATTCAGTAATAAAAAAAAATCAAATAATGGGCAAAGAATCTGAACAGTTATTTCTACAAGGAAAATATACAAATAGTCAATGAACATATGAAACAATATTCAGCATCATTAATCATGAGGGAAATGCAGATCAAAGCCACACTGTGATACCACTTCACACCCACTAGGATAGCTGTGATCAAAAAGTCAGATACTAACCAGTATTAACAAGGATATGGAAAAACTGGAACCCTCAAACATTGCTGCTGGGAATGTAAAATGATGTAGCCACTTTGGAAAATAGTATGACAGTTCCTCAAACAGTTAAACAAAGAGTTACCCTATCACCTAGCAATTCCACTCCTAGGTATTTACCCAAGAGAAATAAAAACATGTATCTACCCAAAACCTTGTACACAAGGAGCTCCTGGGTGGCTCAGTTAAGCATCTGAGTCTTGATTTCAGCTCAGGTCATGATCTCGAGGTTGTGGGATCGAGCCCCGCGTTGCCCCACCCCTGCTTAGCACAGAGTCTGCTTGTCCCTCTCCCTTCCCTACCCCTGCTTACAGGTGCACGCTCTCTCTAAAATAAAAATATCTTAAAAAAAAAAAACTTGTACACAAGTGTTTACACCAGTATTATTCACAGTAGCAAAAAGGTGGAAACAACCAAAATGCCCAACAAGTGATGGATGGATAAACAATAGATTATTATTCCACCATAAGAAGGAATGAAGTACTGATACATGCTACAACATAATTATAGTACCATTTGTTGAAAAGGCTATCTTTCCTCCAGTAAACTGCTTTTACACTTTTGTCAAAAATCAGTTGGCATAGATCTATCTCTGGGTCTATTTATATGTTCCAGGGATTACGACCTGCTATCTTTGGTGAATTATTATTTAGTCTACTATAATAACTAAAACAATTTTGAATAACAAATTGGGAGGAATCAGTCTACAAATTTTAAGACATATTATATAGCTACAGTAATTAAGACTGTGTGGTATTAGAGGAGGGACAGACACATATATGAATAAAACAGAATAATCAGATATCAGTAGGCAAAAAAAAAACCTATTTCACATCTTATATAAAAGTTAAACTCAAAATGAATTACAGATTCAAACACAAAATGTAAATCTATAAACTTAGAAAAAAAAAGAAGGAAACATTTAGAATCTTGGCCTACTGTGATGGTTAATTTTATATATCAACTCAGCTGGGCCAGGTGTTTGGTGGAACACTAGTCTGGATGTTTCTGCGAGGGTGTTTTTTGGATGCAAATTAACATTTAAGTAGGGGACTTTGAGTAAATTAAATTGCTTCCCATAACATGGGTGGGCCTCCTCAAATCAGGTGAAGGCCAGAACAGACCAAAAGGCTAATTTCCCCAAAGCAAGAATAAATTCTGCCAGCAGACAACCTTGGAATTTGAATTTCAATATTGGCTCTTCCCTGGGTTTTCAGCCTACCATCCGCTCTGCAGATCTTGGACTTTTCAATCTCCATAATCACGAGTCAATTCCTAAAAATAAATCTGTCTCTCTATATAATGTATACATGTGTGTATGTGTGTAGATACATACATACACCCTACTGGTGCTGTTTCTCTGGAGACCTGACTAAAACAGCTATGCTGTTAAGAGGACAAGACAAGGTATACACTGGGAGAAAATATTTCCAAACCACGTATCTGACAAATGACTAGTATCTACACTACACAAAGAACTGTCTAAACTCAAGAGTACAAAAACAAACAGTCCAGTTACAAAATGGGCAAAAGGGGGCACCTGGGTGGCTCAGTCAGTTAAGCATCAGACTCTTGGTTTCAGCTCAAGTCATGATCTCAGGGTCATGGTATTGAGCTCTGTCTTGGGCTCTGCACTCAGCACGGCATCTGCTTGAGATACTCTCCCTCCCCCTGCCCCTCCCCTTGCTCACACTCTCTAGTAAATAAATCTTAAAAAAAGAAATAGAAAAAAAGAAAATGGACAAAAAACATTTCAATGGAAAGGATCTATTGATGGCAAATGAGCATATGAAAAGATTTTCAACATCATTAGCTGTTAGGAAATGCAAATCAAAACACAAGATATTATTACAAACCATAAGAATGGCTTTAAAAAAAAAAAAAGTGCAGAGCAACTGGATCATGGACACTGCTGGTAGGAATATAAATGGTATACCCACTCTGGAAAACAGTTTGGCAGTTCCTTCAAAAAGTTAAACATGCATCTACCATATCATTAGCAATACTCATGGGCACTTATGCCAGACAAATGAAAAGTTATGTTCACCCAAAAACTGTGCAGAAATGTATATATATAGCAGCTTTGCTTTCAATAGCAAGAAACTGGAAACCTAGATGTTCTTCACTGGGTTAATGGTGAGACGAAGTGTGGTACATCCAGACCACAGAAGTCTAGTCAACAACAAAAACAACAAAATACACAATCAACTGGATCAATCTCCAGAGAACTATGCTGAATGGAAAAGCCAATCCCTAAAGGTATATAGCATATGATTCCCTTTATAGAACATTCTTGAAATGACAAAATTATGAAGATGGAAAACAAATTAGTGGTGGCCAGGGGTTAAGGAGGGAAAGGCATGGGAGGGAAGAGAGTGTGGCTATAAAAGGGCAACATAAAGGATGCTTGTGGTGACAGAAATGTTCAGTATCTAGGGGCGCCTGGGTGGCTCAGTCGATTAAGCATCTGCCTTCAGCTCAGGTGACGATCCCGGGGGTCCTGTGATCGAGCCCTGCATTGGGCTCCCTGCTCGGCTGGAAGCCTGCTTCTCCCTCTCCTCCCCACTCGTGCTCTCTTTCGCTATCTCTGCCTCTCTAATAAATAAATAAAATTTTTTAAAAATTAAAAAAAAAAAAAGAAACGCTGAGTATCTAGACTGTACAAATGCCAGTATCTTGATTGTGATATCATAGCATCGTCTTCTGGCAATGTAAGTCAGAAAAATGAAAATATCCTAACAGAAACATGAACGAGGAAGTGAGTAGATATTGACTGGAAGGACTCAAGGTTAGTACAGAGGTGTATACATAAGCGCAAATCCATCAAGTCATGCATTTAGGACTACTCCACTGGATTGTATGCAATGCCTCAATAAAAGATTATTTTAAATTGCCATGTGTAATTAATCTTATTCACTGTGATGATGACACTGTATAAATGTTCTCAACTGTCTATAAATTTATTAACAATGAGTACCTTTTAGCAGAAGCAGTTTAGGTATAATGCTGGAGCCAGAAGCCCTACTAGAATAGGTTAAGGAGTGAGTAGAAAATGATGAAATGTAGAGAAGCAAATAGATACAACTCTTTCCAGAGGTTGCCAGTAAAGGGAAAGGGTGATAAAGTGATACTCAGAGGGGAAGGTATTGTTGAAAAGCTTTACTAAAATGGGAAAAACATGAGCAGATTTAAATGATGAGGGAGAAAACATGGTAAATAATCACTCTAAAGCCATATGAGCACAATGCTGCATAATCTTTAGCAAAAGGTTTGTGAAAAATGGGGGAAAGCAGATCTGAAGAGACTGCCCTTGGATAAGAGAGGCAATGCTTGCACTGTACAAGATAAGGGAAAGGGAACTGCTGATACAGGTGTACTTACAGATTTGATGGGGGAAATAATAAATAACAACAGAAACTACAACAGCTCTCTTTGTAAGTACTGAATACTTACTACGCTAGCCAGCCCCAAGATGGCCCCCAACGATCCTCCTCTCCTGACATTTGTATCCCTATGCTGTCTCCTCCCACACAGAATACAGCTGAAATGTGTAACCAATAGGAAACGACAGTGCGTGACTTCCAAGACTCTGGCTTTTAAAAGACAATGCCTTGTTCCATCTTGGGACTGCTCCCTCTGAGACAAAGCTGGTCTACATCATTCAAGCATCATTCTTCAGGAGGCACAACTAGCTCCCTGCCAGTGAGCCATCTCAGAAGCAGCTTCCCAGCCCCAGCCAAGCCTTCATAAGACTATAACCTCATGAGACCCTAAATCTTTAAAACCACTCAATTAACCTGCTTCCGAGTTACCGAACACAGAAACTGAGATAATGTTTACTGTTTTAAGCCACTAGACTTAAGAGTAATTTATCAAGTAGCAATAGACACATAATGCATTTATGCACAAGGCATAGCTCTAAGTATATTAGATATAGTAACCCACTTAATCCTCAACAACCCTGTGATCCCCACCTTAAAATGAAGAAGCTGAGACACACAGAGGTTAAGTACTTGCCCCAATTATGGCACAGCTGGTAAGTGGTATGGAACCAGATCCAAATCTAAAGCCAGCACTATCAACTGCTGTGCAGTACATCCTCCCCAAAGCCAGAGTTTCCATCCCAAAGCTTTTATTTAGGCTGTGAAATAGAAGGCAAGGTTATCTGAGATAAGAGAGCAGGGAAAAACAGGTGAATGAGAGAAAACTGGAAAAAGTGAAAAAGTTTTAAAACACTTGCTGTGACAAAGTTAGGAAAAGGACCTGCTAGAGAGATCTAACAGGATTTCCAGTGTTAAGGGTTCAGGAGAGGTTAGGAGCCATGAAGTTCCATGCAGTGAATTTAAGATGAGCATGATGAAGAGAACCCAGGACTGCTAGTGTACCTAAATATAAAATGTAATCTGAAATGTGCAATAACAGTGATGGTTACCGATAACAGAAAACACATCTTTCCCAGGTCCCGCTAGTTCAATAAGGAGCATGAACAGAAAAATTCCAGAAAACATTACATATCCTATGTCAAAGTATCATATAAAGACTAAAAAAACAGAAGCCTGCCAAGACACATGATGGTAAACTGATAGTGCTACTTCATATAACTGCCTCGATCTCAAACATCAGAAGTTTCTCTAGAGAATCTTTCCTTTTCCTTATTTTCATTCAAAATGTCACAAGAAAAATTAAAAGCTACAGGAAGAACAAACTGGTTCAATCACAACCAGACCACATCGAAGAGCAGCCTCACAAATACTGACTTAACTTGATGAATAAATCTTATAAAAGAACTTTAGGCCAAAAATTTATCAATTTTCAATTTCACTTAAAATCAGACTTATCCAAATACATTCAAGTTCAATTTCCTGCATTTGCTTTTAAAATTATTCCACTTGACTTGACAAACTGGTATAAACTAATCTCAAAATAAAGTCAGGTAAGGGGGGGATCAAACCGTGGACACAAAATTTTTTTCAGGCTAATGTTCCAGTCAAGCAAGTGTATATATTTAGACACTTAAGACACAAAAGTGCAAGAATGACGGTAAAGATTTGTGAGCTCTGTATTTTTTTTAAATATTCAAGGTTAATAAACCAGTTTCAAAGAACAAGTAGCTAACATTCCAGGGATATCTTTCCTCATATGCCATTACCTGAAAACTTACCGGAAACCAGTCAAAATGAGTACAGTTAGAAAACAGACTTTGTCTAGTAAAAGAAGTATCATCACTGGGTAAGTTAAGTAAATCCTTCCTACCCTATGCAGGATAAATAGAGAGGAAAAAAGAAAAGAAAAGAAACCATAAGGTCAGCCTTTATGAACTCCACAAGTTATTACACTATTCTCCATCTCATTAAATCAGGATAGAACCCGTGTATTCTAAAAACAAACAATTCCTAACTCCTACAAAGATTTTAAGTAAAATCTGTAGCATTTTTGTTATGGTAGTGGTAAGTGTTCCATCATTCTACTTTTCATCTTACCCTTATCTGTTCAGTGGAGCTGCTGCTAAGTTCATCGCCAGACTCAGAATCCTGATGTACTCTTTCCGAGCCTTCTCCTGCTGAATCACAAGACTGTTCCTGGGAGAAGCTAGTTTTCTCTACATCCAAGAACTCCGGGCCAGGAAAATGACCAAATAAGCGCGTCCTATTCTGGCCAGAAACTTTAGGAGAATGTGAGTCACTGTTAAACTTTCCGTTATTATGGGTCAAGTCCAGGCTTAGGTTCACAGTCTGACCTGGATTATAGTTGGGTCCAAAATTCTGATTTGCATCACGAATGAGACCTGTTCCTTGAACAGACGATGATAGCTTTCCAAAACTTGAAAGCTCAGGCAATTTGTTCACATTTTCTGTTGACCTCTGAAGATGGAGACTCTGTATCATTTTCATAGAATTATTTGGCAGTCCAACTGCTTGTTTAACAGGCGGCATGAGAGCTTTGCGGGTGACCTCCTTAACATACTGGGCTGGCACATAGAACGCCTTGGAGTTCTCATCTGGTTTGACTTGCCACCAGTCATCATTGGTCTTTTTCACCAAGATGTATCGTTCCCCTTGTTTTATCACAATCTTTCTGTCCTTGGCTTCATATTCATAATCATATTCCACTTCAATATACACTTGTCCTGGAATAATCTTCCCACTTCTGTCAGCCATTTTTATTCAGCAATGTTCACCTCTCAAACAGGATGGTATGCCACATTATGGCTTTACCGCTTGTTGTATTAACAGAGCTATTTTTATTTAAGTGGAGGAAAAGAATGAAGAAACCGTTAACACAGCCTGGATTTTTAAGATTTATTCACAAGCATCATATAACACAGGCACTTAAAGAATATTACCTTCAAATCTCAAACCCCAGAAAGTAAACATGTGTCTAATATCATATGTATTGTCCTATATTAAAAACACTCACTCTAACTGTAATCTGTATTTTCTAGTCATTTATGAACAAAACCAAACGAATTACTGGAACAGTAAATACCCTACCAGCCAGACAGAAAATATCCAGAAAATAAGAGGTGAGAACTTTCCTTCTTTTCATAACTACCTCAAACCTCCTTCACTTTCTTAGGCTAGTAACAAATACGTATTAGGCACTTACCAAGGGCCAGGTGCTGAGCTAGGTTCGCTTAGCTAAGGTATTCTTTGAAGGTGAAGCTGAATTTCAATAACCCTGTACCCTTTATTTTCTAAAATGGTCAAGGGTATTAATGAGCTTAAAAAAAATTATCCAATTATACAAGTTTCCTTTCCTAACATAAACAGATGAAAAGGACAGCACTGTTACTGTTAGGCAAAGTATGCACACAAAGAAAACTCCTAGCTTACTGTTCCCTCTTGTGTCTACCTCAGGAGGGCCACAATTCTTGTCAGACTGAATCCCACAAATGCAAATATATTAACCAGTCTTTTTATCTGTATATGTTAAAAATCCTCACCCCCTCCACCAAAATCTATTATAGAAATATCTCTAAACTGGCCTGAGAAATCTAGGGATTCATTTTTGTTTCTCTACCAATTCCAAAATAGTTTAGTACCTCAGAGAACACGGTACTCAAGCTTCAAAGTGATCACAGCCTCTCGATACTGCTAAACTCAAGTCAAGCCCCAACCATGAATATGTTGTGCTGAATTGTGTTTCCCAAAAAAGGATGTTTAAGTCCTAACCTCAGGACCTGTGAATGTGACCTAATTTGGAAATAGGATCTTTGCATATGTAATCACTTTAAGTGAGGTCATACGTGATTAGAGTGGGACCAAAATCCAATGACTGGTGTTTTTATAAAAAGAGGGGGGATTGGAGGCAGGAAGAAGAGACCCAGAGAGGGAAGAAGGCTACGTGAAGGCAGAGGCAGAAACTGGAGTGAAGCAGCTGTGAGCAAGGAAGCCCACGGACTGCCAGCAGCTACCATAAGCTAGGAGGAGGCAGAGGATTCTTTCCTAAAGCCTTCATAGAGGGAGCACAGCTCTGCCAATGCCTTTATTTTGGACATCTAGCCTCCAGAACTGGGACAGAATAAGTTCCTATTGTTTTAAGCCACCCAGTGTGTGGCACTTTGCTACAGCAGCCCTAGGAAACTAATATTCAGCCCAAAGCTCAAGGGTCCCCAGGCAAACCTAAGCAATTCTGAATACTGAGATGTACCAGAAACGTGTAAATGCAAGGTCCCATGACAACCTACCAATCTTCTTCAGCATCCAACTGCTGGGTATCATGTTACTGGGTGCTATATGTGCAGCTGACAATCATTCTCCTGAAGACAATTTTCTTCTCTGTAACAGACAAAGCCCATAAGCCCAGGTGATAAATAAATCAGTCATCCAATTTCAGTAACAGAAATTTACTTTCTAGAGAAACTATGTGGATAACAAATTTAATATAGTAATGTTTCAAAAAAGAAAAGAAAAAAACTTACCTTAAAAGAAATAAATATCCACTACTACATTTAAACCTATAAAAAAAAATAAAGTTCATTAACGTTAAGCAGGATTGCTTTAAGAAGGCTAATAATATAACGTTGCTCATGTTTTAGAAGAGCTATAATGGGTTGCTCACATTTTTATAACAGCCACGTTATGTATCACAATTGTGTTGTGCCACCCTCCAAAGTGTACAAAAACAAGGTATGCTTCCACACGGCCCCTTCCTACTTCACTTCCACATAATTTCAACTTTTCTGCCCTTTATTTTTATTCTAACAGATTTTTTTTTTTAATTTCTAATAATATGAGAAACAACTTTTGTAAAATTGTTAAAATGACAGAACAGGTTTTCAAGTTTATGGTATGGAGTGGACAGAGAGAATGAAAACAAAGACTAAAAGCTACTGGGAGTCCTAAGATACTTCCCCACAGACTACTTACTAACTATAAATAGAGAAATATACCTTTATATAAGAGAAATCCAGCAGTCATGAGCTTAGCCAAGTGATCAAACTTAATTACACCAACAGTGGGACAACCTTAATGATAAATGCCTCCTAATGTGATGTACACAATGTTACCTAAGTTGTATTCTTGTCAAAAACATGTTAAATCTAAGCTATTAGAAAACAATTCCAAAGTGTAAGACATCCTATTAGATAACAGACCTGAACTCTTCAAAAAATTCAATTTTATAAAAAATGAAGAAGGGAGGAAGATTCTTCTACATTAAAGGAGACTACTGAAACACAGAAACCAAATCCACTCAGTGTTCTAACAGGTACCTAAAACTTACCATATCCAAAATCTACTTCCTTTCTTTATCCCACCCCAGCCCTGCCAAATCTGCATGGTCTCTCCCGTGGCGGTAAATAGAGACTATAACCTTCCAAATGTTCAGCCTTTACTTTCATTTCCAGGACATTAGTCACTATGTGCTTTAATCCTTTCACCTACATAAAAGTTTTTCACTACAACTTTTCAAAAGCCCACACTGAAGTACTTAGCCTCAGGTGATCTTTTTTTTCTTTTTCTTTCCAGGAAATAATAAAATAACTTAAGCAACATCTCTGAGTTCAGATGTACTATAACTAGTCAGATATTTAGCCACAGGAATGGAGAAAAGGAAAGTATGAAGAGTAACAAAAAAAAACTGGACATCACGCTAGTAGCAGGGAGGCTGAGCAGTGGGGAGCAACGACAGCTTAAAAGCCAGTCCGAGTTCAGCCCCTTTCACTGCCAGGCTTTGACTACACCTTGCCCAGTGACCACGAAGATAAGGACGAAGGAGGAGTTAGGGAGAAAGACAAGTCAATTCATCATGTTCACCATGAGACACGCAATCTAAGCTTTAAAGAAAATGAGATTGGAAGGACAAGGAGTTGGGGAAGAAGTCAAAAACCTCTATACATAAAAGGTAGTTGGATATCAAGGCAAGCAACACGAACAAGAGTAGACACAATGGGATAAGAATAGGAGAACTGGAGCCGAGATCGTTTTCTAGTTATAATACTGGGGTAGTGAGATGGGGAATGAAACTGGGAAGCTCCTAAGAGAGACTAATAAATTATAAACTTCCAGGAAGTCACATAGCAGGAATTATGTATCACAACCCAAGGTCTGGCAAAAGTTACATAAAATAAAAAAGAGAAAAGCCTTATTATAAACTATGGATTCAAAGAAAATTAAAACAATTGTGGGGTAGCTCTAAAAACTCAGAACTAAGTGAAAATTATCTGCAAATGTGTAAGTTATGTTGCCTAATTTTATTTAAAAAGAGAAGTTATATTAAAAAAACAATTACCTTTTTTAATTTTTCATTTGCTTGTTTCTTTCTCTGTTTTCTAAACTTGTGAATTCTTCTCTTCCGATTAGGTTAACACTGTTTATCCTACTATCTTATCCTCTCAAGTATTTTGGTTAGAATCTTACTCATCCAACTATATGCCCTCTGAAGGCAACCCTCCTCCTGTTGAAATACATTCTGTACTCATCACCACACTCCTCCATCCATACTCATCACGAGTACACTTACAACTAATTACCCAACCACCAATACATATAAAGTTTTTGCACATCTACTACCCAGTACCAACCACCGCTTTACTTGGCAGTTTCAAAAATACCCACATAGGCTTTCCATGCCTCTTACCAGTCTTCTTCCTCATGTTTCAACAAGAACAGATATACATACAGATACACACACAGTTGCTTACATCTTTTACTTCTCTTCCCCGTCAGACTCAGAACTTCCTATGAGGCTATTTTAAAATTTAATAGCCTCCTCCTTTGTCTGCCATTTTTTCTCATTTTCTTTCCTATCAAAAATTACACACTTCAGCACTTGTTATCTCCCTCCCCCAGGACATCTGTTTTAATCAAGTACATCTCTCAGCATGATATCTTTACTAGGTATATCAAAAAAGTAAACAAGGAAACACAATCTTAAGAGACATATAGTAAATGCATCCATAATTAATAAGTCTACAATTTTTTTGATATGAATCTACACGTTAAGCTTAATACACAGATATACAACCAATTTAGCAATTCTAGTGCCAAAAGCAACAAGATATTAATATAGCCTCACACACATATTAACCAACTTAAAAATACAATTTAAGCCATTATTCTTGATGTGAAGTTCTCCAAGAAGTTTTAAAAGTACTTGCTTAAAATGAAGAATCCCTAAACAGGTCTCTACTAAAGAAATCAATTAGGGGCGCCTGGGTGGCTCAGTCGTTAAGCATCTGCCTTCGGCTCAGGTCATGATCCCAGGGTCCTGGGATCGGGCCCCGCAGCGGGCTCCCTGCTCAGCGGGAAGCCTGCTTCTCCCTCTCCCACTCCCCCAGCTTGTGTTCCCTCTCTCACTGTATCTCTCTCTGTCAAATAAATAAAATAAAATAAAGAAATCCATTAAACTTAACGAGGACAACAAATAGTTAAGAACAATTCCAGTATTGTTTCAGAATAAGAAATTATACCAAATAATTTTGTAAACTGTATACTTGTTCAACAAAAAATCATAGGCCCCTAGTGAGCGCTTAGTTTTTCATAATGCATGATCCTTATTTTCCAAGAATAAAAAAGTATAGAATATAAGACATTTCTTTAAGTCTAAAGAAGAGAAGGAAAATAGTTGATTGATATTATCAACTATTCTAGCCATAAAGAAATAGCAAAATGGGGACAGCAGAGGGATAACAGGAAATAATTGGGTAACTGGAAAGCAGGAGAGAACATAGTCAAACATAAACTAGTAAAGGAAATTCAAACCCAAGATGTAAATCTGAAACAAAAATGAGGAAACAACAAAAGAAGCATTTGGGGAAGCAAGCATATTTTACTAAAAATGTGACATTTGCATGGGGTATTTTAGGGCAATTCATGCCATGAAGTCTTAGAAATAAGAGTGGACATAATGACTTTTTCTTGGATTGTTACAAGAATGGAGAAAATATTCCAATTTAAAAGAAGAAATATGACCTTGGGTTTGACAATGTTTTAAGATATACCACCAAATACACAACCCATAAAAAAAATTAGGACTTTATTAAAATTAAAAACTTCTGCTTTGTGAAAGACACTGCTAAGAGAATAAAAATGTCAACCACACACACAAAAAAAATATTTTCAAAGCACATACCTGATTAAGGACTTGTATACCAAATATACAAAGAACTCTTAAAAGTCAACAAAAAGAACCCAGTATGGAATGGGTTCTGAATGGAATGGAAATGGGAAAAGGATCTGAAAAAGATATCATGAAAGAAAACATACAGATGGCAAATAAGCACATGAAAAGGTGCTCAACATTATGTCATTAGGGAATTACAAATTAAAACAAGACACACAGCACATACCTATTATAATGGCTACAATCCAAAAAACTGACAACACCAAGGGCAAATGAGGATGTAGAGCAACAGAACTTTCATTCATTGCCAGTAGGAATGCAAAAGGGTTCAGCCACTTTGAAGACAACTGAGCAATTTCTTACAAAGGTAAACATGGTCTTGCCACCCAATCTAGCAATCACACTCCAAGGTATTTACCCAAATAAGCTGAAAACTTATGTCCACAAAAGGCCCTGCATGCAAATGTTTACAGCAGTTTTATTTATAACTGCCAAAAACTGGAAGTACCCAAGATGTCCTTCAATAGGAGAAAGGATAAACAAACTGTGAGACATCCAAACAATGGAATATTATGCAGCAATAAAAATAAAGCATCAAGCTAAGAAAAGACACAAATTAATCTTAGATGTATTTTGCAAAGTGAAAGAGACCAGTCTGAAAATGCTACATACTGAATGACTTCAAGCCATCACATTCTGGGGAAGTCAAAACCATAGAAACAGTGGTTGCCAGGAATGGGAGGACCGGAGGGAGGGTTCCATAGGTGAAGCACAGGAGATTCTCTTAGGTCAATAAAACTATTTTGTATGATCCTATAAAGGTGGATATATGACACTGCACACTTGTCAAAACCCATTAATCTTTACAACACAAAGCATGAAATTTCATGTACCCAAATTTTAAAAAAAATCATTCAGGAGGTTGGGGGAATCACAGGATTTCCCAAGAAAGCAGATAAGACAAGATAGTCTAACAATATGACAAATAAGGGGTGCCTGGGTGGCTCAGTTGGTTAAGTGACTGCCTTCGGCTCAGGTCATGATCCTGGAGTCCCGGGATCGAGTCCCACATCGGGCTCCCTGCTCAGCAGGGAGTCTGCTTCTCCCTCTGACCCTCTTCCCTCTCATGCTCTAGATCTCTCATTCTCTCTCTCCCTAATAAATAAATTAAAAAAAAAAAATATGACAAATATACGGAACCTCTGAAAGAGGATGCTGACCTAATTTATCTTGGAAATAAGTGAGGTCTGTAAGAATATAGGCAAAGAAACTACACATAAGTACTGTATTCTAAGCTGATAAAAACATTTCTCATGGGGGTACAAGTCAAAAATCCTGATACTGCCATATATGTATACTAGAATTAAATAATTGATTAAATGGAATGTGGATGATGGGAGCCAGGTTTCTCAATTACTGAGTGGGAATTTATAATCCTGCGGAAAAGATTAGAATGATCCATGGATTAGATTTGAAGACATCAATATAAACTCATTTTTAGCTTACTACAGATAAAATTACATAAAGGTGATTTCATAAAAAATTATTACAGATATACATCTATATATTGCTTAGTATACACATGCATATTTCCCTGTCAGTAAAAATGACAGCCTAGCATCAACAAGTATACCTAGCACCCAGATACGGTTTCTAACACCATTCTCCAAATAAAGGATTCAAGGCTCTTTGGAGAAATGGCTGATCCAAGGACTGGGGCAGAAAATACACAAAATGAGCCCAGAGCATCTTATAGTGCCATATTGACCTTTCCCCCTCTGGATGTTAAGGACTAGATTTAAATCCAAATTAAAAGTGATATCATGCATATTTCATATTCATATTAAAATATCTTACATTATGCTGACATGTTTGAGTAATTTAAATAAACTCATGTTTCTTTAGTTACTTTTACACACTGCGTTCATGGAGAATCTGTCCCTGTTTTTCTCATCAAAACATGAGTTACAATTATTTAAGGGGTAGCAGGATTCTTTACTATCAGTGGTTGTTATATTTTCAAAATCATTCTAAAATAATCTCTTATATGTGGAGAGTAAATACTGATCCAGCTGATATATGACAGCAGAAAGTGAGGAGTCTACTGTATTAAAAATTTCACACACTCAGTACTTTAGTAAAGCACCCTGATCAACCCCTTTCAGACCAAAAGGATTAAAGATTAAACTGGAATTTAATCCCTTCAGGTCCATTTGCACACACTAAGAGTTTTAATGTGATGGGGTAGGATACCAGGAAGATAGCCTATAAGGTAAAAACAAAAAACAAGACAAAAAACAAAAACAAAAAAACCCTCAGAACTAGTAAAAATCTAAGAAACAAAAACTTTTTCTTGAGCCAGTAATTTCCTTTTCCTTCAGATTCTCCTATTTCATAAGCTATCTACATTGATAATGGCTCCATGTTAACCTTTAAAACCACCCTTCTTTGATGATCAATTCTGCTTCCATATTTTTCAGTTTTTTCTCTTCAAATTGCATTCCAATCAATGGATTCTTCTTCTATACCCTCAACACCTGAGCCCCATTTTTTAAATTTCTTACTAAGAACTTTCTAAAATGATCATTTTTAATTAAAAAAAAAAGGCACCTGTGTGGCTTAGTCAGGTGAGAGTTAAGCATCTGCCTCCAGCTCTGCTCATGATTGGGACTGAGCCCCACATGGGGCTCCCTGCTCAACGGGGAGCCTGCTTCTCCCTCTGCCCCTTGCTCCCTTTGCTTGTGCTCTCTTTCTCCCTACTGAATAAATAAAATCTTCAGGGGAAAAAAAAAAAAGAAATTAACTTTTTTTACAGTTCACAAAAATTTGATCTTGCCTCTGTGGCATTTTCACCTGCCCACCTTGTAGTAAGAACATCTTGATTTTCCTTTGGGGAAACACCCATGGTCATGGTCTCAGTTCATACCATCATATAAGTTGTCATATCTTAACCACAAAATCATAACCTTGGTCTTTATAAAACTTAATAGGATTTCTAATCCTCTAATAATTTACTTTAGAAGAAAAACTTCAATCTCTTCACAACCCATTCAGATATTCCTCCAAAACTATACACATTACCCTCTTAAAGAAAATCTTTGAAATAACTATTTACACTCAACTACTTTCAAATGTTTACCAAATCCTGTGCTTTAAAAAAAGATATAATCTGGGGCGCCTGGGTGGCTCAGTCATTAAGCATCTGCCTTCAGCTCAGGTCATGATCCCAGGGTCCTGCGATGGAGCCCTGGGATCATGACCTGAGCTGGGAAGCCTGCTTCTCCCTCTCCCACTCCTTCTGCTTGTGTTTCCTCTCTCACTGTGTCTCTGTCAAATAAATAAATAAAATCTTAAAAAATAAAAAAATTTAAAAAGACAATCTACAAAACAAAGGCAAATACAAGTGTAGTGATTATTAACATCTGGCTATTGCAAAGTTCTAGTCAGACATCAGTAACTTAAAAAAAATAAAAAACATATTTTTTTAAAGATTTTATTTATTTATTTGAGAGAGAGAGAGTGCACGAGAGGGGGTAGGGTCAGAGGGAGAAGCATATTCCCCACTGAGCAGGGAATCCGATGTGGGACTTGATCCCAGCACTGCAGGATCATGACCTGAGCCGAAGGCAATCACTTAACCAACTGAGCCACCCAGGTGCCCCCCAAAAATATATTCTTTTTAATGCTTAAATGATGCCAACCTACTCCAAATTAACATTGTGATAAGAGTCACTATAGGCAAAGGACTTGAATAGATATTTTTCCAAAGATGAAACACAAATGGCCAATAAGCACAGGGAAAGATGCTCAACATCACTATCATTAAGGAAATGCAAATCAAAACTACAATATCATCACTTCATACCAATCAGGATGGTTACTGTAAAGAACAGAGAAAAACAACAACAACCAAAAAAAACCCTAAGTAAGTGTTGGTGAGGATGTGGAGAAATTGCCATTCTTGTTAGGAGTGCAAAATGGTGCAGCCACTGGGGTAAATAATACAGTGGTTTTTCAAAATACCCAGCAATTCCACTTCTGGGTACACATCCAAAACACCACGAAGCAGGGACTCGAAAAGATATATGTACATCCATGTTAACAGCAGTACTAATCACAATAGCCAAAAGGTGAAAGCAAACCAAATGTCCATAAATAGATAAATGCCTAAACAAAATGTGGTATATACATACAATACTATTGCGTATATATTACAATAGTCACTGCAGACTACAATTTAAATCACCTTATACCTGTCTACCCAAAAACCACAAAAGTCACTAAAATCCTCACATAGCTTTTACAGATCCTCTTTCAAAGTAAATTTTAAAAGGCAAACATTCAAACTTTTAGAAAACTGAAAAGTAGCATTTATGTAGCAAACAAATGATGAACTACTACTATTACCACTACCAAGGCCTCAGAGCTTTCTGTCCTCTACTGGAAAATAAAACACACCATGATTCTTAATTTTTATTCAAATTTAAATTATTTTACAAAACACTGAAAATCCAATAATGCAAGTTAAATCAAAACAAGATTATCACATACCTACCACAATAAAGTTATTTTTACAAAACAAAGACAATACAAAGTGCTGATACCAACAACTGGAACACTCATACAGAGCTGATGGAAATGCTAAAAACAGGGCAGCCAGTTCAGCAGTCTCCTATAAACATACATTTTCTGCAGACTGTATTCTGGGCCATGAGACAAATCTCAATAAACTTAAAAGGACTGAAATCACACCAAGGTATACTCTCTAACAACAGAATTTAAGTTATAAATTAACAAAACATAGCTTAAAACCCACAAATTTGTTGTAATCTAAACAACATACTAAGTAACTCAGAAGTAAGAGAAAAAATCAAACAGGAAATCTGAACTGAAATGTAAATGAAAACAAGACATCTCAAAATTTATGGGATGCAGCTAAAGTAGTGCTCAGAGAAAACTATCACTAAATGCCCATATTAGAAAAGAAAGGTCTCAAATCAGTGATGTACACTTCCACTCTAAGAAACTAGATGAAGAGCAAATTAAACCCCAAGTAAGCAGAAGAAAGGACATGATAAAGAGCAGAGAAGTCAATTAAAAAAAAAAAAAAAAAAAAAAACAGAAAAAATGTTAGATGAAATCAGAAGCTGGCTCTTAAAGATCAGTAATACTGATAACGCTCTAGTCAAACTGATCCAGAATAAAATGGGGAAAAAAAACCACAAATTACCAATATCAGGAATGAGACAGGGGACACAACTACAGATCTAAAGACATCAAAAGGAAGATAATATTATGAACAACTTTAAGCCTGTAAATCTAACAACTTAGATGACCAAATTTCCTGAAAGACAAATTACCAGAACTTCAGAAGAAACAGATAACCTAAATAGCCCTATACCTACTAAATAAATCGATCGGTCTTTAAAAATCTTTTAAGAACTTCCCAAGGGGCACCTGGGTGGCTCAGTTGGTTAGGCATCTGCCTTCGGCTCAGGTCATGGTCCCTGGGTCCTGGGATCAAGCCTTGCGTGGAAGTCAGTCTCCCTGCTCCCTCTCCCTCTGCTGTGTGCCCTTGGGCATGCACTCTCTCTCATGTCCTCTAATAAACAGAATCTTTAAAAATAAATAACAAATAACCCTCCCATGAAGTCCTGGCCCAGATGGCTTCAGTAGAGAATTTTACCAAAAATATAAGGAAGGTAATACCAATTCTACACAAAGCTTTTGAAGAAAACTGAAATAGAGGGAAAACATCCCAATTCATTCTATCAGGTCAGCAATATCCTCATACCAAAACCAGACAAAGACGTTATAAGAAAAACTAAAGACCTACATCCCTCATGAATATAGACACAAACTTAACTTCAACAAAGGACTCACATTTAAATATACAGAGAACTGTACAAGTCAATAAGACAACCCAATAAAAAATGGGCAAAAGATATAAACACTTATCCAAAGATCTATAGATGGTAAATAAGCCCATGAGAACATGCCCAACATCTTTAGTCATTAGGGAAATGCAAATTAAAACCATAAAGAAATAACACATCCACTAGAATGACTAATATTCATACACCAGTGTTTTCTAGAATGTGGAGCAATTAAAACTCTCACACACTGCTGGTGGACATGTAAAATGGTAAAACCACTTTGGAAAAAGTTTGGCAGGTTCTTAAAATTTTAAATATACATCTACCATAGGACCCAGGGAAGCTACCCCTAGGTATTTACCCAAGAGAAACGAAAGCATGTATCCACACAAAGACCTGTAGGTGAATGTTCACAGCAGCTTTATTTCTAATAGCCCCAAATTGAATACAATCCAAATGGCCATCAAGAGGTGAATGGATAAATTGCCGTATATCCACACAATAGGGTATCACTCAGCAACAAAAAGGAATTAACTAATACACACAACAAACTGGAAATCTCACAATAATTTTGCTGAGTGGAAAAAAAAATCCAGACAAGAAAGTGCATACTATATGGTTCCATCTACATACAATTCTAGAAAATGCAAACAAATCTATAGTGCCAGAAAGCAAATCAATATTGACCAGAAAACAAGGTAATGAATTACCCTTGGGTTCAAGGAAACTTGGGGGGGTGAGAGGGGAGTTAGATACATTCCTTATAATGGTGATGGTTTCACAGGTATATACATATATATCAAAGGTCATCAAATTACATATTTAAAATATATGCAGATTATACAGCAATTATACCTAATACTGTTTTTTAAAAAACCCTAATGATGTAAATTCAAAGCACCAACTATCACTCCCCACACACACATTAGAATGGCTTTAAGTATATATAAAGGATATTTCATACAGTAAGGATACCAGCAACTGGAATTCTCGTTCACTGCTGGTGGGAATGCAGAATGGTAAAGCCACTTTGGAAAACATTTTGGCAGTTTCTTATAAAGTTATTAAGCATGCATTTACCATATGACCTAGCCATTGCTTTTCAATACCTCTAGGTATTTACCCAAGAAAAATGAAAGCATAAGTCCATGCAAAAGCCTTATATAAACATTCATAACACCTTTATTAAGTGCCAGAATTAAGTGCCAGAAACTGGAAACAACTCAAAGGCCTATCAACTAATGAATGCCTAAACGAATTGTACATCCATCTGTAAAACAGTAAAGAATACAAACCTTAAGAGATCCTGGGAAAGGGTTGGAGGGGGAGCAGAAGGGGATGGACAAAATGGGTGAAAGAGACTTGGAGATACAAGCTTCCAGTTATGGAATGAATAGGTCATGGGAATAAAAGACACAGCATAAGGCATATAGTCAATAATACTGCAATAGTGTTGTACGGTGACAGATGGTAGCTACACTTGTGGGGAGCACAGCATAAGGAATAGAGAATGTTGAAATGCTGTTGTACACCTGAAACTAATGTAACTGTGTGTTAATTATACTAAAAAAAATTTTTTAAGAGAGATCCTTGTGAGAATGGAGAGAGAAAATGTGAAAAAGTACTTAGTAAACTATAAAGCATGACACAGAGCTTCACATTAATCACTGCTTACTAAAGGCAGTAAAGTGGTGATAGGAAGGTACCCACAAATCATACAGTATGAGCCTTCTATATCTGGCTTGTTTCACTTAGAACAACACTTTTGAGATTCATCCATGTTGTTGTATGTATCTGTAGTTCACTCCTTTCTATTGTCGAGTGTTACTGTATATTAGTGCACACATATTCTATCTCAATAAAACTGATTTTTTGAACAAACCAGTAATATATAGTAAAATACTGGAATTTTCAGCAAACTTTTAAAGATACCACTCTAACTGCAAAATGTATTCTAAATTCTTCTGTGCCACAGAACTCAGGGTTAGAGGCCTGTTACAATATTACAATTTGCCATTTTTTGGTGCTCAGACTCTGAGTACATTAACTTACCTGTAAAACAATACAAATCTCAAAAGATTCTTGTGAGAATGGAAAAGAGGAAAAGTATTCTGTAAACTATAAGGCGTGATACAAAGTATCCACACTAATCACTGCTTACTCAAAAAAACCAAGAGTTTCGGAGGCGCCTGGGTGGACAAGTCGGTTAGCGTCCAACTCTTGGTTTCAGCTCAGGTCATGATTTCAGGGTTGTAAGATTGAGCCCCGCGACGGGCTCCACACTCAGCGCAGAGTCTGCTTCAGACTCTCTCTCTCCCTCTGCCCCTCCCCGGTGCATGCGTGCTTGCTCTCTCCTTCTCCCTCTAAAATAAATAAATCTTTAAAAAAAAAAGTTGTGACTAGAAAAATACTGACAAATTAACTGATGGCTTATAAAATCAGTCCCTCCTCAAACACACGTGCCTCTTCCTCCTCCTAGCTATGTGATCTAAGACAAGTCACTTAACCTCTCTGAGCCTCATTTTCTCCCATTTGTAAAATGGAGCTTATTAACAGTAGATACCACATACTGAAATGAGTAAATATGTGTAAAGCACTTGGTATAATGCTTTACAGATTTTAGCTCTTCTAACAAAATACTATTATTTTTACCCTACCAAACCTAAACCTAGCAGCCATCCTACCCGTCCAAGGTGCAATAGTGTAGGTTGTATCAGTAATCTAGAGCAGGGCTTCTCAAACTTTTAGTGAGCAGAATCACCTGGAGAGCTTCTCTAAAAAAAACAAAACTTTTTTAGATGAGTTCTAGATTTAAAGAATTATTGCAAAGATAGCACAGAGAGTTCCCATAGATCCTATATACCGTTCCTCCTACCATTAACATCTGATGTTAGTATGGTACATTTGTCATATTCCGTGAACCAATACTGATACATAGTAACAGCCATGCTCTATTCAGACTTCTTAGTTTTCCCCTAATGGACTTCTTCTGTTCTAGAATCCCATCCAGAATACCACATATATAGTCATATCCTGCAGTTTTTAACACACAAGTTACTGAAACCCAAACATTCCTAATGAGAGCAGTATGAGGTGGGGCCCAAAAATTTGCATTTCTAACAAGTTCCCAAAGGATGCTGGTGGGGCCAATCTAAAAATACACGGAGAACAGCTCTGGTCTAGATTCTAGACTCCAGAAGTGATGTTCAACACAGTGGCCACTAGCCAAATGTGGCTACTGAGCATTTTAAGTGTGGCTAATCTAAACTGAGATGCCCTGTATATGTAAAATACACTGAAGATTTGAAGACTTAGTCTGAATAAAAGAATCATGCTGATTACATGATGAGATGATAAAAAAAATTTATTTTACTTGGGTTTTTCTCCCCCATTTTTACTTTTTACCATGTGAGTACTAAAAAGCTTTAAAATCACACAGGTGAGGGGCACCTGGCTGGCTCAGTCAGAGGAGCATGCAACTCTTGATCTCTGGGTCGAGTTTGAGACCCATGTTGGGTGGAGAGATTACTTAAATAAAAATAAAATAAGGTTACACAGGTGACTGGCACTGTACTTCTACTGGATTGCAGCAGTTTGTGGTCTGGGCAGTAGAGCAGCAGCAAGGGTATCACCTGGGGGCTTCTTAGAAGTTCAGGTGATTCCCATACACATTAAAGTTCGAGAAGCACTAATTATCAACAGGGGAGGGATACTTAGACACGTCAGAATTTGGCAGTTTGGTTCAAATAAAAAACTAATCAACTGCAAACTGAACTGCAAGATATGTTAGGTCAATAAAAGTAATAGGGAAATGGCCGAATCATAGCAAAGCCATCCACAACTGAGGATGTGGCATAATTAGACCACTTAACAGTTGAAGAAAAGAAAAACCACATAGATAGTGGCCCAATGGGTTCCTCAAAAGAGGGTAATTTGAAAAGCATGATTTGAAATACAATGATGCTATGTGATACCATCATACTTTTTCATGTCTGATTCATTCCACAAAACAGTGCATATTTGCAATTAAAACTAAAAATGTTAAATATAAGATTAAGGTTTACTTTCTCTTTTCTCTCCCACTACTAGAAAACTGTAATGTCCATTTTGGGCAGATTCACCTTAAGTTACCTTTTCTTAGTACCAATTTTCTCAGGTAAGCAAAATACTGGTTGTGCCACATAAGGATTTTACACATCACTATGTTCACTGTTTCATTTCAGTCAATTTAAAATTTATTACCCTATTACTCTCAGGAATGTCAACTGCACAACTTCAAGTACATAAATTTGTAAAGCCCATGGTCTATCCACCTATTTTAAAAAAGCACCAGAGACTTCATAATTAATGAAATAAAAACCAAATGATTAACTACAAATAATAAGCTGTTTTTCTATAGCATTTATAGTACAAGTTTTCACTTGTGCCTCACAACTGGTAAAGTAAAAAAAAAAAACCACTTAAAGATATATATTGACTATATATAGATAACTAATCTTTATGAATGGCATATTAAGAATCAATGAGTTAGCAACCTTTTCCAACTTTTATAGCTGATAAAGTACAAAGAAAAACCTATCAACAAATCCTGGGCATACACACACACACACATACATATGATCTGTTTCATTACAGTTAATTTTTTCCCCAAGAAGAAACACCTGCAGAGCTACATGGAACCATAGGTCACACATATGCGTCCAGGTTGTCTGGCTCTTCAGGGTGCATGGCTCAAGGTTAAGTCTTCAGATCCTACTTTTAGGCACGGCTCTGGGCTCTCAAATCCCTTTTCTGAAACATTTTCAAGGCATTTCAAAACAAAGGAAAAGAGAAAATTACTAGCATCAGCAGCCGGAATGTCTACTCAGACAAGAAAAGGTACAGAAAGATGACCCATTCTTGTAACACACCTTCCTATAGATCAGGTAAGGAACACTGGATCTAGGATCTAGGAACACAGCTCTAGGCCATCGTTTCCCAAGTTTTCAGTACAAAACAGGCGTGGCTAGGGGTTAGATACTTTTTAACAACCTTCCACTCCAACAGTCTTCCGAGGTCTCACCTTCGGAAGTGTGGCAGAATCTGACCCAGAAGCCGAGTGACTCCTCACTTGATGCGCCTTCCTCCACATTTCCTTCCCTTTGGAATATGTGCATAAATATTCGATAAAAGCTGCTCTCGTGTGTCATAATTAGCCATAAAACAATTCTAGTGTTAGCTGCCTTAACCTATCATAAACACTTCACTTGGAATGACATTAGAACCTTCCTAAAGATATGTTTTTAAGCATTTCGCTTTAACCTTTGCAAATGCATTTATAACTGCTGCTGGGTCGAAGGAAAACATCACAAGCCTCTGAAACTGAAGGCCGTGCGTTTTTCTGTAATGATGACCCTGCAGACATTTCTTCTCGGAGAGTCTGCAGTAACTTAAGATACAACACGTAAAGGACAGCCATTCTTGGAGGACAATCTACGCTGAAATGGGAGGAGGGCAGCACGCTTGTAAAGAGTATTTTTTTTTTAATTCAAGGACTTTGAGGAGATTGCTCCCTGAAGAGCTAGAGTAGCAAGTGTCCGTTCAACAGGGGCGGGGCACCTCTAAACACTGCAGAGACTAAAGTACCAGTTTAAGGTCAGCAGTGCTCGAGGGGAGGCCCCAGGTGGGCTCCCGGGGGGGGGGGGGGGGCGGGGGTTTGCACACCCCACAGCAGTCTGAGAGCGGGCACACGCAGCTGCAGAAGGCGAGGAAAGAGGGCGGCACCAGCCAGCCTGCCTTTTACACACACACACACACACACACACACACAAACACCGACGCCCTCCTTCCTAGGGGCGGGGCGGGCGGGCGCTGCCCTCACACAGGAAGTCAGGAAACCCGGGGGGCAGAGGAGCCACAACTTCGAGCCATTTAAACCCTCTCGCCCACGTCAGCCAATGGGCTGGCAAAGACTCCCCTTCCCCCCGCGCCCACCCTGCACCCTGCGCCCCGACCCCTCCCGCGCAGCTCCCGGCCGCACCTCGCGCGTACCTCGGCGCCGACGCGCCTCCCGCACACACCTCCCCCTAACTCCGCCGCCCTCGGCGGGCACGGCCCCGGCCGCAGACGCCTTTGTGCAGCACCTCCCCAACCTGCCCTCGGTCCACGGGGACCCGCGTCCCGCCACCTTACCGAGAGCACGGCGGCCTCCAGGAGGCAGCTCCCTCTTGTACTAACACGGGGTCTGCGGGACGCCGAGGCGAGCCTGAAGGGCGCTCACACCGCGGCGGCCGCGGCCGGCCGGTCCCCGCAGGCTGGTCTCCGAGGGAGGGTAAGTTCCAGGGCACGTCGGAGCGCGCCGGCGCGGGGGCGGGGCGGGGCTGGCTGCTCACGTGACGGTAGGGGGGGCGGGACGAAGTTCACGTGATGACCCGGGCGGGCGCGGGGTGAATCAGCGGAGGCGGATCCGGGAGAAGGAGGGGGCGGGGGGAGGTGGAGGGACTGGATGAGGGGTTCGGGCTGGCGAGGTTGCTGCCCGCCAAGTGGGCGTAAGCAGTTTGTAAACATGAAGTGGGAAGCGTGGAGAGAAAACGCTGGGGAGATAACGAGGGAAGGGCGAACAGGAAACGGACGGAGCAGTAGGGTGACAGGAACGGAGCCCAGGGAAGGAGGGGCGGTGGGCCTTGCCCTTTCCTTTTCTTGGCCCACTGGCCTGCTGGGAGCTGCTGCCAGACGTAGGTCAGTCGTTCACGGCCCTGGAAATCCCGCGGGGAGACTCGGAAAAAGTGCCACACGCCACTTCAAGGGGACGAAATGGAACTCTGGAGACTCTGAGTCCATTTACTGGGGCCATGCCGAGCTGTCCTGCGCCGGGGCCACCAGGGCAGATTGCTTGACCAGCTGTGCACACTCAGGGCTGACGAAGGCCCTGGGGAACCCAGGAGCGGCCGCTCCGTGATCTTGCTGCTCCAAAGCCGCATAACCACTCATTAAGCTGCCCACGGGGCCTGCTGTGTGTAAGCCCCAGGGCCACAGTGTCATTGGCCAAAGTCATCACAGTCTGCAGTGTTTGCAGTTTGGCAGCACAGAATCCAGAAGTCAGAGGCATTAAAGGTTTCTCATGTGAGGGTGATCCTGTGGCAGCAGTGGTACTGGACTGGGGATCTGGAAAAGATATCTAGCTTCTGCCTTTGTGACTTCTCGACCTCAGCTGTCAAAGGAGTGTGTTGACTGAACCAAAAAGCTCCTCCTTCTAGCCCTAAATTTAATGACTGTGAGGAAAACTAACTCATAAGTATTAGGTCATAAGAAACCAGTCATTCAGTAACCAATTGTTGAGTCTGCCTGTTATGGTGCCGAATGAAATTTTAATGATACCAGAATTTTAAAAAATTAAAAATTAAAAAAAAAGGGGTATGGTTGGGGAGCCACTCTCTGGAATTGGCCCCTTTCTGTTCTTCACCTCATACTTAAAGATGCCCCCATTGTCTGGTGTCCTTCTCATAGCTGAACTCCCTGTTGTTTTTTAATGGCTGCAAAGAACCCCTGGGATATTGGCAAGACTTTAAGAGCTGTAGTTTTTGTAGTGGGCAGCGCTAAAGTTTAAAATATTTTCCTTTTAAAAAGGAAAGATACTTTAAAAAAGAAAAAAGCCTGAGACCATACTGTCTCTATCATTGCACTTGCTACCACCCTTCCCTTGGTACCGATGGTTTTTTCTGTCTTCCTCAGTTTCTAACATGTTCCCTTTTCTATGCCCTTGTTCAGCATACGGAGTATTGCTGCTGTATGCTTGTGAAACTATTTGCCATAGAATTTCTCGTGATCTCTTTCTAGAACCAAAACAAGGAACGACTGTGAAAAGTAAACTGTGCCCTGACGGGAATGTGCTGATAACTTTATCTTCCCTACTCCCCAAACCTGAACTGGGCACCCTTGGTTTCAGCAAGAGATAGAACTGAACAGTTTGCATATACTCGCTGATCTGCGTGTAACCCTACTTCCTATTTCACAACATAATCTCAGATGATTCCACAATGCCCACAGTATGCTGATCACTACCAACAGCAGATGGAGTCAGAATAAAAGAGCTCTCACCCAAGTGTGTTGTTTGAAAAGGACCTGATGGAGAGCTATGAAATCATTTGCAACACTGCCTCTAGTTAGTTTTTAAATAACACCAGTAGCATATGTCTGGCGACTGCGCTCAGGATCTCAACAGATCATTTTCAGGATATTGACATTTAACTGGCTTCTAATGAGGTAGCATAGAGTTCCAAGGTGTGGAATTCAAATGTAAGCTCCACAAAGGCAGAGGTTTGAGTTTGATTTGTGTGTATTTATGTATGTATGTGTGTGTCTCCAAAGCGCCTAAAAGCACAATAAATTTCCATTGAATGCATTTTTGAGTGAAAACATACTCTGTAAATTGCTGGATATGCCCTGCTTTCTAACTCTTTAATAGGTAACCCACTTTTCATTGTGTATTTCTAAATGAAAAGGCATAAAATTATGTTTGGCATCCCTGCTTTGGCTAGGCTCTAGAGGAACAGAAATTTGGCAGTACCTATCAAAATTACAAATGCGTACATATTCTGAATTTACTTCTAGGGATTTATCCTCCAGATGTATTTCCACACATGAGAAATGATAAGGTATATCTTATAGTATTGTTGAGAATAGCAAATGATTGGAAATAACCTAAATATCCATCCTCAGGACCACTAGTTAAATTATGATAAATCCATACATTCAAAAGTGGCTGTTAACAAAAGGAGACACAGATCTTTATGTTTTAATATTACAATCTCCAGAATTTTTTGTTAAAGAGAAAATGTTGCAGAATAATATATTGGCTTGTATATGCATTAAACTAGGACAAACTGTTGAGGCATAAGAAATCTGTGGATGGAGGTCATGGAAAAGACCCTTCATTGTATTCATATCTAAAGTTTTTGATATTCAAACCATGAGTGCTTTATCTATTCCAAAAAGTTAAATAAAATATATAATTTAATTTTTTTCTGGTATCTTTATTTTGTTATTAAAACATTCAGACTTCACCTATTTTATCAAAGTTTACCTGATCAGAAGTATATCAGGTAAACTAGTACATACATCAGGTAAACTTCTTAAAAATTCAGTTAATTTCTTAATTTTTGTTAAGTTCCGATTGAACAATAACTAGTCCTTTCTGAAATAATTTAAGATCCAGGTCCTGCACTTAGTTTGAAGCTTGGTATACACAATGTCAAATATATGTACATTTTTGAAAGTACTTTATTTTTCTTGAAGTAGAGCCTGACTTGAGCAAGTTTTAATGATTTGGATCCTCTGATTTAAGTAATAAAACTAGAATTTCATGGACCCTTTGTTCACTCCTAATTAAGGTCAAGAAAAATATATTTGGGATAAAACACTGAAGGCACGTGTTTCTGTGTCTGTTAACTCGCCCTCCTATTTTCAATAGGTCACCCAGAAGCCCTGGAGATTATTTTGTCTATGTTTCAGCATTTTATTTTATTTTATTTTATTTATTTCTAGGCTTAATTTCCAGAAATTTCTAAGGGAATTATAATCATAGACTACAGTAGCATTCAAATTTACATAACATCATCTCCTTAAGGATTTTAAAGGCTTTGTAAATATTTTCTTGTGAAATCTCAGTTTTCACAACATATTTACATGATCAGTGTTTTTAGACTCTTGTTAAAGACAAATGCAAGCATAAATAATTAGGACTAAAGGGCGAATTGACACCTGGAAATTTTTCCAAAATTGTATAGCCAGGGCTGCCTGACACTAGAAAATTAGTAATGGGTTTAAAAGTTAAGCTATGTAGGGCGCCTGGGTGGCTCACTCGTTAAGCATTCAGGTCGTGATCCCAGGGTCCTGGGATCGAGCCCGGCATCGAGCCCCGCATCGAGCCCCGCATCGAGCCCCGCATCGAGCCCCGCATTGGGCTCCCGGCTCCGCGAGAAGCCTGCTTCTCCCTCTCCCAACCCCCCTGCTTGTGTTCCCTCTCTTGCTGTGTCTCTCACTGTCAAATAAATAAAATCTTTAAAAAAAAAAAAGTTAAGCTATGTAACCAGCCAATCAATTAATAAAAGATATATTTTAATTTTAATTTTAATTTATTTTAATCAATAATTAAAGATATATTTTAATTTCTTCTCTTATATCCTTTAAATTAAATATGAACTCATTTAAGCTTTATATATAACTCAAATATAGGCACTAAGAAATAACCCTAAAATTAATACAAATTGATGATCAATAACTCATTATTTAAGTCTATTTACAGCACATGAAAAACCTTTGGTACTTGTCACAAGTAAGCAGTAATACAATGTTTCAACGTAAAACACAGCTAAAATAGAAATAATATTTCTTGATTTAAAAATGAAGATACTTCCCTAACTTTCAGAACAAGGCAAAGATGTCTGCTTTCAGGGAAAAGGCCCAGGGTTTGAAACATGGCGGACGACGTGGACCAGCAACAAACTACCAACACTGTAGAAGAGCCCCTGGATCTCATCAGGCTCAGCCTGGATGAGCGAATTTATGTGAAAATGAGAAATGACAGAGAGCTTCGAGGCAGATTACATGCTTATGATCAGCATTTAAATATGATATTGGGAGATGTGGAAGAAACTGTGACTACTATAGAAATTGATGAGGAAACATACGAAGAGATATATAAATCAACAAAACGGAATATTCCAATGCTTTTTGTCCGGGGAGATGGTGTTGTACTAGTTGCCCCTCCTTTAAGAGTTGGCTGAAACAAAGAATTTATCATGTATGGAATATAGGAGCTTTTGTATGATTGCCTCTTTAAATGTAGAAGACATTCAAAAGAGAAACCTGCGTAAATTTTGATATTAAGAAATGACCAAGGATTCTTCCACTCCTGAAACGAGTTGATTTGCGGATAACTAAAAAATTCTTAAGCTAAAGGGCATTTTAATTTTTTTCCAACCCTTTCAATAAATGTGATCACCAAGATGCAGAAAAAAAAAAAAAAGATGTCTGCTTTCACCACTCCTACTCAACATTGTACTGGTGGTTCGACCAAGTATCTGGCAATAACTAAATTTGTAGATAAAACTCTATGTACACTTATATAATTTGGTACAGTAGCTAAGACACACAAACAAATCACATTACTAAAATCCATATGCTTGGATGGGAGGATTAAACAAAATAAAAGCACCTACCCCAAACCTGGCATTTGGTAGGTGGTCAGCAAATGATAAACTTGAAGTTCTGTGGAGTTTTTCAACACTTCGTGAAAGAGTAATTTGTTATTAAGTAGTGGAAGATGGATCTTTACAGGTTTATACAGGCAAGGGATGAAAATAGACTTCTTTCTGGGGTGCCTGGGTGGCTCAGTCAGTTAAGCGCCTGACTCTTGGTTTCGGCTCAGGTCATGATCTCATGGGTCCTGAGATGGAGTCCGGAACCCCGCATCAGGCTCCCCGCTCAGCGACAGTCTGCTTGGAATTCTTTCCCTCTCCCTACCCCTCTGCTCATCTCCCACTTGCACTCTCTCTCTCTTCCTCTTTCTCCCATAAATCAATCAATCAATCAATCAATCTTTTAGAAAAGACAATATATTTCTTTCTTAGTTTGGGTTCCTCCAGAAGCTGACCTTGAGGCAAGGATTAAAGTGCAGAAAGTTTATTTGGGAGATGATAGAGGAACCATGAGAGTGAGGGAAGGAGACAGGGAAGAGGGCAATTAATAAAGGCTGCCTGTGATGGGCAGTTGGAGGTTAACCCTACCAGGGAAATTCTGGGAGCAGAGCAAGAATAACGTCTCTTCTATTTTCAAATAAAACTGATAGCAGCCCTAAGATCAAATACAAATTGAGTTTGTGAGATTTTCTAAAGATATGTGCAAGATGGAACCAGCCATCATAATCCTATTTTCCTAAAGATACTGGATGAACCCTCCACCTCCACAGTAGCAGGGGCCTACGCTACTTTCAGGTGAGCATGTGAAATTTGCATTGCTTGCAGTGTACGTACTACCAATTCACTCTTATAATTGTGTATAATATTGGTTTGAGGAGTCAATCCTGGAGAATTTTCTCTGTTCCACACTTAGGAAGAAACATTTGCTTTTGTGTGGCCAGAATTATGTTAAAAATATTAGAACATTAAAATGCATGTTGTCATCTCTATTGCTACATAAAGTATAACCTTATCTTTTTCCAGAATCAATCCAAATGTGATGCTGTGACTACAAAACTCTAAGTCAGATCAGCTATAAATCAGATACCTTAACCACTATCCCCAGATTCATTCTCTCCCCTTCTCTGTCCTGCTTTATGCCCTGGAGGCCAATCCCTTGGAATTGTATCCAAACCAGGCTCCCTTGCCCTGTTGGTTTTGGGTTGGGAAGCACTGACAAAAGATAGAAGATGGAAAGAGAGGACGGTCTGGTGTTTATCCCACCCCCCAATTCCCTGTCTTGCCGAGGTTCTGGGGCTAAGGTAGCTGCTCACCTCCACGAATGCGGCTCCCTTCAGGCAGCTCTTCTTTCATGGTTCCTGCTCTCTCCAGGTCTGGGAACATTGACTGGTCTTTCCTGTCACACCTAGAGGTCAGGATGGTGGGAATGACTCCTGGCTGTACTATTCTCTGAGTGCCTCCCCACCCTCTTTTTGGCTCCTTTAACCCTACCCACACCTCTGTGAATAGTCCCATCATTAAATTTGCTTCCACTACATTCATTTAAGTGCACCTTTTCCTGATACATCCCTGCCTGACACATTTGATTGACCATGTTCCTAATCAGGAGCGGTTTAGCCTTTGATAATTTTGATAATTTTTTTGTGCCACTGAAATTAAAAGGATTCCAAGGGACACCTTGGCAAAAAAAAGAAAATAATAATAATAACCAACACTCTGAGGGCAGATGAAATGAAAGGAGAAAAACACCAAAAGCAGCAAATACTCAAGCCCAGTTTTGAAATGTTTAGTAAAGGCATTTCAAGAACGCTCAGGGTCATTGAACTTTTTCTGATGTTCATTTAAATGACTCTAAGTCCTCCCAGTAATTGGGGCTTCGTGGTAATCCTAAAAGATACTGTAAACCTCCCAAGAAGTAAGATCTTTAAAATGAAAATAGGAACCCCTACTCCTGCTTCTCTGTTCTTATTGATGGTTTAATCATTGGAATGGAGGGAAGGAGGGACAGAACATCTGCCTACCAAATACAAACCCTCCACAGGCAGGTTCTTACATGATATAGTTTACATAAAACACTGGCACACATAAAAAACAGCCCGTTACCACAAGATGCTGGCTAATGCTTAAGGTATTCAGATTTGTTTTCGTAAATTTGAGTTCCTAGACTTTAAGAAAATTGATAAAACTTTATTTTTATTTCTACTTTGTGATATTCATTTCAATTTCTAAGAATACATAGGCAACATCATTTGTCAATCACCCTTCACTAGGAGAAATACATTTTATTTTTAAAGATTTATTTATTTGAGAGAGAGAAAAGAGCACACAAGCATGAGTGGGGGGAGGGTCAGAGGGAGAGAATCTCAAGCAGACTCCCCGTTGAGCGAGGAACCCCAAGGAGGGCTTGGTCCCACAACCCTGAGATGGTGACCTGAGCAGAAACCAAGAGTCAGACGCTTAACCAATTGAGCCACCCAGGTGCCCCAGGAGAAATAAATTTTAGGTAAAGAGATGAGTTGTATCTTAATATAGCAACCTATCTAGTTAAGAAAAAGATTTTACTGGGATGCCTGGGTGGCTCAGTCGACTGGGTGTCTGCCTTCAGCTCAGGTCGTGATCCCAAGATCCTGGGATGGAGTCCCCCATCAGGCTCCTTGCTCAGCGGGGAGCCTGCTTCTCCTTCTGCTTGCCACTCCCCCTGCTTGTACACTCTCTCTCTCCCTTTCTCTCTCTCTCTGACAAATAAATAAATAAAATCTTAAAAAAACAAAAGGATTTTACTAATTCTTTAGATCAACTTTGCATAGTTGTTAAAGAACTTCAATGATTAAAATTATTGAAGTTTTGGAAGGGGAAAATATTCAACTTTCAGGGAACATGGCACTACATCTGTTGATATTATCATGACAGCATTTAGGTGACTGTCATGGCAACCACAATTTAATCCTTCATTAGTGTCTTGGAACACTCAGGCACCCTGGGAAGTGAGGAGGGTGATTCATCAGGCAGCACACTCTTGTCCTTGTGAGTCAGGAAAATACCAATGTTCTCACTCAGTGTAGGCAATAAAAAATGTAGCCGCTACGTGATCTTCCACAAGAGCAAGGTACTGGTTTCCTCAAATATTCCTGTAAAGTTTATGTTCATGGATTTTGAGACAGATTTTCACTTTGTGCTAATGTGCAGCCTTTATTTCTCTTCCTTTTGTTTTCAGGCAATTCAAAACATATTCTTCACTTTCTTTTGGGTGCGGGGTCAGTGAGAAAGTGAAACAGTTCTTTTTGCTGCCTTACCAGTTTTGTTTGAAAGTGAGAAAAGAGGGACGCCTGGGTGGCACGGTGGGTTAAGTGTCGAACTCTTGGTTTCAGTTCAGGCCATGATCTCAGGGTCATGATCTCAGGGTTGTAGGATCAAACCCGCCGCTGGGCTCCACGCTCAGTGTGGAGTCTGTTTGAGATTCTCTCTCCCTCTGCCCCTCCCCCCCACTCACGCACTCTCTCTCTCTCTAAAATAAATAAATAAATCTTTAAAAAAAAAAAGGTGAGAAAAGAGATTGAATTCAATGGTTTAAATGAGATAGTTTTTGTCTTCATTTCTTGGTATGCCATCACAGAATCTCAAACTGTCAGGACTACCGAATTCAAATCCAGAGTTGTGGTAAATAAAGCTCCTATGTTTGTGTATTCTGTGAGATCTATGAAATCAGAGTGAACTATTTAATGATCTGAAACATCAATTATCCACAGTATGCTAAGTGGTAAAAGATTTTTTTAAAGATGTTATTTATTCATTTGTCAGAGAGAGAGCACAAGCAAGGGAAGCTGCAGGCAGAAGGAGAAGCAGGCTCCCCGCTGAGCAAGGAGTGATGCAGAACTCGATCCCAGGACCCCGGGATCATGACCTGAGCCAAAGGCAGACACTTAACTGACTGAGCCACCCAGGCATCCCAAAGTAGCCATATTATTTACCTACTTTTATTCTTACTATTAAAGTAAATCTTTTACCACTTAGGGAGGCCTGGTCATGATCCTGAGGTCCTGGGAATAAATAACATCTTTAAATAAATAAATAAATAAATAAATAAATAAATAAATAATATGGCTACTTTGAAAAAGCATCAGAAAAGTTCTTGCCATGTAGAACTTTCTTACTGGTCTTTTTTTCTGTTTGATTAACTCATACCATTTCACGTGTGTGTGTTTATATGTACACACAGAAGGAAAGAGAGAGATTCTTGTATATCTAAATATCTATTAAATCCTACTCAGGTTGGGGGAAAATATATAAAAGAAAGTAAAGTTCTTTAATAGTTAAATTGGGGGGAGAAAAGAGATTCTCTCTCTTGATTTGACAGTGTGTCTCCCCTCTCCATCTAAGTGTGTGGCTTCACAGACACCGCTTATGATTACATGTTTGAATTTTTGATCATTTGAAAGTATCTGCTAATATGATTCCCCTTAGCTTCCCACAGATAAATCAACTTGCTGCCTGTTTTCCCCATCTTTGATGAAGAGGATTCTCTGTTGTATTGATGTTCAGTTTCCTTATTGTAATCCACATTAATGCCATAGAGAGTTCACACATTCACTTATCTCTGAAAAGAGGGGCATATACTCTTGAATCACAAAGATTCCAGAACCCTCTTCTTTAGTGTAACAAATTTGTTTCTTCTGATATTAATCAAAGTTGAAACCAGATTGCAAGCTCTCTGTCCAACTGGTTCCACTTCATTTCGGTGACCTTTGTCCTGTGTTTGCAGCTCTGCCCCAGCTGATAGAGGATGGTGTTGCATTGCAAGTGTACGTTTAAAAAGATGCTTCAGTTTGATTAAAACCCGCTCTTTGATGCTTATTTCTAAGCTTTTAGACATATAATATTTCATGTTTACATAAACTCACATTCTTTTGTCAGAAAACTTTACATACATATTTTAGCCTATTTGAAGTAATTATTTTTTTTTAAGTAGACTGTACACCCAACGTGGGGCTTGAACTCACAACACTGAGATCCAGAGTTGCATGCTTTACCGACTGAGCCAACCAGGTGCCCCTGAAATAATTATTTTTACTGTGAACAGAAATTTAACTCTCAGCGTAAAGAGGGAGCTGGAAACAGTTCCTGTTAAAGATGATCAGGAAATAAAATTGAATTTTTTACTCAGTGGTGCTTAGTAAGTTTCTACCCACTGGATGAGGGGAGGGAGGCAGTAGACAGATGTCTTGAGGGAACTCAAGACTAACATGCATTAGCAGCGTCACCCTATACAAGTATCATCATCTTGGATGAGACCTCTCAGAGCCTCAGTTTCTTCTGTCAAACAAGAGAGTTAGCTGTCATGATTCTACAGTCTTTAATTCTCTTTATTGACCTCAGGATATTTGACAAAGTAGATCATTTTTGAGTCTTGACTTATGTTTAAAAATAACATTTGCTACAATGTAATAATACTTAATGTTAGTGCTTTCAACCTCAAAGATTTTTCTCTTATAATGTAATCTTTAAAATATCCGTTGGATAAGAGGAGGAACTATGATTACCTGCATATTTCAAATTGGGAATTGAGCAAGTTTCGAGTCCCTATAAGCATTAGAGAGAACCCCGTCACTGCCTGTAGGAGGAATGTTCTCTGAGCCTGGGTCTGGATAGTCAGCTGTGCAGAGAGTAGTTCAGCATCACTTCAGAGCCAGGACTCCACATTTATGCCCCTTTCTGTACTTGCTCCAATTGTATCCATATAAGAAAAATTATACATGGAAAAATTATACATACATCTAGCTCCCAGGAAGTGGCTAGAGAATCAGGGATGAGACTCCATGTTAAATTAAATTAAATTACATCTAATTAAATCAGTTTAAAAGATGACCCTGGTATGGCAACATTTGCGGATCCGCCATGGCCCCACAGTGACTCATACTGATGTGTATTTCTGGTGTCATGTCACGTGGTCAAAACTTAGTAGAATGCAGTTTTCAAGTTGAGCCCTGGGTTGAGTAAAGGAACAGAGCCGTTTCCCCATGGCAGCATGATCTTTTATTTCATCTGTACAGCAGAGGGAAATATACCACTGATTTTCCTGACGTTCCTGGTTTCCCCTCACGTTGCTGTTCCAGTGCCGCCTCTGACAAGACTTGAAAGGGGAGGAATTCACAGCGTTGCATACAGAAGGCCTTTCTCTGGACGGGGCTTGTTAGTTCTCTTTGTAAATCGGGATTACAAAGACCCCAAGAGATGAACAGACAAAGGACATAAGTAAACAATTCATAAAAGAGGAAATTCAACTGTTTAACAAATGGTGGGACTAGGTTCCATCTCACTAGTAATCAAAGACATGCAAATTAAAGCACTAGTAGGAGGCCATTTAGCAAACTGTTCGGTTGCTTGTTTTTTATGAGACTACTCAGCAGTGGCATCAACGTGAAAGCTGCATTTTGCACATTGCTAGTAGCAGTATAAACCGACTTAGCTCTATTAAAAAGAAAATCGGCAGCGATCGAAATCAAAATTAAAGCATTAAAATATTTTATGCTTTTGAACTAGTGATTGCACTCTTGGGAAGCCATTCTAAGAAAGTCTAAACGTGGACAGTATTTTGTGTACACCAACGTGTTCATCACTGTGCTGTTTGTTAAGCCAAAAAGGAGAAACTAAATAAATGTCCAAAAATAGGTTAATTAAAGTAGGGCTTATCCTTACCAAAACATTATGAAGCAATTGAAATTAGTAAGTGTTTCTAATCACATAGGAAAATATATATGTTACCATGCAGTGTAAGAAATCCGTTCATAAAAAGCATGAAACAACCATGAAAACAAACAAATGTGTTCAAAAGATAAAAGGAAACTTATTTCTAGAAAAAAACTATGGAAGAGAGTACACTAAAATGTTAATAGCAGTTGTCTTCAGATTGGTAACTCTTTTCTGCATTTCAATATTTTTCTATTGATCACTTATAATGAAGACAAAACATATTTAAAAAGGGATAAAAGCTTAATATTGTTTATTATAGCTCCCTTTATAAAAACATTGTCTACACGAAAAACTGAATTCCGTGGATTACATCTCTTCTCATTGTTGTCTTTTTCTTTTCCCTTATACTTAGATAATTGATCTATTTACCAAAACAACAAGAAAAAAAATGTTCCTAGCAATTTCCTTAGAAGTTTTGTATGATTATGCTAAACAACTTCATTTAGATTCTTTCCAGTTTCCTTTGAACTGTATTTAAAATTCTAACCTTTATCTCATACGCTGGAGCTTCGTTTTTAAAATTTGAGTGACTGTATTATTATTTTTCAAAATGGAAGAAAGGAAAATGGTAAAAACAATGATAAAAGTTCATACTATTTAGTCTTCAAAAAGAACAGCCTGGC
Organism: Zalophus californianus; assembly: GCF_009762305.2. Taxonomy (NCBI): domain Eukaryota; kingdom Metazoa; phylum Chordata; class Mammalia; order Carnivora; family Otariidae; genus Zalophus; species Zalophus californianus. The sequence continues at coordinate 110,919,794 of NC_045603.1, read as the reverse complement.
TTTTATCACAGGAATAGTCAGTACTTAGAAAAAAAAATACTCACACAGAGGTGAAAATGACAGATACCCCATGACGGAAAAATCCTTTCCCATGTAACCTGCCAAGGTATAGATCTGTACAGGAATTTTGCACTATAGCACACTGGGGATTATTTGCATGAAATAGTGTAGCATTGGGCTGGATTTGTATGATACCACCTAAAATCAAAAACAAATAGGTATGCTCAATTAAACAGATTTTGAAAGACGGGTGAATAAATGTCAGCAACTGGTTGCCTGGGTGGCTCAGTTGGTTAAGCGTCTGCCTTCCACTCAGGTCATGATCTCGGGGTCCTGGGATCAAGCCTCACATCGGGCTCCCTGCTCAGCAGGGAGCCTGCTTCTCCCTCTCCCTCTGCCGCTCCCCCTGCTTGTGCTCTCTCTCTCTCTCTCCCTGTCAAATGGATAAATAAAATCTTTAAAAAAAAAAAAAGAAAAGAAAGACTGAAATGTTTAAAAAAAAAAAAGAAATGTCAGCAGGATTCCTCTTCCTCTTCAAGTCATGGGGGAAGGGAAGAGAAATGGCCTCCAGGTTTCAAGAGCAGTTCCTAAAGATTCCTTTCTCCCGTCCTCTTCTTAAAATACTCTGAATTTGTGACCTTTTTTTTAATGAAGTTATTTATTTATTTATTTATTTTTAAGTAAACTCTATACCCAATATGGGGCTCAAACTCACAATCCCCAAGGTCAAGAGTCGCATGCTCTACTAATGGAGCCAGCCAGGCATCCCTGAATTTGTGACTTCTGTTAGGAATATGCGGTATCTTTTCGGTGCTGAATTTGATAAACTCTACCAACAACTTCTCCACTCTATTAGCTTTTCTTTCCTATATGATTCTGAAAACAAACAAAAATGTAACAATGGTACAGCTCATTGTATTCTTAAATTTTGCACTAATAAAGATGAATGATGTGATTCCTTTCATGATGGCTGTTGTTAGCTTTTAGCATGCCAGATTTAGCAACCCATTATTTATTCTCTTCTCCTGGGACTCATCATTTTTCCTACATTACCACATTGCAAGCTCATAGCCTTTAATGCTCACGCCCTTGTGTACATTCCATTCGTCCTGCTCACCCATTATGGATTATTGCCATCTGGTGGAAAAACAGGGTGGACGACCAGATGGTAGTTTTGAAATATCCGGAAGTAAAGTGAAGTCGTGTTCATCAGGGGAAAATATGCATTTGTTTCTCTCATGCATATTCTGGGGTTCTAAAACAGCAAGCATTTTCTTTTTTTTTTTTTTAAGATTTTATTTATTTATTTGAGAGAAAGAGAGAATGAGAGATAGAGAGCACGAGAGGGAAGAGGGTCAGAGAGAGAAGCAGACTCCCCAGGGAGCCCGATGTGGGACTCAATCCCGGGCTCCAGGATCATGACCTGAGCCGAAGGCAGTCTCTTAACCAACTAAGCCACCCAGGCGCCCAAGCATTTTCCTATTACATTTCACTTGGGGGGTTATATAATAAATTTAGCTGCTGAATAGATGAAAGATCTGACTTTCTATAACAATCAGACAAGAATAGTGCTTGTGAAAAAGTTGGGCCACATTTTTAACCCTAGTACTATAAAACAAAAATGACAAAACGAAGCTAACGTGTCTCAATTGCCTTTCCCTTTGCCAGGGAGGAATGCAGTGTTAGATATTTTCTACTTCTAATTTCTATAATAGCACACTTGAGTCATTAAGCAATTTTCAAGTATATTAGTTCTTGAAATGAGATTTATTCATATTCAAAATTTAGCACAGTCTTCAAAGTGACAGGATGAATATAATTCTAAAATAATGAGGAGTTTCTCTTTCCCAAATTGTCATAAAATTTACTAACACTATCACAATTTTTAAAAATCTAAATTAAACAAGAAAGCCGGCCTGAGCTCTTCAAAAATGTCAACATTATAAAAAACAAAGGATAGCAGGGGGATTGTTTCAGATAAAAAGAGATTAATGACATACAATTACCAAATGCAGTGAGTAATTCTTGATTGGATTGTGATTCTGGAAAGAGAAAAGGATAATTAAAGAAATTTGAATATGGGCTATGTATTAGCTAATATTCTTGTATCAATATTAAATTTCTTAGGTAGAATAATGCTATTGTGGTTATGTAAGAGAATATCCTTTCCTTGGAAGATGAAGGATAAATATTTAGGGGTGAAAATTACTTTCAATCAATTGAAAAATATATAGAGATAAAGCATACGTAGTAAAATACTAATTTGTCAATCTAGATGAAGAGCTATGGATTTTCATTGTTCAATTTTTTCAAATTCTCCAAAGCATTCACACTTTTCAAAATCAAAAATTGGGAGAGAAAAAAACCCCAAACTGAGGAGAATAGTCTTTTAAAAAAAACCTTAAAGGGGGGGAATGCTTCTTTGTAGCACATAATACAAAATGCCGCTGATACACAGTGGATATTTGACTGAGTGTTTTACTCTCATTATTAGGCCTATTTCTCTTATTACTAGCTCTCGGACTATGAGTAAAGTCATTTAATAGAACCAAAACCATCAAGTGGTTATTTCTTCCAACTTTAAAGGAACAGGAATTGGATTTACCTTCCTACCTTAAATAAGAAATTGGACAAAGCGGGCACCTGGGTGACTCATAGACCAGCATAGACCAGAAAAGAACACAACATACAGTAACAGTCACCTTACAGGCAATACAATGGCACGAAATTCATATCTTTCAATAGTTACCCTGAATGTAAATGGGCTAAATGCCTCAATCAAAGACACAGGCTATCAGATTGGATTAAAAAACAAGACCCATCGATATACGGTCTGCAAGAGACTCATTTTAGACCCAAAGACACCCCCACATTGAAAGTGAGGGGGTGGGGGCGCCTGGGTGGCTCAGTTGGTTAAGCGACTGCCTTCGGCTCAGGTCATGATCCAGGAGTCCTGGGATCGAGTCCCACATCGGGCTCCCGGCTCAGCGGGGAGCCTGCTTCTCCCTCTGACCTTCTCCCCTCTCATGCTGTTTCTCTGTCTCTCAAATAAATAAATAAAATCTTTAAAAAAAAAAAAGAAATTGGACAAAGCATATGAGACATTGGTTCACTGACATTGGATAACAGAAAGCTGAGGACAGTGTTCCCCCTAGGAAAAGGAAAACAAATGAGGTGAGTACTACCATTGTCCCAGCTTACTGTCTACAGTTTCCAGACTATAGCTCAAAGATGGGGAAACCCAAGCAGAGCCTAAGTTGAGGAAACAGAGTGGGAAATGACAGAATTGAGGTGAAGGTGGTTAGAATTTGGGGGGTGGAATACTGGAGAGGAAAGAACTGTATACAAAGAGAGCTACAGGGAACTGCAGAGCATTCCCCTCAGGTCTCCAGTTGATTTTTGATCAGTACATACCTGTGAGGAAACTACCTGAGGCTAGAGAGAGTACCACCAGAAGGGAAGAGGCAGAATGATCCTCAGAGATCAAACAGGGCTGGGAATGGTTATTGTTCCCACCAGCCAGAAGGAAAACCTCATGATTATTAGACATTAAATAGAATGAAAACCTCATAATTATTAGACATTAAATAGACATTAGAGGGGCGCCTGGGTGGTTCAGTCGTTAAGCATCTGCCTTCAGCTCAGGTCATGATCCCAGGGTCCTGGGATCGAGCCCCGCATCGGGCTCCCTGCACTGTGGGAAGCCTGCTTCTCCCTCTCCCGCTCCCCCTGCTTGTATTCCCTCTCTCACTATCTCTCTGTCAAATAAATAAATAAAAAATCTTAAAAAAAATAGACATTAGACATTAATTCAGGGAAAGGACCAAATTAGCTTTAGAGTAAAGACTGTTTTTGTTCTACCTCCCAAAGTGTAAAAGTAAGCCTTGACAGAATCAGTTTTCAAGTTACTTGATTGCATCCCAGGACAAAGCTCACAAGATATTTATAGGAATTAAAAAAAAAAAAATCCAGCACCTAACGATGTAAAATTCACAGAGTCTGGCATATAAACAAAATTATAGAATAAAAAGAAACAGGGAAATACAAGCCATAGTAAGAGGAAAAATCAATCAATAGAAGCAGACCCACCTATGAAACATATGATAAAATTGGGAGACAAGGACATTAAGACAGTTATTATAGGGGCACCTGGGTATCTCAGTCAGTTAAGTGTCTGCCTTCAGCTCAGGTCATGATCCCAGGGTCCTGGGATCAAGCCCTGCATCGGGCTCCCTGCTCCACGGGAAGCCTGCTTCCCCCTCTCCCACTCCCCCTGCTTGTGTTCCTGCTCTTGCTGTGCCTCTCTCTGTCAAATAAGTAAATAAAATCTTTAAAAAAAAATAAAAAATAAAAACAGTTATTATAAATATTCTCCATGTGTTAAAGAAGCATGGCGAAAAGCTATATAGAAGATATAACCCACATAAACTTCTAAATGCAGAAAATAAAAAAATTGAAAAAGAATGGGATTAGCATCAGATAAGACACCACAGAAGAAGGAAGGGAAGAGGCAGAAGAAAAGATTAGTGTATTTAAGGACAAAACAGCAAAACCTATCCAAGGTGAAAAACAGAGAGAAGAAAGATTGGATATGAAAATGAACATAGGTCAGTAAGCTATGGGACAACAATCAAGCAACCTAATATATGTGTGATTAGAGTCCCAGAGGGAGAGAATGTGGAATGGGTGAGTGGAAGTAGAAAGACTATTTAAAGAATAATGACCAAAAATTTTCCATATTTGATGAAAAGTATACACTCACAAGATCCATGTAGCTCAATGAACCCCAAGAACAAGATACATGATGCAATTTATAAGACTTTATAACCAAATTGCTTAAAACTGTTAATAAAGAGAAAAAAAATCTTAAAAGCAGACAGAGAGAAATGACATTTGGTACACAAGCATCTCATTGAAAATAATGCAAACCAGAAAAGAGTAAAGTGATATCCTTAAAGTAATGAAATTAAAAAACAGCCAACCTAGAATACTTTACTTGGTAAAAATATCTTTCACAATTAAGGTAAAATAAAGACATTTGGAGGCATATAAATGCTGAAAGAATTATCACCTTTGACCAACACATCAAGGTAGGTCAAAGTCCTTCAGGCAGAGGGAAGTGAAACCAGATAGCAATCTGGATGTTAAAGGAATGAAGAACATAGACAATGGTAAATATGGGAGTAACTATGTTTTACTCTTTACAGAAAATGTAGTACTAATAAATTTTGGTGTTTATTACATATTTACATGTACAGTGAATAACTGCAATAGTGGAAAGACTGAGAAGAAAGAAATGTAGGTAAATTGTAAGATTCTTTAATTTATGTGAAATTCTATTTGGCAGTAGATTATGATACCTGAAAGATGTAAATTGTAACCGCTAGTAGAAAACACTAAACATATTTTAGATCTGTTATATATTTTCTAATTTTCCTTGTGATTTTTTCTTTGACCCATTGGTTGTTTAAGAGTGTGTTGGGTGCCTGGGTGGCTCAGTTGGTTAAGTATCCGACTCTTGATTTCAGCTCAGGTAATGATCTCAGGGTCATGTGAGATCAGGCTCTGCACTGGGCACCATGCTGGGTGTGGAGCCTGCTTAAGATTCTCTCTCCCTCTGCCCCTCCCCCCTGCTCACACGCTCCCTCACTCTCTAAAAAAAAAAAAATACTGTATTGTTAAATTTCCAAATCTTTCTAAATTTTCCCATTTTCCTTGGGCTATTGATTTCTAGTTTTATTCTCTTGTATTCAGAAAACATACTTTGTACAATTTCAGTCTTCTTAAATTTTTTAAGACTTCTTTTGTGTCCTAACATGTAGTCTGTTCTGGAGAATATTCCATGTGCACTTGAGAAGGAGGTGTATTCTGTTGTTGTTGGATGGATTGTGTATATCCAGTATATATCTGTTCATTACGCTTGGTTTATAGTGTCATTCAAGTCCTCTGTTTTGTTATTTCTCTTCTGCCTGGCTTTTGCATCCATTATTAAAAATGAGGTATTGGGGCGCCTGGGTGGCTCAGTTGGTTAAGCGACTGTCTTCGGCTCAGGTCATGATCCTGGAGTCCCGGGATCGAGTCCCGCATTGGGCTCCCTGCTCAGCGGGGAGTCTGCTTCTCCCTCTGACCCTCCCCCCTCTCATGTGCTCTCTCTCTCTCTGTCTCATTCTCGCTCTCTCAAATAAATAAATAAATAAATAATATCTTAAAAAAATAAAAATAAAAATGAGGTATTGAAAACTCCTACTATTTTTGTGTTGCTGTCTGTTACTCCTTTCAATTCTGTCAATGTTTGCTTCTTATATTTAAGAACTCTGATGTTAGGTGGAGATATATATATATATATATATAAAATTGTTATATCTTGGGGCACCTGGGTGGCTCAGTCAATTAGGCATCTGCCTTCGGCTCGGTCACGATTCCAGAGTCCTGGGATCGAGCCCCATGTCAGGATCCCTGCTCTGTGGGGAGGCTGCTTCTCCCTCTTCTCCTCCTCCTCTCTGTCAAATAAATATTTATTACAGGGAGAGAGAGAGCATGAGCAGGGGGGGCAGCCGGCAGAGGAAGAGGGAGAAGCAGATCCCCCACAGAGCAGAGAGCCCAACTCGGGGCTTGATCCCAAGACGCTGGGATCATGACCTGAGCTGAAGGCAAGACACTTGACTGACTGAGCCACCTAGGTGCCCCAGTAAATAAAATCTTTAAAAAAATTGTTATATTTTCCTGGTGAATTGACCCTTTTATCACTACATAATGTGCTTTGTCTCTTGTGAGTTTTTTACTTAAATCGTATTTTGTCTCATGTAAGCATGCTACCCCTGCTGTCTTTTGTTTTCCATTTGCATGGAATATCTTTTTTTCCACTCTTTCACTTTCAGCCTATGTGTCCTTAGATCTAAAGTGAGTCTCTTGTAGACAGGGTGTGTAATTTTTTATCCATTCAGCCAATATATGTCATCTGATTGGGGTTCAGTTTTTTCACATTTAAATAGTTACTGATAGGCAAAGATTTAATATTGCCATTTTGTCAATTGTTTTCTTTATGTCTGAAGCTATCCCTCTTTTACTGCCTTCCTTTGTGTTTCATTGATTTTTTTGTAGTGACATGCTTTGTCTTTTTTTTTTTATTTGTTTGCAAGGGGGTTAGGTTTTTATGTTTTTTCTCAGGTTATGCTTTTATTTTTTAAAAAAAACTTTATTTTTTAAAGTATTTTTAGTTTCATAGCAAAATTGAGTGGAAAGTACAGAGCATTCGCATATACTCCTGTCCCCACACAGGCTAACTGCCCCTGCTTTGACATCCTGCACTACCATGATACATTTGTTATGATTGATAAACCTACACTGATAGATTATCATCCAAAGTCCATAGTTTACATTACGGTTCATTATTGGTGTTGCACATTCTGAGTTTTGGCAAGTGTATAATGACATGTATCCACCAATATAGTATCATACAGAATAGTTTCACTGCCCTAGATATTCTCTGTTCTCTGTCTATTCATCCCACTCTCCCCCGACCCCTCCCTACCAGCTCTTTGTTACCACCGATCTTTTCACTGACTCCATACTTTGGCCTTTTCCAGAATGTCATATACATGGAATCATATAGTTTGTAGCCTTTTAAACTGGCCTCTTACATTTAGTATTACACACTTAAGTTTCTTCCATATCTTTTAAAGGCTTGATAGCTCATTTCTTTTCAGCATTGAATAATATTCCATTGTCTGGATACACCACAGTTTATCTATTCACCTACTGAAGGACAATCTTGGTTGCTTCTAAGTTTTGGCAATTATGTATAAAGTTGCTATAAATATCTGTGTGCAGGTTTTTGTGTGGATATAAAATTTCAATACCAAGGAGCATGATTGCTGTATCATATGGTAAGAGTATATTTAGTTTTGTAAGAAACTGCCAAACTGGGGCGCCTGGGTGGCTCAGTCTGTTAAGTGTCTGCCTTCAGCTTGGGTCATGGCCCCAGAGTCCTGGGATCGAGCCCCGCATTGGCTCCCTGCTCAGCGGGGAGCCTGCTTCTCCCTCTCCCACTCCCCCTGCTTGTGTTCCCTCTCTCACTGTCTTTCTCTCTGCCAAATAAATGAATAAAAGCTTAAAAAAAAAAAGAAAGAAAGAAAAGAAACTGCCAAACTATCTTCCAAAGTGGCCGCACCACTTTGCATTCCCATCAGCAATAAATGAAAGCTCCAGTTGTCAGCATATGGTGGTGTTGGTTGTTTTGGGGGGGTTGACCATTCTAACAGGAGTGTAGTGGTATCTCACTGGGTTTTGGGGTTTTTTTTAATTTGTTTGTCTTTTGAGTGGGGGAAGAGGGGAAGAGGGAGAGGGAAAGAGAATCTTAAGCAGGCTCCATGCCCAGTGCTGAGCCCCACGCTGGGCTCAATCTCACAACCCTGAGACCATGACCTGAACTGAAATCAAGAGTCAGATGCTTAACTGACTGAGCCACCCAGGCGCCCCTTACTATTGTTTTAATTTGTAATTCCCTAATGAGGTATAATGTTGAACATCTTTTCGTATACTTACCTGACATCTGTTTATCTTCTTTGGTGAGGTGTCTATTTAGGTCTTTAGGCTATTTTTTAAAATCAAGTTTTTTGTTTCTTATTATTGAGTTTTAAGAGTTCTTTGTTTATTTTGGATAATAATACTTGATCAGATATGCCTTTTGCAAATATCTTTTCCAAGTCTGTCCCTCGTTTTCTCATTCTCTTGACATTGTGTTACAAAGAGCAGAAGTTCTTTAATTTTAGTGAAGTCAGTTTTTTCTTTCATGGATTGTGTTTTTGCTGTTGTATTTGAAAAGTCACTGCCATACTAAAGATCATCTAGATTTTCCGTTATCTTCCAGGAGTTTGATAGTTCTGAATTTTACATCTATTTCTATGATCCATATTGGATCATAGTTAGTTTCTGTGAAGGGTGTGAGGCCTGTCTAGATTCTTTTATTTGCATGCAGATATCCAGTTTTTCAGCTCCAATTCTTGAAAAGACTGTTTTTTGTCCATTGCATTACCTTTGCTCCTTAGTCAAAGATTAGTTACCTGTATTTATGCGAGTCCATCTCTGGGCTCTCCATTCTGTTCCACTGATCTATTTGTCTATTCTTTCACCAATATTATACCATCTAGATACTACAGCTTCATAGTAAGTCTTGAAATGTCAGTCCTTTGTTCTTCTCTTTCAATATTGAGTTAGCTATTCGGTTTTTTTGATTCTCCGTATAAACTTTAGAATCACTTTGTCAATTTCCACAAAATAATTTTCTGGGACTTTGGTTGGGACTGCATTGAATCTATGGATCAAGTTGGGAAGAACAGACAGACTGACAATGTTGAGACTTCCGTTATGGATTGAATTATCCCACCCAAATTCATATGTTAAAGTTCCAGTTGCCAATGTAGTAGCATTAGGAGGTGGGATCTTTGGGAGGTAATTAGGTTTAGATGAGATCATGAGTTTGGAGCCTCATGATGAGATTGGTGCCCTATAAGAAGAAACAGAAAATCAGACCTTTCTTTTCTGCATACGAGGATACAGCCAGAAGGCAGCCAAGAAGGCAGCTGGGAAAGCTGCCACCTACAAGCCAAGAAAATGGCTCTTACCAAGAATCAAATCTGTTGGCACCTTGATGTTGGACTTCATGTCTTCCAGAACTGTGAGAAATAAATCTGTTCACTTCTGATGGAGGGGTGCTAGAATCTCCAACAATAATAGTGAATTTATCTGTTTCTCTTTGTGCTTCTATCAGTTTTTGTCTCACTTATTTTGATACTTTATTGGTAGGCATGTACATGTTAAGGATATTTATGTATGTCTTGTTTAAGTATGGATCTCTTTATCATTATGTAATGGTCTTCTTAATGCCTGATAACTTAGCTTGCTCTGAAGTCTACTCTGTCTGAAATCAATATTGTTACTCCTGCTATCTTTTGATTAGTGTTAGCATAGCATATTTTTCTCCTTACCTTTCCTCTTTTTTTTTTTGTTTCAAGTTTTTATTTAAATTCTAGTTAGTTAACATATAGTGTAATATTAGTTTCAGGAATAGAATTTAGTGATTCATCACTTACATATAATACCCAGTGCTTATCACAAGTGCCCTCTTTAATAACCATCACGCATTTAGCCCATCCATCCACCCACCTCCCCTCCAGGAACCCTCAGTTTGTTCTCTGTAGTTAAGAATCTGTTTTATGGTTTGCCTCTCTCTCTTTCTCTTTTCTCCTATCTGTTTTTTTTTTTAAGGATTATTTATTTATTTATTTGAGAGAGAGAGCATGAGAAAGGAGAGGGTCAGAGGGAGAAGCAGACTCCCTGCTGAGCAGGGAGCCCGATGCAGGACTCGTTCCCGGGACTCCAGGATCATGACCTGAGCCGAAGGCAGTCGCTTAACCAACTGAGCCACCCAGGCGCCCATATCTGTGTTGTTTCTTAAATTCCACATATGGGGTACCTGGGTGGCTCAGTCATCAAGTGTCTGCCTTCAACTCAGGTCAAGGTCCTGGGGTCCTGGGATCAAGCCCCGCATTGGGCTCCCTGCTCAGCGGGAAGCCTGCTTCTCCCTCTCCCACTCCCCCTGCTTGTGTTCCCTCTCTCACTGTGTCTCTCTCTGTCAAATAAATAAATAAAAACTTAAAAAAAAATTCCACATATGACTGAAATCATATGGTCATCCCTTTCCTTTTAATCTATATGTGTCTTTATATTTAAAGTGGGTTTCTTGGGGCACCTGCGTGGCTCAGTTGGTTAAGCATCTGCCTTCGGCTCAGGTCATGATCCCAGGGTCCTGGGATCGAGTCCCACGTCGGGCTCCCTGCTCAGCGGGGAGCCTGCTTCTCCCCTTGCCCCTCTCCCTGCTCGTGCTTTCTCTCTCTCTCAAATAAATAAATAAAATCTTTAAATAAATAAATAAAGTGGGTTTCTTGCAGACAACATATAGTTGGGTCTTGCTTTTTGATCCACTTCAACAATCTCTATCTTTTTTTTTTTAAGATTTATTTATTTATTTGAGAAAGACAGAGAGAGAAAGAAAGCCGGGGGGGGGGGGCGGGGAGGGAGGGGCAGAGGGAGGGTGAGAGAAAGAGAATCTCGATCAGACTCCCCGCTGATTGCACAGCCCAACACAGGGCTTAATCTCACAACCTTGACATCATGACCTGAGCTGAAATCCAGAGTCAGACGCCTAACCGACTGAACCACCCGGGCATCCCCCCACTCCATTGGTAATCTTAAAGAAGCTCCCTTACATGTGACAAATCATTTTTCTCTTGCTAATTTCAGGATTCTCTCTTTGTGACTTTTGACAGTTTTTTTAAATAACATTTATTAAAAAAATAAAAAGCATAACATATAATACTGCTAACACTGTAGAGGAATCTAGCAGAAGACAATCAGTGATCCTTACTTTTTTTTTCTTCCAAGTCTTTATTAAATTCCAGTTAGTTAACACACAGTGTAATATTAGTTTCAGTTATATAATATAGTGATTCAGCACTTCCATACAGCACCCAGTGCTCATCGCAAGTGCACTCCTTTCTCCCCATCACCTATTTAACCCATCCCCCTACTTCCCTCCCCTCTGGTAACCATCATTGTCCTCTAGACTTAATAGTCTGTTTCTTGGTTTTCCTTTCATTTTTCCCCCCTCTATGTTCCTTTGTTTTGTTTCTTAAATTGCACATATGAGAGGTATTTGTGTTTCTCCGACTGACTTATGTCGCTTAGCTCCATCCACGTTGTTGCAAATGGTAAGATGTCATTCTTTTTTATGACTTCTTTTTTATGTGACATCCCATCCCAGGGACTAAAAATGTCTGCCACCTTCATCGGCAACAGCACGGGCATCCAGGAGCTGTTCCAGTGCATCTCAGAGCAGTTCACCGCCATGTTCAGGCGCAGGCCTTCCTGCACCGGGACACGGGCGACAGCATGGACAAGATAGAGTCCACCGAGGCCGAGAGCAACATGAACGACCTGGTGTCCAAGTACCAGCAGTACCAGGACACCACAGCCAAGGAGGAGGGCGAGTTTGAGGAGGAGGCTGAGGAGGGTAGCCTAGAGCCGTTACCTGGTAAAGCATGTGGAAGCTATGCGAACTCTTTATTCACTCACAACCTGTTGTCTGTGTGTACTTGCTCTCCTTCCTGTTTTGACGTCACATGCTGTACAGACGCCACCATTAAAGCATTTTCATAGTGAAAGAAAAAAAATTCATCAGTTGATAGACATTTGGGCTCTTTCCATAATTTGGCTATCATTGATTATGCTGCTATAAACATTGGGGTGCATGTATCCCTTTAAGGCAGTAGTTTTTTGTCCTTTAGGTAAGTATCCCATAGTGCAATTGCTGGGTTGTAGAGTAACTACTCTATAATAGAACTCTATTTTAACTTTTTGAGGAACCTCCATACTGTTTTCCAGAGTGGCTGCACCAGCTTGCATTCCCACCAACCGTGTAGGAGGGTTCCCCTTTCTCTGCATCCTGGCCAACATCTGTCGTTTCCTGACTTGTTAATTTCAGCCATTCTGACAGATGTGAGTGATATCTCATTGTAGTTTTGATTTGTGTTTCCCTGATGATGAGTGATGTTGAGCATCTTTTCATGTGTCTGTTGGCCATCTGTATGTCTTCTTTGGAAAAATGTCTATTCATGTCTTCTGCCCATTTTTTAATTACATCATTTGATTTTTGGGTGTTGAGCTTTATAAGTTCTTTATATATTTTGGATACTAACCCTTTATCAAATATGTCATTTGCAGATATCTTCCCCCATTCTGTAGGTTGCCTTTTAGTTTTGTTGATTGTTTCCTTTCTGTAGAGAAGCTTTTTATTTTGATGAAGTCCCAATAGTTGCTTTTTTTCTTTCGCTTTTGTTTCCCTTGCCTCAGGAGACATATCTAATAAGAAGTTGGTATGGTCGATGTCAAAGAGGTTACTGATGTTTTCTCCTCTAGGATTTTAATGGTTTCAAGTCTCACATTTAGGTGTTTCATCCATTTTCATTTTAGTTTATTTTTGTGTATGTTGTAAGAAAGTGGTCCTGTTTCATTCTTTTGTATGTTGTTGTCCAGTTTTATCCATACCACTTATTGAAAAGACTGTCTTTTTCCCATGGGATATTCTTTCCTACTTTGTCAATTAGTTGACCATATAGTTGTGGTTACATTTCTGGATTTTCTGTTCTGTTCTATTGATCTATGTGTCTGTTTTTGTGCCAGTGCCCTACTCTCATGATCACTACAGCTTTATAATATAACTTGAAGTCCAGCATTGTGATTCCTCCAGCTTTGCTTTTCTCTTTCAAGATTGCTTTGGATATTTGGGGTCTTTTGTGGTTAAATACAAATTTTAGGATTTTTTTGTTGTAGCTCTGTGAAAAATACTGTTGGCATTAAATGTGTATACTGCTTTGGGTGGTATAGACATGTTAACAATATTTGTTCTTCCAATCCATGAGCATGGAATGTTTTTCCATTTCTTTGTGTCATCTTCAATTTCTTTCATTAGGGTTTTATAGCTTTTGGAGTACAGATCTTTTATCTCTTTGGTTGGGTTTATTCCTAGGTATCTTATGGTTTTTGATGTAATCATAAATGGGATCAATTCCTTGATTTCTCTCTCTGCTCCTTCATTTTTGGTGTATAGGACTGCAACAGACTTCTGTACATTGATTTCCTGTGACTTTACTGAATTCATGTATCAGTTCTAGTAATTTTTTGGTGGAGTCTTTTGGGTTTTCTACATAGAGTATCATGTCATCCGCAAAAGTGAAAGTTTGACTTCCTCCTTGCCAGTTTGGATGCCTTTTATTTCTTTGTGTTGTCTGATTGCTGTGGCTAGGACTTCCAGTACTATGTAGAATTAAAGTGAGAATGTACATCCTTGTCTTGGTTCCTGACTGTAGAGGAAAAGCTCTCAGTTTTTCCCCATTAAGGATGATGTTAGATGTGGGTTTTTCATATATGACCTTTATTATGTTGAGGTATGTTCCCTCTAACCCTACTTTGTTGAAGGTTTTTATCATGGATTGATGTTGTACTTTGTCAAATGCTTTTTCTGCATTTATTGAAAGGATCATGTGTCTCTTATCCTTTCTTTTATTAATGTGGTGTTACAGGTGGATTGTTTTGGGAATATTGAACCACCCTTGAAGCCCAGGAATAAATCCCATTTGATTGTGGTGAATGATTCTTTTAATGTACTATTGGATTCAATTTTCTAGTATTTTATTGAGAACTTTTGCATCCATGTTCATCAGGGATGTTGGCCTGTAGTTCTCTTTTTTAGTGGAGTCTTTATCTGGTTTTGGTATCAAGGTAATGCTGGCTCATAGAATGAATTTGGACGTTTTCCTTCCTCTTCTATTTTCTGGAATAGTTTGAGAAGAATAGGTATTAACTCTTCTTTAAATGTTTGGCAGAATTCCCCTGTGAAGCCATCTGGCCTTGGACTTTTGTTTGTTGGGAGATTTTTGGTTACTAATTCAATTTCTTTGCTGATTATCAATCTGTTCAAGTTTTCTATTTCTTCCTGTTTCAGTTTTGGTAGTTCATATGTTTCTAGGAATTTATCCATTTCTTCTAGGTTGTCCAATTTATTGGTATATAATTTTTCTTAATATTCTCTTACATCATTTGTATTTCTGTGGTGTTGGCTGTTATTTCTCTTTTATTTATTTGGGTCCTTTCTCTTTTCTTTTTGATAAGTCTGGCTATGGGCTTATCAATTTTATTATTTTTTTCAAAGAACCAGCTCCTGATTTCATTGATCTGTTCTACTGGGATTTTGTTGTTGTTGTTGTTGTTGTTTCTATAACATTTATTTCTGCTCTAATCTTTATTATTTCCCTTCTTCCACTGGCTTTAGGCTTTGTTTGTTGTTCTTTTTCTAACTCCTTTAGGTGTAAGGTTAGGTTGTTTATTTGAGATTTTTCTTGCTTCTTGAAGTAGGCCTATATTGCTATATACTCCCTCTTAGGACCACTTTTGTTGCATCCCAAAGGTTTTGTACCATTGTGATTTCATTTCCATTTGTTTCCATGTATTTTTTTAAATTTCTTCTTTGATTTCCTGGTTGACCCTAGTAGCACATTGTTTAATCTCCATGTATTTGTGGTCTTTCCAAATTTTTTCTTGTGGTTGACTTCAAGTTCCATAGCATTGTGGTCAGAAAATACACATGGTATGATCTCAGTCTTTTTGTACTTGTTGAGGCCTGATTTGTGACCTAGTATGTAATCTGTTCTGGAGAAGTTCCATGTGGACTTAAAAAGAATGTGTGTGCTGCTGCTTTAGGATGGAATGTTCTGAATATATCTGTTAAGTCCATCTGGTCCAGTGTGTCATGCAATGTCATGCCTTATTTCCTTGTTGATTTTCTGCTTAAATGATCTGTCCATTAATGTAAGTGGGGTTTTAAAGTCCCCTACTATTATTGTATTATTATCAATTAGTTCCTTCACGTTTTTTGTTAATTGTTTTATATATTTGGGTGCTCCCTAGTTGGGGGCATAATATTTACGATTGTTAGATATTCTTGTTGGATAGTCCCATTTGTATACACAGTGCCCTTCTTGTCTCTTGTTACAGTCTTTGGTTTAAAATCTAGTTTGTCTGATATATGTATTGCTACTCTGGCCTTCTTTTGACTTCCATTTGCATGATAAATGTTTCTCCATCCTCTCACTTTCAATCTGGGTCTAAATTGAGTGTCTTGCAAGCATATAGATGGGTCTTATTTTTTATCCATTCTGACACCCTATGTCTTTTGATTGAGTGTTTAGTCCATTTACATTCAGAGTAATTATTGATATATATGTATTTAGTGCCATTTTATTACCTGTTTTGTTGTTGTTCCTGGATATTTTCTCTGTTCCTTTCTCGTCTTTGTCACTTTTGGTCTTTCTTTTCCACTGGAAGAGTCCCTTTAATATTTCTTGCAGGTCTGGTTTAGTGGTCATGAATTCCTTCAGTTTTTGTCTGAGAAACTCTTTATCTCTCCTTCTATTCTGAATGATAGCCTTGCTGGATAGAGAATTCTGGGCTGCAGATTTTTCCCATTCAGCACTTTGAATATATCATGCCACTCTCTTCTGGCTTGCCAAGTTTCTGTGGAGAGATCTACAAATAGCCTTATGGGTCTTCCCTTGTAAATTAGGGACTTCTTTTGTGCTGCTTCTTTTAGGATTTTTCTTTATTACTATATTTTGCAAATTTAATTATAATATGTCTTGGCCTGCTTTTGTTTTTTTTTTTTTTTAAGATTTTATTTATTTATTTGAGAGAGAGAGAATGAGAGATAGAGAGCACGAGAGGGAAGAGGGTCAGAGGGAGAGGCAGACTCCCTGCCGAGCAGGGAGCCCGATGCGGGACTCGATCCCGGGACTCCAGGACCATGACCTGAGCCGAAGGCAGTCGCTTAACCAACTGAGCCACCCAGGCGCCCTGGCCTGCTTTTGTTGATTTTGATGGGAGTTCTCTGTGCCTCCGGGATCTGGATGTCTTTTTCCTTTCCCAGATTAGGGAAGTTTTCAGCTATGATTTCCTCAAATAAATTTTCTGCCCCCTTTTTTCTCTTTTTCTTCTGGGACTCCTATCATATGAATGTTTTTGTGTTTGATGGGGTCACTGAGTTCCCTAAGTCTATTTTTGTGTTCCATAATTCTGTCTTTGGTTGAGCTTCATTATTTTCCATTATTCTATCTTCTTTACCACTAATTCATTCCTCTGCTTTTTCCAACCTGGTGCTTATTGTGTCCAGTCTTTTTTGAATCTCAGTTATTGTATTTTTCATTTATGACTAATTGTTTTTATCTTTTTTATCTCTGCGGTAAGGACCTCCCTGAAGTCTTCCATTCTTTTCTCAGGCCCAGCGATTATCCTTATGATTGTTGCTTTAAATTCTCCATCAGGCATGTTACTTATATCTGTTTTGATTAGATCTCTGGACATGACCTTCTCTTGTTCTTTCATTTGGGAGGAACTACTTTGTCCTGGCATTTTGTCTAAAGTCTCTGTCTTCATCTCTGTGTTACAAAAACCCATTATGTTTCCTGCTCCTGAAAGTAATGACTTTATGAAGAAGAGGTCATATAGTATCCGGGGCCTGGCACTTCCAGGAGTGTCTCCGGTGTGTGCTGTGAGCACTCTGCTGTTGTTTTGACTGCTCTATCCTTCAGGTCAGTCATCTGCAGAGGCTCTCCTTGCCTTCAGTGAGCAGTGTTTGGTCCTTAGCCAGAGTGTGGTGAGTTTTAACTAGTTTTCCTCTGGTGTGCTTGTTAAATGAGACCTGATGCTACTTCCAGTAGAACCAAATCCTTGCCAAACTTTCGGGTCAGGAGACGTGGTGTGGTTGGGGGTTTCTGCTGGTCTTCTGGGGAATGGGCCTGCTGTGCTGGGACAGAGGTACACTTGACCAGCAGTACCAGTGGAGCACAAGGGAGTGGGACCCAGTGTAAGCAGGTTAGGCAGCCTGTGACAATGCTGTGCTGTTTACTGAAGGTGGTTCCATGTTTATGCTGAGAGGCAGGGGAGGGAAATGGCACCCACCAGCTGTTCTGTCCCCAGAGAGGCATCTCTGTGAATGCCACATCTCACAGATGTGCTCCAAGAAGAGAGAACAATCTCCCACTCATGTGTCCCAGGCATTCCTCAGATCATGCAGTCTGTCCGCTGAGTTACCTGCCTGCCTTCTCTCCAGGAGTAGGGCAGTGCCCTCAGGGCTCTAGTCCAGCCAAGCCCGCCAACCTTTAAAACTCTAGTTTTTGAGCCCTGCAAGTTGCAAAAACTCACAAAAATCATCCCCTCTTGTTTTCCCAGTCAATAACTTCAGGGAAGTATTCTCCTTGTGCATATCCCTGTGTACTCCACTCTCTTGCTTTTCTCCTCAACCACGGCTCCCATCCCTCCACAACACCTGCAATCTGTTTCTTCCCTAAATCACATCTCTGCACTGCCTACCTTCCTTGATGTGGGCCCCCTCTCTTCTTCTAGTTGTGCAGTTTGTTCTGTCAGTCCTTGTGTTGATTTCTTGAGTATTCCAAATGATCTGATAGTTATCTAGTTGTGTTCGAGGGATGAGATGAACCTAGGGTCCTCCTACTATGGACTTCAGGCAGTTTTATTATAATGTGCCTCCGTATAAGTATCCTTGGGTTTTTCTTAGTTGAAATTGTTTGAGCTTCTTTAATTTGCATGTTCGTTTTTTTCCTCACCTCGAGAAATTTCTGGTTATTTTTTCTTGAGAAAAACTTTCTGACTCTTTCTCTCTCTCTCTTCTCCTTCCAGGTCTCCAATAATGCACATATTAGTCTGCTTATTGGTGCCACCCTTAGGCTATCTTTACTTTTCTTCATTTTTTTTTCTTTTTGCTCTTTTCACTCAATAATTTCAATATCTTCAAGTTCACAGATTCTTCCTTCTGCTTTTATGAAGTCTGCTGTTAAACCTCTCTAGTGAATTTTTCAATTTGGTTATTGTATTTTTCAGTTTAAGAATTGCTATTTGGGTTCTTTCTTATAGTTTCTATCTTTTTATTGATATTCTCATTTTGTTTATGCATCATTTTCCTGATTTTGTTGGTTGTCTGTGTTCTCTTTTACTGTATTAAGCATCTTTAAGATAGTCATTTTGAATTCTTTGTCAGGTATAGCATTAATCTCTGGTTATTTAGGATCAATTTCTGGAGATTTATTTTGGTCTTTGGATTGGATCATGTTTCCCTATTTCTTTGTATACCTTGTGATCTTTGGTTGAGATCTGGGCATTTGAAAAACAGTCACCTCTCCCAGTCTTTATAGACTGCCTTCGTGTAAGGGAAGACGGTGACCAATCAACCCAGTTGGAGATTCTGGGGTCTCTCAAAATTTCTCTGGAGATATGTCTTCTTTGAGTTTGTGCATGTGATTGCCCATTTAAGAAGTCTAGTTCCAGGGTGCCCAGGTGGCTCAGTTGGTTGGGCGTCCACCTTCAGCTCAGGTCATGATCTCAGGGTCCTGGGATGGAGCCCCGCATTGGGCTCCCTGCTCAGCGGGGGATCTGCTTCTCCCTCTGCTCCTCCTCTTGCTTGTGCTCATTCTCTCTCAAATAAATAAAATCTTAAAAAAAAAATCTTGTTCCTATTTCTTTTCATGAGCCTGTAATCTCTCTTTCTTGCTGGTATTTTCCTGAGGTATTGCAGTCTCCATAGTACTGCGACATCTTGATGCTCGCCTTTCTTCTCAGTGGCTTCCAATCTGGGAAGCAACTATGTCATTAGTTCGCATCAGCACTTAGTCAAGTGAAACAGAATATTCCCTCAACAAGCCCTATAAAATCTTTAGACATATGTTCCAATCTTCTCTTTCCTTCCTGAAGGAAGGAGTAAGCGTTGGGAGTTTTCTCCCAATTGCACCATGCTATGGGATGGGTGGGGTGGGTGGAGAAGAAGCTAGGGCAGGCAAAATGCAACAAACTTTCCTACGCACTTCAGTGTGTCTCTCTTGGCTTTGTATTAGCCTAGGTGCTGCAGCTTCTTAGTTTTCTGGAGGACTGACAAGCAATTTGATCTGTATATTGTTAAGTTGCTGTCTCTGTGGGGGACAAAGGGCTGGGGCTTCCTATTTTGCCATCTTATTGATGTCCCACCCTCTAGAGCTTTATTTTTAAGTATGATACAATGTGCTTTTTTTGGACTGAGAGCTAATTTTGCTCACTTTGCTGCAACTTAACTTACTTAATTTACTTAAATTTCAATTGCAGATAAGTGATTGAATTGGGATATTGTCATTCAGCTTCACAATGACAATGAGAAATCATTATTTTGAGAAGATACATAAAGAAAAATCCAAGGGAACAGAGCTTTTATTTTATGTCTATGTTTGTTGCTGCTGTTGTTTTACAGTCCTACAAACTTGTGAGCACAGACTCAGACTTTCTAGACTCTTTTTTTTCTTTAAGATTTTCATTCATTTATCTGAGAGAGAGAGAATGAGAGAGAGCATGAAAGGGAGGAGGGTCAGAGGGAGAAGCAGACTCCCCGCCGAGCAGGGAGTCCGATGCGGGACTCGATCCCGGCACTCCAGGATCATGACCCGAGCGGAAGGCAGTCGCCCAACCAACTGAGCCACCCAGGCACCCTAGACTCTTTTTTTTAAAGATTTATTTATTTGAGAGAGAGAGAGAGAACAAACATGAGCAGGAGGAGGGTAGAGAGACAAGGAGAGAGAGAATCTTAAGAAGACACCCCACAGAGAAGGGAGCCTGTTGTGGGGGCTCAATTCCACAGCCCCGAGATCATGACCCGAGCCAAAAATCAAAGTTGGACGTTTAACCGCCTGAGCCACCCACATGCCCCAGAGTTCCTAGACTCTTATCCAAGCTCTACCACTTCGTAGCTGAATGTTCTTGAGCGGGTCATGTAATCTTTCTTGCCACAGCTTCCTCATCTGTAAAATGAGAATAGTAAAATACCTTTCTTATAGGGTTGAGGATTAAATTTTATGCTGGGGGAAGTTCCTGGCAGAGGATAAATGCTATGTAAGTACAGTTAGTTGACCCCTGAACAACGTGGAGTTTAGGGGTGCCAACCCTCTGCACAGTCAAAACCATTGACCAGAAGCCTTATTGATAACATAGAAAATCAATTAGCACATATTTTATATGTGTTATATATTATATTCTTACAATAAAGTAGTCTAGAGAAAAGAATGTTGTTAAGAAAAGCATAAGAAAGAGGAAATATATTTACAGTACTGTACTATATTTTTAAAATCCACATATAATTGGACTTTGGCAGTTCAAACCCATGTTATTCATGGGCCAATTATACTTTTTATTGTTATTGCTTTGATTCACATAGAAAAAATATAACCTGAAAAAGTGAATTTAAAAATTGCTTTTTAACTTGGGGAGAAGGAAATTGAGAATCTGTGAAAGCCACTACTGTTCTTTCCTCAGGAATTCTCTTATTTTTATTTTTTTTAAAGATTTTATTTATTTATTTGACAGAGAGACACAGCGAGAGAGGGAACACAAGCAGGGGGAGAGGGAGAGGGAGAAGCAGGCTTCCCGCTGAGCAGGGAGCCCGATGCGGGGCTCAATCCCAGGACCCTGGGATCATGACCTGAGCCGAAGGCAGATGCTTAATGACTGAGCCACCCAGGCGCCCTAGGAATTCTTTTATTTTTAAAGTGAACTCTATGCCCAACATGGGACTTGGACTCATGACCCCAAGATCAGGAGTCACATGCTCTACCCACTGAGCCAGCCAGATGCCCCTTTTCTCGTGAATTCTTAGTTTTTTATTTATATTAAAGAAAAGCATATAAGTATAAAGAATAGTGAGACAACTGGATATATCCAATTATACTTTTGTAAGCTAACTTGAAATTAATTTACTTTGCTTAGTGTAAGTTAGTGAAACGGATTCTCCAAGAATAATGTGTGGCAAGGAAGAAGAAGAATGGGTCATATGGTATGAAAAACTGGTTACAATTGGTAGATGTTAATATTGTTAACATTCGCTGGGCATTCTCTGAGTGTCAATCATTGTTCTATGTACTTGTGGTTAGTTTTTCAGGTGTGACAACACATTTAGGAGTAGATATTAGTATTATCTCTATTTTGCAGATGAAGGAACTGAGGCCCTATGTGTATAAACTCTTTGCCCAAGATCATACAACAAGTCACTGGCAGAACCAGAATAATCAATGCACGGATCATTGAGATTAACTTTTACATAGTTAACATAGTTAAGAAAACAAGAATGTCATTAATTAGGAAATAATCTGAATTTGAAGGGAATTTAAATGTAATCTAGCTGAGTCACTAAGATATTGGTGCCTATTTGATTTCAGATGACATTTTTCTTAAAGTTCAAGTACATAAATAACTGGATGCATAAAATTACTCCCTGACTACTTCAAAGGGGTTGTTTTTTACACAGTACGTGTCTTTTTATTTTTCAGGACTCAGTTATATTGTCAAGATAACTAGCCATTTTTCTGCAAATTGAGGTAAATATTCCTACTTCTTAGAGTAATCTTTCCTTTTCTTCTAATTTGTATGTGCTCATTTATTTTTTTAAAAGCTGCTTATTTATTTATTTACTTACTTATTTTATTTTTCTTTTTCAATTATTTATTTATTTATTTTAAAGTAAGCTCTACACTCAACATGTGGCTGAAACTCATGACCCCGAGATCAAGAGTAGCATGCTCTCCCAACTGAGCCAGTCAGAAGCTCTGATAATCTTTCCTTTGAATTGATGTGTTACTAGTAATATGTCATTTGAATGATCTGTCCTTTTTAAAGAGTCCTTGTAATTGTTTCTGAACAATCCTAACTTCGTGTATGTATGGGTGTGTGTGTACGTGTGCGGTGTGTGTGTGTGTGTGTGTGTGTGTGTGTGTGTGTGACAGAGAGAGTGAGAAAGAGAGTCATTCTAAACTGAAGGCAATCCCACCATCCAGGGGATATTAGGCAATGTCTGGAGACATTTTTGACTGTCACAACTTGGTGTAGAGTGAGGTGCTACTGACATTCAGTGGGTTGAGGCCAAAGACACAGCTAAATATCCTACAGTGCACAGGACAGCCCCCCACAACAAAGAATGTTAATAGTATCAAGATTAGAAACCCTGATGGGTGTGTGTGTAGTATGTACGTATATCGATGTCATTCTAAAACATAGGGATAAGAAATTTTTAGATGATACTTTGTTTTCAAATGCAAATATTGAATCTTTGTTATTCAATTATAATTGTTTACAAACACACGGACACTTGAAAAGATTCTATAAATATGTACTGAGCACCTGGCAAGGTACCATGGTAGATACTGGAGGTGGACATCATTCCTGCCATCATGGAACGGCGTACATCCTCCCCGACATCTGAACATTGATGTTTTTATCTGCCTAGATTACACTATTTCGAAGACTGATCTTTTTTCCCAAAAAGAGGGAAGAAAATTGGCTGTAGACTGCCTCAAGATACAAATGTAAAATTGAATTAAATCAATTAAACTGCTCATTGTTGGTTTGAGTAGGTTGCCGGAAAGTGTTGGAAATGTCAAGCCACTGCTTTTTCTGTTTTCCTTTAGGTAGTAAAGTTTCACAAATGTCATTGCTGTTACTAAAAGCAGCTGTCTCTTAGGACATAGTGGGACATTACATTTGGAATTTTTAAAATGGTCTCTTCTAGTCCTACTTTTTTATTTAGTGACATTGTTATTGCTACTCATAATATGGCAGAGTTAGCCTTATGCTATGAATGAAATGAGTCCAGGAACTTAAAAACACTCAAAATATCTATTGCCATCATGCCCGAAACTCCAGCACTTGAGAGGAATACCTTTATGTTAGGCATCATGCCTTTAAGAGTTTTTTTATTAAAATGCAATTACTCCAGAAAGAAAGAGAGCAGGAGAGAGAATGTAACAAGAAGTAATGTTTGTAAAAGATTTTATTTTAAAGTTTACTGCTTTGGGGAATTAAAAAAGATATTCACTGGGGCCTGGGTGGCTCAGTTGGTTAAGCGACTGCCTTCGGCTCAGGTCATGATCCTGGAGTCCCGGGATCGAGTCCTGCATCGGGCTCCCTGCTCAGCGGGGAGTCTGCTTCTCCCTCTGACCCTCTTCCCTCTTGTGCTTTCTATCTCTCATTCTCTCTCTCTCAAATAAATAAATAAATAAATAAATAAATAAATAAAAATAAAATCTTTAAAAAAAAGATATTCATTGACTTGAAAAGATATGGGGGGATGGAAAGCAGATTACCATTTATGAAGTAGTAGCTACAATATAAGATATATAATATATATATGTGTGTACCGTGTGTATAATATGTGATATATAGTACATCCTGACTGGCATGATTATAGGTGATATTTATTATTTATTTGCTCATACACAAATATTTTGTTTCGTTTACAGATACTACTGGCCCTATTTGTCAGTTTTTTATAAAGTTAACATTTCAGGTCAAAAAAAGAAAGCACCGAGGCATCCCATAGGTTTAGGCTCAGAATGCTCCAGAGATCTGGGGTGAAGTGGGGAGAGATGTCACCTTTTAACAAAAGAACACGTGTGGCCCAGGAAGGGCCTACCACAGAATCTGAGAGATCCAACTCTTGACAAATCTAATGTACAGTTTTACATATATTTGCACTGAGCAGGCCATGGAACTTTTTTTTTTTTAAAGATTTTATTTGTTTATTTGACAGAGAGAGACACAGCGAGAGAGGGAACACAAGCAGGGGGAGTGGGAGAGGGAGAAGCAGGCTTCCCGCTGAGCAGGGAGCCCGATGCGGGGCTCGATCCCAGGACCCCGGGATCATGACCTGAGCTGAAGGCAGACGCTTAACGACTGAGCCACCCAGGCGCCCCAGGCCATGGAACTTAACAAAGGATATAACGCACAGCTAGAGATTGTGATGTGACTCTGTTTGGAGCTTGGAGTCAGAGAAGGCTTTCACTACATGAGAAGCCAATCACGAGACTGTATGTTTGGCAGCCTGTGGTTGCACTCTGCTCAGCATGAGCTGTAAATACACAAACCCTTTTTCAAAATCTATGACATACTGAAAAGATTTCATGCTCAATATATGCAACCAAACCAAATGCACAGACATGTGCCAAACAATCCCCAGCCCTCCTCAAAGAAAGGCTGCAAATAGACACACTTCTCACTAAACCGCTTTTGTTGAGAAGCATCAGAACTTCAGAATATAGCTATGTTTAAATTATAGCCCACTTATCAGGTAACAGCTTATAAATTCTCTGAAATAGTGAAGATTGTTCTCTGTTTTGGTGCAATTGTATACAATGTTTTATTTATTTTGCCAAGCATATGTTGAGCACCTGCTATGTTTCAGCTATGCTAAGTTAAAAGATACAAAGGTGAGTAAGTTATGATCTGTGGACACAGGACTTAGAGTTTTGTGAGGGGAACCAACCTGTAGGAGATGCTTATGATGCCGTGGAGCATAGAAGAGGGATGCTGGACACGAAAGAGCCCAGGGTTCTGAAAAACTGCTAATAGTTCTAAAAGATTGAATTGGATTTCCACTTCTGACCAAGATGGATTGAGAAGGAACTGGATTTACCTTCCTGGCATCTGAAACAACTTTAAAAACAGGAAGAATATAGAAAACAACTGTTCTCAGGCACTGCATATCAGGCAACAGAGGACAGTGATCCCTGAGATTGGGAAAATAAATGAGGTGAGCCCTGTGATTGTCCTAGTTTACTGCCTGGGACAGTTTCCGGTGTGCGATGAAGAGAGTGGGCATCTGGGGCACCTGGGTGGCTCAGTTGTTAAGCATCTGCCTTCTGCTCAGGTCATGATCCCAGGGTCCTGGGATCGAGCCCCACATTGGGCTCCCTGCTCAGCGGGAAGCCTGCTTCTCCCTCTCCCACTCCCCCTGCTTGTGTTCCCTCTCTCGCTGTGTCTCTCTCTGTCAAAATAAATAAATAAAATCTTTAAAAAGAGAGAGATCATGAAAGAGTGGGAATCTGTGTGGGCTGTGGG
Organism: Zalophus californianus; assembly: GCF_009762305.2. NCBI lineage: Eukaryota > Metazoa > Chordata > Mammalia > Carnivora > Otariidae > Zalophus > Zalophus californianus. Next base: position 110,894,267 of record NC_045603.1, on the reverse strand, counting down.
TGTCCAGGGAGGCTCTGGCATCTTGACTTCTCAGGCAGAGTAGCAGGGAGAGGAGTGTTGCACAGGGAGAAAGCTGCGAAGACCTACAGAAGGCCCCCAAGAGTCTTCAGCTGAGTACTGATCAGCACCTGAGTATGGAGAAACTACTTAAGTCCCTATCGGAGCAGAGGGAATAACCCTTGAATGAAAAACCTTGTAATTTACAGGGCATTAGGGAGAGTATTCAAAAGAGCATTGCCTCAAGTAGTGTGGCAAAATTAGCACTGAAATAAAGGCTGCTCATCCTGCCTAACAAAGCCTGAAAGAAGCTTTGAAAACATCAAACTATTTCCAAGTGATTTAACCGCTTCCCAGAATAAAGCTCAAGGAAATATTTATAGGGATAAAAAAATTGCACCTAGGAAGGTAAAAATCACAATGTCTGGCATCCAGTGAAAAAGGACCAGGCATGCAAACAAGCAGGAAAATGCAATGAATAATGAGGGAAAGAAATCAATCAATAGAAACAAACCTAGAAATGATGCAGATATCAAAATATACAAAGATAGAATTAGTAAACAAAGACATTAAAGCAGTTATTATAACTTTATTCCATAAGTACAAGAATCTAAAGGAAAGATTGAGCATGTTAAGTAGAGAAATGGAAGGTATTAAGAAAAAACTGAACTTTTAGACATGAAAAGTACATCTATGGTGAAAAATATACTGGATGGGATTGATAGCAGATTAAACACAACAGAAGAAAAGAGTAGTCAAGTTGAATACATAACAATAGAAACTATCTAAAATGAAGCAATCAGAGAAAAAGTGTTGAAAACAAAATGACCAGAGCATCAGTGAGCTATGGGACAACTTCAAGTTGCATACTTTATAACCCTGTACCTGAGGCCAAAGTTGATTGATTTATGGGTGGACACCTTGACCAAGGACTTTCTCCCTTGGAATTTTGAATTTAGAACCCAAAGAGAATCAAGCCAGTCTCATTCAGTGTGACTGAAATAAGAACATGGAAATCTTCATTGCTCTCACCAGGTAGACTGAGAAGCAGAAGTTAGTCTGTAACAAGGGAAAAAAGATACATACAGAGGAAAGTAGAGACATAACCTGGAGAGAGAAATCAAGTTTTCTAGGTCCTAGGTCCAGTTTTTTTTTTATTAAAGATTTTATTTATTTGACAGAGAAAGACATAGCAAGAGAGGGAGCACAAGCAGGGGGCATGGGAGAGGGAGAAGCAGGCTTCCTGCAGAGCGGGGAGCCCGATGCGGGGCTTGATCCCAGGACCCTGGGATCATGACCTGAGCCGAAGGCAGACGCTTAACGACTGAGCCACCCAGGCACTCTGGTCCAGTTGTTTCTGAGCTGAGTTGTATCCCTATCTGTTCAGCTGTTTCTTAGATTCCATGAGATGTTTTGCCACATACAATGAAAAAAGGTCTTAAATTATATAGAGATGATGCATTTGATTTTGGACATGTTAAAATGTTATTTGATTTGTGGATGCATGTTTGGAGTGTCTATGGAATACTGATGTGGAAATATCAACTAGGTAGGTGAATAGACTTTTCTGAAGCTCAGAATAGAAGCATGTGCCCCAAATTTACATTTTGATTCTACAGAATAAATAGAGCACCTAAATCTATAAGAGTTTACCTAAATCCATGGGATTATATGAACTCGAGAATGGAAAATATATAGAGGGAGATACAAAACCAGTGATGGAACCTGGAAAACAAGCATATTAAAAAGACAAAAAGAGCATCCAGGGAAAGACTCTGAGAAAGAATGTTTACCCAGTTAGGGTGAGAGCTTGATGTTGAGAAAATCAAAGGAAGGGAGAATCTAAAGAAAAGAGAAATCAGTAACATTGTCAATTTCCCGAAGGACCTAAGACATTCCTGACCCTTGGTTAGCTTCCGCCATTTCTAAGCTTACTTCCTTTTTTCTGCCCCTATTTACCACATATGAGTCCATATTTCCCTGTTTCTGACCTCAACATGCTAACTTAACCATAGTTATGAATCTCTTTTAGGATAGTTTGATTTGGGCTATCTTAACCCTACATTATTCTACAATAAAAAGACCCACTCAGAGCAGATCAACAGGAAAGAGCTTTTCCTCTAAAAGACAATTGTATGGCAATATAACTGGGGGAGGCAAGGAAGGAGCTGGAGAAAAATGTATGGTTTCCATAAGAGGAAATGAGGCCTCATCAGTTTATTAAAGTTCTTTTAGGACGCACAAATGCATATGGACAAAGCTCATGAATGGCGTCTATTTAGATTTTCAAAAAGGCTTTCACAAAGTTCCACACAAAAGGCTGTTTTAAAAATTGAGTCATCATGGTATGATGAAGACTGGTGTAATGCACAGGGAAGTTGCTTAGAGACAAGAAACAATGGTTTAGGATAAAAGGGCACTTCTTGGAGGAAGAAATGTAAACATGGCATTCCTCTCTAACTTGCTTTGTTTAATATTTCTATTAGTAATTTGGAGGAGGGAAGAAATAATGACACTAAGTTCTTCTGAGTATGAAAAGCTCAAGTATGTGGGGATAACCTGAAGTTAGCATGAGGCTAAGTGAATAGGCTGAAAATATTGAATTGAATGGGCAAAAATAAAGTATTGAACTTAGACCAAAATACTCTAAAGTGCACTGAGAAGATTCATGTACTCATTCATTCATTAAATGGTTATTGAGGATCAATTATGTGGCCAGATATTATGCTACAATTTTGGGAGGAAATTAATAATTAAGAAGGCACTTCTCCCTGCTTTTAGAGAACTTAAATACAATAAAAAGGTTTTTCCTGAATCTTGGGAAAAGTAAATTTAAGGTGAATAAAGAAGTAGTTCACATAATAGGAAATACATGGAGCTTAGGTTTCTAAGAGTTAAGCTGACAAGGTTGAAAAATACAAATAATCTCAATATTTAGATAATTTCATAAAAGACACTGCTGTGTTGGTATTGTTAAGGTAACTTAGAATATTTGGAGCTACATCCATAACATCTGAATATATTAGCGTATTAGGACCATTTGTGTTGGAAGTGACAAAATTCAAATCAAAACTAACTTAAAAAAGAAAAAGAAGGTAAGTCTGGCTTTAGGGGTAGCTGGGTATAGAGAGGCAGGAGATGTTATGAGAACTTGGTGTAGCTCACTCATTTTCCACCTCTCAGCTCTGTTTTTTTTTTTTTTCTATGTGGTTTCATTCTAAGAATATTTCTACATGGAGCAAAGGTAGCCTGTATATAAATATGGGAGATGGAAGAAATTCCAGTTTTCAATGGATCTTATGATCTTAGGAAACGCTTTTTCTCCCAGCACCCATAGCAGTTCCTGAAAAGAGACACCAAATGGCCCATCCTTGAACCACTCAGTGTGGCCAAGAATTTGAAGTATTCTTACTGGCCAGGCCAGGGCACCACAGTGCCTCCCACAAAAGCTGGGGTGAAGGGGAGTAGTCAGACTCTCAGAGCCACACAGACTGAGAATGAGGAAGAAGTCATTTCCCAAAACGACAGTAGGTAGACAAAAAATTAGTGAGAACAACTACCTACTTCTCTAAAAGATCATCATAGACCGACAACAGTTATGATAGGAGCCTTAAAGATACTCCCTCCACCATGATCCTCACCTCTGGTATTCACGCATGTTTGTAATCCCCTCTCTTTTAAATGTAGGCTAGATTTAGTGACTCACTTCTAAAGAAAAGAGTATGATAGAAGTGATGGTATGTCACTTCCGAGTTAGGTTATAAAAGACTGCAGTTTCCATCTTGGATGTTCTGACTCTTTCTAGCTTTTCCTTTGATTGCTCACCCTGTGGGAAAGCCAGCCACTATGTTGTGAGTCAGTCCTATGGAGAGGCTCATGTAAGTGAGCTTGGAAGTGGGTTTTCTTGATAATAACCAGGTGTATGAGCTTGGAAATGGATCCTTCCCCAGTCTAGTCTTTAGATGAGACAATAGACCTGGATGAGCGCTCAACTGCAACCTCATGAGAGACCTAGAGCCAGAGGCACCCAGCTAAGTGGTGCCCAGATTCCTGACCCATGGAAATGGAGAGATCATAAATTTCTGTTCTTAGAAGCCACTAAGTTTGGGGGCAATTGTTAAACAGCCATAGATAACAAATACACTGGGGTTGATACAAGAAGGTAATATTTATGGTCTTATGTACAAATGACCAAAAAATAGATAAATACATACAGGATAAGGCAAAAAAAAATCTGTTAAAATGTCAAATGTGATTTCTGTCATTTTGAATATTGTCTGTGTTGAATGTGAAGAAAACTAAATTTCCGTGCCTAGAAGAAACTATCAGGGATTATTTGTATCCATGAACAGACTGAATACATAGTAGCTGCATTACAGCTTATTTATTAAATTTATTTTTTTAAGTAATTTCTACACCCAATGTGGGGCTCAAACTCATGACTGAGATCAAGAGTCCTGAGATCAAGAGTCGCATGCTCTCACATGCCAGCCAGGCACCCCTAAATTTAAATCTTAAATGGAGGGGCACCTGGGTGGCTCAGTTGTTAAGCATCTGCCTTCGGCTCAGGTTATGATCCCAGGGTCCTGGGATCGAGCCCCACATCGGGCTCCCCACTGCACAGGAAGCCTGCTTCTCCCTCTCCCACTGCCCCTGCTTGTGTTCCCTCTCTCGCTCTGTCTCTCTCTGTCAAATAAATAAATAAATAAAATCTTAAAAAAAAAGTCTTAAATGGAGATACAGCAATTATAGCATTCTGTAAGTAAGTAAAGTCTACACTTCATTATTTGGCTATGTTCTTTGCTGTTTTTCTAATTTTTTAGTCACTCAAATGAAGTTTTCAATTGTAATCTGAGATTAAAAAGAATCATTTTGCCAAGTTTCCTTTGACTCATTGTTTAAAAATTTGAAATAAATCACCATGAAGTTGAGGTCCATATAAGGTCAATGTGACTTTGTCTTTGAGATCTGTTTATGTCTTCATGTTTATAGGTTACCTAAGTACCTCTCCCTGATGAAAAGTTTAAAAAAAAAAAAAACTCCAAGTGAAAAAGAGGACTAAGTCCAATATCAAAAGGATGTTTATTCAGTTTGGAGTTTCTTCAAAAAGTTAAAAATAGAAGGATTCTGTGATCCAGCAATTGCACTACTAGGTATTTACCCAGAGGATACAAAAATACAGGTTTGAAGGGGTACATGCACCCCGATGTTTATAGCAGTATTATCAGCAGTAGCTACATTATGGAGAGAGCCCAAATGTCCATCGACTGATGAATGGATAAAGAAGATGCGGTATATATACACAATGGAATATTACGCAGCCATCAGAAAAAGAAATCTTGCCATTAACAACAATGTGGACAGAGCTAGAGTGTAGTATGCTAAGTAAAATAAGTCAGTTAGAGAAAGACAAATACCAGATGATCTTACTCATATGTGGAATTTAAGGCAGAAAACAGATGGACCTAAGGGAAGGGGGGAAAGAAAAAAACGAGAGAAGGAAACAAGCTGTAGAGACTCTTAATGATAGAGGAAAAAACTGAGGGTTGATGGAGGGAGGTGGGTGGGGGATGGGCCAGATAGGTGATGGGTATTAAGGAAGGCACTTGTGATGAGCACTGGGTGTTGTACGTAAGTGATGAATCACTGAATTATCCAGAAACCAATATTGCACAGTATGTTAATTAAGTAAAATTTAAATTTAAAAAATGATGTTTATTAAAACCAATTTTCATTAGCAGCAGCTTTACAATAAAATAAAAGATATTTTAAAGTTTATATATCTATAAACCTGGGTATAAACACCAGACTGATGTAGCCCAATAAAAAATATCAAGTTGTTACCTCTGAAAACTGAGTGGGTAATGGAAATGTTGATTACCTCCAACTGCAGTACTTATACCTGCTACTATTTTCAGAAGTTAATAGCTACCCTGGGACATTTTTAACTTATGTATGTTGAGTGGGATTTTCCTATGATGATTGCCCTAATATTTCAGAAAATTCTAATTAGCAACTAATTACCATTCCACCCTGTCATCACACAACCCCCACACTGCTGCTGTAACTTCATTTCTTCAAATATGGCAGATGGAGGCTCCAACAAGCTCTGATAATTATATAACACAGGGAACAACACGACCTTTGCTATTATTTCTGTAAGATACAACTGTATCCAGATAATTAGGATGCTCAATGTAGAATCCCAAAGTTGATTTAAGTATATATTTTGCAATATCAGTGTCTCAAAGTGAGCCTAAAATATGCCTCCCATCTTTTTATAGGCTACAACGTTACCTTTTTTTTTTTAAAGATTTTATTTACTTATTTGCCACAGAGAGAGACACAGCGAGAGGAGGAACACAAGCAGGGGGAGTGGGAGAGGGAGAAGCAGGCTTCCCGCGGAGCAGGGAGCCCGATGTGGGGCTCGATCCCAGGACACTGTGACCATGACCTGAGCCGAAGGCAGATGCTTAACGACTGAGCCACCCAGGCGCCCCCCCTTTTTAAAGATTTTATTTATTTATTACGTCATCTTTTTTTTAATTGAGGTAAAATTGGTGTACAACATTATGTTAGTATTGAGTATACAACATAATGATTTAATATTTGTATGCATGACAAAGCAAACACCGCAATAAATCTAGTTACCATCCATCACTATACAATTGACCTCCTACACCCATTTCACCCAACCCCTACCCTCTCTTCTCGGATAACCACCAGGTTCCACATATAAGTGAAATCATGTCTTTCTTTGTCTTACTTATTTCACTTAACATAATGCCCTCAAGGTCCATCCATGTTGTTGCAAATGGCAAGATTGCCTTCATTTTTTAAAAGATTTTATTTCTTTATTTGACAGAGAGAGACACAGCGAGAGAGGGAACACAAGCAGGGGGAGTGGGAGAGGAAGAAGCAGGCTTCCTGCGGAGCAGGGAGCCCGATGCAGGGCTCGATCCCAGAACCCTGGGATCATGACCTGAGCCAAAGGCAGACGCTTAACAACTGAGCCACCCAGGCGCCCCACGATATCCTTCATTTTTATGATTGGGTAGTAGTCCATTGTGTACACACACACACACAAACAATGGATTATTACTTCACTGTATATATAAAAAATCATATATATATATATATATAAAATCTTTACCCATTTACCCATTAATGTACATTTAAGTTATTTCCACTGGCTATTGCAAATAATGCTGCAATGAACTTAGGGGTGTCTAGATCTCTTCAAATTAGTGTTTTCATTTTCTTCAGATACTCACAAGTGAAATAGATAGATATTTGGTAGTTCTATTATTTTTTCTTTTCTTACTGTTTTCCACAGTGGCTGCACCAATTTACATCCCCACCAAGAGTGCACAAGGGTTCCCTTTTCTCCACATCCTTGCCAACACTTGTTATTTATTGTCTTTTTGATAAGAGCCATTCTAACAGTTGTGGGTGGTATCTCATTTTGATTTTGGTTTGTATTTCCCTGATGACTAGTGATATTGAATATCTTTTTATGTTCTTGTTGAGCATCTGCATATCTTCTTTGGAAGAATGTCTAGTTAAATCCTCTGCCACATGTGGCTTTTTGCTGTTGAGGTGTTTGAGTTCTTTATATATTTGTATATTAACCCCTTATTGGATGTATGACTTGCAAATATTTTCTCCCATTCAGTAGGTTTCCTTTTCATTTTGTTGATGGTTTCCTTTGCTGTGCAGAAGCTTTTAGTTTAATGTAGACCCAGTTGTTTACTTTTGCTTTCTTGTCTTTGCTTTTGGAGTCAGATCCAAAACTTTAATGCCAATACCAGTATGTCAAAGGAGTTTTATGGTTTCTTCTCGGAGTTTTATGGTTTCGGATCTTACATTTAAGTCTTTGATCCATTTTGAGTTAATTTTTGTGTATGGCATATCATTCTTTTACATGTGGCTGTCCAATTTCCCTAATACAATTTATTGACTGTCTTATCCCCATTGTATATTTTAGGCTCCTTTGTGGTAAATTAATTTACCATATATGTGTGGGTTTTATTTCTGGCTCTCTATTCTGTTAATCCATGTGTCTGTTTTTATAATAATACAATACTGTTTTGGTTACTATAGCTTTGTAGTGTAGTTTGAAATTAGGGAGCATGATACCTCCAGCTTTGTTCTTCTTTCTCAAGATTGCTTTAGCTATCAGGATTATCTGTGGTTCCATACAAATTTTAGAATTATTCTAGTTCTGTGCAAAATGCTATTGGAATTTTCGTAGAGATTTCATGGAATTTGTGGATTGCTTTGGGCAGTATGGACATTTTAACAATGTTAATTCTTCCAATCCATGAGCATGGAATATATTTTGTGTCCTTCAATTTCTTTCATCAGTGTTTTTCATCTGTACGAGGCTTTCACTTCCTTGATTAAATTTATTCCTAGGTATTAACTCTTTTTTTTTTCTTATTAAGTAATCTCTATGCCCAGTGTGGGGCTAAAACTCACAACCCCAAGACCAAGAGTCACATGCTCCACCGACTGAGTCAGTCAGGCACCTTGGTATTTAACTGTTTTTGATGCAATTATAGATGGGATTGTTTTCTTAATTTCTCTTTCTGCTAGTTCATTATTAGTGTATAGAAATGGAACAGATTTTTGCATACTGATTTTGTATCCTGCAACTTTATTGAATTCATTTATTCTAACAAATTTTGGTGGAGTCTTTAGGGTTTCCATATATATAGTATCATGTTATATGCATAAAGTGATAGTTTTACTTATTCTTTTCCAATTTGGATGCAATTTGTTTTCTTTTTCTTGCCTAATTGCTACAGCTAGGACTTCTAATACTGTGTTGAATAAAAGTGGCATGAGTGAGAGCATCCTTGTCTTATTCTTGGTCTTAGAGGAAAGCTTTCAGTGTTTTATCATTGAGTATGATGTTAGTTGTGGGCTTGTCATATATGGCCTTTATTGTGTTGAGGCCTTTATTATGTATACCCACTTTGCTGAGAATCTTTTATCACAAACGGATGTTGAATTTTGTCAAATGCTTTTTCTGTATCTATTGAGATGATCATATGATTTTTATCCTTCATTTTGTTAATGTGGTGTATCATGTTGAACAATTTGTGAGTATTGATCAATCCTTGTATCCCTGGAATAAATCTCACTTGATCATTGTGTATAATCCTTTTAATGATGTATAGTTGTATTAAGTTTGCTAATACTTTGTTGAAGATTTTTTTCATCTGTGCTCATCAGGGATATTGGCCTGTAAATTTTTTATTTTTTTGTGGTGTCCTTGTCTGGTTTTGGTATCAAGGTAATGCTGGCCTTATAATGAGTTTAGAAGCCTTCCTTCCTCTTCAATTTTTGGTGGAGTTTGAGAAGGACAGGTATTAAATCTCCTTTGAATGTTTGTTAAAATTCACTCAGTGAACCATCTGGTCCTGGGAGGTTTTTGATTACTGATTCAATCTCCATACTAGTAATCAGTCTATTCAGATTTTCTGCTTCATGACCCAGTCTTGGAATATTGTCTGTTTCCAGGAATTTATCCATTTCTTCTATGTTGTTGAGTTTGTTGGCATATAATTGTGCATAGTAGTCTCATGATCCTTTGTATTTCTGTGGTATCAGTTGCTACTTCTCTTTAATTTCTAATTTTATTTATTTGAAACTTGTCTCTTTTTTCTTGGAGCATCAAGGTAAAAATTTGTCAATTTTGTTTATCTTTTTGAAGAACCAGCTATTAGTTTCATTGATCTTTTCTATTTTTTTTTTTAGTCTCTATTTCATTTATTTCTGCTTATATCATTGTTATTTCCTTCCTTCTCCTAATGTTGGGCTTCATTTTTTCTTCTTTTTCTAGTTCCTTTGAGTGTAAAGGTAGATTGTTTATTTGAGATTTTTCTAGTTTCCTGAGGTGGGCCTGTATCACTATGAACTTTCCTCTTAGAACTGCTTTTGTTGCATCTCATAGATTTGGGATTGTTGTATTTCCAATTTCTTTTCCTTTTATTTTTTTAAAGATTTTATTTATTTATTTATTTATTTATTTATTTATTTATTTATTTATTTTTAAAGATTTTATTTATTTATTTGACAGAGAAAGACACAGCGAGAGAGGGAACACAAGCAGGGGGAGTGGGATAGGGAGAAGTAGGCTTCCCGCTGAGCAGGGAGTCTGATGCAGGGCTTGATCCCGGGACCCTGGTATCATGACCTGAGCTGAAGGCAGACACATAACAACTGAGTCACCCAGGCGCCCCTGTATTTCCATTTTCATTTGTCTCAAGCTATTTTTTAAATTTCCTCTTTGATTTCTTCATTGACTCATTGTCCAGTAGGCATATTGTTTATTCTGCACATATTTGTGATTTTTTTTTCAGTTTTCTTCTTGTAATTGATTCTTAGTTTCACATGATTGTGGTCAGGAAAGATGTTTGATATGATGTCAGTCTTCTTAAATTTATTGTTACTTGTTTTATGGCCTAACAGGTGCTCTATTTTGGAGAATATTTCATATGCACTTGAGAAGAATGTGTGTTCTGCTGCTTTTGGATGAAATGTTCTGTATACATGTATTAAGTCCATCTGGTCTAATGTGTCTTTTAAGGCTGATGTTTCCTTATTGATTTTATGTCTGGATAGTCTATCCCATTAATGAAGGTGAGGTATTAAAATTGTCTACTGTATTGGTGTCATCTTCTCCCTTTAGGTCTGTTAATATTTGCTGTATATAATTTAGGTGCTCTTATAATGGGTACATATGTTACTTACAAATGCTGTATCCTCTTGCTAGACTGACTCCTTTATCATTATGTAATGACCTTCTTTGTATTTTATTACAGTCTGTTTTTAAGGTATATTTTTTCTACAAGCTTTCTTGCATGAAATATCTTTTTCCACTTTCATTTTCAGTTTGTGTGTGTCCTTAGATCTAAAGTAAGTCTCTTGTATGCAACATAGACATGAGTCTTGATTTTTATCCATTCAGCCACTCTTTTCTTTTTTTTTTTTAAGATTTTATTTATTTATTTGACAGAGAAAGACACAGCGAAAGAGGGAACACAAGCAGGGGGAGTAGGAGAGGGAGAAGCAGGCTTCCCACAGAGCAGGGAGCCAGATGCAGGGCTCGATCCCAGGACCCTGGGATCATGACCTGAGCCAAAGGCAGATGCTAAATGACTGAGCCACCTAGGCGCCCCTGTCTTTTGATTGACGAATTTGGCCCATTTACATTTAAAGTATAATTATTGATAGGTATGTACTTACTGTCATTTTGTTCATTCTGGCTGTTTTTGTAGCTCCTCTATCTTTTGATTGACAAATTTGGCCCATTTACATTTAAAGTATAATTATTGATAGGTATGTACTTATTGTCGTTTTGTTCATTCTGGCTGTTTTTGTAGCTCCTCTCTGTTCATTTCTTCTTCTCTTGCTCTCTTCTCTTGTGGTTTGATTCTTTTCTTTAGTGTTATGTTTAGATTCCTTTCTCTTTATCTTCTGTGTATCTACTGTAGGTTTTTGCTTTATGGTTACCATGAAGTTCATAAATAACAGCGTATACATATGACACTCTAAGTTGATAGTATCTTAAATTTTAATGCATTCTGAAAACTCTACACTTTTACTGCCCCAACCCACGTTTTGTATTTTTATGTCATATTTTACATTTTGTGTGTGTGTGTGTGTCCCTTAACTAATAATTGCTGTTTAGTTAATTTTACTACTTTTGACTTTTAACCTTCATACTAGATTTATAAGGAGTTAATCCAATAGCTTTACGATATATTCTCCTTTACCCATGGGGTTTTTACTTTCATGTATTTTCCTGTTAGTGCCTTTTCAGCTTAAAGAAATCCCTTTAAGGTGCCCGAATGGCTCAGTCAGTTAAGCAGCTGACTCTTGATTTTGGTTCAGGTCATGATCTCAGGGTCCTAGGAATCAAGCCCTGTGTTGGGCTCCATGCTCATCAGAGAGTCTGCTTGAGGATTCTCTCTCTCCCTCTTCTTCTGACCCGCCTTCCACTTGTGTGTGCTCTCTCTCTTTCTCGTTTCTCTCTCTCTAAAATAAATAAATAAATCTCTTAAAAAAGAAAGAAGTCCCTTTAACATTTCTTGTAGGGCCAGTTTAGTGGTGATGAACTCCTTTAGCTTTTGCTTGTCTGGAAAATTCTATCTCTCCTTCAATTCTGGATGATAATATTGCTAGATAGAGTATTTTTGCTTGGAAGTAATCTCCTTTCAGCACTTTTAGTATATATCATGCCACTCTCTTCTGGCCTGCAAAGCTTCTGCTAAAAAATCAGCTGATAGTCTTTTAGGGTTCCCTTGTATGTAGCAAGTTGTTTTTTTCTTGCTACTTTTTAAAAAAATGTTATTTATTTATTTGTCAGAGAGAGAGCACAAGCAGGGGGGAGTGGCAGGCAGAGGAAGAAGCAGGCTCCCCACTGAGCAAGGAGCCCAACGTGGGTCTCAATCCCAGAACCCTGGGATCACAACCTGAGCTGAAGGCAGATGCTTAACCAACTGAGCCACCCAGGTGTCCCTTCCCTTGCTGTGTTATGATTCTTTTTCTCTCTTTAACTTTTGACATTTTAATTATAATGTGCCTCTGTGTGTATCTCTTTGGGTTCATCTTATTTGGAACTGTCTTTGCTTCCCAGACCTGGATGTCTGTTTCCTTCCCTAGGTTAGGAAAAATTTCAGCCATTATTTCTTCTGATAAGTTTTCTGTTCCTTCCGCTCTTCTCCTTCTGGGACCCCTATAATGCAAACCTTATTCTGCTTGATGTTGCCTTATAGGTCCCTTAAGCTATCCTCACACTTTTATTCTTTTTTTGTGCTGTTCTCTTCGGGTGAGTATGGCTACCTTGTCTTCCAGGTCGCCGATTTGTTCTTCTGCTTCATCTGTTGTTGAACCTCTTTAGTGTATTTTTCAGTTCAGTTATTGTATTCTTCAGCTCTGTGACTACTTTCTTATATTTTCTGTTTCTTTGTGAAGTTCTCACTGTGTTCATCCTTTCTTCTCCTGAGTTCAGTGAATATATTTATGACCATTACTTTGGACTCTTTATCAGGTAAATTACTTATTTTTATTTCATTAGGGTATTCTTCTGAGGTTTTGTCTTGTTCTTTCATTTGGAACATATTTCTCTGTTTTCTAATCTTGCTTGACTCTCTGTGTTTCTTTCTGTGGATTAGGTAAAATGGCTATTTCTCCCAGTCTTGGAAAAGTGACCCTGTATATGAGATGAAACTTATCATTCAACCTTGCCCTAGCTCTTGGCTGTCTCTTGAACCTTTGTGATTGTCACAGTAGCCTGATTTACTCTTGATAGGTCCCAGTTGTTGAGGCTGTACGAAGACCTGTCAGTGTTTCCAAAAAAAGTGATCTCAGTCAGAACCTAGTTTCAGTCTGATTGAAAGCCATATCCTCAGGCAGCAAATTTTAAAGTATGCAAATAAACACAGACCTGTGGGACCGTAATAATAAACCCTGCTGATCTCCAGATCAGGAGATCTGGAGGCTCCCCTGGACAACAGTTGCAAAAATCAGCTTCAAACTAGTATATAAGTTCCTTCTGTGGGGGGGGGGGGGGGCGGTGCACAGAGAGCTGTGGTGAGACTAAGGGAGGGCTCAAGATGGTGTTTTCCTGCCTATGTTCCCTGAGAGTGCCTCTGTAGCCTCCAATGTGGGGCAGACTTGAAGGTTGTCCCTCTGAATGAAAGTCCAGGACAAGTAGATGGGCCTTTTTATTGGGCACACTGAGAGTACATCTCATCTGCCATCTGTGCAGTGCCCTGGGTGTTACTGCCTGTCTAGAACCATCTTTCTAATTGTTCTAGTCTTGTGGGACCCAGAAACAAGAGTTCCTCAGGCCACCAGGGCCAGGCAATCAAGGGGCATTCCCTATTTGGACTACACTCACACACTGGCTTTGAGAAGGCTGCATGAGAGTGCTGAGAGCCAGGCATGTCCACAGCTTTAAGGAGATGTGGGAGCACTGGGCGTGGAGTTTGTCCCATGGCTTTAGTGAGGCCGTGTCCACACATGTCTGCCTGTGCTGGCAAGGTAGAGGGAGAGTGCAAAAATGGCACCAACCAGTGCCTCCATCCCCAAAGAATGTCCCCACTCATCCCTGGCCCTCTGGCAGACCCTTTAAGGTTAGCAAATGAATGTCCTTCACATGTGATCCAGTTACCTCTCAAAATGCTATCTTTGTGCTAGTTCCTGGGATGAGTGAGTCTGCATGTGAGCCCCTCATAAGGAATATCTCAAATCTGCCCACACTCCCAGTTTCTCCAGTTGTAAGCCCCTTGATATCCAAAGTCAGATATTTTAGGGGTCTCATCTCTGGTGCAGATCCCAAGGGTTGGGGTGCTTGATATGGGGCATGAACCTCTCACTCTTCAGGAAGAGGCTCCAGACCTGTGAGATCCCTCCCTATTGTGGGTTGTTGCACAGGGGTGTGGTTTTTGGTGAGATTGTGTTTCTGCCTCTCCTACCTGTCTCAGTGTGGCCCTTTTATCCCTCGCTGTGGAGAGAGCTGTTCAGCTAGGTTTCCATTCTCTTTGAGTGGGAATTAGCCCATATGTAGCTGTAGATTTGCTGTCTGTGGAAAGAGGCGAGTTCAGAGTCTTCCTTGGCTGCCATCTTCAGGCTCCAGGTTTTCTCTCAAGGGACTGAAAGCATGGCCCTTTACTTGAAATTCATTGGAATTCAGTGAATACTTGGAATTCACTACTTGTTACCAGTTAACTCATTGGATGGTACAAATTCATTCATTGTAAGCAGTTCTCGCTCATGTGCATAGAAAATTCTGTTTTAACATATATTACATTTGGTTGAGGTTTTCTCCTTCCTTATGTAACTTTCCATTATGGTAGAGAACTGTTTTAAAGTTATTTAAGTTTTATTGATGTTGTTCAGTTCTTTGAAGCTTTATGAGAAAAACCGTATGAATATACACATGTTCATACAGACATACCTTCTTATTGCCTATAGTGCTAAAAACAAAATTCAACTGAGTAAGTTTGATGATCTAGCTGGCTTTATTCAATGCTTCATGAATCCCATTTAGCAAATAGAAAGGACCTCCAAGGAACTCTACAAAATGGAACGCTTTTATAGGCAGAAGAGGGAAAAGAGTGGATTGTTTTAGGCACACTTTCCTTTAGGAGACAAAAGGGATCCACCAGGTGGATTACCTCACTAGTGCTGATCAGGACATTCCAAACTGACTGATTAAGATTACATCCTTGGGGGGTGACACCTGGGTAGCTCAGTCAGTTAAGTGTCTGACTCTTAATTTCAGCTCAGGTCACGATCTCAGGGTTGTGGGATTGAGCCCCACGTTGGGCTCTGCACTCAGCGAGGAGTTTGCTTGAGATTCTCTCTCCCCCTCTCCCTCTGCCCCTCCTTCCACTTGAGCACTTTTGCTCTCTCTAAAATAAACAAAAAATCTAAAAAAAAAAAAAAAAAGATTACATCCTGGGAGGGGCTGAAGCTGCACTTATGTAAGGTACTAACTCTTTTTGGCTTGCTGATGTGGGCTTTAGCACAAGTGGTTCCATTTTGGAATCCTAATGTTTCTTTTTTAACATACCCAAAGTTATTGAGTCCAAGTAGTGTTTGTGATGATAGATGCTTTTCAGAGAGCCTATTACCAGTCTGTAGGATCTGGAGAAGAAACAGAACTGATGCCATCTTCTCTCCCAGAGTCAAGAACTTTGACACCCCAGGCCCTTGGGTGTGTTAGATTGCCCTGGAGCAGTTGCAAAGTTAATCCAGGTAATTCCAGTAATTAATTCTATCACATGGAAATAGAGGGATTCTGTGCACCATCATCTTGATTTTATGTTGGAAAGCCAGCGGTTTTTATTCTATATCCAGATCATTCCATCAAGAAATGGTTATTATGTATGATTATTAGCCTACTTAAAGTAGAAAAGACTTCTATATATAATAGCAAAGAAAAAAACATAAAGGGAAGACTGATAGATTTTGCTACAAAGAAGAAAACATATTTACAAGTTAAAAAAAACCATAAATAAAACTAAAAGGCAAATAAAAATAATGGAAGGTATTTACAAACTATATGACAAAGGATTAGAGCTAATGTTTTTAATATGTGGAGAGTTCTTTCCAATCTCTATAAATAAAATTAGGTTTATGTTTTTTCCTTTTTGGGGATAATCTAGAGGCATTCAAATAGTCCAGTATTTGACATACCCTGTAGGCTACCTTACAATACAGTATCCAACAAAACTAGGCTGCCCTGAGCCCCTTGCATAGAATTGTTCACCTTTATAATAAGAAGAGTGGGACAGTACAAAATTCACCTGTGGCATGAGCCCAGGTCAACTTCAAGGGGTTTGTGCCATGAGATCCAAAGTTCTTATGAGATTGTGTAAAACCAAAAAACATGTCATCCAAGCCCATGGTGCTTCCATGGTTGCAAAATGTGTCCATGACAAGATTAAGAGTGCTTTTCTTACTGAGGACCAGAAAATCATTATGAAAGTGTTGAAGGCACAAGTGCAGAATCAGAAAGTTAGATGTAAAAATGACCTTTTCTATATATATTTTTTAAAAGATTTTATTTATTTGACAGAGAGAGAGAGAGAGAGAGAGAGAATGAGAATAAGCAGGGGGAGCAGCAGAGGGAGAGGGAGAAGCAGGCTCTCTGCTGAGTAGGACCCTGAGATCATGACCTGAGCCAAAGGCAAATGCTTACTTAACCAACTGAGCCACCCCCAAATGGACCTTTTCTAAATAATAAAAAAAATCAAAAGACTCCTACAAAAATTAAGTTTCTTCCTTTACTACATCAGGGAAAATGGATAGGCATATTTTCAACAAGTTTGGTGTGATTTGGGGTGATTTGACTTAAAATATAGCTCATGTATCATGCAAGGAATCCATTTGGGGAAAAAACCAAGGGAGTTGGGCAGTTCTACTTTAGAGCACTTGAACTGGAGGTTCAAAGCAAGGCCTTGGCAGTGCCTATTGGGTCAGACGTACTAGTGAAAGTATTAATGATATAAATACTAGCTAAAACATCGAGCGTCATGAGATCTAAATGAGATAACCCACATAAAGTGCTGAACTCAATGCCTGGCACATTCACTCATTTAGTTGTTTACTCCAGAAATTTTTATTGAGTGTCTACTGTGTACCAGGCACTCTGTTAGGTGCTAGGGATACAGCAATAAACAAAACAGCAGTCTTTACCCTCTTGGGGCATGTATTTGACTGACACGTAGTGAAAAATCATACAACATAGCTAGCATTATAATATAATGCAAGACATGCAAAATTTAAAAACGAAGCTTTTTTCACCAGGTAGATAGACAAAGGTTCTTTGATAAAGGTAAAACTGGAGGTATGGCCCAAGGGTGTGGGAAAATAGGCCCTTTAATCTCTTTCTGGGGGCTCTCAGGAGAGTAGCGGACAGTATGTATCAAAAGCCTTTATTCCCTCAATTCCACTTCTCTTGATTTATTATCCTAAGGAAATATTTATGGATTATCCAATAATTTCTACATGAGGGAAGTTAAGAGGTTCAGAGCCTGAGCGGTAGCTTTACAGGCTGCCATCTGCTAGCTGGTGACCCTCAGGTTAATTAGTGACTATCCATAACTATGTCATCTTGGGCAAGTTTTTTATAGCCTCCATGCAGCATGTTCCTCATCTGTAAAATGGTGCTAATAATAAGATTTACCACACAGGGCATTGTGGGGAGTAAATGAGAAAATGCACACGAAGCACTTAGCATAGTGCCTGATACCTGGTAAGCCTTCAATATACTTAAGCAAAAGAGAGAGAGAGAGAGAGAGAGAGAGAGAGAGAGAGAGAAGTCTATGTTCAGTGCAGCATTATTTACAATGGTAAAAGGTAAAATAGAAACTACCTAAGTGAGGGACACCTGGGTGGCTCAGTCGGTTAAGTGTCTCCCTTTGGCTCAGGTCATGATCCTGGGGTCCTGGGATCGAGCCCCGCGTCGGGCTCCCTGCTCAGTGGGGAGCCTGCTTCTCCCTCTGCCTCTGTCCCTCCTCCAGCTTGTGCTCTCTCTCTCTCTGACAAATAAGTGAATAAAATCGTAAAAAAAAATTACCTAAGTGATTAAAATATAAACAGAGAAGAAATACTATACCAACATTGAAAACCAAAATTGAGAAGGAGACAAATCGTAAAAGATTCGTAATCATAGGAAACAAACTGAGGGTTGCTGGATAGAAGGGGGGTGGAGGGAATCGGGTAACTGGGTGACGGACATGAGGAGGGTATGTGTTTTAATGAGCACTGGGTCTTATATAAGATGGATGAATCACAGACCTGTAACCCTGAAACAAAGAATATATTATATGTTAATTAATTGAATTTAAATTTTAAAAATGGCAGATTAAAAAAAAGAAAATCAAAATTGAAAAGCAGATGAATAGTTTAATGACACTGGAAAATGATCACAATATGTTGGGAGAGAAAAAGTTAGTTATAAATAGTACATTCAATAATAATTTCAATTTTAGAAAAGAGGTAGAAAAACAATACTATGTATTTTCCACAATAAGCATGCATTATTTTATAATTTAAACAAGCCCTACATATTTATAGCCAACATATATAGGATTTTGGATGCCCAGCATCATCCCACTTCCTTATAATATCCCAGTTTTCTTACAGGAAACAATCTTTGTCCCTCAGTGAGGAATCCTGACAGGAGGGCAAGTTTTAACTCGCCCATCTCACACCCACCTCTCACTTACGGAAGCCAGGAGGACTTTGACCCAGGAGGCAGCGCCACAAGAATGGGAGATCTTTGGGAGGATACTCTCATTGTGGTGGTAGCACTGTGAGTGTGGAAGTGGGTGGGCTGGGACTTCTTTAAGACTTCTTTAACCCCTGCCCTTTCCCGAGCCTGGAACTCCTCCTCCTCGTGTGCTCATTAGTCTTTCAATAAATCCTTTTTTGCTTACATTAGCCAGAATATGTGTCTGTTGCTTGCAACCAAGAACTCTTACTAATAAGTTGTTTTTAATAACTGGAAAACGAATAAAGCAAGCTACACTTAAACACAACAGCAGCTACAGGGCTATTCTTTGCAAGAATAGTCTAAACACAGGTGAGTTTGATAGGGTTAGGAGGAAATGCTAAATGACCTGGCTCTGGTCACAGGATGCCAAATATCTGGTTGGAAACTGGAGAAACTAATTTAAAAATTTAGATGTTCCCAAATATCCAATTATTTGACATCATGTGACAGCTGATGATTATTATTCACTGATCTTTGTGATTTGGATTGACTTAAAATTTAGAACACTATGAATGAATGAAATGTTAAACTTCACTGAACGAAGACCTTAAGCATGATGATAATTAACCACATAGACTAATGGGAATGAAAGCCACCCTATATGTTGATTGCATTATGAAACCATAGGCCTTTAGCTAATACACTTTTAAAACCTGACCCCAGGAGAATGCTATGAATTACAGCTTTGTTTTTATACCTTAACAATAGCAAACATCTCCATATGTTCATCTACATTTAATTTTGGTAGCATGACACCATCTATTTTCAAAAGTTTTCCTTATGTCATCTGCTATTAAAATGATTACTGCCCTTGACACAAGTAAGTTTGCTAGGTATTAGTCACACATGCTCAGCCTCATCTTTACATTTCAGGAGTGTCGGCTTCTAAAATCCTTTGACTTGCCTCAATTATTTAGTCAGTTTCTCTATCTCTCATGGAGAAAATACCCTCCAACTGTGAGTCCGACCCAAGATTTGGACAACTTCTAACACCGGAGAACACAGCACATTTAACAGAGACAATTATCTAGCTTTCTGGGAACAATTACTCTAAATACAATTTTAACTCAGTATGCAGTTTTTCATAATTTGCAATCAGTGTTGTTAAAGGCAGTAGGAAAATTACATGTTACACAGTTTTACTTGAAATCAATACTTCTCACATTTTAATGTGCATATGAATTATTATTATTATTAAGATTTATTTATTTATTTAGAGAGAGAATGCATGTGTGTGCAAGTAGGGGAGGGGCAGAGGAAGAGACTCCTCAAGCAAACTTCATGCTCAGTGCAGAGCCTGATGGAGGGCTCGATCTCATGAAATCACGACCTGGGCTGAGACCAAGAGTCGGAGGCTTAGCTGACTGAACCACCCAGGCGCCTCAATATGCATTTGAATTATTGAGGGGTGTTGTTAAAATATTCAGTGGGTGTTCTGGTTATCTGTTGCACAGCAGATCATCCCAAACTTAGTGGCTTAAAACAGCCATTAAATGATTACTCATTCATTTTGCTTACAAACCTGCAATTTGGGCAGGGCCTGATAGGAATAGCTTGTCCCCATACATGCTTAGATGGGAAAGTTGGATTCTGAGGGTAACTTAACAGCTGGGGGTTGAAATCATCTGAAGGTTTACTCACAGTCTGGTGGTTGATGCTGGCTGTTAACCAAGATCCTAGATGGGGCTTTTGACCAGAAAGCTCATATGTATCCCTTCCAAGTGAATGCTTGGCTTCCTTACAGCATGGTGGCTGGGTTTCACCAAGTGTCCCAACAAAGCAAGGAGAAAGTGCATGGCTATCACTTTACTCAGCCATCAAAAAGAATGAAATCTTGCCATTTGCAACGACATGGATGGAGCTCTAATGTATTATGCTAAGCGAAATAAGTCAGTCAGAAAAGACAAATACCATATGATTTTACTCATATGTGGAATTTAAGAAACAAAACAGATGAAAATAGGGGAAGGGAAAAAAAGGAGGGACGCAAACCATAAGAGACTCTTAATGATAGAGAACAAACAGGGTTGAAGGAGGAAGGTGGGTGGGTGATGGGCTAGATGGGTGATGGGTGTTAAGGAGGGCACTTGTGATGAGCACTGAGTGTTATATGTAAGTGATGAATCACTAAATTCTACTCCTGAAGCCAATATTACACTATATGTTAACTAACTAGAATTTAAATAAAAACTTTGAAAACAAAGCTAGTTCGTTTTAAATTAATTTATATTTATGACATCAATTTTTTAAATCCTGGGAAAATAATTTAATGTAGTCTCAAGGTCATATAGAACCATGAACCACCCCCATGAAGTGATAAGATAACCTTATGGGATGCCTCTCTTACAGAATCACTGAGGTCCATTCATTGAACTAGGGATTATTGAGTACCTTCAATGAGCTAGACACTGTTCCATGTGCAAGGGATACAAGATGAACAGTGTTCCTGCTCCTATGAAGCTTACTTTGGGAGGGGAGGGTTGGGAGGAACAAACTATAAACAAGTAAATAAATAAGTCATCACTTCTCAAAGTGTGGTGCATGGACTTCTGAGAATCGCCAAGACCCTTTCAGGTGTCTGCAAGATCAATATTACACATGGGTGAAATATCCACCCGAAGTACAAGTGAAAAATGGATTTTAATATAATGGAGGACAAAGAGTTCATTGATATGGTTTCTGATTCCACAATGTAGTTAACCTTTCAGAAACTAATACTTGTCAAGTTTTGGTGTAGTATCAAAGAAGAACATCCAGTTATCTGAAAATGCTATGTCTACTTTTCCAGCTATACTCTGTATAAAGCCAGATTATCTTCCTAAATTTAAACCAAAACAACATACTGCAATAAATTGAATGCAGAAGCAGTTAGGAGAATTGAACTTTCTGTTAAACCAGGTTTTAAAAAGACCTGCAAATGTGTAAAGCAATACCACTCTTCTTGCTTAATTTTTTTGTCCAGAAAATATATTTGTTTTTATATAAAATATGCTATTTGTGTTTGCATATGAGTTTTTATTGATGTCTAAAATCAATTGACAAATACTTTAAAGTTTTCTCATTTTTAATTTCGAATATGCTAAATATGGTTAGATGTAAACCACGTCAAGAAAAGCTTTTAGAAATACTCAGTAGGAGCAAACATTTCCCAAGGGGTATTAACCTTCACACTTCCAAGTTGCCTCACCTGTCATCTTGTGTGGCCATTTAGGATGTCAGAACCCATACTCTGTCATGTGGTCTCTTCTGAGTCCAGAAATAGCAGGAGCAGGTGGAAACTCTGGGCATGTGGTTTCCCCGCTTATGTTGTGGCAGCAAGAGGTAGAGCCATGCATTGAGGTGGAACAAGATGAGGGTCTGACAGGTGGCTGGTGCCAAGGGAGCTGGGAAGGCATATATCCTTGTGTCTGATACAAGTGTTTCTTGGTCACCTTTTCATGGCAGTGCCTATAGGCCCACTCATTCTTCAAAACAGACATATGGCTTTATATTGTAAGGATGAATGATTATTTTTTTAACCCAGTTCCCATTGTTTCCAACTTTTGCTTTACAAAGGATGCTGAAATGACCAGCCGATAAAATAAACGTTGAAAAAATGAACAAGATAATTGCAGTAGTGATCAGTGCTTTGTAGACCATCACCAGAATATAAGCCTCATAGGAGTATGGATTTTTTTAAAAGATTTTATTTATTTGAGAGAGAGAGAGGGAGGGAGAGTGTGAGTGGGGGTGGGGGAGGAGCAGAGGGGAAGGGAGAGGGAGTGGGAGAGAGAATCTCAAGCAGACTCTGAGCTGACTGCGAGCCTGACACAGGGCTCGATCCCACGACCCTGAGATCCTGACCTGAGCTGAAATCAAGAGTTGGACACTTAACTGACTGAGCCACCCCAAGTGCTCCAGGAGTAAGGATTTTAATGTGTTTTGTTCACCACTATATCCCCAGCAGTTAGAATAGGGCCTGTTATAAAGCAGATACTCAAGAAGGATTTGCAAAAAGTCTGGAGCAAGATATGATAGTGGTTGGGAGCAGCACTCAGGAACACCTGCATTTAAGCTGGGAGCTGAGTGAGGGGAGAGCCAGCCTTGGGAAGGGGAAGGGTTTTCAGGGGTCTTCAGGCAGAGGCAAGAGGCTTGCAAAGGCTGAGACCTCTTGGCATGTTTGAAAAACAAAAAGGTTCATGTGCTGGAGGGTGGTGAGCGAGGGGAGAGTGTCGGACATGAGGTTGGAGAAGACGGTGGGGCCAGATCAACAGGGCCTGGTCAGCCCTCATAATAAAGAGTTTTAAGTTTACAAGGCAGCTGAAAAACACTAGTTTTACCAGGAAAATGACATGATCTGATTTACGTTTTTAAAAGCTTACTCTGGAAAAAAAAAAAAAAAAGCTTACTCTGACCACCTCATACCTACTAGGATGGCTACTGTCAAATGTTTTTATATATATTTAAGTGTTGGTGAAAATGTGGAGAAATTGACACCCTTGTGCACGGCTGGTGGCAATGTAAAGTGGTACAGACTCTATGGGACACAATATGACTGTTCCTCAAAAAAATTAAAAACAGAATTATAGGGCGCCTGGGTGGCTCAGTCGTTAAGCATCTGCCTTCGGCTCCGGTCATGATCCTGGGGTCCTGGGATCGGGTCCCACATCGGGCTCCCTGCTCCGCGGGAAGCCTGCTTCTCCCTCTCCCACTCCCCCTGCTTGTGTTCCTGCTCTCGCTATCTGTCTCTGTCAAATAAATAAATAAAATCTTTAAAAACAAAACAAAACAAAAAAAACAGAATTATAAGAGGATCCAGTGGTTCCACTCCTGGATGTATCCCCAAAAGAATTGAAAGCAGGGACTTGAACAGCTATTTGTATGCCCGTGTTCATAATAGCATCATTAACAATAGCCAAAAGGTGAAAACAACCCAAATGTCCATCATCAGGATGGATAAACTAAAAGGTGTACACATATAAATGGAATATTCTTCAGGAAATTCTGGCTCTGCTACCACAGGGATGAAGCTGAAATAAGCCAGTTATAAATGGACAAATGCTGTGTGATTCTACTTAGAGGAGGTATGTAGAGTCACCAAACTCTTAGTGACAGGAAGCAGAATGGTGGCTGCCAGGAGCCGGGTGAAATGGGGAAACGAGGGTTGTTTAATGGGGACAGAATTTCAGTTTTGCAAGATGAAGAGTTCTGTGGATGGTAACGGCTGCCCCTGACCTGTACACCTAAAAATGGTTAAAATGGGAAATTTTTATGTGAGGCCTGTTTTACCACAATTCTGGATGTGTTCTAGAGAAAAGTTTGTAGAGGGACATGGCTGGTGGTCCCGTCAGCAGCCTTCCTTCTTCCTGACCAGAATCTGTTTTCTCCTCCGTCCTTCCTGACAGAGTAGGACTTCGTTCACATTTCCACTCCCTCTCCTAACAGCTGTAAGCTCTAGGAGAGAATGAGCCACCCCCTGCTTCAGGGGTGGGCCTCCCTGCATAAGGCAGAGGTTCCTAAAATGCAGCCAGAGCCCCTGGGGTTTCTGAGACCCTTTTAGGCGTCTGTGAGTTTCTCCCTTTTCCAGCTACATATCTGAATGAGGCTGGATTTTTTAATACTTACTTCTACCAACAGATTCCAACAGATTCAATGAATGCAAAAGCATATATGAGAATCCAGCTGTCCTACACTAAGTCAAATATTAAAGTATTTACAAAAATGGAAAGCAAGGCCACTGTTCTCATTCAATGCTTTCACTATGGCTAACAACAGAACTTACATATGATCCAGCAATCCCTCTTCTGGGTATAACACTCCCCAAAAGGAAATCAGTATCTTGAAGAGATAGGTGCACTCCCATGTTCACTGCAGTATTATTCACAAGAGCCAAGTCATGGAAACAACCTAAGTTTTTGTCGACGGCTGAATTGATAAAGAAATTGTATGTACATTCGATGGACTATTCTCCAGCCTTAAAAAAGAAGGAAATCTTGCCATTTGTGACAACATGGATGAACCTGGAGGACATTATGCCAAGTGAAATCAGACACAGAAAGAAAAAAAACTGCATGATCTCACTTCTATGTTGACTCTAAAAAAAGTCAAATACGTAGAAGCAGAGAGTAGAAAGATGGTTTCCAGGGCCTAAAGTGGGCGGAAATGGGGAGATGTTGGCCAAAGAGTACAAAGTTGCAGTTATGTAGGATGAGTAAGTCTAGAGATCTAACATACAACATGACTAGAGTTAATAATACTGTATTGAATACTGGAAATTTGCTGAGAGAACAGATGTCAAGTGCTCTCTGACACACACACTTGGTAACTATGTGTGAGGACAAGTATGTTAATGAGCATGATTGTAGTAAGCACTTGTATGTATTTCAAATCATCATGTTTACATCTTAAATACATGTAACTTTTATTTTAAAAATGCTTTTGCTTTGGGACGCCTGGGTGGCTCAGATGGTTGGGCGTCTGCCTTCGGCTCGGGTTGTGATCCCGGGGTCCTGGGATCGAGTCCCACGTCGGGCTGTCTGCTGGGCGGGGAGCCTGCTTCTCCCTCTGCCTCTGCCTCTCTCTCTCTGACTCTCATGAATAAATAAATAAAACATTTTTAAAAAATGTTTAAAAATGCTTTTGCTTTGGCAAATATAGCTATTAACTTATGTTAACATTTAATGGGTTTATTGTTGTTTTTAAATTAGTAATTATTTAGAAATTTTAGTGATAGATATAAACTCGGAATCCTTAATTTTTAAGCACCTGAATTGGTCCCAAGATAAGCAATGTTTGAGAACCACTGGCCTGGAGTAATGCCATTCCCTTTGCTGGGGGTTGGTGTGGGAAGGTTCATGGACGTCAGAAATGTCCAATGAGAACAGAGAGGAAGTCTACTGGGAAGTTTCTTTCTTTCTTTTTTTTTTTTAAAGATTTATTTATTTTTATTTTGAGAGAGTGAGAATGAGAGAGAGAGTACATGAGAGGTGGGAGGGTTAGAGGGAGACGCAGGCTTCTCACTGAGCAGGGAGCCCAGTGCGGGACTCGATCCTGGGACTCCAGGATCATGACCTGAGCCGAAGGCAGTCGCTTAACCAACTGAGCCACCCAGGCGCCCTACTGGGAAGTTTCTGGGAAAAGTTTGTCTAGTCCTAGAAGTCAGCCCCAGGAAGCCATTCTCTTCTTCCCCTGGATGTAGATGTGTCTGGATGTGATGTGTGGAGCTGCCAGTTCTGCCTTCCTACCAGCTTGAGGAGAAACACACCACCAAAGATGGCAGTGATGTTCCCAACTTTCATGATTACAGTAATTCGATGAACATCTTTCTACATAATATATCTTTGAGTATTTTGGTGGAATAAATTCTTAGAATCGGAGGTGCTGGATAACATCAGAATATATACATTTAAAATTTTAATATCAACTGTTGGTAAGTTGTCTTCCCCCAAGTTTTTACCAACAAAAATGTCTACCAATATTTATTTAACAAGCACTTATGTATAGTTTACTATGTGCTAGGCAACTGTTCTAAGGTTTTTACAAATATTAACTCACTAATAGTATATGTGAATGCCTATTTCTCTATACCTTTGCTAAATTATTATTTATTCCTGCTTATCTGAGAAGCAGAAAATATCTTCCATTTCAAGTTGCATATCTTTACAACTTGCAGTTAGTATGGTTGAACATTTTAAAAATGTTATCTTTAAATGGTCTATTCATGCCCTTGGTCCAATTTCCTTCTGGGTTTCATCTTTCTTGTTCTTATTAATTTCTAAGAGCTCTGTGTATATTAGGGATAATTGCCCTTTGATATCTTATGTGTGACAGATAAAGTTGAATAATCACTTATTCACAATTCCAGCATCTAAGAAGCTCTTACGTTTCTTGTCAATTTGGTGCAAACTCATTTGATAACAAATTGTGACCTCAGCTGACATAAGACTATTTTTAGCCTTTGTATATTCCACTTAATGTGAATAGTGGAATTTTTATTCAGCAAAACTGAAGAAAAAAACTGATTATAAGGCACTGGCCTAGACCTCACTGGTGGTAGTATTTATATACTATATATTACCTTTTCTAAGTTCGGAAAAACTCAAAATCCCATGAAACCTTTGTCCCCAAGGATTTCAAGTAAGAGATTGGGGAGTTTATTTACACACATAATGTTTGAGGGTTTTCTAGTGCCTGTGAGGACTTCTACCTGATGAGGCCTGCATGCCGTTGGATATAGGAGTTAAAATTCAAGGCAGAGATTAGGGTTAGAGAAGCAGATTTTGGATTTATCAGCATATAGATGATGATTATATTAGAATCATGAGGGCACACGTCAGAAACTATGCATTGCCAGAAGAGCAATGGGAACATCGGTGTCTAAGGGATGAATGAAGAAGCGTGGAGAAGCAAGCAGGAATTGGACAGAGCAGAGGTGTGATCATTCTGGACTGTGACCAACAACAGTGGCCATGGACGACACAGTGCAGTTGCCTGGCTTCACAGTCTTAGTGGAGTTATTGTTGGATGTCAGAGTGGACGTAGCCTTTTGGAGCATGTGTGCGGGGAGTGGGGCAGAAAGGGCTCATGGTTGCCTCTGTGTCCAGGCTCAGGGATCTGGCCTCAACATTCCTAACAAACCAGTATATTTCCATCAGTCTTCTTGGGAAGGGTTATGCAGGCTTCCTCCCCCATAAGTTCTGTGAAAAGTTTTGCAGCACTTTCCCAGCCCCATCAGTTCCCTGTGGGCCCCATCCTCTAGCGAGTGGCTCAGACCTTAACATGCGTGAGCTATTGCGATAGTGGGTGTGGGCAGAAGTTGGTCCTCGACACTGATGCTGGGCCAGAGGAGACCAGAAGGAGGTTCGACTTCTTGTGTTTATTCTTTCAGATAGGCCATGTCGGCAACCTTGGCAGGAGCAGTTAGAAAATACTTGCTGGTAGACCGCCACTTTCAAAGACAGGACAGCTGGAACCTTCTAACCTGCCTGCTGCAAAACAGTCTGTAAACCAGTTACATCTGGTCTCCTGTCTCATGGAAGAAAAATCTGTTTTTCCTTTTCAGTTGAATGTTCTCAGCCTTCAAATGTGTGCCTTTTGTTCATTCTAATTCGCCTACATCTGCATAAAACAAAAGTTCATTTTCAGAGCAGTGTGGAGGGGGACTGTGCACAATTCCAGTTATTGTATAGAAAAGCTGTGTGCCTAACTTTTTATTCAGCGAGAAAATAATATATCCAAGATGTTAATGTGGGTGTTTTCTGTAGCTCATACTGGTGATGTCTTGTCTCTCAAGAAACAATGGGCATTTATTTGGAATTGCTTAGATTTAGTTACACTACTTTTTATTTCAAATGGCTCCCCAAATGGCTCTTAAGTGGGTGAAAAAAATGAGTTGATTTCTTGGATATTTTAAATAGTTCTCATAGGTTCTAATCTTACCTACAGTGGAGACATTTGAAAGTTTATGTTAACATTATTTCATCAAGCTAATATGAAATGAGGAACATTAAATATTTTCATATAGATCATGACACAAATAATTCCAATCCTGAGCTAATTTTTGCATACATTTTCTTTAAAAAGCACTTCTCTTCCAACATTACTGAATTGTACACCTAAAAATGATTCAAATGGTAAATTTTATGTGCATCTTACCACAATAAAAAAAAACTTCTAAATTTTCAAAATTTGGAACATTTACTTAATAAAGAAATACTTTCAATAAATGTTTATTTCCATTTGAGAGAACTTGTGGATTTGTTTTCATATGTAGTCAGTGATTATGAAGGCTTAATTTAAAATAAACCCTTCAGATGTGAGATATAGATATATCTATTTAATTTGTTTTTATATATATTTGAACTCAGAGAAACGTTTTACTTAAAAATATGGAATGTTCATAAATTTGCATGTCTTCTTTGCACAGGCGGTCATGTTAATCTTCTGTGTATTGTTCCAATTTTTAGTATATGTGCTGCTGAAGCAGGCACCAGATTTTTTTTTTAACTCTAGGAAAGGTTACTTGGCATCAAAGAATGATAGAGCAACAAGAGATGGAAGAGTCACCTCGAGGTTTTCAAATGACAATGCATTGTTCTACAAATGAGTAAGTTAAATTTTGTTAGGTCAAGAACCTGGGACTAGCATCCAAAGCCCTCTTCAAAGGAGAGCCACTGAAGACAGAATACCAAGCTGAGCCCTGAAAAGTCAAACATGCTTTAGAAAACTTGTTTCAAAAAGCAGTGGTTCCCCCACCTCCAAATCAAAATAAAAATAAAAAAGGGGTCCCCTGGTCCACCTTGCCTGTTTCCCACTCTCCAGAAGCAGCCACTTTCATTTTTTTTTCATCTCCAAATCCCTGCTATTTCTTGATTATTCATAGTTAAGCATTATCAGTTGTCACTATGGAAGATGAGCAATGAACCCTCTTCATCACAAACACATACACACACCCTAACCTCTCCTCCTCTCAATTAGTGAAGACTTTTTGTTTTCTGAATATTTTTTTCTTATGGTCCCTTGGTTTTTTGTTTCTTTTTTTTTTTTAATTAATTAATTGACAGAGAGGGACCAGTGAGAGAGGGAACACAAGCAGGGGGAGGGGGAGAGGGAGAAGCAGGCTTCCCGCCGAGCAGGGAGCCCGATGCGGGGCTCGATCCCGGGACCCTGGGATCATGACCTGAGCCGAAGGCAGACGCTTAACGACTGAGGCAGCCAGGCGCCCGTTTGTTTTTTAGTGGAGACAAACTTTTTTACTATTTCAAAACCTGAGAATATTAGTGGTAGCTCTTTAAAATGTTCCCTTCTCTCTTCATAGACCCACTTTCTCCCTATTATTTTTAAAATTTGTGTTTTAATCCTTTCACTTTAAAGGCTTTCCTCAAATGCCTGATGATCCTTGGTTGCCTGTACATATTTAAGATGGCAACACAAAGAAGCTGACTGGAAGCAATTGGTTCATATAAGTAGGATCCTTTGACTGACATTTCTGAAACAAAACGGCTTCCTTGAGTACCCCCAGTATCAGCTGTCAAATTTTTCACAGAAGAATCTTATCTTCTGGATGGGGAGCATAAGCCTGGCTGCCAGCATTCAGGTAGCCAAGTGAGGGGAAAAGGGCTGAAGTTTTAAATAATGATTATAAACTTTCATATTACTTTCTGTATCAGTCATGGTCCAAAGGGATTAAGTATAAATGGGTACAGACAACTTCAAAGAACACTCTAGGGCTAAGGGAGAGTACCCAAAAAAGAAACAAACCTTGAAGGGGGCCCCTCCCCCACGTCTGGGATTCAGATCTCATTGGCGAAGGTGTGATTGCAGTCCACTGGATGGTGAAGTTTGCTAGGGTTCCCAGGCAAGCAGGGAACCATGACGGACTGGGAAGGACCATATATTCCTGGGATACAAGAGGGGTGAGCCTAGCACACCCCTCCTCCAGAGGATGGGTGAGCAGGAAATGCCTCTCCGTGAGGCTGAAGGGAAGGCTCATAGGAGTCAGGCCTTTGGAAGTCCATTCACTGGCCACCAGAGAGGTGGTCACATGGCCAGGGCTGCAAGCTCACTTAAAGAGACTGTGTACCCTGGAGCTAAGGGCCACTGGATGTCTCCACCCAAAACCACAACAAACACACCACTAACAACTGGATGGTATTAACAAGAAAAAGCAAACTAAAGCATGCCAGCTAAGAAAAGAGAAAAGGAAAAACGCTTGAGAGGGTCCAGCTCAATCCTGTAGTGTAGCCAATTGTATTAGTTTGCTAGGGCTGCCATAACCAAGTACCACAGCCTGACTGACTTAAGAGAAATTTATGGTCTCACAACTGAGGAGGCTGGAAGTCCAAAATCAGGGTGTTGGCGGAGTTGATTCCTTCTGAGGGCCAAGGGAAGGATCTATGCCAGACCTCTCCTTGGGCTGTAGATGGCTGTGTTCTTCTTGTCTCCTCACACCATCTTCCCTCTGTGTCAAATTAAGTCTTTTATAAGGACCCCAGACATAGTGGATTAGAGACACTCTGGTAACCTTTTACTTGATTACCTCTGAAAAGACCCCATTATCCTAGTAAGGTCACATTCTAAGGTGCTAGGGGTTTGGACTTTTAACATAGGAATTGAAGGGAGGGCACACAATTCAACCCCTAGTAGCAACTAAGGGTGAATTTGGGGATGAGAGGCAACAAATTGATAATTGGTATGCTCCTTACTCCTCAGTAGGTCACCTTACCCTCAGCTCTTCCTGGTGTTTCCTAGTACAGAGACCCTCTGTTGTATCCCTTCTGAATAAACACACAGGCTTATGCAGGGATGTTGGAGAGGCAGTTGCCAAGTTGCGTAGTATTGAAGACCCCATCTGGGGATCAAATTGAAAGTCCTAAATACTTTCAACTAATCCTATATTCAGGCTCCTTCCGCTGGTACCTAATGTCATATTCATAACGTTTGGGAGTTCTATGGGGAGATACTGGGTTGCTTCTTGGCATTCCCCACTGTTGGCTTAGGAGTCAGGTTTCTGGGGTCTGCTAAGTTTTGCTTTCCAGCTTCCAGAATGTTATTGCTGTCATCTCCATTTCCTGTGGCTTTATAAATTATTAAATAAATCTTTTATCTCAGAATAATTTTAGATTTACAAGGTCGTAAAGGTAATAGAGGGAATTCCCTTATATCCTCTACCCAGTTTCTCCTAATGTTAACATCTTATATCACCATTGCATCAAAACTAAGAAATTATGTTCCTTATTCACCAGGTTTTCCACTGCTATCTTTTTGTTCCAGGATCCAATCTTAGGACACCACACTGCATTTAGTTGTCAAGTCTCCTTAGTCTCCTGTGATTTGTGACAATTTGTCTTTCCTTGTTTTTCATGACCATGACACTTTGGAAGAGTACTGGTTAGCATTTCGTAGAATGATCCTCTAACTGGTTTGTCTGGTGTTCTCACAATTAGACTGGGGTTAGGAGTTTTGGGGGAGAATAACAGTGGTGAAGTGCCCTCCTCACATATGAGGGGTACAAAATATCTACATGTATCATTGGCAATCACTTGGTTAAGGTAAAAAGTTCAGCAGTGGCTCTCTTCTGTAAGGTAGAACTGATGCCTGATGGTAAATGAGGCTGTTATAGAACTAGATTCACTGGTAGCAAAGGAGGGGATGAAATTCTCCCCACCCTCTCCAATATAAAGGCCAGGTGGTGGTGCCTAACTATCAGAAGACAGGTGAATACAACTATCATACTGTGCAACAGGGCTGGCCTGGCGGCCGAGGGGACTGGACTCTAAAGAGAATTATAGATATGACTAACAGAACACAGTATGTCTAGGGGCAACATATATGGGCAGTTTTTACCAGCGGGATATTGATGGAAGACGACAGGGAAGCTGAGGGTAGTTGCCCTAAGTCACAACCCCTTCCCCAGTTAGCCAAGCCAGTTTTCCAACTCAGAGCACGCAATGAAGAGGTTGAGAACCCAGAAGGAAGGACCTGGAAGCAACACAAGCATGCACAGACTCAAACAATTGCCTATCTGGCTGCAAAAGGAATTAAGGCCATTTATTCAGAGCTGTACAACGGAGAAAGGGGGACAGGGATACCCAAATATTTTGAGGGAGGGCTACTGGACACAGGTCAGGGTTGACATTGACACCCAGAAATCTGAAGCATCATCATGGAGGGAGGGGTGCACGTATAGGCACAGTAATAATTACAGAAGTGTTGGGCGGTGCCTGGGTAGCTCAGCCGGTTAAGTGTCTGCCTTTGGCTCAGGTCATGATCCCAGAGTCCTGGGATCGAGTCCCGCATCGGGCTCCCTGCTCAGTGGGGACCCTGCTTCTCCCTCTTCTGGCTCCCCCTGCTTGTGCTCTCTCCCCCCATCAAGTAAGTTAAAAAAAAAATAACAGAAGTGTTGGTCAAGTTATAAATGTATACGTAAGTGCCCATATTATAATTGCATTATGCTCATGGGTTGGAAGAATATTGTTAAAATGTCTATGCTGGGCGCCTGGGTGGCTCAGTTGGTGAGCGACTGCCTTCGGCTCAGGTCATGATCCTGGAGTCCCTGGATTGAGTCCCACATCGGGCTCCCTGCTCAGCGGGGAGTCTGCTTCTCACTCTGACCCTCTTCCCTCTCGTGCTGTCATTCTCTCTCTCTCTCAAATAAATAAAAATAAAAAAAATAATAAAATGTCTATGCTACCCAAAGCAATCTACAAATGTAATGCAATCCCTATCAAAACACCAACAGCATTTTTCAGAGCCAAAACAATCCTAAAATGTGTATGGATCCACAAAAGACCTTGAATAGCCAAAGCAATCTTGAAAAAGAAAAATGAAACTGGATACATCACAATTCCAGACTTCAAATTATATTACAAAGCAGTAGCAGCGATCAAAACAGTATGGCACTGGGACAAAAAAAGACACGCAGATCAATGGAACAGAATAGAAAACCCAGGAATAAATCCACAATTATATGGTCAATTAATCTTCAACAAAGGAGGAAAAGAATATGCAACTGGAAAAAGACAGTCTCTTTAACAAATGGTGTTGGGAAAACTGGACAGCTACATGCAAAAGAATGAAACTGGACACTGTCTTTCACCACACACAAAAATGAACTCAGAAATGGATTAAGGACCTAAATGTGAGACATGAAACCATAAAAATCCTAGAAGAGAGCACAGTAGTTTCTTTTGACATTGGCGATAACAACATCTTTCTAGTTAAGTCTCCTAAGGCAAGGGAAATAAAAGCAAAAATAAACTTTAGGCACTGCATCAAAATAAAAAGCTTCTACACAGGAAAGCAAACAGTCAACAATATACTAAATGGGAGAAGGTATTTGCAAATGACGTAAATGGTTAGCATCCAAAATACATGAAGAACTGATAACAGGGCGCCTGGGTGGCTCAATTAAGTGTCTGATTCTTGTTTTTGGCTCAGGTCATGATCTCAGGATCTTGAGATTGAGCACTGCGTTGGGCTCCGCGCTCAGTACGGAGTCAGTCTGCTTGAGATTCTGCCCCCCCCCACCTGCTTGTTCTAAAAATAAATCTTAGAAAAAAAACCTTAAAAACACTTAAAAAACAAACAATCCAATTAAAAAATGTACAGAAGACATTTCTCCAA
This sequence comes from Zalophus californianus, assembly GCF_009762305.2. Taxonomy (NCBI): domain Eukaryota; kingdom Metazoa; phylum Chordata; class Mammalia; order Carnivora; family Otariidae; genus Zalophus; species Zalophus californianus. Next base: position 110,860,366 of record NC_045603.1, on the reverse strand, counting down.
AGACATCCAGATGGCCAACAGACACATGAAAAGATGCTCAACATCACTCATCATCAGGGAAATACAAGTCAAAACCACAATGAGTGGTTGGTTGAAACTGCTGTGCCCTCCCTTCCCACACCTACCACCTCACACCTATCAGAATGGCTAATTAAAAGACACAAGAAAACAGGTATTGGTGAGGATGTGGAGAAAAAAGAATGCTCTTGCACTGTAGGTGGGAATGCAAACAGTATGGAAGTTCCTCAAAATGTTAAAAATAGTACTATCTTCTATGATCCAGTAATTGTACTGATGGGTATTTAACCCCAAATTACAAAAACATTAATTCAAAGGATACATGCACCCCTGTTTATTGCAGCACTATTTACAATGGCCAAACTATGAAAACAGCCCGTGTCCAATGATCGATGAATGGATAAAGATACCGTGTGCGTGTGTGTATATATGTATATAATAGAATATTACCTATCCATCCATAAAAAAGAATGAAAACTGGTAAGAACAGATACTACACTTGATCTTAGCCAAAAGGCCGGGAAGTGATTAAATGTTGCCATTTGTAACATGGATGGATCTAGAGAATATAATGCTAAGTGAAGTCAGAGAAAGACAAATACAGTATGATTTCACTCATATGTGGAACTCAAGAAAACTAACGAGACAAGGAAATATGAGAGAGAGAACAAACCAAGAAACAGACTCTTAACTATAGAGAACAAACTGCTGGTTACCAGAGGGAGGTGAATGAAAGAGGTGATGGGGATTAAAGAGTACACTTATCATGAGGAGCAGAGTAATGTATAGAACAGTTAAAAAAAAAAATGCATATGCTTTGCGGACTCATCTCTTGGGTCACTTCCCTGTCTGCATGTGTAACTAGAATTGATATACTCAGTAAGTGGCAGGACTCCCCACATGCAACTTAGGCCTGCGGGATACAGACTATGCCAAAGGCAAACAGAAGCCTCTTGAAACTGCTGTGCCCTCCCTTCCCACACCTACCAGCGAAATCAGTATTTAAGGTGCTCCCTTCAGATTACAAGAGGACCAAAAGCAGTTTACATTCACATGTAGCAGACAACATACACGTACAATTTTGCTCCAGGGCCATGTTAACTCTCCTGCCCTCTAAGTTTGAAGTGATCTGGATTATCTGGTCATTCCACTAACCATCACATTGACACTGTTAAAAGCTTATTGAGCTGGATGAGACATAAGTGGTTAGCATACTGGAGGCCCTGATAAGACAGACTGCATCAGTGTCCAGTTAGGAGATAACCTTATTAAGAAGCTGTTTCCATTTAAATCTCTCCATGAAAGGGAAAAATGATGGAGGCTCATAGAGCATTCTTAAAAGATAATAACCAAATAACATAAAAACAAGGAAAAAAGGCACAACTGGTCCACTGGAAGATGATAATGAAATGATCATTTTGAAACTTTCAAGTGAAGGAAAAGAATCAATCATTTATCCTATTTTTCCTATACAAACTATACCACTGGGTAACCAAATAGATGAAAGCCAAGTTCTCAATCGCAACCAACAAGTAAAGGAATTACCAAATTAGAATATTGCCATTCTGTAACCCCTAATTGATGGATAAAGGGCCTGATCATCAGTGGCAATTTATAACCCAGTAAGACACTAGACATTATGTGCCACCTGATGGAACAGTACCACACCACCTATGAAGTAATGCTGCCCCCCTCCCAACAAACACAAAAATCTGAATCTTAAATCTCTGGATCCAGAATAAATTCACAGGAAATACAAAGGACAGAGTTAGTATCAGAGGAATGCAATCAGCAAAATTTGGGAATCTACACAACAAATAACCTGTTTTCCTCATAAACTAATTATAAGGGGAAAAAAATAAAGAGAAATGGGAGGGGATACTACTGCAATATATGGATTTTAATTGGATCTTCATATAAACATTGAAATTTTGTTTAGGAAATTATTTTTTGTGATAATGTTATTTGTGTGTTTTAAGGGGTATGTATTTTAATACATATGCTGAAATATTTATGAATAAATACATATGATATCTGGGACTGCTTCAAAATAATAAGGGGGAGGGGACACACAAGTGGGGTTATGGATGAAATAAGATTAAGATTAGCCATGAGCTTATTAATTGTTGAAACTGAGTGATAGGTACTTGGATCTTCATTATTTACTATATGCTTTTGTATGTGATTAAACATTTGGAATTTAAAAATATTACCCCTCTCCCCTACCCCCAACAAAAAGCCAAATCACCACTAGAATTCATGAATAGTCTTTTAGTTTTCTCCAGCTAGGCCTGAATGACCACTGAGGACCACTGAGTAAATACTGAAAAAACAAACACGTCTTATACAGGTTAATGAAACAATCGGGCTCAGATGAACAGAACCATGTAGGGGAGGCTACACTAAATAACATAGGTGAGACTGAGGATTCATTTCTGGCTCTTAATTTTTCAGCCTATATATTTAATACCCACTGTCCAAAGAGTATGCAATACATTAGTAAACAAAATATACACAAATGTAACAACATTTTAGTCACCATCTGCAAGACAAAAGGCCACTTAGTCATATAAAATCAACCTAATACTTCATCAAATAAGTTTTAAGAAAGTTATTACATTTCAAAAAATTTTTCCTCTTTATTTAAACATAAAACACATTTACAGCATGCAGGTTAACTTAAAAATTATATGGCGTCTTCCCAAACCAATTATCTTTGAGTGTATCTTCAAGCACTGAAAATAAACCAACATAGTCCACAGGTATACTCAGATTCTTTTCTGTCACCTTATGTCAAATTGAAAGTTGCGAACAGTAGCTTGCTTAAGTTAGGCAAATAATTTAATTGATCACCATGAATAAATATTACTCTTTTATTTCACTGAGTTTCTCTTCTGAACCATTTATCAATACCATTCAGAGGAACGTTAATATTCAGTCAAAAAAAAAAAAAAGACACCGCAAATTGAAATAAGTGTCAATGTTCTAGATGATCAGAAATTTTCATTTATAAAGAGTAAATGCTGTGGTTAATGACCTACCATAGCAAAAAGAGCAGTTCACTGAAAACTAATTTATGAAATTCTTTGTACACTTGGTGAAAGTCTGAAATTATAAATAGAAAAGAACTTCGATATTTAAAAAACCCTAACATTGTGTATTCTGAACCACGCTAGATACAATTGTTTGTTACACAGCACCAATACCCGTGATACATCTTACAAGAATGAAACTACCATAATGTTCAGATGAAAGAGAAAAAAAATTCTGCTTCATTTAAGAATACTGCCAAAGAAGCAAGCTTTCTTTTGAAAACAAAATATAAATGTCTATGTGAATGCAGCCCAATATTTCTCCATTTAGAAAACTATCACCATAAATAGGCTATAGCACTTTTTTTTAGTTAACTGTATTACTTCAATCTTGCTGCACACCAAGTTTTCATCTCAATTTCTGGAGTGCTTCTTTTGACCAATCCGAAAAGCAACACAATCACTTTAAAGGTTGCAGACTACAACAGCAAGGACTTTTGACTGTTAAAAAAATAAATAAATAAATTTATCTTTTAAATCAAAACTATTATAAAAGTGGAAATTACAATAGTTAAATAGAAAAATAAGCCAATTATGATCTGAGTCTTCTGACTATGGCTCCAAATTTAATACAAATATCTGTGTATAAAACTTTTTCAAAAAGTTAATTCTGCCAGCCAGATCCTAACACAGAATTTTCCAACTTTCTGTACTGACTGAATCACCTTAAATCTTCCTTCTCTGCAAATTTCTGCTAATATAGGTACAGTCACCCCACACACAGATGAAGCAAATATTGAAATCTCTCTCCCTATTACAGTTAGAGCTTCCGAAAGTAATCTTTTGACGTCGTTTAATCAGCTGAGGAAAAAGTGGCAAAAACGGATACACTTAGTACGAATTACAAAATTATGGGCTATAGCCAATAAAATTTCTTTGAGGATTATTAGTGACTTGCACTTTACTATTTCTAGACTAACTAAATGAGAGATAAATTATAGTATATGACTTAGTGTAGCAGGTTAAAAACACCTCAGGGATTTCAGACCAAAATCCACCTACAGATTTATAAAGCTTACCATTAAGTTCTTCCACACTTTTTCTCAATTTCCACTGGCTGTAAATTTACATCAACCAATATAGTAGTTAACAGTATAAATGCTATTTAATCCTGTAGTATCTTAATTCATTTCACTATATTAAGATGACAAATTATCTGTCCAATTCTTATATTAATTAGCAGGCTCACCAGAATGAAGCAGAGTGTTTTCATTCCATCACGCCATGTTGATTATAGAACTGGGAAGAGAAATAGAATTCCTTCTCCAAACCCTCTTTCTTAAACGGAGATTTGCTTTTGGTATTTTAAAATATTTCTATTCAAGATAATTCAGCAAAAGGCATTTCATGATGAGAATTAAGTAGCCGTGCTCAATCTCAAATGCCTCGTTTATGCTAAAGGTTTCAGTGCTCAAAGAGTAGTTTTCAGAAGCAAACTTCAGACACAATACAAATTTTAACTCTGAAATCATTTCAAGGGATTTTAAAGTACAGTACTGACCTGATATATTTTGTGGGCATGTAGTGTTTTAAGTGGTGAAATTTAAGACATTTAATCTAAATGTTCGATTTTCCCTAAAGCAAGGAAGACATTTTACTAAGAAAAGAAAAATAAGAAGCAGTAGCAGCTACGTAACTTAAACTGAGATTAAAAAATAACACAAAACACACACAAAAAACCAAGTACAAAAAGCACAATCCTACATGGTACAGTTAGCTTGGCACAATGAAGACTGAATTGAAGACACGGAAGACAACCTGTGTAATAAATAGGACCACAGTTGTAAACTGTCATTTTTTCCCCTCCTAAGACGCCAAAATTGCACTCTAGTTGTGTTGGGAAGCAGCAGAGTTTACAAGAAAAGTGGGTAGGAAATGGCTGTACAGGCCAGGTATAATTTATACATTAAAAAAATGTTATAATTCTACAATTCCCAGGGGGTAGAGGTTATAGTCACTGAATGACTCTGCTTGGTATTATGTCCTCTTCATTCTTCAATTATTTTCAACGCCTGAAAACAGAGGAGAAAATATTTTTATTTACACAAGTTTGAAATAATCATTAAAAGAATGAAACAAGTAAATACAACATACCAATATATTTTAAAACATTTTAGCCACTAGCTTAGACCACTTTCCCCCAAAGTAAAAAGACGGCATCATTAAATGATTTGATTCCTTTTCTTTTTATTTAGCTTCTAAGCAGTTTATGAACAGCACAATACTTAAAATGTCAGCCCTTTGTTTTTATTCTCCCCAAGAGAGTTATGAGTATACGTAGGAATTAAATTTTTTGAAAAAAGCAAAATATGGTCAATAAAACAGAAGTCAGTAGACAGTGTCAGTGACAGTCTTAAGCCAAAGACCATGAACTAATAAGCAGTTATATTCATGGTAGCTGTAAAAAATAAAAAGTGGGGTGGAGAGAAGGATAGGTACAAACAGATACATGCTATAGGAAAAGTAACAGTGAAATCAACAATTCCAGCTGCTGTTCTGGAGGCATCCTTGTATTAAACTACCTATTTGCCTATGTGTTTAGGAAAACTCAACTTGTCGAAAGTATTATGCAAGCCAGAAGACCAGCCATGTAAACCTGGGTTCTAAAAGAATCGGTATTAATACTTTGTCGTCTTTCCCAGAAATAAACCCAGGGTTTTGAAATGTTTTGCTTAATAATTAAAAAATTATTTAAAAATTTCTCTACATATTAATTTTTCAACAATTTATCACTTATGAGGCTGATATACTCCTCAATCATGGTTTAAGACTGACTGATCCAAGGCTTTAAAAAATAAAAGCCACTATCCTTTGGACCAGCAATGAAACAATCCTGTTACCAATTATACTCCTATAGTTTTTATTTCAAGTCTTAAAAACCTAGTCTGGCTAGGTTAGCTATCTCCCTCATGTGCTAAACTGCTGTCATTACACTGGAATCAGCATTCTACTTTCAAGCTAAAACTTAGTTATATTTAACAAAGGCCCTGGTCTATCCTCTCTGCAAATGAGATAGAGTTCAAAGTTTACACATGATTTCTAATGTGAGGACAATACCCAAAAGGAATAAACTTTTATCTGTATTTATAGTTATGCTGTGAAAATCCCTTTGCCCACCTACACTTCCAGAAAATGCAGCTTGCCTCTTACTGAACACCTGCTCCGTACTAGGTAACGACATTTTAACTTGTGTAATTCTCAAGACTGACTTTCATTTCACTAACGAAGGGGCTCAATAAGTCATTACTCCAAATGGGGAAAAACAGATGCCATCTCTAATTGGAAGGAAAACGATCTACTGTATGTCTACGGATGTGATAGAATATTAAACACATATTACTCTATTTGGTAGTCTTATCAGAAATGCTTATGCCCCATCTAATAAATGCTTTCATTACATAGGGAATAGAGGAACAAGCTATTACACATAGAAACACACACCCAGAGGAGGCATATGCTCAAGGTAACTGGCCTAGTCTCTTCAGTAGGTTAATGTCATTAAAAAGGGGAGATTTTTCTAGATTAAAAGAGACTTAGGAGGTCTAACTGAATGTAAACAGCAGTTGTGGATTATACCCTGGTTTAGATAAACCAGCTATAAAGGACTTGGGGGGAAAAACAATTAGAGAAATCTGAATATGGATTGGTATTAGATAATATTGAAAATATTTTGTTAGGTGCAATAATGTTATTGTGGTTATAGAAAAAATGTTCTGTTTTATAAGTACATTAGTTTCAGACCATAAATACATAATTTATTTTCATGCTTAAGAAATTTAAAAAGAATCAAAACAAGAAAGAAATTAAATACTAAAAAAAGTAACTTGCTGAAGGTCATAAAAGTAGAAAAGTTGGGATTCCCAAAATTAGATGGAACTCCAATGTCTATATTTACTCTATTTTAAATCCTATACTGTATGGACAAAAAATTTTATGAGACTGTTGGGAAATGTGATTCCTTCAGAATATTGCTTAATTCGCTACTCAAACTGAGAGCCAATCTTATTCAATATGTCAAAGTAAAAACAAGTCAGTTTATTTGTATCTTGCTTTCGGATTCATCAGAAACAGTTAACTATCCTAATTATTTAGTTTTAGTATCCAAAGCATGAATAGATCTGGGACTTTTTCTAAACAACAAAAATCTGAGTTTCTGCTATATGATGGAATACTAGGCAGCTTATTAGCTAATAAGTCATGTTGTACAAGAAAATGTTCAGAACAGGGATGCCTGGGTGGCTCAGTTGTTAAGCATCGCCTTCAGCTCAGGTCATGATCCCAGGGTCCTGGGATCAAGCCCTGCAGCAGGCTCCCTGCTCAGTGGGAAGCCTGCTTCTCCCTCTCCCATTCCCCCTGCTTGTGTTTCCTCTCCTGCTGTGTTTCTCTCTGTCAAACAAACAAAAATCTTTAATAAAAAAAAAAATGTTCAGAACATATTGCTAAGTTAAAAAAGCAGGCTACAAAGAAACATGTACTAGGAGTAGTATAAGAGTATTCATCAACTGTTTAAAATTAATTAATCTTTAGAAGATTTCGTTTATTTGTCAGAGAGATAGAGGACAGAGCACAAGCAAGGGAAGCAGTAGGCAGAGGGAGAGGGAGAAGCAGGCTCCTCACTGAGCAAGGAGCCCGATGAGGGGCTTGATCCCAGGACCCTGGGATCATGACCTGAGCCGAAGGCAGACGCTTAACTGACTGAGCCACTCAGGTGCCCCTTAAAATTAATTTAAAGATTATAATATGCAAAGAAAGCACCAGAAAGATACACAACACACAATATATTGGGTGGTATCTCTGGATGATATACATCTCCTACTTTGTGGTTAAGTCTTTATCCTCCTACAAGGAACAGACGTTACTCGTATGATTAGAAACAGATGACATAAATCTGTTAGGAAAATCATTTGCAACAGGTAAATGGAAAAGGACACAAAGAACTCAAAAAAAGAAAATGTAAATGAACCAATAAATATATGGAAAACAAATCCAAGTTCTTAATAAATCAACGAGATGCTTATTTTGAACTATTAAATCAGAAGCTTAAAAACTATTAATATTCAATGCTGGCAAAGATGCAACAAAATGGACAGCATCCTTGGCTAGGATGCAATTTGGCATAGTCTTTCTGGAAAGCAGTGTATTAAAATGTATCAAGAGCCTTAAAAATGTTCACATTTTCTTATAATTCGACTTCTGGGATTCTTCTGGAAATAATCTAAAAGGGGGCGCCTGGGTGGCTCAATCGTTAAGCATCTGCCTTCGGCTCAGGTCATGGTCCCAGGGTCCTGGGATCGAGTCCCACATTGGGCTCCCTGCTCCGCAGAGAGCCTGCTTCTCCCTCTCCTGCTCCCCCTGCTTGTGTTCCCTCTCTCACTGTGTATCTCTCTGTCAAATAAATAAAATCTTAAAAATAATAATAATAATAATCTAAAAGGTGAGGGGACACAAAAAGGTACTTCACACTTGAAATTTTCCATATTGAAATTTCCATATATGAAATTTGAAATGTGAAACATTTTATATTAAATATAGAAGAAAATTGTCTTAAATTAATTAAATGTCCAATAAAAGGGAATAGTTATAAACCATGGTATATCCATTAGACAGAATATAAGAGCTTTTACAAAAGCAATCCAAGATGTTAGGTTAAAAACATTAACACAAATTTGGAAATAGAGTATGATCTGAACCATGAAAAAAAGACTAGAAGAAATCATGCCAAGTTATTTTATAATCACATACATTAAAAATACTAATATGAGAATCCAAAAAAAGTAGTATTTAACAACCAATGACTAAACATTTCCATGTAGAGCTATGATTCGAAAGCCAGATAGAAACTACAAACCTGTGGGTACTGTGTAACAATTACACTTGTTTGCCGCCTCCGCCCCGAACTGCTACTGGCTGGCTGTTCTGAACAAATGCGCCTCCTCCACGAATTGCACTTGGATGAGTTGGAGAAGCTGCTGGATGTTGCCCGGGACGAATAGGTTTAGCTAATATGAAAAACAAGAACTGACTTTAGAATAAACCTTAACACATGACTGTAGTGACGGTTTAGGTCTCTTCCCTTTATTCACAACACTTCCCAAATGTGGTTTTTCTTTGCCGTCTGTTCCTCAGAAAATTCTGCTCTTTTCTTTTTGGTTACGTCCTTTTCACCAGGACCTATATAATCCCTAGCCTCTTAAAGACCTTATCCCTGTATGAATGATTATTCTAAAGCATGTAATTATTGCTGACAACTTATTTTCTTGTAAGTCTCTCTTTGCTTTAAGAATGCTCTCTATACAATGTCACCTCTTCCTGACCACTCTTGCACGCTTGTGTAGTTCTTCTTCATCTTCTTGTCCTGTGAACGTAGCTATTCCTTAATTTTCTCTTCCTTCCCAACAATGCCACTCTTTGGTAAATTAGCAATAAAGACAGACAAATACCACCATGGCAACACACAATCAATCAATCCTATTATGTTTTCAAGTAAATAAAAACAAACCGAGCAAAGTTTAAAAGGTTTTAAGGTGTTCTACTAACCAATTTGTGCAGAATGTCCTCTTCTGGCCATATTCTTTGACCTGACTGCTTCCTTTATACGATCTACTTCTTGCTGGTAGCGTTTGCGATCACGAGATGCGTTTTCTTTGGCTTCTTTCAGTGCTGACTCCAAAGCTTTCACTCTTTCAGCTGTAGCTCTAAGTCGTTTTTCCAACTTAGGAAGTTCACAGCGAAGATCTGCATTATCACGTACCAACTAAAGGTACATAAATAAGGAGTTTAGCTTTAACAAGATGATTTGAGAAAATATGAGTATTTCATAATTTCTCTTTAAAAAAAAATAAAACATTTTATATTAACGCTTTCCATTTAGCTAACTTAGGCAGCAACATGCAAAGAATACATACATCCGTATATATCATCTATATATGTACTTCTCACAAAGATATAATTTTATTCAATTTGGGGGGGCCAAGGGAAAGATTATTCTGTCTCCCCAGTAGGCAATGACAATAAGCTGTAACACAGTGTTAGGTCTCTCCGGTAAGGTACGAATCTGGTAAATACCATTTTAAGTGTTAAAATAAGTGTGGAAAGCAAAAAGGGCTAAAATTCCCTTTACTCTTGTACAAACATCACATTTATACTAACAAAGATGTACAATTTAGTATGCTAAGAAACTTTAAAAATAATTAAATCACATATCAAGCCACAAAAAAGCAAACAACAACAACAGAAAAGACCCACACAAGAAGTACTAATTTTTTAAAAAAATGAACTGCCTCATTATTTTATGTATTTCACACTCCGGGGCATTAAATGACAAAAGACAAAAAAAGATTGTATTTTAACTGCATAGTCCTATCTACTGAAGATTTAAAAATTATCATGAATAATAAATGAGAAAAACTGACAAACCTAAAATCCTAGAAAATAAATAATGCCCATTTTCACTGGCCTCTTGATAACTCCCAATTAGCTCCCCTAAAAACTGCTAGCGATTTATTTATGTAATTGCTAGATAAAATAATGGAACAGCTCAGGGTATGAAAATTCCTTAGGCCTCTGAAATAGTCAAACACCACTCCTCAATTTTTTTCTTATAATGTTGCAGCTATCATAAAATAGATTCTTTATATACCTGTTTGTGCACTTTAGTGAGTTGTTCAAGATTATTTTCAAGAAAGGAGATCTTTTGCTTTTGAGCAGCACTGCCTCCAGTGTCATCAGAATCGATCTCAGCACTCTAAGAAAAGAAGGTCAGTGAATACTATGAAAACATTAAAAGTTAAAAAAAAAAATCTAACCTTAACTACGTGAAAATTGTTATGACAATGTAAAATTACTTCACTTACAAATGTAAGTAATTAGACAAGAGTAAGCACCATTTATATAAATACCCACCTCAGTATTATCTTATTACCTTTTTAACTCTGGTGGCTAGGTCCTGAACAAAAAGCTTCCGCAGGTTGTGTAAAGTCTGAAGTTCTTTTGCCTTGAAGTAAGAACAGCAGTTTTTGGAATTTGGTCTTTAAATATTTAGTATAACCAAGGGGAAACCCATTAAACATCCCACTATCTTATTTATTTTCAAGCTTTTCTTACCACTGTCTCTTCCAAGCCCTTCAAGTCTTGTCTTGCTTGTTCTCGTCTATCTTGCATGACTCTAAACAGCAGAATATACACATATTTTCAACTCTGATTCCATGAGGTTATAGTTTTATTTTCAAATAAATACATAATCTCCTAAATTTACGGTTTGTTAGAAAAAAAAACTACTATAGCAGTGGAAGAGATAAAATGTAGCAGAATTCAAAGAATAAGGAAGGAGTGGTTCTCATATTTTAGAATATGCCACACACAACACACTACTATTTATCCAAAATAATTCTGATTAACTGGGAATTATAAATTATTGAAGACTAAAACATTTTATGTATTTTATATTAAAATTATTCTAAATAGACCTATGGTTGAGATTTGGCAGAGTTTATATAAAACCAACTCTGAAATGGTCCTGACGAATGTGACCATTCTAATAACAGCAATTCCATTTATAAATCATCTCTCATAAATTCAAGATGTGAAAAGTTATAATCATGAGTTTTCTACTTGCTAAGATTCTAGAAAACTGAGTACTGACTATACTCAGTATGTTAGGAAAAGTAAATGGTGAAAACTTCTGTTCAAAAGACAAGGCTGAAACAATAATGTTCTTTTATCCCAGATCAAATTTCACAAAAAGTCAGTTTTGGTGGCAGATCCCAAAATCTTCTCAATGACTTAATGTCATTTAAGGTCTATTTTTCTAATGAATAATGTGGTGGCAAAGAAATAGCAAGCAGGTTAATACACAGAAATCTGAACCTACCATCAGTGAAGAATACAGGATCTTGCTTTCACTTAAGTACAAGACAATATATTGCAAATTTTAAGGTATATATTAAACTAACTCAGAAGGTTTAAGAAAAATACCCTTTAGTCTACACAAACTTAAAAATGTGTCCACTGGATACAACCAAGAACAATGCCTGGAATCCTCTTATTTATTCTTTTAGATTTTATTTATTTATTTGAGAGAGACACAGTGAGATAAAAAGCACAAGCAGGGGCGCCTAGGTGGCTCAGTTGTTAAGCGTCTGCCTTCAGCTCAGGTCATGATCCCAGGGTCCTGGGATCGAGCCCCGCATCGGGCTCCCTGCTTGGTGGGAAGCCTACTTCTCCCTCTCCCACTCCCCCTGCTTGTGTTCCCTCTCTCGCTGTGTTTCTGTCAAATAAATAAATAAATAAATAAAATCTTTAATAAAAAAAAAAAAAGAAAGAGCATAAGCAGGAGGAGTGGCAGGCAGAGGGAGAAGCAGGGAGCCTGACGCAGGGCTTGATCCCAGGATCCTGGGATCATGACCTAAGATGAAAGTAGACACTTAACTGACTGAGCCACTCAGGCCCCTCTAAGTTTTTATTTTTAAACTTGAATTAAAACATTTACTCACGTAAGTTCATGTAGTTTTCTGCTCTTTTCCTGATCTGTAGCTTTCAACTTCTCATGCTCTACTCTCAGACGTTCCTGCTCTAACATCGTTTTCTGGTTTTGGCTGACAAAAGAAAAAAAACATAACACAGTATCAGTATCAAAAAAACCACAACACAATACCATTTTTTTGAATGGCACCACTGACATTTTTTCAAATTCTTAAATTCTAAAATTTCACTCTTGAAATACTCAAGACCACCTGTTATCCTGTCCCCGTAGTGGAAGAAAAGAAAGGAAGAGAACCTGGCTACTTTCAGTCATAAAATACTTTTTATATTTTGGTTTGAAACCATGAATCTCATTCTGTATTTATCATTAAGGTATTAGCATTAAGACCCCCCATATTAAAATTTGTCATCATCTTTTGTTACTCTCTTCTGGTTCTTACTCAAATCATGATTTAGTTGCAGACCTCCAATTTCTATAAATTCTGGGCTATGTATGCCTATGGTTATGGAAATAGATAAAATGTCTTCTAGAAAAACCAAGAATACAACTATTAGAATTTCTCGAATTAAAATAAAATAAAAATTAAAAAAAAAAAAACCCAACCTTCTAAACCCCACAATTTCCAAAAGTTTTTCTCTGTTAAGAAATTTTTAAAAAGGGGTGCCTGGGTGGCTCAGTTGGTTAAGCGACTGCCTTCAGCTCAGTCATGATCCTGGAGTCCCGGGATCGAGTCCCGCATTGGGCTCCCTGCTCGGCAGGGAGTCTGCTTCTCCCTCTGACCCTCCCCCCTCTCATGTGCTCTCTCTCTCAAATAAATAAATACAATCTTTAAAGAAAAATTTTTTTAAAAAAAGAAGTTAATTTTTAAAACTTATTTTTTTTTAAAGATTTTATTTATTTGAGAGAGAGAGAGGGAGAGTGAGAGAGAGAAGCATACTCCCCACTGAGCAGGGAGCCCAACATGGGGCTCAATCCCAGGGCCCTGAGATCGTGACCTGAGCCGAAGGCAGACGCTCAACCGAGCCACCCAGGTGCCCAATTTTTAAAAATTTCAGCTAGAACTTAGAAGTCACACTAGCAAGTGAAAAGATTCTTGACATTCAAGTCAAAATGATAATTTCAATGAAAAATTCAGGTTTCTTTTTTTTTTTTTTTAAAGATTTTATTTATTTATTTGACAGAGAGAGAGAGACACAGCGAGAGAGGGAACACAAGCAGGGGGAGTGGGAGAGGGAGAAGCAGGCCTCCCGCAGAGCAGGGAGCCTGATGCGGGACTTGATCCCAGGACCCTGGGATCATGACCTGAGCCGATCATGACCTGAGCCGAAGGCAGACGCTTAACGACTGAGCCACCCAGGCGCCCGAAAAATTCAGGTTTCTAAAAGGATATATTGTCCATCAGTAATCTATTATTTCCTCTTGCTAAATAGTCAATCTTCCTGAGTTAGTTTCTAATATCTCAGAGGGAAAAAAAGTATACTTACTCTTGAAGATCAGTGATGAGTTTTTCTTTTGCCTCAACTTCATCTCTCAAACTACTAATCTGTTTTTGATGTGTTTCTCTGTGGCTCTGGATCTGCTGTTCAACCGCTTGCTAAAGTTATTGGGGGAAAAGGATTTAAATCAGATTAATCATGATTAAGAATAATGGATTAAAGTCATTAGAATCCAATGTTACATCAAACTTGCCTTAACTTCATTTGCAGTCTGAACCTTATTTAAGTGCTCCTTTTCCATCTCATGTACTTTCTCTGTTTGGGTAGAGAGAGAAAACAGGAGAAGAAATAAGCCTTAAAGTTCTTCCTATAAACCAAGGAGCAAATAGGTTTTATGAGGGATCTGTTGCTTAGCAGTACTTGACTTTAAATTATCTAAATGCTACATAGTAAATCTTGCTCTCCTAGCTCAGAACATGTTTACTAATAATACTAATAATACAGTTAAATTCTTTGTGTTGATATTATTGTTTCCTTTATTTTCTTTGCCTAATCCTGGAACAGATGGGTTAGGCCATGGTAGGGACTAAGATAGCTTTCTACATCCCCTATGTTAAGATTCACTCACACACACACACACACCCCCCCTCATAACTTTGTGGGAAATTCCTAGATTGGCCACTTCCATATTCAAACACAATTTCAAAAACAGGTTTTAAAACCATTTTAAAATATATTATTTATGTTCTAAGTTATCCATATTCCTACTATTCTCTATCCGTGTGAACATAAGTTTACTACAATTATACTAAAGAAAGACTTAATATAGGTAGAACTCATAAAAAATCAAAAGCTAATACCTTGTGCTCGAAGCTGGACTAGTTCTTCACTGAGGGAATCAACAGATTCTTCTAGCTGTCTTTTCTTTTGCTCCACATTTTGAAGGTATTCAGTCAATGATTTTATTTTGGCTTCATGCTTTTGAGAAAAATAAACTGATATGAAGTGCAAAAAAATCTCATGCACACATTTTGTTCTTAAGGATAATTTGAAAGTTAGGTCTTCTCTGTATGTCTAAGCATATATTATAATGATAAAGAAATTAATTAATGAAACGGTCCCCTACATAGCTTATAACACTTGCAAACTAAGGTACTGAAGGCTGATCTATGAGATACTCTTACTAGTATCTCCATCTAACAATATTCTCTTTCCCTACTTCTACAACTCCTATCTTGGTGAATGGCCTCATCCATTCAGTTGCCAAAGCCAGCAAGCTGGTTCCACAGTTGTCTACCCTAGAATTCTTCTAGAGTTTTCAATAGCCAAATCAGTCACATCTTTCTAGTAAATTTCTATGTGTAACATACACATGTCAGTAAATATAACCCAATTAAATTCACTCATATCATACTGCAGCGAACCTAGGAAAAACTAATTGAATTAACCTTTTTACTGTTACCCAAAAAACCCCAAAGGTCGTTTTCCTTAAAATTTTTACTATCAATGAAATGTATACATGGCTATTCAAAAAATGAAGAAACTTTGCTCTGTAATACATACTTGAGAGATACGAAGCTGGCATGCTGCTAACTCCTTTTCATTTTCTTCCATTTTTTTGTTGCTCTCAGTTTGTGTGCTTTCTAACTGTTTGCAGCGTTTTACCATTGTTTTTACTTCTGACTTCATTTTGCTAATGTAGAGCCTTGCAACAGTGAACTCTTCATCTATCATGCCAGTTCCCTCAGGCTGCTGTAAAAAAAATTAAAAAATTAAAAATTAAAAACAAAAATGTCATTTGTGGTTAACCCAATTCGACTGCAAAATCTTTTAACAAAATAAGTATTACCTGATATTCATAAGAAGTATGGAGTTTTTCTTTATTAAATATTATTCTTAATAAAGGGCAAGTAAAACTTAGCTTAATTTTTGCCTTCCTTATTTTCTAAAACTTAATGTTAATACATGCTTACAAGGGAAAACAACAAATGCAACCTAAAAACAAACTGATGACATCTGCCTCTTTCAGTTTTTAGATTTCCTCTTCATTGCTAATCATATGTAAGCCCAGTTTAAAACTAAACAAATAATGATGATTAGGGGCAGAGAAAGGATGACTTTTAAGCTCGACAAAGAAGAACCGTGGTGACTATACATTCCTTAAGTTTCATTACAAAATTCCAGTACAGTATTCAGTGTCAAAATTAAGTGGAGCTTGAGAAGGAAGAAATAAGACTGTCTTTGCTTGCTGAGGATATAATTGTTTAAAAACAAAAACAAAACAAAAAGAAAAACCAACTCCTAGAACTATTAAGCCATTATAGTTAACAATGCAAAATACAAGATTAACATATGAAAGTCACATTCCTATACCAGCTATGAACAAGAGAAGGTGAAACTAAAAACACAGTGGCACAGACATAAGAATGAAAAGAAAAAAGAAATACTTAGGCATAAATGTAATACAGTAAGTATAAAATCAGTATGACAAAAGAAATCAATGAAGAACTAAATAAATGGGAGATATTCCACATTCACGGATAGAAAGACTCAGATGTCAGTTCTTCCTAGCTTGATCTATGGATTTAACATAATCTTAATCAAAATCCCTGCAAGTTTACTTTATGGTATCAACAGACTCTAAAGTTTAAATGGAAAGGCAAAAAACCTTGAAGAGCCAAACACTACTAAAGAACAACAAAGTCAGAGGACTGACTACTCAACTTCAAGACTTAATTATAAAGCTAGAGTAATCAAGATGGTATGGTACTGACAAAAGAACAGACAGTAATTGGAACAGAATAGAGCCTGGGAACAGACACACACAAATATAGTCGTTTGATCTCTGACAAAGGGGCAAAGGCAATTCAATGGACAAAGCAGTTTTTTTAATAAGCCGTAATAGAAAAACTATCCAACCACACGTAAAATAACGAAGCTTGACAGACCTTATTATATCTTGCAGAAAAAAGAAAAATTAACTCCAAGTGGATCACTGACCTAAATGTAAATATAAAACCAAAAACCTCCAAAACACAGGAGAAAATCTAGGTGACTCTGGGTTTGGAGATGAGTTTTAGACGCAATGCCAAAAATGCAATCCTGAAAAGAAAAAATTTGTAAACTGCGCTTTATTAAAATTAAAAACTTCTGCTCTGTAAAAGACACTGATAAGAGAATGAAAAGACAGCCACAGACTGGGAGGAATATTTGCAAAACACTTATCTGTAAAGAACTGCTACCTAAATCATAGAGATCTCTTTAAAACTCAAGATAAGAAAACAAACAATCCCACTGCATTGAGATAACACTATATATCTCAAACCAAAAAACTGATGACATCAAATACTTGTGAGGATGTGAAGTAACAAGAGCTGGTTGGAATACAAAATGCTGGTTGGAATACAAAATGCTATAGCCACCCTGGGGGTTTCTTACAAAGCTAACACTTAACATATGATCTAGCAATCATGCTCCTACGTATTTTTACCCAGCTGAATTCAAAAGTTATGCCCACAGGAAAATTTGCACATGAATGTTTATAGCGGCTTTATGTGCAGCTGCCAAAGACTGTAAGTAACCAAGATGGCCCTTGATAGATGAACGGATAAAGTGGTACACATACACAGTGGAATATTTGGTGATAAAAGAAATGAGCTATCAAGCCATGAAATGACTTAAATGCATGTTGCTAAGAAAATTAAGCCAGTTTGAAAAGGACAAATACTGTATGATTCCAACCATGTGGTGTTTTGGAAGCAAAACTATACAGATAGTGAAAAGATCACTGGATGTTGTTCAGGGGAGAGGGATTAATAGGGTAAAAAGCACAAGGGATTTGTAAGGGAGGTGACTGCTCTACATATATGACTATACTATAACGGTGGTTCTGTATCATGCATTTGTCAAAATCCATTAACTGTACAACACAAAGAGTGAACCATAATATAAAAAACACTAAAGTTAATAAAGCTCAAGCAGTGCTTAATGATGATGTTAAGAGAAAAATTATATACAAATGACAAAAATATTGAGAATCCATAGATTCTCTTTTAAAAGAACCTATTTGCAAGGTGAAAAAAACAGTCTAGGAGTCAAGGATCCTATAGTTTATCACTGGCTCTGTCACTAAACATAAGCCCTTTCTACTCTTCTCTTTACCACTTTTTCACTTAAATTAAGACTTAGTTGAACATAAAATGGAGACTTTTCTAAAAAGAAGCTGCAAATCTACAAGGCAAATTTTGAACACCTCTCTAGTGTTTAGTGCTATGAAGCAAATTTACTTTTCCATCCCAAAAGATTCCCATATAGCTCTATCATCTCACATGAGTTCACCCTCAACAGGATACAGAATGTTCAGATGGAACATTCTGAAGAGAGAAGAGAGTGAAGAGAGTGTATGTCACCCAGTATTTAACATTTTTCTTTTGTCTCAATGGCATGAGCCAACATTAGGAAATGTATAATTGTCTCAACACACAGCAGCTTTAAACAACAACTGACAGAAGGAATGTGTGCTCCATATTGAAAACTTTTATTTCATTTTCAAATCTTGTTAAACTGGGCTTCTTATTCTTAGTAGGCTGTCACTATAAACCCTAGTGTAAGTTTATTCTCTTTGTTACATTATTAAGCTTTAATCAAGAAGAAAAAGTCCAGACAAATACCTACTGCAACATACAAATCTTTCGTATTATGTACATGTGCTTGCAGTTAAGAGTCTTAGTTTGCTTTTTTGGTCTGTTTTAAAATTTACCAGGTCACTAATCTTTTATTCTTATCATACGCCTAGTGCTAACATAACCAATGTTAGTATCCTAAAAAAGATTAGAAGAAAAAAAGGTATAGTTGAAATAGGTACTGCAAAATTTTGATTATGAGTAACTAAAATTCACAGTATTATTCTCTCTGTTATATGTCTGAAATTTTTCATAATAAAACTTTAAAAAAATTAATTAGTAGTGTTCATCTTTTATCTTTTCAAACATTTAAAAGCAACCACAGGCCAATTCATTTAGGAGTTTACTCCCTGAGCTAATCTTCACTGTTGCCCCAGTTACATAATTTCATGTACAGTAATTTATTAATAATCTCTAAATGCAAAATCTTTACATGGTAGAGAAAAGAACCAAACATGGGATCCAAATAAATGGTACTTACTGAATGCCTTTTGAGCACCTCTTACTCTTTTCCTCTTTCCTCACCTATTTAAAATGAAGTTAATACCATCTACCACACATTGCTGTTGTGAATAAGATAATGGGTATGAAAAGAACTTTGTAAAAAGTAAGTAGTAAACAGAAGTAGTTGTCTACTGACAATTATACTTAGTATTCCATTATTATACTTACCTTTACGTCATTATTCCCTACAGCAATTCCTATTTCTGCAAGATCTTTTAGTAAAGATGCCATCATCTCAGCTGCTCGTTTTTTCTGGTGGTTGGTCATTTCCTTAAGTTTCTGAAGTTCAGCATCTATACTTGCTAAAGTTGCCTAACAGAACCCAAAACAAAAGACACAGTTAAATCTATTAAATGAAAGATTACTTCAAATATTGACAGGTATTTCACTTCAGCCAGGACTCCAGGACTCACAAAAGGATTAGTTTCTACTTTCAGTTTTCTGAACTAACTGTTCTACTGAGTTCTGGAAGAGTTCCCAGTTCAAACTTAGAAAATATTTTAGACCTAACAGACTCTGTAAAGTAGCCATATTATGCTCTATGAAGAGCAGGTAGTTTGTACCACTTCACTATTTTTTAAGATTGTATTTATTTATTTGACAGAGAGAGCAGGAGAGCACAGGCAGGGGGAGGGGGAGAAGCAGGCTCCCTGCTCGCCCAACATGGGGCTCCATCCCAGGAACCCCAGATCACAACCCTGAGCCGAAGGCAGCTGCCCAACCAACCGAGCCACCCAGATGTCCCCTCATTTCACTAATTTTTGAGACTGGGTTATGTTTTCTGCCTAGAAGTGAGAAACTTTCAAAATAATTAGGTCGAATTTTCTATCACCACAGTATGGCTTATCTTTGGAAACAGAGTCTGGGCAAAATAATGTTAGCAGAACTGAACTTTCTAGATGGTTTGTGTGTTTCCTTTATCTACTTTCTGTATACATAGTCATTGGAAAGAGTCCACCTGATAATTACTGGTACTTTGATACTATGATACAAGCAATTATCTAGGAAACAGTGATGAAGTAGCATTACTGAGTTTAATTAAGTTTAAAATAATAGCTGGTTTACCAGCAACAAAGTCACAACAATTTTGAAAAGCCCAACCCAATCTGGCCACATTAAAACTAATCATTATACCACAGGTCAGATACTGACCAAAAGTCCATAAATTGCATTAAAAATTGCAGTTGCTTTTAGTAAAGATGCCATCATTTCAGTCTGTTGTTTGTTCTGGTCATTTCCCTATGTTTCTGAGTATCAGTAGTGTCTTCACCCAGTTTAATCTGAAATACCAGGTGCTATCCTTCAAGTCTCATAAGGTATCATGCTTTAATGTCTAAATCACTACCAGGTATTTTCTCTAACAACTAAATAGCAATATTGTACACATTTATAAAAAGATGTAGAACACTATGAGGTTTCTAACTTCTATTAGCAATGTAGTGCTGACAGATTCAGTTTCATAACTGGGACACAGACACAACTGTCCTAATGACTGAAACTGGTGACTGGAGACCAACTGACAGCTATGGAGTTGTAAGAAACTCCTATTGTTCTTCCAAACAGTAATTAGGTTTGCTAATAATGCAACTCATAAGAGTTATAAAAGCACCTTGATCTCCATGCTATTAAACTGTAACTTCGGAGATTAATAGGGGAAAATGAATTTCTCATCAGGAGCATGAAACAAAAAAAAAAAAAAAAAAAGAAAGAAAGAAAAGAAAGAAACCTTTAAAAATAGTATTGACTGCTTTCCTTTAGGTAGGTGAACATGGACAGGGAAATAAGGAGTGAACACTGACCCTGAGTCCAACTCTAGATGCGGTTTCTGGACAAGAAGTTGGTATTGATAGTAATAAATCGTTAATAAGAGAGCTCATCCATGTGCGCCTGGGTGGCTCAGCCATTAAGCATCTGCCTTCAGCTCAGGTCATGATCCCAGGGTCCTGGGATCGAGCCCCACATCGGGCTCCCTGCAAGGCGGGAAGCCTGCTTCTCCCTCTCCAACTCCCCCTGCTTATGTTCCCTCTCTTGCTGTGTCTCTCTGTCAAATAATAAATAAAATCTTTAAAAAGAAAGAGAGAGAAAGCTCATCCATAATGATGCTGCAAGTATAGCAGTTGCAATCAGTTATATACTACCTTTGGCATCACTCTAGGAGGGTGGCAAATCCTGTTTATTGCAACGATAACTAATAAAGATCCTTATCTATTGCAGAATCACAAGGAAGAGCCTTCTACGTTGTGTTAGGGAGGCTCTACTCCAGGGGCTGGGAATGTAACAGTAAACAAAACCCAAGTTATATGAGGTTGTATAGCCTTCTCTTATTTTTATGTGCATTTCTTATTTACACTTTGAACAATCATCTAATAACATTCTTGAGCAACTAGAAGTTAACTTATTTTCCCTTTAACATTAGAGTATTAGGAATAGCAAAAAGTCTTCAAATGGCATTTTAATTACCTTTTAATAGACCTTCAGGAACTAAAAGAACCCTCTTCCTTCACCTGTAAGGTTTTATATACAGGACAAAGTGAAGTTGAGGCTTAGAATTACTTATGAATGGGGGCATCTGGGTAACTCAGTCGTTAAGCATCTGCCTTCAGCTCAGGTCATGATCCCAGCGTCCTGGGATCGACCCCCACATCAGGCTCCCTGCTCAGCGGGAAGCCTGCTACTTCCTCTCCCACTCCCCCTGCTTGTGTTCCTGCTCTCGCTCTGTCAAATAAATAAAATCTTTAAAAAAAAAAAAAAAGAATTCCTTATGAATGGATACTCTCAGTATTGAGCTTACCAGAAAGAAGTTACTTAATTTCAATTAAGAAAATTTGTACTAAAATATTAAGAAAACAGAATTATATCCTACCGATTTCTGATTTAGTTCATCACTAAGCAATTCATATTCCTTAGTTTTATCTTCAACTTCCTGAGACTTCTGATCATAATTGACAGCAAGTTCCTCTAAGGCTTGCAAAACTTCTTTTACTTCTTCTTTAGAGGCATCATTTTCTGCTTGCAGGCGATTCAGTTCAGCTTGCATATTATCTTGATCCCTTCTGGTAGATGCCAAAAGCTACATGAAATAAAGTATACAGGTTTTTATAAGGTATACAGGTTTAAAAAATCTATATGCTAAACTCAGAGTAAAATGTGGATGCTATTAACTGTGTGAACATTTATTCATTCAACAGATTTACTGACTACTATATGCAGGCACTGTGCTAGACACTGTGGGAGACAGCAAGAAAATTAAAAAAAAAAAAAGACTGAGGAATCTAGAAGAAGAAACAAAGGTACATAAATAGATGCAATACAAGATGGAATGTTAATTAAGAGCCATAAAGGAGGAACAGGACATGACAGAGTGCTTGGTAGTATTTAAAACAAGAGGGTATTTCTGTAAGTTATTCATGAAGAAGGTGGCTAAAATTGGCAAATTTTAGTCTTGTGCAAATTAATGTAATAGAAAGAAAAGGCATACTAGCTTCATGAATAATGAGCATAGAAAAAGAAATCAGTAGATGTTTAGAAGACATGCTTAAAGGTTTAGATTTTCTTTGGTCAAAAAGAAAAGGGGTGGCACCTGAGCTATGCCTCAGGAAAACTTAGTATCAACATATAAAATTTGAACTGTAGAGAAGCCAAGAGACTAGTCAGGAGAATACTGCAATCATTTAGGGTCAGTGGCTTCTATGTAGGGAGGGGCATCCGGAAATTTGCAGGAGTACTTCTAATGGAGCAGAATGCAAATGGCACTTAGAAGTAGGGGCCACGCATGCTAAATGTCCTATAACACACAGCACAGAATATTATAATGAAGAATTGTGTAAATGTTACTAGTGACCCTTTTGAGAAAACATGCTATAATTGAAATACAAAGATGATGTGACCAGGATTAAGGTGGTTGATGGTGGCTATCTCTTCTTTATTGAAGCTGTATAATCTTTTGCCCCCATCTCCAAAACAAACCTTAAATGAAAAACCATTTTTTAATTATCCCCCTGCTCTGCCAGATAAGGTAAACTGAGAGTCCAAACTAGGTGAAAATCTACTAGAGAAGAGAAACATGAAAGTAAAGAAGGCAAAAATGAACAGGTTCGATGAAATAGACATGGTGAGAGGAGTAAAAAATGTTTCATTCACTGACATTATCATTCCCACAGTGAGTCATACTTTAAATTATACAATTAAAGACAGATCCAAGCAATTCAGAAATCAGTTATCTTCTTTCTTAAATCATCCCTTTAAACCTGTATCTGTGTGTATAAGTGAACGAGTTGACAATAAAACATTGTGTTTTTAACATTTCTTCCTTCACTTATATGTGGAAATACTCTTCATAAAGGGAGGGACAGTCTAAAGTTATCCCAGCCCAGTGTAATGAGTCTTTCTCAAGAATTAGTAAGACATGTTTTGGGGAGAATAAGGAGATAAAACAGCACTCTACTTCAAGCAAGGAAAGTGGAAGACAGAGTTTAAAAAGTCCAGTAGAAGCATATTAAAGAATAAATACTGAGAAAAGCTTCCTCTCCCCTCCAGTTAGATATAACTCAAACTGAAAAAAGAAAGACCTTAAGAGGAAGTCCATCTTTATTTCAATCCATATGATGTATCATATCCACAGTGAAGCACAGGCATATTAAGAAAATTTGTAAAGGTACTCCAGTATATTCTGAGCTCTGTAGGTTCATCTTTTATGTTTAAATAATAGTGACAAACTATAAAGCTTTTCTGAAAGCAGCATGTAAGGTATTCAACTTACCTCTTCTTGATCCAACATTTGTGTCTTCAGTTTCTCTACCAATTGGCTCTGTTGATTAATTTCCTCATCCTAGAATTTTAAAGTAATTAGTTAACAGAGTAGCTCACAACCTGATTGTGTTTTCTAACACAAATTGTAAGATTACTATTCCCCCCGACCAAAATATTTCAAAACTGTTTCTCTAAATTCAACATAGCTTATTTCAGTTTCCTAGAAAAATGCTGAAAGAGATGGGACTTCTTTCAATTAATAATTGTAACATCACACAATTAAAAAGTCCATGTTTATAAAAACTATTAATAGTTTAAATGCAAAAAATAATGTTTAATTCTATTATTGAAAATAATAGCCATGCAGCTACTCCAAACTTGCCGTATCTGCTTAAAATACATATAAAACATCACCTAAAACCAAACCAGAGCTATTACTCCTAGTCTCTTTACTGTTCTTGTTTTCCCCTTCCTCTCTATCCGGTTCATAATTTATTTTTCACACTACTGACTGACATGATCAAAGCAGGAAAACACTATTTGCACTTTATTTTATTCCCTCTCTAATCTCCTGCATCACCTTTATTATTGAGTCCTTAGATCCCTGATTCTAAGAAATCATTTCATTAAGGCTCTCCAATGACCCAATGTCCCAATTTTCTTTCAAAAATTCTTTTAAAAAAGAAAAATAAAGAAAAATATTTATGTCTCATAGTTTCTGTACAGAAACAGAAATTGTGATTTTATATTTTTTATTAATATAGATGACCCTTGAACAATGTGAGGGTTAGGGACGCTGACCCTCCACCCCGCCAACAGAGTTAAAGATCCACATACAACTTCTGACTTCCCAAAAGCTTAACTGTTGCTAGCCTGCTGTTGAATGGAAGGCTTACCAATAAACAATTAATACATATTTTTTTGTTAATGTATTGTATATGGTATTTTTATAATACAATAAGCTAGAGGAAAAAAATGTTATTAAAATCATAAGAACAATATATTATTGTACCGTATTTATTTTAAAAATCCACATCTAAGTGGACCCATGCAGTTCAAACCAGTGTTATTTGAGAGTCAACTTTACAGTGATTTTCAAAAGGTTAACAGAAACCAAGGAAGATGTATATAGGTCCCCTGAACCTGTAACATTAAAATTAAAAATAAAAATACCTGTCATAAATTCTAAAACAAAATAGAACATGAAAAATACCTACCTTGTCATCAAGTTGTTTGTACAATTTAGCAATTTCTTCTTCACACTTTCTTCTTTCAGCATCAGTAAAGTTTCCAGTAACTCCAATCGTAGCTGCTGGTTTATCATTGGTAATAGTAATATCCTTGTCTACTGCGAAAGCTTCCAAGTTGGCTTTCTCTTTGTCAAACTGTTCATCAATAGGCACTGTCTCTCCTAAAATAAGGCAACAGCATAGTTAATAAACATCCACCTGTCTAAAATGAATTACAATTTTATTCAATTTCAGCTGTTCTCACCAATTTTCTTATCTGCTCAGCCTGAGATTTGAGAAGCTGCAATTACTTTTGACTCACCATCTTCTAAATCCAGTCACCAAATCTTGTAAATTTTATTGCTTCCACCCTACTGTAGGAACCTTGGCATCTGTGACTTTTATAGCTTCTAGATGGCCTCTGTGCCTCTATTTATTATTTCAGGTAAAACCAGAATTTAAAAGATTTTATTCATTTTTAATTGAGGATCCCTAATGCTTAAAAAGTAAAAATGGATATGGTTTGTTATTTTTATGTTCATAACAAAGTCTCAAATTTATAAAATAGTTTTACATTCATATTCAACAAACTCAAAATGACATATTCATAAAGTATTACCATTACGCCATCGGTTGAGTTCATTTTCAAGCCACTGAATGGTGTTCCGCAGGGTCTTATTTTTTTCCTTTTCTCTTTCATATTTCTTTTTCCACTGTTCTGCAGTTAATTCTACATTTACACAAACCGTGTTCTTAATTGTTTTGGCCCTAAGAGAAATAATTGCAGGAAAAAAAATGTAACTAGAATTATTTTCAATTGATATATATAGATGTTATATATATATATATAGATATGTAATTTTTGGTTAAGCAATTTGACTATTCTTGTTCAATTATCTTTATGACTAAATACAAAGAGTCATAATTACTATAGTGCTAAATAAATTCGCGTCAGTCCCCAAATTTGTGAATAGCTTAAAAAAAAAAAAATCAACAACCTGATGAGAATAAAAAACAAAGGCCCGTATTTTCTCAATTCATTTGCAAGGATAAATTAATAAAAAAAAATTATTGTTGAAGGTCAAAGATAAAATCATCACTACTGATTTTCCTAGGTTAAGCAATTCATATTTGATTATCTCATTATTTGAACCTGTCATATATGTCAACAGGCTAATATAGGATTGTATTTCTCAAGTTTTTCTTTATTATCTAATTTTAAATGCTTATTTTCTTTAATGCTGAATTGAAGCTTCTCATATAAATTTGACTGAAGTTAATATTTGACTTTGATATGTACTAAAACGTAATTCAAATTCAAGCAGCTTTAAAAATGGACCTTGCTTGTGTTCTCTCTCAATTAAAACGTTGTGTCTAGCTTATTAATGATATGTACTGATTTGAATAATATCCACCTACATTTTCCTAGACTTAATAAACAAAAGACCTGTCATTTAGGCTTTGTATTTTCTTAACAACAAACCTTTGACCAAACAGGAGTGTAGATTTTGTTTCAGATTCATTGTACGATGATGGAGAGCAGCAAATTACAATAGTGGTTCTACAGTTGCCACCTAATGAGTCTTGAAGGATTCTTGTCATTTTACTATCTCGATATGGAACATATGTCTATGAACAAAAAAAAAACAGACCAATGGGTTTCTATGGAATAAAATTTGTTATAGAAATGTTACACTTTAAGTTACAAAGGGATTTTGGTTATTCTAACTGATTAATATTAAGATGGGAATTAAAATCTACATGCTAATACTATAAGACAACTAACTGACACATACTGAGTCAAACACACCCAATCTTTCACTCAAACATCCATGCATATACATATATTGATATTTAAGTAACTCCCCGTAAGGTAACAATAGGGAAAGAGAAGACGTGTATACTTACACTTCCCTCAGCCAAAGCAGAAATGACATTGCCAAGAGCAGAAAGTGACTTGTTGATGTTCTTAGCTTCATCCAGCACAGCACCTTCAGCTCCAGTTTTACTAACCTATACGTAAGATTTCAAAAGAATGAAACAAAATCGTAAGTTTCTTTGAATTTTCTAAAAAGTTCAGAGGTCATCCATAGCCAGCAAACAAAATGAAAAGCTTCATGATTTTATTTGCCAATTATTTATTCTAAGCTATCACTATTTCTTGAGTATTAGTCTTCTGAGAACTTGGTCAAGTAACTAGGTGCATGACAAGAATGTGATTAAGGAGACACCAAATTTTATTTTTAGTTTGCACTCTTGAAAATAACAAATTTACACGTACATTTACAATTTACTATTTGCTAACCTCCTTTGCTTCATTAAAAAAGAGGAACTTTTTTAAAATTTCCTAAAGCGTAATGTTGATACTGTAATTATTACAACCTGAATTTAAATACATAAGCAAACTTCTTTTAAAAAGATGTGACATACATATATTAAAAGACAGGATAAAATAATATGTTAACAGTGTTGGCTGAAGAAACAGCCTCTCAGAATTCACAAAAATCAAAGACAGGCTTTGAAGGATGTGTTTAACACTTAAGTAAAAGGGAACAGGTATGTCATTTTAATCAGAGGAAAAATTAACAAAACAGCAAAAATGGTTACAGAGATCAATATTAAAATATCTGAACTTATTTTAATTTTCACATAAACTAGAATCAGATTAGTACACAGTATAGTCTGTAATTATTAAATAATCACCCAAAGGAAAGAAAAAGGTACAACCAAACCAGAAAAGACTAATGGATAGTTACCAGTTTTCACAGGGAGCCCACTGCCAGTATGGTAAAACAGATACCAAAAATAAGGAAAAGGATACCTAATAAAATTTATGACAATATATGCCGAACAAAATTCTCAATAAAATCATGCACCTTAAGTCAAAGGTAACACCTATTGGCTGAACTGGACTATGGCACAAATGACAGTAATTTGGAACTGGTTTTTCAGTTTAAGTAATCATAAGCATTGGCATCAATGCTTTTAACTCTCAAAAATATTACCAAATACAATTTTATAGTTTCTAACATGTTAATAATGAATAATGCCGAAGTCCAAATTTGAGCTAAAGTTTATAAAAATGCTTAAGTATCTACCAGAATATAAAGATTTTACCTTTTCACTACCAGCTAAATCAACCAGATAAAGTTTTCCACTCAGCTTTTGTTCCGTTTGCGTGTTCTCTTGTTTTACATTAATAAGAAATATACTGTGACTCCTAGAGCTATGTTCATTCATATCTGCAACGAAATTACACAAACTATAAACAAACATGGCTTTCCCTTACTAATAATTTCTAAAGCATTACTTTACATAAAAATCTAATACAATTAATCATGTTGATAAAGATATTTTAAGGCAGCTTTGTACCTTAACTAGTGTTAATAAACATCCTACTTACTTGTTACTGCTACATGTCTGTTGGACTTTCCTTCGTCAATGGTATCCATAACTTCATCTGGACTACATACAAAACGCTCTGTGCACCCCTGTAACATAATTTTTTCAAGTATGTCAACAGTCTTAAAATTTTTTATTACACTTTTCTAAAAACAAGCATTCTGTATTATTTTATAAGTACCTTTACATAGGGAACTCGATTTTTATCTTCATGAACTGAAAGATTGGTCTTTGAAACTGAAAAAGAAAAATGAATAGCACCAGCAACATTCTCAACTCTAAAACCAGTTATTAAACAGCCAATTCAATTGTTTCCTTTCCCAAGTGACCTAATAACAACAAATTTTAAAAATATGACACATCACTATTAAAGACAGACTGTAGAAACAGTACGAGATTTAAATAGAAATTAATGTAGCAATATAGAATTTTAGATCCGATGCAACCTCTACCACCCACATTTTGAAAATGACAGTAAGACAGAGTGGTTTAATAGTTTGCCCAAGGGCAATGAATCTAACTGACAGTTAACAGAAGACTAGGACTCAGGATCTCTAACTATAATCCAACTCTCTAATTACTACCTAAGAAACACAAGCACCCCTAAATATGTGCTTTAAATAAGTTACTCAATGTGTCAAAGGCATTCAACTAACTTTAAAAGAACTTTAAAATAAACCTGTTTCTTATAATTTAAGTCAATTTCATATAGGTCACTGGGAAATGGTCTCATATCTATTATTAAAAAAGGTAACACGCTATTTTAAAATGATAAAAGAGCAAGAATTTAACTTACCATCTAACAGGTCCCTTATCTTATCCAAATAAATTTCAAAATATGAAACCTGAAGGGCAAAGAAATAAAGGAAAAAAAGATCAACTAAAATTTTAAAATAATTTATTCACATTCATTAATTTGTTGGGGTCTGAGGGAGCACGATCTAGACTAGGGGGCAGACAACTCAGCCATAGCTCATGTTCTAACAAGAACACTGGAACTCTCTAAACTCATATAACAGCAATTTCCATTACGTATCTTCATCTAAAATGAACAGACTCATGAGAACAGTAAGAACCTTTGAGTTCAGGGCACCTGGGTGGCTCAGCCAGTTAAGCGTCTGCCTGATTCCAGGGTCTCAGCAGGGAGTCTGCTTCTCTCTCTGCAACCCACCCCCCCAACAGCTGTAGTGGCTTACTCTCTCTCTCAAATAAAACCTTTACCCAAAAAAAAAAAAAAAAAGTTTGAGTTCAGTAATAAAACAAACTCCTTCATTTTATAGAGAAGGGGGCTAAGACTAGAGATTTTGTGACCTTGTTTAAGGTCATCTAATGGCAGACGAAGAACCCCATTTTACTAACTCTAATCTTTCTACTGTAACTGCCCACAAAGTAACTTTTAAAAAGGGAAAAACATTTATTATTTCTTGGAATAAAATTATTCTAGGTGTAAAACAAAACACAATCTTTCCCCAAGGCTTTTACCTTAATATGAAATTCCAAATTCTCATCCATGGAGTAAATGTAATTAAAAATATCTTGCACTATTCTTGGAATAATCCCCATGCCTTCTGGATCATGAAGTTTACCCTAAACAGAAAACAAAATGAGACTTTAAGAAGTATGAATTAAAAGTTAAAACTTTCAATCTACAATTTACAGTCAGCAGAGGATAGTAATTTTAATTGTTGCCATTTTTTGGTGAAAACAGCTTTATAAATATCTAAAAAAATCCAATTCAACTATAACATATCGGTAAGTTACACATAAACACTGCATGTCAACAACAAAAGTTACCAAATGATCTTAGCCTTTTATTTAATCATTACATTTAGATTACCCATGCTTGTGCAATGAACTTATTTTTGAAAAAGGTTTGTTTCTTCCCATAAGTATTGTTCCTTCAAGTCAGATCCACACAAATGCTAGAAATGTCTTTGTTCTCTGTAACTTTATGGAATAAGTAATATGAATTACACTAAAATAAGCAGTCATTTATACAGAATGCTCAGATAAATGATAAAAGCAGATGCTTTGTAGCAGTAGCATAAGATAACAGGCTGTTTTCTAGATATAAAGTTTGGGCAGGAGCACATCTTATTAATAGCAGCACCGATAACTGTGGAGACATTAAAGAAGAACAGCAGATATTTGGAGAGAATTGCTCTGAATAGAAATGAAAACATGAAACATTCAAAATTTCAAACATCCCTTTATTATAAAGTAACAAAATTCCTGTTAATTCTAAAATGCTATTTCATGGTTATGCTGATAAAACAAAGTTAGGATATGATTTCAAGTACATAATTTCATTATTCAAACTCCAGAACTGATTAGATTCCAACAGTGACGTTACCTGTGTATCATTTGTACGAGAATGCAATAAAGAATAAAGATGTTTAAGCATGGTGAAACCATTTCACAAATAATGAATGAATGCACTGTCTATTCTGAAAACTACATGCAAGTACAGATTATGAAGAAATGTTACCTCCATTGTGTGTGTCTTCCCAGAGGATGTTTGTCCATATGCAAATATTGTCCCATTGTATCCCTCAAGTACATCTATGAGAAAATAAGAAATTTTATACCTCAGGGGATTTTTTTTTTTAAAAAAAGATTCATAAATTACTTAAGAATATCAGAAAACACTCTGAAAAAATTTACAAAGATATTAACCCTGTTCCTCATCCATGCATAATCAAATCTGCACAAAAATATCTATGGGAAGAATGGCGAGGCAGATTCAGATGTTCTTTACACAAATATGAAAGATACCATCAAAGTTGAAGTTCAGTTCATGAAAGACTGAAGAAAAATAAGAATATATTAATAGTAATTTTCTTAGTGATGATCCACCTGAGCAATTACTTTCTCTCCAGCCCAGATTACTTTGTGTGGTCAATAAAACACAAATTTTAAATTCCACTGTTTATGATCATCTCTTATGTACATGTACATCTCAAATGTCTTTACACTTGTATTCCAAAGCTTTATGTGACCTAAAAGAAAAAAATGTTCTGCAAATTTACATTCAGATACGAATTCACTTTTACAAATAGGATTACTGATTAGTGGTTAACTGGTAGTTAAAACTCACAAACCTGTACAATAGTCCTCCTTATATAAGCATAACAAGCCCACTAAATAAATTTTCTCAAAATACTTGTGAAATTAAAATAAACCTTTTCAGCCCCGTATGTACTCCAAGATCTACGTTTAACAGATATCTAAGTATCTTCCTTTACTAGGCTGAAAGGAAAAAAGAAAATGCGAGTAACAAGGTGACCTTTTGATTTTTAGTTTTCAGGGATTTGGTTTGTTCTGTTTTGTTTTTGGTGACAAAAAGGTGCCATGAAATTACATTGTATTCTAGAGGAAGCCAAAGTAAAAAGTGAAGCCTCTAAATCCTTGTTTTAAAATTGATTAATTTTTTAAAATTGATTTTTTAAAAAATTGGTTATTTAAAAAAGAAAAAGAACAATCCCAACACTGGGCACAACTAACTAGATACTAACAAATTTCCTACAGATACATTTATTAAGGAGAAAAAGAAGGTATTTACTTCCCTGGGAAAATTTTAAGAGATCTCAAATCACATCTAAAGTAGGTTAAGCATTAACCTATTAAAACTGGGGGCACCTGGGTGGCTCAATAGATTAAGCATCTGACTCTTGATTTCGGCTCAGGTCATGATCTCAGGGTTGTGAGATAGAGCCCTGCATCGGCTTAAGACTCTCTCTCTCTCTCTCTCTCTCTTTCTCTCTCTAAGCACCTGCTATGATTTACACTCTGCTCTCAGTGCAAGGGTATAAACAATGATGGATTAGGTGATTTCTAGACAGGCCACATTATCACTAAAGTAGTTTGATAAACACTTTTATCAATTAGGAAAATAATTCTTGCCTACCTTCAAATCCATCCCTGACTTTGCTTTCCTATAGTGACTTATCCCCAACAAAACTAAACATACAGATAAAGGGAATACATTTTACAGTTAGATTCCTATAACCATCACCAAGATTCTATCATTAACATTTTATAATTTTACTGTTTAATCATGTATCTATCCATCCATCTCATGTTTTAATGCATTTCAAAGTAAACTGCAGACTTCAGTACACTTTCACCTAAATACTTAACCATGCAGGTATCATTAACTAGGATTCATTTTCTAGTTTTATTCCTGAGATAAAATTTATATATAATGAAATATACCTATCTTAAGCATGGATCTTTAAAAAAAGAAAAATATTATTCATCTATTTGAAAATCCTACAGGACATACATCTGTAATCACGTAAAATTAGGCACTTTTTGACCTGGCTCTTGTTTGCCACCTCTCACCATCCTTCCTCTCGCACCGCTGTTTTGTGTTGGTCAAAATGATCAAATCTGACAATTTCACATGGTTCAACTTCAGTCACACCATAATGTATGTTGTCCCCCACATTGTGATACTCTTCTCATGTGGGTATGCCTTGGTACATGTGTCATTTCTGCCTGGAAGGCACCCCTCCTTCTCCTTCCTGCTTTGTGCATCCTTTAAGACTAGCTTGGGCTTTACTTTTTTTCGCCAACCCAACTATACAAACCACCCCCAAATAAACTTGGAGGAGTCTCATCCTATGTGTTCTTATAGCATCTACATTTTTTTTTTAAGATTTTTATTTATTTATTTGACAGAAAGAGACACTGCGAGAGAGGGAACACAAGCAGGGGGAGTGGGAGAGGGAGAAGCAGGCTTTCCACGGAGCAGGGAGCCCGATGTAGGGCTCGATCCCAGGACCTGAGCCGAGGGCAGATGCTTAACGACTGAGCCGCCCAGGTGCCCCAGCAGCTACATTTAAACATTATCCTTATCACTGTATATTGCAACTGTCAATTTACTTATCTGCCTTCTTCACCAGCTTACACTCCTTGAGGCCAGGACTGTGCTTAACTCTTAGCACAATGCCTGGCACTTAGTAGGAACTCAGATGCTTGCTGAATGATTATTACCATTACTAACACAGAGCATCTTTCTAAAGCCTCCCTCCCTCTTTAAAATATACTTCTGCTGTTCTTGTGAGAAACAGAGATGGACAACTATGGACACTTACTACTTCTCTCATACTCTGTAAAAAAGAAAAACATATTTAGTAAGCAAGACAACAGCATAACACTTATCTCTCTGACCTTCAACTTCCTCACCAGGAAAGGGGAAGGCTTAGGGGAAGGCTATGAAAATTATAAGTCTTCATGTAAAATTATTATTGCTAACATTTGAGAGCATACAATGTGACAGGCTCTAATAATTTTTCATATATTAATGTATTAAATCCTCACAAAACTCTGTGAAAGGTACTATTTTTAGTCCCACTTTACAGATAACAAAACTGAGAACAGAGAGATTAATTTGCTCTACTTCCACAGCTAGCAAGATGCAGCTGAGATGCAAACCCAGACAATCTTGGTTTTAAGGACATTCTCTTAACCACTGCACTGTATTATCAAGAAACACAGGAACTAAAATAAATATATGGCAGGCTACAACTGGAAAAATTAAAAGCAAATACTGTGGCAGACAGTTCAGGTCAGGAAGCTATGGTAGGAAATCTATGAATACGTGGTATGATGAGGAATCTATGAAGGCCTGGTATGATGGATAGCATATAGCAAGTATTAAATAAATGACAACCACTTCATACAGGGAAGTGAAAAGACATCACTCAGATTTGGAATTCACTAGAGAATAGAAATGGGTAAGCCTTGTTCAAAAAAAAGAAAATTTATTTAATGAATCTATAGAAAGGAAAAAGTAATAGCTTTGCACATAATGTTATATATATATATATATGAACTTGTACAGAAATTTATGGAAACAGTGCTTCAGCCAACTGTCAGGAGCCCAGAGGATGACCTGAAGCAACTAGCAGCTTGCTCATCAAATCTGCATCTCAGAAGAAATACCTACTCACCCATCATTTTGCTGATTGTTGCCTACCAGAAGTTTCTAACCATGGCTTTCCATCAGGTTTGCGAGTGACTGTCCCAATTCCATCCTGCCATGTATTTAATTGGTTTCCTGTCTTCAGACCTCACCTACCCCCGCCTCATCTCTTTTCCTTAAATCTATGTATTTACTGTTAACTCCTCCACATTCATAATCTTGTCCGGGACAAGCCCCATTACCTACTATATCTAGTCTCTTCCAAAGTGGTAGAGAGCATTTGGGTGAAGATAAAAGGAGCAAGTCAGGTGATACTTTTCTAATATAAATTACAAAACTAGCACAGAAGCTGGAGAGCACTTTCTATTATAATAGTTGCTTGAAATCTTATTCTGTAGAGTGTAAATACTGTAGGCTATGAATTATCCCAAGCACAATTATGGTTCATTAAATTATGAGAATAATTTCTTCTCCTAGGAGACTGGAAACAAACAGCAATTGGTATCTGCTGTGTGCTTGCTTCTTCATACCAGGCCCTGGGTGAAGGTCTTTTTCATGAATGAATCATCTTTTTAAATCTTCATGGTACCCTTATTTTGCAAAACAAGAAACAGAGACGTAGGAAGGTTAGGTAACTTGCCAAAAGTCCACACAGGTAGAGTGGCAGAGCCTAAATTTCAATCTAGGTTTGTCTGATTCCAAAGCCTGTGTTATCATCCACACAACAAATAAAGGAACCGCTATTCAGAATTCAGTTCCAAACAGTAAAGCAGGAATTTGCTGTGAAGTAAAAGGGACCAAAGAGAATAGGAGGGAAATTTCACTACATGAATGATGTCATCTAAAACTGTAAACAGTAAAGAAATAGAACAGAAAGTAATAGAAACAATAGAAACATGTACACTTCAGGACAACAGATTTCAAAGAGTTCTGAGAAAGGCAGATATGAGATTATTATTAAGAGACTATGGGGCACCTGGGTAGCTCAGTCAATTAAGCGTCCAACTTAGTTTCGGCTCAGGGTGATTTCACGGTTGTGAGATCAAGCCCTACAACAGGCTCTGCACTCAGCACAGAATCTCCTTCAGATTCTCTCTCCCTCCCGCTCATGCTCGCTCAATAAATAAAATCTTAGAACAAAAAAAAAAGACTATAACCAAGGATGTGCAAGAGATAAAAATCATTAGCATAACATGAGAAAAATAAAAGCCCAGAATTACTAAGTCTAACCAAAACAAAACAAAACAAAAACTAAGGCCCTAAAAAGAGCTTTTAAAATATTCAGAAAAAGACTAATGTCTGGGAGTAGACCTGCAATGCCCAGAGAATAAAATGTTAACAGACAATGTAAGACAGGGGTATTCCCATTTTATTACTACCTTCTACAATATTATCCTCAAAATAGAACAACAGAATAAACACTGTCAAGAGAGACTTTAAGGCCGAGGTGAATAAGACAGCGAAAGAATGGTTTTAAATGAGCTCGTTTCCAGTTATAAGAGAATCACATTCCATGGATAAAAATTTCACAGCTACCATAGCTGATTTTTAAAAGCCATGGAGAACGAAAGCAACAGAAGATGACTAACTTGTAAATGTTATACTCATTTTCAAAAAGGAAAAATGATAAATTATTTTTGGTACACAAAAATTTCACTAAAGAAAAGCTACGGTTGAACTAACCTCATTTCCTGTTGGGATAGGGTCATCCAAATGATAACTTTGGGGAAACACCAGCCTCATGTACCATGACTTCATAAAAGGATCCAAGTTTTTCATCATATTCTTGTTGATATGTTGACAAATTAAAAACTAGGTAACTGTACAAGAGAATCTGAAGTTGGCTGAATACCCAATGTGACTTAAAAATTAACTCCCCCAAACCTTACTCAGTTTTTAGAAGACTAGGCTAAGGACCATGGCCCATTAAGCATTTTATAAATGATTTAGAGTAATATTTTTTCAAACAACAATGCCTACAAATAAGGAGTTTAACAGAATTTCAAAGTCCTTGTCACCATAATAGACTTATCAAATATGCTGACAGCCAACATACATCCCTAATAAGATAACCATAAAAACAAAACTCAAAACATAATCAAGAGCTAAAATGAACAAGATGGAATCCATACTTTAAAAGCTTATAGTCAAATTAAAAAACTCCAATATTCAAGTGTAGAATGGTGTTTAATGTTGGCTACAGCAGATGTGAAAAAGACCTGTACACTTAAATTGCCCATGAGCTCATGAATCAATACCAGTATTATTATTTAAAAAACTAATAAAAATCTTAGGCTGTACTGATGAAAAAAGTATGTCAAAATCAAAGAATGTAATATAATTGTGTTCTATGACAGATCCACTTGGAAAACTATTTGATGCCTTCAAACAAAAGATGATACTGCCTATTCCTCTTTGTTGCAATCATTTATAGAATCAAGTTAATTCTCCAACACCTCCTATGAATATTTCAGCATCCAGTCCACTGTCTTTCACTAATACCATTCCTGTTGTGATTCTTGGTGGTTCCAATGTCCATGTAGTAGATGTGCTGCTACTAAAATGCCCTGGCCTTTCAGACCCTGGGCCTAGTTTTCTCCATCATCTGTCCCTCACTCCTTCAGATGCCAACTAACTTCTAGGCCTTTCCATTACTACCTACACTGCCTTCCTAATGTCAACTAAGCATCCACCTCCTATTACTCCTTCTAGTACAAACCTTGACCCCGCTAGGACTGTTGACACACTGATCTTACCACTTCTTTTCACTGTCCCTCAAACCTATTCTCCCCCGACCTGTATTCTCCTTCCCCTCATTCACCTTAGATTCCATGGTTCACTATTATCATTATTCTCTTGATTCATCCTCAATTCTCTTGCCCTTCTCTCCCTCTTTTGTAATTGCTTGGCAAAACCCCAACTAGGTAAATTCAACTCTTCTGGCAGCCAACCTCGAGTGGACCCTTGGCAATGCTGCCTGGCAATACTGCCACGTTTCCCTAATCCATTCTCTTCTACTGCCAGACAACTCCATTCCTTCTCCTAGAACCCCCTACCCCATCCTCATTCTGGGCTAACTTTGCACCCTTGATCACAGACAAAATGGAATATGAAGAGAACATCTATATTTTCTTCCATCACACCTATAAACTTAGTTCTATCCCAAAACTCTACCTTTTCTCCTCTTACTGGATCAACTGTTTGTGCTTCTACTTAACCCTAACCTGTCCACTTTTATAGTGAATCCCATCCCCTCCACCCTAGTGAATGCCACAGGACAGGTTTTTGCCTCAATCCAAACACTTTTTAACAATTAGAGCTGACAAAAAGTAGAATAAATTATATCATAAAGTAATGGCTATTTAACTGTAAGATCCTTTTGACAAAAGGGATTTCTGTAGTAACTAGAAGTCCAGATGATCATGCACACACTCTTAGCTCGAGGATTCTACAGTTTTAGAAAATATAAACTTGAAAAACCTTGGTATAAATTAATACTATTAACTGGAACGTACTCACTTTTCTCACCCTTGGTAACCTCTGTTCAATTCCTCAAGTGTTTTTCTGTTGAACACAAGAGGAGTCTTTGGGGAAGAAAGAACAATGAAGGGAAGAATGATAGACTGCTGCCATTTTCTACTACTTTTTAGAAACCTGTCTAACCATTCTGTATTCATTTTCAAGCTGCTGTTATTTCCAGAACTGCTACTGTAGAAACTCTCTTGGGAATATCTAATAGAACTGCATCTTCCAAAAACAAGTGTGTAACACTAATATTCTTGTAATACCCTTCACTAGGTACTGTAAATAAATTAGATCGTGAAATCTGAGCAATAATGTGTTTACTAATTGTATTTGATCTTTTTTTATTTAAACAGTCTTCTACAATTAACTAAAAAAGGGGGGTATTAAAATAAAAAAAACGGATAAACGGGAAAGATCACAAACAATATTTTACTTATTACTGCAACAAGAGCAGGTTAAATATATTTACCTTTAACAATCTTCTTTGCACAGTCATTATATACTTGCTCTTGAGAGGTGTTTGACTGGAACACTCGGTCAAATGCGTAAGGCTTGGACTGTAAAACAGAAACAAAGGTTTTAACTACACAAATTAAAAGTGAATGGACACTTCTCAGTTCCTTTAAAGATGTCATCATATATTTAACCTTCTAAATAGGGTACCTACTATACATTACCTCATGTCACAGAATCTTGTGGAAAGGACCTTAGGGATCACCAAGTACAACTCCACAAAACCAAAAATGTCTGTTTTAGTCTTTTATTTCCAGGGCTTACCACTACTGTAATAGGCACTCAAATGAGTGTGGAGTCGTTTTTCATTTAACAAACGTCTACTCGGGCAAGTACTGAGACTCTCTTTTTTTTTAAAGATTTTATTTATTTATTTAACTGACACACAGAGAGAGACACAGCGAGAGAGGGAACACAAACAGGAGGAGTGGGAGAGGGAGAAGCAGGGCTCCTGCCAAGCAGGGAGCCCAACGTGGGGCTTGATTCCAGGACCCAGGGATCATGACCTGAGCCAAAGGCAGTCACCTAACCAACTGAGCCACCCAGGCACCCCACTGAGACTCTATTGTCAATAATAATATCATTTTGCAGATAAGGAAACTAGAATCCTGAAAGGTACAAAAGGTGTTAATGACAAAATTTAAATTTAAATTCAAATCTCCTGCAAATTCAGAGCTCCTTCCACTACTCCCATTAGACTTTTCATTGTACTCCAATAGCTTTTCAATCATTTCATTCATTTAACAAGTATTTACGGAATGCCTGATATACTAGACATATATCTTGCTAGAATGATGACCAAGACAGACATACTCTCTGTGTTAGTGGAGGTTAAGTAATAGTGGGGCAGACATCAGACAAATAATTAAGTGACCAGAATTCTGACTCATGCAACAGAGTGCTATGAGAGCATATAAGAACCTGAATCTGGGAAAAGGCAGAAGAATGTCAGGGAACCACTCTGGAGAAGGGATGTTTAAGAACTGAAAAAAGAGTAGCACCTAGCTCACTGCTTGTCTCTTCAACACTAGTCATGGGAGGGTGAGTGCAGGAAGTAGCCTACGTATTGGACACATAAAGATCCTAAGGCAGAGATGAGCCTGCAGAAGGCAAGAAACCAGAAAGTTAAGTTCGAAGTATAAAGAGCAAAGATCCAATGCAAATGACAACACAGTGAAAAAGGCAAATAACATCTTAGTATTATTTTTAAAAGTTCTGAC
Source organism: Zalophus californianus (assembly GCF_009762305.2). NCBI lineage: Eukaryota > Metazoa > Chordata > Mammalia > Carnivora > Otariidae > Zalophus > Zalophus californianus. The sequence continues at coordinate 110,820,586 of NC_045603.1, read as the reverse complement.
CTTGTGGGTCCCCTGAAAGGATCCTGGGGACTCATTTAGGGAACTGACCTGGTCTGAAGAATGAGCCAGAGGGATGGAATGAAAAAAATTATAGTGTCCATGCAAGTCAAGGAAAAATTATCAAGGAGGGAGTAACTGTGTCAAATATAATAGCTGTGAAGTCAAGGTAAAACTGAAAAATATCCAGTAACAAAGGTTAGATTGGAAAGAGATTAAATAAGAATGGGAAGTAACTAAGTAGAGCAGAAATCTGGCTGTGGGTCTAAAGACTTTTTTTTTTTTAAGGACAAGAGCTGAGCAAGTTTAAATGTTGGCAGGAACATCTAGTAATCTAAGAGAAAAACTAAGCATATACAGATGAGAGAGGAGGGCAAAGAGGTTCTAGTATTTGAAAGTATATGCTTGCTCTCTACCCTCTCTTAAAGGAAAGGAAGGAAGCTAGACCTTAAATACAAAACAATCATGACCATCCAAAAAATCCTTAACATTACAGATGACTTCCTAGGCCTTAGCTAAAAAACACCTTACTTTTTAGGAACTATACTTCACAATCTCCTTCCCCAAAGCTTGGAATAACAGTTACAATGAAAAGTACAATGAAACAGGCACTCCTAAATGGCTATCCAAAGTCATTAATAATTCTCCTTCCCCGTGCCGCTTCCCACTACATAGGCTGGGAAGCTAACCACCTGATAGCCTAGTCTCCTTGCAACTAGTGGCCACATGACCCAGTTCTGGATACTACAAAGTGATGGTCTGCTGAGGGGTCCTGGGAAAGGGCTTTGCTTTCCTGATAAAAAGGACCATCTCAGGGCACCTGGGTGGCTCAGTTGGTTAAGCGACTGCCTTAGGATCAGGTCATGATCCTGGAGTCCCAGGATCGGGAGTCCCGCATCCGGCTCCCTGCTCAGCAGGGAGTCTGCTTCTGCCTCTGACTCTCCCCCTTCTCGTGTTCTCTCTCTCTCAGATAAATAAATGAAATCTCTTAAAAAAAAAAAAAAAAGGACCATCTCAGCTGTAGCTGCCCTTTCTCCTTTCTGGAATGATGGAGTTGTAGCATCCATCTTACAAACATGAAGAAAAGTCAATAGCTTAAGGATGACAACAGATAACAGAGTCAGTAAGTAGTAGCAGTAGGGGCCTATCTCCAGACTTTTAGCATGTGAGAATAATAACCTCTTATTTATTTAAATCACTATTTGTTGTTTGTTTGCCTTCTGCAGCTGAAAGCTTTTTTTTTTTTTAATTTTATTCAGTCACTTGAGAGAGACAGAGATAGCAACAGAGAACACAAGCAGGGAGGGAGTGGGAGAAGCAGACTCCCACTCAGCAGGGAGCCCAATGTGGGGCTCGATCCCAGGACCCCAGGACCACGACCCGAGCCAAAGGCAGACATTTAACCGACTGAGCCACCCAGGTGCCCCAGCTGAAAGCATTCTTAAAGGATATATACTATGATGACTTCACTTTGGCATCAATTAAAAGTAGGCATCTCAATGTCTGATTATTCTTTGCCTATGAGACAAACATAAAAGTGTCCTTTTGCTAAGATTCTACAAAGACATTAACCTTCAATTTTACAGGTGCAACTAAATAAGAGACAATCTGTTCTTTTACTGATTATATAAGATGTTTTTGTGATAAACAATTCTGAAAACACAAGTACAATCAAAATAACAATCTCCAGCCAGAGATGAACCATGCTAATTTTTTCTATGTGAAAAGAAAATAAATTTTCCTCTTCACGTATCCAGCAAACATTTATTTATTTATTTTTAAAAGATTTTATTTATTTATTTGAGAAAGAGAGAGAGAAACAGCATGAGAGGGGAAAGGGTCAGAGGGAGAAGCAGGCTCCCGGCTCAGCCGGGAGCCTGATGTGGGACTCGATCCCAGGACTCCGGGATCATGACCTGAGCCGAAGGCAGTCGCTTAACCAAGTGAGCCACCCAGGCGCCCCCAGCAAACATTTATTTAGCACCTATAAGGTATCAGACATTGTAAACGAGTAAAAGAATTTTAGAAATGTTACTTAATTAGTACCGATTGTAGGGTTCAAAGAACAGAAAATAAGGCTGGGTAGAATCTTGAAAACAGGGCTCCTGGGTGGCTCAGTGGGTTAAGCATCTGCCTTCAGCTCAGGTCAGGATCCCAGGGTCCTAGGGTGGAGTCCCACATCCGCTCCTTGCTCAGTGGGGAGCCTGCTTCTCCCTCAGCCTGCCACTTCCCCCTGCTTGTGCACGTTCTCTCTCTGACAAATAAATAAATAAAATCTTTTAAAAAAAAATAATGGGTAATAGTAAAACCTGCCTAAAAAGTACTTTATGCAGATGTTTACTATGGCATTCCTTATGGCAAATATGCAAACTAAAAAATAACTAAGCTGGGATTAAGCGATATTTTTAGATGTTATATCATTGTTAAACCAAAAATTAACTTAAGTGCTAAGCATTAAGTTGACAAAAATCTTATTTTAATTCCAAAACTAAACTATAATTTTGTTATGTACGGTAAATGTTTTGATTAGAGATCTAGCCATGAAGTTACTAACTGATGATAGCTTCCTGGGATGAAAAACAAGACTCGTGAAACATAAAAATTACTTCTAATGGTCTACAATTAAGGGACATCTCTCTTTTTTTTAAGATTTTATTTATGTGACAGAGAAAGAGACAGTGAGAGAGGGAACGCAAGCAGGGGGAGTGGAAGAGGGAGAAGCAGGCTTCCCGCCAAGCAGGGAGCCTGATGTGGGGGCTCGATCCCAGGACCCTGGGACCATGACCTGAGCCAAAGGCAGACGCTTAATGACTGAGCCACCCAGGTGCCCCAGGACATCTCTTAACTAAAAACTTTTCAAATAAATTAAACAAAGGAAAACTCATGATCTGGATGTCCATATCTTAAAAACCTAGTTCTTGGCCTTGAAATGTACATTATGTAGTCTTATTTCTATATTTCTATGAACCTTCAAAGACACTCCAAGTCATAAAATGCATTCACATCTGATTTAGGCTTCAAGGGGACAAAACCAAATAGGAATAAGCTTATCTGAACTGCAACCATAACTTAGATTTTTTTTTCTTTTTAAGATTCTTTTTTTTAAAGAAATTTTTATTCATTTGACAGAGACAGACACAGCAAGAGAGGGAACACAAGCAGGGGGAGTGGGAGGGAGAAGCAGGCTTCCCGCTGAGCAGGGAGCCCGATGTGGGGCTCGATCCCAGGACCCTGGGACCATGACCTGAGCCAAAGGCCGACGCTTAACGACTGAGCCACTCAGGCACCCCTAAAATTTTATTTTTAAGTAGTCTACACCCAACGTAGGATTTGAACTCACAACCCTGAGGTTAAGAGTCACAGGATCCACTGACTGAGCCAGCCAGGCACCCCATACCTTAGATTTCTTAAGTGAAGTGGTTCCTGTTTGTATCTGCAGAGACCAGGCTGAACACCAAATCTGGTTATAAACGTCACCCTCCTAGCAGGAATATACCTTTCTCTGGAATTCTGAATAGTTATCCTCAGATCATAGGGGATTATATCTTATCAGACTTTGCTTAGTTTGACAATGACTGTTAGCTAACATTCCACAGTTGTACCAGTATATGATGAGGGCTTCTCTCTCTCAAGATTTATTTATTTGAGAAAGAGAGAGCACGAGTGCACCCGTGCACATGTGCAAGTGCTCATGCACCTGGGGGGGGGGGGGAGGGCGGGGGAGAGAATCTTCAAGCCATCATTCTCCTCTTTAAAACAAAACAAAACACAACAACGAAACCCACCACAGGAGCCTCTTGCACGAATCCCGTGTCAGCAGGCAGGTAAGACCTTTATCACAGATGGGCCCTGATCCTCAGGGGCTGTTCAGGAACCACTGGGCCCAGAATCTCCTGCTTCTAGGAGCGGGGGTGGGGGGGGCAGGTTCTAGGCTAGAAATAGAGAAGTGAAGTGTCCTTGGAGTGACAAGAAGTGAGTGTGGAGCCTGAGGCAGGGCTCAATCTCAGGACCCAGGAGATCATGACCTGAGCTGAAAACAAGAGTTACCTAGGCACCCCTGGCTTCTTCTAATTTTCACTTTTTTTTTTAAGTTTATTTATTTATTTGACAGAGAGAGAGAGAGAGAGAGAGAGAGAGAGAGAGAGAGAGAGAGTGTAAGAGAGGGAACACAAGCAGGGGGAGTGGGAGAGGGAGAAGCAGGCTTCTCGTGATGCAGGGCTCAATCCCAGGACCCTGGGATCATGACGTGAGCCGAAGGCAGACGCCTAACAACTGAGCCATCCAAGCGCCCCTTAATTTTCACTCTTAAGGTAATCAGGATCAAATACCATATCATCATTCATTTGAAAAGAGAAATCATGTTGAGCTATAGACAAGAACTGGACAAGATGATCTAATTAGGTTTTACTTTCCTTTAATTTCAATGAACTACAACAGCCTGTTTTTGGTTCTGACAGCCTCTACAGTATACCATATAAGGAACCATGATTAGTCAAGATACTTAATAATACATATATGCACGTTCCACTTTTACAATGCATAAAAGAATAATTTTTTCCTATTGATTTTTTTTCCTGGCATTTTCAGCAGGCTTATTTCAACTACATAAGATGTTACCCCGGACCTCCTCTTTTGTGGATAACAAGTTCTCTTATTTAAAGCAAATTCTATTTTTATCAAGTAAAGGTTTTCCTTAAATAATCCATTTACTTCATTTGTGTGGTATGTGATATTTATACCTCTTCAACAAGCACTTAATTACCCAAAAAATCTGTATAAAAGGCTGTAAAACACAGAGAATCACTATAGGATTACAAGATTTGCCTGCCACAGGATCCTATTATATTAAAATCACTGATGTAACAGGAAAAAAAGTTTGGACAAAAGTGAACTTAAAGGAAAATGAGAATCCTTAAAAATTATTTTCTACAGGAGCACAGATTATACCTATAATTCAGTAAGCTAAAATACCTATTCTTTTACATTTTGATTTAACCAGAAGATTGTGTACAAAATGTTTTAAAATCATGTTCAAAATAATTGTTTCAAATGCCGCATTGCAGCAATTCCTTCCTAAAACTGTTCATTTTGAGTCAGGATCCAGTAAATTGAACAAAACAAACCTAGAGATTTTTTAATTTAAAAATGTGACTCTCCCAGCTATCCCTTTTAAATTTTCAATAGCGTTTTAAAAAATAAATTCATTAAAAAAATTGAGACCTCAGAGTAACTAATGACTTAGTATATGCATAAGATTATTCTTGAAAATAAACATGTTACATTTCTTAAGGCTATGTTGACTCTGCTGTATTTCTGCTTAAACTTAGAAAAGACTAAAAAAATGCTTACGAGTTTACCTAAAGGCCAACTGTTTATTACTGATTCACAACTCAATCATCTATCCATTATTTCTATTATCATTTAAATTTATTTACATTGTTAAGGAAACTTAAATAAGAACTTAGAAGAACTTTACCCAAAGGAAACAACCAAGAATACAAGTGTGCTTACTGTGGTAATTGTTTTAACTCTTTCCTCATATGTCATATTTGGGCAGAAAGTTACCTTCTCAATGTATTTTGTGAATCCTAAATCCTATCAATGCAACAAATGAATCTTGGTAAAACTTAAAGATTTGTTTAAATACACAAATCTGCAAAAATAAGACATTTTTAATACAAGTCTAAAAGGAAAATTGTTTTGATGTGTCAATCACTGCTGCAGCTGAATAATCACAAAACCTCTACGAGAAACTAGTGGACAGAATGCCAACTAACCCAGACCTTGCAAGCTTCCTCTGATTCCATGTCAGAGATATCCTAAAGGAAAAGGATGACTACTTCTGTGCTTAACTCTTAGTGTTACCATGATGTCATTTTATAGTTTTCTCATGAACTCGTTAACAAAAAACCAGCCAGTCTTCACACAGTAGTAGCTGGCAGTTGTTTGTAAGCTAAATAACTTGTTTGCCACAAGCCTACAGAGCAACAAAGAGCTATTACATTCACTTTCTAAAGCTGAACTTTGCAAACTTTCACATAAAAACTCTTAAAGAACTTCAGTCCTGTCTTATATGTCAATGCTCTTAATCATCAATGTCCCATCTCCTGTGACCCCCTTTGTCCTTTTTCCAAACTAAACTGTGCAAACAATATGGTATATGGAATGCCATTAGAGAAAAAATTAACATTTATATTTTGTACCATGATAGCAACGTAGAAAAAAATTCTGCCACAATGGCGTAACCAAGAAAAGATAAATTTAATTTTTTTTAGTCACAATTCACTGTTCTGTAGGCAAGTGTCCTACCACCCATTTTAATCTTCCTGAACTGGGAATGCAAAATATTTTCAGAGACCTTTCAATACCAGAGATCAGACCTCAAAAAAAAAAAAAAAAAAAGTAAAAAATAAAAAAATCAACCTTTCATTCTGGTTTCCCTGACAATGATCAACCACCTCTGGTTATGTTTTATAACACTAAGGACACTATTTCTCCATCCTTGAGATTATCAAAATCAACTTTTCTCCAAGGTAGAAGTAGGGATCTAATACTAACAAGAAATCCAGTTTACTGATCAAATTTTCTTTTTTTTAGAGCTTGCGTTTATAATACCTTGATACACAAAAAGTTAACACTCTTTGCTATACGGTTACCCCATAAAACCCAGTAAGAGATAATAGGTCTTTCTGGGCACCTACTTGACCCAATCTGAGCTGGCTAGATCTGCTAGAAAGCTGAAGAAAATTGATCACTCCGATTTCAAAAGAAAACTCAAGTCTCTTTACAGTCCTCGATTCGCCATTTGTAATAGTTCACATGAACGTTCATTCATCACTCAAAGGACGGGTGGGTGAACATATGAGATACAGGTAAATTTGTAGTTGTTCGATCATTTTTCCTCCTCCCGAGAGAGGAATATGGTTCAACACGTAGCTGTATCTTCTGCTTCTATACAACTAGGTATGTTTATTACTTAAGGTACAGTAGGGCTGGTCTTAAACCTCAACATTCCTAGCTGAACTTTAATCTTGCACGTGTTAAAATGGTAAACTTGGGGGTAGTCCAAAACACCAACAGCAACTGCACACACACACACATACACACACACAGAAACAGAAGCAAATATGCACTAAACTCACCCCGGACAGTTCCTCCAGCGCCCCAGGTGGGGGAGTGTCCCAGACAGAGACCAGGCGCCTCCCTTCTCTGGGCACTTAAGACCGGGGTGGGGGCGATCCAGGAACACCCGTGGAGCTGCGCAGTCTCCCTCCCCAGGGTTATTTGAACCGGCAAACCCTACCGGGGCGCGGGGTTGGGGACACCACTGCTCGTTCCCAATTCTGCACCCCGCCACTTCCCTGAACTCCGGGCCCAGCCAGACCCAAAGGAGCGGGATGGAGGGTGGGGGCGGGGGTCACTCACCGCAATCATGACCGTGTCTTCTCCCTGAAACTTGGCGACGTACTTATCGCCGCGGTTCACCTCAGACTCGTTGAGAGGTCTGAAGCGACACATCACTTTGATGTTGCACTCGGCCGGGTCCGCCATCTTCCTCGCTGCCGGGGCCGGAGGCCGGGAGCCACTCCCCGCCGCTCAGTCTGGAAGGAAGCGGGCCCGAGCTAAGAGAACGGGTCGCGAAGGCCGAAAGATTCAGCAGTCTGCCGCGTCGCGCTTCCCGCGGCGGCAGTGGCCGGGGAACCCGGACTCGAAGCGCCGGCGCCGGCAGCCGTGGCCCTGAGGCTCACTTCCGATCCATCATGGCAGCCATGGCGGCGGCGGCACGGGTGGAGAGTCCGCGGCTCCTCAGCTTCTCTCTCCTCGGCCCGGGCAAACTACAGGGGCTCGAGGGGATTCTAGGCCCCGGAAAAATCGCCCCCTCTTTCCTCGGAGACAGCAGGCCGGGCACGCCGTTTGCCCGCCCCGCTGTCCGCTCGCCGGCTCGCCGGCAGCCTCCCGATAGCTCCTGAGGCCGCAGACCGGCGACTGGGCGGCGGGATGGGCGGTGCGCGCGGAGCAAGGCGCACGCGCGGCGGGTCCGGGCGCCGTGACGACCAATCCGCGTCCGAGCCCGGCCGCGCCGCCGCCCTGCCGCCCCTCTTCGCCCGGGGGTCGCCGATTCAAGTTTTACCGGACGCTCGCTTACGGAGGTACTTTCGGTTACCCCGCCGCCTGACTCGGCAGCAGGATTTCCCAGGGCGAAGGCAGACGCGCTTAACTTTCTTTTCTGCAGGGGTCAAGGGATTTGTTAAAACTACCTTATGTTGTAGTTTATTTGAATACAGTACTATATTCCTAATAAGGAAGTGTTGGCTTTCTATTTAGTCTGGCGATAAAATTGGTTCCTAGTTCTCCTTATTAGAGCGCTTTGCCGAGAAAGGAAGATTTGAATGAAGGGTGAGGCACGGCTTTCTAGTTTAAGCGGTTACACTTTCCTGAGAGAGTGGGTTGGGGAGTCAAGAAAGAAAAAGGAAATTTCTCCTAAGGAATGAAGATTACTGAACAAATGTGGAAAGTATAGGGTGAGCGGGGAGAAGGCCCCCAGTCAGTCGGAGGTCCCACTTCTCTGGTAATAAATATATGGAACTCAGCCCCGGAGGAATGACTGACCTGAGTCATGCCTGGATAAAAGGCCTGGATAAATTTGTGGATTACACGTCTAAGGAAGACCACTCCACAGTTGAAGTGTTTTTTTTTTTAGAAAGGTGGATACCATAATGGCTCTCAACTGGAAGTCGCTCTGAGGTGCTGGGAAAGAACCGCAAAGACAATCAGGAACCCTCCCTCTGGTTTTCAGTTTTCGTTTGTAAAATGAGTGATTGCATTATAAAAACCTCCAGTGCTCTCTGCGCCCAAGACACGTACCTCCAGAAATTAACCCATAGTTCAACAAATACAGGTTTGTTGATCCACTGCAATAAAGAGCTTACAACTGAGGAACTATGCGGCATCTCACCAAACAAAGGAAAAGATGGAGTTACACAGCTCTGGGGGAAGTGTGGCATTTGGGTAAAATTTTAGTAAAGTTGTGTTTCAGTAGGCTCCAAATAAAGCAGAGCGTTGACATCAGGTCTCGACTACAAGTGGACCCAAGGTCCTGTTTCCTTGGGAACTACAAAATTAAGGTAGATGTGGAATGTTGTCTTCGGAAACCCCTGTCCCAAAGCTCTGCACCTGGCTTGAAAGTCAGTCAAGGCTGCTTCTCTATGTCTTAGATCCTCCAAGCAAGGATAGGATGTTTTATTTTTACTGATAAAATTTCAAACAGTGATTCTGATAGTCTATAATTTTAGAGAACAAAGTTTTCAGTGAACAAGAGAGTAACAGTCACTCAAAGAAGGAGGTTGTGGCAGGTGGGCCGCTAGTTTTCAGCCTTTGCAGCAGGATCTCATGAGCACCCTGTCCTCTTCGCTCTGCTCTTTTCTCTGAGCCCATTTCTTCAACAATTGCTTGACTGTCTTATCTTCTTATCTACAGCCCTGACCTTTTCACCTGTGTGACATTCCCATCCCTCTAGCTGCTTGTAGGCCACCTTGTTTAGGATGCATTACCTTAATGTCAAATTTTTAGTTTTACCAAATGAATTATCCTCTGCTTCCTGCCAATACTCAGTTCAACTTTCCAGTTAAATTACCAACATCAGCATTCTTCTGTACTCCCAGGTTAAAAGGTTCCAGTCACCTATCACTCCACTATTTACTTCATCCTCTATACATGAAGAAGAGAAATATGGTAGTCTGTATCTAAAGTTCTTCAACTTCTATTCCAGCATTCCCATGTGTCTTCATCTCAGAAGATCTGGGGAATGATTGGTCTAAAGCAGTGATTTTCAAGTTCTCCATGGAATAGGGGTTCCAAAAAGGTGACGCAGGAGATCTCATGGTATGGGGAGGGACAGGAGGGTGATGGGATGGCCAAGGAATTAAGCTCTGGAAACATCTGCTGTTCAAGGCACTTCAATTGCGACTCTTGCCTCTTCCTCCTGCACAGCAGATACGGAAGCTCAGACTATGAAAACGAAATCCAGAAAGGGAGGTGTCTTGCAAGAGCCTTCTGCTTTCAGATCTGACATATATACTTTTTCTGGGCAAAGAAGCATAAAGAGCCTGACCCTGCACAGGACCAGGAAGGAAAAAAAATATGTCAAAAACAAAATATTTCTAAAAATTGTCCTGTCACATTAGTGAGGAATAGTGGTATCAAACAATAGGCTTTAAGAATTATTTTCATAGGGCGCCTGGGTGGCTCAGTTGGTTAAGCGACTGCCTTCGGCTCAGGTCATGATCCTGGAGTCCTGGGATCGAGTCCCACATCGGGCTCCCTGCCCAGCAGGGAGTCTGCTTCTCCCTCTGACCCTCTTCCCTCTCATGCTCTCTATCTCCCATTCTCTCTCTCTCAAATAAATAAAATCTTTAAAAAAAAATTATTGTCATAGGGGTGCCTTGGTGGCTTAGTCGGTTAAGTGGCTGCCTTTGGCTCAGGTCATGATCCCAGCTTTTTGAGGAACCTCCACACTTTTCCACAGTGGCTGCACCAGTTTGTATTCCTACCAACAGAGCACAAGGTTTCCTTTTTCTCCACATTCTCACCAACACTTGTTATTTCTTATATATTTGATTTTAGCCATTCTGACAGATATGAGATGATATCTCATTGTAGTTTTGATATGCATTTCCCTGATGATGAGTGATGTTGAACATCTTTTCATGTGTCTGTTGGCTGTCTATATGTCTTCTTCGAAGAAATGTCTGTTCTTGTCTTTGGCCCATTTTTAAATTGGATTGTTTGCTTTTTGGGTGTTGAGTTCTATAAATTCTCTAAATATTTTGGATACTAACCCTTTATCAGTTAAGTCATTTGCAAATATCTTCTCCCATTCAGTAGGTTGCCTTTTAGTTTTGTTGATTGGTTCCTTCACTGTGCAGAAACTTTATTTTGATGTAGTGCCAATAGTTTACTTTTGCTTTTAGTTCCCTTGCCTCAGGAGATATATCTAGAAAAATTTTGGTATGGCCAATCTCTCTGATTTTTATGGTTTCATGTCTCACATTTAGGTCCTTAATCCATTTTGAGTTTATTTTTATGTATGGTGAAAGAAAGTATCCAGTCTAATTTTCCCAATACCATTTGTTGAAGAGACTGTTGTTTTCCCATTGTATATTCATTCCTCCTTTGTTGAAGATTAATTGGCCATATAATTGTAGGTTTATTTCTGGGTTTTCTGTTGTATTCCATTGATCTATGTGTTTATTTTTATGCCAGTACCATACTGTTTAATTACTACTGCTTTGTAATATAACTTAAAATCTGGAGTTGTGATACCTCCAGTTTTGTTTTTCTTTGTCAAGATTGCTTTGGTCAGGGTCTTTTGTGGTCCCATATAAACTTTGGGATTGTTTGTTCTAGTTCTGTAAAAAGTGCTGTTGGTATTTTGATGGGGATCGCATTAAATCTGTAGATTGCTTTGGGTAGTATAGACATTTTAATATTTGCTCTTCCAACCCATAAGCATGGAATATCTTTCCATTTCTTTGCATCATGGTGAATTTCTTCTATAAAACACTGAAGAAAGAAAGTCATCCTCTTTGGTTAAGCTTATTCCTAGATATTTTATTGTTTTTGGTGCAATTGTAAATGGGATTATTTTCTTAATTTCACTTTCTGCTGCTTCATTGTTAGTATAGGAATGCAAGAGTTTTTTTTTTTTTTTTTTTTTTAAGATTTTATTTTCAAGGGGCACCTGGGTGGCTCAGTTGTTAAGCGTCTGCCTTTGGCTCAGGTCATGATCCCAGGGTCCTGGGATCGAGCCCTGCATCGGGCTCCCTGCTTAGCAGGAAACCTGCTTCTCCCTCTCCCACTCCCCCTGCTTGTGTTCCCTCTCTCGCTGTGTCTCTCTCTGTCAAATAAATAAATAAAATAAAAATAAAAAAATCTTTACAAAAAAAAGATTTTATTTCAAGTAATCTCTATACCCAATGTGGCGCTCTAACTCACAATCCTGAGACCAAGAGTCCATATGCTCTTCCAACTGAGCCAACTGGGTGCCCAGGAATGTAACAGATTTCTTCTTCTTCTTCTTCTTCTTCTTCTTCTTCTTCTTCTTCTTCTTCTTCTTCTTCTTCTTCAAGATTTTATTTATTTGTCAGAGAGAGAGAGAAAGTACACAAGCAGGGGGAGCGGCAGGCAGAGGGAGAAGCAGGCTCCCCGCTGAGCAAGGAGCCCAACATAGGACTCTATCCCAGGACCCTGGGGTCATGACCTGAGTCAAAGGCAGACACTTAACTGACTGAACCACTCAGGTGTCCTGCAACAGATTTCTTCTGTACATTTTGTATCCTGCAACTTTACTGAATTCAGGTATCAGTTCTAATAGTTTTTCGGTGGAGTCTTTCAGGTTTTCTCTATATGGTATCATGTCATCTGCAAATAGTGAGAGCTTTACTTCTTTTTGTTGTCTGATTGCTGTGGCTAGGACTTCCAGTACTATATTGAATAAAAGTGGTGAGAGGGGCGCCTGGGTGGCTCAGTTGGCTGAGCGTCCAACTCTTGATTTCAGCTCATGTCATGATATCAGGGTCATGAGACTGAGACCGACATCGGGCTCTGTCCTCATTAGAGAGTCTGCTTGAGATTCTCTCCCTCTCCTTCTGCCCCTCCCCCGCCACATGTGGAAGGGTGCGTGCACTCTCTCTCTTTCTCAAATAAATAAATCTTAAAAAAAAAGTGGTTAGAGTTGGGGGTATCCTTGTCTTATTCCTGACCTTAGGGAAAAAACTCTCAGTTTGATGTTTGAGTATGATGTTTGCTGTGGGTTTTTCATATAAGGCCTTTATTATGCTGAGGTATGTTCCCTCTAGACCTACTTTGCAGAGGGTTTTTATCATGATGGATGTTGGACTTTGTTAAATGATTTTTCTGCATCTATTGAAGTGATCATATGGTTTTTATCCTTTCTTTTATTGATGTGATATATCAAATTGATTGTTTTGGGAATATTGAACCACCTTGCATCCCAGGAATAAATCCCACTTGATCGTGGTATGTGATTTTTTTAATGTATTGTTGGACTCGGTTTGCTAATATTTTATTGAGGATTTTTCCATCCATATTCATGACAGATATTGGCCTATAGTTATTATTTTGTGCTGTCTTTATCTGGTTTTGGTATCAGTGTGATACTGGCCTCATAGAATGAATTTGCAAGTTTTCCTTCCTCTTGTATTTTTTGGAATAGTTTGAGAAGAATAGGAATTAAGTTCCTATACAGATGTAAAACACTGAATCTCCACTGTGGAAGGTAGCCACCAAAAATGGTCCTCCGGTAAACCATGCATTTCTGGATTCAGCCTCTCTCCTTGAAGGCTGGCCTTTTGACTTACTTATGCCCGTATAATGTGGCAGAAGTGTGACACACAGCATGCTACCTGAGACGACGTGAGAAGTCTTGTAACTTCCACTTAGGTCTCTTGGAACACTCAGAGAGGTCTGAACCACACATAAAAAGACCAACTACCCTGAGAATGCCATGCTAGAGAGGCCGTACTTATGTAGGCACTCTAACCAATAGTCCAAGCTTATCCCAGCCTTTCAACCATCCCTAACCAGGCACCAGACTTGTAAAGGAGGCTATCTTGAACTGTCCAAACCAGCACACCCCAACAGATGAATATCAATGAGTAATCTCAATTGACACCCTTGGAGCAGAAGAATCACCCAGCTGAGGCCTGCCCAAATTCCTCACCCATAAAATCATGAGATGTCATAAAATGATTATTGGTTAAAGATACTCAAGTTTGAAAATTTGTTACATGGCAATAGACAACTGGCATAATAACCCACAACTTAGAGCTTAAAACTTATCTCCTGAAAATGATTCTATAAAATGTTACTTATACATAGTATATATACTTAGATGGGACTATATTTTAGATTAATTATAGTTGGAGGGGGTCTAAGAATTTAACCATTGTTTATAACATTATTACTATAAAAATTTGTTTTTTATTTAATGTGAAGTGACTTTTTAAATGGGCATTTAGAAAGGGAAATTATAGTATTTCTTTTTCTTGAAATGTGCACAAGAGAGGCAGTTAAGCGTCCGACTTGATTTCTGCTCAGGTCATGATCTCAGGGTCATGATCTCAGGGTTATGAGATCACGTCCCACCAGGAGCTTGTGCTGGCCATAGAGCCTGCTTTAGATTCTCTCTCCCTGGGCTCCTAGGTGGCTCAGTTGGTTAAGCGACTGCCTTCGACTCAGGTCATGATCCTGGAGTCCCGGGATCCAGTCCCGCATCAGGATCCAGTCCTGCATCGGGCTCCCTGCTCACCAGGGAGTCTCCTTCTCCCTCTGACCCTCCCCCCTCTCATGTGCTCTCTCTCTCTCAAATAAATAAATAAATAAATAAATAAAAAGATTCTCTGTCCCTTTCCCTCTGCCCGTCCCCCTGGCTCATGGGCAAGCACGCGTACACACATGCTCGTCCTCTGTCTCTGAAAAAAGAAAAAAAAATGTGCACAAGAGACACTTGTTCCTTTCCATTTCTATACCCCTTCCTAGTCCCAGGCTTTACTACTGCATTCCTGGATTACTATGACAGTGCCCAGCCTCTCTCCCATTTGATCATTAAGTATGGGTTAAGCTCCTACTTCGAGCCATGCCCTGAGGTGTGTGCTGGGGATACAATGGTGAAAGAGACCAGACAATTCCCTCCCATGTCCACTATTTCATGTACAATAATTTTCACATTAAATTTCCTAAAACCTTGCTTTTATCACATCATTTCATTGTTCAAGAACCTACAGAAGAAGCTTTTTTCTTAAAGAAGTTCAAATTCTTCTGCTTAGAGTCCAATACCTTTTATCATCTGATTTCCCCTTATTTAAGTATGATTTTCACACTGTTCAACATTTTACTTTCTTGATCAGTGCCCCTTCTATTTTGCTAATTTCAAGGTCCTGTGATACCACCCTGAACATCTGGTACCTTATGCCCACCAAATCCTATTCATCTTTCTCCAAATCCCACCTTCTGCAATTGGTTTTTCAGACTAGAATTCTTTCACAAATCAGACAGAAAATCCCTGCACTCTATTTGTTACCGTAGTTTAATTCTTTAGAACGTATTTTAAAAACGTTTCTATCAAAATAACACATTCCATAGTTTAAAAATAAAATTACAACAATGAAAAACAAGTTCTTGCTTCCCCCCACTCCAATCCTCATTTCTGTTTTTCAGAGCAATCACTTTAACTCTTATAGCAGTTTTTCTGGTATTTATCTCCATGTCCTAAATAACATTCTTGTACTATTGCTTTTTGATTTATTATTCTTATTAGATGAAATTATAACTTTTATACTGCCCCTCATCTAAACCAGCACACACACATTTTCCTCCCCTTATCTTCCCAACATATTTCAATCACCAGTTTTAGTTAATTAGCACACAGTTACATACTTCTTTTTTTTTTAATTTTATTTATTTATTTTGAGAGAGAGAGAGAGAGAGAGCTCAAGTGGGGAGAGGGAGAGAATCTCCAGCAGACTCCATGCTGCGTGCGGAGCCCTATGCAGGGCTCCATCCTATGACCCTGAGATCATGACCTGAGCTGAAATCAAGAGTCGGTAGCTTAACTGACTGAGCCACCCAGGCGCCCCCAGTGTTTACATTCTAAGTAATTATTATTCACAGCTTAGCTAAATTGTGCATTATAATTACATTGCCACTCTTGTGCAACTTTTTTTTTTACTGTCTTCTCGCTTCTCTTGTTGTTGAAAAGTCTGATTCCTTCTGGTCCTGATCATCTGTATATCTGCATTTTTCTTCCAAGCAGCTTTTAGTTTCTTTTTATCTGTACTTCTCTTGTCTTCCTTATTTGCCATCTCTGGTTTTCATTCTTTTTGGAAGATTCTTTCATGTTTATTTTTAAGTCTTATGTTGGTTATTTTATGTGTGTGTGTACATATATATGTGATAAAATTTCTTTGATATGCTAATGTTTTGGTATGTTGATCCCAAACTGAAATGTATGTATGTATGTGTATATATACATATGTGTGTGTGTGTATGCTTTTTTGTATTTGTATTCTCTAAATGAACGTTTTAAATTTGTTCTTGCTTCATAGAGCATTATCTTCTCATTCTGAGGAACTTCTCATCATTCTGAGCTTTTTTGAATTTGTATTCTCTAAATGAATGGTTTAAATTTGTTCTTGCTTCATAGAGCAATATCTTCTCATCATATTCTAAAATATGAGAAAACATATTTATGTTTTAGTTTTTTTCTGTTTTCTAAATTTTTTCTGTGGTTTGTTTTGATCTCTCTCACTCATGTTAGAGCATTTCCTCAAATGTGTGGTGACCTTGGTGTTCTAACTTCTTTGAGTAAGAAACCAAAACACTTACTGGAAGCCCTGTGCATGTAGATTGTGTTTGTAGATTGATGGGTCTCACCACCCTGTGATTAGGCAGGATCTAGCAACTTCTTTAGGGAAATTATAAATGTCATTTTGCACAGACATCTCTTTTGGACTGGTTAGTTTCCCCACAGAGGAATTCTCCAATTTCTTGCAAGGTGAACATGAGTCTGGTGGCCAGTTTTCTTTGAAGTGAGTAGGATTGGGTGATCTCAACCTTCAGTTTGTACACTTTCCTCTCCCTGTTTTCAGTAAGGCAACTCACCTGCAACATCAGCTGTGTCTGGTGTCCCTGAATCCACAGCCTCTCTGGTTCAACTTCTTCGGAGAGTAAGTTTCCTTTTTTCTGTTGTGCTGGGGAAGGGGGCAATCTTCTGGCACTTTAGTAGGGGGACAATTGCATTTTAACACTCCCTATATAATCTTTCAACTAAATCTTCCTATTTTTCAGCTCTACCCCTGCCTCCTGGTATCTACAATTCCTGAGGCTTTCTGTATTCTGTATGAAGAATTGACTTACTTTCTGGCTTTCTACCCTGCAAGCTTAGGTTTTAGCATTCTCCAGCCTATTTAGGCAGTTACACATTTTTTTTTTAAAGATTTTATTTATTTATTTGAGAAAGAAAGAGAGAGCATGAGCAGGGGTGGGGGGGTAAGGAGCTGGGGAGAAGGGGACAGAGGGAGAGGGAGAAGCAGACTTCCTGCTAAGCCGGCGGCCCTATACAATGATGCGGGGCTCAATCCCAGGACCCTGGGATCATGATCCAAGCAGAAGGCAGACCCTCACCTGACTGAGCCACCCAAGCGCCCCTAGGCAGTTACATATTTTCAAAATTTTGCTGAAATCCTGTTTGCTGATGATTTTCTTTCAAGTTTTCTTTTCACTCGTGGCTTTAGGACTTTTGTATTTCTTTACTGTTATTTTAGTGGAGTGTTAGGGGGATCAAAGATAAATGTGCATATTCAACCTGCCATACTTAATTGGCTACTCTAGCTGTTTAAGTATGTTTAACCTCAAGAATATAATAAATTCCTCAAGGGCAGTTAAGTGTAACTCATTTTCTCCAACAATGTTTAGCTCAGTGCTCAAGATCTCATAAGTGCTAATAAATCCTATACTGATTGAAATTGGAAATCAGTGAATGACTATTAATTATGGTGCTCTGCTCAAGAGGTGGTGGGATACAAATGTGGATAATTTCTCATTGAGGAAGTCCTAGTCTAGTGAAGGAGTTAAAATAAGTATAAATCACAGGGATAGATTCTATAAAAGCAGTTCCATGAGAGCACAAAGAATGGATGTTTTGGAGAAACTCCCTGACATTTTGAAAATGAAATCAGGGATGACAGTTAAGATCTTGTCCAAAATCTGCCGCTCATATACAAAACAGTGGTTTGACCAGGTACATCCTGGTCATGTCTTCAGCGCCCAAGGTTTCATTGTTATTCAGCTAATATTAATGATTATATATAATAATATATATTTAGTATATAAAATACTAAATATATATAACCATACCAATTATAAGGAGAATGCACATAATTGAGAAAGTAGAAACTCAAGAGTCTCTTATTTATTCATGTATTTACTGTGATTTGGCAAGCTTGTTAATTCTTTTCTTAAAAAAAAGGCTTATATATATTCTACAATTTTTAAATTTTTTCAGACTCCTTTTTAAATAAACATTTATGCAGCCAGGTCTCTATCCCTAGGAATAGGTAAGCGAATCCACAAGAAAACCAGCAAGAATTTTACTGCAGCCAGTCCATTTGCTCAAACCAAATTAATAGAGCAGTAATCTACAATGACATAAAAATAGTTCTTTTTAAGTCTGCCAAAAATTTTTGCCATATGTCTTGGGTTGGGTTTGATGGGAAAGAGTCTCTAAGGCAGAAATTTGCTTGCAGAAGGTTAATTGGGGTGTGCTCTTGGCAACACCGCTTGCAAGAAAATGTGCAAAGCAGCATTAAGCAGAGAAGTTGAACCATGATGCAGTTGCAACAGAAACTTCAAATGATTTTATGGGAAAGCTCCAGAGCAGGGATGGCCCATCAGAGTTATTCTAATTGAGACAAAAGACTAGTCATTGGATGTTGGCTACCGCTGGTGAAGGGACATGATCTTAGGAGAGGCAGCTCTCTTCTGTGGAGGGCAATTCCCAGGGAGGCTGGGAGTCACCACCAGCCTTCATCATAAATGGGGGATTTGGGAGCTTGGGTGGCACATCACAAGATCAATTACACCAGTATTGCAGGGCACTTAAGTCTTTATATTGTATGTCTCTGCAAAGACTTGATTTTTTTTTAAAGGTTTTATTTATTTATTTGAGAGAGAGCACAGAGGGAGAGGGAGAGGGAGAAGCAGACTCCCTGCTGAGCGGAGAGCCCAATGCGGGGCTTGATCCCAGGACCCTGGGATCATGACCCAAGCCAAAGGCAGACACATAACTGACTGAGTCACCCAGGCACCCCTTGATTTTTAATATACTAGAAACTGTCAGTCTATGCCCTTCCATCCACTGCTGTTTTCTTTACCAAAAACAAAATAAAAATCAAATGTCTGAATAGCTGAATTGAAAGGTAAAAAACTTAAAATTCATTTTCAGTGAATACCTTCCCAGAGTTCAGGTACTTCCACCTTTTCTAACTGGCAGGCACAATAAACTCCTTCTAAATGTGTTTCTTAATGTTGAAGAACCTTTGAAAGCCTGAAACTTGATGTGTGTCACCACTGCCCATCTGCCTCTCAGCTCTATTCATTATTATCATTCCACAAGATTTAAGGGCAGGACAGCGCTTATTTAGAAAGGTAATGAAAAGTTCTCTCTTATTTTGGAGGACCTGAAGTATTATCAATAATATAATTGTTAGTAATATAGCCTGATGATTTATCATAGACCTCTCAGTTATAGACAGGATGAAAGTGGAAGACTTTTTGAGTCAAGAAGGTGGACTTTCTGTCGCCCTTATCCTAATCATGTCATACCACGGCCATTCCAGGTGTGCCTTCTGCAGCAGTGTGCTGCTTTAATCGGGACAACGGCATCTTCACCTTTGGGTTCCAGATGTACAAATACGCAACATAATCAAGTTATTTACTATGGCAAAGCTGTGTAAACCAAATCTTTGTAAGGGTTGTGGTCTTTTTTCAAGACCCTGGAACTGTAAATATATCATTTATGGGGAGTAATTAAGTAGTGTTGGCAGTAAAATCATGTTATAATAGCTTGTCTGCTAGATGAACCCATTAGGCATCAAACCTCTATGCACAACACTAGAATGGATGTGTTTGTTTGATGTTTCTAAAAGTGGTTTGTACTCAGCACATTTGCATTTGGTAGTTCTAATGCTCATGAAAATAAAGAGCTGGCTTTACTATTGGTGAGTGAGGAAACCACTAGAAAGAAAACGTGTTATAATTGAGAAAAACTGAAGATCTGTAGAACCCTTTTATTTGGGTTATTTCTTCGACTTAAGATTTAGTAGACTTACAAAAATGTTAGACTACACTAAAATGTAAATACTAATGTTTTTGATAAAATGGAATAAAATATACTTTGATTTAGCAAGTCCAAAGGAAACTCTGAGTGTCTATAATTCACATGCAGCTTTTCCATTTTGTCATCGGTGTGCTGACAATAAGCACGTGACTTACCAGCATCAGAGTACAATGTGTGTCCTGACTACAAAATCTTCACATCAATATAGGAAAGGAGTTTAAAGTATCTTTTGCCAAATTTGACTCACTGTAAATTAACTTGCTCTCCTTTTCCAGGACTCTAAGGAAAATATAAGATCTGGCTAAGCTCATAATAGAATTCTTTGCTTTCTCTTTAGACACACACACACACACACACACACACACACACACGTGCAATATATGTACATACATCTATAATACACATCTGTGATATATATTTTATGTATCTATAATCTGTAACTTTCATATTAAATCATTTATGTCTTCATTATTATTTCCTCCTCACTGCCCTCAACCCAAATCCTGCTCCCCTGTCCCACTTGTTATAGCCTCGGGAAGGGTCAGTAGGGACAAATTTGGTTCCTGCAAGTCTTGAAGGGAGCTCTACCAGCCACTGAATGAAGTCTAGGACAACCTCAGACACTATCCTTGAACTTGCTTATTTGCAGTCGGGAGTTGGTGTGACAGTTGTTTTAGCTCAGCTTATGAGAAACAGGCCTCAGGACTCAGCTCCTACTGCCAGCCCTTGGCCACGGCACAGCTTACAGGAATCCCACAACCCACAGTATATCTTCCAGGTCTGAGGTCTCCATTCCCATATTGTTCATACAACAAATATTTATTGACCGCCTAGTAAGCATGAGGCCTGGCGGTTACAATAGAGAGAAAAAACAGAGCTAGATTAGATTACTAGAAAAGGCTAAAGAATTAACTGAGGTAGGAATCAGTTTTTTTATGGACAACTTCTTTTCCCAGCACTATTTATTAAATGGTTAATCATTCCCCACTACTTTATATTAACTACTGTCATATACTGAGATCCCATACATTCACAGGTATATTTCTGGGCTCTCTATGATTAAGGATTCTATTGATCTATTTGTGTATTCCTTCACCTTTAATTTTTAAATTTATAGAAAATTAAAAAAATAAAAATAAATTTTTAAACTTACAGCAAAGTCAAAAGAATCTTGTAGCAAACTTCCGTATACCTAGCACCTAGATTCCACATTCATTAACATTTCACTCTACTTTATCATGTATCCATCCAGTATCCATTACTCTATCTATCCATTAATCCATCTTCTTTTTGGTGCATTTCCAATTAAATTGCAGATATCAGTACACTTTTACCTAAGTACAACACTATGCTTTAAAAATACGTGTAATTATACAGTAAATGAATAGTTTTACTCTTATCACAACTGAATTTTTCAATTGTGTATCTCAAGAATTTTGATATTTAAAGTAATTTCCTATTAAATCAACGAAAAACATAGAACCTTGAAGACTTGCTTAGCCTGGGGTAAATGGAGCTTATGCCCCTCTCAAGCCTGGGCTCTCAATTCTAGACCAATTGAAGGAGGGGAGCTCGGATAACTTCATCTTAATTTTCTGGGTCCTGGGATCTTTAAAATTGTGAGATACTTATTTTTTTTTTAAAGATTTTATTTATTTATTTGAGAGAGAATGACAGAGAGCATGAGAGGGGAGAGGGTCAGAGGGAGATGCGGGACTCGATCCTGGGACTCCAGGATCATGACCTGAGCCAAAGGCAGTTGCTTAACCAACTGAGCCACCCAGACGCCCCTAAAATTGTGAGGTACTTATAATTTCAAAGATTAACTTCATGCTGTGAGGAGAAAGTTTAAACATCTCTGAGAACAGATGATTCCCTTGTTCCCCTGTTTTTAGAAAAATATGTTGTTGGACTTTTTGGTAAAGATTCTGTTTTGTAGTAAAAAGATTCAAGAAAATGAGGAGCAATACTGTTCTCACTAATATTTCCAGCATTTGTCTTCACTGTGGGAGTTATGTCCCTGTAAATTATTATTTCTTTAGGATAATGTTTCTTTCTTAAATATGGATTTGCTTCTTCTGTCCTTGAAAATTATTGATTATTCATGCAGATACATATAAACAAGATGTGTTCTTGTTTAAACTAAGATCAAAGTACTTGGCATATAATAAGTACTCAATAAAAGTTAATTATTATTAATAAAAATACTGGCCTTCCATCAGTCATACAGAATGGAGGCTTATACTATTCAGATTTTGGCATAAAAGGAAGTGAGCTCTTGCAAGCCTGAGACATTAGGCATATCTGAGTTACAGATTACTACAGAACATTATTGCGTTGGGTAATTATTGTGGTTATTTAATTTTCCAGAGAAATGAACGGTAACTAGCAGGAAATTATTGGTTAGGGATTCCTATTTGAGATTAAGCACATGGACAAAGGAAAGCTTTGAGAGATAGAGGATTATGGGAAAAATATGGAAACCCTCTGATTTCCCACCCTGCCAACTTCCACGTATCTCCTCTGCTTTCCTCACTCAGATGCTCTAGCTTTCCACCTCAAAATCTCTGCTCGGTAGAGGTTTTGAATTTAGTCACAGTAAGGTACAAACTGTAATTTTAAACAGTTGGAAGGATTAGCCTCTGCCAGGGCTATTAACATTTTAACTGGGCTTCAGTTTTCATTAACCCCTCTATGCTGCTTTCAAGGGGCTAGGCAGGTAACATAAATGAGCAAAACAGCCTGGTCCTGGCCACAAGGTCTGGTGGGGACCGTGTAAAAATTCAACTTTTAAAAAAAAATTATTTGCTAAACAAAACATGTTGGAGGATCAGATTCAGTCTGTAACCTGCTGGTTTGTTAACTCATGAATTAAAGAAAATCTAAATGTGAAATTATAATTATTATCCAGTGGGAGGCTGAAAATAGTATGTATGTGGGGCCTTTTTTTTTTTTTTAAGAGGGAAGCAGGGAAAGGGTAGAAAAAGAAAGGGTTTAATAGTTTTTCCAGGTACACACGCAGTTCCTGGATGGTTCCCTACTTTTAATCAATGGAAAAAGCCCACGTTTGCAGACCATGTAGCTCTGGTTTCAAATTCCTATTGGGTGTAGCCACTTACTTGCTGTAGAATCTTGAGCAAGTCACTGAAGCTCTCAGCAGTTTACTCATCTGTCTAATGAGAATGATTCTTTACCCTTTGGGCTGTTGAGAGGGTTCAGTGAGAGAACACATAAAATGCCTGCCTCATTAGGTAGTACCAAGCACCTTGAATCAATGGCTGTTTATTGATTCCTGAATCTGTCAGTAACCATGGTAAATAACACAGACATTTCCCCTTCCAGTGAGGAATACAGGCTTTAAAAGAAATAGTTAGATAAATAAGCATCCCATAAATATTAGAGCTATTCCAGATTCATATAATAAGCGGTCTATTCAATCATGTGTGTGCACAGATACATTTTATTTGTTGACTCATGTGAATGAGAATAAGCTCCATTTTCCTTGAGATGTTTCATTCTTAGAGTGGCATCTGTTGAAAAAAATAACTTCGGGGCACCTGGGGTGTCTCAGTCGGTTGGGCTTCCAACCTTTGGTTTTGGTTCAGGTCATGATCTCATGGGCCATTGAGATCGAGCCCCGAGTTGGGTTCTGTGCTCAGTAGCAGTGGGCAGGGCGAGGGGGGGGTGTTCTGCTTGAAGATTCTCTCCCTCTGCCCTCCCCCAACTCATATATTCTGTCTCTCTCCCTTTCTCTTACATAAGTAAATAAATCTTTAAAAACAAAATAACTTCTGCAGTTATTATTAAAGTCTGCTCCAAAGTGGTAAATGCCTTCATTTCCCCCAAAATCAAATAAATAAGACTCTAGTCAAGGCAAGCCAATCAAGAAATAATTATTGTACTTCAAGTAAGAATAATGCACAGTGCTGCACACTATGGGGGATACAGAGAAGCGTGAAATCTATGACCTTTGGTTATCAGGTGTTTTTAAAAATAACCTGTTATTAATGTCTGACTTGGGCATGTTTTGGTTTTCTTTTCCCTGAATGTGGATATGAGGTGTGTTATAGGTCTGAAGGTTGATGTGCAATGTGCTATTCATCTCTGAGATTTGTGGTCTATAAATTTTAAAATGGAAGACTACATGATAGCTAATACTGTTATATATTATGTAACTATCACCTTCCACAATATAACAAATACTATAACCAAGGAAGTTCTTAAGACCTGAAAATCAATTGGGATGAATTCTAACAGGAAGAGAAGGGTCCTGATACCCACCAGCAGCTCATTCGTGACATCTCTCCAGGCTCCTAGGGTTTTCTTTTTTTTTCCCCTAAAGATTTTATTTATTTATTTATTTGAGAGAGAGCACACAAGCAGGGTGCTGGGCAGAGGGAGAGGGAAAAACAGACTCCCTACTGAGCAAGGAGCCTGACTCAGGGCTCAATCCCAGGATCCTGGGATCATGACCTGAGCCCAAGGCAGATGCTTCACTAACTGAGCCACGCAGGTGGCCCCTCCTAGGGTTTTCTTAACTTCTCCAAGTCAGTTGTTCTCTGTAAAGCAAGGATAATATCTCTCCTTCTCAGGGATTGGGAAAATTAAAAGAGACGATGGGTGTGAGTACCAGCTATTTAAATTGTCATTGTCTTTCTCCAGTGTAGTTTGAAATCACTCATGTCAACCCACTAGCTCTTTGTTCAGACTCTGGCCTGTTCTTGCCTGGCAATCGTCTCCGTGCTGATCTCATCCCTAAACCATTCTCTATCCTGCTGCTAAAACGATTTTCCACAACCACTTACACAACAACTTAAGAGACTTTCAACATCTTCCCATTACCTTTTTCTCTTTTATGAAGGTATTATTTACATACAATGACATTTACACATTTTAAAGTGTTTGATGAATTTTGGTCATTGTGTACAATCCTGTAACCACCACCACAATTGTCCCTCTGACCCCCACCAACTGTTCCTTTGCAGGTGATTCCCTCCCCCTCCCCCCACCTCTAGGCAACTTTATCAAAACGTTAAAAAACTCCATCAGTTATAAAGGTATAGGAAAACAAAACAAAACTAATAAAACTGGGGTGCCTGGCTGGCTCAGCTGGTAGAACATGTGACTCTTGATCTCAGGGTTGTGAGTTCAAGCCCCTTGTTGGGCATAGAGCCTACTTAAAAAATAAATTTATAAAAATTTAAAAATTATGGCGCCTGGGTGGCTCAGTTGGTTAAGCGACTGCCTTCTGCTCAGGTCATGATCCTGGAGTCCTGGGATCGAGTCCCACATCGGGCTCCCTGCTCAGCGGGGAGTCTGCCTCTCCCTCTGACCCTCTTCCCTCTCGTGCTCTCTATCTCTCATTCTCTCTCTCCAATAAATAAATAAAATCTTTAAAAAAAATTTAAAAATTAGTAAAACTAACATTTAGTACATTGTAATTTAGCACATTAGAAACATTAAATATTAAAGTGTTTTATTTCTTTGTAAAAAATTTATCAAGAATGGGGCACCTGGGTGGCTCAGTTGTTAAGCGTCTGCCTTCAGCTTAGGTCATGATCCCAGGGTCCTGGGATCGAGCCCCTCATCGGGCTCCCTGCTCAGCGAGAAGCCTGCTTCTCCCTCTCCCACTCCCCCTGCTTGTGTTCCCTCTTGCTATGTGTCTCTCTCTGTCAAATAAATAAATAAATAAAATCTTTAAAAAAAAATTTATCAAGAATAATTTGGATAGGGGCACCTGGGTGGCTCAGTCGGTTAAGTGTCTGCCTTCAGCTCAGGTCACGATCCCAGGGTCCTGGGACTGAGCCCTGAGTCAGGCTCCTTGCTCAGTGGGGAGCCTGGTTTTCCCTCTCCCTTTGCCTGCCGCTCCCCCTGCTTGTGCTTTCTCTCTCTCTCTCTCCCAAGTAGAGAGAGAGAGAGAACATGAGAGGGGAGAAGGTCAGAGAGAGAAACAGACTCCCTGCGGAGCTGGGAGCCTGATGCTGGACTTGATCCCGGGACTCTGGGATCATGACCTGAGCTGAAGGCAGTCGCTTAACCAACTGAGCCACCCAGGTGCCCAATAAAATCTTTTTTTTTTTTTAAGAATAATTTGGATAGCGCTTGCTCCCTTCTTGTCATGTAACTTGCAATATGGAGTAAGCAACTTTTCTATGCCTGGGTGAATTGCCGTATTTCTAAGTTCAATCAGGTTCCGACATTGTATCTCTTGTGCTTTCAATATGGTATAGTGTCTCCAGGAGTTCCTTTAGGGTGACTTCTTTGCCAGCCTCACTTCCTCTGGGATGTTTTCATCACGACCACTTTCCCCATTTATGTTGATATGCTGTCTTCACTGAATTTCCCTGGCTGACCTCTGGAGGTGTCCCCAAGAGCAGAGTCACTGTTCCCACTGTTAGCTCTTCTTCTATAACTCAGGTGCTCTATTCAAGTTTCACTTTTACTTTATCTCTTTTTGCTTCTTTGCTGCACTTTCATCTTTGTTGGCCAATTCCTTCTATTACTCATTTTTTAAAAAGATTTATTTATTTATTTGAGAGAGCCCAGGTGTGCTGGGGGAGGGGAGGGGTAGAAGGAGAGGGGGAGAAGCTCAAGCAGACTCCCCGCTGAGGATGGAGCCCAACACAGGCCTTGATCTCATGACCCTGGAGCCTGAGATCATGACCTGAGCCAAAATCAAGAGTCGGAGGTTTAACTGACCGAGCCACCCAAGCACTCCTCTATTACCCATTTTTGTAAAATGTCATGTGAGTTTTATTGTTGAGATAAAAAGTCTATACTTTGCTGTTTGTGCAAGAACTGAACAGCAGATGTGCAACGACTGATAACTGATAGACTTGGAGAGAAGTGATGTCGTGGCCACCGATCGTATCCAGAGCTGTTATGTGCATAGAGATTTGTGGACTGAAGACCTAGTAGCAATCACCGTATGCAATTACTCCACACTGTGAAGTATGGTGACTGAAATTTGAATTATGTTGTTGGAGAACTGATGTTGCTTACCTAAACCATGGTAACTGAAATTCATGCACACAGGAACTGTACAAAGTGGGGGCTGCTTGTATAGACTGCTATGGGAAAACCTTCCTCTTAGATGCAAGTTATATTTAGCCACTTTCTAGAGTGCTTTGGAAACTTCAGACTGAAATGTTAAGCACCATGTTAGTGGAGGGTAAATAGATGCCATATAAGGAAAGGAAGCTCTAACAAGGTAGGGATTAGGCAGATCTTAGTAGGTTGTTTGGTGCTCAGCAAACAATTGAAACAACAAGACAGATCTACTGTGTGGAACCGTGACCAGTAATTACCGTTATTGACGCTGACTGTCCTTTTCGGATTTGCCCGAGAATCAAAGACTATAACATATCCAGGAATATCTAAGATATCAGTAATAGCCAGAATAGTGGAAAGTGCTTAATATCAGAACACTCTGCATGTAAGGAGCCATTTCTCGAGTCTTGTTTGCTCTGTTAATTTAATGAATTAATGGAATGATGATAATTCTCCCTCCTCCAGGGGTGAGGTTTTAATTATTAATTTTAAAAAACTGCAAGATCTCAGTGTTAATTGGAAATTTTCTTTAGGAGATACAATTAACTTAAAAGCCACTAATTTCTCAAGATAATTTTCTAGGAAGATTCTGAGTATCACACAGGTAGGAAGAATCTATAAATAAAATCTAAATCCCTTTTTATTTTATTTTTAAAGATTTTATTTATTTATTTGACAGAGAGAGATAGCAAGAGCAGGAACACAAGCAGGGGGAGTGGGAGAGGGAGAAGCAGGCTCCCCGCTAAATCCTTTTTTAAAAACTTGGGTCTTGGGGTGCTTGGGTGGCTCAGACATTAAGCGTCTGCTTTTGGCTCAGGTCATGATCCCAGCATCCTGGGATCGAGCCCCGCATCGGGCTCTCTGCTCCGCGGGAAGCCTGCTTCTCCCTCTCCCACTCCCCCTGCTTGTGTTCCTGCTTTCTGCTATCTCTCTCTCTGTCAAATAAATAAAAATAAAATCTTAAAAAAAAAAAAAAATTTGGGTCTGGGGGTGCCTGGGTGGCTCAGTCGGTTAAGTGTCTGCCTTTGGCTTAGGTCATGATCCCAGAGTCCTGGGAACAAGCCCTGCATCAGTCTCCCTGCTCAGTGGAGAACCTGTTTCTCCTCCCTCTGCTGCTCCCCTTGTTTGTGCTCTCTCTCTCTCTGTAAAATAAATAAACAAAATCTTTAAAAAAATAATAAAAAATAAAAACATGGGTCTGTTTTGCCTTGCCTCTCCCTTGACAGCTCTGCTGAACCTTCCTTGCTCTGTACAGTGGTGTAAGATCACTCTGTGCAACATTTGCTCTCTCTCCTACACTTGGGGTCAGATTTGCGTGTCTGGTGAATGCTCCTCAGATTTCCTCAGTCCCCTCCACACTTTACTAGACAGCATCATTTTCCTTAATGAAAACCTCACATATTTCATCCCATCTTGGTATCTGCTGCTCAGTGCATCTGGACTGACACATCTTCCTAATGGCATTTCTATTTCTATTCTCATTTCTATTCTCTTAGTTTTCCAGGAGCCTATGTCAGCCCATTATAAAATATGGAAAGAATGTGAAGATACTGGAATTTCAACCGTCTGGAAGAATTTTACTCTAATCAAAAAGGTTTGAAGCAAGCATTCCCATTAGAAAATACTATACAAATATAAAAAGACAAATATTTTTAAAAAGACAAATATAGAAAGACAGCTGGGTGCTTAGAGATTTGGGTAACATGGAGATGAGTAGTTCTATTTTTAGTGGTTCCCATACTATGTTGGTATCAAAATGACATGTGTGTGTTTAATGCAAATAACTGGTTTCTCCCCTCCACTCCCCAAGACCTATGGAAACAGTCTCCAGAGACGGGGCCCAGGAATATGCACTTTTTATAGAACTTCTTCTCTTTTTTTTTTAAGATTTTATTTTTAAGCAATTTTTCTACCCAATGTGGGGCCTGAACCCACAACGTTGAGAGATCAAGAGTCACACCCTCCACTCCAGGGACCCCTTACGGAACTTCTTCATGATTCTGATTTGCACCAGAGTTTGAGAATCATTGCTGTTTCCCCAGAGGTTCTTTTCCTGGGAGTAATAATCATTCAAAAGCTTCTGACCAGTTTTCCCCCTTCCTCTTAGTGTTGTGCCTCCTTTTCCTTGTGTCACCTGATCCTTTGTAACCTGAGATTTTTAAGATAGCTGAAGTATGGGAAAACTTGGCTTTTCAGGACTCATTTGTTCTCAAAAAGCTATATATACATCTAATTGTCTTAAATGCAAAGGTAAATAAGGATGCAGAATCACATCTTTATTTAACTCTGTCTTCAGATTTCCACACAGATCTCTACGTCAGATTTTCCTAAGATGATGCCCACACGCATGTATTTTCAAATAGTTCATGCACACCACTGGTGCTTTACTTTGAACACATCCCGTTCTAGAGAAACGGTTACTCTGGGTTCTAGAAATTGACCCATCTTCATATCTCTTCTCAGAGATTGCCACATTTAGGGTCTTGAGAGAAGTGGAAAAGAAGAGACAAGTTCTAGCCAGTTTCTATGTTGACTGTTAGATCTAGATGGATAACTGATAAGGCTTCCAGACCACCGACTGTTTCTGAGGAGGAGGAATGGAAAGTCACCAACTCAGTAAACAAGAAGCAACAGTTTTCCAGAAAACTCGTATCTTGCACAACAAATATTCCTAAATTTAAAAGCTTTTAAGTTACTCAAATAAAGTGTGTATAGTTCCTTTTTTTAAAGCGTGAGCTCTCACATTAATTTAGTCTTTCATTGAGGGGTACCATTTTCAGTGTATTTGTTAAGTTTTATTTTAAAGTAATTCACAATGGCTTGATCCCTTTTAGATAGTGAACATCCATGATAGTATTACTACCAGAGCAATCTGCCTTAAGCAAGTCTCTGGTTATGACACTCTGTTCAACCACCTTCTGTGGTTTCTTATTGCCTTAGGTCAAGCACAAATCCCTCACTACGGTTATTTCAGACCCTGTGCAATATGTTCCCAACCACCTTTGTAAGTTTTGCTCCCTCAGCTCTCCTACGTGTGCTCCATTGGGCCTGCTTTCTGTTTCCACATGTGTTGTGGCCTCCCGCTTCTGCACGTCTGCGCCTCCCATGATTGTGGAATACCGTCTCCCAGCATCTCACTGTAGAATCGGGATTCTACAAGTACAAGTTATGTGACCGCCATAGTTTCTGTTCGGGCACCCCACGGCACTTAACCGCAATAGGCCTCATGGTAGTATAATGTGAGGATTTGTCATACCTGGTTATACTAGGTTGAACACTCTTTCAGATCAGGAGTCATTTCTTATCCAACCTTTAGGGTGCAGGGACCAGCACACTGCATTACCCAGCTTGTTCAGTTAGGTTGAATAACTTCAAACAAAGCCTCCAACCAGTGGTGATGGAATCAACAAATGCCTTGAGACTCTTTATTTAAAAAGAAGTATCGGTTCTTAAAAAGTATCTGATTATTGAGAATAATAACTATAAATTTATTATTAGGGTAGTTGGGTGGAAAAACAAAAAAAGGAAGACCAACACTTTGAGTACCTACTGTATACCATGCATTATTTTGTCTTTTATCTAATTCATTCATTCATTCATTCACTCAACAGATATTTACTGAGTACCATCAGCACTCTGCTAGGAGATGGGAAACAAAGATAAAAAGCCACGATTCCTTTTCTTAAGGACCAACAGTCTAGTTACAGCAAGTACATCAATGAATTCAGTATAGCATGATGGAAGGGATGGTAGATGAACACACAAAGTGCTTTGGAAACACAGAAACTAGGTAGATAAATTCAATGATCTTGGTAGACAAGTCTTTTCAGAGGAAATATTCTTGAGGTGAGCTTTGAAACATCCAAAATCAGCTGGATACAGAGGTAGTAAGGGCATTCCAGAGAGGGAAAACAGTAAGTATAAAGAGTATGCATGGCAACATGCAACAGCACAATGCATGGGGCACGCATGTAGGCTATGGCAGGAAATGAGCTGCAGAACTAGGCAGGGGCCAGGCTATGAAAAGCCTGGGAATGAATTTGGGCTATTCTGAAAGCTGGAGGAAATCTTTGTAGGCTTTAAAGCAGGAGAGTGCTTGGATCAGATTTGCCTTCTAGAAAGACATTACTGGCAGTGATTTGTAGGATGCTGCTGAGGGAAGACAGGTAGGCTAGTTGGCATAGACTAGTTAAGATGCTCTTGCAATCATCTTGGAGGGAAGTGATGAGACACAAAACAGGGCTGTGAGAATGGAGAAGAGAGAAGCAATGAGAGAGAGGAAGAGTAGAATCTATGAAGTTTGGAAATTGTTTAGATGTGGGAGGGGGTTCAGAATGAGGGATCTAAGATTATTCCCAAGATTCCGCCTTGGATGATGGGGCAAATTATAGAGAGAGCAAATGTAATCAGTGCCAATACCAGAGTGAGGAAGTGAGGCACTTGTCTCAGGCATAAATGAAGGGGGAATTCACAAAAATTCAGTAATCAAATAAATAATAATACATTTTAATGCACTATTTTAAAAATCAAAATTAATGCAAATCCATGATGAACCAAATATCAATATTTTTTTAAAAGATTTATTTATTTATTTTAAAGAGAGAGAGAGAGACAGAGCGAGAGCGTGAGTGTGTGGGGGGTTGGGGAAGGGCAGTTGGAGAGGAAGAGAGAGAATCTCAAGCAGATTCCCCTCCCTGCTGAGTGCAGAGCATGATGCGGGGCTCGATCCCACGACCCTGAGATCATGACCTGAGCCAAAATCAAGAGTTGGCCACTTAACCAACTGAGCCACCCAGGTACCCCGCCCCCCAAATATCAATATTTTTAAGTAAAGAAAGACTCTGACTCTCTACTTATGTAACCGTCTTACCTCACCCTAATCCTTGCCCTGAATACAACATCCCTACTAAGAAAGGTTGTTAAGCATTTTTACTGAGAAAACTGCAACCCAGAGAGGGAAAATACTTAGCTGAAGGTCACACAGCCAGCAAGTGCCAGAAGCCAGAGGCCCAACCCAGCTTGTGTTGGATTACATGGTGGTGCCTCCCCTCTACCACAGGACCCTTGCAGAGCTGAGACATCCTGTGGGAGGTGCTGTGAGCACCTGTGCTGTTTTCGTTTATTTGCTTTCACTTTTAGCAAATAGTGACTATGTCCATAAGGAGAGATGTCCCCAAGCCCCCTTGTCTTAGAGTTGAGTTTAGCAAAGAAAAAAAAAAGGTAATTATTACGAGATACAACAGAGAGGTAATATTACAAGCTATCAAGAAAAAAAGAAAATGTTTAAGAGCCAGTCTGGCTCAAATAACAAACATCAAATCTTGAAGTTTCTGAAAGTGTGGAATCAGCAAATACAGAATTGATTAACTGAAATGATGACCCAAAGTTTCAGTACACGTGCATTAAGGATAGTCACTTGGAATCAATCTAATTGGAATGAGTGAAGAATTCTCTCAGGTTCCACCTTGCCACTAAACCTCAGGGACAGCTATGGAAAAAAGGTAATCTTTCCTAAAGGTAGAGATTTTGAGTTCTTAATTCAGACATGAGCCCTGCCAACGCCTTCTAGACGGAGCTTCACTCTGAAGGCTGCTATAGAAAAACCCATTTCAAGTGGCTCTTAGTAACAAAATTCCCAGTGCTTGACAAGAGCCTACTCCGTGACCTAGACAGACCACAATTTTGAGCCCATAAAATGATAGCTTTGGTCCACTGCAAAGTTCTGTGTAAAGGTACAGAATGTCTCTAGACCTACATTTTTCATATTTTTTCTTCTCTTGTAAAGTTAATCCACTGTATTGTACTAACAGGTTATTGCTGTGAATTAGCTGTATTTTTGTTTTCCAGGATGCCTGTTGCTTCCCAAAGTTAATATAAAAACAGCTTATATCATTGGGGAAATGCACATCAAAACCACAATGGGCTATCACCTCACCCCGGTCAGAATGGCTAAAATCAAGAACACAAGAAACAACAAGTGTTGGCCAGGATGTGGACTGTGCACTGTTGGTATGAATGGAAGTGGCTGCATCCACTGTGGACAACAGTATGGAGGAGGGTCCTCACAAAATTAAAAATAGAGTTCGCATAGGATCCAGCAATTCCACTACCAGGTATTTACCCAAAGAAAACAAAAATACTTAATTGAAAAGATATATGCATCCCTAAGTTTATTGCAGCATTATTAATAGCTAAGATATGAAAGCAACCCAGGTGTCCATCCATAGATGTATGGATAAAGAAGATGTTGTGTATACATACAATGGGATATTACTCAGCCATAAAGAAAGAATGCAATCTTGCCATTTGCAACAACATGGATGGATCTAGACAGCATAATGCTACGTGAAATAAGTCAGTCAGACAAAGACAAATACCGTAGTGGAATTTAAGAAACAAAACAAATGAGCAAAGAAAAAAAAGAGACAAACAAAAAACCAGACTCTTGAGAACAAACTGGTGATTGCCAGAGGGGAGGGGAGGTGCTGGGAGGGATGGGTGAAAAATAGACAAAGGCAATTAAGAGTACACTTAGCATGATGTGAGCCCTGAGTAATGTACAGAATTGTTGAATCACTATATTGCACACCTGAAACTAATATAACACTGGACATTAACTATATTGGAATTTTAAAAGTTAAAAATAACTTATTGGCAACTTGCTTGCTTAAACCCAACAAACGAAACATTGTTAGTGCAGCAAATGTTTTCCCACAGATACATTTAGCTTTTGAGCCCAGAGTCTGCAGAAGCACTGTGACTTAATTTCTGGAAAATATGTTAAACAAACTCAAGAAAATCTAAGACATATAATAGGTTAACATATATGTAATGGTTAATGCCATTAGAATCAAATGATACAACTAAATGCAGTCGTCTTAACTTGACCAGTTGTTAAAATGGCTTTTTTTTTTTTTTTTTTTGGAGTATAGTTGACACACAGTATTACATTAGTTTCAGGTGCACAACATAGTGATTTGACAAGTTTATACCTTATGCTGGGTTCACCACAAGTGGAACTACCACCTGTCACCATACATGGCTATTACAATATCTTAAAATAGCTTTGAACTTGTAAAATTCTGCCTCTGGAGTTAAGATTACAAGGTATGAACATTTTTCAGTGTAATTTGAACCAATCTAGCCATTCATTTTGGATTAAGATCGTCTTTCCTATCAGGGAGAGTTTCTCCTCCTTCGAGTACAATTGTAAATTTGTTTTTTATGAAATGTTTCGGCACAGAAGAATGTATGGAGTATAATGTAAACACCTCTTCACCCAGAAGCCCAGATGAAATAATAAATGTGGTACACGGTACAAGGAAGGCCTCCTGTCCGCCTCCCCGTCCCAGTGCCCCCTGCCCACTGAGCATTGTCATCAGTCCAAGTGGTTCCTGCCACATGTCGTCCCTCCCAAAGCTTACACTCTTTAATGCCCAGGAGCTTTGGGACATGGATAGGAATACCCATAACTATTTAAACTTTAATATTCAGATTGAGTATCACTTAAAACTAAATTTTCTGAGCATGTAAAGATCAATTTAGGGGTGCCTGGGTGGCACAGTCAGTTAAGCATCCAGCTCTTGGTTTGGCTCAGGTCAGGATCTCAGGGTCATGAGATCGTTCCCTCCGTCAGGCTTCCCACTCAGCAAAGAGTCGGCTTGAGAGTCTCTCTTCCTCTTCCTCTGTCCCTCCCCCTGCTCATGCGTGCCATGCTCTCTCTCTCTCTCCCCCTCTAAGATAAATAAATAAATCTGTAAAAAAATCAATTTAATTAATTCTCTTAATTTAAACTACGATTGCAGACATATGTATTAGTATTGCTGATTTTTAAAAACATTTCAAATCCTTCAAACAGCTGATAAAACATACACAAATGATTATAAAATGTATTACACTGAAGTTATTTCTGAGACATCAACAAAATGGCCCTCTCCTATTTCTTCATTTTTTCCTGTACTTGTTTTTATACTGTTCTCGGGCTATAGCTATTTTTACTTCAATATCTTTCTAGGGTTTTCATTTCGTTATTTGGACACTTTCCCAGGCTTGCAGTGATCTTAGCAGACCCAAAAAATATTCCCCAAGCCAGACCATTTATGAGATGGGGCTTATCAACTCATTCTTGGTCAGAGCACAGGACTTGATGTGAGTCAAACCTGAGACCCTGGGCAACAGGGCAGAGGTATAGCTTACAGTCAAGCTCCATGTATCAGCTCCACTTACTAGTAAAACTTTTAAGATCATTTTTAGCATATACTTGAGTGTTTTCACAACTTGGTATACTTCTTCAAAATGGTTTACTTTTAAAACCCTGCTTGACTAGCGTTAAATAGCATGTTTTTCCATGATGATATTTCCACCTCGTCTGTTACCATTATTAAAACCATATTTATTCCTTCTTGGTGTTTCATTATAACTAGTAGGACCAGCAAGAGGTTTAATTGCCTAGAGGCATAGTTACCTTTCCTTTAGGACGTTTGGCTCCTTTATCACTGTTGAACTTTTTTTCTTTCTGTCTTTTGTATGACTACCTGTAGTGATTCGATGTCAAGCCCCTTTCTTCCCCGTTTTTATGTATGACTGCCAGAAACGAGTAATCCTTCCTGTCCTTTGTACAGCCTCCACAATTTCTGGGACTTGTCACAGTTGCTTGTATTCACTACTTTTACTCACACAGATAGAAGCAAGTGTATACCCACACTTTATAAACATGCATACATTTAATGAAAGAAAGCACACACACTTTTCATTTATTAAAATCGATACGAATAAACCATATCCTCTTCTGTTTACTTGTTTCTGTGCTACAATTACCTTTTGTATAATATATGTTAATATGTCTTTTGGGGTATTGTAAATTCATGGCCTTTCATAGATTCAACTTGTCTTAATTATATTAACAATAACATTTATTGTTCGCTGAGGCTCTATTTCACAGCAGGAGACTGTTCAAGCAAGTTTCTTTGCCCTTTACGCTTGCTTCTGGAATCCCTAGAGGCATTCTTGCTTTTTGGCAAGATGTCATGTTCCACAACCATCCTGATTTTTCTTGTCCCAAGACGTGGAATTAGGTACCCTGCACGAGCCTGTTCTCCTTTTGGGGAAGAAGAGTATTAGGGACCAAAAGTTGTGATGAGTAAGTGTGCTGCTGTTGTGTTTGTGGTGAGAGCAAAGGGAATGGTGATAGACCTAGAAAATATGTCTTTTTTAAACCTAGCGTTCATACTGATTCTTCCATTTTAACATAGCATGTGACTACTCTACTCTCCTTTTCCTATAGCAGGGACTTTCATCATTGTCTAGGTGAGAAAAGCCATGACCGGAGCCGAAGGCAGACGCTTAACCGACTGAGCCACACAGGCGCCCCATCTAACTGCTAAAAATTCTATTCACTAAATCTGTCCCTAGGAAACATGATCTCCTCCAAAGTGACACATTTTGACTTATTATTCTATTTAATGATATCCGTGCATAACTGAAGCCTTCTGAGCTCTCTGAGGCTGAAGATCACCTCCAAACTCATGAGTGCTGTCCAAGTTGCAATAACCATGCTTTATTTTCACTCTGTTTTCTTGGGACCCTGGGAGCACAAGCAGCAAAGATTTTAACTTGCTCAAAGAGGATTCTGCTCCATTTAGGGGCTAGTGTTGTAACAATTTGGGGTTTCTGGTTTTTGTTTGTTTGTTTTAAAGATTCCATCCACTTATTTGATAGAGAGAGAAAGTTCACAAGCAGGAGATGCAGCAGAGGGAGAGAGAGAAGCAGGCTCCCCGCTGGAGCAGGGAGCCCCAGGTGGGGCTGACCCCAGCACCCCCAGACCACGACCTGAGCTGAAGGCAGTTGCCCAACAGACTGAGCCACCCAGGCGCCCCAATTTGGGGGTCCTTAATCATCCTAAAACTGAATGCTCTGAGTCATTCAATTGTTTCTTTCATAACATTAAAAATTGAACACTTCCATTTTCAGAGCATGCAATTCACTTTTATTGGAATTTCTTGGGTAGTCTCCAAATCCTCAGGCAAAGCGACTTATCTGAGAGATCCCAGATAAGTCTGTACTTGAGCCCTCCATTTCTGTGAGCTGACCAGAGTGGGGGTTCTACTCAGTGTGACCACCCACATTAATTGAGTTTTTATCATACACTCCACCCAAAGACATATAAAAAATAGAACTTTGGAATGAAAACCATTTGTTTCTTTCTTTTAAGACACTTCCAAAGGCTTGTCTAGTCTTTCAAAGCCAAGGATTCAGTTCCATGCTATACTTCTTCTAAGATGACCAGTTCGACTCCCGCGTTCCGTGGGAATGGGAACAGTCCTGAGATGACTTATGGTTTGAATCTGGCCTAAGAGAGATCAACAGTGGCCATGAGGGTGTGTTTGTTCTGTGGTGGGGAAGAAGAGGGGGGAAATGGAGAGGAAGGAGCAAAATCAGGAAGTAGTAATACCACAGACTTCCAGATCTGCCTCTAGGATGACCCCTTTGACAACTCTGAAACAGAATCAGAATCCCAAGGCAGGAGCTCTGTTCCCAACCAGGGTAGGCTGGTGTGTATAGGCTGACCTGTGGCTCATCTCACTTCATTCTATTCCATATCAGCCCAGGCAACTGCTCTCAGTAAGACTGCATCTTTCCTGCGATCAAGTACTGTGACTATCTGGGACGCATTTCTGTGTCATGTTGGAAGTCTTTAGGTAGCAACTAGGACAACAATTATTTCTGACGTCAAAGAAATCACGCTTGGTGATCATAAACAAGTTTCAGCATTTAATTCCTTTGGTATCTCCAGACTATGACCTTCTCTTCCCTTCATTCATTCCTTTACTAATTCATTCATTTAGCAAAATATTTATCAAGATCTTCTTGCATATATAGCAGTAATTAAGAAGCTGAGAGATTATAAGAGCAAAATGTATTCTGTGCACAGGCCACTGCAGGTATTATATAGTGTGATGGACCTACAATTTAGGACAAGTTTTGAAATAACAACCAGTATTCATTATCCAGAAGGAAATATCTCCGGAGAGAAGGCTAATAACATTTGCATAGCACTTTGGTTTACAAAGCGCCTCCCAGGGCATTATCTCTTTCAACGTTCACAGCTGCCCCATAAACTCAGTCAGTGTCCTTGTCATTCCTATTTTGTCAAGGAGGAAATAGAGGAGGAGGAATGACTTTCCAAGGTCACACTGCCAGGGAGGGGCAGGACTGAGTGATCTGACTTGAAGGTGAGTGTACTTAGCTGTCTCACACACACCAGTAGAAAACCCACCACGATGAGTTTCAGGGGGGCCCAAAGAGCTTCTCAGCAATAGACATTTTCCTTTATCTGACTCTAGGCTCATCAAGTCATTTTTTTTTTTACTATGAAGTGTAATTGACATACAATGTTATATTAGTTTCAGGTGTACAACATGTTGATCTGACAATTCTATGCGTTACTCAGTGCTCACCGTGATAAATGTAGTCCCTGTCCGTCACCATACAACATTATTACAATATTATTGACGGTTTTCCCTCTGCAGTATGTTTCAGCTCTGTGACTTACTTATTTTATAACTGGGGGTTTGTACCTCCTAATCTCCTGCACCTATTTTGCCCATTCCCCCCCCCACCTCCTCCCCTCTGTCAACCACCAGTTCTCTGCATTTAAGGACCCTTTCTGTTTTTTTGTTTGCATTTGCTTTGTTTTTTAGATTCCACTTACAAGTGAAACCATATAGTATTTGCCTTTCTCTGACTTAAAAAAGAATGAGATCTTGCCATTTGTGACAACATGGATAGACCTAGAGGGTATCATCAAGTCATCTTTTGATCAGTAATTGGGCCTCTTGGAAGAGGCACATCTCCAGAAGATAATCGTTGCACTCAGGACCGGCTTCATGGATGTCCGACCTGTGGAGCTCTACAGGGCTTTCTGTGCTAGGTCTCTCTCTTGGTGTAAAGCTTTACTGTCACAGTCTTGAATTTTTGTAAAATAATTTTTTTAACAAGTGGCCCAGTATTTTTTTTTAAGATTTTATTTATTTATTTAAGAGCTTGACAAAGAGAGAGAGAGCACTAACAGGGTGAGGGGGAGAGGGAGAAGCAGACTCTCTGCTGAGCAAGGAGCCTGATGCGGGACTCCATCCCAGGACTCTGGGATCATGACCTGGGCCTCAGTGAGACGCTTAACCGACTGAGCCACCCAGGCGCCCTGGCCCAGTATTTTCATTTTTCACTAGGCCCTGCAAATTCTGTAGCTGGTCCTGACTGCACAGACGGTGGCTACCAGCTCTGCATGGGTCTCTGGGTAATCAACCAATGCCTTGGGAGTTTAAAGGGCATATGGGATTTGGAAATGAGGACAGGAGAGGTTGTGGAAGACAGTCTTGCTGGGGGAAAAACTTTGGGAAAGGAAGAGGGGTGGAGCATCCAAGGCATGCTCTCAGGAGTGATACAATCTTGCAAGCTTGCTCCCTTTGGTTCATAGCAAAATACCAGCCGGTCTATATGCTTATTCCTTCCATGTCTCCAAAGGAGCCATAATTGATCCTTGGCCAACACCTAGGAATGTGGTCGGTGGGATCTTTTTTATGTTAATGATTGATAATTTTGTTATATACATTTGGAGCAATAGACCATGCTGTACTGGTTTGTCAAGTTGTTACTCAAAAATCCCAAGAATGATGATGAGTCTTGATTTTGGTTGCCATGGCTGGTTATGTAGTAGATTTTACCTATGTGACTGCCCCCGGTAAAGGCCTTGGT
Source organism: Zalophus californianus (assembly GCF_009762305.2). NCBI lineage: Eukaryota > Metazoa > Chordata > Mammalia > Carnivora > Otariidae > Zalophus > Zalophus californianus. The sequence goes on along the minus strand of NC_045603.1, from coordinate 110,780,871 downwards.
TTCTGATGCTCAGATGGGCTTCCCTAGGCAGAGACATTCCACCTACGCCCCGGACTGATCTACCAGAGAGAAAGTGCTCCTGTATGGTCTTAGATGGGGAAGGACATCAGAAGCCTGCGCTGAACCTCTCGGGACTCCACTGATGCACATCTATTTCCTTCTGCTTTTGCTCAGGATACTTTGCTGTTATAAATTTTAGCCCTAAATATAACCTGCCATTGAGTCTTTGGCAAATCACCAAACAAAACACAGTCTTACAGAAACTTCAAACATAGCCCCAAAATGTGCTATTTTTTTTGCTTTTTTAATCATCAGAATTATGTGCTTTTATGGAATATCCTCATTTAATAATACTAAAAACAAATAATGACAATATTTTAATGATAAACTCTAGTCCCAATAAAGACTTTTCCTTAAAGCCCTTTCTAAATTTTGAAAATTTTTCCTTTTACTGAAGATTTTGGAGCATCTCCTTGAATTTGAAATGATTTTAAAAGACTAAGAAAAAAAAGAAAGAAAAGAAAAACAAACCAAAAATCAACAACAACAAAAAACCCCTTATATGATCCAGATGCCATTTGACCATTTGGAGAGTATCTTTCATTTTGGAGACATGTGCACTTGCTAAAATAGACTTGGAACAGCTCACAGAGCACATGCCTTTGTGTCCTCTTGGATTGACTACTGCCATTCTTTCTTCTCCAACATTCCAGAGGTACTGACTCATAGATTACAAGTGTTTCAAAACTCTATCACATGCATCCCTGCCAACCATAGCTCAGTTTTTATATCTTTGCAAAAACCTGGCCTATAATGAGGTCTTAGGTTTATTTTACAATGCATTTAGCTAAAAACTACAGTTAAATTTCCTTTACATAGCATTTGTCTGTATATGTACTTAGCTCTTACAGTATTGATTAAGACTCATACAATGAAAAAATTTAAATGCATATTTATTTTCTATATCTTTTTTTTAAGATTTTATTTATTTATTTGACAGAGAGAGACACAGCGAGAGAGGGAACACAAGAAGGGGGAGTGGAAGAGGGAGAAGCAGGCTTCCCGCGGAGCGGGGAGCCCGATGCGGGGCTTGATCCCAGGACCTTGGGATCATGACCTGAGTCGAAGGCAGACGCTTTACCATCTGAGCCACCCAGGCGCCCCGTATTTTCTATATCTTTAAAGTTAATTTCTTTCATTCTATCTCTCCTGGCCATTAAGGATGATCTTGTTTATATTATTCATATGGTTATTTTACCATTTAAAAACTTTTAACTAAAATCTTTCATTGAATATTAAAATATAGTTATATACATAGTTATATTCTTGCTTTGTAGATTATCTGTTTCCTAATCAGTTGACTATAATGTTAAATATCTGTAAACTAAATATAATCTTTATACATTTATCATCACAACTGAGGTTTGTATAAAACATTCATTATTTTACTTGATCTTTCAACCAACCTAGGGGTCAGGCATTATGAGAGATAAAGGAAATTGTCACTGTCATGTGGTTGTTCACTGGAGATACTGAAGTTCATCCTGTTGCCTCAAAGCTCAAAAATCTTCAAAAGTTATCAATTTTTAACTGAGTCAGGTTTAAACTTTCTTATGCTTTTTTTTTTTAATGTTTTTCAACATCTTTTTTTTCTGGCCCCCATCCAACTACTTGACTTCATTACTTACAGTTTCCTGACATGGGCATTTAGCTCCTCATGGTGTGTAGAACAATGCTGAATACATAGTAAGGGCTTAATAAATGCACGCTTACTGATGGATTTTTTTTTACTGATGGATTTTTAAAGATAAAAACAAGATGTTCCCACAGACTATCATCATTAAGATGAAACCTTGAGGCTATTATAAAAAATACTTATAAGAATAATTGCAAAAATTGAACTTTGACTAAATATTTGATTTTAAGAGATTATTGTTACTATTTTTAGGTGTGATAATGGTGTTGTATAGTATTTATTTATTTATTTTAAAGATTTTACTTATTTGAGAGAGAGAGAGAGAGAGAGCACTAGCAGGGGGAGGAGCAGAGAGAGAGGGAGAGGGAGAAGCAGGCTTCCCGCAGAGCAGGGAGTCTGATGTGGGGCTCAATCCCACGACCCCGGGATCATGACCTGAGCTGAAGGCAGACGCTTAACTGACAGCCACCCAGGTGCCCCAGTGGTATTGTATTTATGTTATTTTTTTTAAAGATTTATATATGTATTTGAGAGAGAGAGCATGAGCAGGAGGGGCAGAGGCAGAGGGAGAAGGAGAGAATCTCAAGCAGAGGCAGGGCTCGCTCTCAGACCATGAGATCACAACATGAGCCGAAACCAAGAGTAGGAGGCCCAACTGACTGCACCACCCAGGCGCCCCAGTAGTGTATTTATGTTAAAAGAAATCTCTGTATTTGGATTGAATTGTGTCCCCCACAAAATCCGTATGTTGAAACCCTAACTTCTGTGGGACTGTATTTGGAGATGGGGCCTTTAAGGAGGTAATTAAGATTCAATGAGGTCATAGGGTGGGGTCCTAATCAAATAGGACTGGTGTCTCTACAAGAAGAAGAGACATAGGAGTGCACCAGAGGAGAAAGTCATGCAAGGACACAGTGAGAAGCCAGCTATCTGACAGTTAGGAAGAAAATTCTCACTGGAAACCAGCCGGCCAGCATCCCGATCTTGGACTTTCAGCCTCCAGAACGAGGAGAAAATAATTTCTGTGGTTTAAGCCATCCGGTCCATGGCATCCTGTATGACAGCATGAGCAGACTCTTTTTTAAGATCTATTATCTATCTATCTCTCTGCCGTCTATCTAATGATGGGACATCTAGAATTTGCTTCAAAATAATTTTTGGAGCAGATGGTGGTCTAGATGAAACACTGACAATTCTTGGACCTGAGTACTTGGCAGTTAATTACACTGTTCTTTCTACTTCTTTTTATCTTTGGAAGTTTTCATTTGAAATGTTTTTAAATTTTAGCAAAAATGAAAAACTAAATGCAAAACCTTGTGGCTGAGGAGAGGCTGTAGTTGTTGCCAGGCCAACAGCATATGGTGGAGGGTCAGGGGTTGGGTAGGAAATATTTGGGGGCTTTTGGCTTCAGGAACTTTTTTAGGACTTACTTGACTCTAGGAGTTCCTTTTCACAGTAATTCTCCAGCATATCTGTTTAGAGGCCTTTCTCCTCATTCTATCCAGCCAATTAATTATGAGACAGAATGGAACTGGCCTGGCATATCAGTAAAATAGTTCGATACTTGAGAAGTCGGTCAGAAAAGCCATTTTACAAAAAAAAAAAAAAAAAAATCTTTGCTCTGCTCTGTCATTCATGCTTGAAGTGTCCTGAACTTCGGACACCAGTTAATATGCTGCCCTCAGTAAAAATCACAGACACCTACACAGGGCACAATCACACATGGCATAACTTCGCTTCTCCCCTTCGGGGCCGAAGTATAATCTTGTCACGTTTGTATAGTTGATTGCTTTCATGCTGACATGCTCCACTTCTGGGCAGACTGATAACAGTTCCTTGAGGATTCTTTCTACCTCCAAGTGTTGAGATTCCCCAACTTATTAGGAACCAAGCATCCCGCCTACACACACACACACACACACACACACACACACACACACACACACACACACACAGACACACACACGGCTGCTTCCATGCTCGCCAGAGGGGGATGGGAGACTCCACAGTCCCTCTTGCCACTCTGCCCTCTGCCACACCGCCTCACCATGTCACAGCTGAAGGCTTGCCTACCACATCATCCCATCTGAAGAATGGGTTTACAGATGATTTTTATTTTGCTTGTGTGTACTTTCTAATATTTTCTTTAATGAGCATATATTTATCATGAGATTATAAAGGCAGTGTAAGGAATGCCTGGGTGACTCAGTGGGTTAAGCATCTGCCTTTGGCTCAGCACATGGTCCCAGGGTCCTGGGATCCAGTCCCACACTGGGCTCCCTGCTTGGCGGGGAGCCTGTTTCTCCCTCTGCCTGCCGCTCCCCCTGCTTGTGCTCTCTCTCTCTCTCTGACAAATAAAATCTTAAAAAAATAAAAGTCAGTGTAAAACTAATTTGAAGCAAATAAATAAACATAAAAGTCACAGGCTCTGATGGCCCTTAGCAGGTCCAATGAAGTGCCAAGGTGGGGGTTCCTTGGCGGAATCAGACAACTGGAGAAAAATGTTTATAAAACATGTTAGGAAGACAACAAAGAATAATGTCATCTACGTGGATATTGCTGGGCCAGGTATAGACAAATGACTTCACTACTATTTATAGATCAGGTTGGTAAGATGTTCACAAAGATAACCCCATGTTAATAAAGACAACTCATGTGATGTTTGATCTCTTTTAAACTATAGTTCCCTTAAAAATAGTTAAGATGATTTTGACATGAAATGATCACTCCATTAGAAAGTTCTTTTTCTTGTTTTGTGTCCAAGGGTGATGGCCCATATGAAGTTTAAAGTCTTTCACATCCATCAATGTCACTTTCCTAGGCAGGTCTTAAAAAGAAAACAAGAGGTTTCCAGAAATACAGTGTGAAGTACTCTCGAGCTATGCTTGGTAAGCAAAGGTTTCTATAAAACTTCTCTTTATAAATAAATTATAGCTACATAGAAAACAAAATTGCTTGTTGATGAAAAAGAATACAAAGTCCAACTAATGATGGTGTCAAAATTCATATTCTTTTTTTTTTAAGATTTTTATTTTATTTTATTTATTCATGAAAGACAGAGAGAGAGAGAGAGAGGCAGAGGGAGAAGCAGGCTCCCAAGGAGCAGGGAGCCCGACGCGGGACTTGATCCCAGGACCCCAGGACCATGACCTGAGCCGAAGGCAGACGCTTAACCATCTGAGCCACCCAGGCGCCCCAAAATTCATATTCTGGATTGCTTCTTGACCAAAGCAAAAATAAAACAAAGGATAAAAATTTGATAAACTTCCTCAGGCAACTTTACACATGGAATCTCTTTCAAGTCAAGTTTTCAAGTTTCATTTTTTAAAAATAGAATCTTGCTTTGCCTTTTTTTTCAGTGCATTCTCTTCTTTTTAAACCTAGTGTTTTGGCTTTTAAATTCAGTCCCATGGACCATGAAAGAGAGTGGAGGCCCAGAATTTGTTATCAAGTGGATCAGGAAACTGCTCCTTTTTCTTCTTTTCTAAATAGCTGAGGATTGTGATTCAACCAAACTGAAAACAAAACAAAACAAAAAAACAACACTCCACCTAAATAAAACATAAAGTTTCCTTCACATCGGGTTTGTTTATATTACGCTTAGGTACTCCCTTTAATGTGCCATAACACTGAAAGTTCTTAGGGATAAAATGCGATTTAACTTGAGTTCTTAGGCACATGACAACACAGAATGCTCCAGGCATTCGTTGTCAGGAGCAAAGAGGTAAATTTTGTTCCCACCGCAGAGGCTCCACCCCCCAAGGTGAGGCATTCAGTGACTTGGACCCCTGGGAACCAACAGTCCTGAGGCCATGGTGTCTCTGCCTTCAGTACAGGGAACAATAGTGATTACAGCTCAAAGCAGAAGGCAGCACGTCCAAGGAGCCGTTGCGTAGGACAGAGAGAGAGAGAGAGAGAGACTATAGGGCTGTTTTTGTTCGTTAATCTTTTAAGCTTATGGGGGCCAGGTCTGATCCCGTTGGAAGGCTTGTCTCTGGGTAAGAGTGTGTGGAAAGTTGCCCAGAAATTAGAGGACAGAACGCAGAAGTTTGTAGCGACGCAAAAGCACAGATCATGAGGGGATTTTGAAGGCAAAGGCTTGAGCTCCATTGTCTTACTTTATCCTTCCTCACTAGAAACCCCCAGACAGAAAAAAAAAATTCTTTGAAGTCTGACAAAGAGGGAGGTAGCTCTTGATCAAGCTGGGATCAAACTGTGCCTTGAAGTCATCAAGCTGGGGGCCAGGACAGGACTTTGAAGGGCACAACTTGGTGCTTAGATATTTAACATGAAGAAGAACATTGAAAAGAAGGCAAAACACTACTGCTTCTATTCAATGTTACATGGAGGCATTATTTTATCTCTTGTTCTATCTAGAAATATGGACTTACATGTCATTATGATGGGGGATAGAAGTAGAAAAATGTTCACCTTTAGTCCAGCAGGCTAACCCAGAGCCTACATAGTTTTCATAAGGATTAAATAGGAGCTGGTTGCTACATTCTTAGAGGGTCTCATGACTGCCTGTAAATCTCACCAATTATTGAACTGAATGATAAGCACCAGAGAAATCTCGCAAAAGTAGTTTTACAAGTAGAAATTTGAAGAAGACATTTATGGTCTAATATTCCCCACACGTCCCCTTGGGTACTAAGCATATAACCACTAGCTTCATACAGTGAAAGTGCATCTCTTTCTGCCTATGGGTCTTATCCCGTGCCACCTAAGTAAATTTACTAAGTTGCACTGTAAAACATCTCGAAAACTCTTTTCTTTCTTTCTTTCTTTCTTTCTTTCTTTCTTTCTTTCTTTCTTTCTTTCTTTCTTTCTTTCTTTCTTTCTTTCTTTCTGTCTTTCTTTCTTTCTTTCTTTCTTTCTTTCTTTCTTTCTTTCTTTCTTTCTTTCTTTCTTTCTTTCTTTCTTTCTTTCTTTCTTTCTTTCTTTCTTTCTTTCTTTCTTTCTTTCTTTCTTTCTTTCTTTCTTTCTTTCTTTCTTTCTTCTTCTTTCTTTCTTTCTTCTCTTCTTCTTTCTTTCTTTGATTTTTTTTTAAGTAGTTACCTACACCCAATGTGGGGCTTGAATTTACAATCCCGAAATCAAGAGTCACATTTCTACCCACTGAACCAGCTAGGCAATTCCCCACAAGAATTATTTCTTTTTTTTTTTAGATTTTATTTATTTATTTGAGAGAGAGAGAGAGAATGAGAGACAGAGAGCACGAGAGGGAAGAGGGTCAGAGGGAGAAGCAGACTCCCTGCCGAGAAGGGATCCCGATGTGGGACTCGATCCCGGGACTCCAGGATCATGACCTGAGCCGATGGCAGTCGCTTAACCAACTGAGGCAGCCAGGCGCCCCACAAGAATTATTTCTTGACCATCACACTCAAGGATCCCGAAACAATCAGAGCTGCCTCCTTTGATTTAAAATAATGATGTGGGCACAAGCTCTTTGTGGTAACCCCTAGACCTGTCAATGTAACGATAATTTGTGTGAGGTGTCCTGGGAAGTTTGGCAGTCTACTTGGTGAGGAACTGACCTTCTGGGTCAGATATTCTAGTTTGGTTCAGCCTGGTACATACTTATTAAGCCCCGAAGTTGCTTAGGTGCAGAGGCTGGCTGTGGAGAGAAAGCTAAAAGATTCAGGTTGTGATTAAGGTGGGATTCAGGGCCCGGGGAGGGAAGGAAGGACCCAAATATGCACCAAGCAGGGTCAAGATGGTGCTGGCAGCCTTTCAGAGGTTGGATTGCTCTTTCTTGAGATCCAGCACCATTTCTCTCTTTGGGCTCCAGAGGACACTCTAGTGTCCTTGAATAACCTCTTCCTTCTGCTTTAGCTAGTCTAAGTCAGGGACCTAGCACTCCAACCAAAAAATCCTGACTAAACCGGTACCATTGTTTTCTCTCATCAACAATCTCATCAGGGCCGCGGGGTGGCTCAGTCAGTTAAGTGTCTGCCTTGGGGTCAGGTCATGATTTCAGGGTCCTGGGATGGAGCGCAGCATCGGGCTCCCTGCTCAGTAGGGAGCCTGCTTCTCCCCCTGCCCTTCCCCCCAACTCGTGTTCTCTCTGGTTCACTCTGCTCTCTCTCTCTCTCTCTCTCTCTCTCTCAAATAAATAAATAAATAAATCTTTTTAAAAAAACAAAAAGAACCATTCTGTCTTCTAAACTACTCCATTAACCCCCCCATCTCCTCCTCCCCATCCTTCAGGGATTCTCAACAAAGGCTGTGTCTCCAGGACACTTAAGACAAAGGTCTATTCAACAATTTAGCAGAAAAGGCAGCTTCCCGAGGCATTTGCATGAGTAAAGAAAATAATTGTATGAATTTTTAACATTTCAAATCTGTCTGTGTTGCTAGTAGACACAATCTCGATGGTATCCCTTAGTTCCCAAACTTGAATTAAGAACATGCTTTTATAGCCTCACCTCTCAGCTATTGTATATTTCAACATCTGTCATTTTCAACTTGATCCCATTAATTTATACAGTGAATTTAAAAAAAGTTTTAAGTGATCATAGTTTTTTCTCTTTTTTATTCTTCAAGGTTTTATTATGTATCAAAGCCACACTCTGGTTTCTTATTCCTCAATTCCTATATTTCCCAGGGCTTTGACTATTTGCTTTTATTTGCTGCTGAAGAGAAGCAGAATATGCTACCCCAAAATACGCCATTTGGGCATATTTATTATTTTGAATTAAAGTTGTTTAAGAAGAGCGCCTGGGTGGCTCAGTCTCCCTCCAGCTCAGGTCGTGGGATCAAGTCCTGCATCTGGCTCCCTGCTCAGCGGAAAGCCCGCTTCTCCCTCTGCCACTCCTCCGGCTTGTGTTCTCTCTCTCTCTCTCTCTCTCTCTGACAAATAAATAAAATATTTTAAAAAAAGAAAAGTTGCTTAAGAAACAACTGGTGTAAGAAGGACACTCTGACCCTCTTTTGTCCCCCCTAAAAGCAGGAAATAAATCTTCCATGTGAAAGGTACCATCCCTGATGCAGGAGGATAAAAGGCATCCTTGTCATCAGAGAATGAGAATTCAGGGCCAAGAAGGCTGTGTAAACAAATCTTACTTTTTCACTAATTTACTTCCCCAAGCACAAATGTCTTTGTCTTGTCGATTCCTCACAAACGCATCATTTCTTTGTTTAAATGTATAAGAGCTGCCGGCTTTGATCACGTCTTTGAGTTGCATATTTTTGTGGAGTTCCCATACATATGGCATTAAATTTGATTTTCTCCTGTTAATCTGTCTTATGTCAGTTTAATTATTACATGCTTTTGTACATATGCTTTATTAAGAATGCAGCTCACAATGTGAAGATTCAACTCGAAAGTTGCTGTATAAAACCAGCACAAGTTTAGCCCAATCTATTTCCCAGGCTGATGGTCAAAGCAGGATCATTACTTTAACATGACCAAACATTACCCAGCACTTTCTCTGAAAGGCAATAAAAAAATAAAAGGAACTTGCAGCTTCAAATCAGCCAGAAGTGCTTTGCTGAGATCCTGAAGACCCAGCTCTGCCTGCTTCAGATCCAATCACCAGTTCCTAGATGCCTGCATTCCTCCTGAGTGTATGATCCATAGAGGTACGTCTCTGTCTCTTCCAAGCAGATGTTCTGCTGTGAGTCCAGGTACCACTGAAGAGCCCGCGCTAGCCTGTCCATACCGAGTAGGTGCCCATTAGTATAAGCTTCATTGAGAGCTTTGTTTCAGGAGCTCTCACCTTGGTGGCCTTGTGGGCCCAGACTGCTTTTGCCTAAATGAACTCTCCTTGCAAACTGGATTCTTAGCCTCTCTGATTCTCCTACGACACTCAACATATTGGCCCGCTTTTCTGCGGTTGCTTTTTCTGTGGTTTCTTTTTTCCTTCTCCTGCTTGTGGTTGACCACCCTAGCTTTTCTATGTGATTGGTGAATGGTTTTCAATCACTTATGTTCCTTATATGCTTGCCGATTGATATATGAAGGTCGTCTCCCCTGATAATGTTCTAAATTGCCTGTGGGAAGGAAACCCCTAAGCGTTCTTGGTACCTTTCTATGACAGCTTGCACAGGGCTTAATTAAGAGGACACGACTTTCCAGTGGAAGAAGTTATGGGATAGAGAAAGACTACAGAAAAACTTTTTAATTGTTAAAAAACAGAGATAGCTAGAGAGGGAAAACAGGGGAGGAGGGAGACAATGACAGTAAGAGAAAAGAGAAAAATACTCCTTTGTACCTTGACCCACTGGAATCCTTTCTCATCTGAGAGTTAATCTTGAATCTATTAAGTGCTGTGTCCTACTAAACAAAATGTCTAAGGTTTGCAGGGATTTAATGAAACCCACTTTAATTTCTATGTGAACATTGATTGCAAAGGGCCCCCTTTCACTGTTCACTATGGCAGGAAACTCCGTTTGTCCTTCAACAAGAACTGAATCATTCTGTTCAGTATATGTTCTTCTCGACACACACGTTTGGTAGCAGGGTATAGGGGCATATATTAGATAGTCTCTCAATATATCTCATCCCCGTAATATTTTTTAAAAGTGCAATGTGGATATATAAAGTACTTTCTACTCTCATGAAATAAAAAGTAAGCATTAAATTCCTTTTTTAAAAAAATATTTTATTTATTTATTTGAGAGAGAGAGTGAGAGAGAGAGTGGGAGCGGGGAAGAGGGGCAGAGGGTGAGGGAGAAGCAGGCTCCCTGTGGGAGCCCGATGCAGGGCTGGATCCCAGGACCCTGGCATCATGACCTGAGCCGAAGGCAGACACTTCACCGGCTGAGCCACCCAGGCGCCCCTAAGCATTACATCCTTAATTGTTTTTAAATTCAATTTGATATTTGTTGCAGTAAGTGTTTCTCATAATTATAGCTATATACATTATATAACTATATACAATATACAGTTAGAGCTAATATAATCGCTCTTTACTTTGTACCTGTGTGTTGCCTACGGTTCCAGATATTCACATGCTAAAAATGCCAAGTGTCAGAAAAAATGCCAAGTGTCATTTCTCAAATCAGTAAGGCAATTTGGAGATGATTGAATTTGATCTCTTACATGTAATATCAAAAGCAGGTAAGGGGCGCCTGGGGGGCTCAGTCAGTTGAGCATCTGACTCTTGGTTTCAGCTGGGGTCATGATCTCAGGGTCTTTGGGTCGAGCCCCGCACGGGGCTCTGCACTCAGCAGGGAATCTGCTCAAGGATTTTCTCTGTCTCTTCCGCTGTCCCTTCCCCCGCTCACACTCTCACTCTCTAAAATAAAGAAATCTTAAAACAAACAAACAGGTAAGGACATTGACATATTGCTTACAAAGATGTGGTGAAAAATGGGGCTGGCTTCCTCTTTGTACCAATGTGAAAACACCAGGCCTTGGCCTCTATTCAGAATCCAGCTCGTGGCTCTGGATCAGTCAGTTATTTGTCACGGATATGCGTGTAAGGCTCGTCACTGTTTATTCAAGATGTTTCACACGGTCCACCTCACCCAAGAGAGCACTTGCAGAAATCAATACTATTTGGAATAACTGTGAAGCAAGCTAAAGACTTGGATATAATTTTCAACCTAAGGAAACTTCTTTATCAAACATTCTAAGTTATTATTTTTCAATATAGTCAGATAAAGATCTTTTCACCTATTTAAGTTCATTCAACGTTCCATTTTTTAAGTTCAGACGATGTTTATTTCTAAGATGTATATGGATATCAAGGACTCACACTGAAAACACGCAAGGAAAATAACGAAGAAGGGAAAACTACAAAGCTGAGGCCATCCCTGAATGCATCGTTAATGGAATACCTTCTTTTCCAACACACAAGTCCTAAAGAGTTCTAGCTCCAGGTCTGGAGGTAAGAGAAGGAAGTTGATCAGACGGCTCTACCAGGAAGTTCATCAGCAAATAAGGTTATTTTACTAATACTTACATGTACCAGAGCATAGGCTTTGGCTGTATTTCCTGGGTGTGTAGATGGATTGGGTAGAGCTAGATACCTTTTTTCCTCAGTCCCCATTGTCATCTAAGGTATAATATGTAGTCCTTGACAAGGCTCCAACTCAAGACTTTGAGCTTCTGGGCAGAAGGGTCTGGAGCGTACTGTCCGTTACTATAGTCACTAAAACACATGTGTTGTTTACACTTCAATTAAAGAAAAACTTCAGTTTCCAACAGCCACATTTCACATGTTCCATAGTCACATATGGCTAGCGGCTAGTGGCTAATCCACACTAATCCACACACTGAAGATTTCCAGCATCACAGGAGGTTCTATGGGACTAGGTCCTCGGTACTCGGAGTTTGTGAACCAGCAGCTGCGGCATCAGCCAGGGACTTGTTAAAAATGCAGATTCTCAGTTACCTCCAGGTCTGCTGAGTCATAATCTGCATTTTACTAAGACTCTTAGGTAATTTATGTACCATTCAAGTTTGAGGTCTAGACCAGGAAGGAAACATGCCCCCAGGTTGAGAAGGAGAGAACTGTATCCAGGTTGCACTCAAAAGGTGCAGAGTGACTTCCTATAAGCATATGGCTCATTAAAATGAAACAACTGACTGTTGCTTCCAGACATAATGTAACAATTGGGGTCTGCACCAATCCTTGATCCCTGCATGCCTTCCTCTTGATGCCCTCATAACAACAGCCAAATATTTATTAAGCTTTAACTCTGAACCACACATTTTTCTAGGTGCTTCGTGTTTTTATGCACAAATCTTTACAAACAACCCTCTAGGTGGCTTCTATTGTTCATCTCATTTTACATCAAGCAAGAGGATGTCTTCAGGCCACTGGTCATTCCTGGAAAGCTACAGCTTTGGGGGTTGCTCACCAGGTAAGCTCCAAAGCCAGTGGGAAGGATCACTTGTTGGTTGTGTGCTTCTCCTGGTTCCATTACCTCCTTAGGAGGCACCCCAGTTCAGGTTTGCTGGAACCCACCGTGAGGGGCTGGCCTGGCAGACACCACGTTTCCTTCCTGTTTGTTTAGCTCATCCTATGGCTCAGCCCTCTTTCCCCAAATCCCCAGGAAGAATCGAAGAGAGATAAAGGGCTGTTGTTAAACTCGTGCCCAAAATCCTAATGCAACCTGTCCCTCCCCGGGAATGCAGGCCCCGCCTAGACCAGCAACAAAAGAATCAGCTGTTTCCTGCCCAACCTAAGTGGTTCTGGGAGTCACCACTTCCCCTGCCCCAGCTAGGGCGTGGGTCACCCCCACCCCCCCCACCCCAGATCCCTTACAAAGTGCTCAGGCCCGCCTGTTAAGTCTGGAGAGCCAACTATTTCAGGATCTCCTTCCAATCTCATGAATAAAAAATGCCTGCACTTAAAGTCCCAGAGTGCTCACAAACAGACCTGAAACTAACTCCGCTGGCCTCTGGCAGACACCAAACTACCCTCGTGCATTAAGCCCAACAAGAGGATTTGGGGCTTGCCAGGGCCTTGCCTCTCAGATGGCTCAAGAAGCATATGAGTGAAGCCAGCTGTCAGCATCAGCCTCCTCTGGTTATTCAGAATGTCCAATTTTGTGACACAGTGCTGAGAACCAACACGACACACCACCAAGGACACCTTTTAGTTCCTCTTCTCCAGTACCCTTCTTTGCCCATTTTAAGTAGTAAATGCTAAATTCTGGAAGGACAGAGATTGTGTATCCGTACCACCATGGGTGTCTGGCAAAGCACTCTGCGTGCAGTGGGTGCTCAATACCTGTTTATTAAGGGAAGAAACGCAAATGGATGGGGACTCCAATTATCACTATTAGTTAAGCGATAGCCAGTAAGAGCAGCATGATACTTTGTCGTTCTCTGGGACCCTTTTCCAATGAACTTCAAGTAGATAATAAATGCATACCAGTCTTATTTGATAACAGGAAACACTCATGTTGAGTGAGGATATAATTTGGCTACCACCAAACTGGGCAGAATAAAATTCAATCTTTCTTGTTCTCACTTTGAAGCTCTATTGCTTGGGAGCACCTAGGATCTAAGAGGAAAAAAAATATCATGACTAGTCACGGGGGCCAATGACTTATGTCCATCCGAGGGGACCCGAGAGAAGCAGCTTGGATTCCCTCTGTGTCTGCAAAATTTCTTAGGGGGCAGATGCAAGGCCACAGGCAGGGCCTCTGGCATCTGTGTGGACGGCTGCGTTTTCCTTGGGGCCCCTGAAAAGGAAGAAAGACTGGGAAGTGGTCATGGAATAAACAAATGGAAAGCAGGAGGCAACTTGAGAGGCACAGGCCAGGGCAAGTCTCCCCGGTGCTCGTCTCTGTCTGGACACAGCCCTAGAGCATTAGTGAGTGGATCTAGACAAGGGCACTTATCTTAAATGTTTGCCAACAACTTCATACTCATTGGGAACCAAGAGGAAATATTTTAGGGAGGAGCCCATTACATCATGCTCGCTTTTGCCTCCTTCTAGCGCTGAGTGCTGAGCCCTTTAGTATTGCCCGGCATTCTGCAAACACCCACGTTTGGCTTTTTTCCTTCAAGCCAGTGAGATGGAATCAATGGATTCCTTTATGTCCAAATAGGACTCTGATCCTCCAACGCCTCGTTAAAGAAGCAGTGTTTTTGAGAGTCCTTGTGTTTAATGGGTCATTATATAAAGACGGGCTTTCCCCAAATCCCCATGGAGAAAGCCATTTGCACCGTTGTCTGGGACGTGGGTGTCATCAGCCCAGGCTTGGAGGAACTGCCTGTGAGTGAGGTCTCTGACAGAGACGACAGAGGACTATTCTGCCTCGGAGGGAAAGCAGGCTTTGCATGATGGCTCACAGCTGACTTGGAACGTTGATTTTATCAATGTATTAAAAGGAGTTAAGAGCGTAAATGGTGAATACCAGGAGCCACCATATGTGGCACTCAACTTTTTTTAAGTCCTGAGGATGACAGCATTCCCTTCCTTCTTTCACCCCAGGAAGAATCAGTCTCCTCCTCTGTGTCCCTGTAGAACTCATCTCCAGCTGGCAGGAAGGAGGGACTACTACAATTAAATCAGAAGCCCTGAGTTTGAATCCTGATCCATGACTTACTAGCGGTGGGGGCCTTGAGCAAAATATTTATTCTCTTGAGCCTTGGTTTACTTGTCTGTAGAATCAAGCTAATCATTAAATTTCTCTCAAAGAATCATTATATGGATTCTCAAGCAAGAAGCTAGGCTTTCAACAAATACTTGATGGACAGAATTAATTAATACTGTGACATAACTAATTTGTCCCAATCCTCCACCTAGAATGTAACCTTCCTGCCATGATGGAACGGGTCTTACTCATCTCTGTATCCCTGACACTTAGCAATGTGGCCCGCACATCACAGTGCTGAATACATGTTACTGAATAAATGAATGAATGAGACATGTAACTCATAGTCACTACTAAGGCAATGAAGCTGTCCAGGATTGTCACGGTGCTCCACTGAGCTGGAGAGCGCTGTAGAGAGCTGGACGACCAGGTGTTGGAGTAACTGATGAAGACAACTAACCCAACACGTAGGTAACAGTCAAGCCTTCAGTCACCAGCTAGCATGAGCGAGAGGCTAGACTGGAGAATGTGCTCATTCCTCCTGCTCACTCTCCCTGTGGAACAGAGCCAAGTGAGGGTCCGATGTATCAGTGCAGGTTGGGGAAATTGTCTCCTGCAGAGGGAGCCCTTGAGCACAAGTTTCCTGGAGTTTTTATGACCCAGGGCTGGGCTGGGCTGAGGAAACAAAGGGAGGAGGACTGAACACTAAGTCGGCATAGAGAAAAACTGTCTTCAGGTTTCCTCCTCTCTTCCTCTAGAAGGAAGTCTTGGCAGAGGTCTCCTGAGGAAGGGGCTCCGTCAAGGGCCTCCCTGATAAAGAGGCCTCCAGATGGAGGTGCCTGGGCTAGGGATGCAGATGTGTATGAGAGCAAGGCTGGCGAGGGGCCCGAGGCCTTGACTGTAACTCCCGTCTGTGTGTAGGGAGGTCAGCTTCCCCCTGGAGAACCGGCAGGCGAAGCCTTTGTAATCGCGGGTGGTCAGGCCTGAAAATCGCACGTAGGTGTTTGCCGAGAGCTCGACTCCTCATCTGGTATGTTCCATCTGACAGGTCAAGTAGCTGGAGACACAGAGACTTTCAATGACTTGTCTAAGCTCACTTGGTTTGGTGGATGCAGAGCTCCTGATTATTTCACACTGCACTAGAAACGGGTAGGTGAACACTTGTAACCCTTAATATTATGGGAAGTTGTTCTTCTGCTTTGGGAAGTTGGCAGCCCTGGCCAGAATGAGTCGTAACTTCCGAAGCCCGTTGTGGTAGGCAGAATTTTGACCCCATGACCTTTGCTCTTGGTGCTATACCTGTGAATACACTACATTACATAGCAATGGACTTTGGAGGTATAATTAAGGTTATTAATCAGTTGACCTTCCTGGAAGGAGATAATTCTGGATTATCTATCTGGTGGACCCAATGTAATCCCACGAGCTTTCAGGACAAGAGGAGAGCAGAAAGTCAGAGAAATGCAGCAGAAGGGGAAGTCAGAGAGAGTGGAAGCATGAGAAGGAGTTGATGCTCTGGCTTCGAAGATGGAGAGAGCCGTGGGCCAATGGAGTAGGTGGTCTCTGGAAGCCGGGGTGCCCCCCCCCCACCCCCAACGGACAGCCAGCAAAAACTCAGGGATGTCAGTCCTGCAAGAGCATGAGAAGGAACTGAATTCTGCCAACCACGTCAATAAGCCTGGAAGCAGATTCCTTCCCCAGAGCCTCTGGAAGAGCCCAGGCAGGCTAACCCCTTGTTGCAGGCCTTGGGAGACCCTCAGCAGGGTATCTGTTAAGCCCACACGGACACATGACCCACAGAAGCTGTGAGATAATAAATGGGTGTTGTTCTTTTTAAAGATTTTTATTTATTTGTCAGAGAGAGAGAGAGCACAAGCAGGGGGAGCAGCGGAGGGAGAGAGAGAAGCAGGCTCCTCACTGAGCAAGGAGCCCGATGTGGGACTCGCTCCCAGGACCCTGGGATCATGACCTGAGCTGAAGGCAGACGCTCAACAACTGAGCTACCCCGGCACCCCTAAATGGGTGTTGTTTCTAAGCAGGAAGTTTGTGGTCATTTGTGACAGCAGCGACGGGGGAACAAACACACGGGTTCGAAAGCACAAAAGACCCATCATGTCCACTCTTGCTCATCATCCCATTGCCGCTACTCCAGACCTGGGAGCCACTCCCTCAGGCAACAGGTCCTGTGGTACTCTGTGGAAAATGCTGTTGTCAGGCCCAGACTGGACATTCCTGAGTGCAGCTCAAAGTTCACTGTAAGCTTGTGGGTTAGGAAGGCACTGGGACTATTTTTCTGATGCTCAGTATCTTTATCTTTTCGTCTGCCTGTGACATACTCAGTGGAAGGCTTTCAGGTCAAGGAACTAGGGTTGCCAGCTAAAACACGGGACACCCTGTTAAATTTGAATTTCATCTTAAAAAAAAAAAACAAATAATTTTTTAGTGTGTCTCCAGTATGATGCAGGACATACTTAAAATTAAAAAAATAATAAATCATACATATACAGAGCTATATACTTTAAAAGTCTGGCAGCCTACCAGGAGCAGACGTTAAAAATGAGAGTTTTTTGAGAGTAAGCAGAAGCTGACCAGGAAACAGTAAGTCGTGACCTAAATTTGATCTGGCTTCCCTTTTCTGGGACCAGTGCCCTTTTGTTCCTGCCACAACCAAATCTGATATCAGGAAAGGATTTTGTGTCAGATGCTTACACATCAGTGGGCATTTTTGTCTGTTTCTCCAAACCTCTATTCTGATGTGGAATGAAAGACCTCGCCTGCTAAAAGGAAGGTTGGGTTTCAAATGAGCAGGTGGGGTGATAAACCTCAGTCTGAGTTCCTTCCCGAGGCAGGAGGAAGGGGGCAAGACATCTGTCTTTGGATCCTGGCTTTGCTGTTCTCTGCTTTGTGATTTGGAGTAAGTGAATATTTCTCAGTATATTTGTCCTCACCTATAGTACATTTACCTTCAGGGTGATTACGAAGATTGAATTAGCCCATACACGTAAAGTATCTAGCATACAGTAAATGTTTGGTATGTATTATTTATCTTTCTCCTCCCTAGCCTCTGAGCTAGTAGCCATAGGTTTATTCTGTGTATAGGCAAAGATGACCACATCAATCTAAAACCACCTATAGGCATCTAAATGCCAGCATGTAGGGTTAAAGAAGGGAAGACTAATATAATACATCTATACAAACCATTTATTGGACGCTTATTATAATAAAGGTTGAATACACTTATAGAAAACATATTATGTGTTAATGATGGTTCTGGATGATTTATACATATTAATTCACTGAACACCTGCAACGGCCTTATGAGGAGACACTATTTTTATCATTTTCACCCCATATGGGGTGAGGAAATGGAGGCACTCACTGAAAGGTCAAATAACTTGTTCTAGTTCGCCTGGCTAGTAAGTGGTGGTAACAGATTTTTGACCCAGGTGATTGGGTCCAGAGTCCCCGCCATTAACATATAGTGTGATATTAGTTTCAGGGGTAGAATTTAGTGATTCATCACTTACATATAACACCTAGTGCTCATTACATCGCATACCCTCCTTAATGCCCATCACCCACTGACTCCATCCCCCCACACACCTCCCCTCCCACAACCCTCAGTTTGTTCCCTATAGCTAAGAGTCTCTTAGGATTTGCCTTGAAGGAGGATTTCTATAATCTTTCCCATTTTACAGTTTGACCAGTACCTAGGAAGTGGCAGAGTCCCTCTCTGAGAACCAACAGTAAGACAGTATTTAAGTATTCAAAACATTTGTATCTTAATGATGTTATACTCGAGATCATTAAATTGTGGACGTTTCATCCCCGAGAGGGCGAACGTCCCAGGTACTCTTGTGCGTCAGAACAAGAATGTCTCCCTGCTCAGGAACGGTCCCCTGGGCTCTCAGAGCAGCTCCACCCAAACCCTTGGGAAGAACCTCCTTCCTGGTCTTTCCCTGAAGCCCTCTTCTCAGCATGAGGCGTGATCACCCCTGAAATAGAATCCCAGTGGAGAGGCTTTGTCCAACTCCTCTGATGCAGCACTCTCTGTGTTTTGTTTGTTTGTTTGTTTGTTTGTTTGGTGACAAGCGAATCAAGTTTCCATTAAAAACACTGATGCCAAAAGGAGGGGTGAAAAAAAGCTCCAGCATCACTTTGGAGGGTGATTCTTTGTCTTCATTCTGGAGCCCAGAATGGAAAGTTGGCAGCTCAGCCTGAAAGATGAGAGCTCATCAGGCAGTCGCATGAGTAGGAGATAAAAACCACAAAACCGGGGGCGCCCAGGTGGCTCAGTCGTTAAGCGTCGTGGGATCGAGCCCCGCTTTGGGCTCCTGTTCGGCGGGAAGCCTGCTTCTCCCTCTCCCACGCCCCCTGCTTGTGTTCCCTCTCTCGCTGTGTCTCTCTCTGTCAAATAAATAAATAAACTCTTTAAAACACACACACACACACACACACACACACACACACACACAAAATGGGGAGCAACTCGTTGAATCTTAACTGTGGATGGGCGGGTGGTTGGGTGGGGGATGGCAAGAGGCCAGCACCAGGCTCGAATGCAGGGCTCAGCCTTTCAGGGTGGGAATCAGATTGCCTAACCATGACGTCATGCGAGCCATTCCCACGCCGTTGGCCTACTTTTGAAATCACTTAGCGATGGATGCTGAAGCCAAATTTGAAATAAATTACTATATGACTCAGACTGTTAATCTCTGTTTTGATAACCCACATGCAGTTATTGGTATTTTAGCTTACATTTTGTATGAAAATATCATAATGTATTGCCAAGGGCTCCTTAATTCACCCCCTACCTCAAGAAAATGTCAGTTGTGTCCAGGTGAAAATGCATATTCTCTTGCATTTGGGGAAAATGGCAAGAATTCCTCTTCACCAGAGGGCTTTGGAGAAGTTAAGAAGGCAGCCTCGAGAGTCAGACCCATGGTCAAATCCTGGCTGTACACCCTAGTGTCCTCTCTGTAGGTGGCTGATAATCACCCACTTCCTGGGCTGTTGCAGTGACCGCAGAGATAGAAAGCTCTCGCAATGGGGCTCTGTAGGTACACAACACATGCAGGCAATTGTATATTTATGTTTGTATTTGTAAACACACAGTTCAGAGCAAAAAAACAAATATGAAGAGGAAGTCACCAGTCCTGCTGGTTATTATTTCCTATAGGTGTGGTGCTTTCTAGTTCCCTGTTAATAATAAAGCTCTGCACACCTGGGAGGCTCGAGGAGGTGTGTAGAACTCTTCTACCCAGACATTTAACCGGAGTGATGCTGGTTTAGAAACAGCATACCAGCCTCCTCACGGAGGACTCTGGGATCTACAGTCCAGGAGCATTTTCTTTCTCTGTTACAAGCAACTGTGCGATGCAAGTATTAAACTTGAGCTAACACCAGAGAGCTTTCCAAGTGTCTGTTTCCTTCAACCACAAAACGCTTGCATTCCACCACATCATCCCATTCAGTGTCTCCCTTTCACTGTTATTTTTCTGCCTATAATTCCCTGATTCCTGAACTGGTTTTTTCAATCAGCTTTGTGTTATCTGAAAATTGGTCCGTGAAGTGAAAACAGTTTCCTACGGTTCTCACCTTGTTTTTCCTCTAACTGGAAATTAAGTCATTCATGTTCATCATCTGTCTTCAGCTTGCTAGAGGTTTCTGAATGTCAAAGGTAATTTGAATTTTCACAGTTTTTCAAACCTTCAAGAAGCTCTCGTGGCTCTTAGCTCAAACACGTCCCTGAAAGCTGTTATCAGTTCACCTGCTGGGTCTGGAGTAGCTTTGGCCAAGAGCTATGATTTGTCAGCCCTGATGTTTACCGTCCTTACTCTTCTAGGTAATGTTTTATGTCCGTTTGGGGTCTTTCTCTCCTTTAAAATCCTATCATTCTTGGGGTGCCTGGGTGGCTTAATTGGTTAAGCATCCACCCTTGGCTCAGGTCATGATCCCGGGGTCCTGGGATCGAGCCCGATGTTGGGCTCCCTGCTTCTCCCTCTCCCTTTGCCTGCCACTCACCCTGCTTGTGCTTGCGTTCTTTCTCTCACTGTCAAATAAATAAATCAAATCTTTAAAAGAAATAAAATAAAATCCTATCATTCTCTCACTTCGATAATCCCTGCAAGACAGCTGGATGCTGGATGCTCTGTAGTGGACATGAATACAACTAGGTGACTATCAAATCATCCTAAATACCCCAGCAATTGACCTGAAGACTGGCAGACTGAACTCCACAACTAAAGGTAGACAAGAGAAGAGGCCACATCGAAGAAGGTAGGAAGTGTGGAGATGTGGCTTGGGAGAAAGTAGACCAAGGCAGCTGTGGTGGGGAGGGGGCTGCGGTCACCGAGAAGGGCGAGAGACAGACTAGCACCAGGGGAGCCCGCACCAGGGAGAGGAATCCCCAGAGCAATTGGCTTGAAAGCAAGAGGGGCTGAGTTTTGGGAATTCTTGCAACAAGCGGGGCTTAAAACCTAGAGTTTTAAAGGTCAGAGTGCTTGGCTCTGGGAGAAGTTGGAGGACATTGGGGCTGCTCTAAGAGAGAAGGCAGACAAACAGCCCATGGGCAAAGAGTGTGAAAATAGTGATCTAAAGAGCACCTGGACACACAGTGGGCTGGTTATTTGTTCGTCTCAGAGCACATCCCAGAGAGACAGCGCTCATGGAGAGACCCTCTGGGAACAAAGGAACTGGCCAGTGTCGTTTCCCTCTCCTGACCCTCAGCATAAGCGCAGGGCCACGTGTGGGAAGCAGCACAGCACTAGACACTCACTACCGAACTTGCTACCCCAAGCCCTGCCTCCCCTCCCCTGCACCCCCGTGGAACCACCCCTCCCAGTCACACTTGCCTCAGTCCCAGCGCCGCAGGTCCCCTAGCCTAAAAGACTGGCCCAAACCCCTGCCAACACCACATCTCTCAACCCGGGAGTTCTGTGAGGCCTCAGTTCTAGTGGCAGCAGTGACAGGTTTCATTTCACAAGCAGACCAGAACACCCTTCGTTAAAACGTACCGAATTCAGGCCAGGGACCAAACACTGCCCACAACAGGCAAAGAGAGTCTCTGCAGAGGACTGGCCTGAAAGACACACATTGGAGACACTCCTGGAAGCGCCAGGCCCTGGGGAACAAAGGACACTATCTAGCAGGGCACTACAGGACCTCTTCTTCTTCTTTTTTTTTAAGATTTATTTCATTATTTTATTTTATTATTTTTATTTCATTATTCTAGAGATAATGAGAGAGAGAGAGAGAGCTTGTGTGACTGGGGAGGGGCAGAGGGAGAGGAAGAGAGAACCTCAAGCAGACTCCCTGTGAGCATGGAGCCCAACATGGGGCTCAATCCCATGATCCCAAGCTGAAACCAAGAGTGTGATGCTCAGCCGACTGCGCCAGGACCTCTTCTTCATAAAGTCTTCTTCATAAAGTCATTACCCTCAAGAACAGGAGACGTGGCTGACTTTCCTAACACAGAATAAGGCAGAGACTTAGCCAAAATGCCCAAACAGAGGAATTTATCCCAAATAAAAGAACAAGATAAAGACCCTAGCCAGAGAGCTAAGCAAAATGGATATAAGTAACATGCCTATTGGAGAATTTAAAACAATGATCATAAGGATACTCACTGGACTTGAGAAAAGAATGGAAGACAGAGTGAGCCCCTTGACACAGAGATAAGGGGCTCTAAACGAAATGAGAAACACGCTTGATGCAATGAACAGCAGGATGCAAGAAGCAGAGGAATGGATGAATGACCTATAAGACAGAGTAATGGAAAGGAATCAAGCTGAACGAAAGAGAGAAAAACGAATTATGCAAAACAATAATAGACTTAGGGAACTCAGTGACTCCATCAAATGTAATAACATTGTTTTTCTCTTACAGATAAGGCGTTGTCTCTCTTTCCTTGTTTTCAATTTTTTCCCCTTGTCTTTAGTTTACAGAAGTTTGACTGTGATGTGTCTTGGTGTGGATTTCTTTGGGTTTGTTTGTTTGTTTGGGATCTCAGATTATTGAATCTGTCAGTTTATGTTTTTGGCCACATTCAGTCATTATTTCTTCAATACTTTTCCAGCCTCATTCTTTTTCTCTTCTCTGACTATGATGACACAAAACTTTTGGTATCTTCCCCCAGGTCTCTGAGGCTCTGTTCATTTTTTTTTTCCCCAGTCCATTTTGTCTCTGTTGTTCAGACTGAGTAACTCCTATTGTTCTACCTTCCAGTTATGAATTCTTTCCTCTATCACGTATCCTACTGAAGCATCCAATGAGTTTTTCATTTTGGTTATTGTATTTTCAGTTCTAAAATGTCCATTTTGTTCTTTATACCTTCTATTTCTTTGCTCAGACTTTCTATTATTTCATTTGTTTACAGTGAGTTTGTAACTGCTCACTGAAGCATTCTTATGATGGCTGTTTTAAAATCCTTGCCAGATAATTCTAGCACCCGTGTCATTTAGCTGTTGGCATGTGTTGGTTCTTTTCTCATTTAAGTTGATGTTTTCCTGGTTCTTGGTATAATGAGTGATTTCCAGCTGGAACCTGTACATTTTGGGCATTACATTGGGGAACTCTGGATCTTATTTAAATCTTTTGTTTTAGCAGGTCTCTCTGACACTGCTTTACTGGTAAAGGGTGGGCTCGGCCTCATTATTGCAAGATAGGGATTGAAGTTTAGGTTTCTCACTATACCTCCATTGACACCTAGAAAAGAGCAACTCCTTGTTACTGCAGAGCAGGAGTGAGATGTAGGCCCCCCTCTGGCCTGATCACTGATACCACCCTGAGTGGGAGGCACAGGGATGCCTTGTTATTGCCTATGTCTCCTTGTGAGACCGCGTATGTCTCCCGATGAGGCCAGAAGGGGGTGGCCTCATTACCTCTGAGCAGTGGGGAAAACCTGGACTTTCCACTCGGTTTCCCTGACACCTCCCAGCAGATGTTTCTTTACTGCCCACCTCAAAAGGGTGACAGTCTATCTTCCCCACTCCGTCTTCGCTGGAGGGAGGGAAGGTAGAGTCATAATTTTCTCTGTGGTCTTTGGCTGGAACAGAGTGGTTATCTGCAGCTGTCTTGCTAGGCTTCCCCTTTCCTGGTCCTTTGGTGAAAGAGAGCAGGCTTTTCTTGAATTTGGGTTTTTTTTTCTCCTGCTTCTATCGGTGTTTCCATGTTATCAGTTTTTCAGCACCCAGCCTGGGATCATGGGGCAAAAAGAAAACCCAGGGAATGCACTCCTTGCCATTCCTCATGTCCAGAGGTCCTTAGTGTGACTGCCTTCTCATCTTTACCTCTTAAAGTCGCTGTATGTCTCACATGTAACCTCTGTGGTTTTAGCCATAGTTGGTGAAAGGAATAGGGAAAAGGCTGTCTACTCCATCTTTGTGGAAGTAGGAGTCCTGCACTTGTTTTCAAAACCATATTAATTCCTGTGGGAACATGACAGACTATACATAGATAAGCTGTAGATTTCTTTCAAGTCCCAATTCACATGCTATCTTCTCTGTGGAGACTTCCTTTATGATTTCTTCTGCATCTGTGTGATCAGCGAACCCTATTCCTACCTCCATCAGAGCAGTGATATTATTGTGTTGTTTGTGCTTGTCTCCATATGCCTTCACAGAAAACAGACTGCACTCAAATTTGCTATGTATTTTTACATAAGTGAATCCAAAGAAAGGATTTTTTTTAATTAACATATAATGTATTATTTGTTTCAGGGGTATAGGTCTGTGATTCATCAGTCTTACACAACACCCAGCGCTCACCACAACACATACCCTCCCCAATGTCCATCACCCAGCCACCCCTTCTCCCCACCCCGCTCCCCTCCAGTAACCCTCAGTTTGCTTCCTGAGATTAAGAGTCTCTTATGGTTTGTCTCCCTCTCTGGTTTCGTCATGTTTCATTTTTTTTCCCTCTCTTCCCCTATGATCCTCTGGCTTGTTTCTTAAATTCTGCATATCAGTAAGATCAAATGATAATTGTCTTCCTCTGATTGACTTATTTCACTCAGCATAATACCCTCTAGTTCCATTCACATTGTTGCAAATGGCAAGATTTCATTTTTTTGATGGCTGCGTAATATTCCATTGTGTATATATATATATATATATACTACATCTTATTTATCCATTCATCTGTCAGTGGACATCTGGGTTCTTTCCATAGTTTGGCTATTGTGGACATTGCTGCTATAAACATTGGGGTGCAGGTGCCCTTTCAGATCACAACACTTGTATCTTTGAGGTGAATACCCAGTAGTACAATTGCTGGGTTGTAGGGTAACTCTATGGAAAGGATCTTTTATACAAATTAATGAGCTAGAATTCAAGTCACAAGCTGTGCACATTTAGGGGTTAAGATTTTTATACAAACTTTTCCAGATACCTATGCCGAATTTTACTGCTTTGACTTTTAGCCATTTCGATCATGCGATTCAAACTTATCCTTGAATCTGACCAAACAGGTTACACCTTAAGTCTTATCTAAATATTAATATAATGTACACCAGTTGGGAGAAAAAAAATTCTTTCCCAATGTTCAAACAAGTCGCCAATGCTCAATAGACTTGAAACTCCAGGGACCATGCTTTTTCACGTTTGTATCATAGTAGAGAATGCACAGTAGAGAATGCATGGAAGGTGAGGGGATTCTTTCTTACTGGTAGTTTTAATTTTCTCTGAGAAGAGGCAAGATCATTTACTGAAAGAAGTCATATGGAGTAGGCATCTTGAAAGAGATGGAACATCTTACTTAAAAAATAGATTAGTGTGGGGGCCCCTGGATGACTCAGTCGTTAAGCATCTGCCTTCAGCTCAGGTCATGACCCCAGGGTCCTGGGATTGAGCCCCGCATCAGGCTCCCTGCTCGACGGGGGAGCCTGCTTCTTCCTCGGCCCCTCCCCCCACTTGTGCATGCTCTCTCTCTCTCAAATAAATAAAATCTTTTTAAAAAAATAGATCAGTGTGTGTAGGGTTGGGGAAATGAGGGAGAAAAGTCCTAAGGGCCATTTATAGATTTTTAACTTGAACGACTGGATGCGAGGTCATCATCCAAAATAGTGAATATGGGAGGGGAAGCGAGCTCTTAGGGGAAGGCGGGAGTTCAGCTAGGGACATGTCGATGGTGAGGAATGTGTAGGACCTCAGGTGAAACGATGTGGTAGGCAGCACTGTATACTGAGCTGGTGCCATCGCCTGGAGGCGCAGGGCTGGAACTGTAAGCTGCGTGTGCCTTTGCAATTACCCAGGAGAAGGTGTCGAATGAGAGTAGGAGACCAAAGACGGAACTCCAGGAAACACTAACATTTAAGAGGCAGGTTAAGAGGCATTAAAAAAGAGACCAGGAAGCAGTGGCCAGAATTCATTGTCTATTAAATATCATTGTCTATTAAATGCTACAGAGAAGTGAAGGAAGATGTGGACAGCAAAGGGAATAACTGAATTTGCAACTTGAATGTCAGGGAAATGACTGAGTCAGAAGGCAGAGAGCCGCGGATTGACCAGAGAACGGCCGAGGAAGACGTGGCCGTGTGAGAGAAAGCCACTCTTTGGAGAAGCTTATCCCCGGAACAAGACAAGGGATTAAGGGACATATATAGGAACAAAGGAGAAATATGAAAATAAAAGCACTCTTCATTACTAAACCATATATTCTTAGTATAGAAAATGTAGAACATGTATTTAGAACATGGTAGTACAAACTGTGTCATGTAATCTCTTCTCTCCTACATAATCACTGTTGACATTTTGGCATATGTAATATACTTACAGCCTTTTCAAAAGCAGGAATATACTTTTTAAAATGGTAATATTGAATGTAGGCTACTTTCTGTGTTTCCGTACATCATGAATATATACTGTCGTACTTTTTCTACAACCCGATCCTGAATGGCAGCAAAGAGCGTTCCATCATATATCTGTATCATCTTTTCTTTTTTTCTTTTTTTAAGATTTTATTTATTTATTTGAGAGAGAGAGAGTGAGAGATAGCGAGCATGAGAGGGAAGAGGGTCAGAGGGAGAAGCAGACTCCCCGCTGAGCAGGGAGCCCGATGCTGGACTCGATCCCGGGACTCCAGGATCATGACCTGAGCGGAAGGCAGTCGCTCAACCAACGGAGCCACCCAGGTGCCCTGTATCATCTTTTATTTTTAAACTCTCCCCTATTACTGGCCTTTATGGCTTATACTGTTTCAATATTATAAACAGCACTCAAGTGATTCTCTTTGTTACTATCTCTTTGTTACTATGTCTACAACAGCACATTCATGATAAATTCCAGAAGTGAAATTACTGAATCAAAATTTATGCAAAAGTCTAAGTCTTGCAATGTATTGCAAAATGCCTGTTGAATTTATTATTGTTATTTTTATTTTAATCAACTTACACGGGCTTCAGCAGTGCATGAGAGAATGTATTTCTGCTGAGAGAGGGACACGAGCATGTTTTTTTTTTAAGTAATTTTTTTAAATTTATTTGAGAGAGAGAGAATGAGAGAGAGCACGAGAGGGAAGAGGGTCAGAGGGAGAAGCAGACTCCCTGCTCAGCAGGGAGCCGGACGCGGAACTCAATCCCAGGACTCCAGGATCATGACCTAAGCCGAGGGCAGTCGCTTAACCAACTGAGCCACCCAGGCGCCCCGAGCATGTTTTTTATGTTGAATGGAAGAGGCCAGCCTACAGGTAAAAGTTGAAACTATCCACAAAGGTTGGCGACAGCCTTGAGGTGATGGGAGGAGGTGGGACCCAGAACATATGAGTATGGGCTGGGGGAGAGGGACACTTCTATGAAGATGGGAAGGAAGGAGAAAACATAGGTTCAGAGGGGTAGTACCTGCAGGTACAGGGAGGCAGTAGGTGGATGGAGATTTCCCCTGAGGCTCTCAAGTTTCTCTGTGAAGTAAAAACAGGCTGTTGAGAAAGAATAAGGCAGGGAAGGGATATGATCTTGAAAAGATTTTGAATATCCAGGGAGCAATGCACGTGAGGAAGCTGGCCAGCATACATAAAAGGATTGCCAGAACCTTCTAAGGGCACACCCAAGGTTAGAGATGATAAATTTATAGTGTTGCCAATCTATAGAGTTGGAACTTCAACCTGGAACTGCCCCACGGCTGAGTTCTTCCCGCCATTCAGATCTGTCTCGAATGTCACATTCTTGGAGAGACCGTCTCTCATCACATTATCTAAAGCTCTCATTCTGGGTCTCCGGTCACTCTATTCCATTATCAAATTCTTATCATCGCCTGAAAGTACCTTGTGCATTATTTACTCTTACTCTTTTTTTGTCCCCCCAGGAGAGTGTACGCACCATGAGCAGACACCTGTTTATGTTATCCATCACTATATTCTCAATACACAGGACAAGGCCTGGGACCTTTATGGACTTTCTAAAAATATTGCTGTCTGGGCGCCTGGGTGGCTCAGTTGGTTAAGCGACTGCCTTCGGCTCAGGTCATGATCCTGGAGTCCCTGGATCGAGACCCGCATCGGGCTCTCTGCTGAGCAGGGAGTCTGCTTCTCCCTCTGACCCTATCCCCTCGATGTGCTCTCTCTCTCTCATTCTCTCTCTCAAATAAATAAATAAAATCTTTAAAAAAAATAAAAATATTGCTGTCTGACTGCATAAATGGGTTAACACAGAAGAACACGAGAGAATTTGTGTGTGAGGGAATAGGGTTTCCCCAAGAAACAAGGGAAAGGCAAGGGTCACTGGGGAGGGAACGCAGAGCAGAATGGGGACAAGGCCATGTAGGAAGAGGAGGTGGGAGATGGAATCTAAGGTGGTGGCCAGGGATGGGATGGTGTAAGACATGGCGAGCTAGACTGGCCTCGTGGATCGGAATCAGTGGGGGGTTCAGGCCCGGTGATGGAGGCCCGGACACACTTGGAAGAGCTGCCCAGTGATTAGATGAAGAGTGACTGACAAGGGGAGTTCAATATTGGTTCAGGTGGTGGGTGGGAGAGGTCCCTACGATCGACCTTAGAATCACCACACAATCCCTCCCCTTCTTGCACATGCCTTGGGCCGAAGTACGCTATGTGAAAGGGGGGTGAAGCCGCCCTTGGAGTTCCCCTCGATGCCACCAAAAAAGAGTCCATTTGAGAGCCAGTGATAAATGCAACAGAGTGTTTTGAGCTGGCTGAGCTAGGGCTCCGCTGCCCCCGTGTGAATCCATTAATGTGCACAAGGACTTTTGTTGCCTTGAAAGGAAGAAGGACTTTTGCATAAACTCAGGGGATAGTAGGAAGTGGAGAAGGGAGAGAGGCTACATTACATTACAGTCATTCCTTTTTGGTCCTTTGGTCACTGTTCAGAGAGTTAGAAATGGATGGAATTGCTTCTCCTGAGATTCAGGGCAAAGGGCGATGGTGAGGAGGTGATGAAGTTGGGCTTCATGATTTTGTAAGACCCTAGGCAGCAGTAGAGCTGTTTGGGACTCAAGGAAACAAGGGTCGCTGAAGATGTCAAGTTCTCTAGCCCTGGTGGTGAGGTTCCACCCAACCAGCTCTGTTCCCCACTTGTCTCAGCGCAGAGAGCCCAGCCTGGAGAGGCCCCTTCTCCTGATATGGCTCAGTCGACGAGGAGTCCATACATGTTGCACAGATTCCTTTTTGGTTGTTGCTTCCATTCTGGAGCCCTCTTCCCTGCCCCTCTGCTGCCGCTCCGTGCTAACCTGGCATGGAGCCGTCACCGTGCTCTTGAGCATTGGACATGTACGGCTCTAAAGTATAGCTGACTTCAGGCTGTCGTGGTAACGCAACTTCGCTGAAGGCTTCAGACCGAAAGGAAACACAACGCAGAAAACAAAACCTCAAAATCCAGCATCGGACATCACTGCTCCTAGAACCTGTTACTGAGCCTCAGGAAGTCTCCAACTGGCAGCTTCTTTCCCCAGCCCCAGCCTCCCGGAGTCCCCGGAGTGTGAGCCCCCACCAGAGCCCTGGACCCCACCCTCCTTGTCTACTGCAGGATAATTGAAGGTGTGAAATCCCCCAGCCTCAGCCCAGGGTCACAGGTGAGGCGAATACAAGAGCTGATCACATATTTCTCCCAGTCTGGGTTCCTAGTCTTAAGTAGCACCAGGTGTGGCATTCCAACCGTTCAATGTAACCAGCTCAGCCCTAAGTCAAGTCCAGTATTGGCAAATTCTTTTTCCTCTTGTTGAGATGCAAAGAAGAATATGCCTGGTGAGGTCTGATCTTATGAATTCCTAAAAGCAAATACTTGAGTGAAAATCACACACACACACACACACACACACACACACACACACACGCACCTTTCAAAAAAAAATTCACTAATGTTCAGGGTCAGTCCAGTCAAAGTACATATTTTGCAAAATACCAGCAAAATTACAGTGCTGCTGAACATACACCCAACCTACATAATTGAGAATATTTAATATCTCAATCTGAAACATCTTTATTTGATTTACTTCTCTGGTTTGAAGTTTCCACAATGGGACAAGAGTGGTTCTTATTCAGAACAAAAGGAAGGCCTCCTTGAAGCCCAGAAAGAGCTTTCTTTCTAGAAGGCAACACGTGGTCCCCAACCCTCACACAGCAGTTCACCAGCTTCAACAACACCAAGACAGAGACTCCACCTCCAGCAGTGGAGCTCCTGGTGGTTCTAAATAGCAGTTTGTGCCATGAAAAGTGTGGTCCAAGATGGGGAGGGGGCATATCCCCCACCTCTGCATGAAAGCCAAGTCAGATCTAATACTCCCAAGGATTGGAAATTTGGCAGCACCCAGAGATAGCATTCTGGGAATGGCTCATGGCCTTCTTAGGAGGGCAGGCGTGGTGGGGAGGCTTCTCCCAGAAAGATTATGGGCAGCAACTGTGGACCTGTGGGAACCGAGAAGGGAAGGACAGAGCAAACACTTTGTGGTGACTGTAGCTCATAGAACATCTGTGGACACGTGGGAACCACCCTGACCCCTAGAAATCCTTGGGGAGAGGGAAAAGTGGATCTGAGATAAAATTATTTTCTATGATCAAGCCAGTGGGGAATTGTGACACATGAAGGTGAAGGTGAGCATCAGATTAAAATGTGACTTCTGGGGGCACCTGGGTGGTTCAGGTCATGATCCCAGGGTCCTGGGATCAAGTCCCGCATCATGCTCCCTGCTAGGCGGGAGGCCTGCTTCTCCCTCTCCCACTCTCCTCTCACGCTGTATCTCTCTCTGTCAAATAAATAAATAAAATCTTTAAAAAAATAAATAAAATATGACTTCTGTTTGTAGTTATATGTGGTGGAATATAGGCCATTTGGGTTCCACAAAGGTGATACAAGATTCAGTCCTTAGGAATTTTTAATGGCGTGTATAGTTAAGTGTCTTATCAACCATACACCCCTTCCATTTTCCTCTGGTAAATATTTAAATCACAGTTCTTAATATTTATGTATTAAAACAGTGAAATAGCTTCCCAAGGCCTTCCAATGTGAGATCCTATGTTTGGTCAGACCTGATGCTCTTCATCATAGCTGCGAGAAAAGGAAAGAGAACACTGGGAAGCTTCTGGTTGACATTTCCTGTGATTATACTAGAACTAAAAGCAGAGGGCTACAATTGGATGTTCCTGGTCCAGCTACAAGCTGCTGAATCTTCC
This sequence comes from Zalophus californianus, assembly GCF_009762305.2. Taxonomy (NCBI): domain Eukaryota; kingdom Metazoa; phylum Chordata; class Mammalia; order Carnivora; family Otariidae; genus Zalophus; species Zalophus californianus. The sequence continues at coordinate 110,749,556 of NC_045603.1, read as the reverse complement.
ACGATGTCACCAGGCAAACTGCAAACCAGAGCATCCTGCTTCGACATTTCAGCTCAGAGACTGTAAATGTGGAAAGCAGACCCATTAAGGCGATCATTATTGATTAACTTAAGCATATGCATTTCGGAGATGCAGAACACACAAGCTGAAAAGCCAAGCAAAGTACTGTAGCAGTGAATACAAGGGAACAACGTGCAGTTTAGGTAAGGAGTAATATCATAGGCCCTTGAGATAGAAAGAACTTCAGAGATCATCTGGCCCAGTCCTTCTCAAATTTAGTGTGTCTATCTCAGCAACTTTTTAGAAATGCAGATCTCTGGGTTTCAGCTCCAAAGTAAAGACCTACCTCAATGGGGCCCAGGCGTGCGACCCAGGAATCTGTATGTCAAAATAAGGATCCTCTGCTGAATAATTTCTATTTGTCTTTTGAGACTCATTGTCCATCCTTCTCCAACCAACCAGGCTGACAGTTATGGAGTGGATCAACTGGGCTTCCTTGTTTTCTGGAATCCAGCTGGGCTTCCTTGTTTTCTGGAATCCAGCTGGGCTCACTGAATGGGAAGCAGTGACAGGAAATGAGGGGGTAGGGTTTTAACCCCCTCTTGACCACTTCCCTGTTGGCCATAGGTCGGCAGTGGCTGTGTTCCTACCGAAGGCTGGGTCTTCTCTGACAGTGTTCTCCCCAGCTCCTGCTTCATTCCTTCCAGTCTAGGGGGACTCAGTGTCCAGGCTGCACCCACACGCCAATGAAATCAGAATCTCTAGGAGGGGGTACTGGAGACCCTTACTTTAAAGCTCCTCCGGGAGATTCTAATTTACAGCCGAGTTTGAGAACAAGGGCTTAGATTAGGAGATTTCATGAAAAAGCAGGTGCTGATTCGGTGTGTCCAGGGTGGGACCTGAAATACTGCACTTTTAGCAAGATCTCCCAGCGATGTGTATGCACATTAAATCTTGAAAAACACCATTCTTGACCAAGTCCTTCATTTTTCTTAGAAAGAGTAAAATCCAGAGAGATAAAGTGACTTGCCTGAGAACACACAGGACTAGATAGAACCCAAGTATCCCAACTCCAAAGTCAGAGGTGGAGACCTAAGATGACCCTGAGAGGTGGCGGTGCAGAGTCAGAAAAACACCAGTGGGAAATCGGTGTTCTACTAAGGACTCGCTCTAACTGGGTCACTCCACAGGATATACACATACAACCCCTGGATACATGAGCCCCAAGGAAAAAGGACCTTTCCTGAGGCCTCACAATAGCAGGTGCAGACAGCAGCTGCTGGGACAGCTCTCCTTTGGGAGCCTTTGTGAAGGGAGCTAGAAGAGACCAGATGATGTCAGCTCTTTTGGAGACTGTGTTCCAGGAGTCCTGGCATCGTTAGAATGTGCTGACTTCAGCACATCATTGGAACCAATCTTTGGGCAGGAAATGACAGGTTCCTTTCCTGTAATTCACAAGTTTCCCAAGACTTTTGGTTTCCTACTAATCATTGAGAACCTCTTAGCGGATAGCTCCTGTGGTAAATTGTCTGCAAGAGAATATGTATCTCATGTCCATGCTCTTGGGGAGTATAGGGGAGGGGAAAATCTTTTTCTTGCTACCTTTCTGGGTTCTGGGCTGGGGTTCTGTAACACAAGGCAATTAACAAGAAAAACAAACAAGCTTATTGACATGTATGCCTCATATACATATGGGAGAAACTCAGGGATGAGTAACTCAAACAAGTAGCTAGAATTTAGGCTTATATACTGTCAGAACAAAAAATAATAAATTTTCAGAGAAGTTACAAGATAAAGGAAAAAGGCTGTGAGTTTCTAGGCAGCAAATTATGAGAAGGTAATTATATGGGAGACTAATGGAAGGTAAGGGCTGGTCAGTAAAGTTATGGAGAGTCCTCCCATGCCCTCTCTGGGCTGATAAGGGGCTAGGACTGTCGGTGATTGACTTCTGTACAAATTTTATGTCCTGCTTTTAGGCAAATAGGGGGAGGGCAGAGAGGATTCTCTTGTATCTGCTTCTTCTCAGTTGCCTTGAGCTCACAATGTCAAAGTGGTATGTTTGGGGGCAGCAAATTCTGCTCTCCCTCAGTCATTTCTCACAGTGACTCTGGGCTTGACCATGTGTCTCACTTTGTGTGGTGGGAGAGAAGCAAATGTGGCATAAACACGTGCAGAGACTTGCAAAGGGCCCGCACATTGGGCCTTGCACTCCCTTGCTGCTCTTTGGTTCCGTGTGAACGGTGAACAAGGTGTGAAAAAACCAGGGCCAGCCTCCTGGTGGGGGACCCACATGGAGCAGAGACAAGACATCCTGGCTGAGGGCCTCCTGCGCCCAGACCAACCAGCCTGCCAACCCCTGGACACGTGAGTGAGGCCACCCAGCCGCCAGCCAAGCTGCCAACTGACGGAAAATGGACATGGGAGTCCAGTAGATATGAGCTGAGCCATCCGGGAGCGGAAGGATGACCCAGCTGGCCCTGCTCTGTGTAAAATGATTATTAGTTTAAGCCATTGAATTTTGGTGTAGTTTTTTATATAACAAAAGCTGACCGATGCATTTCCAAACACAACAGCTGAGCCTAAAATATTATAAACTCCAGGATGCCTGGGTGGTTCAGTCTGTTAAGCGTCTGTCTTTGGGCCAGGTCATGATGTCGGGGTCCCGGGATCGAGCCCCACATTGGGCTCGCTGCTCCGCGGAGAGTCTGCTTCTCCCTCTCCCTCTGTGCTCTCTCTCTCAAATAAATAAATAAAATATTAAAAAAAAAAAGGTATTATAAAGTCCTTGAGGGCAGAGCATGTTTCTTAAGCACTCTTTGTGGTGGCAAAATGCTAGAAACAGTGAATGCTCCTGTTTTGTCGAATCATGGAGTAACCATGCACCACAGCCACTAAGAGGAATCCTTAGATCGGTGTAGGCATATACATATTGAATGACAATTTTAAAATACCCCACACACATGTTGGTCAAACAACGAAAAAATCCCATGTACGTATTTTTGTATGAATATGCAAACAGGGAGAAAAACATGAGCCCACTGTAAGTGGTGAGGGTGCTGGCAGGAGTGGGGGAAGGTAATCAAAGGGGGCACAAGAAAGAAGAGTGCATTTAAGTGATCTTACTTACACGAGACTATAATTATTGATTCGTGCCTAAACATTTCCTGGAGAACCAAACATCGTAGGGGCTAGGATTTCAGCTGGCTCTCTATTTTTTTTCTTTACACTCTTAGGAATTGTTCAAATTTTATATGGAGTATGTGGTATTTAAATCATTAATAGAGCTTTTTCCCTTGTTGCAGAAAAAACAAACAAGTACTCCAAACCTAGAGCAGTGGTACGCATAGGTCAGTGTGTAAGAGAATCATCTGGGATACTTAAAAATACAAATTTCTGGGTCCCACTCCAGACCTACTGAATGTGAACATCTGGGCGTGGGGCTCTGGCATCTGCATTACAAATAAACACCCCGAGTGATGATCCTAACTGAATTAAAATATAAGAACCACTGCTTGAGGTTCTACAGAATGAATAATCAGCACTACATATTAAAAGGCACCCACACTTGAAGTGGCTAATCCGGAAAGCCATGAATAGCAAAGGCAGCTGATGGACACTTAATCTGTTTATGTTCCACATTCAAGGTCGTATGTAATCAACTGTGTCTTGTACTTTCTTTCTGACGTCTGATTTCCACTGCTTCCTCCCACATCCAGGCTTCTACCCTCCTCTTTTCATTCATGACTCCTCCATGACCAGGGACTGTCTCCTTCCGGGCCCCTTTCCCAGGGCCACCTTCCAGCCCCCTTCCCTGCGGCCCCTTCCCATGAGCCATTTGCAGAAGATGCTCAGGGCCCCAAGCTCTCCCCTTTAAGAGACCCTGAGTTTTCCACGTCTTATTGTGTGGTCCCTGCAGGGGCACTCCCAGGTGGCCCGGGCCCCCAACAGAAGGGTAAACCTGGAGAGGTGGCAGGTAGGCAGATGGACGGATGCAGGTAGCCAGCTATGTTACTGGGCACAAGACTGAGCCTGGATGTGACCTTCATTCGATGACTTTGTGTCTGGTTTTTTAACTTGGGCTAAGTATAAGCAGAGCCATTTTTTTTTTTTTTCCTGATTTGGATACCACAAAAGGGGATTTGAAGGGCTGTAAGCTGTTATATTGTCTGTAATTTACTTTTAAAATACTAGCAAAGGTGTTGTGTGTGTGCTCACGTGTGTGTAAGTTGTGATCTTCACGATTCTTAATTAGGGTTTCAATTTCGGGGTGTTTAGTTGGCATTTAAAAGACTAATCAGAAGCCCATATTCCAGCATATTCCAGAGAGGAAGACTCTGGGCCCTTCTGTTAGCCTTATCCCGGATCATCACCGGGGATTCGATCATTAACATAGGGGCTTTATAACTGACTTTACACTGGTGAAATGACCAGGGTTTTAGCTGTGTGAACTGGCTTTAAACAGCGTTAACATTGTTGTGATCCGCCTACCTCTGCAAGCCCATTGTCTGTATACTTTGGAATGGTGCCCAAGACGGCAGACACAGTCCTGTTTCCTGGTCTTCTAGAAGTGTCTTTTGCTCAGTCCTGACCACGTCTGCGGAATCCTGCTGCTAGGCCATTGTTGAGTCCACCTTAAATAAACCTTTCATACAAGGTCCTTGATGGTGTGCTGGAAAGAGCCAAGAGCTGCCATTTCATGGAACTTACAGAACAGGCTCTACGACTATTTGCCAGCTTGCTAGTAAATATCTGTAGGTGTGACAACTTCTTGTGAGACTTGCTTTCATTGTAGCAAACTGCCTGATAGAGAGGTAGTTTCATGTAACAAATGCACCACCTGCCTTGTGGTGACCCAGACCCATTAATTCCTAAAAAGCCCTAATAACTGCGAGTAACCAAATTGGCTTAGGTAGACCACATCATAAACAATCTCATAAATGTTTCTTCTAGAACTGCCCATGCTCTGACAGAACTGGATCAGTCCCAAGGGAACCTCCTGGGAAGGAGCCAGATGCTGCGGCCGCATCAGCCCTCCATCCCCTGCCCTCCCACCCCCACCACGGTCCCCACCCTCAGGAAACTAAAGCCATAACCGCAACGCTAGCCTCTGGGCTTGCTGAGAGAGGCCGCCTGTGCACGGTCAACTATCTTGATGACCAGAAAAAAAGCAGACACTGGAACAAAATTTCAAAATGGTTCCAAGTCACACTTCTGTGACATGCAAGAAGGTTAAAGGACTCAGTTGGACTCAAAAGGAATTCCAGAGTTGGCATGGTGGGGCCAGGGGCTTGGGTAGGTGGAGGGATTCTAGAATGAATATGGTTTCATGAAATTTGAAGGGAAAAAAAAAAAGAAATTTGAAGGAAAATGTGGGTCCACCCGCTAAATTCCAGTAATATCATTACTAAGATCTGTTGTGTGCTTGCTATGTGCCTGGAAGTGTGCCAACCACTTTAGAAGGATTATTTAATTCTGTCCTCCCAGCAAATGAATGAGGGAGGTATTATTATCATCTCTTCTGACAGAGAAGGAAGCTGAGTGGGTAAGTCAGTCGCCCAAGGTCACAGAGATAGTAAGTAGAGGAATAAGGACTCAAGATGCAGGAGCGTCTGGTGCCAGAGCCCCAGCCCTCAATTACGGTTTTTGAAGGAACTGAAATCACAGGTGTGTGGAGGGCTGAAGGAAGCCCATGTCCTTGGAGACTTTCATCAGCAAAACCATCACAGAACCTTGCATAACACCTGCTTCTGTGCTGTTCTATCAAGTACCTGATTCGGGCGGGTGCCTGGGTTCCAGCACGGCTGGGCTCCTCGATCGTCACGAAACAGTTACTGAAGCGGGTGTCCTCTTCTCTCTTGCTGTCTTTGCGGGGCCGTGAGGGGTGTTGACACCTGGGAGGCTGGGGGTGGTAGCTGTCCCAGGAGCATTTGTTCATCCTTGCCAGGTGGGAGGAGAAGCAACGTCCGGCTGGAGGCCAATCCGCATGGAGCCCTCTCTTGTTCTGCTTTCATTGTCATGAGTTCATAGGTGGCGCTATGAATCCCAAACTGGCCTCTGAAGCACTTCATTCTGACCCCTTTTCTTACTCAGTTATACCCTTGCTAAACCCGGTGCTGTCAACAAGGTGGGCAAAGACTGGATTTGGTTCTCCCAGACTCCTTGCCCATTCCTTGTCTGCCCTCAATCATTCGCACTGTGGTATTAGTTTAAACATGCGTCTTGGATGGTTGTGTTGGCCTTTGAAAAGCCATCCCCAATTATGGAATGAAATGCCTTACGTCAGTGACGTGGATGCAAGAGAGACGGGGAGAGGAGATGGAGATCCTTTTCCAGGTTAGAGATAGCTTAGGTTGGGAAGCAGGGGGGAGTCCCATTGGTCTACTGGGATCTACTCAGCAGTTGTACATTGTGACTCGTGGGTGTTCAAGAACTGGAGAGGAGAGCCATAGCAAGCAAACGCAAGGTTAAGAATAGCTCCTTAGAGTCCCTGTCTCTGGACATCAACACAGCCCTAAGCCCCGGGGCCTCTCCTATGATGTAAGCAAATTGAACAGTTGCCTAGTCACACCTTTGGGCACCTCCCATCCCAGGGGAAGGGCCAGATCTCTGGGGCCAGAGACTGATGAGAAAGAAAGTGATTTGTACTTAATAACAGAGCTACTTACTGACAGTCATAATAGAAACCAACCAGAGCCAGTCAAAAATAAGAGTCTTAACATGTAAACGTTATCACAAGTTTCTGATCATAGCAGAGAAAAAATGAAAAAGAGAACATGAGAAAAGGTCACACTGACAAGTGCCTTTAGGTTTTGCTATTGTTTGTTAAACTTATTGGAGGCGAACTATCTCAAGAGCAAGTCAGGCATTTTGTTCCACAGAAACTTATTGAGTTTCTTGTTTAAGTTTGTATGTGACATGCAAATGTACCAACAAAGTCTCTGACCCCCAGGAACATATAATCTAGGCAGGGAGATAAAACACATGACTCCAATATAAGGCAGAATGTAAGACATTTGACATTTACAGATTCAGAAGAAGAAAGAAGTCATTTCTGCTAGGGCGGTCAGGAAAGGCTTCCCAGAAGAAGAGGGATTTCTGTTGAGCCTTGAAGTTGAATAGACTTTTAACAGAAGGTGGCAGGTAAAGTAAAAGGAATAGGCTGAGAAAACATGAGGTAAAAGGTAAGGTGAGAAGTTTGGTTTGATTCATTTTCTGAGTGATTCCAAGTTGACCCTCACTGGGAAGAGCAGAGGGGGAGAGAGAAATGGGGGTTAGGTGGGCCATCTGGGAAGCCATTGTCAAAGTCTAACCATGGACCTGGACCAGCACAATCCCCCGGCCGCAGAGAGGGTAGGATAGATGTCAGAGAACCACTTTGGAAAAGGTCTTAACAGCTGATTGGATATGGGCAGCAAAGAAAGTCGAGAACCCTGTGAATTTTAGGGGTTGAGACTGGTGCCTGGGTAGGCATGTATTCATAGGAGAAGGAGCTCCTTTTTGGGGTGTTAAGGAGAGGAAGAAGGAGAAGGGTTCAGACCAGTTTTAAGCCCACACAGCTGGTTAAGGATCAACCAGATTGAACAATTCCTCAAGCTTGGTTCTGGAAGCAGCTCAGATTCAGATGGGGGTCACTCTGGAGATTGAAGTCCCACTAACCTCTTTTGCTGTCCCCAGAAAGGGGGCACCCCAAGTCAGTCTCCATGAGGGTGAAGCCAACACCAGGCTTGTAACTGTGGTCCCCAGTGGAGACGTCCATCTGCTGTGCCCGGCGGGGAGAGTCAGAGCGTGTTTGCAGCAGAGGTCCCAGCCCTACCCTGGTGGTCATGCCTATCACTGCTGCTCTAGCAGAATTTGGGGGAGCACCACGAACCACAGAACCGTACACTTCCTGCAGGCCAATGTGGGCATGCGGATGGTTCCCAAGAGAGTTTGGCACTATAGACTCACAGAATTGAGAATCAGCCTTTGAAAAAGAACAGAACAGAAGGGAACAAGAGAAAAGAAGGCCAAGGACATACCTTGGAGGACACAGTTGGCAAACACAGCAAGGAGAACCAGAGAAGCACTCATAAAAGGAGATGGAGAAAGAGAGGTCCAAGAGATGGGAGAGGAACCAGGGGAGTGCTGTGCCAAGAAAGGAGATCCTTTAAGAAAAATGGGATTATCTGAACAGACATTTTTCCAAAGAAGACATCCAAATGGCCAACAGGCACATGAAAAGTGCTCCACATCGCTCGGCATCCGGGAAAGCCAAATCAAAACCTCAATGAGATACCACCTCACACCCGTCAGAATGGCTAAAATGAACAAGTCAGCGAACGACAGATGTTGGTGGGGATGTGGAGAAAGGGGAACCCTCCCACACTGTTGGTGGGAATGCAAGCTGGTGCAGCCACTCTGGAGCGGAGATTCCTCAAAAAGTTGAAATTAGAGCTACCATTCAATCCAGCAATTGCACTACTGGGTATTTACCCCAAAGATACAAATGTAGGGATCCGAAGGGGTACATGCACCCCGATGTTCATAGCAGCAATGTCCACAATAGCCAAACTGTGGAAAGAGCCAAGATGTCCATCGACAGATGAATGGATAAAGAAGAGGTGGTATATATACACAATGGAATATTATGCAGCCATCAAAAGGAATGAGATCTTGCCATTTTCAACGACGTGGATGGAACTGGAGGGTGTTATGCTGAGCGAAATAAGTCAATCAGAGAAAGACATGTATCATATGACCTCACTGATATGAGGAATTCTTAATCTCAGGAAACAAACTGAGGATTGCTTGAGTAGTGAGGGTGTGGGAGGGATGGGGTGGCTGGGTGATAGACATTGGGGAGGGTATGTGCTACGGTGAGCGCTGTGAATTGTGCAAGACTGTTGAATCACAGATCTGTACTTCTGAAACAAATAACGCAACATATTTTAAGAAAAAAGAAAAAGAAGAAGATAGCAGGAGAGGAAGAATGAAGGGGAGTAAGTCAGAGGGGGAGACGAACCAGGAGAGATGATGGACTCTGACAAACAAACTGAGGTTTCTGGAGGGGAGGAGGGTAGGGGGATGGGTTAGCCTGGTGATGGGTATTGAGGAGGGCACATTCTGCATGCAGCACTGGGTGTTATGAACAAACAATGAATCATGGAACACTACACCAAAACAAATGATGTAATATATGGTGATTAACATAACAATAAAAAATTTAAAAAAAAAAGAAAAATGGGATTATCAACTCTCTCTCCAAGAGTGCAGAGACATCAAAGATGCACAAGGCTGAGAAGGCCAGTTTTTGGTAATCCTGAGGTCACCTTCAAGAGAAGTTTCCAGAAAGCCGTAAGGAAAGTGGATTAAAAAGACACAGGCAGTAAGCAGGCGGTGGGGGGGTAGGGGGGTAGGAGCAGCAAGTATACAGACTGAGTTTCTAAACTGCAGAGTTGAGGGAAGAAGAGAGAGAGAAACAAGATACCTTGTGGAGATGGTTTTTGTCAGTTAGTTCGTATGTTGAGCGTGAGGGATAGGAATCACTGAGAGGGGCAAGCGAGGGTTCAAAGGTGGAGGTGGGACATTCCCAAGTGGCTTCAAGAGGAGAGGGACAGCATTTAACCTCGGGCGAGACACTGCCTCTTTTGACCTGCAGTGAGGAAGATGAGAATGGAGACTCGGCTATTTTTTGAGGAGAGGAAGAAGTTCATTGTAATTTGAGTTTCCCCCCAAACAGACCCAAAGACAAGGATCCGGGTGCAAGTAGTGTATTTGAGCGTGTGGTTGAGCAGATCACTGTGGGTAACAGAGGCTCAGTTCTCCTGGGGACACATAAGAGGCTGTAAACTCTGCCTGAGAACTGTTTCCCCTAGGGGCGAGGAAGGTGGGGTATTGATCCATGTATTGTGGTTGAGGGGTAGTTCTGGGTTTAATTCTGAGAAAAAGCTCTTGGAGAAGCTCAGTTATAGAGGAATTTGTCTGTAAGGGACCTCAAGGGGTGATGGTGGTGGTGGTGGTGGTGTGTGTGTGTGTGTGTGTGTGTGTGTGAGTGTGATATGGGTGGGCACTTTCAGTGTTGGCTAGAGGCTATGGAGGCTCTTTGAGTCAGGGAGAGGGAATTCGAGAGCCTGGCACTTTGGCACATTTCTGGGGGAGGGGAGGGCGCGCGTAGAGGCTCGGCACAGATCGGGCACCATGGGAACCAGCTGGGCTCATCTGTGGACATGGTCCCTTCGTGCCCAAAGAACAAATCTGAAAATGTACCAGGTGGTGAGGAGAAGGGAGAGAGAAATGGGGAAAACAGGGAGGTTCTCATTTAGGATCAGATTTTATTTCTGCTTCATGGGACTTGGGGAAAAAATTGGGGATTAAGGGAAGATTTTTTTTTTTACTTTGTTTTTTGAGAGCAGTTTTAAGTTCACAGCAAGATTGAGAAGAAGGTACAGAGATTTCCCATGTCTCTTATCCCTACACACGCATGGCCTCCCCCAGTATCAACATCACTTGCCAGAATGATGAACCTGCATTGAGACATCATATTCACCCACAGTCCATAGTCTACCTCAGGGTTCACACTTGGTGTTGTACATTCTATGGGTTGAACAAACACAAAATGACATGTATTTTTCATTGTAATATCACACAGGGTATTTTCACTACCCTAAAAATCCTCTGTGCTCCACCGATTCATTCCTCTCCCTACTCCCTAACGCCTGGTGACCACTGAACTTTTTACTGTCTCCGTAATTTTTTCTTTCCTTTTTAAAAAGATTTTATTTATTTGTCAGAGAGAGGGAGCACAAGCAGGGGGGGCGGGAGAGTGAGAAGCAGGCTTCCCGCTGAGCAGGGAGCTCGATGTGGGACTCAATCCCAGGACCCTGGGACCATGACCTCAGCCGAAGGCAGACAGACGCTTAACAACTGAGCCAGCCAGGCATCCCAAGTCTCCATAATTTGTTCATCTCCAGGATTGTCATGAGGTTGGAATCATACAGTATGTAGCCTCTTAGGATTGACTTCTCTCACTTAGTAATATGCATTTAAGGTTCCTGAGGGGGAGATTTTGTTTTTTTTCTGAAATTACAAATAGATGATCCTGAGAAAAGTTAGGATCCACAATTCTATAGTTTCTGGAAAATGAAAACCTAAATGTGTGTCCTTGCGTGTTTTCCCTGTGAGACCTGGCCGGCAGGAGACCAAACAGCACGCCAAGCCCCGCAGTCTATGGTTTGCTTCTAACTGTTCAAGCGGCGCTCCCTGCCGATCACATCAATAAAAGCTTCGAAACACTGGGTGATTCATACCAGCCCATGGGGATCTGCAGGATGATAAACCCAACTGTTGCTCGGAGAAAGGCCCCTGGTGAGTGGAAAGACGCCAGCTGGAAGCTTCAGCTCCACAGACAGCCACTGCCTGAGCAGCCTCTGCCCGGGCTGGAGACACCTGGGAATACTTCTCCCGCTGCATCTTTGAGGCCACGGCCATGGAGGCCCGGCCCAGAATTGAAATGGTTTCTTCATCTCTACTAATCACTTAGCTCCCCCCAGCGCTGGGACGATTGACCACCTGGTCGTATCCAAAGGCTTCCCTGAATACAGGCAGTTCCTATCTAGGACTGAGTTGAGGTACCCTAGCCGAAGTCCAGATGAAAAGACCAGAACTGCATTTGTTTCCTTTTACATCCTCTCTATGCAGACATACAATATTTAAGATGTGATACAAATGCAGCACATTTGTGAGCTTATCAAAGAAGGCTGGTTAATTTAACTCAGTTTCTTGTCTCAGAGGGAAAGCCTGCCTCCTTCGTTTTGTGATGTGCCCTTCAAGGGGAATACAGAATGGATATCTTGTTTTCTCAGTCTGATGTTAAACTAATAATTGACTTTCATTTTTCCTGGATATTTTTTCCCCTTCTTTTCTTCATTTGCCCTTCTCAAATAGGGTTTTTAAAGAAAAATCTATGCTCCAGAGAGTTAGTGAAATGAATTTATGATCTTGGGTCTCAACCTTCCAGTATAGGTTTTGCCCCAGGTATGTGATAATTTTACCCCCAGAGATTGCAAATTTATCAATAAAAAGATGCAGTAGAACCCTTTCCTTGCACCAGGGTGAGGGGCCCAGGAGAGCAGTTGCCTCAGGTGTCAGCATCCTCGGGGAGGCTGCGAGGGACACAGGGCAGACATGAAGCTACAGGGCAAGGGGCATGTGCCCCCGATAAGTTGTGGGACCTCAGATACGTGAGTTGGCTTCGGGGTTTCAGTCTCTACCTGTAAAATGAGGAAATTGGGTTAGATCATCTCAAATAGGTACATGCATGTGGCTAAATGTGGCTACATATATAATTGGGAGGTAGATAGTGATGGAATTTCTGTTTTTGATTTGGAAGAAAGCTATAGTGATAGTGAGCTTAAGGAAGATTTCCCTCCAAAATATCTCTCCTGAAAAATAAGTTCAGTTCTCTCTGAGGAACGGCACCTCGTCTGAGCATCGGCTAGCAATGTGAGTTGGTCGGGGAATGGATGGCTTGTGGCGAAAGAATTATGGAGAGAAAATCCACACCTGGCTTGTTTAGACTGGCGAAGGTCGGGGTAGGGGGTCAAAGCCTTCTGAACCGTGAACCCTTCACCATAATAAAAGCCAATTAGAGCTTCTTTTTGAGGTAAGCTAGATGAGTAACAGAGGAACAGAATGCATGACTGCATGAATTCTCAGTCCCTTTTACTGCCTCTAATCCTCCCCGAATTGCATTCCTGCTAATAGTCATAGCTAGCCCTTTACAGCACCTACTAGCCTCAGGCACCTTTCAAGGGCTTTACAGATATTAACTTGCTTAATCCTTGAACTCCCCATGAAATAAGTACTCTTCTAATCCCGTCTCATAGATAAGGAAATTGAGGTGTAGAAAAGCTCAGAGACTGACTGACGTGATAGTGAGGGCAGGTGGGGATTCAAACACCAGGTAGTCTGGCTCAGGGGTGCTCTTCACCACTGGAATTTCCCTGGGAGGGAAGGTAATGGCCCACTGAAGTTACTTACGTGGCGGGAAGTGGTTGTTACTGCTGAGAGAAGGTTGCTGCTGGTGTGTGTGTGTGTGTGTGTGTGAGAGAGAGAGAGAGAGAGTGTGTGAGTGTGTGTGTGTGAGTGTGTGTGAGAGAGTGTGTGTGCGAGTGTGTGAGAGTGTGCGAGTGTGTGTGTGAGTGAGAGTGTGTGTGAGTGAGAGTGTGTGTGTGAGTGAGAGTGTGTGTGAGTGAGAGTGTGTGTGTGTGAGAGTGTGTGTGTGCGCGCGCGTGCGCGCGTGTGTGTGTGTGTGAGTGAGTGATGGAAGCTTTACTCTGAATAATTAAAGAATCCTCTGGTGCCTTCCTAGGACTGAGCCTGAACCGGTTCTTTCCAGCTTTGATGGTCTTGACCAGGAGGAGTGAGGCAAGGTGGAGGCAGGTGGGGTAGCGGGCAGGGCAGAGGGATAAGCGAGGAAGAAGCCTGGAGGACATCACAGAAGAAAGGACGCCTGGGCGTCTGTCCAGGCTTGAACGGAGGAAGGCCCATCAGTAGGAGCGGGAGAGACCCTAGGGGCATCTTCTGGATTCCAAGCTTGTTCTTGATTGACAGGAAGGAGACTGGCTCTCCCTGAGGAAGGAAGACACCCACAGAGACTTCTAGATAATGGGCATAAAGGAGGAACTCGAGGGAGCTGAAGGGTAGGGAGGCCCTCTTCACTGCTGGAGAATCTGGTTCAGTATAGCTGAAGTGGGACCGAGAGTCTTTATTTGTAAAAAATTCCCCTGGTTGATTTTGACATGCATCACTTGCACAAAACACTGATCTGGCCCAGATTTTGCAGATAAGTGTAGCTGATGGCACATTTGTGGAGCTAAATAGGGTTTTATGTCTTCTTTATGGATGGACAATGTGTCTTCCCGACTCCCACAGGGTGTGAGAGGAGGTGCCCTCCTAGCAGGATAAAGTGGGGATCCCGCAGAAAGGGAGACAACCACTGGTGAGGGATTTTCGCCCACCCGAGGTTTAGTCAGCGCTAAACTGCAAGAAATCTTGGCACCACCCTCTGCATTTATCTCTGCCTGAGATCATTCATTAGGAGGCTGGGTTCTTTCTGGGGAAGGTCTGAGTCTTTCCTGCAGGGCATTCACAGAAGTCATGTTTACATTATGTTTTATCACTTTGCTTTTTTTATCACTAAGCTTTTCAAAGTGCTTTCCATTCATAATTTCTCTAGGATGAGGAAGGTGCTTAACTTGTGCCTAACTGCGTTTACTTCTTTTACTGTTGTTTGGGATTTCCTATCAGTTTATGAATCCAAATCAGAGATTAGTTATTAGTGTTTATGTTGGTATTAGTGTTTATGTTGCTAGTTAATTACATGGGAAAACATAATTAACCAATTCTGGGCCCTAGTTACATGTTTTAAGCTCCTGACTTCCTGGCGCCATCCATTTGGAATTCTTGTTGCACTCCTGTGAGGAAAGAGTTAACAAGCAGGTCTGGTTACTTACTCTTTGTGTGTCTCAAGGGATGATGGTTGATTCTTGTGCAACCCCTGGGAATGTGGCTTTTGGAGAGTTTTTTATGTTAGCAATTGATGATTTTATCATATATACTAGGAGCAATGGACAGTATAATACCAGACCATCAGATTGCTTTGCACAAACATCAAGATTGAGGATGGGTACCTAGGTTGTCAGTTGGGATACTGAATTTTGGTTGCCATGGTTGGTTGCTAGAAAAATATGCATACATAACCAGCCTCCCACATAAACCTTGGACAATGAGATTCAAATAGGTTTTCCTGGACAGAGACATTCCGCTCACGTCTCTGTAGTTCTCTGCCAGATAGGGAGAGAGCACTCCCGTGGTTCTCAGATGAAGAAGGACATCAGAAGTGTATGCTGGATCTCTCTGGAATCTACCAATGTACATGTATCAGCTGTTGCTTTGCTCCATATCTCTTGGTGTAATAAATCTTAGCCACAAGTATGGCTTACTATGGAGTCTTATGAGTCCTCTAGCAAGTCACTGAACTTAGAAAGTTGTGGGATCTCCAATATACTTTTGCTCACCACACTCTAAATTTCTTACTAATCCTGACCAGGTTAATAGTCTTAGGCCCATCACCATGTAGCACCTAGCATTCGCTTTATTGCCATAGATCTGACATCTGGCACCCGTAGAGCAAGCCACGGTTTAGCCTTTCCTGTACCCTGATAAGTGGGCTTAGTCTCTATAGTGGTGTTTGTCTCTGTTCCTCTGCCTGGTGTTGTAGTTTCTTATTGGAATGGAGGTGCTGTCCAGGAGCCCATCCTTTCCGACCAGGTCCCGCCACACTGCGAGGTGTACTAGTTCTTCTCATCCCAATCATGCCTTGTCTCTCCTCTCTCCTGGACACCTGCCTTTGCCTGTACCAGCCGGAATTATTGCCATTTTAGCTACCTATGCTTGGGAGTGAGCCTCACCAGCATTCTCAGCGACTGCGGAAGCTGTCTGGCTTTCAGACCATCCATTCCTAGGAGGAAATGAGAAGTTTCTATAGGTCTGCTTTGGAAACCCAAAGCTATTCATGAGAGCAAGTATATGAGTGTGTGGGAACCAATATTAACCGGATGTGAAACACCTCAAGCTCCCCCTTCCCCAACATTTCTGTGGAGGCCATCAAAGCAGATGGCTACATGAGGTGGTGGTCCGGTGAAGGAGCAGAGCAGGGTGGCCCAAGAGGGAATCGTGGAGACTAAGTGAAATGAGGAAAGCATCTGTATGGGGGGGTAACCTGCCATAGGGTGTCAGAGTCTGAACAGTGTGAAGAAAGCTTTTGTGTAGGGAAAAAGATATTCACGCAGGAGGGTGACCTGGTTTGGATGTTGGAGCCCAACTCAAGTGAGGAATGAATCTGCTCAGGGTGGTGGCTTGGTGAGGGTGTCAGATTCTGGGTGGAGTGAGGAGGGTATTCACACCTTGATGGCAGTGATCCTAGTGGGGGTGGCAGCGCCCATCCAGGGAGAGAATTTGCCTCGCAAGGAGGTGGCAAGAGTGCAAAGACTGGCTTTACAAAGAGGGATTCATCAAATAAGTAAACAGATTGGTGATAATGGGAACCAGGTTTCTCACTGTTAGAGAATTATAAACATGAAAAGAGAGAAAAATAGAATGAACTTGGAGTATCGGATTAACATTGAAGATATCTGTGTGAACCCATTTTTTCCCCATATAAATAGAGGGAGAAATAAGTACGATGTCAATCTTTCAGAAACAGTAGTGAGGATCTTAGGCTCAGTCCCCTGAGAGGTCCTGGAAATCCTTTAGCAACAAGCATACCTAGGACCCAGATCTTGGTTTCTAAACACCTTTCTGATCTAAAACGGACCAGGACTTCTTGGAAAAATTATTGATTCTGGATGAGTCTAGAACATCCCTTCGGCCAGACAGTGGTGAGGAAGTGCTCAAGAAATGAGGAGAAGAACATGTCAACAAGACACAGAAGCTAAGGGGGCTCCTTCAACAAAGCATGGATTATATCATCAAAGTAAAAATGATAGCAATAGATTGCAAACCCTTGAATGAAATAGAAATTCCTAAGTACATACTGATATGGATAAAAGACCAAAAGTATCTTCCCACAAAATACTTATTAACTATGAAGGGAATGAAAATTAACTTTACAGTAGAGAAGCCTGGCAGATAACTCATTTATCAATTTATCAAAATAAACATCACCAGTAATGAGACAAATCAAAACCATGCACCCCTTGTTGTAATGCAACATGAAAAACATGGTCTCGATATTGTGATATTCCTGCAAAATTGCCTAACCAGACTATAATCATCAGGAACATCAGACCAACCCAACCTGAGGCACACTCCTCAAAGTAACTGGCCTATCATCTTCACAGGTGTCAAGATCATGAAAGTCAAGAAAAAAATAAATGTTTTAGATCGAAAGAGACTGAAGGCACACGATAGCTAAATCAAGTGAAAGTTCCAACTAGATCTTTTTGCTTTTTAAGGACATTACTGGGACAGGTGGTGACACTTGAATGAGACTGAGGATTAGAAGATAATAATGTATCCCTATTAATTTCCCAATTTTAGTTGTTGTGCTATTCTGTAGGAGAATGTCCTTATTCGTAGGAAATATACACTCAAGCATGTGGGTGTGGCAGGGCGCAGTTGTCGACCTGTTCCGACGTAGAACAGGAGAAAAAAAAGTACTTGGCACTGTTCTTCCAACTTTTCCGTAAGTTTGAGGTTATTTCAAAATACAGTGTTCAAAATGTGTTTTTTAGTCTGGTGAGTCCCTCTTTAATTAGTTAACTCTCTGTTAACTAGTTAACAGATACTTATTGAATAGCTCAAACAGGAAATCATATGAGATTTGCAGCTGCCTTCCTCACCTTCGGCCCTAAGCCAGCAATCCCTCTCTCTCTTGCCGAAGGCCAGCCTTTAAGTAAAGCCACTGGACAGATGCCAAAGAACTTTGTGGTCTGATCATTTCTCATCTTAAATCTCTGTCTCCGCTGAGGAGAGAATAACATTGTTCCCCGTTTCTCCTAGGAGACCCTATCTTGACAAAAATCAAACCCCTACCAGAGTTAGGGGATCACTGATTTGTAGAAACTTGTTCTTTTTCTTTAAAAATTTTTAAGGCAACATCTTCAGCTCTGAGATAAAGTGGAGTTGCTGGAAAAAAAGAATCAAATTAATGAAAATAAGAAACAGCCATGCAGGCAGCGGAGGACAAAAGACATAGCAAAGCCTGGCTAATAGTCCCACTATTTCCTCCCTGTTCACATTCTGGAAACGGTGTGTCTCTGTGCAGAGATCAGGAAAGCTCTGTAGGGAGTAAAGTATGTTTGACCAGAGGTAAGTGAATAAACTGGAGAGCAGGCATCCGGCACCAGCCTGTGACAAGGCTCTGAAGTCAGAAAAATCAGATTGAGAGTAATTCAGTGGCCTTAAAAGTGCTTTTGCATTTAAAATAACTGTGAGTATTGCCTCCTTCAGTGGAAAATTCTTGTTGTAGGGGCGCCTGGTTGGCACAGTCGTTAAGCGTCTGCCTTCGGCTCAGGTCATGATCCTGGGGTCCTGGGATCGAGCCCCACTTTGGGCTCTTTGCTTGGCAGGGAGTCTGCTTCTCCCTCTCCTTCTGCCTGCTGCTCTGCCTACTTGTGCTCTCTCCCTCTGTGTCAAGTAAGTAAATAAAATCTTTCTTTAAAAATTCTTGTTGTAAAAGTTTTTAGCCTGCATCCCTGCTGGATGAGAGGCTGTTTCTTGGAAGGTGCCTGGGGAATCTGCTATTGGTGGAGAAGTCAACTTTATGAGGTGGTTAAGATTTCTTCCCCAGTAGACTAGGTGTGGGCCCAGACCTTTCTCGGAGTGTTTGTCTTTCCTCAGAGGAGTGGGGATATCTAATTTCTTTGTCCTGCTGATTTCCCTTCCCTGCTTAAAATAGAAAAAAAAAAAAAGGTTCTGTTAGACTTGCCCTGTATTTGTTTCCCTTTCCTCTTGACTCACTAGGATTTTTTTGTGTATTTGGCCTTTCCTCATTTTTAAAGTCTGGTTGATTTTGGCTGACATGAGTTTAAATGTGTCTACATGTGTGCTTATCAAATAAACATAGCAACATCGGCTTGGACTTCTCTGGAAATCAAAGTTCCCATCTTTGCAGTGTAATCCTTTAAAGGGAACTGCTCTTTCCCATTTCCCACCAACCTGGGGTCAGGTTTAGAAAGAGATATCTATATCTAATGCTCTCAGGATCCAGGAATGCAATCTCCTATGCACTGAGCCTAATTACCATTATGTGGCCATATTTGGTCCTTTACTCATGTATTCAACAAGTATTTGTTTTGTTAAGTCTTGGAGATAATAAAATCAAGTCTTATACACAGAGACTCTCACCTCGAGATGCTCATGGTCCGCAGAGATATGAGCAAGTAAATCAACAGGCTCAGTCCAAACGATTATTATTGGATGAGGCGGCACAGTGGAAAGATGTCTGACTGACTGGGAGGGAGCCAGAGGAGGTCCTCAAGAAACCATTGCTTGAGCTTGGTTCTGAAGGGCAAAACCATGGAGTGGATTCAGTGGAGGGTCTGGGGGGTAGAGAATTCCTTCCAGGCAAAGGACACAGCATGGCTGAAGCCCAAAGGCAGGAAAATGCTGTTAAGTGTCCTAAGAACTCCCAGTGGGTCCACTTGCAATGGAATGTGAGAAATGAGGAGAGATGAGGCAGGGGTGAGGAGGAGAGGGAGCACTACGCACGGAAGACTTGCATACTCAGCTTGGGAGCTTGAACACGACTCTAAAAACCTCTAGAATATGACCAGCAGGGGCCCCTTTGGGGCCCCCAGTTTTGTTGTAAGCAAAATTGCTTTGACTGTGTGGGGCCATATTTTCCACAAATTGGGAATCTGTCCTGACAAATGGGAGTATATTTGCAGAAACAACAGAGCAAAGTATTTGGAACCATGACAGATCTTGACAATTGACTGTAGTGAGGTAGTAGAGGGGGGTGGGTCTGAGCCCTAATTCTATATGCTTCTCCTCCTGCCCATCTCGGTGGATTTCTATACTTTCTGGGATTTGAATAGCCCTATACTTAGATTTATAATTTTAGTGACATCCACATTATTTATAACCATGGTAGTTTGATTACTCAGAGGCTGGCAGAGGTATTTCTAAATTTGCAGTGATCAGAATTTCCTATTTATTCATTCAATGAATAATTACTGATCACCTAAAATGCCAGATACTGTTCTAGATGTTGGAGATACAGCAGTGAGCAAAATAAAGCTTCTGCTCACGGAAGCTAAGATTCTGGTAGAAACAAATAGAAGCTAAACAAAATAAATATGTCCATCATATATTCTATTGGAAGTTGATCAATGCATTTAACAAAAAAAAAGCAAGGGGGAGGGTCGCTCCTGGAAGGCTCAGTCCGTTGAGCGGCTGTGGATCATGGGTCATGATCCTAGGGTCTTGGGATTGAGCCCTGCGTCGGGCTCTCTGCTCCTTGGGGAGCCTGCTTCTCCCTCCCCCTGCTTGCTCTCTCTCTCTCTCTGTCAAATAAATAAATAAACAAACAAACAAATAAATAAATAAATAAAATCTTTTAAAAAATCAGGGAAGGGATATAGGAAGCATCAAGGGTTAGAAAGTGAATTTTAACTTTGATGGTCAGGGCAGGTCTTATGGAAGGTCACATTTAAGCAAAGACATGAAGAATATCTGAGTTAGAGAGGACAGCAAGTACAAAGGCCCTGAGGTGGGAGCAGTCCTGGCAGGCTTGAAGTTTGAGGACAAACGACAAGCAGGCCAGTGTGGCTTGAGCTGAGTGAGGAGTGAGGAGCACAGGACTCAGTCAGCAAGGTAATGTTTCTAAACTGGGTCACCTTTCCTTATTACATGGTGGCCGGCACCTCAGCTGGGGTTGGACACCTCAGGACAGCTTTGTGCCTCATCTCGGGTGGTTGTCGGACTGGTTGTTCTAGACTAGGGCCTCGACTGGGGCAGCCAATCTCTGCTCCTGTGGTGTCTCATCTTCCCGCAGGTCAGCCCAGGGCTTCCTCACACAACCAGGGAGGTCTAAGCCCAAGAGTGCAAGCCTAACATGGAAGAGTTTTGCAAGCCTCTGTCAGCAACACATATGCTACCATCCAACTGGCCAGAGCAAATGACACCGAGAAGCCCACAAGGCATGGATACAGCAGTGGGTAGAGGACATTATTCAGGGACATAAGGATAACCTTCGGTTATATCCCTCATGCCATTTAACACAGCCCCGGACCACACTGAATGCTCCCTAGATAAATATACTCTTCATGATCACTGTTTCCTCCCTCTGTCGCATAGAAACTGCATTCTCTCAAGAGTCCAGGTGTTGTGTGCTTTTCAGTTTTAGTAGATTTTATTTTTTAGAGCACTTTTAAGTTTACAACAGAATTGAGCAGAAAGTGCAGAGATGTCCGTGTACCTCCTGCCCCCACACCGGGACAGCTTCTGGCACCGTCGACATCCCTAACCAGACCTGTACGTGTGTTCCAGCCAACGAACCCACATCGACCATCATTATCCACCAGTTTTCCATGAAGGCTCACCCTTGATGTTTGCGCATTTTTTTGGACAGATGTATGATGGATAATTCCATGGATCCACCATTATCATATTGTAGGGAATGGTGTCACCGTCCCTGTTTCGTGCTGGCTTCTCCTCCCAGAATGTTGTGCCTTGGCCTTTGCCCTGTCATGCTCTAGGGCTCCGCCAGCAGGGCTAACTCCCTGTGAACTTTGGGCCCCACAGCCCACTATACTAACATTATTTTCACTAAATTAATGATGTGTTTTTTAATGGCTGGCCCTCCAGTAGGCTGCAATTCCCTATTGCAAGAGAATATAGTGGAAGCTTGTAATAGAATTAGCATCATCATCATCATTACAGCTACTCTTAACGGACTTCCTATGTTCCAGGCAATGTTAATATCTGTTGATTCATTTAAGTTACAGGATCATGGAAACAGGTACTCACATATGTGAGTCTCTGAACTTCCTAATTCTGTGCCCATCCCTTGGTTTTTTCCTATTCTACCTGCACGTAATTTTAGAAGAAGCTTCTCTTTTGTTTTTCATCCTCTGCTTGTGAAGAGTTACATCAGTGACATATTCATTACAAAGAAGACTGGAGGAGAATGAAAGAGGTAAAGAAATAAAGGACTTATTGCCATGCTTGGCATAGAGTAAGACCCTTGATAAGTATTAGTTCCCTTTTTTTCCTTGTAACCTGTTCGCCTGTGTCTGTACTAATCATTTGTGCCACTAGATGGCAGACTCTTGGCCGAAAAACTACTCAGACAATACATCCCTTAAAACTATTGCTTGGGTTCCCTCTACCTCTATCTTACGGTGGCTTCTAATGTGTCAAAGTAATATCAATCCATTTGTTTGGGTCCCAAATAATGGTGAATGTAAATGTATGGGCAGCAATGAACTCTTAGACAGGGAAACTGTCTAAAACCATCCCCTGGCCAATACTTAGCTCACAACTTTGCCTAAGAGTAGTAAACATTGTGACAGCTCCCTAAGCACGTTAAATGCTGAATTTCCATCTTGCAGTGTTTCCAGCATCAATTGATGTCAGTGCTTATTTCATGTTTAAGAGCTACCCATATGTGCAGCAATATAGTCTTTGAAATAATTCTGTTGGAGAGTTCGCTGCCACAGATCACTTAAGTACCTTTCCCAAGAATTCAAAGGACAAGAACCTCAACAAGCTTTTGTGGGAAAATTGGGACTCATGACAGGATTTTCTCCAAAGTTTATAATAAATAATGGCTGAAAACATTTATGGAGCACTTACTATGCGCCAGTTATTTTGATAAGACTATTCATAGTAACCTGATGATAAGTTGGAGATATTATTATTTTTTTCAACCAAGTTGTGTTTATTCCAAAATCGCAAGGTTGGTTCAACATTTGAAAAATCAGTGTAATTTTCTGTGCTAAGAGAATAACAGTGGAAAATCATATGTGATATATTGAAAATCATATGCATGCAAAAGAGTTTGACAAAATTCAACACACATTCAAAGAAAAACTTGTAGCAAACTGTGAATAGAAGGAAACTTCTTTAATTTGGTCGAGTACTGGCAAAAAGCCTACGGTAAACATTCTTTTAAAATTCTTGGTAATGAGGGACACCTGAGTGGGTCAGTTGGTTAAGCGTCTGCCTTTGGCTCGGGTCATAATCCCAGGGTCTTGGGATCGAGTCCCACATCAGGCTCCCTGCTCAGAAGGAAGCCTGCCTTCCCCCCACCCCCGCCCCGCCACCGGCTTGTGCTCTCTCTCTCTCTCTGACAAATAAATAAATAAAATCTTAAAAAACATTTTTTTTGGTAATGAAAGGCAATTGTTTTTTAAGATTTTATTTATTTATTTGACAGAGAGAGACACAGCGAGAGAGGAACACAAGCAGGGGGAGTGGGAGAGGGAGAAGCAGGCTTCCCGCGGAGCAGGGAACCTGATGCGGGGCTCGATCCCATGACCCTGGGATCATGGCCTGAGCCAAAGTCAGACGCTTAATGACTGAGCCACCCAGGCGCCCATGAAAGGCAATTTTAAAATAAAACTTTCTATTCTATTATTTTTTTCACCTATTATTCTTTTTAAAAAATTGTGGTAAAATATACATAAGATATATTATTTTGACCATTTTTAAGTATACAGTTCAGTGGTATTAAGTACATACACGATGTTGTGCCGCCACCATCACCATCCATCTCCAGAATGTTTTTCATGTTTCCAAACTGAAATTCTGTACCCATTGAACACTGTCTCCCTAGTCTCCTATATCCCCAGCCCCTAGCAACCAACATTCTGCTTTCTGTCTCTATGAATCTGTCTGCTTTAGGTACCTCACATATGTGTGTCTTTTTGTGACTGGCTTATTTCACTTAACATATGTCTTCAAGTTTCATCCATCTGGTAGCATGTGTTGGAATTTCCTTCCTTTTTGAGGCTGGATGATAATCTATTGTGTGTGTGGGTAGGTATATATATATATACCTATACACTCACACACACATTTTGTCTATCCATTCATCCACTGATGGAAATTGGGTAGCTTCCATCTTTGGCTATTATGAACAATGCTGCTGTGAGCATGGTTGTACAAACATTCCTTCAAGTCCTTGCTTTCAATTCTTTTCGTTATATACTAGAAGAGGAATTGTAGGATCGAATTCTATTTTTAATTTTTTTGAGGAACTACTCTACTGTTTTCAATATCAGCTGTACCATGTTATATTTCCACCAACAGTGCACAAGATTCCAATTTCTCCACAATCTTGCCAACACTTATTTTCTGTTGTTGTTTTAATAGTGGCCATGGGTGTTAGGTGGTATCTCAGAGTAGTTTTAATTTGGATTTCCCTAATGATCAGTGATACTGAACATCTTGTCATGTGTTTATTGGCCATTTGTATGTCTTCTTTGCTGAAATGTCTATTCAAGTCCTTTGCCCATTTTCTAATAGGTTTTTGTTGTTGTTATTGTTGTTGAGTTATAGGAGTTCTTTATATATACCAGATATGAAGCCCTTATTACATGTATGATTTGCAAAGATTTTTCTCCTATTCTGTGGGTTAACTTTTCATTCTGTTGAGCATATCCTTTGATGCACAGGAGTCTTTAAGTTTGATATAGTCCAATTTCTCTATTTTTTTCTTTCATTGCCTGTGTTTTTGGTGTCATATCCAAAAAAATTATTGCCAAATCCAATGCATCAAGCTATTCATATATTTTCTTCTTATAGTGTCAGGTCTTACATTTAGGTCATGGATCCATTTTGAGTTAATTTTTATATATGGCCTAAGGGAAAGGTCCAACTTCATTCTTATGCATGTGGATATCCAGTTTCCCCAGTACCATTTATTGAGAATACTGTCCTTTCTCCATTGGATGGGCTTGTCGAAAACCATTTGATCATACATGTAAGGGTTTATTTCTGGACTCTGTTCTATTCCACTGGTCTATATGTCTGTCTTTATGCCACTACCACATTGTTTTGATTGCTTTAGTTTTGTAGTAATATTTGAAATCAGGAAGTGTGACCGTCAACTTTGTTCTTTGTCAAGATTGTTTGGCCATTTAGGGTCCCTTGAGATTTTAGGATGAATTTTTCTATTTCTGTAAAAAATGTCTTTTGAATTTTGATAGGAACTGCATCGAATCTGTAGACCACTTTGGGTTGCACTGACATCCTAACAATGTTACGTCTTCACATCCTTGAACACAGGACATCTTTCCATTTATTGGTGTCTTCTTTAATGTCTTTCAGCAAATGTTTTGTGGTTTTAAGTGTGCAAGTCTTTTTCCTCCTTGGCTAAGTTTATTCCCAAGTATTCGATTTTATTTTATTTTTGATGCTTTTGTAAAGGGAATTTAAAAAAAAAATTTCCTTTTCAGATTGTTCATTGTTGGTGTATAGAAATGCAACTGGTTTTTTGTGTGTTGATTATGTATTCTGCAAGTTTGCTGAATTTGTTTATTAGTTTTAATAGTTTTTGTGGAATCTTTAGGGTTTTCTATATATATAAAATCATGTTGTCTGTATATAGAGATAATTTTATTTTTTCTTTTCCAATTTGGATGCCTTTCACTTCTTTTTCTTGTCTAATTGCTCTGGCTAGGACTTCTAGTACTGTGTTGAATAGAAGTGGAGAAAGAAGGCATCCTTGTCTCATCCCTGATCTTAGAGGGAAAACTTTTAGTCTTTTCATTACCTGGTATGTTACTTGTGGGATTTTCATAACAAGCCTTTATTATATTGAGGTTGTTTCCTTTTTTGTTAGTTTGTTCAGTGATGAGTTTGGTCAATGCTTTTTCTGCATCAGCCGAGATTATCATGTTATTTTCTCCCCTTTCATTCTGTTTGTGTGGTGTATGCCAATGATCGATTGAACCATCCTTGCATTCCAACTTGGTCATGGTATATAATCCTATTAATGAGCTGTTGAATTCTGTTTGGTAGTATTTTGTTGAGGATTTTTGTGTCAATATTCATCAGAGATATTGGTCTGTAGTTTTCTTGCAGTGTTTTTGTCTAGCTTTGGTGTCAGGCTAATGCTGGCCTCATAGGATATTTAGGAAGTATTCCTTCCTCTTAAATTTTTTAGGAGAGTTTGAGAAGGATTGCTGTTAATTCTTTAAATGTGTGGTAGAACTCTCCAGTGAAACCATTTGGTCTGGGGCTTTTCTTTACTGGGAGGTTTTTGATTATTAATTCAATCTCCTTCCTAGCATTTTCTATTTCTTTATGATTCAGTCTTGGTAGGTTGTGTGTTTCTATGAATTTGTCCATTTTATCTGGTTTATCTAATTTATTTACATATAATTGTTCATAGTACTCTCTTATAATCCTTGTTATTTCTATAAAATTAACAGTAATGCCCCCTCTTTTATTTCTGATTTTAGATATTTGAGTCTTCTCTCTTTTTGACTAAGTCAGTCTAGTTAAAATATGTCAATTTTGTTGATCTTTTCGAAGAACCAGCTATTGGTTTAGTTTATTTTCTCTATGATTTTCTATTTTCCATGTGTTTAATCTTTTTTATTACTATCTTCTGCTAGTTTTGGGGTTCATTTGTTCTTTTTCTAGTTCTTTGAGGTGGAAATTTAGGTTGTTGATTTAAGATCTTTCTTTTTTTTTAAGGTTTTATTTATTTATTTGACAGAGAGAGAGAGAGAGAGAGCACACGTAGGGGAAGCAGCAGAGAGAGGGGGAGAAACAGGCTCCCCTCTGAGGAGGGAACCCCATGTGGGGCTTGATCCCAAGATCCTGAGATCATGACCTGAGCCAAAGGCAGTTGCTTAAGGACTGAGCCACCCAGGCACCCCGAGATCTTTCTTCTTTTTAAATGTAATGCTTACAGCTATAAATTTCCCTCTTAACGCTGCTTTCATTGTATCCCATAAAGTTTGGTATGTTGTGTTTTCATTTTCATTGGTCTCATATATTTTCTAATTTCCATTGTGATTTCTCCTTTGATCTATTGGTTGTTTAAGAGTGTGGTGTTTAATTTCCACATATTTGTGGATTTTCCAGTATTCCTTTCTGCTACTGATTTCCAATTTCATTCCATTCTGGTCAGAAAAGATACTGGTATGATTTCAGATTTCTTAAGTTTATTAAGACTTATTTTACAGTCTAACATACAATCTATCTTGGATATGCACTTGAGAAAAATGTGTAATCTGCTATTTGTGGGTAGAGAATTCTTTATAAGTCTGTTAGGTCCAATTGGTCTATAGTGCAGTTGAAGTTCTTTATTTCCTTATTGATATTCTGTCTGGTTGTCCTATAATACTGGTAGTATTATTACTTTCATTTTTACAGACAAGGAATGGAGGCAAAGAAATATGAAGTATCTTGTTCAAGTTCACATCTAGTAAGTGGTAGAATTAGGCCTCAATTCCAGGTCTGGATTCTCCAAAGGCCATGATCTAAATCACCAGATAAGAGATAACATTTGATGCTGTCCACACTCTGATAATCTCACTATTGAACCTCAGACATTTACTTGCTAAGATTCAATAATTGACAAATGCCACACACAGTCACATATATACAACTATATGTATATGTGCATGTATATGTGTATTTATATATGTGTGTATATATAAATGTAAATATACATATATATTTACATTTATATAATATAATTTTTCTTCTACCTTTACGATGTATTGGTAAATTTGGCTTTCTGATCTCCCTCCCGCCAGCTGAGCTCTAGATTCATTCCTGTCTTCTCACTCTCCACTTCTCCACCTGTTCCAGCTGCATAACAAATTCCCTCCAGACCTAGCAGGTTTGATTATGCTCACGGATTCTGTGGGTCAGGAATTCAAACAGGACTTGGCAGGATGGCTTGCCTCTGCTCCACAATGTCTGGGCCTCAGTTTGGAACTGGCATCATCCACAGGCTCCTTCACAGCTGTGGTCCCTGGGCTAGGACTACTGAAAGCCAAGGACTGCTAGCTCGAGTGCCCACATGTAGCCTCTGCATGTGGCTTGGGCTTCCTCACAACATGGAGCCTCAGGGTAGTCAGACTTCTTACATGGCGGCTCAAGGCTCCAAGCACAAGGGTTACATCACCTTTTCTGACCCATTTGGGAAGTCACAGAATATCACTTCTGCTATATTATATTGTTCAAAGGAGTCACAGTACACCCAGGTTCAAGCAGAGGGCACGTATACTCTCTCTCCTAAACAGGGAAAGTCACATTGCAGATGAACATTTGGGACAGAGAAACTGTTGGGGCTATCTTTGGAAAATATAATCTGCCGCTCACTTCTTGTCACCCTCAGCTCACTAATCATCTGCATCTGGCAGACCTGTAATGTCTCCCTCGTAACTGGGACTTCTCCCTGGCCTATCCTTTTCATGACCCCATTAAGATTAGAACTTCCCATGGCCTCTTTCTTCTCTCTGGCTCATTGCCTCTAGGACACCGAAGGTGGGGGGCTGTGACAGTCTCTGCAAGTCCAAGGATGAAGCTTTGACCCACTTTCTGTAGTGATTCAATCCTGGGGCTTCATTTTACCCCCAGCAGCCATTTAGCAGCTGAGACAAAATACACAAGCTAAATGGTCTCTGAAACCAGAAAGGTCACAAAATATGTTACTCAAAAAGTAGACTAATTCAGTAATACCAAGTTACAGGATGTTATGAGAGAAGTTATGGCTTCAAAGTGTATTTATGGTATTTAGGTGAGATATCTCCTTTGCCTAAAGATCTTATACTTTTGCTGGGGGCATCTGTTATTGATGATCAGCCATGGAAAAATTAGATATTCATTAGCTCTCTGGAGGAGAAGCACAATGGGGAAAGGGGGACAGAGCCAGGGCCTGGTGAGCTAGCCCCACCCAGCAGGTGCCATTCCCCCATTCTCTGGGCAAAAAAGTCACCCAGTTACCCCTGGACACCCAAGGAATGGAATTCTGCTTATTTCTATTTGCCAAAAGGCAAGAAATGTTCTTCTAAAAGCTAATGTTATAGAATTTCAACATATGTAGCTATTTTACTGGTGTTGGAATCAGAAGATTCTTTTAATTGACCTAGGTCTCTATTTAATTTGAATTTTGCTTTTAGTGGAACTGGGAGTCATGTGAATGCTATGCATGAGGTGAGGTAGCTTTTCAGGTACTTATTAATAATGAATCACATTTATGTTCACATAAATTGTCTCCTTGCATTCATACTCCTTTCCATTTTGCTGTTTCCTGGCTGTTTTGTCATTTTTTTCTTTTCTTCCTCTCCTCTGTCTTCCTTTGTGATTTGATGATTTTCTAGGGTGGTATGCTTAATTCTTTTCTCTCTCTTTTGTGTATCTACTGTAGTTTTTGTTTTGTGGTTTACCATGAGGCTCGCATAAAACGTCTTACAGTTATGGGGAGCCTGGGTGGCTCAGTTGTTGGGCATCTGCCTTCAGCTCGGGTCATGATCTCGGGGTCCTGGGATCGAGCCCCACATCGGGCTCCCTGCTCCGCGGGAAGCCTGCTTCTCCCTCTCCCACTCCCCCTGCTTGTGTTCCCTCTCTCGCTGTGTCTCTCTCTGTCAAATAAATCTTTAAAAAAAAATCTTACAGTTATAACAGTCTATTTTAAAAGGATAGCAATTTAACTCTGATCGCATACAAAAACTCTACCTTTTTACTCCCTTCTCTACATTTTATGTTTTTTTAAACATTTTTTTAAAAGATTTTATTTATTTATTTTACAGAGACACTTTAGTGTCCTAATTCAAACTTTTGTAACTGAAAATGTTATTCCACTTGATATTACTTGCATTTTAAGAGAACAAATCACCTTCCCTTTAAAAAATTAATTTCAGGGCGCCTGGTTGGCTCGGTCAGTTAAGTGTCTGACTCTTGATTTCGGCTCAGGTCATGATCGCAGGGTTGTGGGATGGATTCCCGTGTGGAGCTCCAAGCTGGGTGTGGAGCATGCTTAAGATTCTCCCTCTCCCTCTGCTGCTCCCTCCTCCCTCTCTAGAAAAAAAAAAAGAAAACTTAAGGGCCCCTGGGTGGCTCAGTTGGTTAAGCGACTGCCTTCGGCTCAGGTCATGATCCCGGAGTCCTGGAATCGAGTCCCACATCGGGCTCCCTGCTCAGCGGGGAGTCTGCTTCTCCCTCTGACCCTCCCCCCTCTTGTGCTCTCTATCTCTCTCTCTCAAATAAATAACATTTAAAAAATAAATAAATAAAAAACTTAATTGCAAACCCTAATATAAGGAGGAGGGAAGAAATTAATGAGTTTGTGGGGAAAGGAAGGAGAACCATTAGGAGTTCTTGGTTGGTTTGGGTAACCTAAAACATTCTTTAAGCTGAAGTTAAGATGCTCTTGGTACCCTTAGAAACATTACTGATGCCCTTGTCATGGGATTTTCTCAGGCTTCTTTGTGTAGTCCAGTAGTCCCACCTTGTGGGTTATGGAGACAGAGGCAAGAGGTAGGTTCTTTAGCAGGAGGCCTGTTTGCCTGTGAAACAAGGCTGAAAGCCAGAGAATACATCTGTCCCTTGGTGGTGGTGGGCTAAATCAGGTCATATTTTAGTCTGTACTCAGTTCTGTAGACAGTTTAAAATGGGCTTTTCAATGGGAACAAAAACCAAAAGCGCTGACTAATGTCTACAAAATTCCCCGGGCCTGCCACAACTATTTTCAACTCATTACAGGAATGTATAGCCATGCGCTAAAGTGCTGTAGAACACTTTAATGATTTTCTAAGTGTGATCACCAATTGGTATCAACATCAACATCCCTGGGAACGTAGTGGAAGTTCAAATTCTCAGGTCCCACCTCAGCCCTGCTGAGTCAAGTATTTCGTAGGTGGGCCCAGCAATTGTGTTTTAACAAGCCCTCTAGGGGATTCTGAGACATTGGACAGTTTGAGAACTGTTGCGTTCGATTTTTAGGAGATAGCTGCAATGAAATTGAGGATGTGGGTCAAGGCTATAGTTGCTCCCTGAGAATGTGCTGTTTCTGTTCCTGGAAGACATCCTCTCTGCAATCCTATCTCCTGTGTTGACGGCAAGCCAAGGCTTAACTCTTTGAGAGTGGTAAGATGGTGGGAAATACAGAGGTGAGTTGCTAGGATTCCATCAGTATAAAAGGCAGAAATGGAACCAGGAGTTAACTTGTCGCCCCAAACCTGCCCATGCCCTTGTGGGGAGGAATAACTGAGGTGATGAGCCGAGCCACTCCCTGTGAGGCCACTGTCCACCAGCATCCAATCTGCTCCCACCCATAGACAGACTGACTTCTCTTCTCCCCTTTCCTCCTGGCTGGCAGAGTTGGGGGGCAGGCTGTTTATGCTGTTTGGTTTTCCAGGCAGACTGATTTCGAGAGCTAAATCTTACTTAAAAATGTGACCTCAGTGGTAAACCTACTTTAAAACAGCTGTCCTCTATTTCTGTTTTGGTAAATCGAAAACAGAATTTGTCTTCTTATCCTGCAGAAATGCAAGAAAGTTGGAGCAGCTGCTCTGTGTTGGCCTTAAAAAGTGCTAGCGCCAGGAAGGAGCTGAGCAGCTGTGGGGTTTCTGGGCCGGCTTTGAAACCCACTTCTGTCCTCCTTGGTCCGTGTGTACATTAATCCACCAGTTGTGGGTTGAAAGTGAAAATGGACAACGACCACAGGAAAGTGCGGTGACCAAGGTGACCAAGACAGCAAAGGGGCAATCGAGGCCAGGCACCCGAAAAGAAATGCCAAGCCATTGTTAGCAAAAAGCAGGAGAGACCTGTACGCTCCAGGCAGTTCCTCTCAAACTCCAGTGTGCATCCTAGTCACTGCGGAGCTTGTTAAAATACAGCTTCTGATTCTGCTGAGTCTCAGGGGACCCCACTGTCTATTTCTACTAAGCACCCCAATGGGGCTGATGTTGCAGGTGCAGGGGTTACACTTGAGCAGTCAGGCTCCAAAGCTGCCAGGTGGACGGGATTAGGTTGCCCTCTAGTGAGAGTCCCATGGAAATCCAAGGTGTTTCTTCTTCAACAGAGAACCAAGACAATTAAGATTTTTAAAAATTATAATAAAAATTATTCATACCAAGTCAACTAGAAATTTATACAACTTTACAGAAAAAGAATCAATATTAAGCCCTTTATTATTTATATCACTTCAAACTCTCCTTTACCATATATAAATGGAGAATCTTTTGCTCCTACCCTTCTGCCTTCCTTCAAGACTGGGAATGCGGGAGCCATCTTTATCCCACATTAACCTTTACCCAGAGTGTCACAACTACTTCCAACAATATTGTTTTCATCATGTTGCTTCTCGAAGACCGTTCTGCAGCTCCCCTTCGCCACAGTGTAAAGTTCAAACTCCACAGTCTGGCATTCAACGGCGTCCACAACATGGCTCTATTTTTTCCAGCCTCATTGGAACTGGATTGCTGTACAGGCATCATGTGTTTGAAATTTTTTGATGTTATTAATGTGCTGCTTCATACACAGATCTATTTTTGGAGGAGGTAGGGGGAGAATCTGTCTCCTTGGACTATGTACTCTAAAATAGAATCACTGAATTAAAATTATATAGCTCATTATGTATTGAAATATCTCCTCTCGGGGACTGAAAATATTTCCTGGTTACCCACAAAATATTTATACTAGTTTTCATGCAGTACCTATTTCATTGGATTTTATAATTTAAAAGTGTTTTTGTGGGGCACCTGGGTAGCTCAGTCAGTTAAGTGTCGGCCTCGGCTCAGGTCATGATCTCAGGGTCCTGGGATCGAGCCCCGCATCAGGTTCCCTGCTCAGCAGGAAGCCTGCTTCTCCCTCTCCCACTCCCCCTGCTTGTGTTCTCTTTCGCTATCTCTGTCTCTCTCTCTCAAATAAATAAAATCTTTAAAAAAAAGAAAAACTATTTTTGTTACTTTTACAGATACATTTAGGGCCACCACTAGCTTGTCTGTGCCATGGTGTAAACGGAAAGGAAGCAGCCTCACAGGCATCTTTGTGTCCATCTCTGGATGGACATGGGCCCGTGACAGGGAGAGGCTTTGTGGTTGGAGCATGGGCTAGATTTCAGCCCCTGCTCCCATCTTTAAAGTGTAAACTCTGGATCTTCCCCCAGGAGCTCCGATTTGGTTAACAAACCTCTGCTTTGAACCTCGGCTCAAATAGGTAAAACCATAACTTTCATACAAATAAGTCATGAGCACATTTCAAAGATTTTATCCAATCCATTAATTAATGAGGGATCCAGGAAGATGTTAATCTCGGCTCAAAGAGCATTTGCAGAGCTGAGCACTTACAGGCAATTTAATCAAGGATTGTTAGGATAAGATTACACGGTTAGATAAAAACTGTCTAATATTTTACAGGGCAATAAACTAACTTCTGTGGTTATCTTTTCCACCAGACAGATTATTTACATCTCTACCAGACCTCTTTAGGTTAATCTTTGCAGAGCTGTAAAATAGCTCAATCAATAGAAAGTAAATCAAAGGGCAAACCTAGCTCGGGACTGAAAGAATACCCAGAAATTTCCTTTGTCTAGTTCTACGTTTTGCATAATTATTCTGACAGTTTCCCTCACTTGCAACCAGAAATAACCTCCAACGAGTATTCTCAATACAAGGAGTCTGGTCTTACACAATTTGGTTAGCTTGATTATTTACATAGGTGTAGCAAGAAAATTAATTAGCCATCGGGAAAACTTGAGTTTGCTCTGCAAACCTAGAGCCACACAGTATTGGGCCACTACCCAACCCAAGATGCTGCATTTATCGGATTTCACCTGCAGAAACTACTCAGACCTAAATAAGAATCATTCTCAAATATAACACTCCAGGTGTGGTCTCGATTGCACAGTTGGTTTTCCCATCGTTTTCAGATAAAAGGGAGACAAATTATTATTAAACCTATACAAATAATTACATTGTTATTAAAAGTAAGGAGATTCAGTAAGAATGTTTGTTTTCTGAATTCTGAGGGGTCAGTGAGATTCTGATACCATTTTAAGTGGTGTTGTTTTTTTAAGTAAGCTCCATGCTCAGTGTGGAGCCCAACATGGGGCTTGAACTCCTGACCCTGAGGTGGAGGC
The DNA here is from genome assembly GCF_009762305.2 of Zalophus californianus. Taxonomy (NCBI): domain Eukaryota; kingdom Metazoa; phylum Chordata; class Mammalia; order Carnivora; family Otariidae; genus Zalophus; species Zalophus californianus. The sequence goes on along the minus strand of NC_045603.1, from coordinate 110,715,961 downwards.
CTGAACTGAGATCAAGAGTCGGACACTTAACCCACCCAGGGGCCCCTTTCTAAAATATGTTTAAATATCAGTTTACAAAGAATAGGTTACGAAATTGAAAGTGAGCTATAAATAGCTTGAAAAGACAGAGAATGGGCTTCTTATTTCCATGAAGACTAGAATATTAGAAATCATACCAACAATATCCCAAATAAAATGCCGCGATGAAATTTCCCTGGGTTCAGTCCTATGGAATTGATTGTTGTGTGGCTGGATCTTGGGTCAGCAATTTGCTTTCCTGAGGTATATCTGCATCTGGACTAAAAAGAGTCCTGAAAATCCCCACTAAGTTCACTGGAGTAGTCTGAACGTTATCTAAGCAATGTCAACTCAAAAGCCCATACACAGGAGTCTAGTCTTCGAAGTATCAGTAGTTTAAAGGACCTACACCAGTCCTTTCTACAGGGCTCTGCAACTGTCTTTTTGTGAAGAACAAATTCTAGCTTAGAGCAGAGCCTTCAGCCAAGCATCTAGGGAAGCAGACACCTGTATAATTATGAGACTGAATGTAGTTAATGTATTACAGTGGACAATAGCATCAGAATGGAAGAAAAGTAAAATTCTCTATTGGGATCAGTACATAACTGTTTCATTAGGGTTTAATCAATGTTTCCTCCCCCTGAGAGTAAGAATATATTACAAACAGTGAGAGCATTTATAAATCTCTACGATCTTTCCATAAAATAGACACATTTTAGAATATCGATATTTATAATATTTTACCAATACAGACTAACCGAGGGAAGGCTGAGCATCTCTTCTGATTTGAAAATTTTTTCCCATGCAGTTTTTACAATTGTGTTGAACTAATAAAGGATACCAAACAAACCCAATTATTTCAAGCATCTCTCCTTTTATAAGGTGAAAAGAATACATCCTTGCAATTTCTGAGGGCCCTCTGGGAAATTTCAAAGATAGTTTAAGTTTAAAAGCCAGCCCCCCACCCCTTTCTTCCTAAATTTGAAGGCTGGATTTTGGAAAGACAAAATAAAAAAAAAATAATCAGAAAAATGTTTGGATATTTGATTAAGATAGGAGGCCTGGGAATCAATGCTTGGTTACTTATTTAACCAACGTAAAAGTATTTTAAGATAAACATAGAAGAAACTTAGCTCTTTCACAAATGAGGAACATTTTGTGTTTTGTTTTGAATAAGCGGGGACATTATTCTGGTAAGCTATGGGATCTCGGCTATCTGGGTGGAGTTCTCAGAAGGTAAAGGATAACGTACCCACCGCTTGGTAGGAGCTCTAGGACCAATCTGTCATGTAGCAGAGGGTAAGCCACATTCTAGCTTTGCATTTATAGGGTACATGGAAATAAATGTTTCATGATTCCCCGTCCCCTTTTTAAACGATTGCTTAGTGAGTAAGTGCATCAAAGCTGGCAAACTTGGTCAAAATGGATCATATATCATGGTCGCATCTCAGACTCACCCAAGTATAAACTAAGGCAAATAAAATCTCCTACCCTCACACCCTCAGCAGTGTGCTATTCACTCAAATTTTATCTTTCATTTTACTCTTGCATATCCTGAAACAAACTTGTATTTTATTTTAGACAAAGCTACTTTCTTTTTTCCTTGAAAACAAAAACTCATCCCATGACTTGGCATACACGGCTATAGTTTTCCATTACTTTTGCTGTGAGTCCATGCATATTAATTATAACTTTTAGCCAAAGGAACTAAATTATGTTTCAAATAGAAAACTGGGAACTTTGTTTGTTACATATAAGCATTTCAGCAGATAGCAAAGTGCATGATGCACATAACACCATCCTCAACAACTACACACTTACACCTTCTTTCATACCTTCTTAAAGTGGCAAAATGAATACATTTCTTTTTTTAAGTTTTTATTTAAATTCCAGTGAGTTAACATACAGTGTTATATTAGTTTCAGGTGTACAATGCAGTGATTCAACACTTCTATATATCACAACAAGTGCCCTCCTTAATCCCCATCACCTATTTCACCCATCCCCCACCCACCTCCCCTCTGGTCACCATCAGTGTGTTCTCTATAGTTAAGAGTCTGTTTCTTGGTTTGCCTCTCTCTCTTTTTTCCCCTGTGATACTTTTTTTTTATGTTATGTTAATCACCATACATTACATCATTAGTTTTCCTTTGTTTTATTTTTAAAATTCCACATATGAGTGAAAAAAATGAACACATTTCTTAACATGACCTAAAGATACAATCACTTGTGTATAAAAAAAAGGAAAAACCCAAAGCCTAAAATCATGCTTAGTAATCACTGTTCAGTGTTCAGTCTTAGAAATTTTTCAGGGATGGCTGAGTGGCTCAGTCGGTTAAGTGTCTGCCTTTGGCTCAGGTCATGATCTCAGGGTGCTGGGATGGAGTCCCACATCCGGCTCCCTGCCTGCTCAGCAGGAAGTCTGCTTCTCCCTCTCCCTCTAACCCCGCTGATGCTTGTGCTCTCTCTCTCTCTGAAATAAATAAAAATCTAAAAAAAAAAGAAAAATTTCACAGATCAAAAGATTATTCATTAAATTGATGTACTATCGGGGCTCCTGGGCGGCTCAGTTGGTTAAGCGTCTGCCTTCGGCTTAGGTCATGATCCCAGGGTCCTGGGATCAAGCCCCATGTTGCGGTGGGCTCCCTGCTCAGTGCGGAATCTGCTTCTCCCTCTGCTCCTCCCCCACCCCCCAGCTCGTGCTCTCTCTATCTTTGTCTGAAATAAATAAAATCTTTTAATAAAAAAATAAAAATAAACAAATTGATGTACTATCAATCCAAGTGTTTAAGTTTCCAAAAGATTATGGAGATTATATTTAAACTGAACTACTATAAAACATTAGTTGAAATTATGATTCAGTTTAGTTGAACACAAATATAGACCAATAATCTTAAATATTATATAGGAGTAATATTAGCTTATTTGATAGATAATCTATATAAGAAATCTATGAAATTCAAGTCAACTAATCTCCTTATGAGAAAATAAATCTAAGTCTTATGAAAAAGTAAAATGTATGCTTATAGATTACTTAGTACTGATAAATCAGAGAAAAAGCATAAAAGTGTTTCTTTTCTTTCTTAAACCAAAATTGTCAAACCAGTCTGATTTGTTCAAAGATTCACCTTAATTATTTAAGCTTGGATTTTTAAAATATTTCTGAGTTAGGGGCGCCTGGGTGGCTCAGTCGGTTAAGCGGCTGCCTTCGGCTCAGGTCATGATCCTGGAGTCCCGGGATCGAGTCCCGCATCGGGCTCCCTGCTCGGCAGGGAGTCTGCTTCTCCCTCTGACCCTCTTCCCTCTCGCGCTCTCTATCTCTCATTCTCTCTCTCTCAAATAAATAAATAAAATCTTTAAAAAAAAAAAAAATATTTCTGAGTTAGTAGTTTCTGTAAGGATGATTTTTTTCCCTAAAAGTTTAGCATGTTTAAAGTGCTAAGGGTACAGTTTATTTATTTTCTGTAAATTTTGAGAAATATTTGATTTCTTTAGGCACTTATTTATCCCTATAAACAACCAGAACAGAGCTCCTTTAACTTAAGAGCGGTAATTATTAAGAACCTCTGGATGTGAGGGGGGCGGAGCAAGATGGCGGAGGAGTAGGAGACCTAGATTTCGTCTGGTCCCAGGAATTCAGCTGAATAGGGATCAAACCATTCTGAACACCTAGAACTCAACAGGAGATCGAAGAGGAGAATAGCAACAACTCTCTGAACAGAGAAGCGACCACTTACTGGAAGGTAGGACATGCGGAGAAGTGAATCCGAGGCGATATTCGGGAGGATAGACGGTGGGGGAGGGGGCCTCCGCCGGCTGCTTCTGGCAAGTGCTAGAGCCGCGGAGCACAAAATCGGAACTTTGAGAAGCCGGCTCCGCTGAGGGACGTCGCTCCAGTGGCTAAGCGGGGCAGTGGAACACTCGCTGGGACAGTGTGGTCTCAGCACCCTTGGGGTCACAGAGAGACCGGGGGTGCCTGAGTGCGGCAGAGCTCCCAGGTATCGGAGCGGGGAAGCCGGCTGCAGAGACAGAGCCGAGGCGCGGGCTCTCAGCTCGGGGTTGCCATAAACCGTGATCTGCGGCCCAGTCGGGCCACTGCTCCTTCAGCAGGGACCCAACAAGCGGCAGATCCGGGGAGACTCCCCTTCCTCCCCTGGGAGGAGCGGCGCGGGAGCACACCGCAGGGATCTGCTGGGTTTGGAGACTCCACACGGGGTCGGGTGCCAGACATAGAAACGCTCGGTCACAGGCCGGGTGAGCACAGAGTGCGGCCGGGGACCAGGGACACGGGAGTGACTGCTTTTCTCTGGGGGCGCACTGAGGAGCGGGGTCCCGAGTTCTCAGCTCCTCTGGGTGGAGATTGGGAGGCCACCATTTTCGCCCTGGTCCTCCAAAGCTCTACCGAGAGCTTGCAGGGAACAAAAGCCCCTGAGAGCAAACCCCAACAGCTTGCTTAGCCCCGACCGACAAGGGCGGGGCAATTCAGCCTCCGGTAAAGACATTTGGAAACCATGGCAACAGGCCCTTCCCCCAGAAGATCAGCAGAAACAGCCAGCAAGCCAAGACCAAGTTTACCGACCAAGGAGAACGGGAGAACTCCAGCGCTAGGGGAATACTGCACATAGAATTCATGGCTTTTTTTTTTTTTACCATGATTCATTAGTTCATCAAAGTTATTTTTTTAACTGTTTTTTTTTAATTTTTCTTTTTCCCCTTTTCAACCAACATCTTATCAATCCCTTTTTAAAAAAAACATTTTTTATTTTTCATTTTTAGAGTCATATTTTATCCCTTCATAGTAGTTACTCTCATTTTTGGCACATATATATATAAGTTGTTCTCTCTTTAAAATTTTGAGATACAGTTTCTTCTAACAGATCAAAATATACCTAAGTCACTAGTGTATGGCTTTGTTCTAGTCTCCTGCCTGATCACATTCTCTCCCTTTTTTCTTTTTCTTTTTTTTAAATCTTCTTTCTTTTTTCAAACAACTTATCAATTCCTTTTATAAAATCTTTTATAATTTTCATCTTTACAGTCATCTTCGATCCCTTCATTGTATCAACCCCTATTTTGTACATATATGTCTTTCTTCCTTTAAAATTTTAGGAGGTACTTTTTTCTAACAGACCAAAATACACCCAAAATCTAGTGTGTGGCACTGATCTATGCACTAGCCTGATCATATTTGATCATATTCTGCTTTTTTTGTATTGTTCTGTTTTTGTTTTTATCTTTTTTTTCTCTCTTTCTTTTTTCTTTCTTTCCCTTTCTTTTCCCCTGGTTTCAGGTCTTTTCTGATTTGTATAGAGTATATTTGCTGGGGACGTTGTTAACCTGTTAGCATTTTGTTCTCTCATTCATCTATTCTCCTCTGGACAAAATGACAAGACGAAAAAAATCACTTCAGCAAAAAGAACAAGAGGTAGTACTGTCAGCCAGGGACCTACTCAATACGGACATTAGTACGATGTCGGACCTACAGTTCAGAATCATGACTTTAAAGATACTAGCTGGGCTTGAAAAAAGCATGGAAGTTATTAGAGAAACCCTTTCTGGAGAAATAAAAGAACTAAAATCTAACCAAGTCGAAATCAAAAAGGCTATTGATGAGGGGCAATCAAAAATGGGGGCACTAACTGCTAGGATAAATGAGGCAGAAGAGAGAATCAGTGATATAGAAGACCAAATGATGGAAAATAAAGAGGCTTAGAAAAAGAGAGAGAAACAACTACAGGATCACGAGGGCAGAATTCGAGAGATAAGTGATATGATAAGACGAAACAACATTAGAATAATTGGGATCCCAGAGGAAGAGGAAAGAGAGAGAGGGGCAGAAGGTATATTGGAGCAAATAATAGCAGAGAACTTCCCTAATGTGAGGAAGGAAACAGGAATCAAAATCCAGGAGGCACAGAGAACCCCTCTCAAAATCAATAATAATAGGTCAACACCCCGACATCTAATAGTAAAACTTACGAGTCTCAGAGACAAAGAGAAAATCTTGAAAGCAGCTCAGGAGAAGAGATATGTAACCTAAAATGGTAGAAATATTAGATTAGCAACAGACCTATCCACAGAGACCTGGCAGGCCAGAAAGGACTGGCAAGATATATTCAGAGCACTAAACGAGAAAAATATGCAGCCAAGAATACTATATCCAGCTAGGCTGTCATTGAAAATAGAAGGAGATAAAAAGTTTCCAGGACAAATAAAAACTAAAGGAATTTGCAAACACGAAACCAGCCCTCCAAGAAATATTGAAAGGGGTCCTCTAAGCAAAGAGAGAGCCTAAAAGCAGCATAGATCGGAAAGGAACACAGACAATATACAGTAACAGTCACCTTACAGGCAATACAATGGCACTAAATTCATACCTTTCAATAGTTACCCTGAATGTAAATGGGCTAAATGCCCCAATCAAAAGACACAGGCTATCAGATTGGATTAAAAAACAAGACCCATCAATATGCTGTCTGCAAGAGACTCATTATAGACCCAAAGACACCCCCAGATTGAAAGTGAGGGAGTGGAAAACCATTTACCATGCTAATGGACACCAAAAGAAAGCTGGGGTGGCAATCCTTATATCAGACAAATTAGATTTTAAAACAAAGACTGTAATAAGAGATGAGTAAGGACACTATATCCTACTTAAAGGGTCTATCCAACAAGAAGATCTAACAATTGTAAATATCTATGCCCCGAACATGGGAGCAGCCAATTATATAAGGCAATTAATAACAAAAGCGAAGAAACACATTGACAACAATACAATAATAGTGGGGGACTTTAACACCCCCCTGACTGAAATGGACAGATCATCTAAGCAAAAGATCAACAAGGAAATAAAGACTTTAAATGACACACTGGACCAAATGGACTTCACAGACATACTCAGAACATTCCATCCCAAAGCAACGGAATACACATTCTTCTCTAGTGCCCATGGAACATTCTCCAGAATTGATCACATCCTAGGTCACAAATCAGGTCTCAACCGGTACCAAAAGATTGGGATCATTCCCTGCATATTTTCAGACCACAGTGCTTTGAAACCAGAACTCAATCACAAGAGGAAAGTCGGAAAGAACTCAAATACATGGAGGCTAAAGAGCATCCTACTAAAGAATGAATGGGTCAACCAGGAAATTAAAGAAGAATTTAAAAAATTCATGGAAACCAATGAAAATGAAAACACAACTGTTCAAAATCTTTGGGATACAGCAAAGGCAGTCCTGAGAGGAAAGTATATAGCAATACAAGCCTTTCTCAAGAAACAAGAAAGGTCTCAAATACACAACCTAACCCTACACCTAAAGCAGCTGGAGAAAGAACAGCAAATAAAGCCTAAACCCAGCAGGAGAAGAGAAATAATAAAGATCAGACCAGAAATCAATGAACTAGAAACCAAAAGAACAGTAGAACAGATCAACGAAACTAGGAGCTGGTTCTTTGAAAGAATTAACAAGATTGATAAACCCCTGGCCAGACTTATCAAAAAGAAAAGAGAAATGACCCAAATGCACAAAATCATGAATGAAAGAGGAGAGATCACAATCAACACCAAAGAAATACAAACAATTATAAGAACATATTATAAGCAAATCTATGCCAGCAAATTAGATAACCTGGAGGAAATGGGTGCATTCCTAGAGATGTATTAACTACCAAAATTGAACCAGGAAGAAATAGAAAACCTGAACAGACCTATAGCCACTAAGGAAATTGAAGCAGTCATCAAAAATCTCCCAAGAAACAAAAGCCCAGGGCCAGATGGCTTCCCAGGGGAATTCTACGAAACATTTAAAGAATTAACACCTATTCTCCCGAAACTGTTCCAAAAAATAGAAATAGAAGGAAAACTTCCAAACTCGTTTTATGAGGCCACCATTACCTTGATCCCAAAACCAGACAAAGACCCCATCAAAAAGGAGAATTACAGACCAATATCCTTGATGAACATGGATGCAAAAATTCTCACCAAAATACTAGCCAATAGGATCCAACAGTACATTAAAAGGATTATTCACCACGACCAAGTGGGATTTATCCCTGGGCTGCAAGGATGGTTCAACATCTGCAAATCAATCAACGTGATACAATACATTAACAAAAGAAAGAACAAGAATCATATGATCCTCGGGCGCCTGGGTGGCTCAGATGGTTAAGCGTCTGCCTTCGGCTCAGGTCATGATCCTGGAGTCCCGGGATCGAGCCCCACATCGGGCTCCCTGTTTCTCGGGAGCCTGCTTCTCCCTCTGCCTCTCTCTCTCTGTCTCTCATGAATAAATAAATAAAATCTTAAAAAAAAAAAGAATCATATGATCCTCTCAATAGATGCAGAAAAAGCATTTGACAAAGTACAGCATCCTTTCTTGATCAAAACTCTTCAGAGTATAGGGATAGAGGGTACATACCTCAATATCATAAAAGCCATCTATGAAAAACCTACAGCGAATATCATTCTCAATGGGGAAAAGCTGAGAGATTTTCCCCTAAGGTCAGGAACGCAGCAGGGATGTCCACTATCACCACTGCTATTCAAGATAGTATTAGAAGTCCTAGCCAGAGCAATCAGACAACAAAAAGAAATCAAAGGCATCCAAATCGGCAAAGAGGAAGTCAAACTCTCACTCTTTGCAGATGATAGGATACTGTATGTGGAAAACCCAAAAGACTCCACCCCAAAACTGCTAGAACTCATACAGGAATTCAGTAAAGTAGCAGGATATAAAATCAATGCACAGAAATCAGTGGCATTCCTATACACCAACAACAAGACAGAAGAGAGAGAAATGAAGGAGTCGATCCCATTTACAATTGCACCCAAAACCATAAGATACCTAGGAATAAATCTAACCAAAGAGGCAAAGGATCTGTACTCAGAAAACTATAAAATACTCATGAAAGAAATTGAAGAAGGCACAAAGAAATGGAAAAACGTTCCATGCTCATGGATTGGAAGAACAATGCTACCTAGAGCAATCTACACATTTAATGTAATCCCCATCACAATACCATCCACTTTTTTCAAAGAAATGGAACAAAGAATCCTAAAATTTGTATGGAACCAGAAGAGACCCCGAATAGCCAGAGGAATATTGAAAAAGAAAAGCAAAGCTGGCGGCATCACAATTCCGGACTTCCAGCTCTATTACAAAGCTGTCATCATCAAGACAGTATGGTACTGGCACAAAAACAGACACATAGATCAATGGAACAGAATAGAGAGCCCAGAAATGGACTCTCAACTCTATGGTCAACTCATCTTTGACAAAGCAGGAAAGAATGTCCAATGGAAAAAAGACAGTCTCTTCAACAAATGGTGTTGGGAAAATTGGACAGCCACGTGCAGAAGTATGGAACTGGATCATTTCCTTACACCACACACAAAAATAGACTCCAAATGGTTGAAAGACCTAAACGTGAGACAGGAGTCCATCAAAATCCCAAAGGAGAACACAGGTAGCAACCTCTTCGACCTCAGCCGCAGCAACTTCTTCCTAGAAACATCGCCAAAGGCAAGGGAAACCAGGGCAAAAATGAACTATTGGGATTTCATCAAGATAAAAAGCTTTTGCATAGCAAAAGAAACAGTCCACAAAACCAAAAGACAACGGACAGAATGGGAGAAAATATTTGCAAATGACCTATCAGATAAAGGGCTAGTATCCAAAATCTATAAAGAACTTCTCAAACTCAACACCCAAAGAACAAATAATCCAATCAAGAAATGGGCAGAAGACATGAACAGACATTTTTCCAAAGAAGACATCCAAATGGCCAACAGACACATGAAAAAGTGCTCAACATCGCTTGGCATCAGGGAAATCCAAATCAAAACCTCAATGAGATACCACCTCACACCCGTCAGAATGGCTAAAATGAACAAGTCAGGAAACGACAGATGTTGGCGGGGATGTGGAGAAAGGGGAACTCTCCTACACTGTTGGTGGGAATGCAAGCTGGTGCAGCCACTCTGGAAAACAGTATGGAGGTTCCTCAAACAGTTGAAAATAGAGCTACCATACGATCCAGCAATTGCACTACTGGGTATTTACCACAAAGATACCAATGTAGGGATCCGAAGGGGTACGTGCACCCCAATGTTTATAGCAGCAATGTCCACAATAGCCAAACTGTGGAAAGAGCCAAGATGTCCATCGACAGATGAAAGGCTAAAGAAGAGGTGGTATATATACACAATGGAATATTATGCAGCCATCAAAAGGAATGAGATCTTGCCATTTGCAACGACGTGGATGGAACTGGAGGGTATTATGCTGAGTGAAATAAGTCAATCAGAGAAAGACATGTATCATATGACCTCACTGATATGAGGAATTCTTAATCTCAGGAAACAAACTGAGTGTTGCTGGAGTCATGGGGGGTGGGAGGGATGGGGTGGCTGGGTGATAGACATTGGGTAGGGTACATGCTATGGTGAGCGCTGTGAATTGTGCAAGACTGTTGAATCACAGATCTGTACTTCTGAAACAAATAATGTAACATATGTTAAGAAAAAAGAAAAAGAAGAAGATAGCAGGAGGGGAAGAATGAAGGGGGTAAGTCAGAGGGGGAGATGAACCATGAGAGACGATGGACTCTGAAAAACAAACTGAGGGTTCTAGAGGGGAGGAGGGTAGGGAGATGGGGTAGCCTGGTGATGGGTATTAAAGAGGGCACATCTGCATGGAGCACTGGGTGTTATGCACAAACAATGAATCATGGAACACTACATCAAAAACTAACGATGTAATATATGGTGATTAAAATAACAATAAAAAAATTTTTAAAAAAAGAACCTCTGGATGTAGGGTAACATTTCACACTTGCACAATTAGAGGTAAAGCCTGTTCTAAACTGTAGACACACAGGTGCATAAACACATAGCTTACAACTTCAGTCCTATGACTATAGCAAGGGATCGAAAGTAAACACAAAAATAAAGAAACTCAATTGTCCTAATCTCAAAGAGCTCCCTCACAGTAGATAGCAAATATTTGGTTGATTGAATTGAGCTCACCAAGATACAAACAGACAAACAAACAAAAAGGCAAACAAGAGTCTCTGTCATCTGTCAGCCAATAGAGAATAAATGTCCATTACCCATGCTACAGACATCCCAAATCATTAGACCACATCAGCAAGTTTCTAGCCATTGCTGCCATTAGTGGGGAATCGTTGATTGGCCTTACATGAGCTAGAAACAAAAACAAAACCGGAAAATTAGAAAAAAAAAACCCTACCAGAATCAATAGTTAGTTTTATCGCTACTTGAGAGTCACTCTGGAAGCTAAGAAAAGACATATCTGGGCTCGAGCAACCCATGGGTGTGTGTCTCAAGCAAGGCGGTTTAACTGGGTCTGTCAGGGAAGTCCATTTGGACGTCTCTATGGGATGACCTCTGCAAGGGCTAAAGTAAATTTTCAAGAAGGTAAAATCTTGACTGTTGTGCAAATATAAAGTAAGCACATGCACAAAATGTTATTTAACCAATGAATGGATGAGACAACCAGTAAGATGAAAATTATCTCAAAGAACATTTGAGGAGCTGGGGATATTTAAGCGGCTTAGTATCCTGCAAAGTCATAAACTGCAACCTTGGGCGTTGTTTTTGACTGTGGACAGAAATTATTTGCACCCCTTACCAAACAAAAATTCACAAGTGATTCTGTCCCTGTGGAGATGGAAAATAGCTCAGTCAATACAAAGTCAATCAAAGGTGCAAGCCCAGCACTATCCTGAAAAAACACTTAGAAATCTTGGCATATTTCTCTCTTTTCGTGTTTTACCTACCACTTTTTTCCTTGCGGCAGGATTAGGGTTACAAAAACAATTAAGAAGTTCTCGGGATGCCTGGGTGGCTCAGTGGGTTAAGCGTCTGCCTTCGGCTCAGGTCATGATCCTAGGGTCCTGCGATGGAGCCCCATATCCAGGCTCCCTGCTCAGTGGGAAGCCTTCTTCTCCCTCTGCTTACTACACTCTCTCTCTCTGGCAAATAAATAAATAAAATCTTTACCAAAAAAAAGTTATCTATCATGTATGGTACTATACCATATATACTCGCTTATCAGGTCTGTTACTATACCACATATACAGGTACTATAGTACCTTCATTTATTTTAAACACCTTTCTTTTGATTGTTATTGAAGCTAAGTACTTAGATGGGTTTTATCTTTCTGTTTCTTCCCATGTAAACTCTTTTTTTCTTTTTTTAAGATTTATGTATTTATTTTAGAGAGAGAGAGAATGTGGCAGAGGGAGAGCTAGAGACAGTCTTAAGCAGACTCTGTACTCTGAGCGCAGAGCCCAATGCCAGACTCCGGCCCACGACCCTGAGATCACAACCTGAGCCAAAATGAAGAGTGCCATGCTTAACCGACTGGGCCATCCAGGCACCCTTCCTCCCATGGAAACTCTGAATTCATCTACTTGGAATCACTCCCAGAATGAAATCTGGGCATTTAATAAATACTTCTGGTTCTCTTATTTGTATGTTCTTAACAGACAGCATTTGTCGCTTGTATTCACACAAATGTAATTTCTTGCCTTGTTTTTCTTGACATGTACAAAATATGTTCCGTTATGCAATCATAAATTTAAAAAATATCCAAACATCTTAGAACTGATAATATCTTTCATTTCTTCATTCATAAATTTATTTCTCTTTCCCAGATGGATTGAGCTGGTGCTTCAGAGATTTGTTACATTTTAATTTTTTAACCCACTTGTAATAGTCTGTAGTTTGGGAAGTCAGCTCCCTTTTGTTCATCTGGGATCCAGCTGTAGACTTATTCCTACAGCATTTTGTTACATTCCTTTTCCCCTCTGCTGTGCTACTGCTGGTTAATAATTCATTAAGTTCATGTAATTGTTGAAGTTAATTTCTGGAGAGTCTTGCTTAGTTTTTATCGTGATTTTAAAGTAATTTTCTCTTTGTAATATCCCTCTTAATTAAAATTCTCAAAAGATATTTTCTAGAACTTTATAAATTTGTGATGATATCTAGAAAAAAACCAAGAAATAATATAAAATATTTCTATATACTTTCATGATGAGGGACTCTGTTTAAATAGTCTTCACCTTGATTTTGTGGCTTTCACTGCTTAGCTGTCTTGGTCCCCAAGTTAAATGAACGGCCAAGTATTTTGAGCCTTGTTTTGCTGGTGGTGGGACCATCATTGTAAATGAAATTTTACTTTTATTACCTTGCTGTATTTCACTGATAAAAAAGAGGGTGGTAGGTTTCTGGTTTCTCAGGAAGGAGATTCTGCTTGAGGTATAAACCTAAGATATGACTCCCACCCTGAGGTCACCCACATCTCCTCCCAATTAGAAACAGGAGAGCAAAGCAGCTGGGAGTCTTGAGGTCTGAATCCTGACTCCACCACTTCCTAGCTGTCTGACTTTCAGCAAACTAGGAAACCTCTCTGTGCCTTGGTTTCCTCAGATAAAAAATGTGAGGAATAATAGTACTTGCTTCATAGGATTGTCAAGAGGGTTAATTGAGGTAATATATGTAAAGCTTTTACAACATTGAGGCACTCAATAAATGTTAGTTGTTGTTATTAAGGATTCCCTAACCCTTTTTTTAATTTAAATTCAATTTAATTAACATATAGTGTGTTATTAGTTTCAGGGGTAGAATTTAGTGATTCATCACTTGCATACAACACCCAGTGCTCATTCCCATCAAGGGCCTTTCTTAATGCCCATCACCCAGTTACCTAACTCTTAAGTTAAGTGAGGGCAAAGAAACGAGAGACACTGCAGAGGATGGAAGAATTAATGTCTTTGGTGACTGGCCCTGAACAGCCAGTCTTGAGTATTTGATGAAGATCTGCACACACTCTCAAGGAACCAAGTTGTCAAAAACCACCTTTCAGAAATCAAAGAAAACCTTGAGTGGGATCTTTTTTGTGATCCTTCTTGCCTTTTCCATCACCAATGAATTTTTACTTTACAAGGCAAATTTAATAAACATTCCTTATTTTGTTTTGTACATTCCACTTAAAAAAAAAAAGAATTGGCCACATGTTCCAAGAGGAAAACCTGATTTTGTACTCTGTATGCAAAGCTGCTAACATAGTCACTGGTTTTGCCAATGTTTATTATGCATTATGTTTTGCTTCAGTTGGCATAATTTCATGCTACATTAGCCATATAAGCAGGATTTATGGTGAATGATATCTAACAGTTTCAATTAGCAAAGATGCCAGGTGTGTGGTGTTGGAAAATTGTTATGGGGAGATTCTAACCTTGTTCACAGAGCACCCTACTTACTCAAAACATTATTTTAACATCTGTTCAAGTCATATTCATTAGCAGTCATTTGCAGTATTGTGAATGGAATACTGATTTCCAAAGACAAGGCAATCAACAGTTGCTTGATTAGCTCAAAAGAAACGGTTCCTGTTATTTTGCATGACAGTGTCAGAGTGTGGCTGCAAAGCAGGCTGTTCTGATTTGACTAAGAGAAAATGGAACTGACTGCAGGATTCTCTAGAAGTCTGGTAGGTCGAGGGGAGAGCTGGAGAGGGTCCGCATCCCATCCTTCACAAGTCCGGCTGTCGCTTGTACCTGGCGGTGGCTCCCACGAGCCCATCCTTTCCTTGGCCTCTGCTGGGCTGCTGGACGTGGTCAGCCTCAGCCCTCGCACGGACTGTTGCAGAACTGCCTGCCACTCTTCCGCCTCTAGCCTTGCCCATCTAGCAGCTTGTCCACGCGGCTCCTGCCTGGGTGATTTTTCTAACACAGAGATATGATTAGTTTACTTCCCCGGCTCAACTTGTTCAGCAGCTCTCTGCTCACTAGCCACATGATACAATCAAAACTTCTGCCTTTGACATACAAAGACCATCAGGGTTGCCCCTGCCTTCCTGTTAAGCCTCATCTCCCTCTCTTCCCTTCCCTAAGCTTCATCCTCTGGAGTATGGAGCTGCTTGTATCTCCCTTTACTTGCCCTTCATACTTCTTCGTCTTCTTTTTTTTTAAGATTTTATTTATTTATTTGACAGAGAGACACAGAGAGAGAGGAGCAGGGGGAGTGGAAGAGGGAGAAGCAGGGTTCCTGTCGAGCAGGGAGCCCGATGTGGGGCTCGATCCCCGGACCCTGGGATCATGACCTGAGCCGAAGGCAGACGCTTAATGACTGAGCCACCCAGGCGCCCACCCTTCATACTTCTGCTCAATTGCTTTCTTCTGTAAAGAATTCCCTGATCCTGCCGGCAGAGTAGGGAGCCTTCCCCTGTGCTCATGCAGCACTTTGTACATAGCTTCATAATGAGAAATAAAACATTTTGGGGACGTTTGGGTGGCTCAGTCGGTTAAGTGTCTGCCTTCAGCTCAGTCATGATCCTTGGGTACTAGGATCAAGTCCAGAATCCCGGGCTCTCTGCTCAGCGGGGAGCCTGCTTCTCCCTCTCCCTCTGCCCCACCCCCACTTGTGCCCGCATACACATACTCTCTGTCAAATAAATAAATAAAATCTTTTAAAAAAAGGAAAGAAAGAAAATATTAGGTTGTTACTGGTTGTTGAGTAGCTCTCTCCACTAAAATGATAGCTCCTTGAAAGCAAGGGTTATTTCCTTCATTTTCATTTTTGAATTCCCAGGGCCTGGCATGTCATGGGCAATATCTATTTGCTGAATAAATTTGAAATTGTAAATTAAATAATATAAATGTAAAATTTCACAGTGATTTAACTAAAAAATAAGTAAAAGTGTTTTTTAAAATAGTAGCTATCTTTCATCATGTATTTACTATTTGCCAGATGCTTAGGCAAGTACTTTTGATTTTGTTACACGTTTCCCAAATTCCAGTGCAGACTATTTTATTTAGTTTGACTCATTTTTGCTAAGATAAATGTATTGTATTTTATTTTATTTACTTATTTTTTTAAAAGATTTTATTTATTTATTTGACAGAGAGATAGAGAGAGAACACAAGTAGGCAGAGAGGCAGGCAGAGGGAGAGGGAGAAGCAGACTCTCCACTGAGCAGGGAGCCCGATGCGGGGCTCGATCCCAGGACCCTGGGATCATGACCTGAGCTGAAGGCAGCCGCTTAACCGACTGAGCCACCCAGGCGTCCCTAAGAAAAATGTATTTTAAAGGAAAATTTTATATTATTACTGCATGTAGAAAGTATTACCGTCATAAATGGAAATGAGTAAACTATGTAATATAAACATAGTGTATCTAATTAATTTGCTAAAATGTTCTCCAATGAAAAGAAAAGTATTTAAGATCAGTCAGGAAATAAGGATATTCAGCTCAATTTCACATAGCTTAAGAAAAACTTATGAGAATCTACGTTAATGAGAATGTTTTAGTTTTGATGTAAGCTTGCACCAATATTCCTAATTCACGTGCATTCATAGCTTGAGAGGTGATTACATATAATTTACTCTTTTGATAGTTCCTAACAAAAGTGATGTAAGTGATTTTTGTTCAACAAATTTTAGTTAAAAGAAACCATCTGAGGAGATTGCCAGAATTTATACTTGTGTTATTTGGTAATGATGCCCAAAATGATGGGGAACAATATTCCTTATTCACTCGAGGCTGCCAATGAGATTGGAAAAACACTTACGAGAACCTTCTTTTTATTAAGTTGTTTGAATCTCTTTTGTTCAAAATTTTCTTGGCAAGATCTTTGAGTTCAAAACCAATTTGTTCACCTAACAAAAGGGATCAAGCATGTCATAATCAAAGAGTGGCCCTCCTTGGGTCTAATTTTATGCCTCTCCAGGGGCATGCTGCTTTGTAGGAATAAATTCAAGTTGTTCAGATGACCAAATGTAACTGAGATTATGCTAATTTGCTCAGTTATGCAATCACGGATATTAACTCAGAGAATAAAAGTCCCTTTCAGAATGACTTTGTCCTCATGGTTTGGATGTATGTACCCTGGGGAAACCAAAAAGCTTCAATGTGAAACAGTCACTGTTTGGAGTCACTGCCTTTCTCTACACAAAGTTGAAGAAAAGCTGAGAATTCAGTTACAATGGACACATGTAACAATTTAAACAGCTTTTTAAAATACCTAAGTCCTTCCCTTTCTCTTCACACAGTTGAGGGCTTCTCTGTGTTTCTAAAAGTGCGTAGATTTTCGATTTTACCTCTGGAACAGTAGCTTGAGTAGACAAAGCAAGTCCTCTCGGCTTTAGTGATACCTGCATTCAACATAGGATCAATGACACAACAGTTCACACTAGTGCACCGGACCCACTGTGCTACACGCTCACACCTGTAAAGGATGATGGCAAGAGAGTCAGTTATTGAAGGTTCAAAATGTATCATGTGTGGTAGGCAGTTGATGACCCTCCAAAAATGTCCACTTTCTAATCCCTAGAACCTGTGACCCTGTTACCTTGTCTGGGTGAAGGGATTTTACAGATGTGATTAGGGTTAAGGACTTTATGATGTGAGATTATCCTGGATTACCTGCGAGGGCCCAGTCTAATCCCATGAGTCCTTAAAAGTTGAGAAACGTTCCAGGCTGTAGCCAGAGAGAGATGTGACAATGAGGAAGGATCACAGAGTTGTGACTTTGCATAGATCTATGAGACTTGGCCAAAAGAATGTTTTGATTCCTAATTATTTCCTTTTTCTTTTTTTTTTTTTTAGATTTTATTTATTTATTTGACAGAGAGAGAGCACAGACAGGGGGAGCTGCAGGCAAAGGGAGAGGGAGAAGCAGGCTCCCCGCTGAGCAGGGAGCCCCATGTGGGGTTCGATCCCAGGATTCTGAGATCATGGCCTGAGCTGAAGGCAGATGCTTAACCGACTGAGCTACCCAGGCACCCCTTGATTCCTAGTTATTTCCAATTATTACCAAGTAAAATAATTAAGTCCATATTAGTTACCACCCCCTATTCCTCTTAGTCTAAGAAGAAATAAGCCAGTTAAACCTGATAGCTTTAGAGGGAATGAACTTAAGTTGGGGGACAGGAGCATTTTTTAAAAAGATTTTATTCATTCATTCATTTGAGAGAGAGACAGAGAGAGCACAAGCAGGGGGAGAGGCAGAGGGAGGGGGAGAAGCAGACTCCTCACTAAGCTGGGAGCCCGACACGGGGCTCGATCCCAGGACCTGTAGATCATGACCCGAGCCAAAGGCAGATGCTTAAGCATCTGAGCCACCCAGGCGCCCCGACAGGAGCACTTTTTAAAGAAATGTTTCCAAACATCCGTCTTACTCACTTCCACCCTTGTGACCTCCTTGCCCCTCCAGGATCTGCGGAGCTTAGAACAGTCAAGACACGGACCAGAAGAGCCATTGAAATCCTCAGCTGTCACCAACCACACCTACCCTAAGGTGAGGAATGTCCAGAGTATGGCAGTGTGGGCTTTGGGGATAGGGGAGAGAGAACAGGAGTAGAGAGGGGCAAGGAAGATGGGTATGGTAGTTGAATCTGTCAATTTTTGTTCACAGTTCCCACCAAATTGGCCTCTTTCTTTTTATAAGGGCTTGAGCCTGATATATTTGATACAGGTAGCCAGGTTAGGGAAAATTAAAGTTGGCTGTGTATGATTTCGGCTAATGTAAAAGTTGTTCTGCAGTAAAAATGTGTTTTTTAGTAGTCAGAAATAGCAATAAATTTTTTAAGAAGATTTTATTTATTTGTTTGTCAGAGAGAGCGAGCACAAGCAGAGGGAGAGGCAGAGGGAGAAGCAGGCTCCCCGCCGCAGGGAGCCCGATGCGGGACTCGATTCCAGGACCCCGGGATCATGACCTGAGCCGAGGGAAGAGGGCGAACCGACTGAGCCACCAGGGCGTCCCGCAATAAATGTTTTCAATGGAAAAAACAGAGTAAATGGAGATGAAGAACAGAAAAGTTTGCTACGAAAGGAAAGATTTAGGTGTTTGGTGTTTTTTTTTTTCCTCCCTGAGAATTTAAGAAATGTGAGCATATTTATTTATGGAAGTGAAGAAGCCAACAGAAAGGGAGGGATTGAAGACCTAGGAAAAGGAGGGAAGTTTTGAAAAGCAACGTGTCTGAGATGGGGAAATGGATCCCAAGCCCGAGAGGTGGATGTCCCCTTGGATGGAGGGGGGCCCCCTTCTCCTTTAGGAAGGGACAGGGGCAAGGAAGCCATGTGTGGGGGCACATACAAGCCGTTCTGCCGGGCGGGGGGATGGAGACCTGGAGTTCATGCCCGAGAGACCCCATCTGCTCCGTGAATGAGAGCTAACTTCTGGTTCGACCGCCGAAGGGGTCGTGAGGCCGAGGGGAACCGCGGAGCCGGCGGGAGGATTGCTGAGCAGAGCTGGCGACACAGCTGAGGTCGAACACCATAGATGCGAGGTGTGTACACGTTCTTTAGGACAAGAAACTGTTTTAGGCAAGCAGCCTCACGCTTCCGAGGAGTGTGGCAACTGTGGATATTTTACGGAAATGATGAGCCTTTGATACTCGGTAGTCGTGATGGCCTTGAAGTTGCTGCTGACTCAGCACTCTTACCATACAAAACTGGGCCGCAACCACAAAACAGGTGGAAGAAGGAGGCTAGCTCGCGGGTGAGAAGTCACATTGGCATCAAAACACCCAGGAGAACGTCCAGAGCTGGGGTGGAAGTGACCAGGGTCTGTGAATGAAAAAAGGCAGCGGCGCGGTGTAGGCAGGGGGGGTGGGTCTCAACAGTGCATGATGTATTTTTTTCATGAGGCTGTAATAAGCGGTTGGGAGATGTTGACTCATGGCTGGCCACTTGACATGAGGAATGGAGGATGAGTAATTATTTTCTTCTTGAGAATAAATATTTTTTTGTTAGTGAGTCAGAGGGGAAAGAATGCTATTTGGCTCTTCTCGTTTTCCTCTAAAGAAGTATCATAATTTCTCACTGCACTAAGTAGCTTTTTGCTAAGTCAAAGCTTCAATGATACAGTATATGGTGAGAGAGAAGACCCTAGAAGGGGAGCTGCTGGGGAGATGAATTGTTCTGTGGGCCTCAGTGGTCATAAAATACAATCTATCCAGAATTTGCAAGTATCTTTGCTAGTAAGCAAATTTGTGATCCAGAATTATAGGTTATGCACAACCCAGACAACAGAGCGGGTGTCCTCATCTGGCCTCCGGGTTACTCTATAGAAGCAGTACATTTTCCATTCGGTAGTTTCATTTTATTTCCATCTATACATAGATGGAAACCAGTTCCTCTCTCTTTTTTCTGCTTCCCTGGTAGAATCTGTGCCAGGTTGTTTTTTCCTTTCTTTGAGATAGCATTTGTCCTCAAAGATTATAAAATACAGTGTATGTATTTTTCTTCATCCTGATGCTTTCCTTTTGATACTGTTTTACTGATAACATTTCCTATTTGGGGGGGGATTTTTGTTGGGGGTATACCGTTCAGGGTATACCGTCAAGTGCATAATTTAACAACTCCACTTTTTGTTTGAGACCCATTCTTGCTGGACTGGTGGGAAATACACCCCAGCCATTTTAAAGCTTGTATCAAGGTTCCTGGGGTTTGTTAGGAAGTGTAAAAGCCTTGGGTGGAGTCTGACTGGTCCTCAAGTCACTGGTCCATACAGGGTATCCTGAGAGGTCCGCAGTCCCCCTCCACGTGGACTTTTCAGCCTTGGTGTTTCTGAAGTCTTGTGCCTCACTTGTAATCAAGACTTGGCTCAGGCCAGCTTGGCTCGTGTCTGCTATGCTGTAGCCTATGGTCATGTGTCTCTCAAATTTTGCTGCTTCTCTGCCCTGCTGTCAGGAACTGGGGCCCAGATCCCTCCACTCTGGGAAGCATGGTCCCTTTGCTCCCATTTGCCCAGCCTGGGAAAATACCATTCTTGGATTAGGATGTCATTCTCCCTTCGTGTTTCTAGTCATAAGGCTTTGTCCGTGCTCTCCAACTCTTTCCAGCCTCAGACTTCTGAAAACAAAATCAGAAGGATTTGGATAACGTCAGTTTTTTAGGCCTGGAATTTTCTCTGTGGAAAGTTTTTTAGCCATGCACTCAATTTCTTTACTAGATCTAGGGCAAGTCGGGTTATGTATTTCCTCTTGAATAAGGCTTGGTTATCTGTGTCTTTCAAGGAAGCTCTTTATTTTACTTAAGTTGTCAAATTTATTGGTAAAAATTTGTTTATATATCCCCTTATTATTCCTGTGATATTTGTAAATTCTTTAGAAATGTCTCCACTTTCATTCCTGGACTTAGCAATTTTTTGCCTTCTCTTTGTTACTTGATAATTCCAGCTAGATGTTTATCGATTATTATTGATTGTAAAAAGTCAGCTTTTTATTTTGTTTTTTCCTGTTTCTCTATTTTACGTGTACTGATTTATACTGATTTTCACTGTTATCTTTATTTCTTTTATTTATTATTTATCTTTATTTCCTTTTTTTTTTTTGCTTACTTTGCATTTACTCTACTCTGCTTTTTCTAGTTTCTTAATATGGGAGCTTAGATAACTGATTTAAGAGCTTTCTTCTTTTCCAGTATGAGCTTTTGATGGTATGAAGTTCCCTATAAGTCTTACTTTACTCATATCCCACAAGTTTTGATAGATTGTGTTTTCATTTTAACTCAAGATAGTCCTAATATTTGTAATTATTTTCTTTGATCCAAGGGTAATTTAGAAAGCCTATTATTTAATTCCCCAATCTTTGAGGGATTTTCCAGATACCTTTCTGTTACTAATTTCTAATATAATTTCATTGAGATCAGCAAATATATTTTGACTTCTTTCAAGTTTATTGAAACTTATATTATGGCCTAGACTATGTTCTTGCTCTATTTTCATGTGCACGTGAATGAATATTCTGCTGTTTTGTGGTGGAGTGTTATGTCCATTAGGGCATTTGGCTGACACTATTGTTCAAGTTTTCAATATCCTTATTGATTTTTTATTTATTTGTTTACAACTGCTTAGGGAGGAGTGTTGAAATCTCAACTGTCCTGGAGAATTTGCCCACTTATCTTTTCAGTTCTATCGGGTTTTGCTTCATGTATTTTGAAACTCTATTATTAAGTGCATATAAACTTAAGATTGTTGAATTTTATTGATGAATTAAGCTTCTTATCCTTATAAAAGGTGTTGCTTTTCCCATGGTAACATTTCTTGTTCTCTCTTCTATTTTGTGTTTTAGTAATACAGCCATCCGCCTTTCTTTCAGTTAGTTTTTGTTTGGTCTATTTTTATCTACCCCTTATGTTTAACCTCTCTGTGCCTTTATATTTAATGTCAGTTTCTTGTGGACGGAATATTAATGGGTCTTGATTTTTTTTTAATCCGATGTGAAAATCTCTGCCTTTTAATTGGAATGTTTAGACAATTTAATGTAATTATTCATATAGTTGGGCTTAAATCTACCATCTTTCTATTGCTTCTAAGTATCAATCGTACCTGTTCTTTGTTTCTTTTCCTTTTTTCTGGATTATTTGAGTTTTTTTTATAATATAATTTTATCTCCATTATTGGCTTATTAAGTTATATCTCTATTTTTTAAGGTTCATAATATACATCTTTAACTTCTCACAGTCTACCTTCAGCTAATATTATATCACTTCACATATAGTGAAAGAATCTTCCAACAGCATATTTTATTTCTTCTTAATCTATTGTACAATTGCTGTCGTGTCATTTACCTCTACATGTTATAGTCCCAAAATACATTGTTATTATTTCTCCTTAAATACTCAATGATCTTTTGAAGAGATTAAAAATGAGGGAAAAATCTCTTTTATATTTATATATAAGCATATATAAATATATATAAATGTAAAATATATTTATATATATTTGCCTTATCCTATGCTCTTCATCCCTTTGATCATATTCAGATTGCCATATGGAATTATTTTTCTTTTGTTTAAAGAATTGCTTTAAACATTTCTTGTAGTGAAGATCTGCTGGTGCTCAATTATTACATCTTTTCCTTATTTGAGAATTCTTTATTTCACCTTCAAATTGAAAGATATTTTCTCTGGTTATAGAATTCTAGATCTGTATTCTTATTTTTTCTTTTTCTTTTTTCAAGTTTTTATTTAAATTCCAGTTAGTTAAAACATGCAGTATAATATTAATTTTAGGTGTTGAATTCAGTGACTTATCACTTACATACAACACCCAGTGCTCATCACAAGTGCCCTCCTTAATACCCATCACCCATTTAGCCCATCCCCCTGCCCACCTCCCCTCCAACAACCCTCAGTTTGTTCTCTGTAGCTGAGTCTGTTTTCTGGTTTGCCTCTTTTCCCCCCTATGTTCATCTGTTTTGTTTCTTAAATTCCACATATGAGTGAAATCGTATGGCATTTGTCTTTCTCTGTAGATTTGTATTTCTAAAAATATATTTGTTTTAATTTTCATTTATTTTGGAGAGAACAAGTGAGGGAGAGGGGCAGAGGGAGAGGGAGAAGCAGGCTCCCTGTTGAGCAGGGAGCCCGATGTGGGACTCGATCCCAAGACCTTGGGATCATGACCTGAGCTGAAGGCAGATGCTTAACTGACTGAGCCACCCAGGCGCCCCTTAAAAGTATTTTTAAATGTTGCTCTATTATCTTCTTATCTGCATAGTTTTTTTTTAAAAGATTTTATTCATTTATTTGACAGAGAGAGAGAGAGAGATCACAAGTAGGCAGGCAGGCAGGCAGGCAGAGGGAGAGGGAGAAGCAGGCTCCCTGCTGAGCAGGGAGCCCGATGCGGGGCTCGATCCCAGGATCCTGGGATCATGACCTGAGCCGAAAGCAGCCACTTAACTGACTGAGCCACCCAGGCGCCCCATCTGCATAGTTTTTGGTGAGAATTCTGCTGTCCTTTTAATTTTTGTTGTTCTGCCCATGGTATGTTCTTTTTTCCCTCTGGCAGCTAAAGGTTATATTAAAAATCAGGTCCAAAATTTGTAGTGTGGCGGAGTTACTTGGGAAACTAAATTCATAGCTCCAGAAAGTCTCCTTAACTAAAATGAGGATCCAGAGATGTGGATGAGTACATTTGCATCAAAAACATTAAAACACCTGAGTCTCTTCAACATTCTGGCTAACAGAAGCAGACCCTTTCTCTTGCTAGAGAAGAGTGGACTCCTACTGCCTGTAGATCATGCAAAGTTCTCATCCGAAGCAGATGCATTGCAAGATGATGCATGTCCTCAAATCTGCCTTTGTTTATCCTCATTGTATCCAAAGAACTAGGTTTCAGTCTCCAAATGACCTGAACAGGGAAGTACTGTCCTCACAATGAGAGAAAATGGATTATTTCCCCCATTCCCAAACCTGCAGGACTTGGCAGGAACCAGGAGAGTGAGTCTGGGAGTATGCATGAAAGGTATTGCTTGACAGGGCAGGGAATGGAATATAAATCTTGATGGGGGGAGTTTACTGATATGGGCATTTACATCAGATGAGTATCCCATGACTGATGATTTGACATCCTGGCAAGGATGCCTACCACGCTGTGAAAATGACTCCTTGATACTTGGAGATCATGAATGGCCCACATGAGGGGAGCTCCCAAAACTTCCCTGACAGTATCCTAGGAAGAGTTTAGAAGGTTTAGAAAACTGGTCATACTAGAATGGACCCATCATGTAGGACTGGAGAACCCACCAGCTCCTCATGTTCCCTGGAGGGACATTCCCCTCTCTAAAGTGATAAGGGATGAAAAGGAATTATGAGTAGCCAAGGTACAGATGGAAATATGCTCAATCAGGCTATACAGAATAAGGGCACAATAAGACACAACTTTATATTCATTAAAAGCCTGACAATTCCTTTTATCAAGCTGAGATGATCTACTAGACATCATTTTAAATTTTCTTGAGGTCTTAGCAAGAATCTTTTTTCTTAAATTTTACTTTATTATGTTATGTTAGTCAACATACAGTACATCATTAGTTTTTGATAGTGTTCCATGATTCATTGTTTGTGTATAACACCCAGCGCTCCATGCAATATGTACCCTCTTTAATACCCATCCCCGGGCTACCGCCTCCCCTCTAAAACCCTGCTTGTTTCTCAGAGTCTATAGTCTTTCATGGTTCGTCTCCCCCTCCGATTTCCCCCCCTTCATTTTTCCCTTTCTACTATCTTCCTTTAATTTTTATTATTTATTTATTTATTTTTAAAGATTTTATTTATTCATTTGAGACACAGAGATACAGAGAGAGAGAGAGAGAGAGCACAAGCAAGGAGAGGAGGCAGAGGGAGAGGGGGAAGCAGGCTCCCCACCAAGCCAGGAACCCGATGTGGGGCTTGATCCCAGGACCCTGGGATCATGACCTGAGCCAAAGGCAGATGCTCAACCATCTGAGCCACACAGGCACCCCTCTTCTTTTTATTTTATTTTTTAAGATTTTATTTATTTTTTTATTTATTTGAGAGAGAGAGAATGAGAGATAGAGAGCACGAGAGGGAAGAGGGTCAGAGGGAGAAGCAGACTCCCTGCTGAGCAGGAAGCCCGATGTGGGACTCGATCCCGGGACTGCAGGATCATGACCTGAGCCAAAGGCAATTGCTTAACCAACTGAGCCACCCAGGTGCCCTCTTCTTTTTATTTTTAACATATAATGTATTATTTGTTTCAGAGGTACAGGTCTGTGATTCATCAGTGTTCCACAATTCACAGCGCTCACCATAGCACATACCCTCCCCAGTGTCCATCACCCAGCCACCCCATCCCTCTCACCTCCCACCACTCCTGCAATTCTCAGTTTGTTTCCTGAGATTAAGAATTACTCATATCAGGGCACCTGGGTGGCTCAGTCGTTAAGCATCTGCCTTCGGCTCAGGTCATGATCCCAGGGTCCTGGGATCGAGTCCCACATCGGGCTCCCCGCTCGGCGGGAAGCCTGCTTCTCCCTCTCCCACTCCCCCTGCTTGTGTTCCTGCTCTCCCTGTCTCTCTCTGTCAAATAAATTAAAAAAAAAAAAATTACTCATATCAGTGAGATCATATGATACTTGTCTTTCTCTGATTGACTTATTTCGCTTAGCATAATACCCTCTAGTTCCATCCATGTCGTTGCAAATGGCAAGATTTCACTTTTTTGATGGCTGCATAATATTCCATTGTATAGATAGATAGATAGATACCACATCTTCTTTATCCATTCATCTGTTGATGGACGTCTTGGCTCTTTCCATAGTTTGGCTATTGTGGACATTGCTGCTATAAACATTGGGGTGTTCATACCCTTTTGGATCACTACATTTGTATCTTTGGGGTAAATACCCAGTAGTGCAATTGCTGGGTCGTAAGGTATTAGCAAAGAGTCTTTAAAGCCATACTTTTGGTTTGTGCTTTACACTCAAGGCATTAATTCTTTCCTGCAAATGTTTGTCAGATATAGTGATGTTTTCAGTTTCCAACCTAGCAAGTACTAGCTCCTCAATATTTCCTCTAAATTGTGCTTCTAAACACAATTTAGCTCATTTCTTATTTTCGTACCTTTCAAGTGAGTGGAGGAGGCGCTCTGGCTGGTTGCTGAGCTGCTGCCTAACACAGGTCCCCATTTTTCTTGCTGTTATATAGTTTTCTCATTGTTTCTCCAGCTTCCACTAACAATTTGCTTGCCACTTTTAACACCACTAGGAGTTTCTTCACTACATTTCTAGCTTCTGCCCACTGCCCAGTCTCAAGGCCATAAATTTAAATTTTTTGTTTTAATGGCATACCACTCCTGGTAGCAGCTTATGTAGCAGTCAGTCCTTGATGCATAAGAAACACCCCCAAGACTTAGTGCCTTCAAGCAACAACCATTTTGCTTAGCTCACAGTTCTGCAGGTCAGCAACTGTAGCTGAGGGGGCTTCCTGGTCTGGGCCAGGCTTGGTTATTCTCAGCTGGGCTTATTTGTCTGGAATGGCTTTGGCTAGCTGCGATGTCTGGAGGCTTCATTCACACAGTCTGTCATGTTCAAACTAGCCCACGCTTGTTTCTATGGTAGTGGAAATATTACCAGTAACAAGAAAGTAATTCCCAATTCACAAACTTCTCATGTTTCTGCTTCTGTAGCATGATCTATTGTCCATTAGCCAAAGGAAATCACATGGTTGGTAGAATTGAATACAGGGAGGGGAATTGTAGTAGCCATGTCTAAACAATCCACTGTAAGACACACTTTTCATTTGTATTAATATATAATCTATGGGATGGTTCTTTGAAGTCATGTGAATCTTGTTTCTCAACTTTTTTACCTGATGGTTTTATTTTTTTAAGATTTTTAAAAAATTTATTTATTTGACAGAGAGAGAGAGAGTGTGTGTACAAGCAGGGGGAGCAGCAGAAGGAGAGGGAGAAGCAGGCTCCCCGCCGAGCAGGGACCCTGATGCGGGGCTGGATCCCGGGACCCTGGGGTCATGACCTGAACCAACGGCAGACACTTAACCCACTGAGCCACCCAGGTGTCCCTACCTGATGGTTTTAGCATCATTGATACTAAACTGGGAGTTACAAAATGGTGGTTTTCTATTTTATCGTTCTTCCTGTATTTATTAGCTGGCATTCAGGAAAGAAAAACTCTTCTTTCCCCCCCCTTTTCTGTGTCTGTTTTTGTGACTATCACTATGGACTCATGAATTGTTAAAGTTCAATACGTTGTAATCCATACATTTAATTCTTTCTTTCTCCCTCCCTTCCTTCTCAAATTGTCCCAGATTTGGCTTATAGGATCTCCTTCAAATTGACTTCTATGCCCTTTTGACATTACCTTATTAGTCCTTGAGCCCTTTCTTCTTTTGGGAGCAAGATGTTGATGTTTCATGCTTACCTTGGACTTTCCCTGCTCCAGGGTCTGGAGTAAGTCAGAGGATTCTTAATTTCTCCAAGGATCCCTACTTCTGTTTAATGGGCAATGGTATTTAGAAACCAAGAAATAGACATTAGATATGTTCAACGTTCTGTAATGTTGTTTTAAGACCATTTTTATGGACAGAGCTAGGAAATAAACACAAACAGATACACACATACACAAAATTGTGAATTTATATTGATACCACTGTTCCAAAGTGGACAGACATGGTTCTTCTTCACTTCTCCCCATTTTATATCCAGGTACATGAGGGAATTTAGTTTGTGATAAAATAGTATTTTAAGGGGTGCCTGGGTGGCTCAGTCGTTAAGCGTCTGCCTTTGGCTCGGGTCATGATCCCAGGGTCCCGGGATCGAGCCCTGCATCGGGCTCCCTGCTCGGCGGGAAGCCTGCTTCTCCCTCTCCCACTCCCCTGCTTGTGTTTTCTCTCTCGCTGTGTCTCTCTCTCTCAAATAAATAAATAAAATCTTTTTTAAAAAATAGTATTTTAAGAGGTGCCTGGCTGGCTCAGTTGGTTAGGTATCTGCTTTCAGCTCAGGTCATGGTCTTGGGGTCCTGGGATCTAGCCCCACATCGGGCTCTCTGCTGGGTGGGGAGCCTGCTTCTCCCTCTCCCTGCCACTCCCCCTGCTTGTGCTCTCTCTGTCTGTCAAATAAATGAATGGGATCTTTTAAAAAAAAAATAGTATTTCAAGTCAGCAAAGAAAATATGGTTCACTGAATACATTGTTTGGGGGACATCTGGCTATCAGTTTGAAAACAAACAAATCCCTACTTAACACTAAATTTGAATTCCAGAAGAGCTGGTAAATAGGCATGAAAGTATTAGAAAAAATATTGGAGAAAAAATGCATAATCTTGCGGCTGGAAAGCCCTTTTAAAAAGATAAAACTCAGAAGGGAAGGCTGACATGTTTGACAATGAATGGCCCTGCACAATATGCTTGTAAGTTCAAGAAGTGATCATTGGGTCACACTCCTTGTGAGTTTCCAATTTCGAGACATAGTGGAGGAGGAAAAGTGTCCCTGGAATTCGTTGGCTGTCCTTTGGCATTTTTGAAATCTTATACCTGGTCCTGGCCTTGGTTGCCAAGTCTCAGCTCCCAATGTTTGGCAATAGGGCCTTCCTGAAGGTAATTACGGTTAAAGGAGGTCATCAGAGTAAGGCTCTGATCCAGGAAGACTAGTGTTCTTGTGCATTGGTGGTGAGCACCGGGTGCTGTATGAAGTGTTGAATCACTATATTGTACACCCGAGACTAATATTACACTGTATGTTAACTAACTGGAATTCAAATAAAAACTTAAAAAAACAAAAAAGACTTGTGTCCTTATAAGAAGAGACACCAGAGAGTTTTCTCTCTCTCAGTCTCCCTCACTCTCTCTCCCTCTCCTTTCCTCCCTACCTACCATGTGAGGACAGGTGAGAAGGTGGCCATCTGCAAACCAGGAAGAGAGCTGTCACCTGACCCATCTTGGCTCCCTGATCTCGGACTCCCAGCCTCCAGAACCGTGAGGAAATAAATGTCTGTTGTTTAAGCCACACAGCCTATGGAAGGCGTTGCCTAAGAGAAAGCAGTTTCTCCTCTGAGGGAAGGTTCAAAAAAGCCAGATGTGTCACCCAGTGCCCTTCCACTGATGGAGCGATTTCAGCGTTGGATATCCCCGACCCCTAGAGACGAGGTGTCAGGCAGCGTTGTCCTCGAGGGCCTGCAATAGGAGGTGACTGGAGGCCCCATGTTGAGTTAACCATTTACTGGTCTTGCACTAACAGACTATGATGCTCTAATAGACCCTGGAGCTGAATGCACACTTACCTAGGGAAACTGCTCAAAATTTCAGGGAGAAATAAAGAAATAAGTGCTTTCGATGTTTATTTGCGGGGTGGGGGGCAGAATGATCAAGGTTAGACAAACTAGTCTCTCCCCTACAGATCAGCAGGCTTCATCCTGGCTGTTTTCTAGTGCATATTTCATCCATTCCTGAGTATATTTTGGGTGTAGATTTTGAATCTAACTACAATGGCCAGTGAATTCGGGTGGTGTATCCAAGTAGTGAAACATGTCCTCATGAGTCATGCAAAACAGGAACCTATACAGCCGCCTGTTCCCAGAGAGTAATAAACGTAAAACAATATAAGCTATCGGGTGGGGTAGGGGAGCATGATGAGATTATGGCCATCATTAAAGAATTCGAAAAGGCAGGGGTAATCAGGCCTGCTCAAGCCCATTCATTAGTCTAGTTTGGCCTGTAAAGAAATCTAATGGGATCTGGTGAATGAAAACAGATTATAGGGAACTCAATAAAGTTACTCTGTGCATCCTTGCAGAGGTGCCTTATACAGTATTGTTAGAAGAAAATCATGGCCTCCATTAAGACAGATCATCATGTATTGGGCCTACGTAGCCTTTTTCAACATTCCATTAGGACTTGAATCCGGAGACCAATTTGCCTTCATGTGGAACAGGAGACAATGGACCTTCCGGGCATTGCCCCAAGGGTACCTCCACAATCCCACAATTGGTCACAGGATGGTAGCCAGAGATTTGAGATTTGGAAAAATGGTTATTGCCCGAGGAGATGGTGCTTTATCATTATGTAGATGATGTCATGTTAACTTGTGACGATTTAGTCTCCTATCTCAAGTAGCTGTGGCATACTTAAAGTCATGAGGAGATCTGTGGGCTGGGTCAATCAGTGAAGGCCCCTGGTGTCACCTGGTTGGGTAAGACAAAGTGATGCCAGAGGCACTCCATGATGAGATACAAGCCTTCCCAACAGACTTTCGTTGGTTTATTAGGTTACTGGAGACCTTTAATTTCCCATGGAGATCAGGTATTAAGACTTTCATACACCTTGGTTAAGAAGGGAGGCCGATGGGATTGGGGTATTGACCAACAAGAGGCTTTCTTAAAGGCAGAAAAGGTAGTAAAATGTACTGATGGGAGTATTGATGCCAGAGGTGAGTTGTGAATTCGATGTGAGTTCCTATCCAGAAGGGTCTAGTTGGGGCTTGTGGCACTGACAAAATGGGAAAGGAATCCCATTAGGATTCTGGCCTCAATTATGGAAAGGGACAGAAACCAGGTATCATCCTCTCAAGAAGCAACGATTAGTTGTCTACCCTGCACTGCAACAGATGGAAGGACCGACTGCTGACCTGCCCGTGATGATATGAGCCTCCCTGCCAGTGGGAGGATGGATTAAGAACATGCTCAGCAGACTGAAGGGTGCCTTTGCCCAGAAAAGCACCTTACAGAAATGGCACATTGACCCACTACAGCAGAGGAGCTCATACACCACCAGGCTGCTGTTCCGTGAACTGCACTGTTTCCTGGGGCCGGTCACGTATGGCAACCCCAGCATAACAGTACACCTCCCCTGCCCCAAGTGAAGGAAGGGGTAGGCTGGCTCCGGGCGGACACAAGGCACGCTGATGGCAGTGCCAGGAAACCTGCCTATTTGGCGTTCCTCTGTTACCGACTGGATCCTGATGTACTTTGCTATGTTGACGGGTGAACCTGTGCCCATCTGTTTGACCACCGGCAGCTGGGCAGTGTGGAAAGGGTTAACAACACAGATGTTACAATGGTGCAGAGAAGGCTGGGCTATATTAAACAGACCCTTGTAGGGAGCAGAACTAGGGAAAGGTACTGGGGAAAATGCACTAAACCCGATGCAGCTATCCAAATATGTGTCCGCTTACTCCGCATCCACACTACCAGGCAATCGCGAGGCAGATGAGTTAGTTAGCCTGAGCCTGAGCCCTTCTGCCCGAGGAAATGCTGATCCCATCTGATGTAGCAGAATGGGTCCACCATAAATCGGGACACCAAGATCCCAACACTACTTGGGAAATAGTAAAAAGATTACATTTGCCTTTAAAATCTGTAAGCTGCTGACAAGGACTGCCCCCAATACCCCCTGCAGCAATAGCTGTTATGTTATATACCTGGGGCATATGGGTGGACTCCATGCCCTATTTCTCATTGCAAATAGATGATATAGACCCCCTTGTTGGTATCAGAAGGACACGAATATACGCTGACCTGTGTCACATTTCCACAGGACTTGTACAAGACCTTGCCTATAAAAGAGTCCATCAGGCTGCAACTATAAAGGAATGAACAAAATTAGAGGGCATGTGTCAACACCAACTCAGATAGTGATCAAGGGACACAGTCTACCAGTTTGAGGCCTATATGCTGGAGGGGGGACTCACTTTGCAATTGCCAGGAGACCTCACACATGGTAAGATTTTAGTGCATTGGAAATTAGCTTGGAGTGCCCCACCCCACCCCAGGTGGCTTGGTGTCCTAATCTCTTGGGGCCAAGGGCTCACTTCTGGTATTAACCACTTGTTCTACATTGGTCAGGGCCCAAGACACACACAAATAACTGCTTCTGAACCTCTGATGCTTGGCATTGAGGTGGGGTTGTCAGTATGGGTGCCAGCCGAAATGCCTCTGTACAACATGGGCATATCCTCTGATAATATTAAGGGGCAAACTACGTGGTATCATCACCCAGAGAAACTACCGAAGCCAGGGGTGGGTATTGGCTCAAGGGGACCAAACCGCTACTATGTTGTTGCTAAATGAAGATCTGCCATCTCTGTTGCCTATACACCACTTGCCTTGTCACCTCTGGCCTCGCACTGCTGATGCTCCTTCCTGTCGCATCAGGAAGCATCATGGGCCACCACTTACGCCGAAGCTCGCAATTGCTCTGACTGTTGGGTCGGAGGAGGCCTCTTTCCAGGCCGCTGGGAAGTCTCATGTTGCTGTTTATATTGCCACTGTAGCAAAGGGAGAGGGATGCAAGTTGCCTCCTGATATCTGGCTGTAGGGTCACCGTGGAAGAATTGTGTGCAAGGATTGTACGGGCCCCAAGATGTTAGGGGTGGAGTGTAGGAGCGCTGCCAACACTGACTCCATCTTTGGCTCTCCAGCTCGTTCTCCCCTCTGCCCCACAGGTGCTGCCTCGATAGGTAACTGCCCTGTGGCCTCACCACCAGGACCCTCTATAAAAACGTGGGCTGAGGGCTGGGCTGGGCGGAGAACGGCAGCATGATCATCCTGGCCCTGGTGCCGCCTTTCCCATCGCCTCACCATGTGCACAGTGAAGACGTCCTTCTACCAGGGCCTTTGGAATCACATAGCTCAGCAGATGACAAACTGGAGAACATTTTAAGTTCCTTCTAAATGAGCTCTAGAGCTCTGCTGTCACTGAATTTAAAAGTCTTTTTCCCGAGAGGGAAAGAGACATTGAGAAGAAGAAAATGTTTGCAGCTGGAGCCTGAATTAGCAGTTTTGTCTTCAAAGACCGGAAAACACCTGGTCCTAGCAGACATTCTATTGAATTTTATATGGTTTCAAAAATAGACTAATTCTTAGCTGACTGGCAAGATTGAGTTATGTTAGATTGTCTAACACAATTTTATCTGAGCTCAAGCATCACACAATATTTTTTAGCAGGGAGAAGAATATACAAAATTACTATCCTATCTTTCCTAGATCAAGTTGTAACTTTGATAACTCAGGGAGCTTATAACAGAGCAAAAGACATATTATTGAAGAACACCCCAGAGCATGCAATTGATTAAAAAAACCTTCAAACTCTGGAACTCTGCTACTCTGAGCTGGTTCTCAGACCAGGAACATTAGCATATTCTCTGAGCTTGTCAGAAGTGCAGAATCTGCAACCCTGTCCAAGACCCTGCATTTTAACAAAATTTCTAGGAAAGCTCATTACAGTTTGACAAGCATTGCTATCGAGCACTGTTCTCAGAGGGTGGCTTTTAGACCTCCCTCAGCAAAATTGCCTGGGAATACTTATTAAAAATGCATATTCCTGGGTCCTGCCCAAGACCCATGAAAATTACCCCATATGACTCTTAGGCAAACTAGCTTGAGAACCATTGCTGTAGTTCTTATTAAAAAAAAAAAAAAAGTGGTTTAAAAAGCTACTCTGAGGGGTGTTCGGGTGGCTCAGCAGGTTAAGCGTCTGCCTTCTGCTCGGGTCATGATCTCGGGGTCCTGGGATCCAGCCCCTCATGGGCTCCGTGCTCCACGGGGAGTCTGCTTCTCCCTCTCCCTCTGCCCCTCCCCGACCCCCCGCTAATGTGCTCTCTCTCTCAAATAAATAAATAAAATCTTTAAAAAAAATCATCAAAGTAGATGACTCACTCTCCCCTACCCCCCAAAACTCCCTCCTCTGGGAACCACTTCTAAGAATGTGAGGTTTCTCAAGGAGCGTGCATGCGATGGGGGGAGAGAGAAGCGAAACTGCCTGTGCTAGTGGGATCTGAGGGGCGCTGACTCCACACACCCAATTTGACTGCACTTTTAAGGATGTTTCTTTGTCCTATGCCATTTCCTCAATCTCAACTTCCCTCTCACACACGCACGCACGCGCACGCACACCGCGCTGGGCTTAAGGTAAGAAAGGGAGTCAGAGGAAGACGACTTTGCACGTTAACCTTCTGAGGGGTAAAGTCTACGCTGCCGTGAGACTCAGCCCTATCAGCACACTTGTCTCTGGGTAGCTGCCCAGCGTGTTGTCAGAACTTGGTGTGGCCCTAAGCGCCTTCTTCCTCCCCGCTTCAGGCAGTAGCGTTCATGACGGGGCAGCTTGTCCCCCAAAGGGCTGGCTCTGAGTAGGGAGACGTGAGGGATGACACCTAACGGGTACTGGGCAACGTCCCCCGCCAGTTTGCTGTCCCGTCCGTGTCACCGCTCGAGGGTGACTTTGTGCGTCACGTGGGGCACACGCACGCATCTGAGGGGTGCTCCGCAGGCCGTTTCAGCTGACCCTGCAAAGTGGATTTGTCCGCTCGGCTCTTTCCGAGCCAGTCACCTCTTTGAGAGCGTCATCCCAGTGGCCTGAGATAAAGGCCAGGAGCCTGGGAAGAGAGGGCCTTGCGGCATTTGGACACAGTGGCGGTCATGTGGAGAAGGGGGACGTGGTCACTTCGAGGGTTGGGAACCTTAGATGAAGGCCCAC
The DNA here is from genome assembly GCF_009762305.2 of Zalophus californianus. Taxonomy (NCBI): domain Eukaryota; kingdom Metazoa; phylum Chordata; class Mammalia; order Carnivora; family Otariidae; genus Zalophus; species Zalophus californianus. The sequence goes on along the minus strand of NC_045603.1, from coordinate 110,681,178 downwards.
GATGGCCATTTACTTCTCACCCCACCACTCCCAACTAGCTGTGGGGCCCGGATCAAGGTGACAGAAAGCTCACTGGATGCTGGAGCTGGAAGGGACCATGCAGAAGGTCTGCGGCGCCCATTCACTCCGCATGTGAGCATATGAGCATCCTGACACCCTGAGGGGCAGGGCAGCCTCAGTGAAGTGGGCTGTAGAAGTGTGTTGGAGGAGGCTATCGAGAGGCCGTGACCTCCAGTGGACCCGATAGCTGGATGCGGGAAGCCAGAGGCTCCTTACCCCCTCCCTTGTCCTTGGAACATATGTTCAGCTTGCTCTTCCCATACTAGCAGCTGCTTCAACGACATGGTCTCGAGAGAGTAAAGTGTTGAGACCATTTGGACCAAATGCATGAGTGAAACTTTTAAGATTCGGGTGCAAAATGTGGGTGCAAAAGTGTACTCATTTTGCAACTACCCAAGACAAGCCCCACTTGTAAGTTCCCTTGCTCATTAAAACTGCCACCTACCAATTGGGAATGGTCTGCCTCTTCAGTCTCTCCTTGCCCTTTGAGTTTCAGATTTCATCCAGGGAACTCCTGAAGTTCCAAACCAACAAACTGGCGAAGAGTGACCAGAGCTGTGACCCTGATCTCACCGTGCAGAGCTCTCTAAAATCTATCTGCCTTCACAATAGAAACCAGAAGATAGGATCAGTAAGAGTTGAGTCCTAGTCTCGCATATGATAGTAAATTTTATATCTGCAACTGGCTGGCAGGTAGCACTTCAGGAAAATGGGCTTTAGCGTTAGATAGACAAGGGTTCAAATCTGGCCTTTCTATTCATTTGCTCATGGGACATAGGGCAAGTGACAATTCTGAGAGTTGCAGCCCCTACATCACTAAAATGGGGGATAATACTATCTGAATAGTAGTGTCATTGGAAGATTTCATGGGGTACTGTGTATAAACTTTGGTGTTTCTCGAACTTGAATGAGCATATGAATTACCTGAATTCTGGTTCTGTGCTGCTTTGGGGTTGCCAAGAATCTGCATCGCTCACAAGTTCCCAGGTGCAGCTGATGCAGCTGGACACGGGCCACGCTTCAGGTAGCAAGGATATAAAGTACTTACCAAGTGGGAGACGCAAGTTTCTTTTTAAATTTGTAAATTAAAATCTTGAAATAATGTTGTCCTTGCAAAAAGTAAAAACGAAAGCAGGACAAAGAATTCCCAGAGGCCCTTTACCCAACTTCTCCAAATGTTAATATTTTCTATATAATCATCATACTATTATCCAAACAAGGAAATTGACATTGAAGCAATACTATTAACTAATCTTCAGACAGTTTTCCTAATTTCTTCAACTGCCTCGCTCGTGCCTTCTTTCTGGACCAGGATCCATTCAAGGGTCACATGTCCTAGTTCACTGTTTTGTCTCTTCAGTCTCCTTTTTTTTTTTTTAAAGATTTTGTTTATTTATTTGAGAGAGAGAGAATGAGAGATAGAGAGCACGAGAGGGAAGAGGGCCAGAGGGAGAAGCAGACTCCCTGCTGAGCAGGGAGCCCGATGCGGGACTCGATCCTGGGACTCCAGGATCATGACCTGAGCTGAAGGCAGTCGCTCAACCAACTGAGCCACCCAGGCACCCTCTTCAGTCTCCTTTGATGTGGGGCAGATTACACGAGAGACTTTTGGTGACAGATGGCCATCACCACAATGACAACCCACCTGAATTTCTTACTCATCTTTGAATTCAACTGGTTTTCAAACATTAGTGTTCGTATAAGAAGCGCCCAGGGAGATTGTTTTACAGGTTTGCTCCCAGAGAAACGAAATCTGTAAGGTTTGGCTAATGTCTGGGAATATGCCTTTTGATGCATGTGCCGGGTGCTGGATGCAGGCAGTCGGAGGCCCAGATTCTGAGAAACTACCCAGGAGTGGCTGGTACTGCTTGAGTGAACACTCGCCTTGGGATCTCTCCTGATACAAGGACAAGCTGTCTATTTCTTTAGAATATTTTTTAAAGTCTTACGGTGCTATCGTCACATTTTTAGAGAGTATAGACCTGCTCTCGCATCTCTGCTTCCTTTCATAACAAAAGGGGAAGCGCAAGGGCGCACCCTGTTTTGCACTTTGCCTTGTCACCTGACATGTCCTTTGGTTTTCCCTGTTTTCTGGGCAGTTCTGGGCTCCCACCTCCTCAAAGTTCGCCACAAGGGGGCACCAGTGACTTCCTCCTAGTACTCAGAGTGCTAATCAAAATTGCCAAATTGGCATGCAATTAGCAAGAGGTTGAAGGAAGAGGCATGGGATGTTTACTACCCAGGGCCTCAAAGATCTGGATCTTTTCACCTCTGAACGCATTAGGATGGATCCCATAACGGCTGACTTTGGGCCATTGCTCCATTGATAATGATTGAAGAGGTTCTGTGCATGGGGAGGTGGGGTGTGCCAGGTTGGACTGGGCCTGGGGACTTCAGCCTGAGGGGTTTGGTCTAGGCTGTGCTGGGCAGAAAGGATAGTTGTGACTAACGCAGCACTTGTGTAGAGGCTCAAAGACAGAATTGTGTATTCGATACCTTTTCCCCATCAAGTCCTAATGATCTTTTTTACATTCTTTCTCCCTGAGGCCAGGAAACAAAAATAACACTCTACATGTGATCTCAATGTCCACCCTCATCCTCCCCTAGCACCGTCAAGGGGCTTAGGAAAGAAGGGCACCCCCATGCCAGTGATTACTGTGTTTTTCAGTGGCAGAGAGGGCCCAAATCTATATCTCTGCTAGACCCAGCGGTGTGCTGGGAAATGTTTAACAAACAGCACTCCAAACAAACAACTAACGATTTTTAGCCTTTATCCGTTTCTGTGGGGTTAAATACTTTCATCATGGCTGATTTCAAGCTATCAAGGTGATCTTACTAAATGCCAAGCTAAATGGCAGAAGCCCATCTGTATAGAGTATGTTTACCACCTAAATATAATCGATGTGACCCCAAGAGCACATATTCGATTAAAAACAGTAAAATAACTACGAAGTTATGGGGTTTGAGTGTCTATTATCCTTGTTCTTAACATCTTTTAATGGTGCTAAACACACATGACATAAAACTTAACATCTTAACTATTTGTAAGTGTCCAGTTCAGTAGTGTTAAATATATTCCCATTGTTGTGCAATCCACCCGAAGAACTGTTCTCATCTTGTAAAACTCAATCTCTGTACCCAAAACAACTCTTCTTTTCCCCCTCCCTTAGCTCCCAACAACCACCATTCTACTTTCTGTTTCTATGAATTTGACGACTTTAGATACCTTATGTAAGTGCAAGCACACAATATTTGTCCTTTTGTGGCTGGTTTATTTCACTTAGCCTAATGTCCTCAAGCTTCATATTGCAGCATGTGACAGAATTTCCTTCTTTTTAAAGACTTAATTGTATTCCAATGTATGTATATAACACATTTTCTTTATCCATTCATCTGTTGATGAACACTTGTGTTGCTTCCACCCACTGGATATCGTGAATAATGCTGCTATGAATATGGTGTATAAATAACTCCTTAAGATACTGCTTTATCTATATATCACCAGAAGTAGGATTGCTGGATTATATGGTAATTCTATTTTTAATTTTTGGAAGGGGTACCATACTGTTTTCCATAGCAGCTGCACCACTTTACATTTTTGCCAACAGTGCAAGGGTTCCAATTTCTCTACTTCCTTAACATTTGTTATTTTCTGCTTTTTTAAAAAAATAGTCACTTAATGGGTATGAGGTGGTATCTCTTTGTGGTCTTGATTTGTATTTCTCTAATTCTCTAATGATTAGTGATGTTGAACACCTTTTCATATGCTTATGGCTATTTGTATAACTTCTCTGGAGAAACTTTTATTCAAGTCATTTGCCTGATTTTTTTTTTCTCCATTGGGTTGTTTTTTGTTGTTGTTATAGGAGTACTGTATATATTCTTGATATTAATCCCTTCTTAGATATGATTTGCAAGTATTTATTCCCACTCTAGAGATTGCCTTTTCACTGTTGATGGCAGCCTTTGATGAATAGAAGTTATTAATCTTGATGTAGTCTAATATATCTATTTTTACTTTTGTTCCCTATGCTTTTGGTGTCATATTCAAGAAAGCATTGCTAAATCCAAAGTCATGAAGGTTTCCCCCTATGTTTCCTTTTAACAGTTTTATAGTTTTAGGTCTTACATGTAGGTCTTTGATCCATTTTGAGTTAATCTGTGTATATGGTGTAAGGTCCCAACACCACTTGTTGAAAAGAGTATGCTTTCCCCATTGAATGGTTTTGGCACTCTTGTCAAAGATCATGTGGCCATATAAGTGAGGGTTTATTTCTGGACACTCTATTCCATTGGTCTATGTGTCTTTTTTTTTTTAATTTTATTTTATCATGTTATGTTAGTCACCATACAGTACATCATTAGTTTTTGATGTAGTGCTCCATGATTCATTGTTTGTGTGTAACACCCTGTGCTCCCTGCAGTACGTGCCCTCCTTAATACCCATCACTGTGCTAACCCATTCCCCCACCCCCCTCCCCTCTAAAACCCTCAGTTTGTTTCTCGGAGTCCATAGTCTCTCATGGATCATCTCTCCCCCCAATTTCCCCCCTTCATTCTTCCCTTCCTTCTCCTAATGCTATTCCTTATGTTCCACAAATTAGTGAAATATGATAATTGGCTTTCTCTGCTTGACTTATTTCACTTAGCATAACCTCCTCCAGTCCCATCCATGTTGATGCGAAAGTTGGGTATTCATCCTTTCTGATGGCTGAGTAATATTCCATTGTATATATGGACCACATCTTCTTTATCCATTCATCTTTTGAAGGGCATCTTGGCTCTTTCCACAGTTTGGCTATTGTGGACATTACTGCTATGAACTTTGGGGTGCATATGGCCCTTCTTTTCACTACATCTGTGTCTTTGGGGTAAATACCCAGTAGTGCAATTGCTAGGTCATGGGGTAGCTCTATTTTTAATTTTTTGAGGCACCTCCACACTGTTTTCCAAAGTGGCTGTACCAACTTGCATTCCCACCAACAGTGTAAGAGGGTTCCCCTTTCTCCACAACCTCTCCAACATTTGTTGTTTCTTGCATTGTCAATTTTTGCCATTCTAACTGGGGTAAGTTGGTATCTCAATGTGGTTTTGACTTGAATTTCCCTGATGGCTAATGATGATGAACATATTTTCATGTGTCTCTTAGCCTATGTGTCTGTCTTTATGCCAGCACCAGCATTGATTATTGTAGCTTTGTGGTAACTTTTGAAATCAGGAAGTGTGAGATCTCTAACTTTGTTCTTTTTCAAGATTGTTTTGGCTATTCAGGGTCCCTTGAGATTCCATATGCATTTTAGGATGGATTTTTCTTTTCTGCAAAAATTGCCATTTGGAATTTGAGAAGGATTTCACTGAATCTGTAGATCACTTTGGATTGAACAATAATTAACAATATCAGGTCTTCCAGTCCATGAACACAGGCTATTCTTCCATTTATTTGTGAGTTCTTAATGTCTTTCAGCAATGTTTTGTAGTTTTCAGTGTATATAAGACTTTCACCTTCTTGGTTAAATTTATTCCTAAGTATTTCATTCTTTTTGACACTATTGTAAATGGAATTATTTTTAAAATTTGCTTTTCAGATTGTTCATTGTTGGTGTATAGAAACACTACTACTTTTGTGTTGATTTTGTATCCTACAACTTTGCTGGTTTATTTGTTCTAACAAGTTTTTTTTTTAAGATTTTATTTATTTGAGAGAGAGAGAAGGAGGGAGAGAGAGAGAGAGAGCATGCACAAGTGGGATGAAGGGCAGAGGGAGAAGCAGGCTCCCTGCTGAGCAGGGAACCCAAAGGCGGGACTCGATCCCAGGACCTGGGATCATGACCTGAACCAAAGGCAGACACTTAACCAATTGAGCCACGCAGGCGCCCTCTAACAAGTTTTTTGAGGAATCTTTAGGGTTCTCTACATAAAAAGTCATGTCGTCTATGAGCAGAGATAATTTTATTATTCTTTCTACTTTGCATGCCTTTTATGCTCTCCTCTCCTCTCCTCTCCTCCCCTCCCCTCCCCTCCCCTCCCCTCTCCTCCTATTGCTCGGCTAGGACTTTCAGTATTATTCCGAATAGAAGTGGTGAAAGCAAGCAACCTTGTGTTGTTTCTGGTATTAGAGGAAAAGCTTTCAGTCTTTTACCATTGAGTATGATTTAGTAGTGTTGTCATATGGATCTTTATTATATTGAGATAGTTTTCTTCTATTCCTAGTTTGTTGAGTGTTTTTATCATGAGGAAGTGTTGAATTTTTTCAAATGCCTTTTCTGCATCAATTGAGATGATGATGTATTTTTTCCCATCATTCTGTTAATGTATTATATTGATTGATTTTTATTAAAAGATTTTATTTATTTATTTGAGAGAGAGAGAATGAGATAGAGAGCATGAGAGGGAAGAGGGTCAGAGGGAGAAGCAGACTCCCTACCGAGCAGGGAGCCGAATGCGGGACTCGATCCCGGGACTCCAGGATCATGACCCAAGCCGAAGGCAGTTGCTTAACCAACTGAGCCACCCAGGCGCCCTACTGATTGATTTTTATATGTTGAACCATCAGTGCATTTCAAGAATAAATCCCACTTGGTCATGGTATATAATCCTTTTATTTACTTATTTATTTTTTAAAATTTTATTTTATTTTATTATGTTATGTTAGTCACCATGCAATACATCATTAGTTTTTGATGTAGTGATCCACGATTCATTGTTTTTGTATAACACCCAGTGCTCCATGCAGTACATGCCCTCCTGAATACCCATCACCGGGCTAACCCATCCCCCCACCTCCTCCCCTCTAAAACCCTCAGTTTGTTTCTCGGAGTCCATAGTCTCTCATGGTTCATCTCTCCCTCCAATTACCCCCCTTCATTTTTCCCTTCCTTCTCCTAATGTCCTCCACGCTATTCCTTATGTTCCACAAATAAGTGAAACCATATGATAATTGACTTTCTCTGCTTGACTTATTTCACTTAGCATACTCTCCTCTAGTCCCATTCATGTTGATGGAAAAGTTGCATATTCCTCCTTTCTGATGGCTGACTAATATTCCATTGTATATATGGACCACATCTTCTTTATCCATTCATCTTTTGAAGGACATCTCAGCTCTTTCCACAGTTTGGCTATTGTGGACATTGCTGCTATGAACATTTGGGTGCATATGGCCCTTCTTTTCACTACATCTGTGTCTTTGGGGTAAATACCGAGCAGGGCAATTGCTAGGTCATAGGGTAGCTCTATTTTTAATTTTTTGAGGCACCTCCACACTGTTTTCCAAAGTGGCTGTACCAACTTGCATTCCCACCAACAGTGTAAGAGGGTTCCCCTTTCTCCACAACCTCTCCAACATTTGTTGTTTCTTGCATTGTCAATTTTTGCCATTCTAACTGGTGTAAGGTGTTATCACAATGTGGTTTGGATTTGAATTTCCCTGATGGCTAATGATGATGAACATTTTTTCATGTGTCTGTTAGCCATTTGTATGTCTTCTTTGGAGAAGTGTCTGTTCATGTCTTCTGCCCATTTTTGGACTTGATTATTAGTTTTTTGGGTGTTGAGTTTGAGAAATTCTTTATAGATCTTGGATAACAGCCCTTTGTCTACAATGTCATTTGCAAAAATCTCCCATTCCGTGGGTTGCCTCTTTGTTTTGTTGACTGTTTCCTTTGCTGTGCAGAAGCTTTTTATCTTGATTAAGTCCCAAAAGTTCATTTTTGCTTTTGTTTCCCTGACCTCTGGAGATGTGTCTTGAAAGAAGTTGCTGTCGCTGATTCTGAAGAGGTTACTGCCTATGTTCTCCTCTAGGATTTTGATGGATTCCTGTCTCACATTGGGGGTCTTTCATCCATTTTGAGTTATCTTTGTGTATGGCGTAAGAGAATGGTCAAGTTTCATTCTTCTGTATATAGCTGTCCAGTTTTCCCAGCACCATTTATTGAAGAGACTGTCTTTTTTCCACTGCATATTTTTTCCTGTTTTGTCGAAGATTATTTGACCATACAGTTGAGGATCCATATCTGGGCTCTCTATTCTGTTCCATTGGTCTATGTGTCTGTTTTTATGCCAGTACCATGCTGTCTTGGTGATCAGTTTTGTAAAGAACTTGAAATCAGGCAACGTGATGCCTCAGCTTTTTTTCCCCCCAACATTTCCTTGGCGATTCGGGGTCTTTTCTGATTCCATACAAATTTTAGGATTGTTTGTTCCAACACTTTGAAAAATGCCATTGGTATTTTGATTGGGATGGCATTGAAGGTATAGATTGCTCTGGGCAGCATAGACATTTTAACAATGTTTATTCTTCTGATCAATGAGCATGGAATGTTTTTCCATCTTTTTGTGTCTTCTTCAATTTCTTTCATGAGTGTTCTGTAGTTCCTAGAGTATAGATCCTTTACATCTTTGATTAGGTTTATTCTGAGGTATGTTATGGTTTTTGGTGCTATTGTAAATGGAATAATTTCTCTAATTTCTCTTTCTACAGTTGCATTGTTAGTGTATAAGAAAGCAACTGATTTCTGTGCATTGATTTTGTATCCTGCCACATTACTGAATTGCTGTATGAGTTCTAGTAATTTGGGAGTGAAGTCTTTTGGATTTTCCACATAAAGTATCATGTCATCTGCGAAGAGAGAGAGTTTGACTTCTTCTTTGCCAATTTGAATATATTTTATTTCTCTTTGTTGTCTGATTGCTGTTGCTAGGACTTCTAGTACTATGTTGAACTATAGTGGCAAGAGTGGACATCCTTCTCGTGTTCCTGATCTTAAGGGAAAGGCTCTCAGCTTTTCCCCATTGAGGATCATATTCACTGTGGGTTTTTCATAGATGGATTTTATGAACTTGAGGAATGTTCTCCCTATCCCTATATTCTGAAGAGTCTTAATCAGGAAAGGATGCTGTATTTTGTCAAATGCTTTTTGTGCATCAGTTGACAGGACCATATGGTTCTTCTCTCTCCTCTTATTAATGTGTTCTATCACATTGAATGATTTGCAAATGTTGAACCACCCTTGCATCCCAGGGATAAATCCCACTTGGTCATGGTGGATGATCCTTTTAATGTATTGTTGGATCCTATTAGCTAGGATTTTGTTGAGGATTTTGGAATCCATATTCATCAGGGATATCAGTCTGAAATTCTCCTTTTTGATGGGACCTTTGCCTGGTTTGGGGATTAAGGTAATGCTGGCCTCATAGAATGAGTCTGGAAGCTTTCCTTATGTTTCTGTTTTTTGAAACAGCTTCAGGAGAATAGGTATTACCTCTTTTTTGAATGTTTGATAGAATTCCGCAGGGAATCCATCAGGCCCTGGACTCTTGTTTTTTGGGAGATTTTTGATCACTGCTTCAGTCTCGTTACTGATTGTTGGCCTCTTCAGGTTGTCAATTTCTTCCTATTTCAGTGTTGGTAGTTTATAGGTTTCCAGGAAGGCCTCCATTTCTTCCAGGTTGCTCAATTTATTGGCATATAGTTGTTGATAATAATTTCTAATAATTGTTTCTATTTCCTTGGTGTTAGTCGTGATCTCTCCCCTTTCAACATAATCTTATTAATTTGGGTCCTTTCTCTTTTCTTTTGCATAAGTCTGGCCAGTGGTTGATCGATCTTATGAATTCTTTCAAAGAACCAGCTTCTAGTTTCGTTGATCTGATCTACTGTGTTTCTGGTTTCTAATTCATTGATCTCTGCTCTAATCTTAATTATTTCTCTTCCAATGCATGGCTTAGGCATTGTTTGTTGTTTTTTCTCCAGTTCTTTGAGGTGTAAAGTTAGTTGGTGAATTCGGGATTTTTCTATTTTTTTGAGTGAGGCTTGGGTGGCTATGTAATTCCCCCTTAGGACCGCCTTTGCAGTATCCCATAGGTTTTGGACTGATGGTGTTTTCGTTTCATTGGTTTCCATGAACTGTTTAAGTTCTTCTTTGATTTCTTGGTTGACCCAAACATTATTGAGAAGAGTGGTCTTTAGCTTTCAAGTGTTTGAATTTCTTCCAAATTTTTTCTTGTGATTGAGTTCCAGTTTTAAAGCATTATGGTCTAAGAAGATTCAGGGAATCATGTCAATCTTTTGTTATCGGTTGAGACCTGATTTGTGACCCAGTATGTGGTCTATTCTGGAGAAAGTTCCATGTGTGCTCGAGAAGAATGAGTATTCTGTTGTTTTAGGGTGGAATATTCTGTATATATCTATGAGGTCCATCTGGTTCAGTGTGTCATTCAAAGCTCGTTTCTTTGTTGATTTTCTGCTTAGATGATCTGTCTATTGCTGAGAGTGGAGTATTGTGGTCTCTTACAATTAACATATTGTTATTAATATGACTCTTTATTTTGGTTAACAGTTGGCTTATGTAGATGGCTGCTCCCATGTTGTGGGCATAGATGTTTACAATTATTAGGTCTTCTTGTTGGATAGACCCTTTAAGAATGATATAGTGTCCTTTTTTTGTCTCTAACTACAGTCTAGCTTAAAATCTAATTTGATATAAGAATTGCTACCCCAGCTTTCTTTTGAGGTCTGTTGGCATGGAGGATGGCTCTCCATCCCTTCACTTGCAGTCTGGATGTATCTTTAGGTTCAAAATGAGTGTTTTGTAGACAGCATATGGATGGGTCCTGTCTTTTTATCCAATCTGCAACCCTGTGCCATTTTATGGGAGCATTTAGGCCATTCACGTTGAGAGTGACTATTGAAGCATATGAATTAATTGTCATCATGTTGCCTGTGAAGATTTTGTTTTTATAGATTGTCTGTATAAATTTCTGTTCTATATCATCTTGGGGTCTTTCTCCTTTAATAGAACCCCCCTTTATATTTCTTGCTGGGCCGGCTTAGTGGTCACATATTCTTTCAGTTTCTCCTGGTCTCGGAAGCTCTGCATCTCTCCATCCATTCTAAATGACAGCCTTGCTGGATAAAGTATTCTTGGCTGCGTGTTCTTCTCGTTTAGTACCCTGAATATGTCTTGCCAGCCCTTTCTGACTAGTCAGGTCTCTGTGGATAGGTCTGACTTTATTCTGATGTTCCTCCCTCTGTACATAAGGAATCTCTTCCCCCTAACTGCCCTTAAGATGGTTTCCTTGGTTCTGAGATTTGTGAGTTTTACTATTACATGCCAGGGTGTTGGCCTCTTTTCCTTGATCTTGGGAGGGGTCCTCTCTGCCTCTAGGACACAAATGTTTGTTTCATTCCCAAGATAAGGGAAGTTCTCAGCTACAATTTGCTCAAATATATCTTCTAGTCCTCTCTCTCTCCCCACCCCCTCAGGGATCCCAATAATTCTGACATTGGAACGTTTCATGGTGTCACTTATTTCTCTAATTCTGTTTTCATGGATTATAAGCTGTTTTTCCCAGGTCTCCTCTGTTTCCTTCTTGTCTATGAATTGGTCTTCTAGATCACTAATTCATTCTTCTGCCTCACCTACCCTAGCTGTTAGATTATCTAGATTAGATTGGATCTCACTGATAGCATTAAGTTCTGCCAGTTCAGCTTTCATTTCTGCCCTTAGAGACTCTTATGTTGCCATTAATCGATTTCTCCATTCTAGCTATTGTCTTCACAATTGCTACCCTGAATTCCATCTCCAACATCTTGGTTATATTTATCCATTTGTAAATCTGTGGCAGAAGTCACAGTCTCTGAGTCTTTCCTATTTTGGGGGTTCCTCCTTCTAGTCATTCTGTTGAAGGGTGGTTGAGGGAATGTTCAGAGTCAAAATTATTGACCACTACTCAAGCAAGACGCACCTGTTTTATAGGGACCTTAGGGTTGTCAGCCTCTTGTTCTCCCAGCCTGTCTTCTGAGGGAGGGGCCTGCCACGCTGTTACTCAGGCAACCCTGTTTGGGCAGAGTTGTTCTGCCCACCCCAGTGGCAGGGGATGGGCTCAGTGAAACCATTTTTTGGGAGCTTTTTTCTCTGGCGGCTTTCCCTGGTGGCTTTTTGCATCTCTTTCGAGTCAAAGCAGAAGAGACCATTTCCAACCCTCTGCCTCAGAGCAGAGGGATCGCGTCTGTTCTTCAGTGAGCTCTCCAGGCCACACTATCTCCATTTCTGTCTGTGCTGCTATAAACTGCAGCATCCTAGGTTGTGCACCCTTCAGCAGGGCTCCCAGTCCTCGCCTCCAGGTCAGGCACGTCTCTGCCCTTTGTGCTTCTAAAACCGCCCGCCACCCCCTGTTCACACACACGGCCCCAGTCCGGTTTCTGTCTTTGGGGCTGCCGTAAAGTCCTTTCCCCGTTGCTACCGGTCTGCAAGTCTGTGCCCCATCACCAGCGCAGGAGGCTATTGCTCACCAGCGGTGTAGGATCCTGAGGGCTGGCTCCCTCTCCCTTCTGTTTATCCTCCGATATCTACCTGGTGAATCATGGCTCCCCGCTTTGTACCTGGAAACCAACTGCCTGCGATATTCTGTTTGTAGAGATCCTGATAGATCTTCTTACATCTCAGGCTGATTTCATGGGTGTTCAGAGTGGTCTGGTAGATATCCAGCTCAATTCTGGGGACCGGTTGGTATAGGGTCCCCTACTCCTCCACCATCTTTTTCGAACCTCCTCGGTATATAATCCTTTTAAAGTGCTATAGAATTCTGTTGAATTTTGTTTAAAATTTTGCCTTAATAGTCATCTGGGATATTGTTCTGTAGTTCTCCTTCCTTGTATTATTATCTTTGTTATTGTAGAATTTATTTACTTGTAAGCTTATATAGTTTATTTTTTAACAATGTTTAACAATCAGTTCATATAATTCCTAAAAATTTAACAATTGATTCTCATGAATCAATGTGGGCTGTTTCTAACACGTTACCGGTTTAACTTTTGTGTCTCTTTTCCTTTTGCAATTTGGGGCACAGTGAATTGAGTGACTTCATTTTGCATAACAGGAACAGCAAGAGATAAAGAGTACATCTAGATGTCAACTTATTTGGCAAACAAACAAAAATCCAGAACAAGTATTAAGTTGTAAATTGTTTTCCCAGTCCCCATCTGACTGCATCGTCTTTACAGCATGAAATTCAGTTCTTTTAGGGGGAAGGCACTATAGCCTTTATCTCTCTTTTTCTCTCTTTCTCTTTTGTTTAACATTGGCCCGACTGAATACTTTACTTTTATGCTCTCATTTAATTCTCCCAACAAGTAGGTACTATTATTTCCCTCATTTTAGAGATAAAGACACTGAAGTTTAGATAGGTTCAGTAACTCAGACTGTTAGTTAATTGTACAGCCAGGATTTGAACCAGAGCTGCCTGGGTTTCAGTTGTCATCTGATCACGTGGTAAGATATAAATTGCCCCATTGGATGTTGGCTGTTGATGTGTAACTGTTCCTGTCTTCTAATACAGAGTTTCTACAGCTCTGGATGCATCTAAGTTCTATTCACACCCTCTTAGGAAGCATGGGGTAAATTTCAGCCATCTTACAAGGCCACACCTGGACCATGGGAAACTATGTAAGGGTCTCAGGCATTAGTCACCTAACTATGCCACACAGTCTCTTTTGGGATCATGATGACAACTGAAATCTTTGCCTTTACATTGGGTTGTTTAGATCATTAGCAATAATATTATTTATGGGGTTGGGTTTAAATCTACTATGTTCATATTTGTTTTCTATTTACTCTGTCCTTTTTCTTCTTTTTCTGCTTTCTTTTGGGTCAATAGAATATTGTTTATGATTTTACTTTATCTTCTTTACAGGCTTATTAGCTATAACTCTGTTTTATTTTAGTGGTTGCTTTTGGACTTCTGGTATACATCTTTAACTTATTATAGTCTACTTTCAAGTGATATTATACCACTTCAGGTATAGCATAAGACTCTTTACTCATGACCTTTGTGCTATTGTTATACGTTTCCTTTCTGTTATAATGCCATAATACACTGTTGTTTTTGCTTTAAAAAGTCAATTATCTTTTAAAAATACTTAAAAAATAAGGAATAGGGTTTTTAATATGTACATACATATTTTTCTTTTTTTTTTTTTAAGCTTTTTTTTTAGCGAGGGGAGAGGGAGAGAATCTTAAGCAGGCTCCATGCCAAGCATGGAGCCCCATTTGGGGTTTGATCTCAAAATCCTGAGACCATGACCTGAGCAGAAATCAAGAGTTGGATGCTTAACTGACTGAGCCACCTGGGAGCCCCATATTTTCCATTTCTAATGTTCTTTATTTGTATACATCCAGATTTTGGTCTGATATTTCATCTGCTTCAATGAATGCTTTGATGTTTCTGGTAGTGGATGTCTGCTTGTGATGAAGTCTGACAATTTTGTATGTCTGTATATCACTTTCTTTTCTTTCTTTTTTTTTTTTTTTTAAGATTTTATTTATTTATTTGACAGAGAGAGAGACACAGCAAGAGAAGGAACACAAGCAGGGGGAGTGGGAGAGGGAGAAGCAGGCTTCCCACGGAGCAGGGAGCCCGATGCGGGGCTCGATCCCAGGACCCTGGGATCATGACCTGAGCCGAAGGCAGATGCTTAACTGACTGAGCCACCTTCACTTTCAAAAGATAATTTTGCTAAGTATAGAATTCTAGATTGATAGGCTGTTTTTTGTTCAATAAAGATATTGCTCCTCTGTTAGCTTTCACATCTTCCAATGAATTTCTGCTGTCATTCTTATTTTTGTTTATCCGTGTTTTTTTTTCCTAGTTGTTTTATTTATTTTTTTACTAGTTTTAAATTTTTTTCTCTTTATCAGTGATATTTAGCAATTTTTTTTTAAGAATATGCTTTGGTGAATTTGGTGAATTTTCTTTCTTCCTTCTTCTACTTCTTTTTTGCTTGTGGCTTGTTGATTTTCTTAGGTCTGTGAATTCTTTTGATTATATTTGGGAAAGTTTTGATCATTAAGTATGGCCTTCTTTTCCTGTTTATTCTATTCTCCAATTACGTATATATTAGAAATTATACCACAGCTGATCGATTTTTGTTTTAAATCTTTTCTTCACCCATGTCTTATTTTGGATTGCTTCTATTGCCGTGTTTTCAATTTCACTAGTCTTTTCTTCTGCAGTATTTAATCTACTCTTAATTTCATACCAGACATTGTATTTTTCACATCTTTAAGTTCTATTTGAGTCTTTTTAGTATTTTCAATGTCTGCACTTATTATGCCCAAATTTTCCTGTAACTTCTGAAACATATAAAATATAGTTATAACAGATTTTACATTTTTTTATCTACTAATTCTTTCAGCTGTGCCATTTAGAACTCTTCCACATGATTTTTCTCCTGATTGAGTTGTATTTCCCTACTACTTCTTTGCATGCCAGATAATTTTGAATTGGATGCCAGAAATTGTGAGTTTTATTTTGTGGGGTGCTAAAATATATTTTTTTAAGATTTTATTTATTTATTTGAGAGAGAGAGAGAGTGCGCACGAATGAGCATGAGCGGGGGGAGGGGCAGAAGGAGAGGAAGCAGACTCCCCACTGAGCAGGGAGCCCAACATGGGGCTCAATCCCAGGACCCTGAGATTATGACCTGAGCTGAAAGTAGATGTTTAACTGACTGAGCCACCTAGGCACCCCTAAAAATTTTTGTATTTAAAAAAATTCTTGAGCTTTGTTTTGGGAAGTAGTTAGATTACTTGGAAATGATTTGATTCTTTTGAAGTCAGATTTATTAGGCAGATCCAGAGCAGTCTAATTTGTCCTACTACTGAGGCAATAACCTTCTGAGTACTCTGCCTGACACCTCATGAGTAATGAGGGTTTCCACTCTGTGGCCAGTAAGTACAAAAACTGCTCCCAGCCCTGACTAAGCTTTAAGAATTGTTGCCTGTAAATCTTTCTGGTGGCTTTTCCTCATCCTTGTGCAGTTTCTTCACACACATGCATTGTTATGTTTACAACTGAATAATCAGAGAGGACCTCTGCAAATCTCTGGTGGTCTTTCTTTTCAGTACTCTGTGGTACTTGTTTGGTGAACTCTGGCCCTTGACCTTGGACTTCTAGCTCCATCTCCTCAACTCTGTGACACTGCTAGGTTCTGAGTTCCTCCTCCCTGCAGTGCCCCCCTCAGAACTCACCTCATTTGTTTCCTCTCTCTCAGAGTTCACTACCCTCTGTTGCCTATGTTTAATGCCCCCAAATTAAGTGTTTTATGTACTTTGTTCAGTTTTGTGTTTCAAGCGAGAGAGTAAATCTGATCTTTGTTACTCCATTTTGACCAGAATTAGAAGCTCACATTCAGAGTTTTTAAGCAAAATTTAAAGACTCTAACAGTTTGATTTAGAAATATGGATTTTATAATGTGTAGTGCAGCATAATTCATATAATGTTCCTGCTGAATAACTGAATTTTCGTACAAATTAAGAGTTAATAAAATTGGTTTACAACCAGCTTTACGTCTTCACTCTAATTTTACCAGGATCTAAAATACTCATTTGTACATGGCTAAGGTTAGTTTTTACCTGTGATTTTAAAATCTCTGAATGTCCTACATTGGTTTTATGGACCAAATACTTTATTATTTCCACAAAAATTTTAAAACTACAAAAACATAAGGTTGGGTTTTACTAAATGAGATTTAATAATTATATCTTTTTAAATTTTTGCCTTTCACAAGTTCAGGCCCCAAATTCATAATAATCAAACTATTAGGATGTCATTTATGCCTAAACTATCAAATTTCTTGGAATGGCCAACAAGTAGCACAAAGATTTGCTGCTTCACTTTAGAAAAGGGTGGACAGTTGTAAGAATTTCTTCCATCTTCTAAGCTGATGAAGAGGGAATATTTCTTCCTAGAGGTGAAGCCTCTTTGGTTTTTATAACTCTTAGCTTTGAAAGCACAATCTTCTACATATGGTTTGTATTGTTTATTCACAAATGTAATACTTCACACTTGTCCTTGCTAAAGCTAGACTGTTATTTAAAATATGGCCTTTAGTTACATATGTGGACTCAGGAGTTAGAATGGTTTGGAGTTCTATCCCACCTGAGGTAGGCTGCTTTCTCATCTGTAAATTGGGCAGTGGAGAGTTGGGAGTGTGCCATTTATATGAGACCACATGGTTAATTGTAGCAGAACCTGTACAACCATACCCAGGGGCCTTGGTTGCAAGGATTACATGAGATAATGCAAACAAAGTGCTTAGAGTAATGCTAGCACTCGGTAAGTGCTCAATAACATAGCTATTATTAGGGCTGTAGTAGACAATGTGAAGGGGAAAATGGCCCAAGATGGTTTTTGTAAACCATGTGAAGAAGTTTGGAACTCACCTCCAACAGTATTCAATATAGTCAGATTTGAGTTTTAGACAGAATGCTTTGGCAGCAGAATGAGATGGGGGGAAGGTTTAGAATTAAGACTGGGAGCAGGGAGAGCAGTTAGGGAACCACAGCAATAGTCCAGAAGAGAAATTAGGTAGTCTGAACAAATATGGCAATAGTAGAGATAGAAAGAAGTATACCAATTGAATACATATAGGAATTTTTAAAAATCATTTTTGCCTGATCAATGTGGGAGGTTAGGTAGAAGGGGAAAAAAAATAAGGATCCCAGGTTTCTCTCTCGGTAAGATGGGTAAATGGTGGTGCCATTTATTAAGATAGAGAACACTAGAGAAGAACCAAATTGCACATGTGGATTCTTTAGGGGTGAGGAGGAAGAGGAAAGATGACTTTAGTGTGGAACATATTGAGTTTGAAGTGTGTTAAAAGACATTCAAGTGGAAATCATTGATATATATATATATATATATATATGGCTTTGGAACATCACTAATAGAACTTTCTGTAGTACTATAAATGTGTCCAATATGGTGGCTACTATTGCTAAATGGCCTTTGAGGATTAGAAATGTGGCTAGTGTGATTAAGGAGCTGAATCGAATTTTAAATTTTAATTAATTTACATTTAAGTTGCCATGTGGTTAGTAGTTGGCATATTGAATTGCACAGGCATGGAGTTTAGAGTCAAGGGCTCAAGTGATAAATAATAAAATCTGACTTGAGTCAAATCAGATTAGTCTAAGGGAAATTAGATGGTTTTATGATGGCTACCTTGGAATAAAGATTTATCTTAGAGAATCTCTAGTTTGACCATAACAGCACACCAATTTTATTACATTCATTAAAACTGTTTTGAACTTTTTAATTTAGCTAACTTCTAAGCACAGTTGATACCTTAAATTCACTCACTGTAAACTTACGAAGTTCTTCCTCCAATTATATTTTCCCAGAATCCCAGTGTGTGTGTGTGTGTGTGTGTGTGTGTGTGTGTGTGTGTGTGTGTGTGAGGTTGGGAGGCTCTCTTGTTTTCTAGAATTTCAATATTTGGTGAACAAAATCAATGCTCACTCTCTGTATATCCGTCATAATGACTGTAGTCACAGCTTGTCTTATCTTTCCAGACTAGAGACCAGTGTTTTTAGTCTACCCATAATACAATTCTCTTATATCCATGATCATTCTAGATACTTTTTCAGGAAACCTGAGGACTTTTTTGAGATAGACAAACCAGAATTTTAAAAAAAAATCAATTCTAGGGGTGCCTGGGTGGCTCAGTCGTTAAGCGTCTGCCTTCGGCTCAGGTCATGATCCCAGGGTCCTGGGATTGAGCCCCGCATCGGGCTCCCTGCTCAGCGGGAAGCCTGCTTCTCCCTCTGCCACTCCCCCTGCTTGTGCGCTCTCTCTCTCTCTGACAAATAAATAAAATCTTAAAAAAATCAATTCTAGCTACTTATAACAATGGCTTGATACAAGGGTAAACTTTGTTTTGCTTTTTTACTATCCTTTGGTAGGATATTTGGAGCCACAGACGTGTCATAGTATAGCAGGTTGAATGGTGGCCTCAAATATATGTCCAAGTCCTAATCCCCAGAACCTGTGAATATTACCTTCTATGCAGGTGATTAAGGCCTTTGAAGGGCTTGTCCTGGGTTATGTGGGTGGGCCCTAGAAGCAACTGCATGTGTACTGTAAGAGACAGAGGGAGTGTTCAGACACACCCAAGAGAAGGAAATGAGAACACAGAGATGGACAGTCTGGAGGGCTGCCACCACTGACCAAGGACTGCCAGGCCGTCATCAGAAGCTGGAAGAGGCAAGAAACAGATCCTCCCCTAGAGCATGCAAAGGGAGCATGGCCCTGCTGACCGCTTGATTTCAGTTCACCAAAAATTTATTTCGGACTTCTGGTCTTCAGAACTGTGAGAGAATAAATTTCTGTTGTTTTAAAGGCATCATTTGGTAATTTATTATTGCAGCCACAGGTAACTGATACATGAAGTCAGCAACAAAGTCTTCAGTAAAGATGAATGCTCTGTGATACTAAGAGTCCTACGCACTAACCCCTTTTATTTTCTAGAACTACAAAAGTAGGGTGGATAATTCTCTAAGACTGGATTCTCTTTCAAAATGCATGGTTATATATTTGCCAATGTGAAACTTTTTTTTTCTTCTGTGCCTAATTTGTTCAGAATACACTCTTGTGAGAAAATACCAGAAATGTCATCTGGTTCTTCCAATGATGATCAAAGCATATCCTATGAAAATGTTACCAACATTGAAGGTAGGGACTTCAGTCATTGATGGGTTCCCAACATCTAATAGTGCCTGGCACAGTTCATAAATATTTGTTGCATCAGTGTGCTATTTGTCTATTTCTCTGTTGCTGTTTTTTCAAACTTTTTAAAAACAGAATCCTTTTGTTGAATTTATATTTTATAAAGAACATTGATATATAAAATAGAAAGAAGTAGATCTGCTCTTAGTGAGGGGTGTGAAATCCTGCTTACCTGTCTGTAACATAATACACATTAATATTGTATTATATTAAACGTGAAACTCTTCAATTTGGAGCTCAGAAAACGCTATTTACATAGTCCTTTTCAAGAAACAAAATTTATATCTAGGTAAAAAGTCAGTTTGGGAGGTGTTTTGGGCTTCTGCTCATCAAACGGACAAAAGTATAACAAATACCAGAGTAACAAAATCAGCAGTTCTTTAGGAGCACAACAGGAACAAAGGTTACTAAGAAATTATGTTAGAAATCTGTTTCTGGGCTTAGCCACTAAGTAGGGGGAAGCAAATAGCAACAGCTTTGGAATTTGGCAGATGAGTTCAAATCCCGGACTGCCACTCACTGTATAACTTTGAGTGAATCTCACCTATAATATGGTGATAATCCTAGCATCTATGTATAAAGGATTATTGTAAGGATATTAAATAACTACTATGCACAGGATGTTACATTGTAAATAATAAATGATAGTTATTGGACTAGACTAGATGTCAAAGTCCCCTTGATGACCTATTTCTTTCTTGAAGATCTTAGTGTTTAAATTCTTCTGTTGTATTATCTTTCACTTTTGGCTATTATAAACTTGGTAACAAAGTCCATGGAAAAATAGCAAGAAACTTAGAGGCTGAAGTCTCCATTTTGAATAAACTTCATTATTTTAAAATGTGAACAATATGAATTAGTATTCTCTCCGCATCTCAGTTTTGGTATTCTAAAATGAAGGAGTGAGTGCCACATGGATGTTGATGATTACTTGCCTATCTATCTGCCACTTCTTCGCCCATTGCAGCTCATTTCAAATTCCTAACTGGGTATGCTTGATGAAGACTAATTTTCTTGTTCCTCAGTCCATTTCTAAATTTGCCCATGAATAGTAGGCATTACTAGTGGACTTCGGGAGCCCCTCACTCTCTCTGCTAGACTTTGTTTAGAAATTTTAATCCTAATTATTCTTGAGTACATTTAAACCAGCAGTTTGAATTTTAGTCACACTTATCAGCCACTAGCACTGAAAGGCAGCTTTTTGTCTTTTCTCCTTAAAGAATGTAGAACAGAATAAAGACAAGTAGTTATATAAATTGGAAATCTATCCCTTTGAGACAGGGAATTCTCTTAAACGTAAGAATAAGTCTAAAACTCGCAATTAGTGATAGCTGTTATTTGTTACACCAAGATTTAATCCCACTCTCTTGGGGATCTCACTGATTCATGGCTTTAAACTTAATCTATGAAGAGAACTCTCAGGGTTTGATCTCCAGCCCAGACGTCTCCTCCAAATTCCAGATTTTCTATGCAACGTCTTGCATAACAACTCTATTTGGATCTCTAATGGAGATCTCTGATAGGCCCAAACTGAGCTTCCCC